>NC_139404.1:123284485-124520110 GCF_905368555.1 Meleagris gallopavo
ACTCCCACCAGCTGCTGTTCCCCTGAGTCAGTTTTTTCCACCATTCACCTTCCAGGTTTCCTGTCTCTCTCACTCTGATTACAACCTTTTCAAGATGAGAACTGTCATCTAGGATATTCCCCAAACGGCCCTGATTTGTACGAGGGCCCCTTGGCACTACTAAAATATAAACAACGTCAGTTCAAAACAAACTACAGCGTGAATTCTAGCACTGAACTTTAAAAGCTGTCAACAGAAAATAGCAAGAACGTGCCAAAGCATGCCAACAAAGCCCTGGGATAGGTTCTCCAGCCAATCTCTGAGCTGAACCCAGTTCAGAGCACCACCAAATCCTAAGTGCATCTCACGGCTGACTTATATTTCTACCAAGAAACAACGCTGAAACAACATGTCGCTTGCACTCAAGCATGTTCTCATCGATACCCTCCAGGCTCAGGAATGGAAGCCTTCAGTAACTGCTGCCACCAGTGGGGTCTCAGCTGAGGAAGTTCTTCCAAGAAGTGGACAACAGGTCTATTTCTGGTCCTGCTGTCGTGGGGATGGGAAAAGCCCATATGTGAATAAAGGTGAGGACCACAATAGGGAAACGTGGCAGAGCAGAAGTGCTGGCACGTACCCCTTCTCTATCAATAATTTAACTGACTTTCACTCTTCTGGTACTCCTCTTGCAGAGCGTGGAGGATACTTGCCACTCACTGAAAAGATGAACAAGGAGCTTTATTCACTGAATATAACAGTGAACATAACTCACTGTCCACAGTATGACAGACAACAGGCTCTGGTGTTACCAAGAGGGACAAGGCAGAGGATACATTCAGATGACAAACTATTTGCAGAGAGTTTTTCTTTTTTTGTTCCTACGAGACTCGAACAGTTGTGTAGCTGCCAGTGTTCACAAGCGTGCAAAATCCTTACATCCCTCTGGTTCCAAAACATATCTTAAGAGAGAAAAAACAACCCTGGTTGTTCCTTAGATCACCAGAGGTATTAAACTGAGATAAACAATTCTGCTCAAACCTCTACTGGTTTTACCATTATCGCACGTAGCCCAACAAAGGTTCAATGCATTGTTCACATAGCAGCATCGTCCCCCCACGGTGCTTTTTATCCTTCCCACCCCATGCTTTCTTTTTTTTTTTTTTTTAAAACCATTACTGTCATTGAGATGCTGTGATTACTATCCGTAATTGTTAAAAACAGAATCAGATCAGGACATAGATCAGGACAAACGCCACCAAAACACATAAGACACATTGCCCTGTTCTCCAGCAATCATAGAGTTATTCCAAAGCCTGCCCAGTGTCTCTGTACCCAGTGGTGCACTAAGTGCAGGAGAGGAAGAGGCCTCGTGCAGCACATGCGAGCACATGGCAAGCGAGGTGTGTGATGGTGCACATCGTGCATGCCTCGCTTAGAGGACCGCTGATCAGCAGGCAAAGGACGGGAGATCCAGGGCTATATTTGCCACCAGTGGAGACCTCGTGTTTATTACTGACAAGCTATATAGAAACATTTGGGTTGGAAAAAGACATCTAAACCCATATAGCCCAGTCACCTGCCCATCAACACCACATCCACTAAACCGTGTCCCCAGGTGCCTCAATCCACGCGTCTCTTGAACCTACGGTCAGATTTCCACCTGGCACAACCTATTTATTTTCACACCATCAGCCTCAAACACAGCTCTCAAAACTCAGATTCCACACTCGGGGCCGCTCCTTTCACTGGGGGGCTTCAGCTCCGGCCGCACCACTCCGGCCGTTCCCCTTCCCGTGCAACACAGCGAGGCCGGTTCCGCTCCCCTCCCCCTCGGCGCTCACCGCACGTCGAGGGCAGAACACCGCTCGGCTCCTTTGGGGAGCAGCGGGACACGCGTTGGGGCAGCGCTCAAGCCCGAGCACCGGCTCCCAAAAACCGACCCACCAACCTAACTTTTAGGGTGTGGCTTCGTCGCTTTCCCCCCTCTTTTTCTATACCGGGTGTCCATCTGGCGATGCACCGACACGGCGTTAAAACAGGTCAGGGGTCACCAGCCTTTAGAACACCCCGGCGCCGCGTTACCCCGAGGCGCGGCCGGACGACGCCCGCGGGCGGAGGGAAAGAAGGAGGCAAGGAGGGAGGTGCCCGCCGTGCCTCCCCGCTCCCACCGCCGGCCTCGGAGCGCGCAACAGGTCCGGAGCGCCGCGCCCTGCCCCGAGCGCTGCCCGCCCGGGGGAGGCCGCTTGTTTACCCACGCTGAGGAGCCAAGTCGGCCGCGCCGCAAAGCGGGATGAATGGGCTCCCCTCCCCCCTGCCCCGCACCGCGCTGCCCCGCGGCTCCCCGCTCTCTGCCCTCTCCCTGAGCCCGCGGACGGCGGCGGTGGGCGCGGGCAGCGGGCGCACAAACACACACATACACACACGCGCGCGTGTGCCCTGCCCGGGGTTCGCACGTCGTGCCGCAAAACATATCAACGTACACACATTTATACGCATATAGAAAAACGAAAGCATTAACCAAATAAAAAGAGGGAAAGAAACGCGCCGGGTTTCCACAACTTGGTGGTGGTGGCAGAGCCCCGGGGCTGGAAGGGCGCTCGTGGCCGCACGCAGCCAGCAGAAACGCGGCGGGCAGCGGCGCTCCCCGCCCGGACACTCACCTGCGCGCGGGCGCTGCGGGCGCGGCTCCGCTCCGGGGGCGGCGGGAGAGCCTGGGGCGGACTTTCCCTCACTTGCCGCGCATGGTGCAACTCCTGGTGCCGGGGTCCCGGCCAGCCCGCCAGCAGCCTGCGAACCCCCCCGCGCCGCCGCCGCCGCGCACGCCTCCTCCTCCCCCTCGGCGCACACAAGGAAGTCCCGGAGAGTGGGAAGGGGAGAGCGGAAAGTTTTGGGGCGGAATGGCGGCCGCGGGCGCGCGGCGGCGGCGGGAGCGGCGCTGAGGGGAGCGGGCCGCGCCCGGAGCCCGCCGCCGCCGCCACTGCCGGGCGGGAAGGACGGGGGCGGGCGGCGGGGCGAGGAGGGCCGGTGGGGGGGCGAGCGGCCGCGCCCCCGCCCCCGGCAGCGTGCGGGGCTGCCCTGCCCGCCGGCCGCCCTGGGGGAACCCCCGCGCCGCGCTCCCACGCGGAGCGCCGCTCCCACGCCGCGCACACGCGGAGGAAACCTCCCCTCCCCCCACCCCTTCGGCTCCCCGCCGCCGTGACCGGGCGAGCCCCGGCCCCGGGCGCTGCAGCCGCCGCCACCGACGGAGGGCCGCGACCCTAAGCCGAGGGGAAGGTGTAAACGCGCGCCGGGGTGCGGGGTGCGTGCGTGCACGGGAACGGGCGCGGAGCCGCTCGACTGCGGGCGCACACCCGCTGTGCCCGCGGAATGAATGATGCAACGCGGCCGCCGCGCCGTGCGACCGCCCCTCCCCCCTCAGCCGCCGCCGGGCGTTGTTTCCGCCTGGCGGGTCAGCGCTCGGCGAAGCGAGCCTCCCTTCGCCTTGCTCGGTCACCTGCGCTGCAAAGTAAATAACACGCTGACATCATCGCCGCGCCGCCGCCGCTTTACCGCCCGGCGCCGAGTAGCTGCGCACTTCAATCCCCGTCGCGCTCCCCCATCTCATCCCATCCCATCCCATCCCATCCCATCCCCCGCCATCGCGTTGGCGGGGCCGCTGGCAGCTCGAGGGCCGGGGCCGGCAGCACCCAGAGCTGCACGAGCGGGTTCCGTTCCCGGCTGACCTTCCCTCGCCGGTGGGTTCAGTCTGGCTCCAGCCCTGCAGCGTGGTCCCGGGGTTTTGGCCCCGAAGCCACTGTGTTGCTGCCTCTATGGAAAAATTTGGCGTCGGCAGAGGCAGCCGAGCAGGGATGGTTCTGCGGGCACCGGGCTGTGTGCTGAGCCACACCTGGGCACGGCTGGGTGCTGCTGTGGGCCGGGGTGGCTCCGTGCTGCTCTCAGAGCTCACGCCGGCACGTTCTTTCTCATTCCCGATGAGCCACTGTTTGATTTTCAATAGCAAAAACTGTATCAGGTTTCTAGGGTTTTATTACCCAACAGTGTAAACAAACAAACCACCCCAGGCCTACCCTGTATCCAACTTTCAGCTCCTGCGACCAGTCTGCTTGCTTTGTTCTAACTCCCTTAGGCCAAACACACCCACAGTGGCCATGAGCAGAGGCACCAGCAGCACCACGCGTGGCCCTGCGGTGAGGGGACCGCCTGGCAGCAGCCTGATGCTGCTCCCCCACCTGCAGCAGGAGAGCAGCTGTGGGGAGCCCGAGCGAGGCTCTCGCTGAGGCCTATTGGGTGGCTGCAGCTGTGAGCCACAGTCCCGCAGGCTTGACCTTGCGCAGCCTCTGAACTGTGTGTCTGGGGTCTCACCCTGGGGAGCGGAGGGCTGCGTGGCCTCTAAGAGTAGGGCACTGCAGGGCTGGGCACAGCCACCCGCATCCTGGCAGCCTGTGCGGCCTAGAAGCCTGAGGGCAGCCTCTGGAGGGAAGGGGCTAAATGTAATGCACAGCCAGATTGTAAAGTGAGATCTGTCAAGGAAGTGGTGTTTTTCAAGCTTGGCAAAGGGCAGCAGCACAGAGCTGAGGAGAAAGACTTGTTTTTTTTTCCAATGACAATGAAAAAACCAACCCTATAAAAGGGATGCTACAGTAAAAGAAGAGTGAATCACTGCTGTGGCTGTTCAGAAAATGTCAGCCTTTGTGCGACAGAAGATCCTGAATCCACCCGCTATAAAAGAACCCCCCCCAGACTTTAAGAGTCTTTTTTCTTCTGTTTCATAACTGGCGGTGCAGGGAGGGCAGCTGGCAGCAGTGCTGTGCTCCCCCAGTGTCTAATGCAGGGAGCAGGAGGTGTGGTGTCTTACCTCATCATCGACATGGAAACCTGACCCCGAAGCAACCACAGTCAAGGGCTAGTGGCTGGCCTACTGCAGGGATAATGGGATATTTTGCATTTTAAAAGATTAAAGTCATTGTTATTTTTTTTCTGCTTCCTCAGGACGCGTTGTGTTTTTAATGTTTCTAACTATATTTTCCCCCACACTGTGGTTTTCTGTCCTCTGACTGTACAAATGAAAGTAAGTTCCCCTGAATGAGTCATTTAGAAGTAAGTGGTTCTGCGCTAATATGGCTGTAGGTAAAATGTTCTCTTTGTAGAAATGTCCAAAATAGAGATAATTTGCTCTTGTTATGAACTGTAAAATATGTGATCTAATGGTGTTTTAAAGAGAATTAGTAGTAAAAACATTTTATGTGATAGTGAAAACTGAACTGGAGCTTCAGCCTGTGTATACAGCAGCAACATGTAATTTTTGTATTGAAATATGGAGGTATTCTATGCACTGAAATGCAGTATCAGGCACTACTCTTGTAGCACACTTAATTTTCCTGTTATGGTTTGTCCCACAAGAAAATTTGTGGTGCGAAAGGAAAGACTTTAGCACATTGTTACTACTATTATTATTATTTAGTACATAGGCAAGACTTGATTCCTATTTTGTGAGCATCTTTACAGTAGTTTTTTCAGATAAATGTTCTCACAGAGTCACTCGTGAGCTCCACAGCATCAAAAGGTTTCTCGTTCAGCCATTTGTTAATACCAAGAGTTTCAATTTTAAATGGAAATTCTGATTGACTCAGATATTGTCAGGAATTGACACTGTCATTAATATTTTTTCTTCACATATTACTTCATAGTTTTCTTTGGACTAGACTGAAAGTTTTTGCTTAATTGATGAGGACGTGTGCAATCAGACCTTGAGAAGAACAATGTTATTTGTGAGATTCATGGACATGAGAAAAGATATTCTATAATCATCATGTTTCTTTCAATCTGAAGCAGAAAATAAACCAAAAAGCAAAGTGGGAGACCTAGTCACAAAGCTTTTGGAAGTCAGAACAACCAACATGTTTCTTATTTTCATGGAGAGAGCAAAATCTTTTTTTCCTATCCCTTTTCTATCTGTAGTTTGTTTCATGTGGCTCGTGACACCTGCACTCTCCAGTGATATTTTTCATCCACCTTTTTGCAATGTGAAGATCTAGATTCTTTGGACAGGAATTAGATCTAATCTGGTAGAAATCTAATCAATTCTGACAGCAGTTCTGCTGCTATTACTCTGCTGAAGTCTCAGACTGGGACACACGGTTCATAGTTTCTCGCCTGTGCCGTTACATGATCAATGCACATCTTCCACTGCTCAGGCACATTGTATATGAGGCCACAGAATATTAAGCCAAGAATATTTTTGCTTCTGTATAGAAGATAAGAATGTATTCAGTGATTCTTCCAAGGTGAAATTTGCTGAATAAGTTAGGGAAATATTGTTCTTTACTATATGGAATGTATTGTTTACTATGTAGAACCTGCGTAATTGTTATTACTTAAGATAAAATAAATCAGAAACTCTGATGTATGTAATCTCTGCTCCTCTGATCTATTTTAGTGGGCTGACACGATGGGCTGAGCTAGCTATATGGGTCCCTTAGGATACCCAGATGGAACAGATATTTTTTATGTTGCTCTCATTTACTTTTAGAGACATTTTGGCCTCTTGCCAGTCTAGGATATAGAGAACAGAGGGGTGATCATCTCTTCCCTTGCCCTCCCTCATCTGCAAAGTGTTGCATGGCCCCAGCTGTGCTTGAATGGCATGTGGGACAGTTCATGGTTTCAAGCCTTTCTCCTTCCTATGAAAAGTTCTAGAAGAGAAAGAACTTCTAAACAGGAACTGCCTGCAGAGAGTGAAAAGCCTCAAGAATTATGAGGATCAGATCTCCTGCAGGGATGCCAAGCTGTGTTGTGAATTTGAGGGATGTTAGTCTTGTATAATCTCCCTGGGCTGCCCAGGTACTCTGGAAGTACATTAGTTCTGAAATTAGGAGTGGCTCTGGCTCACTTATCATAGAATCATAGAATTGTTTGAGTTGGAATGAACCCTTAAAGGCCATCTAGTCCAACACCCCTGCAATGAACAGGCACACCTACAACTTGATCAGGAGCTCACAGCCCCATTCAGCCTGACCTTGAGTGTCTCCAAGGATGGGGCTTCCACCACCTCTCTGAGCAATCTGTACCAGTGCCTCACCACCCTCACTGTAAAAAACTTCTTCCTTTTATCCAGTACAAATCTCCCCTTTTTTAGTTTGAAACTATTTCTTCTTGTCCTATCACAGCAGACCCTGCTAAAGAGTTTTTGCCCTTCCTTCTTACAGCCCCCTTTACAGAATCACAGAATCACAGAATAGCCCAGGTTGGACAGGACCTCATGGATCATGAATCTCCAACCCCTTGCTACAGGCAGGGTGATCAACCTCCACATTTAATACTAGGCTAGGCTGGCCAGGGCCCCATCCAACCTGGCCTTGAACACCTCTAGGGATAGGGCATCCACAGCCTCTCTGGGCAGCCTGTTCCAGCATTTCACCACTCTCTTGGTAAAGAATTTTCCCGACATGCAACCTAAATCTTCCCTCCTTCAACTTAAAACCATTTCCAAGGCTGCTATCAGGTCACCTCAGAGCATTCTCTTCTCCAGGCTGAACAGCCCCAGCTCTCTCAGCCTGTCCTTGTAAGGGAGGTGTACCATCCTTTGGACCATTTTTGGCCCTCCTCTGGATGTGTTCCAAACATGTCCATGTCTCTCCTGTACTGAGGACTCTACATCTCCAGAAGAAGTCTCACCAGTACAAAGTAGAGGGACAGGATCACCTTCATCGAACTGCTGGCCACGCTTTTTTTGATGCTGCCCAGGGTATAGTTGGCTATTTGGGCTGTGAGGACACATTGCTGGCTCACATCCAGCTTTCTATCCACCAGTACCTCCAAGTCCTTTTTGGCAGGGCTGCACTCAACCCTTTCATCCTCCAGCTTGTATTGCTAGTGGGGGTTGCCTCAACCCAGGTGCAAGACCTGGCACTTGGATTTGTCAGACCTCATGAAGTTCACCTGAGCCCACTGCTCGAGCCTCTCTAGGTCTCTCTGAATGGTATCCCATCCCCAAGATTTGTTAGTCACACCAAGAGCTTCTCCAAGTAGCTCAAGACAGGTAGGAGCCTTATGCCTGCCAGTGGAGAACTCCATATCTTCCTGAAGGGCTCTTGTTAACACAGAGTACAGGAGCAGCCCCGTGAAGAATTTATCAGGAAACCCTCAAGACAGGTCCAGTGCACACAGAGGAGCAAGCAAATGAGTTTCATGCAACCAGAGTGGCTATGCTTAAACGAGCATGTAGGTTGGTGCAGGTGCGAAGATGAAACAGTGCTTGCAGGGGCCAAACATCTGCATTGCACTAAAATCAGCCTCCAGATGCACCTCGGGCCTGGGGCTGGTTGAGCAGATTGCCTGCCTGTCAGCTGGAGGGCCTGGGGCATGCTCCCAAGGCACATCTGCTGGCTTAGCTTCATCCCAGAGGAAACTCAGTTCTCATGCTTAGAAATCACTCTGCTGTGTGTGTACCAAAGTAAGGCAGACAGGGAGAATCAGGAGATTCATTTCAGAAGTGCAGACCTGATTCAAACTAAAACTGCCCTAGATGAAGTCAGAGATAATTCCCTGTTTCTACTGACATTACATGGTATAATATTTTACACTTTTAAAGGTTCCTCTTAATTCAGTGGGATCACTCAGGATTCAAAGCATGACTCACTGTTCTGAAATGCAGGACATATGGGTTGCTTCCCTTGCCAACTGCAAAATTTTGGGTTCAAGAATTCTAAAATGGCTTATTTTTCTTTACAGTCCCTGTAGCTACTTAAGCATGCAAGGTATGCTACATCATTTCTAGATGCAAACTACCATTTTTAGGAACCATGAATAGGAGGGTGAGCGATTCTGAGAAGCTCATATAAGCGATGCTAATGGTGGCACAAAACTAACTGAATGGGAGTGCCTCGTGTGATGCCATGGCCAAAAGAACGGCTGTGATTTCTGGATACCCAAAAAGGGAAATGTAAGGAGGGAGAACAGAGGCTGTACTGTCTCTGTGTTTGGCACTGGTGCGACTACTCCTAAAGTAGTCCCATTCGATTATCTGCGCTTCAAGAGGGATGATGATAAATTGGAGAGACTGCACAGAAGAGTACTGATAATGACTGAAGGATTGGAAAATGGCTTATTTTCAAAGATAGTGATCTGTTTAACTTATCAATGAAGTAACTTAACCATTTAGAAGAACCGACGCGTGGGAAAAGAACTAACAGAGGACTTTTCAATCTATCATGCAGCTGTGGGGAGAATCTACAGCTGGATGTTAAAGACGAAGTAGCAAACAAAGTTTTTTAAAATTAGAGAAAACCAACCAAATGGTGTTATGAATGAAGAAAATGATGTGGATCTTTAACTGGATTGTTAGCTCAAGCACAGCTACTGAGTTTCAAAGAACACTAGGAAGTGCTGTGGCCCATATTATGATTTTATATGCTAAGAATAAACTGTGGCAATGGCAATTTCTACTCTTAAGATCTTCAAAAACAGGCTTCTGAGAAGTGGTATTTTTGAAGAGCCAAATGTCTGGTTGGCTAACTAATTAACTGTCAGTGTGTTTAACACACATTTCCAGTAACGCACAATATTCTGACAGCAGAGAAAGTTTACTTTGCCTTCTGAATTTGCACACACATTATTTCTACAGGTGCTTGCAAAGTCACTGTCTTTTCACTTAAAATAGGAATAGCTTTAAATAAAACAAAGGTATTTATCCGAAGCTGGGGTTGGGGTTTCTTTTCACATGCCAAAAGTTTTCTCAAGGACTTTATCCAAGAAAGAATATTCAAAGAAACATGTAATATCAGAAGCCTCTTTAGCTAGTAAAAGGTTGATGAGTCAGACCTCCTCTCCTCTCCTCTCCTCTCCTCTCCTCTCCTCTCCTCTCCTCTCCTCTCCTCTCCTCTCCTCTCCTCTCCTCTCCTCTCCTCTCCTCTCCTCTCCTCTCCTCTCCTCTCCTCTCCTCTCCTCTCCTCTCCTCTCCTCTCCTCTCCTGTTCCAATACGAAAACTGTATTAGCCTGAGGTCGCATATATTTGCTACACTCCCCTCATCAAACAGATTCTACAGTTTTATCAAATTCTACAGCGTTGATTTTTTTTTTTTTCTCACTTATTTCAGCATCTCCTTTAATGTTGGAATTAAAAGCACCAGTTAGGAAAGACAGTAGAAATGAGGTAGTTCCTGTATGCCCCTCAGACATCTTCCTTGAGCGTCTGCTAACGTGGCTAAGTTTAACTATGAATTCTGAGACTTCCAAAATCAGTCTTGACAGCTTTGACTTCAAACTACAGCTTCCTCTGCATTATGTCATGGTAAATTTGTGACTGGCAATATTTTCATGAGCTGCAGTTGCTTATGATTCCTTTATGTAATAGGCTCAGTGTAGGCTACTGGCTTTTAAATTTCTTTTATTGATAAAAAGGGGAAATGTAACAGAATATAGTGTTCTGTACTTTTTACAGCAAACTCTCCTGTTACTTTATTTTCAAGATTTTTAAACTTTTCATTTAAATTACATCATTGTTTTCTAGCAAGTAATACAAATCTGTGAGGTCCAACTGAAATATTCTAAGGCATTTATTTAGAGTTCTTCTTTATAAAATTGTTTCTTAGTTGTCCGTAGAATAGAATTAGCTCTTCAGCCCTGATTTTTTTCTGTTTCTTTTAGAGGACAGTACCCATCCAATTCTAACTTATATAAATGATGTCTTGAGCTTTGTCAGACATGAAAGAATGGAAAGAACACAACCAAGATATGTGAGGTGAGCCCAAAATTTTCATAAATATACCAAGAGTGGAACTGAAAGTACTCTTGGGTGCATAGCTATTAAGCTTACTCTGTTTTTATGTTTGTTTGTTTGTTTTAAAGAAAAACTTTGAATTGAAAACAGCCATTGTGTATATCATCAGAAATGCCTTTGAAAGAAAAGTTAGATGGAAAGTCAACATCTATTGAAATATTTTTCTGGTTTTTCTACTGTACCACTAACTACTGTGTTTTCCATTTCTATATGTTAATAAGTTTAGGTTCAGCTCTCTGTGATAAGAACAGTGGCGGTGTCTTTACATACTTGTGATGTTTCTGTATGTTCGGTCACTTGTTTCCCGATTAGAACTTGAAGGAGGCCAGATGCTGATATTATGTTAGGTAAAAGTACCTACAAAAAATACGTAATACAAAGATTGCTTGTAAGAAAGAAATACTATGATTAAAAACTCATCAAATAACATAGCATCTAATTTCAGCACTAAGCATTTGCAGAATCAGCTTCAAGATTAAAGTAGGAGTATTACTCTGTAACTTTCAAGACAGAGAAAAGATGGGGTGTTTTTAGGTCTCAGTTTTACAAATCCCCATCCTTAAGCTGAACTTGGACTTAGCTGGAAGTGAGAAGAGCTACAAGGTTTTCAGATATTGTGTAGTTTCAATAACAGTCTACAGTTGCGCTCCGTAGTGTTTATATTTTCTGTGGTTTCAGTAATGAGTAGCTCAGCTAGAAAGATTTATCTGCAATCTAGAGCCATCTGACCATGTGCAGCTGGAGTATGGTCACTAAATAGAATTTAATTACTTTTTATCTCTTTCCTTCACCCAGTGCCACGAGAATCTAAACAGCTTGCCTCCCATAAGGATGAGCTGTGAGGGAAGCTTCCTGATTGCTCACAAAGACACAGATTGTCTAAATCTTTCTGGTATGATATATGTTAACTTTGCTTGTTATTTTCTTTTGCTATGTCTATAAATTACTGTAAAAAAGCAAATGCAACTATGAGATTTATAAGCCAAAACAAAGACATGAAATTACTTATTTTTCTGTATTATTTGGAGATTCACAACCACAAATGGATATTTATGTATATGCATCATCAACAAACATACTGATACACACATACATACTTCATAGAATCGTAGAATGGTTTAGGTTGGAAGGGACCTTAAAGATAATCCAGTTCCAAACCCCTGTCAGAACCCCAAAGTCCTTCTCTGCACTGCTGCTCTCAATGAGTTCTCTCTGTCTGTACAAGTCTGGGATTGCCCCAACCCACTTTTCATTTGGAATCATTGAGTTCACATGTGCCCTCTTCTCAAGCTTCTGAATGTCCCTTTGGATGACATACTTCCCTCTCTCATATCAACTGCACCACTCACCTTGGTGTCACCAGCAAACTGGCTGAGAGTACACTCAATCCCACTGTTTATGCCACTGATGAAGATGCTGAAGAATACTGGTCCTGCCTGAAACCACTCATCACCAGCCTCCACCTGGACATAGGGCATTTGATCACAGCCCTCTGGCTGTGACCATCCAGCCAATTCTTTATCCGCTGAATAGTCCACCCTTCAAATACGTATCCCTTCAACTTAGAGATAGGTGTGTAATCTGGGACCATGTCAAAGGCCTTGCTGCAGCCCAGGTAGATGACATCAGCTGTATCATTTTGCAGCTGAACCCAGAGAACATGCGTGGAGGTGCATGTCCGTGTGTGCATACGCATTTGCCTCAGAGAATGAAGTTTCCGACAGGATGCTCTCATGGAGGTTTAAGTGGTGGAATGAGCCTTCCAATTTGATGGAAGTGCTAGACTGAAATAGAAGGAGCAACTTTCCTGAAGGTCTTTGTCATCAGTGTGGAAAAAGCTGTGCATGCATGCATGTAAATCTCTGCCAGTTGGCACAAGGTCCCCTGCAGGTGCCTGCTCTCAGCCACTGCAAACCTATTGTATTTTTTCCTAATATGGATTGCTAAAAATTTAGAAATACTGTCCAAAAAAGGGTGGAGTCATATGATGTGCTTCTAATTATTGCAAAAATTGGTGCGTTTACATGACTTGCCAGCAGATCAGTTAAGTACTTACTATACCTTTTATTTGTACCTGACAGAACAATTTCCTTGCTGAAGTACATCAGTGAATGGGAGAGACTGCGTTTAACAAAGTGAATTAGAAAGAAAATGTTTGGGGAGCTTGGATTTTTTTTCTCTACACTTTGTGTAAAGTTTGAAAAGAAAAACAAATTTCCATCCCAAGTTTGAAGAGGCCTCATTTATTCTGCACTGACTGCCATTCTCTTTCAAACCCAAAACTTCTACAGATGTGAAAGAGTGGGAGCATAAAATAGGAAAATAATGTAAAGTCCAACGAATCTCAAGTTCTCAGTACAGAGTTTCCTCCAGATTGTGAAAGTTTTGGAATGTAGTGTTGTCTTTATTAAAAACTGTCTTAAAATGACCATAGACTTGGTAACAATACACGTCTAACCTCAAAGTTTATTTTTTAGTACTAAAAATTAGCACATTGGGAAACATACGAGATTTCATTCTACCAAAAATGCACAGCAATTAAACAAAGAAAATAGGTTAATAAATAGAGGGAAAACCAAGGAGGCATGAGTGTACATCATAAGAAATGAACACCTTTTTCTTCCTAACATGTCTGCATACAAAGTAACCATTAAAGTAATATGCACCATAGGCAAACTTTCCAGTGAGGTATTTTAAATTATTTTCATTTGTATTTATGTTTTTGTTTACATTTATGTTTTAGGATTTAATTGTTTTTCCTGTCAGCTCAGTCAGGCCAAAGCCTCTCATTTCCTTTTTAAGAGAGATGTACGGTTGCTGAATAATTTATATTGTATTCATAGGATGAATCATAAGTGCTGGTGCTTCTCACCCCCCAAATCTGAATGCTTTTCATATCAATAATGCATTCACCCTCCCTCTCCCCTCTGAAATGAGATGAGGACAATGTCTCGCAGAGAAAATGGCAAAGGCATGAAGCACTGGTTTCAAAAATTTTGACTGCAGGTACACAATGTCCAGCCAGTAAGGACATTTCGGTCATGAGCAGTTCCTGTGGCTGCAGGCGATGTGAGCAACCCTTTGGGAGAAGGATGTACAGCTCACTCATGGGGGCTCCTTGCACATGCTCCTTGCAAGGAAGTGTTCTTCTATGAGGGTGCTGACAGCTTGGCTGTCAATGACAGTGTCCAGAGTGGACAGGGCCCTCCTCCTTTGCAGGTGCGTGGCTGAGCCATCGACTTTCACTCAGCGTTGGGCTCTTTCTTGGGCAGGGGATGGGACATGTGGCCCCTTTCTACCTGACTTTGTGTGATCCTGTTACTCTAAACTCACAAAAAAACTCCACCAGGGCAACTCAGGTAGGGCGAGAGCAGTACCTCTGACCAAACCAGGATATCCTCAGAAGCCACATTTCTGAGATTCTTATATGATAGCAAACTATTTGTTTTACCTTGCCCTAAGAGTCTGCTAAAAGGCAAAACCATCCTACACGTCGTGGGGAAAGGCTGGAGTTCAACACTACCAACAACAATAAAAAAGGAGAATGTTTGTTTAGAAATGTGAGTCTGAATTTAGTGGCCTAGTATTAATCAGGCAGGTCTGAAAATGATGGTCAAATTATAAACAGAGCTGCAAGGCACCAAGAAAAAATATGCTTGTATTTGTAGTATGCATTTTATATAAATCGAAAAAAAAAACCAAACCAAACCAAAACCAAAACCAGCTCTGAAATGTTTCAGGCTTGAATTCCAGCCTCTCTGTTAACACAAAACCTGCTCTCTTGGTTGTTATTTTTCATTCCTGTGTCTGTGACTGTTGGGCTGGGAACAGCCACCTCTCACAGTGCCGACTTCTCACTGCCCGCCCCACAAGTGTTCTGCTCTGTGCAGGAGAGACCAGGACTGAATCCAGAGGCTCTTACTGCAGTCTGCCCCTTGTGGGTGTGCAAACTGCTACAGCTCAGAGTCGCCACTGGTTTAGAGACAGATGCAATGGCTGTCAGACCATAATTTGCTCTGCAGTTAGTGCTTTGTGGAGCCCTTTATGCCCTTACCTTTTCATGTTAAGTTCTGTGGGTTTTTTAAAGAGCTGATTTACAATTAAACAAAACAAAACAGCAACAACAACAACAACAACAACAACGACAGTCTAAATATGTGGCCAGGAACATATGGAGATTTTTATATACCTTTCAAACTAAATAAGGATGTATGCTCTGCCAACCTCCTCTCCCCCCACAAAAAAAAAATGGAAGAAAGAAAGTGAAGGTGAATTCATAGCCTCATCATTATTCAAACTTATTCATCCTCTGAAGGAACAAGTATGGAAAAAAAATATTTTTCTTCCAGGACTTTTTTTCTGTTTTTTTTTTTTTTTTTTAATACCGTTCAAGAAAATGCATCAGGCATCCTGTGAGTTCTGTTGTCTCCTTATCACTTTCTAGCCATTTTCCAGCTCATCTTGTCTCTCTTTGCTACCGCTAATATACTATTTTCTGCTTCTGTGCTCTTCCTAAGGCTCCTTGACATTTGCACATTTATTCCCTAAACTGTAGCAGCATGTCCCCATTAAAAATAAAGTGCCTTATCATATTGCTCCCGATGCTGAAATCACGTAGGTTTTCTTGGGTTACTCTGTAGCTGTTAGAGTCAACAGGGATGCCTAGAGCCTGCCTGGTGCTCCATGCATCAGTACTGGGCTGGTGGGGCTGTGCCAAGGGGCTGCTGCTGCTCTCGCTTTTGGATGAGGTGGCTGACTGCTGGCTTCTTTTCTCTGTGCCTTGCATCCTTTCATCCATTTCAAAGAATAACATTACATATTCAATCGCTCCTTTCCCTTCCTATCACTACTGTAACCCTTTCCTGCCTTAATTTGCTCACTATGGAGGCATCAGCTCCAGTTTTCCTACACGCACAAACATATGGGCTCAAGATGTGAGCTGGCCTCGCAGAAAGAGATCGTGTTTTATACTTTCCCTGAACCTGAATAAGCAATTGTCACAATCCAATCTATTGTGCTAAATTTAAATAAAAAGGTTATAAAATGGGGGACTGCATATGGGTGGCAAAACCGGGTGCTACGTAAACATTGTGCAGAGCAAGAATATGCTTCTTAAATAGGCAATGGTGAATTAGAGGAAACTGTTTCAGTTTACATTCAACTACATTATGGGACTGTTTATAGGGCCCAAAAGAACTTCCCGAGCATTAACACATGTTGTATGAGACGCAGAGGTGGTAGAATTTATATAAAGGTGAATAGACATGTAAAACCAGAATAACTTGTTAGCATTTACATCACTGCTGCCTGGAGGCTATGGCAACTATTTCACCCACCTTTAGAAACTCATTCAGCAATTTTTTTTTTCTACAGAGTGGATTAAAAGACAGCATTTTTTGTAAGGTCAGGGAACAATGTCACTGATAAATCAAGCTAAACTTATCCCGTTCTTTTAGAATATTGAAGGACATGTGAGAACCATGTAGAAAAAGGCATTGTTATTAATAATGGATTATGCAAGAACGAGAGGAAGGTCAGGTTCATGTTCTTTCTCCTTTAATTATAAAGATCAAATAATGCATATATCTCTAGAAGGTAAGAGGGGGAAGTTTCCCATTTGTGTCATGACAGAAATTCATTTTGTATCACCTTTTTCTGGGTGATTCCTCTGAGTCTCCAGCTTCTAGACAAAGGAGATCAGGCAAGGATAACAGCATCCAAAAAACCTATGCAAATAAATGCCAAGTAATGAGAGGAAGGTGAGTTTCATTCACACTTGTTTGGTTTTGATTTTAACTCAAATACTGAAAAACACTCAGGAGAATATTTATCTCCCTTTCTTCAGGGCAGAAAAAGTTCAAAGTGAACATGTGAGGTCTCCAATGACTCTTCAAGCAAGGTTACGAGAGCATTAGCCTTCCTGGTAGCTTAAAGGTAAGAAAACAAGAAGAAAATCCTTTCCTCTGACACATTTTATCACACATTTTATCATCATTATAAATTATTGAGAAATGTACCAATTAATAGTTTATCTTTTAAAGCATTCTTATCTAGACTTCTGAACAAATAGAGAAATGGATGGGCATTCATCCATTTTTATTACTTTTTTCCCCATGTTAGGGAGTGCTATACATTTCCATGAGCTGTAACAAATGGTCCCATTTGCTATGGGATTTGCTCTCAGCTGAGACAGAGACTGTGCTATGTCTTCACTATCAAAAATGTGTGTGTTTTAAAGCAGAGGAATCAATATGCATTGTTATTCTGCTCTGAATTCCCCGTAGTATCAAATAGAGCTTTTACTATACTCAGTGAGGACAGCACTAAACTTGACTATGAGACATAGCTTTGCTCATGCATTTTAGGATAAAGACAAGAGAGATTTGCTTCCTGGAGGATTTTAAGGGAAAAATCAACCAACCAACCAAAAAAACAAAACAGAACAAAACAAAAAACAAATCCAAATAAAAACCACAAACAAAACACAGAAAATCTCTCAACTGTCTTACAAAGCAATAGTGAAATTTAAGGTTGATCTGAAATAGAAGAAAACAAAAGATCTAAAGATCTCTCTGTTGTCCCATGTTGTACACCATGACATCTTGGCTTTCACTTTGCACCCACTGAATGAATTCTGTCATTTTAGAATACAGCCAGCATTTCAACAAATGTACATCACCATGAATCTCCTGCAGTCAATGGTGTTATGGAACTTATAGTAGATGAAACCTTGACCTTTCATACTTTTGCAGTTGTCCATCAATATCATTGCTTTTCCCTTTTAAACTGTACATAGAAGCGTGATTTTTCTAGGGGGATTAAATAAGTATTGCTTTCATTGACATCTCCCAACAAAGCCTGAACACTCAAGATTAATTCACTCACATGTAGGATTTATGCACCATCTAGAATTTCTTTGTTTTATCATTAGGCCTTGATGGTGACTGGAACTTAGCCTAAGGGCCACCTGAAGCGATGCCTGTAAAATTAAAATGACAAATCCTGTAGATGGAGGCATTCCTCGTGTCACAGAAAAAGTTCTGTTTCAGTATATTTAATTCAGCTCTCTAAACCAAGTTGTGTAGAAAAAAAGGCATGAATTTTCCTAAAGTGGCTGCATCTATATTTGGGTTTTGCTGGCTGTATCAGTTGAAGGTAAACTAGCAAGATATTTTAACATAGATTTGCCTTTTGCTTCCATCGTAAGACAAAGCCTATATGCAATTTTAAGCCTGAATAAAACGAGACTGTAGTGATATTTGAGTTTGGTTGTCCTTATGTAAGGCAAGCAAAAATAAATTATGTCCACTCTGGGTAAGCCGTGATTCAGATTGCTCACCTTTAAGTTGAAGAGCCTTTATCAGGAAATACGGTTCTGTTTTTAAGTAGAAGTGTGTGGGAGAATGACATTAACACCTTGTACTGAAGGAACTATTCTCTCAGTCCCTTTTCACAGCTGACTAAACATAAACGGTATGGGTTTAACAAAGAGACACAGATGGCAGAACTGATTATAGTCCACACCGAATAAGGAGATTGATTCAACAAGGTAAATGAAGGTCAGATTAATCACGGATCACATTTCCCTTACCAACCAAATCCTTTACACTACATTATATGCTTTACTGTATTATATTTCTAACATTTCGGTCCAAAGCATGGGTTCCCCACCAGCCTCATTAGCCCTTGGAGCAGATTCTACTGTCTTTGAGGTTTCTACCAGTGTCACCTTTGCTGTATGAGCGGTCAGCACAAAAATACGTTAAAAGAGCAAGAGAAAAGCACAATTTTAAAGGTAGCAGTATCTTTATCCAAGCTACACTGAAGAGACATATTATCCACAGCATGAAAGATTCTCATATTTAACTGGGCAGGTATGTACTTTAAAGGATCATTTATCAGTTACTTTGCTAGATGTTCTATGTTCTAGCAGCTTAGATCACCTAATTTTGGCTCCAAGTTAGAGGTAAAGGATAGTATAAATTTCAAAGTTCCCTTCTCTGGTATTGCTTTAAGATAACACTTTTTGTTCTACTAAATTGTTTCTCAATTACTCTACAAAGTTTGACCACATTTCAGAAGACAGGGATCTCAGGAAAAAACTACTGGCATTTCAGACTTTTAGAAAAATATTTTTAATTAAGATTTTTTCTCACATCATTAATATTAAGCATTATAATCATTTACAACATGGCCAAGAAGACAGTGCTCAGTTACTGTTTCTGTAAGGTTGACAGGACTTCTGACTATTGTAATGATAGCATAACACTCTTCACTTAATTTTACATTGAAAAAAATATGATGAGTGGCCACTCTGAACTCTAATTTGGGCCACTGTTTCCCAAATTCACCTGAAAATTCTTGGAAATCACAGAAATAGACTTGATAGCAAGATAAATAGTATGTGTGCATTGCACAGTGCAGCACGCTGTGGGATCTCTCACATGGCTAGAAAGAATGACTGCTTCACAGCGATTCCTTCTGCTTCCAGAAGCCAAAATGAATTTGCATATCTTTGTATGACTCCACAGTGTTCATGGTAGATACATCTATAGGTTTTCTTGGAAGGTACTTTGTGCACATTGTGTATATTGTCCATTTAAGTCAGAATAGGAATTTAAGTGCAGGGTAACTAATGCAGAGACAGTTTGAAGAAAAGTAGGTTAGAAGCCTCTAACGGGGAAATGCTTTAAAAGTATTTATTGGACTTCCTTTGGTTTGGCTTCAAACCATCCTAATTAAATGTATCAAAAATAATCAAAGGATAACCACAATAAAGATTTATTTATTTGGAGGGTGGGGGGAGGAAGAAAGAAAGAAAAGATATAAATCTCAGGAATTCCAATGTGCGTTTTGGAACTGGTCTTTTGGAAGCATTTGCCTAGAAATAGGGGAAGGAAAGAGATAGAAGCCAGAGAAAATGAAATATAAAGAGAAGGGTAAATATGGCTACTTTGCAAATTGGAGTGGCTTGAGATGCATGAAGAAACAGAAGCCATGTTTGTAGCCAGAATGTGAATGACTTAAATAATAAACTGCAGAACGTAATAGCTCTCTCCAAAAGTGAATAGACAAAAAATATGAAGAAGATGAGAAGGATTTGTCATAGGAAAAAGCAATAGTTACAAGAAGGCTGCAAGACTGTTGTTTGGCAGAATATGCTTGGACAATTTTGATTTTCACACATCCTGTTAGTGGATGTAGGCATTTTCTGCTTTGGCTGTAGTTTACTCAGATGTGTAATGGAAAGAGGAAAAAATATTCTTAGGATGTTAAATACAATCTTTTGAAAGGTGTGAATAGAACTATGCCTAAACCATGGGCAGCTTTTAAGGTCCAATGGAAAATATATACACTCAGGAAATAGTATAAATTGCCTTAACTATATTTGATGGGAATATAGCTATTCACCTTTGGTAACATTTGGCTCTTTTTTGCTCATGCTGTGCTAAGACTTTTCATGCTGTCAGGGTGATTTTATTAACATAGTGTTAGCAATTTATTGAAACCCACCTGGCCAGATTCAAATACTTATTCAAAGACTCTGAAAGTCCCAAGTTGACACTGCAAGTGCTGTACCACGAAGGCTTTCAGAACTGGCTGCTGCACGTTTGGCATCGTGGAAGACCAGACTCTTTATGTTCATCTTAAATAGAGTTGATGTCTTGCATTTTGTTTGATAGTTTCACATGCAATGACGCTGATGAAGTAGAGCTCAAGGTTACTAATGAGAAATTTTACAAAGAGCTGACAGTCCTAGAAGGCATTTGTGTGACAAGAGGACAGACACCTAGACTTCAGGGCAATGTAAATCTTGGTCAAGGACTACATTTTTCATTACTGTTTGACTAACACCCTGCGTATTTAGACTTGGCTCTGTGGCAGGAACACTTACCCATTTTCACCATCTAAATAATATAATGCAATGCGTATGCAGATATGAAAACTCTAGCTGCATTTTAAACCTGTATCAATCTTACAGCACAGAAGTAAATTCTAGAAAATGAACAGAAGAAGTCATTTGCTTTTGAATACTGCCAAAGTAGACCCATTGAGGAAAGAAGTATTGCAAACAGTCTGAGTTCTTTATTCTCAGATTGTTCCTGCAGACAGGGCACATACGGCAGCAGGGATGAACACGGGAAAATCTCTATCCGTTATTGAGACAGAACAGATCTCCTGGGCTTCCCTAGCACTGAGTGAGAGAGGAAGCTGCAATGAGGTGGCCTCTATCACCATAAGCCCCTGACTACACAGAGTCTATAGGAAAGTTAATTTCCCAGAGGACAAGGTTTTACCTGAGATTGCAGTATCAACTTAAAACCGTATAATGATTTAAATAGAAAGCTTGTATGACATGGAATTAATAGGGAAAAATTGAAACCTAGGTCACTTGCAGATACAAAATGGACTTATTATTAGGAACACATAAAAAATGTCCAGCCTTTTCAGTGGATTTCCTTGAGAGCAGTTCTACCTGATGGATGATCATTCCAGACACTGACAAAACATCTGTGCTAATAATGTGTGCAGAAGACAGAGAAATTGGCAGGGTAGTAAACAAGGAAAAGTTAGCTGTGCTGTGCAAGCTGAATGATTCAATTAGCCTGTCACAATGAGCATGGTTCATTTTAATAAAACTAAATAGAAAAAAAAAAAAAAACCACCATACGGAGCGAAATTGCAAGCTCTGGTTCGAGAATAGTAAACTGTCATGGCAAGCAGTTCCTTGGGAGTTATTTAGTAATCTGTGGTAAATACCTCAAGGTGAGGAGGAACTCCATTGAAAAGAAAGCAAATGTACTGGAGGCATCTGTGAGTGTCTTGATCTTGGAGGCAAAAGATAGGATACCAAGCAGAAACATGATTGTGCCTATACAGGTAACGCCACATGTACTGTGCTCTACTCAAGAGGGAGAGTTGCACTTCAGGATGAATTCAGAAATATGAGAAAACGATAAAATGCATAAAGTAATGTCAAAACTGCAAGGAATTGCATTATATGCAAGAAATTAAACTTTAGAAGAGGACTATTGGTAGACTTTTACACAATGAACAGCTGTTTGATGGTTGAACCTTCTGACCTTTCCACAAAGGCATAATAAAATCCAATCACTGTGAAGTGGAGTTTAAGAAATTGAGCTTCTGAATAAGGTGTAATTAATATGATTAACATCTAGTATGATCTTTGTACTGGATGTTCTTCTATTCTGCCATCATGGTTTAGCATCTCAAGAAAATATGAGATGTGCATGTCCAGCCACAATTTCAAATTTGACTTCACTTTATGGGAGAAACTTTACATGTTCTTATTAAACAAACATACACACACGCATACAGACAACACCCTTTCCCCCCAAAACAAAACAAAACAAAACACAAATAGAAGTAGCTTAGGAATCTCTGTATGAATTAAATAGTTTTGGTCCTTATGTATTTGTTGATAATGATCATACCAAACAGTGAATGTGAAGAGTCGTACAATGACAAGAATCAAAACATTACTTTTCACATCTTTTTTTTCTTTAAAAGTGAACATAAGTGAAGCCTATAATAATATTCTACTACAAATCCATTACTGGTCCATAGTAAAATATTCATTCAATCTTAATTTAATTAATCTTAATTTAATTTTAACTTCAATATGCTAAGGATGACAGAGCAGTGAACAGGTTGTGCAGAGAGGTTGTGGAATCGCCTTCTATAGAGACATTCAAGAACCATCTGGATGCCTACATGTGTGACCTGTTGTAGGAAACCTGCTTTAGCAGGGGGTTGGACTTGATGATTTCTTGAGGTCCCTTCTAAGTCCTATGATTCTGTGATTCTGTGATTCTGTGTAATCTAATCACATTATCTGTTTATTTTGGCTTCTGTGTGTGTGTGTGTGTGTGTGTGTGTGTTAGAGCACATCTCAAAGCACTAATGGATCCATCAGTGGTTTATTTCAGATTGCCAGACTTATTCTGTCCTCTGGTTCTTTACTCGCCTATAAAATCTGTTAGTCTATTATAATTTGAGGAAAAATAAATCATCATAAATATCATATATAGTAGTGCAGACAAAACTTTTCTCATCGCTACATGTCTTTGTTTCTTGCTGTTGAAGAGATCGTGGTTTTAAATGTACTGAAATTCCTAAAAAACCTTCAGGATAATGTCATGCTGTATGAAACATGGAAATTTTGCCAGATAATTAATCTTCTTTGCTATTTAGAGGATTGACGCTCAGTAATATTCAGAGTCACCCTTATTTCAGAGCCGTATCATTACATATGTGTGTCACCATTTTGGAAGTTGTAGATTTTAAATTTAATAAACTGATGGAACAGAATTGCAGTTAACCCTGTCAAACACATAAAGGACAAGTTCATTTCATTTTATTTGCAGTGTCAGTTTTTATGCCTTCCTCCTTGAGCAGGTGTTCCCGAACAGAGCAGAGTCCCCCACTTTGCACAGCAGAGTGCAGGGTATGACAAATGCCTATTCTTCTAAAAACTTCCCTAGAAATATATAAAGGATAGATTAACCTTTATAATATAACTTGCAGATGCAAGGTATGTAAGGTATGACCCTGTTTGTAGGCTATTAACCCTTTTAGAAGAGCAATCTTTGCAAAAAGAAATGTTGAGCTGATACGATAGATTCTAGTTAATGTGCTGTTAATTCATATGGCACAGAATTCAAGTTATTCTTCAGCATTCACATACATCTAAGCCAAGGTGATACTTCACTCATTGCTGGGAATTGTGCTTTACTGGCAGCAGCATAGCAAATAAGCTGCGCTGATGACAGCAGCGGGTTGCTTACTTCTCCATTCATCACCCAGCTCCCCTAATAGATTTTCTCCCAATGGGAGAAGTAAGATCCACTGGGACCTAAAATCCTGCTTGTGAAATTAACACTTCCAGAGAGAACTTTCAGCAAGACCTGAACAAATTGGTTAACTCTTCCTCTAGCAAAATATTCCTTTAAAGTATTTGGACATTAACCTGACAGCTAAGATGAAAATTACTTGAGTCAGCACCATGACATCTGCTCTATAATTGTGCAAGGCAACGAAAAACTAAAAGATAATTTTTCAAAGAAAAATACTCCTATGTGATTGCTGTGCATGGCATTATTATTATGGTTTCACAGTTGTTTTGTGTGTGTGAATGATAAAATCTTTGGAATCTGACAGAGTAAAATACCTTACAATCTGTCCCAGAAAGTTATGAATCATTAGACAAATTTCGCTTGGCAAAGAGAGTTAAAGAGAAACTAAACACTTCTGTGTGTGTATGTGTGCCTGAGCATGTGACGTGTGTGTTAGCTTTTCTGGTGGACGAGTATTTATCTAGTAAATCGTAATCAGACAGATCTGGGATTTAAATGGGGCTGAGGCCAGAAGATGAGACATCTTGCTATCTGTTATGATCTGGACAGAAGTATCAAATCTTCTTGGTAAATTGCTCCAGCAAACAAATTCTAGAAGAATTTAAAATAAAAATAGGCACAATTTGTGTAGTGAGATTAATTAATCTCTAAACCTTCTTACTAATCTGTAATGGAGTTTTCAAAACTGTACATCGTGATCGGAACCTACAGTGTTCTGTATGATGCATCATAGTTTAGATATGGATTATGTGCTTACAATAAAATGTATGGGGAGAGTCTGCTCTGTCTATGGGATGATCTTTTGGCCTTAAAAATGTCCAAAATAATTAAGAATGTTTTGAAATAATACTGGGCTTACTGATATATGGACCACGGCCAGTGCCTTTGCTGGGAAATGAGCGCTGCAATCCGTGTATTCCCCTCTGAGGGACCAAACTCCGTGGACCCTCATCTCGTTTCCTGCTCTCTGTGACACCCTGCTAAACTCTCACAAAGGCATTGATCTCATCCTGTGATGTGCAGTAGTGACACGACCAAAGCTCCAGATGTTCCAGCTTAGGTCTTTTTGGAGAGGAAATTCTGCATTAGCTTCATCAAACGCATGCGTTGAGAAGGAAGAGGCTTGTTGTTGGTGCTTGTGTGAGTGGGAGGCAGGATCAGATGACCTCCAGAGTTCTTTTCTTACAAACTCTTTTATGATCCTCTGAGTTTCCTTGCTCAGCATCATTCAATACACATGTGCTGTGTTTTTTGTTGCTTACAAACTCCATGAGTGTTGGTCCTATGAACTTACTGCTTTACACTACATTCACAAGTACGGTAATTCAGACTGATGACAAAGAGCAGGCAGTTTCCTCCACAGTTACACGGAGATTCAAAATGGAGACTTAAAAAAATCATTTAATTACCTAATTCTGAACATTCAAATCATAAACTATTGATTTGAGGTGCCATGCTTGGCACTAGTTTTAAGTTTTTCTCATTAAAATTATTGTAAATGCGTTGTTGAAAACAAGAGCTAACTTTTCCTGGCTAGAAATTCAGTTATGAAAAATAGGCAAAATGAATTTTTGCAATCCAAAAAGCTGGTGTAAATTTCAGTGCCTGCTTTTGCAGCGTTGTGCTCTGTATGCTCCTGGCACAGAACAACAATACAATGCAGTCCTTCTTTGATGGGTGTGAACAAATGTAGGTTTTTTTAAAAAAATCACCATTGTTTAAAAAGTCACTTGTTGTAGAATGGATTAAATAACAAATCAAAGGAAAAGCAGAATCTGTTGTTGCATGAGGAAACACACAGAGCATGAAGTTAACTCTGCACAAAATAAAGACAGCAAGTCACACTTAAGAAAGAAATACAAGCAGTAAGACTTTTCTTCAGTTGTCTATATATATATATATATTTATATGTACGTGTATATTTAAAACCCTTACTATTTTAATATCTGTGAGAGAGCTAAAGGTGCCTGGGAAAATAAATCATGTGAGAATTTGAGTACTGGCTGCCTCTGAGCGCAGAGAAGGTTTGGACAATGCTTTGGAAAAGTGAAGTGTTGTGGAAAATATTACAGTGTTGTGGAAGAAGTAATAGTTTATTAAACATAAGGGCTGCAAAAATGAAATGATGTGAGGTCTGGCAAATGTTTTCTTTTTAAAGCTCTGCGTCCCGCTCATCCAAAAATATGCTAGAAGAACCCAGAGCTGGTTGAGAACCGGCAGCTGTGCATGCCTGCTGAGCACAACAGTCAGAGGGAATTAGTGCAGAGCTGCCCTCGGCGCTTCCCTGATGCTGATTACAGCCATTTTTATCTACAACAGCAGTGATAAGGAAAACATTTTCAGAAAGTTACTGTCTATCTTTCAGTATTTCTTTTAGAAGCAGTTACCAGTGTTTACCTCTCTGCAAAAAGAAATTGAAACAATGTTCTTAAATGACACCAGACACCACACCGGTGCTTTGTTTTATTACTTTGTTGCATAGTTACAGGCTGTGTCCAAACCTATGTATATATGTATTCTTCTCCAGTGGGGCTGGGGCTCCCAAGGCAAAACCAGGAGCTGATGCCACTGTGAGCACCGGTGCCCTATGTGGCAGGCCTGGAGTACAAGCCTGCAGGAGCAGTATCTAAAGCACACCTATAGTTTTGGTTCAGCAGAGCTAGCGTGTAGCTAATCTGGGAGCTAATAGATTACAGCAGAAAAAGCCGGAAACATTCTCTATTCCTGTCATTCTTCATGAATCTGCATGACATTGGATTGCTTTGCAAGAGCTATTGTCATTTAAATACTAGTTGCTATGAATTAACATTGGTTTGTTAAATTGAAACATTTTGTGTAATTCTCAGTTTATAATTGGATTAATTTTACTTTAAAATCCCATAAAGAAGATAGAATGTGACTTTTTTGTTGTTTTTAGATCTTGCAACAAGTCAGGTTCACATGGTATGGTAAGGCTAGGCAGTGGTCTGGGGCAACTGAATTTTGAGCACATTAAGCAAATAGGAATGTGCGATGAAATGAAAGGAAAAACACGTTTCCAGAGTGTAAATTTCAGAGCTAGAGCTCTTTAGGGTGCTTCACCCCATAGAAAGGTAGCTGTTTCTTATAGCTTGTCCTCTCCAACATTGATGGCTGTGGTAATAGCTTGAGATGAGAAAACGAATGAGGGCAGGAGAGGACTCTTCAGTGGAAAAGCTGTTCTGCAGAATCTAGAGAACCCTAAATAATTGACATAAATGGCCAGAAGACAGCAGGTGTTGAGTGGGCTAGATATGTATCATTCCCTAAATAAAATGCATATCAAGAAACAAAATTATACCCTCATCCTGGAGGTATACTCTACCACTGGTACTAAAAAGCCAGCTATATCTTTTCTGTTATCCAGATTTAATAAAAAATAGCTACATTTATGATCAAAGTAATGAAAAATACCCTAAACTTGCTGACAAGCATCAACTTTATTTTTACTCGGCAAATGCAAGTTGTTTCAAAGCTGCAGCTGTAAATGTCAGGCCTGTGACTGCAGCTATGTCACTTAAATTAAGAAACATGGTAGCTGAACTGCAAATGTTAGATGTTTCTCCAGAAGTGGAAACTTTGTAAAGGAAGTGCATGTTTTTTTGGCATGGCTGCTGTCATTTGCTGCTGACACCAGCTTAGGCCTGGCATTATGAAACATCCTGAAAGAGCACAGCATTCCTTTATGGATTGCTTTGGAAAAAGGACTGCCTCTGTAGAAAGACAAAAAGAGGATTCAGCAATTTCCTTCTAGGCTTATTTCTCTCTGTATCACAATAAATAATGAAGAGAGTTGAACGAAATCATCTCCAGCTGAAGTTTTGAGAGTGAAGAAAGAATGGCAAAAGCGTCTCTAAACAATTGAATAGCTTCATTTTGATTAAGTGATGCTTGAATAGCATCCACAGAACTCCAGAGGGTGGATATGCCCTCGCTATTAGCCATGGTGCTTGGTGGTCCCTGCAGGCAGCTCTGGCCACTTCACATGCTCACACGACTACATGCAGCCAGCACTGTGGTGCTGCTCCCTCAGGCATAGGGATTACCTCTGTGCAAAATTATCAGCACCACCTGAACCTGATACCACCATAGAATTCTGCACAGCAGTGACAACATTCCAAAACTTGTCTCTGTGGCTCCTCATAGAGGCCTCATGCTCCTGAGGTCCCTTAGGCCTGCCCCATGGCCCCCTGTGCAGGGCAGCTCCACACAGGCCTCAGGGCCAAGTGCAGATGACAGAAAACTTTCTTTTGCACTTGAGTTCAGAGACATCTAAAAACTAAGCATAAGACATTCAAGTGTTGCAACACGCAATTTTGCAATCATCAATCATTTCGGGAATGGCCTTCAAAACACAGCAAGAGGCATGTTTCAACACCAAATTATCACAACTGAGGCAAGGAAAAAGAAGGAATATGCCATGTTTCCATAAATTCCCAGTCACAGTGGTTTGGGTTATGGACAGTTAATTCATTCAAGTATACTGTTATAAGGATTTTTTTTGTCTCTTTTAGTGAAATTTTGATTTTTATGCATTATGAAAACATACTTTATTGTGGGACACTGTCAGTGTCCTTCATCTGTCTGCTTTTCAGAGAGTTATAGTTCACTGTATTATATCCAGTTATTCTCTGCCTTTATGATTTGCTATTTCCTGCAGTACTTTTTTTTTGTCCCAGACCTACATGATTTGCAGGTAGTAATTAGTTAGATTTGATGTCATTTCTCCGTATTTGTACCGAGTATTTCTTTCCATTTGCTCTGCTGTGAAACAGTAAACATTTGTCATTTTACACCAATTTCAGATCTAATAAAAACAGGGAGCAACAAGGCTATTGTTATAAAATTAATGAAAAGAGATCTCCCTATAGATAGCAATGAAGTGGAAGAAATTAACATAAAACTGTTATGAAAAGAAGTACTTTACTGTATAAAACATCTATTTTACAACACCTACGATTGTAATAGCACTTCAGAGTACAAGTCCAAAGAGTTTACTGTTCTATTTCAAATGCTGTGCAATTCAGAGCTTTCTTCCAAGTGGAAAAGGGCTTTGAGGGATGCAGTAAGTGGATGCGCTACCCATCGATGTCCACTGGTCATCTTGCTGCAGTCAGGTTCTTTTGGAATAATTGAATTTTAGGTTGCCAATCTTTACATTGCTCTGGCACAGCAGCAGTAAAGTAGAGCACCTCAATAACATTTTGAGAGGTGAACCAGGAAGCAGAGTAATGAGAAAGCAGAAATAAAAGATGAATTTTTCAGAAGTTGAGGAGAAGTTGGATATCAAATAGAAAAAGTTCCTGTCCTTCAGGAGAGGAGTGGGATGGTGACATAGCAAGAATTGTATTACCAAGAATCTCTGTTCTTTTGGAAGAAATACAGCTTGAAAATAACTTTGTTAATCTTTGGACTCCATGCTCCCAGACCTACTCACAGTCACTAAAAAGAGTGGGGAGCTCATGGAAAGAGCTGTTAGGAGTGCATGACTAAGCTACAAAAATAAGGAGAGATTAGAGGGCAAACAGAGGACTGTTGGCTCAGTCAGAATTTCTGCTGATGACTAACCAGGTTTTTTGCCTATCTGAATCTATCAGACTTTGGCCTAGTAATTTAGAAAAAAAATATGTGTAGATGAGCTCAGAATCTGCTTGCAGTTACACAGCAGTAAATTCAGACTAACTTCATTCACTGAGTTCACTGGAGTTGCTCTAGATTTATATCAACTTCAATGAGGGCTTATAATGGTCTACTGAGAATTTAAACTTTGTGCTTGAATGTGCAAGAGTGAGAATTGGCTGAGCTACACAGGCTCAGAACAGACCATTGTATCCAAAGAGGAAGAAAAACTTTTTGCTGCCATCCTTATTGTGCTTCTTGCACTATTAAATTCTTCTTCTGCTCCAAATGTAACTGTAAGAATGAAAAACTTGCAACTACAAATGGGCTATCAATTATTTATTGTTCCTGAGCTCATTCTTAGGATAATATCCAAGGACCCATAGTTACTAATTCTGCATATTACATGAATGGGCTAGGTGACCCATTAGGCTCCTCAGTTGTCATTTTGCTCATTCCTAGAATCTATTATAGCACAGGTACAGCATATTCCTTAATTTATTATAATAACAGATTGTATTTGTGCATTAAATACCTCTTTAATAATGAGTGGGCACACCACCTCTGCTTCCCATGCTTGAATATAAACCTTCCATTAGTAAGCTTCTGAAAATGAGGCTCTTTGAAGAAGAGAAGCAATGTGAGCAACCTATTTGGAATCACCTATGTTCTTCAGCCAAATGTCAGCTGAGGATGCCAGGAATTCAAAATCAAGTCCATTATTTCTGGATGTTCACATGCATGCCTGCCGCATGAGCTTTGAGCCAAGAAAGGATCATCTCGTGAGGTAGCCTTGTGAAATAAGATAGCTCCTATCTCTATAACATGTGTCTGATTTCCATACGCCTATTTTTTTCTTGTTATCTCTGATATGTAGAGGCAGCTGTAAACTGTCAAACCAGGCATCTGAGCAGAAAAGATTTTTTGTTTCAGGCACTCCTATTTGTGCCCTAGTAAAGGTTATCCTGCAGTGAAACCCCCATGGACACGAGCATTTGCTAGCTGATGACCCTCAGAATATTACTGCTACATCATACGCCAAATTTACATCTACACTTACGTATTTATTTTTGAGAGGCAAGGCACCTAACAAGACAATCCAGTCAAAAGAAGTTAGGCATGGCGCCAACTGAGGCTTCCTTCTGAACTTCACTAAGCACATGTGTACCTTAAGCAATGCTGCAAATCCTTTCCCTGAACTGCTCTTGGCCATTAAGGGAAAGTATGTTTACCCTAAGGAACTTAAAGGCTGTATTAATGTTCATTCCTGAAAAGGGAGAAAACGGTTGAGATTCCTTTCTACAAAGTCACAAAAATTAAGTGAGGGGCAGGGAGGAAATTCAAAGAAGTATCTTCTTATTTGATCTCTTTTTTTCCACTGTGGCTGAGCAGTTGACTTGGTTTCTCCAGTCAGATCTGCTACAGTTACCAGCTTGCGTGATATGGTATAGGCTGGCTTTAATTTTTAATAAATATTTTCTTTGAGAAAAAAAAACTCTTGGCTAAAGTTCTAGTCCTTTGCATTTTGAAGCAGCAATTAAGCAATTAAATTAAAGCCTGTAAAATAGCAACAGTTTCCATTATAAAACCACCAGCATCTCCCCATCTTTGAAAAGCAGTGATAAAAATGCCTCAGAAATTCTTTGAAATCAGATATCTTGCAAGTATCTGATCTTCATCTTTAAGATAGTGGAAAGAACAGAGGTTATGCAAAATCCAAGTATTCCTTCCAAACCAGAAATGTTCCAGTTTCCCAGCTTCCTAATTACCTTTGCAATATCTTTTTAGCCTTACGGTACTTAAAGCATTGTTGATACTCTGGTGGTTCAGTGCTATAAACTCAGGGTTTGATCACTCAGAGAAGATAAATGTTAATTTTTCTTGTTTCATCCCATCTACTTTGTGGTCTTTGCTATCTCTTTCATTATATTCCAGATATAAGCAGATTCTAGCTACACAGCTTCTCTTCTTTCAGTTTGACTTTTTTTTCAAAACAGCAGTGTTTTTGGCTTTGGCATCAAGATGAGGATAATTACCATGTGGTCTCCATTTGCTTGTAGGTTGAAGACCCCCACCCTAGATCAAAAACAATTTCAGTTGACTGAAACAGCATTTCCCAGCAAATGGAAATGATGCATTTCTGGCAACTTTTCAGTGTAAAATGAGTCATCAAATCATACTGAGTTAAGTGTCTTCACTCTTCCTTCCCCCAGCTCTTAATTCAATAACGGGTAGGCATAGAACAAAGCTTCATCTTCAGAATGTGTACAGAATACACAGGGCCACAAAGATAAACACTTGATTGCTAGGCAGCTATATCACAAAAAAGCATATAATTTGAGTCAGATTGGGTTGAAACTAAAATTGCAGCAAACTATTTACCACAGATTCAAACTGTGGAGAGAAAATTTATTCTTTTCCTAGTTTTTCATATTCCCTCTCCCCCTTCCCTTCACTTAGTGTAGGAGTTCAGCATTGCTATTTTTTTATTTGGCTTCTAATAAGAAACAAAGTATTGAAAAGATCTACTGCCACTCATACTTCAAATTAAAAATGAAGTTTAGAAAAGAAAATGCTTATCTTAATGTTACTCTAAAAATCTCAGTGGTGAAATAGAATCTGCTGTAAGCACAGAAGTCAGAGGTGGCTGTGTATCTGTCAAGTATTTTTTGTGGTAATATGTGGAATCATATGGAAGGGAAAGGAAGGGAAGGGAAGGGGAGGGAAGGGAAGGGAATGCAGTAAGGGAGGAGAGCTGTTCCTCCCTATGCTCTGTTTGACATGCTGGTGAACTTCAGCCTTTTTAAAAAACAGTTAGCAATGCCCACATCCACTTTGCATCAGAAGATTTGTGCACTACCTTATTCCATGACTATATGAACCCATACCAGTGCCTTAAGAAGGCTCAGCTGTGGAGTTTCGAGCATGTGGTGTTTTATTTTTTCTTTATATTTGACTTTTAGTATTTGATCAACATAGTAGTACAATTTACTGCAATTTTGTGACAACTGTGGAAAGCAGGAGGAAGATACTGCTGTATAATTTGGTCTCTGCCTTACAGCACATTGGCAAGTGTGGGTAAACTATTCATTAACAAATAGACCTTGGTATGCCACACATGTGTACATACTTCAGTATTGAACAGTGTCCACAACAGAATGTGCCCAGATACCTGTGTTCATGGACAAAGGTGACCAAGCAGGCTCCAGTCACTGCTATCCCATCCCCAGCATCTCCACTGGCTGCAGATCAAGGGATGCTTCTGGAGCAAGAAGTATCTGTGCAGAAGCAGCAGCAGCACAATGCCAGCCTCAGGCTAATGCACTTGCACAGAGCCTCTTGGTGAGATCTTCAGATGGTGCTGTTGGATTGGTGCCACCTGAGGCAACGGAGCAACGCCAGCCAGAAGAGCTGGGGCCATGCCTTGAATTTTTAATGTGGTAATTTGTTTAGACCATGAGATAGGAGCTGATGATCAGCTAAATTGAGAAGCTGAGAATTTTAAAAGATGCAAGAGTGCAGAATGTGTTTCTCTATGATTTTTTAAAAACATAGGATTGCTTTATTTTTTCACCCCTTTCTATCATTCTTCTTTCCCAACCCGTAAACTTCTTTTCCTTTAGCAGGAAAAATCTGAGTTTACAGGCACTATGATTCTCTATTTAAATGCCCCTGCTTTCTTTTTAAATTACATATATATATATTTAAATATTTTATCTTTTTTGGAAGGCATAATTTTGCCTCAGAGTACACCAGCATTTCATGTTCTCCCTTATTATGGCTCACACTCAGCATCGGAGTCATAAAAGCTGCTACTGTTCATTCACATTTGAGGCATGAACAAAGGGAGCTTTCTGTAGCCCGTGCACCTGGAATGCGAAGCAAGAATGGCAACTTCTGCAGCCTGCCTCTACCAGGTGGCAGGCCCTTGCTAAACCAGGAAACCAGGGAAAAAAAAACTGTGAAAATGTTAAGTGGTGTGCTACATTATATTTTAAGGCATTAACTTTGTTTTATGTTGATTGCATGTTTCATTTTTAGATTTAAAACCCCTCACTGTTTTGAATTGCTCAGCCATCCATCAACACAAAGCAACAGAATTGTCAGCTCCTGGAGGATTTTGCAGCAATGCTGAGCTATGCTGATTGTAAAGTTTCTGTAAAATTTTTGTTAATGTAGTGCAAAATGTAGACTGTACTTCTAACAGACAGAAAAGAAATGGGAAAACTCCCTTAATGGTTTTAGATGAAACAAATGGCTATTAAAAATGCATTTGTGTTTCTGCCAAAGCAAAACACAGCAGTTACTTGTTTCCTCTAACAATAGCTTAACATTCATCTTCTCTGGAGGACATCATGCTATTACGTAGCTATCATTCAGGCAGTACTCAGAGCACATTAGGTAAAAGAGATATGCAGAGATGAGTTGCCCATGTTTACCCCACTCCTAAGTAGCTCAAGGGTAAAAGATGAGGCTACAGTATTTTCAAATATGTTTACATGAATGTGGTTTATTCTCTTACAGAAGCATAGTGCATTTGAGTTGATGGTTTTGTACTACAATATTGGAAATAGCATTTGCTCACATTTCTGTTGAATTGGTACTGAAAAGAACTTGCATGCCAAAAAAGACCAGAAAAACCTGCTGTGTGGTTTTAGAAAGCATGGTTGAGATCTGGCAGATACAAAGAAATAACAACAGCTCTAGCAAAAATAATTTTACCTTTGTTCAGAGAAGATTGTTGACTACTGAAAAATTTGAAAATAAAGTGCTTGGAGAAATAGAATTCTAGCTGTTCCCCAAGAGCTTTTTGGAACTGAAATCAGAGAAACCCTTCCAGAATCCCCAGGATTAACATTTCATATTATGTTTATAAAGTTGTGCCAGTGACTTTCTACCTTCACTATCTAACTGATGTTTTTAATATTCTAAATCCCCTCTGAGGCAATAAGACTCACCCAGTAATTCAAATGGAAGTAAGATTTGCCTAAAATTGAATACATTTCATCAGTACCTTTAACTTTTATTTCCTTCAAACCGTCAGATAAATATAATCTTTATTTACTTTCTGTACTTGAATACCTAGAGTTACTTAGGTCTTTCACTGAGGCCAGATTACAGTTGCCTTTTAAAAAGAATTAGGGTTTCCCTCATCATCTACCTGACAGAAACCCAGATGTGTTATTTTAGCAGCCTCTTACCCTTCTGGACACCTAAAGCCCATCTGCTCTCCTTTCTTCAGAGGCTCTAATTTGCACCTGGGCTGAAATTGTCCCTTGGGGACAATCAGGTGTGCCAAAGCTGGCCAGGTGCCTTCTGCTTCAGCTGCACCTATTCACGATTACCTTTGTCTCCAACAAGCTCGCAAAGGTGGTATAATATCTATGTATAAACACAGTGCCTTCATTAGGATGGGAAACATTCTATTAGGAAGATCTGTTTGTCTTCTTACCCTTTCATATAGCAGGAACAGTGCAAGGGGTGTGAGGTCCTGCATGCAACTGGTTAATATAATCTAAAACAAGTCTGAGCAAGTTGCAGTTCCTGCCACAGTGGTTTACATAATTCCCGTCACAGGCAAGCTTATTTCTCCCTCCCCCTTTCCACCCACTTCCGTCTCTTTGAAAATGCCGGTCTTCGTGCTTAGTTAGTAAGATTTGTATCTTCAGTATGGTTTGGTCAAGTTTGATCAGGTGCGATGTGATGTTCAGATCTCCTCTGTATTTGCACACTTTTTTATATTTCCTACCCTCTTGTTCCCCATGTGCAATTATAGTATCTGTAAAATTCTCTCCAGTGAAATAGTTACTTCATTTTCTTTTAAGTATTCTCCCATGTGCCCATTCTCCCATATGCCCATACTGCCCGTTTCTCTACTTAAAATTGCTTCCTGTTTATCTCCTAATTTTAGCAACTTCTTTCCTGCCTTTTATTCACTCCCCTTTGACATACTCCATAGTCGTCAAGTTCTCCTTTGTCTTAAAAACAAATAAAGCTCCATGAATTGGCTTAGACAGCCTACAGTCAGGTACCCTTTCAATCAATGTAGTCTAATTTTCCTACATAGCAAAAAGATGTGGGAAAAGACACAGCCCTGCTGTAGAAAAGATATTCTGCCACATGGCCCATTGTGGCACATTCTCTGGTCAGTTACAAATTTTTCTTTTTGTCAGACTGGATTTCACCACAATTGGTTGAATATGTTTTCATGTAAGCCCAGTTGCCAGGTTTCTTATTAGTCCTATTTTGATTTTACATGCCTGGGATATTTTTGGTTGCCCCCTTCCGTCCACTCTGCTTTCTCTTTTGCATGCTTCTGTTTAGCAACATCTGTATTTCATGCATTGTCCCTGAAAAGATTTTGTCTCGACTAAAAACCTCTACCTAAGATCACAAGAAACGTAAGTACATTCATGCTCTTGCTGCTGCTTTTTACTTCACCATACCTACAGTGTAAATCTTACTGGTTATGCAATATCTATAAATACTTTGTATAGTCTTTCTACAAAGTACTCAGCATACTTTCAGGCGTCACATAAACTGCAAATCAGAGTAAACGAGAACAAGTTAAAAAGCAATACCAAGTTGCCTTCCATTCCTCCTTGGTGATTACATCATCTTGCTTTTCTTGTCAACAGCTGCCCACTTATTTTTGCTGATCTTTTGCTCTACTATACATAACAGAGTCTCCCCCACTGGACACTTCTAACTAATACTGGTCACAAAACATCTTACTGGTGAATATTTCATCCTCTATGTTCTGCTCTCACAGTTAACAATATTGCTTTCTAAGCTCTACACAGATCCACTGTACATGCATGTGTGCATACACTGAATGTATATGTAGTATAGATAGACGTATATATATGACAGATGTATGCATGCACATACAGAGAATAGATGAATAAGCAGTGTAAAATAGAAACATTGGAGGAAAGACCTGCCAGGCACCTGGCACTGAGACACCTGGGCATCTACAAAGTTTCAATCCACAGGAGGTGGACCAGTGCAACAAAGCACTCATGGGTAAAAGCAATGGGGAAGTAAAACAAAAATTTACCTGATACTTAACACCAATTTTTAAGCTAGCTGATGTCCAAAAAGTCAAGCAATAAAAGAAGATTACAAAATGAAATAAACACCGCCTAGCCCTGTTAATGTAGTCCTTCCCCCTCCTATAAAAACTGTACAACTTTAGTAGAGAAACGTATTTCTTCCATGGCAAGATATACTAAATCACATGCTATTAGGCAAGTGACCACATTTACAAGCATTGCGTACTTTGATCATTAAAAGCTTACGACTTATATTGACCTTGAAAAAAATCTCCAAACCAGATTAGAGAGCAAATGGATTTAATTTTTTGGTCTTTGTTTTGAAGCCAACAGAAATCAAGCTCTTTAATTTCAGGCCTACTCAGGGTTTCATGAGCTAGAACAGTGGAAACCAGCATCACATTGGACAAAACTTCAGAAAATGTATTTGGAAAATAATGATATTTGTATTGATATCTTTCTTAGAAAATTATGCATTTTAACTGAGAAATGTTTTACTCTGTGGACTAGAATTATGTGATACAGAACTACTGAAAGCCTCAATCCACCAACATGACTTTTGGCAGGCTAAGGCAGAACCACAGAAAATTAGAGTGAGAGACAGAAAGTAATGATTATTTGAGCTGTAGGCTAAAGAAGCAAGAATAATAAATCAGATTCAGATATACACTATAAAGCTTCAAAAGTTTCCAACTGAATCTTAAGATTCATGGGCTATTTAAAAAAATAATAATCACATGTATTTTATAAGATTTGGTGGTTTGGAAATGGAGTGTTAATAAATAAAGACTTGCAGTAGACCAGAGGCAAACTGGGAATGAATATATTTCTTTCAATATACATTGGTCAAAGGTGTTATTAAGCAGAGCTTTTGCCACCTCCACAATTATTAAGAAATAGGAAAAACTTTCAAGGGAAGCAGAGAAAGCTGTATACTTCAAGAGTTTAAAGATGAAGTGCAATGCACCTGACTATACATTGGTTTTCTTATCTCATATGCTGAAATAAAGGTCAGCTCTATGTCCTGCTCAAGGCCAGAGGATAATTTAATCGTCTAAAGGCTTTCTTTATCCACACCTCCCTTAATCTTTGCCCCAAAAATTCAGTTGAATTGCATACTACCCCATTATTTTTTTCATGAAGAATATTTTACCTCCAAAGTCAAACATTTTCAAAACGAAGTAGAAATGCCGTCACATTAACTACTGAACATAAATTTATCTCATTTGCAAATAATAGTATTAGATGTGAAATTTTAGGTAGGGTTTATTCCATTAATAACATGGACATTTGGGGGGATTTATCCCATGAGCAACACGGATATTTTTTGGTGTTTATCTATTTCGTTGTGGCAACCCGAGAAGAATCCTGACTAAACTACACATTTTTGCAATAAGTGTGTATTGTCTGGAATCATGCAATATGTTATTAATAGTTTGGCTTCATTGATAGTGTAGACTTAGGATGAAAAGATTGAGATAGTTTTCAAAGATAACATAGCCTAGTGAAGTAAAGTTGAATTGGCTTTAACTGGAATATTTCATTTAAGTGAGACTTCTGAAGGGCTGCACTGAAATTTCACAAAAAGAAAAGGAGGCCAAAATAATTTATCTTCCTATATTCATTCTCAATATATAAAATAATCAATAGACTTGCATTTTTTAGTATAGTTTTTGTCTTTATTTATATGCTTCTACAACTCCTTTCTATCTGAAGTATGGGAATTTGTCTAATGGCTATGTTTTTATACGTTCAGATAAAAACACTTGCACTAGCTCTGTGTGCTGACAGGGGTTTTGCTTGCTAACTTCTCTTGTATCAAATGACATGCCAGGAAAAGAAAATCGGAGGGATTAGGTTTATATGCAAAATACATATTCAGAAATAACTTGAGATTGAAAAGTTATCAACTGATAGCCAAATTTAAATTAAGAGTATTTATAGACATGATCATGTTGCAGAATTGAATCATATCTTAGAAAAATGTCAGGGTTATGAGTAAAGGAAAACAAGGACTAAGTCTACTTATGCTTGGTGGCCAGAGACATGGCCAGGTTCTGTGGCTGTGATATGAGATGCTTCTGCCCCTCCTCCCTAGTTCCCCATGCTTTCTTTTTGGTCTCCTGCCCCAGGTAACTACATACACGTGCCCAGCATTTCTTCTCTTTCCTGACTTTTTTTAACCTGCTTTGTGCATCCAGCTACCTGTCCTTCTGTTGAATCACTACTGGTTACCTGCCTATTTCGGTTCCTGTTACCTCATCAGAGTTATTTTGTCTTCTGGCCCCACATCTTTCTTTCTCTTTGCTCTTAACTATCTGTGTCTCTCACCCTCTGCAGTTAATCAAGCAACTACTTTTGCCTTCAGTTAGTTGACTGAAGCACAGAGGCATGATAAGCTCATGAGACATCTCTTAGTTTCAGCACTAAGCATCACAGTAGCAGTAGTATAAAAAGATTTAAAAAACCAAGTAACAGTTGCTTGGAAGGTACTTAAGCTACACTCCTCCATAACAGCCATATTCTACAGTGAGTATCTATGAGTTTTCACTTAGCCACGCTGAATCAACATTTTTAATGGAATAATCAGGGATACCACAGGTCCATCTCCATGGCACATTTTTAAGACGCTTCTCCAGAGCATAGAGAAATTCCCAATAGGTTAACAATGAAATACACATAAGAAAAAAAATGATGAGATCATTTTGTACTTTATTCTTGGAAAAGGAGAATTTATGTTAGGTGAAACTTTCTAAGAAAATTTAACTACAGTTCAAATTGATATTTTTGGCAAAAATTAAAAATAAAATCTTAACATGAAATGATGGACAGCGTTACATGTGCTCTGTAATAAAAGACAAAGCTGGTGCTGTACAGTGCAGTGCTACACAGGTAGTTGAGTCAGCTCCCAATAGGCTTGGGTGGCAGAAACAGAACAGCCACATAAACATGTCTCTCTCCTGCAGTTACACTTGTTGCTTCCCGATGTCATCACTCCCAAAGAATAAAAAAATTCTACTCAACTAAAAATAATTTGAGTGTGAACTTTATGCAGTAAGGAACTGGGCACTGTGGGTGAGATTCATTTGGCTGAGGATATGATTGGGCCACTGTATGATTTCCGTTATGGTTAGAAAGATTGATTATTATTTCTAGGGTGTGAATCACCTCATCCTTGTGTGGATATTATATCGCAGTCTAGAACTGCCTGTACCTGTTCACTGATGTTAAAGAAAGTCTGTGATGACTAGTTCAGGAGTGGACATTTAGAGTTAAATGTGATAAACCTCACCTACTCTGTCCTTCCCTCTACAGCACATCACTTCAAAGTGGAAGATGACTTTTACTCTCTGTAAATGCACAGGAAGCCACGCTGAGGTACCATTGTATAACAAAAGTCAACTACAATGTTCAAGCACTCAGCTATGGACATACTTTCAGAAGACAGTCCAAAATGTGGAAGACTGGAAAGAATCACACCCTGAAATCAATGAGCACATCAGCAAAGCCAGTGTCCCCTTGTCTATGCAAATTGAGCAGTGCTTCTTAACAGAGAAAAAAAAACAAAATTATTCTTTACATCATTGTCTTAGATGTCCAACTTCAGAGGGTTTAGCTTCTAAGACCACTTCACACAGAGAGGCATTTTAGCATTAGATTCTGCATAGCTTTCAACTCTGAGCTGTGACCTTTGGGGAAGCATAGTGGGAGGAGCTTGCAATAATTCCTGCTACATATAATGCTTTAGTTTGCTGCATTTTGTATATGAAAATGCTATATAAAAAAAAACAAATTATATTCTTATTCTGCTTCCCCTCACTCTCCTTCCTTAATGCAAGAGTGTTCTTATTGGCTCCAGTAAAAAGGTTCTCAAGTGCGTTTTAGGCAGAAGCAGGAAATTTGCTTTCCTTGCGGATCAAACAGAGTTGGCACTAATGAAACAGCACAGGGAAAAGGAAAAAAAAAAAAAAAAAAAAAGAAGAAGAAAAAAGAAATGTTTAACACTCAGCACTAGAGGAGAGTGAAAACAGAGCACACTTTGAAAAATTTCCTTACTGCAGCATAGCCCTGCGTAGGAGAGCCTCCACAGCTAGACTCAAAACATTTTGAAGTTTTCCTGTTTGTTTAATTTTCAGATCAGGTTTTGGCACTGTGCTATGACTGACACTATATAAAAGAATAAAGGCCCAAGCAAGGCAAAGGGGAAAAAAAAAGAAACACTTTAAGAAAGTGTGAGACTCAGGAAATCAAGATGTCTAAGAAGTAGGGCAGTCTGGGTGCCTTAAGGACTGGCACAAAGTTGCATCTTAGAACACAAGATGGTTATCTACAGATAGGCCTCCTTCTAATAACCAAATGTCATAGCCTAGTTGGGAACTAAGACATTATTTCCTTAAAGTCAATCCTATTTATAGGGCCTGTAAAAAATAAGAATAGAGTTAGAATGCTAAACAGCAGAGTAAACTAGAGGAATAGTGTAAACTACCATTCTGAAAGTTTGTTATTGTAATAATAATAATTTAGTTAATATGGTTATTGCCACTGCAAATGCCTCTCCTCTCAATTGTGAGTTTCTGGAGAGGAAATGAAAAACTGAAAATTCAAAATCTCAATGTCTTGGTAATACAGACTCCCTTTATTACCATTTTGGACTGCACTTACTCTGATAATTTGTGAACGCATTCTACAAATTCTAGAGAGCTTATATACAGAAGCACAGGCATACATTATAAATGGAGCCTGATCAACAAATCAGCATTGTGAGAAAAGCAGACGGGCACCAGAGATGGACGCTGTCTCCCTGCAGAGATGTTGCAGCACTTACACTAAGACATGCTGACAGATATGGGCTCATTTAAAAGCAGAGGGTACAAATGAACACAGGAATGGGCAGTAGCTCGGATGAAAATTTCAGTGACCAGTGAAAACAGCCTACAGCAAGTACCCAGGGAAGAATAAATGAATAGCCACAAATACTAATATACTTTCAATTTAGATATTTACCTCAGAAACTTCATCTTATTAGACCTGATCCAAAAGTAATGCCTCCTGTTTTATTACATTGGCTCAGAACATCAGAGGCAGATGCTGGTGGTACAGCAACCACCCATCTTCTTCCCACCAATATTCCGTTACATTTTGCTGCTGAGCAGAGCAGCAGTCTGACAAAATGGCATCTAACACAGAAGTGCATATTAGGCAAAAGTGTGTCATTGAATTCCTTCATGCAAAAAAACAGCACCCACTGACATCCACTGATGCTTGCTGAACATTTATGGGCACCAAACAGTGGATGTGAGCACAGACAGGTGGTGTGTCCAGCAGTGATGACAGTGACAGTGTGTCACCCCTACTGGTACAGACTGTTAAGAGTATGGCATGCAGGCTCTTGTTTATCACTGGCGATCATGCAAAGCCAATGGTGGTGACTGTACTGAAAAACTGTTTTGGAGCTGAGAATTTGCTCCATCAGAAATCGCTTTGTATCTGTTGTAGTTTCCATGGAAATAAATAGGAAGCACTGTTTTGAAGCAAGGAATCAATATGCTGTAGAAATTTAGATTTCAATTTCCAGACTGAAAATACTGGAATTAATTATGACAGTATCGGAGCAATAAAAGCCTTAGCGGAGTGGTTCAAAGCATTAGTAGATTCTTCTCTCAGCCAATTCACAGAATGACTCTAGCCTATTTATGACTCAATTCAAACTTAGCTAGGAATTTGCACACATCGAGGCTGTTTTCACCAACAGGGTGATGGCTTTGTACATCTCTGCTATGTCAGCCTTGAAGAGATGACTAGCAGTGAGTAAATTATTATCTTAAGGTGGGGTAGGTTTGGCAGATTTCCTTTTGGCAAAATAAAACCATATGGCAACACAGCTCTCGCTTGGGAGGAGGTACTCCAGGTAGCAGTGGGAATAGCAGGAAATGGTGACAAAGAATCATACCTAGCTCACCTGTTTACACTGCCTCAGTCAATGGATGCTGCAGTCTGATGGAAGCTTACCTGCTCTCCAGGGAGATGAAGTGAAGCAGAACTATTTATTACTGTTATGATCTTCAGTGAAGAATGGCTACATAACAGCTGGACGTGTCATTCCCAATACAAAACCCATCAAACTGAACCTTCCTCAGTTTTGAGCTCTTAGTGATTCAGCAGCAAAATTCCCAGCTAAGACTGTTCTGCAAAACGGAGTGTTTTGAAGGACAGGGCTGAACCCTCTTCTGCATGATCTCACACATATAACTGTAACTACAAACATCCCTTGAGCTGATTTAGCAACATCAGCATCAACAGAAAATGTATGACAATGGCAAAAACTAGAACAATTTCTATTAATTAAGAAAACAGTTTAATGTAGAGGTTGTAATATTTTACATTATCAATTACATTTTATTCTATATGAATTGAATGAACCAGCTTTTTAAAAATTGTATGTATAATAAATGATACATGCCAGTCACAACTTTTCATCCATGATTAAAAAGACTAGTAACTTATTGTGAATTATAAATCTTTTACTTCTTAACTGGTGACTGCTTGTGACCATACTATAGAAACAATCTGTTTTGATATTGTGTCTTCACATAGCTATCATATGTCCTTTTTTCTTCAAATTTACTCTAACTTTTCTTTTTGACAAGAGTCAATGGAAAGTATATTCCTGAATGCATTCTGGACTCTTGTAAGGGTTATGGCACAGTCACAGCATGGTAATGTGATCATAGAAGATATTCATTCTCTTCAAGGGCTGAATGAATATTATCTACCAGAAGGCTCATCCTCAGTCATAATTCGACAGAAATAAAGATATTGCAGTTGAAATTCATGCTGCCTGAGGATTATTATTCTGGATTGCCTTCCATTTCTTCCTTAAATGATCATACATAAACTCTTTAACTCCTTTTTAAGACAGGAATGAATAAGATAGAAGGGAATTATGTTTGTATGGTTGAGGTTTGATAATTTAGGCTCTAAAACAGATTATGAAGTCCAGAGAAATACAGACAGTGCAGTAGGGAATATATAGACAGGAGACTGTCAAAAAAGATGAAAGAGAAGGAATCTTTTGTCAGGTTATTTTTTGCAGTTGGATTACTACAAAGCCAGTAAAAGAAGTGGTAAAAAATCTCTATGTAATAATAGAATATGTATTTATGGTTCCTTACCTCACAGCTTAATGTACAGTCCCATAGCTACTACTTCAGGGGACTGAAGAAGAAGAAATAGCTGTGGTACCTATGAAACATTGCCTGCCTTCTTGGAGCAGCCAGCTGGAATTGGCTAAAATGCAGAATGTCACATCAAATCTCATACAGATGAGAGGTTTGCTTGCTTTCCAGTAGAGATAACCATCGTGATGAGCTAGCAGAACTCAGTCTGCAGCAATATGAAAGACAGCATATGAACATTTACTAACTCTGAATAACAGGATGAGCCAACCTGTAACTGCACCACACCTTTGCAGGGTCATGAATTTATTTATTCACTTATTTTTCCTTTGTAGAATAATGCCAAGAGTTTGGCTTTTTTCTTTTCATCTCTTCTGCAACCAATTCATAGTCTGAGTCCTAACAACCATGGTTTCAGAGAATATGGTGTGCTGGCACCATGCCAGCTTTTCTTTCTCTACAGCCTTGGAGAGCCTGAAAATTCTCATCATTTTTTCAAAAACAGCTAGCTTGAGTGTGAACAAAATCCTCCACAGATGGGGGACAAGCTTGGGAAACAGCAGTATAAGAGGTAATATTTTATAAAGAAAATGATGAATGATTCCAAGAAAGAAATTAGGAAGACATCATCTCAGGCTTACGTGTAAAAGCACTGTGATGTAATGGAAAATGTATCATGTTGCGGCTGCTGGTTTCATAACAAAAGGAAAACTGAAGCTCATTTGTGACAATGTAAAAAAATAAAACAGTAAGATTACGTTGATAATGAGCCATGAGTATTCTTTCTTTTCTTTTTTTCTCCTATTCTGTCACCTTTGGTCTGCTTGGCATTCACCCAAATTAGAAGACTGACAGTCATTTCTCTTTAATAATCATTCTTGGAAACTCAAAAAGCACTCCCTTTTCAGTTCCGTCAACAGGAAAATTAACACTGGAATATATATATATATATGTATATATATGCTTAATTGTTTTTACTGAAATAAACACTCCGGGTACCCCCTGCCGTTTAATGAACATACACTGGGTTAACTACAAGGGCTGCTACCACTGCCATATTTGATTACTTGCTAGTGGCAGATGAAAGCTTAAAGCACACTTATTTTTTTGACAGCAAATATGATTTCACTTTTTTGGCTTTCACATCAACCTACCCTTTTCAAAGTAGGGCAAACTAGCAAAGGCTGTCAAAATAAGGCTAGCAAGTAAGTGGAGTAACAGCTCTCCAAAGAGCTTGATTATTCTTCTGTGAAAGAGTCTGTAAACAAAACCTTTGGGCTTTTGTCTACTAAACAGTGCTTAGAATTTTTTCCAGCCTGGCATTTTTAATATGTGGGAACATGACTGCAGCAGGATTCAAGAGCACTCAACATTTTTGAAAGGAAGGCTATTTATTCATGTAACTAAATGTGGCTTCAGTATTCAAAATGGAGGTAAAAGACCACTTTGTTTTAGAGAAGAGATGGTCTGTGTGTGTGTGGATCCTCTGAGCTGTGAGAAATAAGTTTTTCCTTTCCCTTGGCTATACATATGTGTATATTTAGGCCTTATTTTTCACTTCCATGTTTTGTGCTGTGATAATAAACTAAACTAGTTAGTTCGAGGCCTGACGTCCCTTCATCTAACAACCAGTTCTTTGACATGACCAGGAATCTTTGGGCCACACTGCATGCATTACATGCATGAAGACTCAATTCTATTCCATTCCTGGGCACAAAGTCTGGTGAAATATTTGATAGAAGGTTGAGGAATGCTTCTCTTCACCAGATCAATCTTGCAGTTTATGAACATGGCCAAGAACTCGATGAAAATCTGCATATGCATCAATGCAAAAATGTATGTGATGTTTCTAAGGCGATTTCCCTTCCATATGCCTATGCTATGAAATGTTAAATGTTCCCTCAACCATCCTTTGACTCTTTGGCCACCCTCAAACTCATATCATTAAACTTTTTTAGCCACCAAGGAGGATATCCACACCAGTATAGTCATGTGGAAATGTTCTCTGTTTTTTTCAGTCCTGAACTACTGCAGAGGCAGGGACAGTGGACTCAAAACAAGCCAAAGACCCCTCTGACGATGTAAGAGAATAAACAGTTTAAGTTCCAGTGCCTGGGAACTTTCCCTGGCACAGCTAAAGCTATTAGTATGGATGTAGCCGTATGTGCCAGTGCAATTTAAACAGCAGTTGAGCCTGGAGTTTTTTACTGCTAGCTCTGCATAAATATCAGGCTCAGATGTCTAAAAGGGAAACCGGTTGCGTAACAGCTCTTCCTGAATTTAGCTCCAACTGGCTGAGTGGTGGATATCACTCCTACAAGTTTTTGGATAGGTTTTTGCTTGAGGTTGAAAAAAGTTATTGCCAGTGTGATTTTGGTTTGTTTCCTGCTATCTGAGATCTACTAATCACTTTACCTGCAATACACATTCTATCTATCTTTCAATCCTCTTTTAAACACATTTTTTGTGTAATTTATTAGGCAATTAAGTTTTAGATATGAAATTACAGAAAGCAAGGCTTAATGAAAATCTTCAAAAAGTACTTACATTCGTATTCTTAGAATGGACAGTATTTTATAATTAGGTTGGCTTTTCTTCACTCGCTGGAAAGTAGGCATTACTGCATCCTCTTAGTTTTAGTCATCAGTCCTTACATACATCACAGGCATTAGATCCACCTAGTAGAGATAATTTTAAGCATCTCATCAAAAAGTAAATTTCAGGAAAACAATTTCGTCAGACCAGAAATGCTAGTGACAGTGACCCTCCTGAAACTTCATCCAAACTGCTTAGCTATTTCTCCCAATCTTTTCAGTGATGCCAGACTGCTTGTGTCTTCGTAAAGATGTAATTCCAAAGAGAGACACCAATATGATCAAAAACTTGGAAAACACAGGATGTGGAAATATGTGTGTGTTGCTCACAGTCATAGCAACACTTAAGTTTTAGCTGCTCTATGGTTTTTTAAATACTACTTATTCATAATATAATTTTGAAACCAACTTACATAATGTCAAGAAAAAACATCCCAGAAATTTCATTTGAAGGACCAGTATTTTCCTTTGAGATTTTCCATATACAAGTGCCTATTGCTGTGATCTGAAAAAAAAACCAAACAACTCATGATGTTGATTTCTAACACATGTTACCACTAGAATTGCCTGGAAACAGCTTTCTGATGCAAAATGGACTTTCACAATTCAGTGACTTTTTTTCTCCTCCTTTATTTTCAACTAGAAAATCAAATTGACTCAAATTTTCCTGTTTTTTTTTGGTTGTTTTATTTTTTTTTCCAAATTTTCCTTTTTCAATTCTTTTCAAAGCAGTTTAAGAAAATGAAGATCATATTTCAATCAATACTACGAAACACTGAAATGGGTCTTAATGACTTTTCAGGTTTTTTGTGAGGGTAGCTGAAGCTCATAACTTGAAAAAATAATAGCAAGACGGAAGCTGAAGCAATGTCTTTCCTTAGGAAACACTAAATACACTGCAGTAGACTCCACCCGAGTCAAAAGAACAGCACTGCAGTTTGTGATGCTCCATGAAACTGTGCAATGTGTTGTGATTTTCATTCTGGATGGGAAGATCACTAGACTGAAAGAGGTATTTTCAGTTCTATCTTGTAAATAAGTGAGACAATTCTTTCACCATTAGTGAAATGAAATAAAAGTGTTAGTAAAAGCTGTGTTGTATTAATTGGATATCCTCTGCATTCAGGACAAAAACATTTTTATTGGAACGAGTAGAGAACAGTTGTATGAATGCTAAGCAGTTCCTTCCTCCCTTTCTATCTCCTAGTAAGATCTGCATCTCAGGTATGTTTCACATATAGTAGTCTTATATTCTTTGTGCTGGATAATGTATTTATTTGAAGATTCTTTCCTTGAGCATATCATTAGAGATCTAAGAACCATCTGAAATGTTCATTGTCTTATTTTCTTGTGACAGAACATGCGATGGACCTGAACCCTATTATGAGCTGAGCCTCCTTTGTATCACGCAGATGTTTTAACCAAGAGCTTTGAAAAGGATTCCTTGTTCTTTTATTCTGTATCTGCTTTGTGTTATTTAGGCATAGCACAATTAAGAGTTACAAAGAGAGATGTACGTTTTACATTTGCGGTTTCCAGCTGCAAGTCTCAGTACATAGAGGTACTCGCTAACTATATGATCATGCAACCTTTGTCTTAATTGGGTAAACAGGGTGTTTGAAGTATCACACAGTAGGACCAAGCTAATTAAATATTGTTCAGATTCCTCACTGGGGAGTTTATGCAACCACTGAACTATGAGCAGCAGCGCTGCAGCTAAGAAACCATGTAATTAAGGTAGGTATTTGGGGAAACAGCTGCCCTTCCTTTCCTCAAGAAATGTTGTAAACAACTTGTGGCATTTTGGTGAGATGGAATAAAGATAATCTGATCTGAACAGTTTGAAGAAAACCTTGCTGCAAATACGTGTGTTTCTAGAGAAGGAAGTGAACTTTTAACAAACTGAGTCCTCATACTACAGGCTTCTGAATAAGGACATTTAAACTGTCGTCATGGGCTAAATTGTCATTGGTGAATTTATTTCACCACTTCAGTTGTAGTTCTCCACCCACTGCACTAGGAACCCCAGATTCCATGCTTACACTGGTAAACTCTCAGAAGATTCACAACTGTATTACCATATATAGGAACAGACATATCCAGGCTGAATGTTCATGCAGGAGAACAGAGACCAAGACAAATGCAGCCAACTGAGAGAGATCAACTCCCTTCTACAAGAAAGAAAACAGGAAAGAAGAGGGCCAACAAAGATAAGGCTGTGGGAGTGAGCACTTCTAGTGATGTGTGCTTCTTCCTTACCTCACATATGTCACTCTTCGGGTTTTTCCTGCTCTTATTACTTCAGATAAGATAATTTCAGATGACCAAATTTTGAGATGGGACTTTACAACTGTATGTATTTTTTCACAGTGGTTTCTTGAGATAAATGATTTTAGAAGGTGTTCGTATGTCAGAAATCTTATAAGAAGGATCATTTGAGGCCTCCTGAACATTACCATTATGTAGGGAAATCTGCTGAATGCTACACAAAGACAGTAGAAGAAAATTTAACTTATCGGCTAGAGTAGCTGTCAGATAGCTAGATATAATATCTGAAAGAAATATCTGGATTTATAGGTCTTTCCCTTGCCTTTGCATATGGGTCTCTCCAGAGCTCTGTAATAGCTTTATTGGGTAGGTAAGAAAGAGAAAGGACAAGAAACAATCCATTTCATGTTTAAGCTGTCAAAGTCTTATATGGCTCTCAAAGTTAAGTCATAAAGACTAACCCCAGAATACTTGAATTCTTTGTAATATTTATTCAAATTATCTCCATGTCATAAAAATTGTGTTTGTGTTTGTTTCGTTTGGAAACACTGAAAACTGGCATTTTCTCCACTTAAGAAACAGAGACTAGAGACAGGATGCATATCTAGAACAGCTTCCAAGTTTTCGCATGCAGATGTCTTTCAAGAACGTATTACTGTGAGAACTGAATGAACACTATTCTTCCCTTACCCAAGCAGACAATCAATTGGAAAAAATGCAGTGCATGGCTGGGGAAACAGCCATGGAGTTCTCTAACATATCCATTGGACTGGATTTTTTGCAGGGGAGGGCTGTTTTTCATATCATACGGCATGTATGTGCTCTTGAGTTTAAATGCATCCCCGTGATTCTACAACTCAGTTCCCCAAGGGTCCAGCTGTGACAGTTCTCAGGTGATGGCTCTCAGGACATAGGCAAAAATAATTATCTAACAACTAAATAAACAATAATAATAATTATTTAAGAATAACTAAAGGCTTAGGAGCGAGAATCAGAAGACGACAGGGTGGGTATGGGGATGCGTAAGGTGTTCAACAGGACATACTGAAGTCCTTAATCTTTCTAAGTTTAGGCATGTCCATAAGGGGATGAGACAGATGCCAGTGTAGCATTCACAATCTCTAACTGATTCGCCTTTGGGCCAGTTGAGATACTGCCATTTACTCAAATATAGAATTGTTTTAAAAATGTATCAAATACAGATTTTGGATGGCTGTTCTCTGTCAGTCCTTTGGCCTACAGGACTGACAGAAAAGTGTGAATACTGTTTAAAGATTTTTTTAAAAATCTTATTCACATGCAGATATATGACTTCATCACTTAAATGCTAGAGCTATGGGCACTGTAAACTTTTCTTCTTCCTGAACAGAAGAGTAATTATTATTATGGTTATTGTTGTTGATCATGTTTTGTTCAGGTTAATAATTTCTCATCTCCTTATACAAAGCAAACCTCAGTGTTATTCTAAATAGGACACCAGAAGCCAAGTTACAATCTCAATCTACTGCAAATCTGTTCTATTTGCCTGTGTTAGACATACTTCGTGATAATTTTGAGGTAATTATGCACATGCATAAATCTGATCTAAAGCTACAATTTAAACTTTTTTTCTGTGAGATCTACAGCACCCTGCAACCCCAAGGTCCGGATCATCTGGAGAAGCTGCCTTGCCTGGTAATCCCTTGTGTACTTAGATCATTATAAAAACCTTTTCATCGCAATGTAAGTCAAGTTAATGCAGAGTCTGGTAGTTGAGGGAAAAATTTCCCCAGTGTATTTACTTTTAAAACACATCTGTCTGCCCATGAATCAGTTTGCTCTCTGAAGTTTCTCTTTTATCAGAATATCTGAAATGTCCTTCGGTTTTAGAAGTGTGTCCTGAACCCAGCAGAGATTTCTTAATGCACAGAATAGATGAAAGTTTGTTTCTACCAATTTGTTTCTACCTGGAGCATACCTCAACAATCCCTTGACATTTTCTGTTTTGCTGACTCAAAGCCCTAAGACAAGAAATATAAGTAATTTGAGCTATTCTTGGACTCCATGGCCTAAGAGTAAGCAGTTTCTCTAACCTGGGTAAAATGTGAAAACAGAATTCAGCATACCTTACTTCTAGAAACAGAATTATGGTATGAAAAATACTGTAGGGATGTTAGGTATGCACTGAACAGCTGGATATCACACTGAGCTTAGTGTGAACTTTGTGGAAAATCTATATTTTTTATTTTTCCAGAATTTATAAAAATGTTTTTTAAGTTCCTACCATTTCAAATGCCATTCTGAGAGTGTGTCTACACTTGCAAGCACATTTTTCAATTGAAATCTGAGCTCCATTTACATTTTGAATGTATTTCAAAATTTTCTTTGAACGGAGATGAAAAAAAATCCAGTAAAAATAAATACAAGTGAACTCTGAAAAATGTGATCAACTTGTGTATGTGGAATCCATTGTTATGAAAGCCAGAAAGGGTGAAGAATAGCATCAGATGAGGTAGGAAGCTCTTACTGCTGGTAAAAAAAGTACCATGCAAAATGACCAAAGGAACAGTTTGCAACAAGAAATAAAAATGCAAGCAGCTGCTATCATTACAGATATCAACTAAGTGGGAGCCTAAATGTGATTTTCAAAGACACTTACATTTAAACTTACTTTCTTCTGCAGTTCTTGGGACTTTTGCTGGTGAGGTCGGCTGTGGAGAGTCAAGCTCTGGAAATCACCAGGGCTCTCTGAAATCACTCCTACCTCTCCTGCCCCTTCGTTCTGGAAAATTCATATTCATAGAAGTAAAACTTCAGAAGGAGGAATGTAAGGCCTTATTTGCTGTGTAACTTTGCAATAGCAACTACAGTGATGCAAGACTGGGTTTCTTCAGGCCTCAGCTGCACAGGGCATTCACTCCAACAGACAGATAGATTAATTTTTGTTTCAGCCAAATCCTGCGAGCAGAGGCAGTCAGCCTGATATTCTACACTGGCACAGAGTTGTTCGTCTTTGACAGAACATATGTGCAGCTGAGTTGAATCTGTGAACTGAGTTCAATTTTCTCATTCCTCTGCCTCTCAGAGCTAGTTGTGACCTGACCTCAGTCCCCTTAGACTGCCTGGCAGTTTCTGCTTTTTTGCTTTGGCCATAAAATAGTCAAGCAGAGATGCAGTCATATATCACATCATGTTATCCCCTTGTATAATTACTGGTGTGTATCGTTAGTGCTCAATGTACCCCTCAGTGTGAGAAAACAAATGGAGGATGCCAGAGATGAGGATCCACGAGAGGCAGCAGCACTGAGTATAGGAATGAAATTCTTGATTATGTTTATGAACACTGTAGAGAAGCTTGATTAAAATATGCATCAGTTGCACGGAACAGTGGGGGAGTAACTTGGCCACCTTAAGCAGTCATGGCAATGGGCACATTGTTTCCCAGATCGTGGGAGCTCTGAAGCAGAATGCCATTAGGCACTGCTTTCTGCACAACAGCAACTCTCAGCCCATTCATCTCCAGCAGATCTCCTTGTGAACCTCAGTTGTAATTTCTCTCTGAGTAGGATTGTGCCAATGCGATGCAATCAGGTGTCCTGCTCCCTGCTTCAGAGAAGGATCCTTTTGCTCTGCAATGACAGGAGGAAAAGGTCTCCTGATGTTCCTTCTCTGCATGAATTTTTGTGGCACAAAGCCAAGGAATAATACAACATGCACACCTATGCAAACTTCTGCTGAGGGATATAATCTTCACAGCAGCCCCTTCCACCAGCCTTAGAGACTGTAGCCCAGCAGTTGCTAACAGTGTATTCTCAAATATTCACGGCATAAATCTACGCAGTCTATCCTCAAGCTCAAACTCACAAAAGTGGTAATAGTACAGACCTTTCCATTTTACCATTCTTTTTCTTTTCTTTTTTTTTTTCAAAGAGTCACACACAATTTTGTTCTGGTAATGTGAATTCTTTTTTTTTTTTTTTTTCCTTCACACCAGCACTACTGAAATTGTGGTTAGCAACAGCATAATTTCACATTCAATATTTCTCACGTTATGAATTAATCCTTTTTTCTCCATTTTTGAAAAGGAAAGCATTTTTAAGGGGAGAGCTCAAAACTGAATACAAAAACCTGCCTTATTTCCTATTGCTGAAATCTAACAGTGAAAATTTAATCTATTCCTGTGCAAGAAGTAACTTGACAATGCCACTAAGAATGCTCATGTTGCATAAAATTGTAGGTACACTATTAAAAGGAAACAACTATAAAATCCTAGCAGACTTGTATGTGGATTTAGGGTTCCCCCCCCTACCCTCCCTGCCCCCCCGCTCCAGAGTAAAAACAAAAACAAAATCCTGATTTAAATCTGAGATTCTTATTTGGAAAATAAGCACCTTTTGTCTGGATAGATGCCACGAATACAGGAAAAGCTGCATCAAGAAATCAAGAAATTGATTGTGCCATTACAGAATAAATGTGTATGCTTAAAATCAGAGCTTCTTAAGCTTATTGCTTTAAAGATCAGAGTTGAGAACAAAAGCAAATCAATTGAAAGGTATCAAATATAATAAGCTACCACTGCTGGAAGTTACAAATTGACTCTGACTTGTGCAACCAGTTCACACCATATGCCTTTCTATTCTAATGTTTCAGTGAATTGCTTGAGTAAATAAATTAATTGCACCGTCATGAGGAAACACACATGGAATTTGCTTTACCACAAGGCAGAATGTAACTCAGTAGGTGACCCAAACGGATGAGCAGCAGAGCTGTGGGGAGCTTCAGCAGCATTCTTGGAAAACAACCATTTTTGCTGCAGCAGCAATTATACAAGAGCTGGCCAGGACTCATGGAGATGCAGCTTTAAATAAAACTTGGTATTTACTGAAATGCTTCGGAGAACAGTTAATGTTCTTTGCTCAATATCCTTCATTGTTCCTGCAGCCCTAAAAGAGGAGTTGCAAGAACTCTGGAAAAGTTCCCATAGCAACAGTTGAGAGGACAGACCATTTTCCTTCCAGTTGAGGATGAGCAGCAGTGACACTGACTCTGGTAAATTGCCCTTCTTGTGCCCAGCTGAGCTACACTGCCTTACCACTGCATACAGACAAGCACTATTTTTACTGCCTCCTGAAGAGAGATGACTGCCTCTCCTGTTAAAATTATTATATTCTTTTCACTGCAAGTAGGACAATACCTCTTTTCAAACTTGGGAATGAGAACAATGAGAGTACAGCCAGCACTCAGACATCCTGGTCTTTAAATAAGGCCAACAGTGGGGCTTGGTGACCGAGGCACTCATTTAGGATTTGACCACTTCCTTGTGGAACTTCCCTCATATCAACTCGAGGTCTGTCTGCTCCTGGGTCACAGCTCTGCTCCCAACCCTTGGTCAGTCCCAAGGGCCTCCATGCCTCTGCAGCCAATGGTGTGCCTTACAGTAGCTCTGTTGCTTCCTGTCAGCGGCATGCCACTTCCCCAGAGCATTCCCACCAAGCACGCTTTCTCTTTTACACGGAAATAGAGACAGCCAGAGGCTGCAGAAGAGCCTGCCCGAAGTTTTCAGCCACCCTCAGAAATGTAATGGCTAATTGCAGGATCCGAATGCTTTGTCAGAATGGTCCTGAGGCTGGCATACTTTTCTGGGAACTTTTATCTATATTTATGGGGAATGTTTTATCTGTAACAGCCTTTTGTGCACAAATGTAACCATACTTTCTAATGCAATGTGTCATAACAACAAAAAGCAGATATCAACAATCTGTGTATCCATACTACGAAAAAGTTACTAGGAATATCTAGTCTCTATTATTTCAGGATCTCCTACTACAGATAAATGAAGTATTCAGTTTCTGTTTAAGAACAAACTTATCTAAAACCAGAAATATATGTATTACAATTCATACTGTATATATGAGCTGCATCTACACTAAGGTCTTAGAGGAATCTTTAAAATTCTAATGTAATTAAATATTTTCTATTGCACGTTCAAGTTTAGCTAAAAGATCCTCAGCTTCAGCAACTTTTTAATTATCTAAGCATGGTTTCTGCTTACTTGACTTCGTCTCTAGCAGTAATTCCTTCATTCAGTCAGTCCCCTCCATCAAAAGGGAAATAGCAGTATTTCATAACTGTGTTTGCAATGCCAGTATAGAACCACAGAATGATAGAATCATAGAATCATTCAGGTTAGAAAAGTTCTCTACAATCAACAAGTACCACTGTCAACTCATTGCTACCATGCCCATTAACTATGTCCCTCAGTACCACATCTACATGTTTTTTGAATGCTTCCAGGGTGGTGATTCCAACAACTCACTGGGCAGCCTGTTACAACACCTCATTACTCTTTCAAACAAGAAATTTTTCCCAGTATTTATCCTGAATCACTCCTGGCACAAATTAAGGTCATTACCTCTAGTCCTATTGCAGTTATTGGGAGAAGAGACCAACTCCCACCTCTCTACAACCTCCTTTCAGGCAGTTGTAGAGAGGGATAATATCTTCCCAAAGCATCCTCTTCTCTGGACTGAAGAGTCCCAGTTCCCTCAGTTGCTCCCCAAAAGACCTGTGCTCCAGACCCTTCATTATCTTCATTGCCTTTTGCTTTGGACATGCTCCGTGGACTCCACGCCTTTCTTGTAGTGAGGGCCCAAAATTGAACACAGTACTCAAAGTGTGGCCTCACCAGAGCTGAGTTCAGAAGGATGATCACTTCCCTGCTTCTGCCTGGCAACACTATTTCTGATACAAGCCAGGTTGCCATTGGTCTTCTTGGCCAGCTGGGCACACTGCTGGCTCACGTTCAGTTAGCTGTCAACTAACACACCCAAGATCCTTTTCTGCCACACAGCTTTACAGCCACTCTGCCCAAAGGCTTTAGCATTGTATAGGGTTGCTATGCCCAAATTGCAGGACAAACTCTTATCAGTGTAAAAGTAAGGAATTTTTGGTGCCTGGTATGTGACAGACCGGTGCATTCTACCCTATTTTGATTGCAAGGTTTAAGTATGTTTCACAAAGCATAAGCGGATGGTTTGAAGTCATTTTACCCCATGTTAACCAGCACAACTGGTAGATCAGGCCCTGGCCCAAGCATGTGCAATGGCAAAATGATGCCTGGCGGTTTCCCTGTCTCTCGCACTCCCCCTGTTGTTCTGCCGTGGTGTGTCCCTGTGGGAAACCCGCACAAAGGGATGACCATGTGCAGGTGGGGGGAGCTGGCAGTGCCAAGGAGCTGTGGTAGGGCAGGTGTGGAAACATTCGGGTTTCATTCCCAGTATTTCCTGCCAAAATGGAAAAAAGAACAAAGATTTAGATGGGCCAACAAAACGTGCTTATGCAGAAGCCTTTCAAAGAAGCTGTAGTGCCTCTGACTACCAGACAGCCACTGATATATCAAAATACTTTACATATAGGGAAATGCTTGCTTTCACACACCCTCAGTTCAAAAACCAGCACTGACTTCATTCCCGGGTGGAGCTACAGTGGTGTTTTGTGCAAGCAGAGAGCCAGGCCTGTACTTCTGATCCTCATTGCAGGTGACAACATTACAGCTTAGAAACTACTGAAAACTAAGGAAGATAACCTCACAACCGATGGATGAGTTTTAAGGAAGCTCACTTGAGCTGCAAAGCCCTCCTCCTCCTCCTGACTGGCATTTTGTGCTCAGGAGGCTCCAGCATTGCCTCCCCTCCCCCAAACCCATAAAGCCAGGACTACAGTCCTGGAGAAGCAGCAATCCCCATAAAAAAAGGCTGCTCTAAAACCTGTGGATAAGTTTATGTGGCTGCTATTCAGGCAAGGGCAGTGTTTTGATTGTTCTCCCCGACCTTTTCACCCGCCTTCCATTGTGGCAGAGGTCGGGGGCAGGAATAAGCCCAGCCAGGGTGTACAGGCCTGGTGAGTCTGCAATGTGAGGGCAGGGGAGATGGTGTTTATTTAATAGGTCACTGTGCCTGAAAAAGGGAGAAAAGTGGAAGGGCTCCTTCTTGCAGGCAAAGCTGGCAATTGGGAGCAGGGTATCTTGTGCATCTGAGACGTTTCCTTCCCATGGCCCATGGGGAAATGACATGGGACACTGCTCCTCTGGGAGTCAGGGGGACAAGGTCCTTTATTGTAGTCCCTTCCAGGAGCCAGAAACAATGCACCCATTTGTTGACATGTGGAAGAACCCTCAGCTGAGCTGCCAGCCCTGGTACCCCACCATGAGGGAGTGATGCAGCCATGAAACCCGCCCTAGGGCCGCTCCAGCACTGGGCACAAAATGGAGGCTCCACCGGCCTTCAGCCGTGTGCTCACACCACCGGCCAGGCCCCCTCGAGCCCCATGCGCAGCACCCAGCGGGCCGCGAGTGCGCGTCTCTTCGAAGGTTGTCGGTAACCGCCCGGCGCGGCGGCAGCCGGCGTTGACCTCGCAACAAAGAGCAGGTTCGCGCCCCTCCCCCACTCTGCGGGCGGGAGGAGGGGCGGGGAGGGCGGGGGGAGGTGCGGGGCACGTGACCTCGCGAGGCCGCGCGGCGCGGGGGTGGGGGAGAAGAGAGGGGGAAGGGAAGAGCGAGGTGGGGGAGGGGTGCGGTGAGGAGGCGAGTGCGGGGTGTGCTCGGTCGCCTATGTAACGGCGGAGTTTCCTTTTCACGGCCGAAAAAGAAAATAAATAAGATTTAAGTAAAATAAAATAAAGTGAAATAAAATAGAATAATACAAATAACCGGTTCAGAGACGGGCTAAAGTGCCCAGAGGGGTGGTGTCCGCCATGTTCTGTGGCATAGCTCCCCGGGCACTGGCACTGTGCGTTGTGCCACCCCTGCCCTCCCTCCCCCATCCTGCAGTCCTTTTGCCTCCCGCAGATCCCAAATGGAAGAAGAAATGTGTGTTTCTGTGCCTGGAGATAGCATCTCTGCATCCCAATAGACACACTCTTACACTGCGAAAAAATGGCCCTGGGTATCTCCTTTGAAACCAAGAAAGATACACATTAGATAGGTTTAATTTTCATCCTGCTTGAGTGTTGTGGTATTTCCCTCTTAAGTTTTTGGCAGGAGGAGGAGGCGGGGAAAAGGGAAGGTGCTCTAGAAATCTGAATTTGAGGCGCAGAAGGCCATGTGTGAATGCCCCTCTGGCTCAGAATGCAGGGATGCATAGATATGGGGGAAATCCCTCATGGGACAGCCCCTCCTGTGCTATCTGGGGATTTTAGAAGTGGGCCCCATGCTTTCTTCACCAGGTGACACGAGGGCTTGTAGCCCAGGTGGCTCTTTGGGCACACAGCTGTGGACATGTAATCTCAGCCTCCTTTGGCCAGCTGCACAGTGAGGCACTGGCACCTCTGAACCCTGCTTCAGCTTGTCTGCGTCATGAGCGTCACATAATCACAGAAGGGCCTGGCAGAAGAAATGGTGTGCTGAGCCCACCTGGATGTCCTTCCTTGAGGGCAATAGAACTGCTGTGACTACAGCAAAAACAAACAGGCAAAAGGGATACCACTTCTTTGCGTCACCTCTTTCCTGAAACTCTCCTAAATGTTCACTAAATGAAATAAAAATACAAAAATACAAAAAAAAAAAAAAAAAAAAACCCACCAAAAAAACCCCTAACAAAAACTGAAGTCTCTCAAATGCTGACTGGAATCAAGAGAATTCAGGCAGGTCTCCTGGGAGATACTGGAACAGATGATAGAGTGAAGTAAACAACAGTGTGAAATGGCACTGCAAGAGTGTGCTGGGAAGCTCATTTGAAGGGTAAAAATCAGGCTGATGTGAGGGATGTGGTATTTCTTGGAGATGTAAAATTAGAAATGTTACCCACAGCAGAAGGCCAGTTTCTCTGCTGACCTAATCTGATGCCATTCCAGCAATCTCAGAAAATCACACTGGTTAATACCAGAAGTGATTCTGATCCTGGAACAATGAGAGATGTCTTTGAGCAGAAGTAAATAAAGGGGACTGTAAAATTCAGGCTTGGTGTAAATTGATTGTTATTTAAACAATAGTCATGCTCATAATTAACACAGGGTCACTTCAGCATGTTTGAATTTATCAATGTCATTTAAAAGCTTTTGGAAATTGCTTTGAATGTTTGAGTGGCACCCGTAGAAGAACATTAATGTTTCCCCCCTTTTTAAATCTTGCTATGCAGCTGAGTCACATCACGGTTGTATTTGGCAAGTTAGCTTTTGTTGGACTGGTTTAACACACTTAAGGAATCCCAGATTATAATTCTTTCTGGTGTATCAACCTTTTAAAAGAAGAAAACAAAGAAAAGCAAAGCTTTTTTTTGGTTGTGTGCTGAAGAAAACTGAAGTGGTCATTATTAGTCTGTCATTCATTTTATATGCTCCGATAAATAATCTTTTAAGGAAAAAAACATTAAAACATATTTTTATTTTTATAGACTGTTTGATTTATTTTGCTGCTGGAGGTATGTTGCCCAGTCTGTTATCTGAACGAAGCTCATGACAAAATGGGCAAACTGACAGGAAAATAAGACCTAATAATGGAGAAAATCCAAATGGAAAGCGTGCTGTAATTTGACGAGGATCCACCAGAATCACTGGACACCTCTAATGCTTGCAGTCTCAAGCAGAGTAATAAAATACTTTTTAAAACAGCTATTGAAAATTCATTGTACAGCTTAAACAAAATGCAGTTTTCCATCCTGCGTTGCTTGACATTTTATTATTCAGTTTGCCTCAGTAATGCGTGTGCAGTCTTGTTTAAGCTCAAATGTAAGTAAGCTTTATGTTTTGCCCTGCATCTTTCTGAGTGGGTACTGCGCAGAGGAGGAAAGTGGGGAGGCCAGAACAACAGAGTCCTAGAAGTTCTCTCTCTTCTTCAGAAAATATTCTTAGTAGCTTATCAGAAAAAGTAAAATGAAAAGTGTGTGGTGGCATCAATTATGGATCAAACGGTGTGTGCATGCATATGCAAGTGTGAGCCGATATATGTTCTAACATGTTCAGTTCTGTAAAAGAATGTTACTGCTGTGCCATAACAGGTAAATGCTTCACTTTTGATACTGGAAGTTGCCTGACAGAAGAAAACAGAAACCTCAGATCACTACTTTTAAGTATAGATCAGTTGATATTCCTGTTAAGTGATAAATACGCGTATTGTAGGGAAAATACAGGTTCTTTTAGTTGCTGGGCTTAGTACCATAAAACACATAGTGTCCTTGGTGGACATTTATTCCAATGGAAGCCAAAAAATGTAATCATTATTTTCCCTTTAGGTATTGTTGTGTTGATGTAAGCATCCATTCTGGGTTGTTATGGTGGGATACGCTGAATCATTAGATCGTTTGGCCACTTTGCTGTCTCTCTTTTGAAGTAGCACCTTGTTTATAAGTCTGTGCTGGTCTATCTTTCCCATTTCCTCTTTACTTGTCCACCTGTATTCACACTGAGACAGAGTAATGAAAAGCTGGGGTGCAGCTGGCTCTTGAGGTGAACACCCGGTCATGTGCTGTGGTGCCTGACTTCTTGCCATATACCAAAATCTCACATACAAGAAGTAGAAAGAATGTTTCTTTCTGTTCACAACTGAAATTAAATCCTGCGCATTTTCAACAAGCATTACTCATTTCTTCTTTTCAAAGCTGTAAGAATTGTTGACCTACTTTCAGGTGGAAAAGGAGACACAGAGGCAGCAATCTGTTCTGTAGTGTGCTGTAAGATGAGTCTCCTCCACCAGTACATGAAACAGTTATTTGCATTCAAATCTGAGTATCTCCTTTGATTCCTCTGGTGATGCTTTTTAAAATGAGTGGTCACAGATTTAGGGGATTTTCTCTTTTAAAATGGATCTTATCACGCATTTTTTTTCTGCTTATATAAATCAGATCTGTTGTTTTTCCAGACTCATGTTTGGAGGAGTTCAGACAAGGGCTTGGAGATGTATGTGATCCTTCAGCCTTCAGGCCAGGATGAATTTAGCCGTGGTACATTTATGAGACCTGTGGGTGTGATCAAGGAGCAGGTTTTCAGAATCAATTAGAGGCAGCTAGGTGTCCTGGAGAGGGAGGTAGGGGAGCTGAACCTGGCGTATCTCCACACGTCTGATATCAGTTGGAAGGGCTCTCAGCCTGGGAGGATCAGCAGCCTGTCAATTGCTGCCTCCCACTTCAGTTTCACCCCATCAGTAGAAAAGTCAGTCTGGAATGCAAAAGCTCCTTTCTCAGATTTCCCCCTGACATCCAGTACTGAATGTACTTCCTGTGCCTGAACTGAAAATTTCATCACCTTTTTTATTCCTCTGATTTTACTCTTCTCCTTTGATTCCTTACACAAAGCAGAAAACGTGCAAGTAAAAGCAGCCAGAAGGACCCTCAGTTGATGGGAGCTGGGATGTTATTCAAGACAATTACTCTGGGAGACTGTGTAGCTATGCAATAGCAGTGCCAGAGAGGAGCCCTGGGGAATTACATCAGCTTTTTTTTTTTTTTTTTTTTTTTTTTTTTCCTTAGGGGAAAAATCCTGAGTAGTGTTAAGAGTTGTGTAACTCTAATCAGCACTGTCCTAGCTCATAGCAAAGCACGCAGAGTGAACCAAGAGCAGAGCACACACAGTTTCTGCCACGCAGTTTTGAGAAAGCAAGGCATATAATTTCCTGTGAAGCCCTGAAGTGTGGAACAGATAATAGGAAACACAGGCTTTTTCCTGGTAATCCTCTCAGTGTATAATCTATTTCACCTCCAGTCTCCTTTGTCTCCTTGCTGTCATTCATGACTCAGCACCGCCTTTATAGCCCAGTGCCTCGCTCCTCGGAGGTGCCGGTCCTCTTGCAGGGCTGCAGATTTGCTTCCTTTGTCTGCCCACTGAACATGACTCATCTCTTCTTGGACACTGGCCCTTGCCACTCGTTTTCTGATGGTACAAAATATCACACTGAGGCCAAAAAAGAAAAAATAAATCCCACTTTAGGAATTTACTGCTGTACTCAGCTAATTGCAATGCCAGCTGAGCAGCAGGTTTTGCCCACAGTGGGAGCAGGTACCTCCCAGGGCTCTGCATGAGTACTGCATGGTGCTTTTTCCCCACAGAAGGCTTAATTTTGCTTTCTCCTCTTCCCACAGGGCCAGCAGTTTGCAGCCTGCACAGCTGGACATGAAAGCCAAGAAACCTTTCACCTTTCCCACTATGTGACAACACCACTGCCAGTTCTCGCTTTTGCTTCCACGTCTCTTGGAGTGTTGTCTCTGCAGGGCAGGCATTTTGCTTTCCTTTGCGACAATAATTCAAGGTTTAAACATTTGCCAGGCTAATGATTCTGACATGCAGACAAAATGAAATAACTCAGAGTGGAGCTGGCAACTGGGGAACTCCAGAAACAAATTGATCTGGCAAGGAATTTTCATTATGCTTCAGGGAACAGGTTGATCTGACAGAAATAGAAGTTGGCAAATAGATTACCTCTTGGAAAATGGCACACTGATGAGGGGTGGCGTCTGATCTGGCTCGGAGAGGTGGGGTTGGCTGGCTCTGTGGAAACGAGGAGCATGAGCCCTCATTGGAACTGAGATTTTGTCATTTGAGTGTTTCATAACGTGCTCTGCAGGCTCACAGCTTTCTTCTGAGGCACCCGTCACCATCAAGAGGCTCTGCCAGAGCACATCAGCCACAACTTTCTGCATCTCCTTTTGCTTAGGCTTCACACCCTTGTGGTCTGCTTCTGGCCTTTCCTTCCCTGGTCTCCTGGGTCTCTGATCCGCCTCAGCCTCTCTTTTGTGAGCATGGCCAGGGAGGGCGAAGGGTCGTGGAGATTTTGCCCAAATTGCCCAATTGTGGGAGCTGCTATCACAAGCACCATATGGCTTTATACCTGCAAAGCATCCAGGCGCTCAGTGCCAGGAGAGAAGAAACTGTCTGCAATCTAATTTATAAGCCTTCTGTATGGCTGATGGGGACATCAAGCCTCCAAAGCAGTTAAAACATTTGCACTGTGTGCAAAAGTCTTTTGTCATATGTTTCAAACATGCAAACTATTCATTTTAAAAAAACAAAAAGATTCCCTTTACATTTCTAGTAACTGAAAATAAATTCTCTGTCTCTATTTGTAAATATAATCTTCTAAAAAGTTGTCTGTTCTTTCTATAAATTCTTCCTGTTAGCTCTGCTATGTGGTTTTGTTTTTTTTTAATGATTCATCTTTCAGCTACTCACTGTTACCTTATATGGTCTCACTATACATCTGAGTTTTTTCTTAATGAATGGTATTCTTCTTCATAACCTATTTTGATGGTTGATAAGAATAACAACTTCTTACTGTTATTTTATAACAGTATAGAAAATTTTAGCAAGTATGCTAATTTTCCATGGAATTAGTACCTTCAACAAAATGCTTTATCTGAACTGTATACAAAGAATAAATCTATGCCTCCAAAGTTGTTCAGATGTACTTAATTATACTTTGGGAACAAACATCATGGTACACACAAATATTTTCTTAAGGTGGACAAATAGAAAATGAAATAATTATTAAAGAAATACGGTCATTTCAGGGATGAGATGCATCTCAGTTCACTTGGTTAATGCACAGTAACAGTCATCATAATAAAAATTAGAGCACGTTACAGTGAATGCATTGCACAATTCCTGTGCTCATAACTTTGGAATCTCTATGGGTCCTTATACTTGCCTGATTGAATAGCAATACGCTTATCTGGGAGAATAAGTATTCACAAGAATAGCGGAAGAGTAGGATAGTAGATCAAACACAGAGCATATGTAGGAACTTGTGCCATTTTTTGTTTTCATCTTTTCTTACTGTCTTTCTGACACTTTCCTGCTAGCAATCTAACTGTTGCGCTTTAAGTTAAGGTAACATATACATCTTGCAGTAGTTATGAAAGAATTATGATAGAAGATTTTTTTTTTTTTTTTTTAAAACAGTATAAAGTAGTTTGGAAACATACACAAATAAAAATGCCTAGCACAACTGTGACAGTCTATTATAACCAGAAACACAACCCCATTGTTCTACCAGGAAAGTATCTCAAATGTATTTCAGTTGTATGCAACTGTGGTAATGAATTATCCATGTCAATGACATCTTGATTTTTGTGTTACTGTAATTTGTATACAATCCAGTCATGATTCCAAGTATTTAAACTTCTTTTTTTTTAATTCACATTATCTTTCTCTAGTCTATAGTGTCACATATCACATTTTTGCCCAAACCATGTTTTCTAAAGTTTCTCACAAATTTGGCATCGATGAATTTAAATGGTTTTGTTTGATTTTTTGGGGAAAAATGCCACATTTTTCTTTTGTTTAAAAATGCCATCTTATTCTTTGTTTTAGTCTTTAATTCAGACCAAGCTGAAACTCACCGGAACAGGTCGCCCAAGGAGGTTGTGGATGCCCCATCCCTGGAGGCATTCAAGGCCAGGCTGGATGTGGCTCTGGGCAGCCTGGTCTAATGGTTGGTGACCCTGCACATAGCAGGGGGTTGAAACTAGATGATCTGAAGTCCTTTTCAACTCAGGCCACTCTATGATTCTGTGATTCAGTGAATCCCTTCTAACTGATACATAAATTGCATTTTAGAGTTTTGTCACAGGGAGTCTTCTAGGTCTTGACATTGTTATTGTATGTCACAGTTTAAAATCAAGGTGAAAACAAAAGAAGTTAGTATGAAAATTGTTGATTCATCATCAACATTCATGGGTAACTTGAGAACACTGATATACTCTGTCTCATCTTAAACTAGGCTAGATATCTCATGAAAAATGCTGTATGAACATAAATTACTATGGGTGATGAGGACTGCAGTATTACTTAGAGTTTAAAATATATTGCAAAAGCTTGGTGAACAGACATTTTATGTGATAATTTTGCCTTGTTTTCTGTTGCCTTTAAGGCCAATCTGAGGAATCATCTAATCATAAAATGGAACTCTTCGTTTTCTCACTTCCATTCCTTCCTCTTTTCTCCATGTCCCTTCCACTTCCTTTCCCCATTTCCCATTTCCATTTTCCTTCACCAAAAGTGAAACAAACTGCTTTTTATATAAGAAACAGATCTTTCTTCCATTCTGACTGGTAAGAAGTTATCTGAATTAGCTTAATACTAGTAGAAACACGATAGTATTAGGGTATAGAACCAAAATGAAAAAAAAAAACACCACAGTTTAAGCAGATATGCGTATTTTAAAATAATTATTGTTCATTACCCCAATCTTTCTGAGATAAAAAGAGAGTTTCATCACTAACTTCTCACTTCTGAAAGCTTTTACTTAGAGATCTTTGTAATATCATTCTCATTTTAATGCAACTTGTGAAAACATCATCTTCCTTTGCTCCAAAATTTTAAGATTTATTTTTTTGAAGCAGGAATTTGTGTTCAGTCACAGGGCAAAAAAAGCTTGAAATACTGTGCTTCTATGAAAATGTGAAGAAAATATATATTTTTCATTTTGATTCTCCTGAGATTTCTCAGGAAAATCTCATTCTGTGATTACTGCTACTAACAAAGGATTGAAGCAGTATGAAAAGAATAATGCAACAAGGGAGGAAAGGAAGAGGAGGAAGTTAATTATGAATGTGAAAGCTTTGTTTACACATACAAGTACAATCAACAGCTTTGAAGGCACACACGCACATTTTTTTTACATTTCTTTATGCTTAATGGTGCTCTGAAAGAATCAACTAATTTGGTAATTTTAATCCACGGAGAATTTGTTACGCTTGTAAAGAGGCAGTATTTTGAATGCCTTTTTTTTTCCTTAGCGGTCATAAGATTAATGATACACAAATGGAGTTTTTTTCATGCAATCATTCAGCACTCAGTGTGTTGCAAGGGTAATTTTGAGAGAAGACACAGGACTGCTACCTATTTTCCACAAAGCATCAGCAGGTTATTTGTAAGGTAGATTGAACGTGATTCCACTGATGGATCTCAACATAAACCATAAGGAGGAGTGAGCAGAGGTAGAAGTAAAGCAACACGTGCTGTTATTGAGCTGTTGGGAGCGTGTCATTTCTCATGGAACAGTTGCTACTTCCTGGTCATCCCATGGACGTAAGTATGGAGACTGGTCCTCTGGGTTGTGGCACTGGCCTTTGTCAGATTTAACAGCTGGTGGCCTCCCCTTGTCTCTTAGAGATGCTGTGCTCTAAAGTGGGTTTCACTAAGCGGAGTTTATCCTTGCTGTATACTTTGTCCTGCAAGTTAAGAGACAATTGGCAGAAAGATAGCAGTGTAATGATCTGCGATTAGTTACTTTTTCTGCATTGTCTGAATCACTTAGCTTAGCAGAGACAATAGAATGCTGGGCAATGAGCATCCATATAACAGCATGTTAAAATCACTAATGGGAGGTGATGAAGATAAGAATTATGTCTGTGCTTTTTCTTTCTTTTTTTCTTTTTTTTTTTTTGTCTGAAGAAACTTCATGCTTTTGCCAGCTTTGATGGTAGTGATAGAGTGGATGGTTTAGGCTGGTGCAGACTTTTTAAACACAAAATTGTGAAGACTGTGTCCATGTCAGCCACACAATTGCAATGAAGAGCCCGAGCACATGCACTACACATCAGCAGATCAACATTTTCAGTCTCCATATTAAATACAAGTTGAAGGAAGATGATGATTGAGAAGAAGAGTTAAAAAAAGTCTCTATTCTCCATTTGTCCTACTATGCTGGGGGAAAAACGTCTTTGGAAAGATTTCCAAAGAATGCCCTCGAGAATATATGTATGTGCACCCATATGTCGGTGCGCAGGTGCAAGCATGTGAAGAGGCAAAACTGTCTGCCAGAGATTCTAGCTTCCTTCCTTTTGGGTTGGAAGGTAGGGGAGACCAAGATGATAGTGGCATCTAGGAAAGATCATTCCTCAGGCTGCTCTGAATCCAGTCAAAAGGTCTCAGCAGGCCTAAGAGCCTGGCTTTCTGAAATTTCTGCTAGGGAAAGATAAGAGGAATAGAGGTGTGTATGTGTGTTCTGAACAGCGTTTCTTGAGATTTCTCACTTGTGATAGGTTTACCTTTGTTCAACCTATCTGCTTTAATCTTTATTTGCAGTATGGACCAGAGGATCTACACATGTATAGTGAAGAGCAGTTAAGTGTTTTTTAGGGTACAACATACCTTTAATTTGGTGGGCATCCATGTATGGGCATGGATAGATCTTTTTGTGTCTGTTTGCTTATGGTAAGGTGCAAGGCAGCGCATAACCTTTGTTCCCAATTACAGGACCTTGTTTCAGATCATCAAAGGTGGGCCATAATTCTTTCATGTCAAACGCTTCACTTGGCTCTTAGGTGATCCCACGGCACACTGAGATGTTACTTTTTGATGGCTAAGTGCAAAAGTTTTTTCTTCCCACAGTTCTTGTGTGAAATGAAACCAAAAGTCTTTTACCAGTCAGTACTGGCTGCACTGCATCCCTGTTTTTACTCACTTTTGTAAGAAATTATATTTATTTGATAATGTTAGATGTTATCAAATGTACAGCATATTTATTAACTACTGCAACAGTGTGCACGATTAAGAAGTCTGTGGTTAAAATAAAATGAGTTAGCATTTGCCTTTGTGTAAAATTGCAGCATTGCTATTTGAGATGCAACTGGAGTTGCATGCATCTCCAGCAGGAATTTAGCCTTTTGTTTAAATATGCTTTGTGCACAATATTTTTTTACTTTAAACTCGTCTCTTCCCATTTATCTGGAATGTTAAAAAAAGTATAATTCTGTGAAAGATGCAAAGAGATATCTTAATTTTGAAGCTTTCTATGTTATGGTGAAAACACATGGTGTTCTTGTGGTATGTAAGACAAGAAATATGCATTGTGCAAATTATGTTGCAAAGTTTGGACACAAAAAATACTCTGAATTTTCTATTGTAATTCCTGTTATCATAAAACATCTTTCTTATTGATGAGATTTGGATAAATATTTAAAATGGAAGCATTTTCTAGGAAAGATGCAGATTCAGTGAAACAAAAATAATTCATGGACTTTGTTGAGAGACTTTGTTAAATTTCATGTTTACAAAAAAAATCTAAAAGATGCCAAAATAATCTGAATATTTTGCTTTGACATTCAAAACAAAACTTTCAGTTTTTTAAATTCAGACGGATGAATTTCCTGCCTAGAGTTTTACTTTCATTAAAAAAAAAACTCTGCATTGAAATGATGTGTGCAGTGCTGACAAGAATTTCAATTCACTGTCAACTGCTTTTTCTGTCCTCATTCCCTTCTCCTCCTATAGAGGTTTTTTCAGAATTGCCATTGACTAAAAATATCCATGATATTTGTCGGTCTGTGTCTGACAACTGTGATTTCCATATCTTTCCTTTCATGTTGTATCACTTCCACAGCTATCCCACGCTTTTTGAACGCTGATTTTCACAATATCTCTGACTGCCAGTTGTCTGTCTTGCTTCCAGCACATGGGTGGAGGCACCTTTTCTCTATGCCTTACATTTAGTGTCAGAGTTGGAGAAAACTCAGTGGGAGAAACATATTTCCACCAGATCCTTTAAGTTTTTCTCTTTCTTCCCGAGGCCCTGGGTTTTGGATACTGTCCACTGTGAAAACTGTGCTTTTTGTGGCAAGTTGTCATTGTTAGGTACAGCTTCACAACCAACATCAGTTTCTGTGGTATAGAGGTAGGAGTGGTCACTTCTTAAGTGGGAAAGTTTTGTGTTTTTTTTTTTAACATCAATGTAAGCCATGTTGTAACAGCCTTTTCCTCTCAGACACATCCCAGGTACTGAGAACTAAGCAATGGCAGTGCCAGACTGGCTTCATTTGGAGATTACTTTAGAAATAGCGCTTCTTGAAGCTCTTATGTGAGAATTGGCTTGTTGGGCTTGAGAGCTGCCATGTTGGGCCACAAGACTGGCCTGTGCTCTGCAGGTGCTGCCATCAGGGACCTTCAATATGGGGCCTCTGTCTGCAGCTAGCTCTGGCACCGAGCTACCAACTCAGATGGCCCTGGCGGTGGCATGTGGTCCTGGGCAGTGGAATAGGTTGGGGGAACTGCAGGGGTTGTGTGGGGTCTTGGGTCATGGACGGGGCTGGGAACCCCAAGAGTGGTGGTCTCCTCAGGTACACAAAGAAAGGCTGGCAGGTGGATGGATGTGGTTCTGTTCTGTGTGTATGTTGGTGAAGGGTTTATAGCATCAAGCAGCAAAGGCAAATAGCACATCTCAGAAAGCTTGTAATATGTAACAGCTTAGTCATGTTAGTTAAATCATTTATTTACATAAACTGAAATTAGGCCCCTTACATATAATGCGTTGGTCTGGAGCATGATGTACTGTGCAGAGTGCAGGCTCCCGCACAGGACTGTTCCTGTTCCAAGGTTTGTTAGCTGCCTCTAACATTCCTCTGCTGGATGGATTATGTGCTTTACTTCTCATTCCTAACAGTGAAATATAAACCTTGTGCTTAGGCATTTCCCACCAACCTCAGACTCTCTTCAACTTAGTGTTGAATGCTGATTTAGTGCTCATGTGTGAACAAACATATTCCCCAGAAATGTGCTGTTCTGAGAGTGGTACCACATCCATGCAACATGCAGTTGAGGTCACTCAGTGCCTGGCCAGTTCTGTCTTCAGGCCTTCTGCTGAAAAAGAGCCCCAGACAGCATGGAACAGGAAAGGGAGGAATGCATGCAGGACCTGGCAAGGTGGTTTTAATTAGGATAAAAATCTTGACCATTGAAAGCTGGGGGATTTGTAATGTGTTACTCAACAACAGGGCTTTCAAAACACTTCCTCACCTGCCTGAAGAGAGAGTCTGCAGTCCTGTAGATGTCTACTAGTGTGCAGAAGGCAGGAAAATACATCAAAGCAAATGTGTTAATTAGGAAAACACATGTGAAAATGCAAATAGAAATGCATTATCATTATCACTCTATAATGGGCCATTCAATCCCATTCTGAAAAACAAAATGGGTTTTGTGAACTTTTTGAGTGATACTACAAGAAAATCCTCAAGACCTGCTGCAGGACCTAGGCTAAAGTCTGAATCTCTAGAAGCTTTATGCATTTTGACGCAAATGAATATGTCAATATATGAACATACAAAACTTAATGTTTTAATATAAAGATGTTAATGCTTTGAACATTTTATGCATCTTTATGTAGTAGTCTTTTTACACAGGATAGTCGTATAATTATGCTAAACATTTTTATCTGCCCTGAAGCTTTGGGAACAAGCTCATTGAACCGTGGTTTAGTGAATTTTTGAACTCTCCTAAGGCAGAATATGATAAATTATTAGTAAAAAAAGGAAATACGTTTGTGATGTTAGTGCCACTGGCAGTTTGGGAAGCTTCACCTTCTAGGGCATCGCAGCTGAAAAAGGAGATGAGATATTTTATCTCCATCTCTCCTTTTCCATTTTTGAACCCAAACAAAAGTAAAATTACCTGTAAAGCTGAATAAAAATAGTTTCCCTGGAGCCAAAGGAACAAAAACTGTATAAACAATAATGTAAAAAAGAGCTAATATTTTACTAGATCATAAGTGGAAGAAAAAATGAGAAAACCCACTGAAATAGATTTAGACATTTTACATTAAAGGAAAAGCTGAAGGAAAAAATCCCAAAGAGTCTGCCAGCATATCAAGTCACATCACACAATGCTCTGTGTGTGAGACTGGTGCTATGAAAGGATTTTTTGTGCTGTTGTCAATAAAAAGCTAAATTAAGCAGCAAACTCTTCCCTTTTTCACCAGGGGAGAGAAACAAATCTTCAAACAAATGAGCAGTCTTATATATGAATTCTGACCTCAAACTCATTCCGTTTTACAGGCCAGAAGTTTCTTAAAAGAGGCTATGTTACATTAGAGACAGATTTGACATGTCAGGTTTAATCCAAATGCTATGAAGCCTGGGATCCTTGGCATGTAGAAATCAAAGCCAAGGAGGAGAAATATTTTCAAGATATCATTGTTCCCATGGCTTTACACTTAAATGATTTCCAAAGAGGAGCAATCATCAATTGTGAATGATGTTCTGTCAGGTAAAGCACAGGGAGGAAAATGCACCATTTCTTATGAATGCACTGGCCTTTATGAGAATCTTAGCAGTTGCATTTTTGCAGGACGGGTACCTGGTCATAATAAAAGCAAATGCAAGAGCTGATAGATTGATGAGTGTAGCACTTTAATATAACATGAAAAATTATGATTCTTACCTTCTGATTATTCTGGGCTTCTCTTTCTTCCTTTTGTATAAAAAATTATGAGAAATCTCCATTTAACTGCATAGAAAAATGTAAATATTTTGTAATGCTGTTATTTTACCTGAAATGTTTTGTTATCACTTTTTAATTACACAGACTGTCAAATCAGATACTATTTGTTCTCTCATTAAAATATTGAAAATGTATTTTAAGGATGATCTTAGTAAATAAATTTTACATTTCATGGTCAGATATTTTTCTCTCTCTGAATTGCTACCTCCCATATTTATTCACATAATGCATAAAGTTGTTTCTTGGAGAGTTAGGAGTCAGCAGAGCTATGGAGAATAAGCATGTTTAATTTAGGTCATAGCTCCATGTACATTAATCCTGGATGTGCACTGTCAGACTTGACAGCAAATATAAATTAATCTGGATGAGGTGTGAGCATGCCATCATATTTTTGCTAAATTATCCAACACAATCACAAGCAACACTGTGCTTATGCCACAATTAGACTTCATTTTGATGCAGGGAAGGCAGCATGTATCTGATCTGTCATTATTCTGCCAGGACAAATTCATGAAAAAAAAAATACATCTGAACAAATATGAACTTTGACTTCAGCAAAGCCTGTGACTTGGCCTATCATGATATCCTCCTAGCTGAAGTGCTGAGAGATGAACTGTCTAAGTGGACAAGATGGCAGGGCGGAAAGCTGGTTATACTATCAAGCCAAAAGAGTAGCAATAGTGATAGCAATAAAAAAAAAAACAACTAGCTGTCAGTTGCTAATGGTGCCTTATAAGGATTGATGCTGGAACCAGTACTATTTAGCACTGTTATTATGAACTGAATGATGGGACAGAATGCAGTCAGCTGAGTTTCCATTGACCCCAAATTGAAAGAGAGTCGCTTCTGCACTGGAGGGTCATTCAGAGAGACTATGACAGACTGGAGAAATGGTTTCAGAGGAACTGAATAAAGTTTGACAAAGCCTAGAGGAAACTCATATATCTGTAATGGAGTAATTCCATGCATGAGAGCAATTGGGAACTGACTGTCTGGAAAGAAGTTTTGTGATAAAAAACTGGTGATACTTGTGAATGAAGTTTGCAGCATCCCACATTGGGCTGAAGGAGCTGAAGAAGCTTAGCCAGCTGGTGAAGTGATTCTTCCCATCTATCCAGCACTTGTGAAACTGCACTGTGTTTGTGTTTGGGCTTTCCACACAGGAGATGCTGACATACTGGATTGGGGTCAGTGAAGAGTGACCAAGCTGGTCAGGGGCTTGGACACTTGCCATACAAGGAGAGGCTGAAAGGATTGGGTCAATTCAGCCTTAAGAAAAGAAAGCTAGCAGGATCCTATTGCTGTCAAAAACTATTTTTGTAGACAGTAGTAACATTCTGGAGGGAAGGCGTGCCATCCATAGAGACCTTAATAGGCTTGAGAGATGGGCCCATGCAAACCTCATACAATAAGGCCAAGAACAATATCCCGCACCTGAGCTGGGGCAATTTCAAACACGAATACAGGCTGAGTGGAGAATAGATTAAGAGCAGCCTTGAGGAGAAGGACTTGGGGGAGTTGTTATGAAAAACATTATAACCCAGCAGTGTGCACTTGCAACCCGGGAAGCCAGATATACTCTGCCCTGGGCCGCATCAGAAGTGGTATGAATGCCAGCAAAGGAGGTGACTCTCCACTTTCTGATCCACTATCATGAGACCCCACATGGAGTACTGCATCCAGGTCTGGGGATCCCTGCAAATGAAGGACAAGGAGCTGTTGGAGTGAGTCCAGAAGAAAGCCAGAAGATCCAGCGGTCTGGAGCACCTCTCCTTTCAAGAGAGGCTGAGAGAGTTGGGGTTGTACTGCCTGGAGAAGGGAGACTACAGAGGGAACTTATAACAGCCTTCCAGTATACCTAAAAGGACCTACAGGAAAGGAGAGGGTCTCTTTATCAGGAAGTGTCACGATAGGGTTATTGGCTTTACAGTAAAAGGATAGATACAGAAGAGAAGAAATTCTTCCCTGTGGTGGTAGTAAGGCACTGGAACAGGTTACCCAGAGAAGCTATGGATGTCCCATCTCTGAAAAGCGTTCAAGACCAGGTTGTATGGGGCTTTGAGCAACCTGAAGTGTCCCTGTCCATGGCAGGGAGTTATCACTGGATGATTTTAACGTCCTTTCCAATCCAAACCGTTCCTTGATTCTATAATATACGATTAGAGTATACAGAAACAATAGAGCCAAACATTTCTGAAAGTACACACCAATTGAATCAGAAGCAACACATGCAAGCTGGAACATGTGAAATTTAGATTCAGTGTAAGAAATATTTTTGCCATGAGAGTGATCAACCACAGCAATAGATGCCCTGAGAGACTGTTGAATATCCATCCTTGGAGATACTCCAAATCTGATGGACGTGGACTTGACCAACTGGTTTAACTGGCTGTGCTTCAAGTGGGTTTGCAACCTGCATGAAGTACAACTCTGTCTATCAGGACTTGCTTTAGTTCAGCACTTTGTGTTACTTGTGTGTATCTCCTTACACTGGATTTGCTATTTTACAGATCCATATTTCATTTTCTTTAGCTATTTTGCTAAAATGATATTTTCCCCAGAGTTTTACAGGAAGTGCAAATTCTATGAATTCGTGTATGTAATCTCTACTGGCTGGAGGATTTATTGCAACCTGCAGAATGTGCTGCCTTTCATTTCTGAGCTGAAGACCAAATATGCATGAACATGTGCACACACATTTTCTGCAGAGAGTAAATTAAGTATATAACTGTGATTGAAGGGGATTCAAGAAGAGGTAACACTGACTTCAAGGCAAGTTAAGAAAAGTATTTAAAAATGACAAAGGAAATCTTGATATTATAATTTTATGCGTTATTACCTTTTAGATGTAGCACATTATCTTATAAACTGTTATGGATTTTAGAAATGTTGTATCACACAGGAATGCAGTGTACCAAATACAGACTCTGTTCATACATGGCTGTAGTTTTGTAAGAGGCTGTTAAATGCTACCATTGACATTCTTTCAAAATTAAGCAAGGAAGTATCTCCCACAGACTTTGGAGTAACTAGCTGAACAGGTGAATATTTTGTTTTGTAGCTGTACTTTTCTTCAAGGTGATGAAGTTATCTGTATTGTCTTTTCTACATGCAATTGCGGGGACAGTTTTCCATATCACGTCTATGTATTCTCTGCAGATGAGAGTTGTTTTTGACAATATGAAAGTTCAATTTCCTTTTTCATTCAGTTGTCATGCATTGTCTGACAATGTTTCTTCTTGTTTACTCCTCATTATGCACTTTTGGACTTGCCCTCAGGAATTGGGGTTGTGTCAAAAATTGACAGATAAACCAACACACATCAGTCAGATATGCATTCAGAACTTTTTAGGTCTGCTTATAATATAGCTCAGAAATTCCCTCTTTTATGCACTGCTTTTTCTTCTTTTAATAATTCTGTCAGTAGTGAGAAAAAATATAATCCTATCTTTTCTATAAACATAACCCAAAATTTAGGTTTTGTTGAGAGAAAATTAAAATCCAGAGGTCGATCAGGAGTTTGAAATGTGGATGCTTTATTCTGTGATGAGTCTATGGGCACTAACAGGATTTTTTTAGTAAAATAAGCCCATTTGACTTTTCCTATGGCAGAAAACATCATAGTATTTTAAGCATTTCTGAAGGATTTTTGTATCCAAACAAGGATAAAAACATTCGTTTTCTTTGCAACACATTTATTATGAAGTCACTGAATGTTCAAAACTCTTCTGGTATACGAATATAAAGAATTACTCAAGGGAAAAGTAGTATTAAATCAAGTATTTGTATGTAATTCCTTGGAATGTTATGACTGCTGCCTGAGGTATTTTTAGAAACAATCAAAGCATCCTATCATTTGGAAAAGCTTCCTTCTGAGTCTTGAAGTCCATGCTCCTGTGCTGTGGCAGAGCTGAATAATGCTGTGCAATGGAGTAAATTTGGTCCTACCCTTGTGTTATCATCCCAGCAGTGCACAGCAGTGGTCTCTGCACATGCTGTGAATGGTTAGGAAAGATAACTCTGCTCATGTTAACCCATTAAATCCCTCACATACCTAACCTTTAACAGTTCCAATAGCTTAACTTCAGTGTAAAGATTTCAGTGGGAAATTTTTTGTTTGTTTGTTTGTTTTTTTGAAATGCAAATCCATTAAGGAATTCGCTTGGCTCATGTTGAGCTACTGAATAAGTGGGAGTGAATTATTATGAGAAGAGGAGAAGAGGAGGAGGACACAAATCTATTCTTGGTCTTAAGAAAACTAATTAATTTATTCTGGTATGGTTCCTCCTGACAAACGCGTACTGACTACCATTTTGCATCACTTCATCAAAGCATTAGGAACTTGCCTCCTGGCTAGCTAGGCTGTTCAAGTTTTAACGATGAAATTCCATTTTAGTGTGTGCTATTAGAAAGGGCATATTGATATAAATAGTGATAAGAAGCAGTTTTAGCAAATTTTAGTCTTTCAGGGTGTTTGCAATACTCTTATGCCGGATAGTATGGTCAGGATGGAGTTCTGTTGGTACACAGAAATATTTGCAATAGAAAATGCAAAGTAGCTTAAAATATTTGCCATTTGCCCACTGATATGGAGGTAGTTCATATTAGAAAACCTAAGGAGATGTGACGCATTTTCAAAATCATGAGATGGTTTTAATCTGCATGGACAACAACTTACTCATCAGCTCTTTCATGCTGCAGACATGATAGCTCTGTTAGCCTGACAGCAGTGTGTCAGTCATTGCTCCAGGAATTTGGGCCACCGCAGTTTACCAATAAACTGACAGGCTATACAGGGATCGTTGTGCTTCTTCTGTATTATGTACAGCTTCATACCAGTGGGCTGCCACATTTGTACCAGATTCCTTTGGTCTCTACTGTGGTAAAGCCATTGGAATGACATCAGTGATTATTTCCTAGTAATATACTAAAACTGCATGCTGGAAGAGGAAATATTTATTGCAAGCACAGCTCAAGTAGGAACTATTTTTGGAAGATGTTCAGACTTTGAGAACTGGCTTCAGAATAAGTGTAGAGAGACTGATTCATCTTATGACAGTAGAGAACATTGAATAGGTCTATGAATTAACAGTTTCTTTGTGCTGAGATTGTTTATTGCTTTGGAGAATAAATACCAAACCTATCTCACCATCAGGGTCTAACATTTTTTTTCTCCTATGTTGGATTGTTTGTTTTTCACTTTGACTGTTTCTGTCTGAATGGATTCATCTGGAAATTGCAATATTGTTTAGTACCTTGGAGATTTTGTTGTGAGACAAAGAATTTACCTTGTAACAAGGAAATGTGGAGATAGGGAAACACGATGAAATTCTGAATGTTCTTGTGATGGATTTAATTAGGAGCTTTCTTTAAGGAATCACATAGTAAGATAATCATGAGAAAGAAAAACTCTTAGCTTACTTTTTTTAAACTGAGTTCATTTTGGTTTGATTGATTTTGGATGAATATCCTTTTGCAGGAGCTTTCATACTGTTTAGACTTGGCTTTCAGAAGGGAAGGATTTTTTTCCCCTCAGAATATAGCAAGTCCGTTACGGATTTATTTGGGCTAACTTCTTTCCATATTTTTATCTTCTTTATTGACTACTGTTTTTGCAGTCTGCAGATTCATGTTAGAAGACCTGTATGTATGGGCATTTGTGTACATATATGTGGATGTGTCCTTCTTGATAAGCAAATGTAACTAGGGGTTCATGTGAACCAGAACTGTAATTTACACATTGCCCTTTGCTAAATGAAGTTAGATATTTTTCTACAACACAGTCCACAAAGTTTCATATTATTTTGGGCTTAGCATAAGAAATTACTGTTGTACTTATAAGTACTTTCTTTAGGTTCATCTGCATGTAATAACTGCTACCTCAGCGTACTTGCAGTGCTGGTTCTTGCCTTACTTAGTGTGGGTGATTTATTTGCAAGAACATAACAGAGAACTGGGCATTGCTAAAAACTGCCAAGAAAAAGCAGATTCCCCATGCAGTATTAGATGGATTAATGATCCATGTATTGTAAGATTCAAGCTTAGCAACAACTTAAATGGAATGAATTAGAACAAATGAAAAATGGTTCCCCGCAGCCCTGATAAGCATAACAGAGCCACTTGGTGCCATTCTGTTAGCTGTTATTGCAGACAATGTAAGTACTGAAACCAGGTAAAGATACCTGGCCAACCTCTCAGGAAAGTAAAGGGGCAATGAACAGTGAGAGGAAAGAGAAGAGGTAGAGATCAGAACAAGAATGGCAAGGAGCTGAAAGACATGTTTGTCAGGCTACTGCTCCATTTGTTGCAAGTATTAGAAAGTGTGATATGAATGAGAGAAGGAACTGAAGAAAGGTAAAGATTTCTGTATTTTTGGTAGGACAGGTGAATGTCACCACAAAGAGCTGAAATCTAGTGTTTCCAGAACAGAATTCTAAACATGTCACTTCAGCCTACTTTCATTCTCTGATAAATCTATTTGGCAAATGTCTTCAGTAAGACTGCTAATACTATCCAGAGTGATTTTTTTTTTTTTTTTTTTGTGATTTCATGAAATTTTGTTTTGAATAGACAGTCTATGGCTAGAAAAGCCCTACTGCTTGATTATGAAAGATGCATTGAAAATATGAAAAGATGCTTGACACAAGGTCTTGACAGAATTTGCTTTAGACTATGTTATTTATGTATGATAGAAAAGAATTCACTTATTTAAAATATGGCAACTCATTATGGTAAATTATAAGCTTAGAGGAAAGATCAGAATTTAAACCATATCACATTTACCATTTATCATATTGCATCCATTCTTGTCAGTTTTCATCAGATGTTGGTCCTTTTCTAATCCCCATTGGCTGGAATGAACAGAGATACTTTCATTATAATTACTTCACAATGTACAATTTACTGCAGTCATGAGCAAAACTGCACAAGCAACTTCTTCACCTCCATAAAATTAAGAATAGCCTAGTGTATACATCTCCTGGCTCATGTCTGTTCTCTGGAAGAGAAGAAGGAAAGGGAAAGTGGGTGTCATGAGAACTGATATTGAACTTTTTCCTAGTCCTTTTTCTTGAGATCAGAGAAGATCATTGATGGAAGCATGATGGGATGCTGTGGAAGCAGTGCTGTGTACACAGCTGAGCAAGTGTATTATTGGAAAAAAAAATGCAAACTTGATGGGCATTCCCATTTGTCTTGATATAACTTATAAGACACAAGCAGAGCACCAAGCTATAGTTTTCAGTCGTGGGAAACTAATCTCATGATTTTCTTATTAGAACAGTTCTTTCCAAGTAAGCTGGGCAAATGTTATTAGACCTGTTCTGTGAAATGTATCGTGGGGTGCAAATCCATCTGTGATACTGGACATATCGTTGAACAACTGAAAAGCCATCTCTGGCTTACTAACAAACCAAAAAAACTTTATTTAAAGTTAAGTTAGAGCATATCTATAAAAATTTCAGTGACAGCATTCTGGACAGAGAAAATGCTTGGATTTATTTGCAGGCTTAAGGCCAAAGACTTATTTGGAATTCTCTGAAAATATAAAGCAAATATATGCAGTACACTTGGAAATACGTGCAAAGTAGCCAGCTGAATCTTTCTTGGCTCCCTTTCCTTAACAAGTCTATGTAGACAGGAAAAAAACTACACATGTAATTTTTTTTCTTCTTCTGTGGATATTGTTTGCAGAGATGTTGCTCCCCAGTGGAGTTATAAGCAAAATAAATAGAGGTAGAGGGCCATTTTGCTTTTTCTCCTCATAACTGCAGAAGCAGAAGAATTTCTGTATTTGCAAAGAGAAAGTTATCTTGACTGGATTTCAGCTGTTACAAACACTCATCAAAACTTACAGCTCCCTTTTTTGTTAACTCTGTACTTGGAGTTTTATGAGAGTATTCTCTCACATTTCCCCTAACACTCTCCAGTGCACTTCCACAGACTGTGTGACTTAGTGGTACAGCACTAGACAAGAACGGGGGTTAACATTAGCACTGACATTGTATTATCTTCAAAATGCGGTCTTTCTATCTTCCACTTGAGATATTAATAGACTTCAAAAGCTACTTTCAATCTAAAATAAAAAGCTCCAGGGATATCCTTAACTGTGCTGGTGCCGCTGCTGCATCTTGATGATTATCTTATCATACAAAGGTAGAAAAAAAAAGAAGCTGATCTATAAAACATGTGCAACACAAGCCACTGCAATTTCAAATTACAGATATCTGGGTATTGACCCATGGATCATTTCAATTACTTGCTTTTGTAGATATGCATAATCTACCACTAGCCTACCACGGTTTGGTTCAGATAGCGGATAGGCAAACAGCGAAAAATGTTTCCTTTAAACTGTTGACATGCTGTCTGATAAGTAAATGCTTAAATGATGTCATGTTGACTTGCTGTGATGTGATGGAAAGTAACAGTATGAACTTTGTATGTGAGAGAAGAAAAGGCAAGGATATTTTTGTGATATCGTAATGCCCTCAGCAGGAAGTGTTGGTACAGCAAAGCTGAGTCATGAATGCTGGAGTTCATCCATCAACATTCTGAGGGGAGAAAGGGGACAGGCATTGAATGAAACTAATTTGCAGAATTTGTGCACCTACATTTCTGTAAGACTGTAGAGGAATTCAATAGAAAGAAGAATGACCATGTGTTTAAATAATTAAACTCACTTTGGGAAATAATTAGACTTTTTGGGGAAATTGCAAGTGACTGATTTTGCCTTAATTCAAGGCTGTGTTTTAAGGCATGGTGCAACTGTGATGTGATGAAAATGCAAATGAAGATAAAATAAGCAATTCTCTTTTAAAATTTTGATTGAAGTTGTCTACTTATTCGAAGAAAAATTCTTCATTTGCTTTCAAATGGTCTGTGCACAGACACGATTTATGGTTAAAAATTCCATCGCTTCAGCCATCATAGCTAAAGGCCCAGGCTGGTGCTGACAACAGTTTATCTTAAACACTGATAAATTTTCCAGTGGCCATTCCTACTTCAGCTGATTGGAATTAACCCGTGTTTCACATTGGCCCTAATTAATAAGGCCTGACAAAGGTTCAATCCACTTTATAATCACAGTAAAAACCCAACCAATGGCAGTACAAAAGACAGTACATGATTTCAGAGATGTAAAAAAATACCTCACAGAATTTCAACAAAAATGTTCAAAAAGTACAGAGCAAATTCATAGATATATTTAGAACGGTACTTGTACATACACATAAATACAGCCCCCTCTGCCTGTATGTTTTTATATAATGAAACCCTTTATGTCTTCCTCCTTCCAGTTCAGCTGAGCCAATTGCTGAAATGGGGCTGTTTCCAAGTGCAGACAGGGCTGAGGCATGTATTATGGACTAAAATGCTCCGTGCTGGTCTCCTGGGGCATATAAGCATTTCAAAACCATTCATAACAGAACCCAATCGTGTGCTGCAGGGCAAATGACTCTGCATCAAATAGCCAGCACAAAGCAGCCAGCCACAGCACATCGTATTACCTCCAGCTGCTCCTCCCCTGTGCTGCTTGTGGAGGAAATGTGGTCCAAAATCTTGTGTGCAGAATCAGACTGTGGAAAACTTGGCACTTTTATATCTTGATCTATGTTACATGCTTCTTAGCTATAGTGAAAGATTTGGTCAAAAATAGATGATGTCAGTTCAGAAAAGTGCCTGGAAACAGCTCATGTGCTTTTGTATAAATTTCCTCTTGATCTGCCCTCCCCCAAAAGAGAGGTTTATAGGAAATCCTCATAAAGCCATAATTGTAATCATACACAAATGGCTCTCTCCAGTGCTGACCTCTTTCTCTAGAACTCTCCTAAATGTTAATGTCCGGGCTAAAGATCTATATTAGGCACAGTGACAGCAGGAAGAAATCTGGCAGTCTTACAATGTCATTCTGTGGAAAATACATTGGAGGTGCTTCTGGAATAAATTTACATGAGAGCAAAGAGAAATTAAATAGAGACGAAAGCACAGATTTGCTTGTGATGATGTGGATGAGGAAAGCAATTGCACAGAATGTTTAGCTGCATGTCTCCCTTCTGTTATTGTGCTTCTGAGTGATCAGCAGATGTCACTGCTGATGGGTGACGTGAAGCCTGTTTCCCTTCTCCAGATCAGAAAAGAAATGTGACAGCATTTCTATTCCTTGGTGGCTTGGGAGGGAGGCAGCGAAATGCCAGAAGTTTCACTGCAAACGGCCACATATATTCAGCTAATGACAAGAGCTTGTGTAGCTAGTGCCTGGAAGGTTGGTACCTCATGAGCTGATCTTCCTGTATTAAAACTGTCCCTAGAATATTTAAGTAGACCACGTGCAGATATATACATACATATACACACACACATATATATACATAAGTTTATAGATGAATGCCACAGTTCTAGGAAACAGAGGATCTGTGGTGCATCTCAACATGGCATCCTACTGCTGCTTATAAGCTTCTCTTTCTGCTGTCATACATTCTCTGAAACGTTCCAGGCTGGCTCAGACATGCTGAACTTCAATTGCAGAATAGGAAAGATAACTTTTGACTTCCAAAATTAAAAAAAAAAAAAAAAAAAAAAAAAAAAAAAGGATGAAATTGCTATCTGGAAAAATAATTTTGTTATTTTCTTGACAAAAATCCAAATATTTGGTGTCACAGTTGATTAAAACAAATCTGAAAATGTCTGGTGCACACCAAGGAACTTTCCTGTATCATGGAAGAAAAACTTCCATGAGTCTCATTCTGAAGAAACTAAAAGCCAGCTAAACCTATAGGCTATGGCATGGTTAAACCTTAAACATGAATGTAACTTTCCAGAAATCATGGAAAGCCAGGTAGCCAGAGGCTTCACGTCAGAAGTGTGAGTGGAAAAAAGTCTTTGCAAGTAAAAGCTTTTCAAACCAACTCTCCTCTGGCTATATAACTGCTCTGCGGATTGTACAAAATACAAGGAAACATCTAAATTATGCCAGGCATTAAACTCTCATTTCTGAAAATTTTGTGTATTACAACGTGAAGGGATTTAGAGTATTACCATCTCCTTGCAATGCACTAACATTAACTCAGCTTTAAATATTTTGCAATACCTTAAAATACAGAGAGCAAAATGTTTTTCTTTGATCAGTCTGCAGCAATGTGTTTAAGATGACAACCTTACGGAGCAGCTCTCAGTGTACTGTTTGAGAAATACTTACAAAGATCTTGGCTTATTGCTGTGTTTGTTTATTTCTGCATCTCCTAGCAGGTCTGTAGCTGAGCAGAGACAGACCACCATGAAAATTCAGCAAATGCGAGAAGTGATTTTTGAATCTGTGACAAATGCTTGTTACACATATAACCCGTAGTTTTGGGGCTTCTTAGGATTCGGGATAAAAAAACAAAAACAAACAGAAAAAAAAACAACACAAAAACCAAACAACCCACAGCAACAAAAAACCTGATCAAACCAAAAAAAAACAACACCAAAACCCTGAAGGTGAGTGGTCTGTAATAAACAGTAAGTGAACAGCATTTCAGGGGCCTGTGTTATTGTGGATCAATAACCTCTGGATCTGAGCAATAATCACCTAACAGAACTTGAGTTTGCTGACATTAAGGATTAGAAAGCACAGATAACTAGGTTTTTTTTGTTTTTGTTTTTGTTTTTGTTTTTTTTACTAATGCCTTTGAGACTGCTGCCTGTTTTGTTTGGAAACAATTATGTAACACGAGAGAGACAAGGAACTAAAGGCAAAAATCTGAAATTAGCTGTGCCTTAGATCAGTCCTTTAAATAGGCAAAAGTCTATTATTACTGATAATGCTTTTACAGCCCTGGAAAATTTATGTGTATGTAACACAGCTGTGCCGAAGTCCTTTCAAGGAGAGGATACATTGTTGTTTGAAGCAGACAGCTCAGAAAATGCGATGATCTAAGCCACAGTAATTAAAGACTGTTCCAGGCCCTTTCTCCAAGTTTTAAGGTGCAAGCTAGTGGGTCCAAAGAAGAGTATTTCTGAGCCCTTAGAGGCAAAGATGAAGAGAGATCTATTGGGCTAGAAGCTGCCACAGCAAGTTTAGATGTTTAGATGTTTTAAGCTCTTGTAGCCATTGTTCACAGGCTTTAGCACCTTGCCTCGATGTGATAAAAAAAGCAATTCCACTATGGCAATGAAAAAAGTGACACTTTGCTTGCGCATTTTTTTGCAGTAGAATTACTGGGGAGCAAAAGCACAATGCCCTAAAATCAGAAGATGCTTCTAAAATCACACGAAAGTGCTATCAAATCTATAAAAAACGAGGGCGCAACAAGTCAGTTTGACAAAGCTTTTAAGCAACCTGCAACTTTCTTTTCAGGTCTTATTGTCCTTGGTTTCTGAAGCACTGGAATTCTTGCTTTTTGTCAAGCTGTAAGAAAACCAAAGTCTGCTGATAAGTTCTGTTATGTTATGCTATGTTTCTGGGCATTGCTTCAGTTCATTGTAAAAATCCAGACATCCAAATATGCAGAACTCAAGAACAATAAAACAGCTTGTATTGGCTGAATGTGAATACTCAGACAACCATGCACTCTATACAAAGGAATGCATTTCTCAGTCAACTCAAATAAACATCCACGCTATTCTAAATTTGGGAAAATGTAAGTTCTCATTAAAAAAAAAGAAAAAAGAAAAGGAAAAAGAAAAAGAAAAAAAGAAATGTAGTGCAAATAGTTTCTAAAAAATCAGTCAGGCTCTGAATGAAGAAAAATGCAGTAATATATTTATGATCTCCAGTTTTCCAGATGTGCTTTGTCACTAAAGATATAACCATTATTTTAATTAGGGCTCTTCTGAAGCTTCTTGCACAGAACCATGGAATCTTTCAGCACACAAGGAATCTCTGGATATTATCTAGTCCCACTCCCTCTCCAGAGTAATACCATCTTCAGGACTCCCCTTCTTTTTCTCGAACAGGAGAGTTCAGCATTACCTTTCTCAAATTCATTTCTAGCAGTCCTAAAACTTTGCTTCTGTTATTTTCTTTTTTCAGGATGTAATACTTACTAGATGTCTGCAAATAACATAATTTCTATGTACTGTTCCTCAGCTTAGCCTTAGAGTATTTATTTATTGTGCTATCTAAACCTGGACACCTTCTTTTGTCATAAAGTGGAAGATACGAAGAACCCAGTAGATCTCTTGTTGCATATTCTCACCTGGATTCATTCTTTTCTGGAGGACAAGGGCATCAGAGGAGTTGGCATGAATCCATGCTTCTTGTAATACAATGAATAGTACCTTCGTGATTGTGAATCTTAAGAGAAAGCCTTTAGGGACAGTACAAATCTTGGCCTTTCTTTAACAACCTTACTCCTCTACTTCACCTTTTGTTCATTAAACCCAACGATACTTTGAGAATCTTTCTTACTATTACTCTTCCACCATATGGTCTGACAAATAAGGAGCAGAAAGCTCTCTTCTTAGGAAAATTGGTGTAGATTTATTTTTCTGAGTCAGATACTTATACCACACTCATTACTGTAGTATATACATGCTTTCCAGTAGCATTTTCAAGAATGTGAGTAACATCTATCACACATTCTTCTGCTTCTTGGGTGGGGGAGAGAAGCATTCTGGTAGAATGCTGGTAATTTTTTTTAACACGTATGTTAAGAATTACAATTAGTGAGGGCAAGGTCAAAAAAGTATGCCTTGCATTTGGGAGGTGCTCAGGGCTGTGGATGTTCTTATTTATTAGGAATCTACTTCACAACTGTATATCAGCTGCTGGAGTACTTTTTACCCTCCTTGTAGAGCACAGCTACTAAATATATTTTTACAAATAATTAATTACTGAGGTTTTTTTGTTTGTTTTTTTTTGTTTGTTTTTGTTTTTTTAAATTGAGTTATGTTGAGTAATTTTCATGAGAATCACAGTTCAGGAACTGGTAGATTCTCTCTGCCTTCACAGAGAGAATTCACATTTTTATCTGAGGACTGGGGAGTATTTCTTGCCAGCGGCAAGGGTAATGGTGAGTAGTACAAACTTTGCCACAAGAACATGGGATCATTACAAGAAAACCAGTGGCACGAATTGGGAATTATGCGCCTCTACTGCAGATACTTCTACTATGGCAAAGAAGTCTTTCTTGAGTCATTATCCTGAAAATTTAGGTGATTTTTCTGATTCTATGCAACCCAGAAAATCCTTACAATAACAACCACAAAGATTACTATAAATCCAAATTATAGAAATATAGAATATCCAGAGTTGGAAGGGACTGACAAGGATCATAGAGTGCAACTCTTGGCTCTACTCAGCACCACCTGAAATTCAAACTTGGAGAGTGTTCTCCAAACACTTTTGAACTCTGGCAGCCTGGGAAGCCCATTCCATGCCCTACCAGCCTTTGAGTGAAGAACTTTTTCCTCACACCCAGTCTGACCCTCTGCTGATGCAGCTCCATGCTGTTCTAAAAAGATGACAGCCAATGGCTTTTCTCAGTCAACTAAGGAAATTAAGTTCATTAAACAGGACTAAATATTCTAGAAAGCTAAAATAGACAAAGGAGATGACGTATTGTATGCTTGTGGTGAGATAAATGCTTGAAGACATGTTTCAGCACTTTGTTTCAAATGGAATTCCATAGGCAGTGGTGTTTCATGCAGGGTTACATTATGAATTGCTGTATTTCAGAAGATATGCAGTAAAAATAAACACTGAACTATTGCAACTGCATCACCCACCAGACAGAGCTAGAGCTTTCTTGCCAGCCTGTGTGTTTTGAACCTGGCAATACCACACTTTTCAGTATTAGTAATATTAGTATTAGAAATCCTGAATTAATCAAATATAGTTGTCTAAATGTTGTATGTCTTATCCTGAGCTAATCATTTATGTTCTTTTTATACAAGTAGGAAGAGAGTTAACACATCTCCACATCGTGATTTTCTGACTTACACATGAAATGAGTCGCTTTTAGGGGGTGATAATCTCTCCCTATTGATTATGTGAAGGGAACACAGAATGATACTCCTATACTTAGATAACTGTCATTCCTGTGCTTATGTTAGTGTAGATAAATCTATTAAATATAAATCTATTCTATTTGTTTATTAACTGACCGTTGAAGACTTGAAAAAAAAAATCAGAATGTGTTTTTGTTGTTTTTTTGTTTGGTTGTTTTTCATTAAAACTCATTTTCAGCTATCTAATTTACTCATGAAGCACTTCACCTCACTTTATACATAAAGATGTGGAAGGTGGCTATCTGTGTCATTACAAATTCTTGGCATTTACATTATTATCATCTAAATAGCGCGTATAACGGATAGTAGAGAACAGCTCATGATATGGTACACCAAAATAATAGATACCAGATGAAAGTGAGGTTTCCCCATCGTGTTTTGGTGGCATCACTCCAGAAGGACTCAAAACATTTTAGTAAATTACCTTTTACTCTTGTCATCTCTTTTAGCAAATTTCTTGTAATTTCCATAAGACCATATAGCTCTCAGTCAAATGCTGCAGATAAGCCCAGATGAGAAACCATCTTCTGTGTTCACTCTGTGGATAGAGGATCATCTGTGCTGCTAAAAAGGCTCAGTTCTGTGTTCTGGCATGATTACAGACTGTTCCAAGTTTAGATTATGAGCATCAATTTGACAAGGTTGCAGTTGGCCTTTGCTTAGTTCTGCTACAAGCTTATTCGGGAATGGTAAGGGAGGTTGGAGGAGGGAGAGATAATGTCCAAAAGTTGTTTCACCAGGGTTGAAGTATGTAGTTTGACATTATTCCAAGCTATCTTTAACAGATTAGGAAATGTGTAGATTGAGTTTAATCTTAGAGCTAGACCATTTTATGGTGAATTAATGCTGTAGAATTTGGTAATACCATAAATTTAAGTGGAGTTGTATAGAAGCAAATATAAACTTTTCAGTGCAGCAAAGATATCATGATTATTTTTTGCATATAAAACAGACTTGGAAAATCTATTATGCTTCTTTTTGACTCTGTCAGCTCTTTCAAATATTGTTGGCCTTTTAGTGACCTGCCTTCTTCCTTCACAGGGTATGAGAAAACCAAAAGGTACATGGTCAGTAACAAGGAACTGTCTTTTTGTTAGCCAACCTGCAAGCACTTAGTGGAAACAAATCATGATTGCCTTCACCTTCATCCTGGAGATGGCATAGCGTTGACTTTTACAATTCTTTGCATGAAATTTGTTGGAGGGCAAGAATTTCTGTCTAGGGAAGAACCTGTATGTTTGTGTATTTAAGATCTGGAAGATGTGATTACTGTAACACAGATTGTGAAGACTATACCACTTTGGTCTTTAAACCTAGGTGATGTCTATGCTGTGGATAACCTTCTCTTGTATTTCCTTGCAAAACTTTTGTGACCTTCCCAATGAATTTACTGAAATCTTCAAAACTGATACCTCTGAGTTATTTCACAGTAGACACTGACAACGTACTATGAGACCATTGAGATATGACAGTGATTTGTAAAACACCATGAACTTTGTGAAAGATAATCTTGTTTTTATCACTGACAAATTATTTGAGCTGTTTTTGAGCAGTGCCAACAAAAGAGCATTAAAAATCATACAAAAGCAGCTGTTTTAGGCATGATAGGGCCATAATTATAACAGGATTCAATTTCTAGCATGTTTTTTTCTTAAACAGTCAGACTTTGTCCTCACGGTATCAGAAATTTGCAGAAGCAACGATTCAACTTAAATGACATTTTGTCATTAAAAATGTATTTAATCAGTTTGACATTGTCTTCCAGAGATAGACATCCTGGTTTTGTCATTGTTGTTTCCCTTTCCCTACCTCTCCCCCAGAGAAATCTTTTCTAAGGACTCATTTATAGGACTGTGGAAGATGTCCAACAAAATCTGAAATACTTATTACCCAGATCACACTTCTGAACAGAATACTGCTCAGCAGAACTCATTTCTGCTAGTGCTGTCACCTCACTGGAAATTTAAAAATGACTGTGAGTCAATAATGTGAATGTATGCATTTCTTTTTATTTCCTCCTCTGAGATGTTTTCTTATGTTTTGAACCAAATTAGTTTCTACTGATATTGTTCCTTTGTTTTTATGAGGCACTTTGCTACACAAACCACAAGCAATTATTTAATGTTTCCTTTGATCAGAAATCTTGTTAGGCAGTTTAACTGCTATATGTATTCAGATGTATTTGCTTTAAAAGTGAACCAAAAATGTTCAGGTCTTTAGCAAGTACTATGAAGACAGTCGTGTTTGAGATTTATTAGCTGATTTTTGCTGTTCTAGATATAAATGATATTTTGTGCTCCGTGTTTTTTAGTATTTTCAGGCAAAGGAGTGATTTATTTGCTGATAAATTCAGGATTACCCAATGTCAAAAGATATTGATTGTCTAAAGGCTTTGATAATGGAATATTGAGCTTTTCAATTATTGATTATTTAACATTTGTCCTTGACCAGAGTGAGTGCAGAAAATCTGGTATCTAAGCTGCCTTGCAGGCTGTTTGACAACCTCTGTTTATAGCAAAGCAATGCCTTCTTCATACAAGAGATATGAGCTTCTCCTCCAGACTTGCTTATTAATATTTTACTTTAGTATGTCTTCTAAAGATTTTAAAATGCATATTCTACATTTTCTGTCATCTTCTGAAAGGCACCCCTGAGATAGCTGGGGTGAGTGGGAACGAGAAAGCATAAAGGGGAAGTAAGACTAATGAAAAAAATTACATGGTCTCAATGATCTTCAAGGTCTTTTCCAATCTGAGCGGCTCTATGATTCTATGATTTGGTTCAGAAACTGATGACTCTTTTTCTCAGTAGCATATGCTGTGCTCCTGTTGCTTCTCATGTTGGGGGCCAATTTAATCCATCAGAGTGTAAACTGCTGGGGTCATTCTAGGTGCTTCACAAGAAATGACTAAGCAAAGTCTTGTAATGGCTTTAATGACTTCAGGGTCAGTTTCAGTTGCTTGTAATGACTCAGCGTATTTCAGTGTTTTTTTTTCCCCTCTGCTTCAGTTTCTTGGAAATGAACAAAGATTTTTGAGGGACAACCACAGGAAATGTCATTAAATGATCCCAAATGACCTATGGAAAGCAAATGACAGTTTTTCTGTCAGGGACAAACATTTCAGAGCATGTTGTGAGGCGGGGACCTTTGCACTGTTTGTATCCATCTTCCCATGAGACAGGGCAAGAAATCTGTTCCTCACTCTTACCATATTTTTCACAAGCTCTGCATCACCTCAACTATTCACAAAATCTGTAGTGATCTTAAGTGATCCTGCACAAAGCATGACAAATCCAGTGGCAAAACGCAGAAGCGTGCCTGAAAAAAAAAACCCATTTAGAACATTCTCTTAACTGAGGGAGTAGATATGTATGATTTCTTAGAATGCTTCTTTTGTACTTCTTTAGGTCTGTCCAGTCCAAATCAATAGCTGGATGTCTGAAGGATGAGAGCTTAAAATCCATGCGTTTATATGCTTTAGTGCTATATTTTCTTTGCTTTGGATTTTACAATTTAAAATACAGAATTATAAAGAAAATGGACAAATATGCATCTTACAGAGATTTTACTTTTGCTAGCATACTACTAGCTTTTCAAATTAAAAGAAAGTAAAACCTCTCCTAAATGCAAGCTTGAAAATGTTTCTGCATCACTAAAAATGCAAAGGTCACTATTTAGGTGCCTATGATATTTGAAATATTAATCATTAACATATTCAGGCAATAGAATTTATTTCTGAGAACTACATAGCAGCCAACATCAAGCAGAAGGAAAAGAATCACAGTTGGTTCAGTCAGCGCCTCTTTGCAGTGTTTTTCAGCTCCAGTAGGAAGCAGGACTGCAGCTGTGAGCACAGTCTGACAAGTTGAGGGGCCAAATTTTTGTCCCATTTTTGTGGACAGCTTGTGGGATTTGTTCAGCTATTTCTTTGTCTTTTCCTCACAGTTAACTTCTTTATTTGCACAGGATGGATATTATTACAAGGCTCCCCAGGGAAGTAAGTCTAGGTGTCACAAATGTGGAATTACATTGAATGCACCAGAAGAGGAAAAGAAAAAGCAAGCAAACATTTGTAAAAGGATTCAGAACTGTACTTTTAAAGGCTGTGTCCGTACAGCTTAACTGCCAGCTTTTCTGAGGGTTAACACATGGTTTGATAAGCGCTTCTGAAAATTCCGTTCTTATAGTGCCAAAATGAGAAGTGAATTCTTTGGAAAGCCCAACTTTGAAGAAAAAAACAGCCTCACAGAAGACATTGCATTGTTTTCTGAAATCTGCCTTGAGATCAGTTTCTTGGCTGACCTCAAGATGGACAGCAGTATTTTCTACTGAACATAACACTCCTTGCAAGTTTTTAAACTGAAGTTATTTTGGGAAATAGCAATGTTCTGAGCTTCAATGTGCCTCAGATTTTCCTCTATTGTATGGATGGCGGGGCACAAAGCCACCTCAGGATTTGTGGCAGATAGCTGTGGGGTCAGGGTCTGGGTGCTTCCCTGCTGAGCAGGCGGCTCCACCAAGACGCTGAGCTGGGGCCTCACTCCAATTCAGATTTTCCTTGCAACTGCTCCTGATGCATACAATCCATCTTCCAGAATCACCAGGGATAGAAAACTCAGCCCAGATTTTTGCATTCACCTTCCTAGATACCATGAAGATGTGCCCACTTTTTGATTTCCCTCAAATGACAAAAGCAACTTTTCAAGAAAGGATCTTCCATCCCTTTGGTTGTCACAGTGAGGAAAAAGTGTGACATATAAACATTGGACAGCATGTAGCACAGCTTTGCATGAAAGTAGATTTTCAGAAAAGCTAAAAACAGCAAAGGGAAGAATGTGAGTTTGCTTTATGTGTGACATTTATTCTTCCCTGTATGTGTATTTAAAGCTCAGGATTGTGCATTCCTCCTTTCAGCACACAAGAAAGCGATGGTTGAATTGACCTCTTGGCCCTGGTACACTGGACAGCTTCTGAGCAAGCTGAAGAAATACGTCAGATGCAGATGAAGCTAATTTAGAAACCAGGCAGAAAGACACACCGGCTGAATCATCTCCCAATACACTGGGAGAAAGCGAGCAAGCTGTATTTTCTCCAGCGTGGGAATCATTACCCCCTCCATCGATTGGATTCTACACTCATTTGTAGCTAAGGGGACTTGAACTGTTCAAGTCACTCAAATTACAGTGCTGTCAATCACTGGAGAATTGGGTCCACTGGGTGAATAGTAAAAAAAAAAAAAGAGAGAGCATTGGTTACTTTCAATCAACCAGTGCAGCTGCTGCAGAAGTCTGTTGTTTATGTTTACACTTTTCAAAAAAAGAGACTGTGTTTAGTGGTGTGTTGCTACAGCAGCATTTGGCTGCTTATTGCAACATATAATTAGAGATTTTACAATCTGATGTGCCAGGCAGTGCAACCTCTCCTTAAAATTTGTAAGGTGATAATCACTTTTATTGTTGGAATTTCATTCACAGAAATAGTCAAAAGCTCAAATAGCACTTAGAGAAAAGCGATCTAATCTCCCCTCAGGTCAGTTTTCACAACCATGAATTAATTGGGAGAATGAAGGGTAGAACTTTAACTACACACCAAATCCTATCTTGGTCCCTAAATCTGTATGAGAAAAGCAGTTTTTAAGTCACGTGCCTTTCTCCAGTTGAAAAAGAGTCATTGGTTGGGGTGTAATTAAAATTGGACTCTCGGAGGAAGATCTTATTTCTTTGTAGGGTTCTGTAATTATGCATTAATTGGTTAATGTTGTGCTTGGGGCACTGAAAGCACAGCGAAAGGCGTTTCTCTTCCCTTCATTTCTGTGTGAAGGTCAGGGAAGTTTTGGAAGCAGACCTCCCAGTCAAAATTAAATAAATCCATGCTGTGTTTTCATATATGGCATACTGTACAGCTCCATGCACACTGTGAAAATTATCCAAATAAGAGTAGTCAATCTACTGCAGTAATCTGGAAATATGCCTCAAGAGAGGAGGGAAGATATTTTCTCTCCTGTTCTGTCTTTCCACCAAAATGGATGTCTAAAAGTATAATAGAATAAATGGCTGACATCTCTGAATTTTTTCACTTTGACAGTAAATAAATTTACCAGTGGTTGGCAGCTCAAAATATTGTAATACAAATGGTATTCTGGATTGCAAAGAGGCTCAGCAATGTTCTAGATGGAGCATGCAGCCCTGCTGGATCTGGTCCCACAGAGGCTCTGGCATGTCACTGTTGTCCATCCTCCCTGCCATACCCACAGGGCTCAGATGACGTTATTGCTGGGCTTCACACAAGCTAAAGCTCATAAAGCTGAAATTTTGCTTCATATGAAGGCAGTAGTCACAGTCAATGAGTTTAACAGATACAGTGAGTTCTCCTGGTGCAGCCAGGGAGCTTAAGGAATCAGATTTTTTTCCAAGATAGAAAGCAGCAAAGTCTTACATGAAACTTCTTTTTTCTGGCTGTTTTGCAGGATGGAATTTTAGAGCATACACAGAGGACTGGAAGATGTTTATTTTAGGATGCTATACAGAGCCCTGTGGACTGAAAAGAACTGGACAGTGATGGGATATGGGAAGTGGGCTGCTCTAATATGATGTAAGCTGACAAGACAAAGGCTCACAGTTGCTTTTAAAGTTCAACCATGATGTTGTAATATTTTTTATTAAAATAGTACTGTAATTCATTATACTAGTAAAAATCAAGAAGGAAGGAGAAAAAGAAATCTGAGAGAGAGAGAATGACTGGTTGCTTTAAGGTAGTGTGGTCACCTCACCTTTTCCATTTTACTAGCTCTAAAGAGGATAGTGCCTTTCCTCGTTGCATGAATGTATAGATGTTGTCAGAAACATTTTGAAAGGAGTCTTTTGAAGCTCAAATGAAAGAACCAAGTGTGGTACAACTTCTGCATTTGCCACTTTGTTTTTGAGAAAGGGCATGGAGAGACTGCATAGCAAGCAGACAGATACTACCAAGCTGACATCCTCCTCTCACTAATGGGTGCACCATTTTAATTCCTCCAGTACTGCATCTCATTCCTATGGGACTGTCAGTAGAGAATAATGCAGGAGTGTGGTTATGTATATCCCTATGTAAAAGAGCTCAGCAAATATCTGCTTACCAGAAGAAATACAGCCATAAACATACATCACAGTACAAACAATCAACTCAGCAGTCGAGAGCACACAGTTGCAGGTGATTGGTATTTGGGCAAAACATTTCATTAGGAAAAACCCTTCTGTTTTTGAAAATGCGGTGTTAAATTGCCTAAAACAGTAAATTGATTTGGTCTAAAAAAATGAAAAACAAAACCAAACCAATCAAGGTTTCAATACTGAAAAAAATCAATAATAAACTAGGTCATATTGAAACATAAAATAAATAATAGTTAGCAGTGTTATTCTGGCTGTTAGTTTGCTCCTAAAGAAAATGCAATTTCTGGTTCGCTAAACAGATCCCATCTTGGATGAACGATAATATTTCACTGTTTCTACCCGAAGTCGGCTTATTTTCACTTCGAACCATTCCACAGAAGAGAAGAAGAAAGGAACTGAAGGGCACTAAATGTCTTCATTCAGCTCTTCTGAGCACATTCCCCTCACCCACAGAACAGCTGGAGGCTCAGTGCCAGGGGAAGCCTTTCCCAGCAGCAAAGCTCCTGCAGTCCCTTGGTCAGGACAAGAAACAAATCTCTGCAGAAGTCTTGCTATAAAGCAGGTACTATACTGTAAAGATAGGGTTACATATTTTGGTTTTCCCCCGCGTGGATAAATTTTTTCCCTCCCAGTAGGGTACAGTTTTACTGTACAGCTGCATTTATTTACATGCATTCCTGGAACTGCGAAAAATTCTTTGCCAAGATTTATAGGTTGGTATGTATACAGCGATTTGGCTTCTCCTAATGTTTTATTCCCCACACAAGCCCTGTTCGTATTGGTACGCGAGGTGTTTGTGGGAGCAGTGTTTTGTAGCCTCAGCAGTACTTCAACATTTCTTGTCCCTCTCCCCTCCTACTAGCTGGGAGCTATGGGCAGGCACAGAACAGAAGCAGGTGATAAATCAGACCCTGCTTCTGAAGCAGGACAAGCAACAGAGTCTTGCAGGTAGACCTCATTTTTACAGTTGTAAGGCTGTCAGTGCTGTAAGATATGGTATAGAGAAATGTACCTGTGGCTGGTGAGAAAGGAAGCAAAAGTGACAAAGAAAGGAGATTGATCAAATTACTGTTGTTAGAGATATGCTTGCTATAATTAGGATGGGAACAGCTTTTAGTTATTGAGTGGACATGGTCAAAATGCACATAGCTTTTTCAGGAGTGTGTGCAGTTTGCAGTTTTTTTAAAGCTAAAGACAACTCTGGAAAGAAGCTGTACTTAGCCATGAAATGAGGAATGCAAATACACGAATGTGTCTTCTCTGTTCTGAATGTTATGTATTCAGTTTCAGAAAGTTCCTCCTGTGGCTTTGACTGTCAAAAACGGATGGGAAAATCCAAACTTTTGCCTCTGCTTAGGTGAAACTTCCTCCTGCTTCATCTCCTAGATGAAAGATGCCTCTCAGAACGTTGTTTTGAACTCCAGGGAACTTTCTCCCTCTATCTCCTTCTCTTATCAGCTTAAAGCTGACAAGAGCTAGATAAACCTTTAAGTTATTTCAAAAAATAATTGGCTTATTTTCAATATATTGGTGATAATGCAAATGTACAGAGCAATCCTGCAAATACTGCAGCCTTTCGGTACCTAAATTGGGTCTATAAACAGAAGGGGAGTCAACTCTTTGAAGGAGTAGATAGTAGCATGACAAGGGGAAATGGTTTTAAGTTGAAGGAGGGAAAATTAAGGTTGGATATCAGGGGGAAGATCTTTATCATGAGAGTGGTGAAGTGCTGGAACAGGCTGCCCAGAGAGGCTGTGGATGCCCCGTCCCTAGAGGTGTTCGAGGCCAGATTGGATGGGGCCCTGGACAGCCAGGTCTAGTATTAAATGTGGAGGTTGGCGGCCCTGCCTGCAGTGGGGGGACTGGAATTTGATGATCCTTGAGGTCCCTTCCAACTCAAGCCATTCTATGACTCTATGATATTTTTAAATTTAAACATGTTAGCAGTATGAGCCATTTAACGAAGAGTCATTTCTGGCTTCATCTTCATTTGAGAGAGTCCAAATCAGGTAGGCAATAGTCATTGAGAAACAGTGGCTGGAGTTGACTGAAGGTATAATTCTGAATTTGGCTGCAGCTTCAGATCTGTCTGGGGAAGATGAGTCTGAGAAATTCAGAGCTTTCTGTTCTTAAGTCTTACTCTAGAAATAGTTTTTATAATGTACTCCCAGTTGAGTAAATTCGAGTTCTGTCTTGAATAAATAGATCTCTGTATTTTTTGTTTTGACGAATTCTGGGAGCTAAATTTCAGACCAACCAATTTTAGTTTCATCTAACACTCTGTCTACAATTAGTGTGAAAAGCTTTCAGAAAGGTTTGAAGTTACCCCAGATGCAATTTCTTTGATTTAGATTTAGCCATTTAGTCTAGTGGATAATAGGGCTCCATTTCTAATGGGTTGACCTCCATTTGTCATGTGAATTTTTTGATCTTCTTGCAAATGTCAGACTGTGTAAGAATACTTTAAGAGAAACAAATGATGCTGCCCATTAAACTAACTCAGGAAAATAAAATATCTTGCAGAATTTTTTTCTCCCAGAACACGGGGGTGATTGGAATACACTGGGGCAACACTACAGAGGAGCATTTAAAGCCAGCAAGAATAAATCTTTAAAGAACAGTTGCAGTAGTAAAAGGGAACCCCGTGGTTTGATAAAATCACACAGAGAAAACAAAATCAAAATACCTAATCCGTCTTTAAAATATATGAAGTGAATCAGACTCTGTAAGCAACCTTGCTGGGTAGAGCTGTTAAATTACTGAGCACTCACTTAATGGTCCATCTCATCTTGTTTAATAGACTCATCTAAGGAAGCAGACGGGTAAGCAGGAGGATGGGCCATGTGCCCGGACAGTTCCCGTAGGGCTCTGATGAGCTGCCTCAGAACTGCCAGTGCAGAATTTCAAGTTTTAAGCTATCACTATTGAAAGTTTACATTGCACCCAAAATCATAAGCCTCATCCTAATTGCTCCCAGGTGCTAGGTTCTCCACAGATAATTGATAAAAGATTGTGCCTACTCCAAAGTAAGATTGTAAGAATGATGAACATTAAACAATAAATAATGAAATGCATTGATGCCCCTGAAGTATCTGGCAAAATTAACTAATCCTAATTCTGGATTTTCATTTTCAAGCCATCTGCCTGTGCGGCATTCCTACATTATTGCTGATATTCTTTTCTTGTGCAGTTTTATTTCTTTACCATTCTCTCTTCTGTCTTTATTGACTTTATGTCTTTAAACTGTAGGAGTGTCTCCTTACCCATTTTGCTGAGCCTGAAGGTAGATTTTAGCTTCACTAAGTGAAGATGGGCACTGCAGATTGATTGTAATACGTAGTCTTTTTTGTAGGACAAAAGAAATCCAAAGAACAGTATAATTTGTGATGGAACAGAATTGTGCTCTCTTTGAACTGTGTGCATTGCATTTCATATTCTCTTTAAGGCCTTTCTCAAAGCACTAATAGAGGTTTCTTTTGGACTGAAGGGGTATTTAACCTTGGCATTAGGAGTAAATTACTGAACTCCTGTGTAGTCTTTCCCATTCTCTGTCTTGAATGGCCGAGTGAGTATGATGCTGAACTAGGAATGCCTTAGAGGAGAGCATTTTAGAAAGTCTTCTTTCAAGCAGTGGTACAGCAAGAAAAACAACAACAGAATAAATGATCCTAAAAGATAAGAAAACACTTCGGCATTTCAAGTTTGAAAATAATTGAAAACATAGATATTCATCTTGCAAACTTTAATTTTAGGTGTCTGCATCCAAGCTAATTATCTAACTGTTTGACAGTTGGAAAATCTGGTTAGCATGATCAACTGAGTTTACGATATGATTAATCTGACCAAGTGCAGGTGAGTTCTACAGGAATGAGGCAAAAGTCCTCCAATCTATGGAGATTGATTGAATTCACTGTATCTCCTAGCCTCAAAATAGATTTAGTAAATATCTGTATCTAGTCGTGCAAAGTTACCTCTTTTTTCTAAGACTGTGCTGAATGGTTTTTGGAAAATTTGAAGTTTTGGCATCTAAACAAATGTTTCTGCTTATCTTCCTTTCGGTCAGTATTGTAAGCAGTAAATGTGCATGTACAAATCCAAATTTCTACCCACACAAAAATAATCTTTTCCAGGAAATGTTGAATTGGTGTCTGGTTATCACAAACATTAAGCGCCTGCCTATGTGTTTCTCCCAGTTCTAGGCAAAGCATTGAGCAAAACCGAGCAAATAATCACAATCCATCTGAGAGTATTCCTTCAGCTTCAGTAGTGGGAATTAATCATCAAAACGTGAGATCTCCTCTTGGTTTGAGTGCCTCTTAGACACCAGGGGAATGGGAAAGCTTTGGTCCTCCTTCAAGGGCAGTGAAAGTCCTATATGTGTTATTACTGACATTCTGAAATTAGAACATTTCACTGTTCTAGTGAATGTTCTGTTGTGCTGGTAATGCTACAGGAGTGTCAGCCTGCTGGTGAAAAGTCACCTGAATGCTTTTGGCTGATGGCTGCAGGTGTTTGTTTTAACCAGGAGGAAACATGCTCTTCTCACCAATGTGCAGAGCCAACCAAAGGCTGGAACTGATGCTTGTGGATGCCTAACCTTTGCCTTGTGCTACCCTGCTGCTACAGCAGGATACTGCAGATTCCTATCAGCTAGACATGGGTGTGCAAAGAAAGCAGGACCTGTGTACAATTTCTATCACTTTTTTTCCTTCCATCTTAGTTGCTTAAACAATAAAATTCTAAAAACAATTGTTTTACAGTTTCATCTCTACCTCAATAGGCCAATGTAGTTCATACAAGATAAAGATGAAAAGGGATCTAAAATTAAGACTTTCAAGTGGAAAATCATATTGAGAGGTCAAATTATAGTAAGAGATGTAGAGATTAAGTCTTTCATATGATACAGTCTAGGACAAGGGCTACCTGTAGGGGGTATGTCTTATTTACTCTAAAATACAACCGAAGAGGTAAGTTCCAACCACAGGGTAGAACAGCCAGGAGTGTGGACAGTCTTGCAGGGTGGATTTTAATTTGAGCAGTGTGGCTTCAGCCCTGGGCTGCATTTCAGCTGCTCTTCCAACCTAACTCCTAGGTTAGCCCAAAGTAGTCAAATTGTTTTAGGCAGCCTATAATGAAAACTACCTTTTTTTTTTTTTTTTTTTTTTTTTTTTTTTAAGTAAGATAGATAGACTCAATATGAACCAACTAAAAGTCACTGAATACCACCAAGGCAGCTTTTTGTCTCCAAACCTAGCTATGATAATTGTAGTCTTTTTGACTGTAGACTTTTGATTGTTCTTTGTTCTTCCATGGGAATACGGAAAAGGAAAATGGAAACTCCCACTAACCACTTCAAAAGTGGCCTGGTAAAAAAATCCATTAGCTGCTCTTATCTCTATATTGGAATCAGATACGTTCATGGGAATTACAGTTCTGTGCATATAGCAGTGATTCAGTCACGGGAACTGGAGGATCGTAACCATAGTATAGAAGAGTGAGAAAGGCAAAAATTGGTATGAAGTTAGAATTCAGCGTAAGTGCTGAATAAGTCACTTAGGTCTCATCTTAAGTTAATAAACATGCCAACAAGAATTTTTGTGTGGCTTAGCCAGTCAAAGGTGGTATTGCCAAGTGGAGTAATACCCCCTGCTTTCTCCTGCGTGTCCCCATGCTCTTGTTTGCTTGGATACAAGCATTTACCTGATTGCATGAAGATGCAGACAGCAAATCTGGCTTGATCTGGATGAAAAAATTGGGTGGGAGAATAGATTTTGGACTTGATTCTTAGCTGGATCTGAGCTGCTGTGACTCATGGCACAACACCATGAGAATGATGGTGCTCGTACTGCTGCCCTGTATCTTAGGATTAGGAGAAGAGTGAGAAGCTCTTCCCTCTTAGTAGGACTTTGGATTGGCTTAAGCTATCTACAAAACCACGTCTGGATAATATGATCTGGGGGTAGAAGAGGAAAAACTCATGTAATTTACAGTACTTTTGGCACATAACTTTCATGGAAGTTGTTTAGAAGACATGGTTAAGAAGTGGCTACTTCATCCTCTGTAAACTGGAGATTGCTGCTGAATCTGATGTAGCTGCTCATCCAGAGATGATATTTTCTGCCTGCGTGGGTCAGCACAATGAAGCCTGATGTGAAAGCCATAATATTTTGAGTAGTTATTTTTAATTCTTGACATCCTGGAGGCCTAAAATCTATTAACTACCTTTCATCTCTATAACAAATAAGACTGAGAATGTACAAATATTTAGAAACTTGCTGAATAATAATAATAATGCCAGTGCCAGTGGGACAGGAGAAAAAATGACTGAAAGTCTGAGAGGCAAACATGATGTTAATTTCCATGATTCCCTTTTCATGTACAATTCCTTTAAGGTTGAGGAAAGGAAATATTCTGAAAACATATTCCAGTCCCCTCAACCCACTATTCCATTTTTCATTTACCTATGCAAATGCATTGAAATGTCTGTGCTGTGGGCTGCTTTTAGCCTGTTAGGATCACCTACTTGATAGGTGATAGATAGGTGGCTGGAAAGATTAGGGAGTACCTTCCATTCTCCTGACAGAAAAAGCTACAGCCTGAACTGTTACAAGGCATCAGATAATGTGATGTCTGCTGGAAGGGTGCTTTCTGAACTTTGGGAGAAGAACTTTGCAATTGAAGCATGTCCTCACCTACCTGACATAAACTCATGGAAAGGCTGCTTTCACTGGTTTCTCATGACAGCCACTCAATGTAGTATCTTTGCTAGTTCTTAGGTGGCTTCTTTTGATAAGTGGCATAAATATTACCACAGCTGTCACACAAGCTTGGTGTGAAAATCTATACTGATGCGGATCATGAATTTTCATTTGATATAGGTTTCCCAAATGACCTTGGGTTCTGTAATGACCTTAAGTAGCTTATGGATGCAGGGTTGGACTTATTTATGAACAAATATATCTTTTCTTTTCCTTTTTTTTCTTTCTTTTTTTTTTCTTTTTTTTTTCTTTTTCTTTTTTTTTCTTCCCTGAGCAATCTTCTGATTTGCATTTAAAGGAACTGTCCTTTCACTAAATGAAAATAAAATATTCCTTTTTGCTCTCTGTCCCTTATTATTCAATGTAAACACATCTTCCACATAAGAAGTTATTTCCCTCTGGTGATCTGGGAGTTTGTCCCAAATATGATTTCTGCTGCTGCTGGCAAACTTGGTGAACTCTGCTCTCTCACCACGATGTGAACCTGACCCACTTGGCAGAGGTGGAGGTACAAGATTGGGGCTGTACTGAAGGGCCTTTAGTAGGTGATTCTTTGTCACTGCAGAGCTTCCTGGAGAGGCAGAGGTGACAAAAGGAGAAGAGCCAGCATCTCTGTTCCTCTCACCTTGAGAGGCTTTCAATTTTAATTTACCAGCTTTCAATTTTCCATCTGTTTTTCCAATGAGATTCAATACACAAATTATTGTAGAAATATCTGTCAGAATGTGGGAGATATTTGTTATATATTATAGCCTTGTATTTTTTTTTCCGTGTGCATCTGCCTTACTAAGAAAGTCTTAGCAGGTTTTACAACCACGAATTAATAGAATTTAGTAGATCTAAAAAATATTACAAATGTAACAATGCTTGTTGGATGATACTGCCATCTTTCAAAGTTCAGCGAGGTGTTATTTTTGTCATAAGTTGCTACACAAACAGAAACCAGGATTTTTTCCCCAAAGGAGGTAGGAGATGTTCGTGCTGATGTTCATGTGTCAAAAAATATAGACCTCCCTCTCTTTTTCAGGGGAATTATTCTATGCCTTGTGGTTCACTGAGCCCAGGTACAGGAGGGGTAGTTGTTTTTCTTCCTCTCTTGTGGCTGGAACTGCAGCCTGAAGGCAGTTCCTGAGCTCAGGAGTGCTAATCTCTTACTGGCAGCTCCAAGCCATTAGGGAAGAAACGTCCTAATTTACAGGAGGTGGGGAAGCCTGTTGCCATTAGAATAATTAATTGCAGCTATGAAAAAAGACATTCTTTAATAAGGATACCTTAACATATTAGTTACCAGCTTATAGAATATTTGTATTTTCTGGGGTATGGCATATTTATAGTTGCAGTTAAAATAAATAGAATCCAGAATCTCAGAAGTTGTTGGTATGCTGGTTAGAAGCCAAAGCACTGCATGGAAAAAGTAGTTTTTGTACATGAGCAAAAAAGTATCTACTTGTTTTTCTTTTTGATTACAGAACATTCACCACTGGACAGAGAAATTTTTTTGAGTGTGTTGTGCAAAATTCTTCCTAAACTCAATTTGTAGTCTGAAAGGGTTGGAAAGCATTCCTAATGAGAGAGAAATTTTGTGCCACTAAAAGAGAAGCATTGAAAAGGGCTGCTCAGAGTTTTGGTAGCTGCAGAGTTATCCCTGTAGGCATTTCTGTTAATAAAATGTACTTGTGTTGCATTGCTTTCATTGCCAGGGCAGCCTGGAACTCTCGATGCTGCTGCTTAGCTAAACACTTCTCTTATCCTTAACAAGGACCTGACTCTTCCTCTCGATTATCCTGCTCAGAACTGCAATGCAAGGCATATAATCCAGCTGCAGTCATACAGAAGCTGTACCATGTCACTTGGCACAGCTCTTGTGATGACCATCAGTATCACTGGAGGTGTTCCAGGTTGGATATTAAAAAAGTTATTCCCAGAGACACTGGAACACGCGGCCCAGGAAAATGGTGATGGAGTCACCGTCCCTGGATGTGTTCGAGAAACGTGTAGATGTAGCACTGAGGGACGTGGTTAGTGGGCATGGTGTGAGGGGTTGGTGGTTGGACTAGATGATCTTAGAAATCTTTTTCAACCTTAGTGATTCTATGATTCTGTGAGTGAATGTTCACTAAGCTTTAGAGAATAACATAAATAACCAGTGGGAAATAGGGGCAGATGGCTAAGTCTTAGAAATTTACTAACGAAATTTGCAGATTATACTAATTTGTGAGAAATAAAAATACTAGTGAGAAAAAAAATACGTTAAAATACAACTGGTTCCCAAAGAAAATTGCTACTAATAAAGGCCTTGGGAGAAAATATGCAGGCTGAAAATAGATCAAGGGCTTCTTAAGATGAAATGTAAGCACACATACAAAAAGTGAACGAGTTCAGATGGGAAAAGTTCAGATGAAGGGAAAGCCCAGGGTACAGCCTTGAAACTGAAGATAACAGAGAAATCTAGAGTGATAATGTATAGCAAACTAGACACGACTTTACCTCTTATTTATTTATTATGTAGTATGGCAAAAGAAGTGATGAGAACTACCTTTAGGCTATATAGATATGAGGGAGAAGTGAGAGTCCCTTTCTATGTATGATGAGACAGGAACTATTTCATTATGCTCTGAGCATCCTGTAACCAAAAATACATTATCAGAATGGAATCTAAGGAGAGAAAACTGGCAAAAATAGTGAACAAAGAGAACTGAACATACCAAGCTTGATTGAATCATAATTAAATGAGTTTCAGATATGGAAAGAGTTAAGAGCTGAGAAGGAATGTGATGAGAAGTAATGACATGAAATTAAAGAAGGAAAAATTAGATGTAATATTATGAATAATTTGAATTGAACAGACTGAGCAATTGTGGGTAGAAGGGAGATTTTGGCCAAACACACCAGGGAAAACCCTCATTTTTACACATTTTTAATGTCCACAGAACAGACGGAGTCAGGCTTTTAATGTCTCACTTAAAAGATGCCTGCAGATGGTGTTTTTTCATGCATTTGAGAAATGAATTTCTACATTTTGATTATGTTGTCATTAGCAGTAGCCTTACTCAGTAATTAGGAAGCTGGTTCCTAGCATGTGTGTGAAGATATACTGAGAAAGGAGGATGCTATCTCTTTGTTTCCACAGGGCTATAAATAATGCAACCAGCAACATCATGAAAACAGTAGAAGAAATTCAAACAATAACTATGCTAACTGGAAATATTTTATTGTTCAATGAAAAACAGCTGAGCTCCATCACAAAAGGCCACTTCAATTGGAAGTGCTGACTGTGGCCAAGAAAGAAAGGAAATTCCATGAGAGAAGGGTTTTCCTTACAGAAAATGCAGTCTCTTTGCTAGGTAAGTAACTGAATTAACACAGATTTAGACATAAGGGTGCATGTAGCAGGGTATTTCAGGTAAGTTTTTCTTTCATTCTTAGGTAGCTGATTAAAACAGGGGAGAATAGGCCAGAAACCATGCAATCTGCAATCAAGGAAAAGGCAAGAACAATGGCAGAGGGCTGCAAGAGTGTTTTCTCTCTGGAAAACAGTCACTGCTTCTCCTGCAGTGTGCTTAGCCAGCAGTGGCCAAGAGCCAGAGCTGCCTGCCACCTATTCCTTCCCCTGAGCAACCCTTTTGGCTCTCAGAAATGAAAAAAAGCAAAGTAAAAGCAACTCTGAACCCCTTGGCTCTCTTGGAAATTGAAATGATGAGTTCCTCTCCATGACATGTTTGTTCCAATCTGCAGACTGTGTGTATGTGATTGGTGGTATCATCATTCTCAGCTTAAAGACTGCACACATTTTACAGCAGGTGAGCATCTGTGTCTCTTACAGCCCATGTTAAATATGTAGTTAAACTGCTAAATATCTCCAGTGTGCCGAAACATGTACAGTGCTCTGCCCAGAAAACTTCTCCTCATGCAGGGGATGAGCTTGGACCACACAGCTCCTGCTGGGACCTCTCTGAGCTGTGAGTCTTCAGGCAAGATGCCAAATGTGCCTGCAGATACTGGTGCTACAAGCAAGAAATCATTGGAGCATGCAAGCTGCTCTCTAAGCTACCTCTTACAGAATCGCTGGGGTCCTTTCTGAACATCGTCTTTGCTTTCTTGCTATCTTCCTTTCAATATATGAAAGAGCTGCTGACAAGGATTTCTGTACTTCCTCCTCTAACCTTCTTACCTTTCAATTCACCAAATCCCACCAGTAGTTTTTCAATCTTTTTCATCAAATTCAAAAACCTGTCTTCACATTGTCTGGGCTATCTATAATGTGACCCATGCATTTCTACTTTAATTTGCTTGAAAATCCTATTTCTTTCTGGCTTTCCATTATCATCCTTGTTCTCTCACCCTGCTCCTCCCTTCATCTACTTCTTTTCTATTTTTAGGTTTCGAATTTCTTTCTCATCAAAACCCATTTTTTTGTACTGATCAGAGGAATCTCTTCCCCATTAAAGTCTTTCCTTTAATTGATCTCACATGTAGTTAACTGAGATTTTTCTATGCTTTTCCAGTCAAAGCCATTTGTATTATGGGCTTCTTACAAACCTCATTCTCTGGAGGAAAATAGCAGTTTTTCCTCCATTTCTGAGTTTAATACTGATTTGGCTGCAACTCGTTCAGGAGAGAAGCTTTTGGCAAGATGAAGTTTGGCCATAGAGAGGAAAAAAAGAGCAGACTGTGCCAAAGCATAAACAGAATGGTAGAATTTCCCAGCATTTTTCATGGACTACTGGTTGGACCAAGAGCTGAATATCTGAATTAAATTTTATAAGACTGTCCACTCCTCGAGTGGACACATATTGAGTGTATAATCCGGACGTGTATTGGTTCCTTGTTTGAAAAGCCTCAAATAATTGTGCTGGAGAGGAGCCTTGTTTTAGTTTGAACTTTTAACACTGTGGGTTTGGGAAGCAGCAGGCAGCCACTGTAAAATTGGTCGATTGCTTTCCTTCACTGAAGAAATCAATGGTATTTTAAGAGTAAACTGCTCTGAACATAGGTGTTGCAGCATGAATCTTTTTTTTTTTTGCTTGAGTTGCCACAGCAACATAAAATTTCCTTTCCCCCACATTAGCTTCCCTAAAATATACTTCACAAATTGCCTTTGAAAAAAAACCCCTCATATCGTGCTGACAAATTGTGCTGTTTGCTCTCTGAGTATTTGGTTTTCTGAAGAATTAGGAATGTCAGCAAAGCTGCCTGATGTGCAAAGAATGCAGATTGTGTGACTCCAGCCTCAAGAAATGGGATGGAGGCTACAGGCTGAAGTTGGATTAGTTGGTGCTCCCAGGAGGAGAGGGGCTGAGGAGAACCCCCAGATGATCTGGCAGAGCTTCACAGAGACTGGTGTAAGCTGGGCTGAGGCAGCCTGCCCATTTCCAGCATTCAGAAGATGAGCAGTGACCTACTGGATAAACTGTGTGTGTATGGGAGGGGAGGGGGAGGAGGGGGGAAGTGGGATGTGCTTTAAGAGGGGTTTCTTTCATGCTTTCTCTCTCACACCTTTGCAAGAGCAGTAACAGCTCCGGTGGGCTTTGAATCAAACATCAAGTGCATATATTTTATTCTGTGAGAGAAGAAATATTTGAAAAGATCAGGGAAAAGAATAATTTGTCTTATCCGCTCCTCATTGGGAGAGTTATTAGATTTAGAGTGTGTGTTTAAACCATTTTAATTTGTAAATTTCAGGATAGATTCATAAGAAAAACACTCCTGATCTGTTGAACAAAAAATCCACACCTGCAAATAGTTTCACGTCTCTTAAGAGTGTTCTTTCTGGTGCCCCTCATTGTGAGGTGGAGGATCAGAGATGAGAGCGATTCAGCGCCTTGCCAAGTGAAAGGTGCATATTTAGCAGTGATGGTTATTACACTCCACACTGTTGGGATTTATCTCCAAGCACATAAATGCAAAAAAAAAAATCATTACTCTTTTTAAGTGGGAGCGTAGACTGCACTGACTGTTGGGCCTCAGTGAACTTTTCTGCTTGCCTTTTTGCCTCTTCATCTTCAGGTTAGGTGAGAATTTCAGAGTGAATAAAGGAAAAGGTGGATGACCAAGGCAAAGTTTTGCAAAGTAACAATTATCATGTGTGAGGAGCTTGTAACAGCTTATGGTTGTGTTAATTTTTGAACCACAGAAACTGTAAATAGACTAGTTTGGCCTTGATAAAAGGTAGATATGCTGACTTTGAGCATTAATGCGAACCACAAAATACACAAAATCCGCTGTACAGAAATCTTGGCAAATAAAATTGTCCTACCCCACTACTGCTGTTATTTCTTCTTCCCTTCTAACAAAGCTGTACATTAGTATATCCAGAAGTAGTAAGGACAAGGGAAGAAAGGTTGATTTTGCTCTCATTGGTGATAAATGCAACACTTAATAGATGACAAATTAGGGGATATTGAAATCTCCAGAGGCCTAATCAAATGTGAATCAAGTCAGACTCCAGTGAGCATGGGATAAAGTGCCAGCTGGTGTGTTGCATTCCTATGCCAGCTGGTATTTCATTCTCAAATTGATTGTGATCAGTTTTAATGCAACTAATACTTCTATTTAAATTAAAAAAAAAAAGTGTATTAAGTGCTGTTCTTTGTGGAAAAGTGCTATAACATTCAGTAGAAGTGGAATTGAAAAGCATTTATCTTATAAGAAATGAAGAGACAATTACAGCATCAGTCTGGTACCCGAATTTCTGTGGGAACTTCATCCTTGTGCCATAACAAATTAATTTTGATGGAAGCCAGCATGGAAGCAAGTATTCTGGATGGAGAAATTCTATTAAGCAATTATTCTCTTTCTTTTTTTTTTTTTTTCCCTCAAGGGAAATAAATTTCAAGATATTTATGATTGTCCTATATTCTTACTATATAATTTTGGCTTATTTAAAGTTACAGAAAAATTGGTATAATGTTGGATAACATCGTGTGTGGTAAAAAGCCCCTAAACACAGTTGCACAAACATATACCTAGGTCACTCTGAAAGTAATGCCTCTTACTTATTTCCATAGGAACTACGAGAGATACAAAGAGCACAATAACACATTTTCATAAAATTCTCAGCTACAAAACACTGTTTTTCAATATAGTCACCCCCATTAGCTGTGCATTTTCATTGGAGATGAACAAGAGCCTGCAAGCTGCACTCATAAAAATCTGCACGACTGGAGGTGACCCACTGTTGCTGTCTCCACTGCTGAAATGCACCACCCACTGCTTCACTGTGCTCACATCCTTGATCTTCATAAATATTCAGCAAGTATTGATGAATGCCAATCAGTGCCATTTTTTCTGCATGAAGGAATTTAATTCCATACTTCCATATCAAATGCCACTGTGTCAGACTGCCCCTTTGCAGCCATCTATTGCACAGTAGCAAAATGTAACAGAATATTGTTGGGAAGGTTCATCCTGTACTGCCATACCATCAACATCCACCTCTGTTGTTGTGAGCCAACATAATAAAATAGGAGGCATTACTTTCAGAGCGGCCCTCATGAACACATGCCCAATCTTTCAGTCTAACACTCACCTAACTGCTCATCTTTTGGTATTTTATTGTGATCTTTGAAAATGGGTGTGCTGCATTTGTAAAGGAATAAAAACTATCATTTATTGTGAAAGTAGATAAACAGTTCTATGGAAACAAAAGTGGATATGGTGTCAGATTCAAGCACAACAGAAATGAAGTTTTTCTTTATTATCTGCTATGAAAAGCCAGTATCAGCCCTTAGCAAGACATTTTCCTGGTTCCTTTCATCACTGACTTACTTATTTTTAGCTTCTCTGAAAGGAATGAGATTTCTGATGAAAACTTTCCTTCCCTTCTTTCAATATTATGCTAAATTATTTCAGAGCTGTTCCTTTACATGGAACTGTACAGTTATCTGCTCTGTTCTAAGTATATGGTGAATCTGAGTTACCAATTTTGCATTCTCTGAAACCCCATCTAAGTTACACAGAACCTCACAGATGTTAATAGGTTTGACCTAGAATTTCAGGAGCCAAGAGTGGAAAATGAGTATTGTTAGAAAGTCTTGAAAAACACATACCTCATTTCAGAACAATGAAAACATTTTTATTATTGTGCAGTTGACCAGAAAGGGAAAGAATCACGATTGCATTTCAGTGATTTTTGGAACCTTTACCTTTTTCCAATATTTAAAAAGTGTCTTATTCTGTTAATAAGAAATAAATTACCAAATGCACTTAAATAAAAGCATTTACACATGATTATTCAGTCAAATAGATCTCTGACTCTTTCACCTGAACGAGGGCACTCTCTTGCTTAAATCCTACATGCTAATAATGTGATTTATGTTGTTCAACACAAACAGGATGTAATCCTGTCAGCTTTCAAGTAAGTATCAGAAAATCACACTGACACGTCCTGGGTGGCATAAACTAAAAATGTAGCATAAATGACAGAGCTGTTCCAGGAAGAATATCAAATCAAAAGAAGTATTTTTGCATCTGTTTAAAATACAGAATGACAATAATGCCTCCCTTCAAGGATTTTTGACAAACGTTGATTTATTATTTTTCACAAAATACTTATAGGGTCACTCTATCCAGTTCTTCTGGCCAGCACCAAAAAGGAAGACTGCTCGCAGATGAAGAGGTGAAATTACACTGATCACATACTCAAAAAGAGAAAGCTGCATGAAACGTTAATGTTGTTACAAAACGATAGCCTCAAAATAACATCTTTTTAAACTCCAAGAAAATAACTTCTGACTTTCCTTCATGTGGTTGTGTCCATGGGAGAAATATATTAGCTTCTGACACTGCAGACTGTGGGGCTCTACTGGCATTTTGAGTGGATGGCTTGACACACTGAAGTGCATTTTGACAGCGTCTTAGAGGAGAAGCTAAAAAAAGAAATGCAGCAGGTTGTCTAAATTACCCCTGAATTATTGCAATATTCTTTAAAATGATAATAAATTGATGCAGTGATATAGAAGTAGATGTAGTTTCTTATTTTCTGAAGTCATCTCAAAGCTTCTCAGAGGAAACAAAACAGAGTGAGTGAGATAGCAAGACAGCACTGGAGCACCATGAGTTTTTACAACACGGCATCCATTATACATGAGTAAAATACCAGTTGCAGAGCTGCAATCATGGTAGGTATGACTACTTCTCTTTTAAACTCATATTTCATTTATTCATTTCACTTTTTCATTCCAAGACCCTGAGCCTCCACACATTTCTATGCATGTATAACTATGCACCTGAATAGTTACAGTGACTTCAGAAAGGATTACTCATATGAAGAAATTAAAGCATGAGGGTAGAGTGTTCACAGCACCAAGATCAAAAGCTGTAGATACTTGAGCTGGGAAAACTGGCAATACTAGAGTGATGTAAACACTTAAAAGCAGAAGCAGAAATGCAGACTACGGCATTTCTTTCCATAACCCTTTGAGAATTTTTGAGTTCCATTCCCTTTTCCATGCTGCAAACTGGATACTGGATGAAAGTTTAGGTCTTTATACATTGATGGGGGGGAAATACTACCACTGCTTGGATAGGTGCTTTGATGCATTCTTGTTCTTCTTCTCAAATAAGTTTTGTATTTGTTCATAAAAGTGTATTTTCTCTATGCAAGTAAGTTTAACTTGTACATGCACTAGAAAACTGAAAGTTACCCTGTAGCTTAACATTCCTTGTGTTCCCCCAGTATCAATTAAAATGTACATTTAAAATCATACAAGAAGCTCAGCATCCCAAAATGCACAGCTCAACCTGACAACCAACTGACCATCAATGGATGCTATGTGCCATTGCATTTGTCTCCCCTGCGCTCGCTCATGTCAACAAGTAGTAATGACATTTAAGACTAGCTTGGCAAGGTTGTCATTTCTGTAATTTATTGTATAAATGTTTATTAGAAGAGAGATGGATTATTTTGTGCAATTATTAAGTCCTGAAGCATCCGTCACTGTCAAACGAACAACAAATGCTCAGAGAGCAGTATTTGGTACATTGGGACTTTCTCTATTGCACTAGGGTTCTGCTTTGGCCCATAATTGTAGAGTGGGAACCTCGTAAAGCAGTGGAGTCTTATATTGTTTCAGTCATCTTAATTGCTGGAACATGTGTTCAGTTTCAGATCAGTTACTATAAAGAGCAAATGTCACAAGAAAATTGATATACACAACAATTTATTTCCTTAGACATCTGTAAAATACTACACGCTTTGCAGATTCAGATGTAACATTTGGCTCACATTAAGACTGGAAAGCCAAGGTGTAACAGGCATTGGTTCAGTTGTTCAATAATAATTTTTTCCATGCAATGAATCCTCCTTATCTTTCATTAACTGCCAATCAGGTCCTCCAGCTGCCACGTGCCAAAATATATTATTTGTTATTAGCATTAGTATTACTGTTAAAACCCAGACTGAGACATGAAGGAAAATGTCCTTTCCCAGAAGAATATATTTTTACTTTTTCCTGCTGGAAAAGCTATATAAGAAAGCATGCTTACATTTCAAAGGTATGTGAAACGTTGTGAGAATGATCAAACTAAAGCTCAATCAGCAAAAGCCTGCTATGCACAATGTAATGTGAATATGCTTACTCTAAAGAGCTGAGAGTTTGGCACACGATGTGCATATTAGAATCTCTTCAATACTCCAGAAGAGGTGGTTATTTAACATAATTTTACAGAAATTAGAGAAGAAGGAAGGTTTACTGTGCATTTGTTTTCCAATAGGATTAGAGTAGTTTTAACTTTCACAGGCTGCTTCCCTCATTGATGTAAAAAGGGGAGTCTTGAGGCAAAGAACAAGCAGCATATCATGTAAGAAGACATTTCTATCTTCCTTTCCTCCTGTTTGCTGCAGATATTTCTCTCTCTGCATTTCAGACAAGCATATTAAGCATCAATGTGTAGGACGCCAGGCACGTAGCAGTGATTTGATCTGAAGTGCTGAATTCTGCATCTTGGTATACACGTTAGATAGGGGCCCCAGCAGCAGTGAAATGTGGCTGAAACTGGAGACAGTTCACCTCCATCACCCTTTGAGGGGGGGAACACTGTGCTGTATGCACAAGGCTGAAGCACAGGACTGAGGAGACGTTTGGATTGTTCCTGATATCTGTACCACACACTCAAGTGGTGCCTGGCCCCAGCCCCATAGCTGGCCTGCAGCAGCCTTGCTTCTGCTGGCTGCTTGGTCCTGCTGATAGCTCGGTACTTGCCTATGGTTCCCGCTCCTTGACCTGCTCTGAAAACAAGCTGAAAAGGGCTGCTGAATCTAGGACAGAGCTGCTTCTGTGTGAAAGGCAGGAGGGGTTAAGATTGAAACCTGCAGGAGAGTCCAGGTTCACAGTGCAGCAATGGAAAAGTCACTTTAAGAAAAGCCTGGGGCAACCTTTCACATGCAAAATGAAAGTAAGGCTGAGCTAATCTTTTCTTCTGGTCAATTCTATTTCTCCAAGGTAGAATAATTAGAATTGGCAGCACTATGTACTCTGTGGGAGGAAACCGATAAATTTCTTGGAACAGAAAGTTCTGTTTTATTGTCGTATTGCGTTAACCAACTCCACTCTTTGAAAAAAAAAAAAGAGGGATGTAATTACTCCAAATGTCAGAAATAAGGTAGTGGTGGTAGCAGTAGACATTTTTGTTATGAATTTTTCTGACAGTTCTGTTTTCTGTTGTGAGTACTGGGCAAAGAAGAGAAGGGGCAGAGGAAAGATGATCTTACATTTAGGTGTCCCTTATAAACCTTAAATAGTCTTCTTTGTGCGTAGTTCCATGTTTAACAAACTGCCTCATTCATCAGAGTTCTGCAGAGAGAATAGGAAGGAAAAATCATTTCACAAACACAGGGGAGAATCAGAATCAATGGCAACACACAAGAAGAAATGATTACTTACTGCTTTTATGCCTGACGTTTCTAGCTCCCTTTGACTTTTGGAAATTTGGACCAAAACCCCACACTCTGAATGTTGTACACTATTTCATGGAGCTCCTTTTGCTCCCTTTAAATTAGAACTTTAAAAACTGGGAAGAATAGGGATATGCAACATTCTAGAAAAACATAGTTTTAAAATCTGCCTTTACAGGCTTGTTCCAAATTAGTTATTTCCATAATGTGGCTCCTTGAGAAGTGCAGAGCATGAATAGTACTGTCTTGTTCATCACTAGTCACTTCAAATGCCAAGATTAAAGTTCAGCTTCTCAGGGCCTTTACTAGGCAACTGATTACATCATTAAAATGCTAAGCAGAGACGTGTTTCCTTCTACACCAGAGATATAACTGATTGAGAACATTGTCATACCAAGATTACAAAATGCTTTTAGTTTGGAATATGAGTTTTAACAGGTAAGTAGGAAGGAAATTATCAAAAATAACAAGTTTCTGAAAAGTGAAGCTTCAGTAGAGGTAAGAGATGAGTTTTCTGCTGCCAGATACTAAATATCTGCAATATAAATCCATCATCTGAGATAATCTCCCTACAATGTATCTCTCTACAATGAAGAAAGTGAATAGGACTTTCTTAAGGCTCAGCACTGAGATCAGTCAGACTGAGGAAGTACCTACTTCTCTCCACTGATTATTGAAAGAGCCCAGGTTACTTAGTTCAGTCAGCATTAGAGACCCCTTTTTTTGGCCAAATGAATACCTCCCAAGGTATCAATAATAAAAGAAGATTAACATTTCAAAAGCAAGAACTGTTAAATTGATGACAAAGTAGTGACTAATAAACAAAAGCTTAGTTATATTCATTAAGTTTGAACTAATTCAAGACTACAGTTTGAAGTGGGAGCAAGTATTACAAACAAGTATAAATTAAGCAGCTCTAAAATTTTCCACTGCAGAAGGAGTTGTTTCAGAATGAAATAGCTGATTACTTTTGAAGATGGAAAGTAAATCTCACAAAGATATGCCAAGGTTTTTTTGTATGACCTTGTTAGCTTCATGTGCAATGCCAACTTTCTGAATTAACTCATAAGGATGAAATAATAAATTTATGTTCCATCCATATTATAAAGCAATTCTATTTTCATGGAGTGTAAAAACTCACATTTTTTAGCTACAAGTAGAAAACTTGGAGATACTTAAACAAAAAGCAGTAAATGAATTCCAAGAAATCTCCATAGTGACTAGCTTGACTTCACCAGGTAAGTTAAAGCAAAGAAGGTGACTCACTCATTCATTTTCCCTTTTATATGTAGTTATCTTTAAGGATCTTGCCATGCCTGCACAGATTATTGCACTGTCATCACCCACTGGTGTTGCTCCTGAGGATGCTGGACATGCAGTACAGCTCAGGGCCAGCCTGCTGAAACAGGCTTTGGAGCTGACAGGCCACTGATGCAAGGGGCACCCAGGCACATCCATCCTTTGAGTCACTGTGGTGTATAGCATGGTAGAGACAGGCCTTATCTTGCTTTGACAGTGTTGCCAATGGAGAGTATGTAGTGGTCCCTTGATCACTCCTCGTGGTGGAGTTCCCACATGCTGGAAAGATGATGGAGTGGGAAGCAGTCAGTGCATTCATGGACAGCGTTGCTCCCATATGTTAAGGCACACTGTATGGAGCCCTTCATGTCAGTGACTCTCTTCTTATGCTTCTGTTTAAAGAATTTATAGAGGGCTGCAATTATATGACGATTGAGCACTTCACAATCTTTGTAATAAAACAGTGGGTCAAGCCTGAGATCACAACTGTGGCAAGTGAGGTGATAGATCCTGCCTGGTCTGACCAACAAGGCACCATTTTAGACTTTTCTCAGGTTTTACCCTCTCCCTGGAACCCAGTCTCTTGTCTTTTAAGAGCTTCTGTAATAAACACAGAATAATGTTGCATTGCTATTAAAATAAATTAAGCTCTGCTAAATAATAAGACTATATTTTCTCTGTCCGTAAGTATTTTAAAATGCAGCATTCATGTACATAGCCACATGCGTGTGTAGTTCCTGTGCAAAAAGATTTTCTCAGTCACCTTTTTTGCTATTCTGCTCTGTGTGAACTAAAAATGCACACTGACATGTCTGTTCAATCACACACCGTCTTTAGGGAAATATTATGCTATGCAGTATAGAAAAATGTAACCCAGGGGAACCTGATAATGAATAATGAAAATGAATAAATGTTGGTAAATCAATGACAATTCAGGTGGATAAACACTATATAATTCACAGGGTAGCACCTGAAATTAGTATCACATAGATTATTCAGTGATTATTTGTGAAAAACATGCAGATTTTTAAAGTGTCACTTGTGCTGTTTTCTAGTTGAGAAGAGGAAAAAATTGCAAGATTTGTCAGGAATGTTCAACATGACTAATCATTCAGCCACCTCCAGCTGTAAGGTGTCCTAGAAACTGTAATGGAAATCACAAGCTTCAATTTAATTTAAGGAGTCACAAGCTGGAATGTTTGGGAAAGCAACAGTGAATATACAAAGGAATGCGTGATATCAGTTTATAGGTGCATAATCTGTGTTGGATATATGCATTAATATAGAAGAATATATCCTTGTCTCGCCAAGAGGTTTGGTCAGAAGTGCATCCAAAATGCAAAGGCTGAAGTCAGTTCAGATGAATACCAATTTCAAACAATATTGAACATATAGCTCTCAACACATAGTAAGACAAAAGCTTCATTTTAACTGGATATAATGCGAATATGCAGATATGTTTAACAGACTTTGCCTTTTATGTTGACAGCCTCAGTGAAAGTGAGAAATCTTAATAAATGAGTATTTGTGTAGACCCTAAGGGCCAAACTCTGTAGTCATTCAGATTATTTCATATTCATAAAATTCAATAAGGTTGTGTCAGTGTAATGGAAAGAAAATTTGGCAGAAGGTATTTAAACTGTGACACGAAGTATATTCAGTGAGAACTAAGAACTGTGGAGAACTTTTTCTCCTTAATTCACAAAGCAATTAAGTTTCTTATTATAAAAGCCAGAATTGGTTCTCAGGATGTGCTAGTGAACAGTGACATATTGAACAGTGTATGTTAAATATTCCAAGTATTTAAAAATCCATTTATTTAAACATATTATTTGTCAGAATTTCCGCTTAGCATGGCATGGCATTATCAGAAATATATGCTTATGGCTGAGATAGCAGATTACTTCGAAGGTGTGTAATTACAGCAGATTTTCTGCTAAGGCGGGATGTACAAAGCCTGTAATGAATTCCACACAACATATACCAATAATCATCAGAAAAAAAAACCCACAAAAACAAAAATAAAACCCCCAGCTCATGACTAAAACATTGAGTAGGTTCATCTTGAAAGAGTAAGAAAGATTCTGCAATGAAATCTTAAGAAATGCAGCACAGATGCCTCTTCCTCTCTCACTTCATTACCCCTGGGCATAAGGTTGAAAATATATGTAACCATACATATGCACACACTGGTGTGTATGAGAGCACACACTCTGAATTTTACCCAGAATTTTGAATAATGTTTAAAAGCTGTACTTATTTTTACTGTACATAAATAACGACACTGGGGGAGACGCTGGACTGTCATGGCACTAGCTACTGCTCTGCTGTCAATACATTTTCATCCTGAGCCTCCACACTGTATTTACTTCAGAGCATTTTGAGACCAGCCTGTCAAGTGTATCAATGTTACCTGTGACAGAGAACTAAGGCAGCTCCCACAGGGAATCTAGTTCCTTGGCCCTTCTGATGCACTTTTGCCCATTTTGAGGCAAAGAAATAAAAAGAAACGACTTCTGCTGCACAACAATCATATGAAGTTAAGAAGACTGCCCAGCAGCCTTACAGGTTAGTAGAAGTCAATCTCAAGCTTTCTCAGGATTTCATTGTATGTGAAATTACTGTTATGACTGGTCACCTTAAAGCCACAAGCTGGATGTGGTGCATTAAAACTCCAAGAGAAAGAATTCCTCATTTTTCATGCTCACACAGCTTTATATCCAAAATCTAGCCAGAAGATATCCCTAAATATTTTCTTAAAATAAAAAATTGATGAGCTGTGATATAGTGCAGTAAAAAGACATGTGTTGCTGTATTAACGTTGGTGGGTATTTTTCTCTGGTTGGTATGTTCAGTTAGGATTTTCTTACACATTGATGAGCTTACAGCAGCATATAGAGTAAGAATGCAGCAGAATTATCACACAAATTCCCTTTCATTTTTACCTTACTAGAAACTGTCAAAACATTATATATCCAAGAAATGGTTGTACTAGAAACAAGTGCCCCAAATCCTCAAGAAAACCACTGGTTGTATTAAGTTTATAAAGAGTGTTCTTAAGGCTTCATCAGCAAAACGTCTTGCATAGTGAGCTTAATTAACAAAGGGATGCCACTTCTCTATAAAATGACACCTATTCAGGCAATGGGTTTCATGTGATAGGGTTTCCAATCTCATCTACTAAAATACAGATCACAAATGGGAAACTTTTCTCCATATGGTTCTGAAATAAATGAATATATTGTTTGACAAGGATTGGCTGAAATTGGTTTATTTGATTAGTGGCATTTTTATTGGCATCTGAGCTGAAAAGAAGGAAAGGAAACAATAATAAAAGCTAAGAGGGTTTCAGAGAACCAGTGATCCTTCCTTTGAGAACCATATCCTAGATACATGCCAAGTTCAGATATCTGATCTGTCATCTGACAAATATCTCTTGCAGGTATGGGAAGAGGGATAAAGGGAGTTATAAACTTGAAAATAACATGTTTTCAAAAAGTACAGCTATTGGAAATACTAATTGATTTTCTGCAATTATTTTTTATAGCTCATTTGAGCAGGGTATCTGTCAAAATGCACATCAGCAATAAAGTCTTCATTACTTCCTGACCATCCTGTCTACCTGATACAAAATCATTACAAATTAATAGAGGTCTTGTACGGAAACTATTATTTTGCAGTTCCACAGAGGACTTGTCAAAAATAACTGGATTTCCTCCTATCATCACAGTGCAAGTACACCTACTAGACCTATTTACAGGTGTAAAAACAAAAGGGATAAATAAGCAGTTTTTCTCTTTGACCTTTGTAGGCAGGAAAGAAGGCAAAGAAAGTGTTTTGATCTCCAACAATCATTGGTTTGATTTTCATATGGGTCAAAGACAGAGATGGTCTAACCCCACTAATGGTAGCACTATCCAGTGCTGCAGTTGAAGAAGGCATGGCCACAGAGAGTTATGTTCTATTTTACAACTTCAGTCCTCCTCTGAACTGCATAATTCCTTTGATGTTATGCTGTGCATTTGTTATGATTCCTTAATATAGCTTATACACACAGGAGCCCTTAATGATTTGCCCAAGGTCAGTCAACAAGTCAATTGAAGAGGTGGAAAAAAAGTGCTTTTGATTTCCTCCCTCTTTCTCCCATTGGACTATCATTAAAAAGACCATTTCAGGCATTTTGCGGAGGAAGGGGAACATGACAGCTTCCTTTTCAGACATCAGAAAATACTTTAAAGAATTGGTTTCTCTAGCAACAGGAACAGGAGGTAAAAGCAGCTCTCATAAGTTTTTTCCCACCTACTCATTTTTTTAATGCAGTAAAGCAGATGGTTTGGATAAAGCAGGTACTACAGATTCTGATTTATTGACTGTAGACAGAAATATAAATACAGAAGTGCGTGCACTCTGCTGTGCTCAGTATCACAGTGAGACTTAATGGCTTCAGAATTCATACTTTTAAGTTCTATGTATCTGCATTGGCAAGTGGCATTATTTATTGCTGGGAAACACTGATGGCATAGTTCACTGTGTGGAGAAACCAAACTCTGGGCAGCAAATGCTTTTCACATCTTCTACCTTCCCTGACACCAGTGCTGGCTCTGCGAAGTCCCATTTTACATCTTTGACAATCATACACTTTACTGACCTGGCCAAATACTTTCTGTTAAGGTGCTGTAAATCAGTCAGTACTGTGGTTATACAACGTCAGAGAAAGCAACCTTCTGCCTTTGCCATCAAAATTAGAAATAGCTGAGTGAACTCTATTTAGAGGTGATAGGAAGGAGATTATTCTTTTTATGATGTACTTGGCCCATGGGTAAAACAGGGAAATACTCCATATATTTCTTTCTGTCACAACTTTGAATGCTGTTTGGACAGAAAACAAAAAGATCCTCCTTAATAAAATGCTGAGAATCACAAGCCCGTTTTCTGTTGAAGTTACTGCTACTGGTAAAATATAGACAATTGTCTCATCTGTTCTACGGTAATACAGCCAGTGCTTCCGAATTGCAGGAATAACCTTACCTGATGTGCTTAGACTTGATGAGCCTGTAGAAGAAAAGACCTGATAGCAGCCTTTCAGTATGTAAAAGGAACTGTAAGAAAGAAGGGGATAGAGTCTTTAGCAGGATCTGTTGTAATAGAATGAGCAGAAATGATTTCAAGGTAAAATGGGAAATTTAGGCTGGATATAAGAAAAAAGTATTTCATAGTAAGGGTGGTGAGACACTGGAAGATGTTGCCCGGAGAGGTGGTGGATGTCCCATCTCTGGAGGCATTCAAGATCAGGCTGGACAACTGGATAGAAAAAAAAATGAACTCTTCTACTATTATCTGACAGCAGCTGCAGAACGACCAGATAATGTACTTTAAGGGTATGGGAGGGCAGATGGTGAAGTTCTGCAATAAGGGTAGAGGTTGCTGAGTTAGGTCTGCCTAAGTTCATAATTGCACACAATGCACAGTACACCATCTGCCAAAGAAATGGAGAGGGCTTCCCACTGGAACGGACAGCGAGTCTTTCAGAGTCCTGAAAACAGTCAGTGGTAAGGTACTTGTTGAATTTGTACTCTTGTGACTCCGTGGAGGTCTCTGGGCTGAAGAATCTCAAGAACCACACTAGCCTGATTGAGAAAGGTGGAACTGAACTTAAGAGAGAAATGGAGAAGCTTCCCTTTCATTTCTGAAAAAATATTTGCTCCATGAAGGTTGCTTGAGAAAAGACTCTAGTAGGACAATAGGAGATAACTTTAAAATGTTTATTTAACATGATATAACAAGCATGGATTAGTTTATCTTCTGTGTTCTTTTCAAGCATTGATTTTGTAGAAAATATAAAGTCAGTCTCACTTCAGTACCTGATGGAGGAAATTATTCTTTGAGTCACTGAAAAACACCTGAAAAAACTCTGCAGTCACTGATTATAGCCAACACAGGCTCAAGAGAAGAAAGATATTTTAAACTAATTTCATTTCCTTTTATGACAAAATTATCCAGCTAGTTGATTAAGGGAAGCCAGAAGATATATTCTTTTCCTCACATTATCCTTCTGGACACAATGTCCGGCATACAGCTAGACAAGTACACAATATGATGGGTAAACTATTGGCTGAAGAGTTGGGCACAAAGTGTTGTAATAAACAGGATTACATCAAGCTAGTGACTAGTCAGTGCCAGAGTTCAAGGAATGTTTGGACAGCTCTCAGGCATAGGGTTTTTTATTTTTTGTTTGTGTGTGGCCCTGTGTGCAGCCAGGAGTGCGTCCTGATGATTTTTGTAGGTCTTTTCCAACTCAGGATACTCTACCATTCTGTGATTCTAAGATTAAAGATAATCTAATTAAATACTTTTATGCAATCATTTAAACATACAAGGTGTCTCCTTAAGGAGCATACTTTACTATTCAGTTTTAATATAATTTTTTTTCATGAACTTTAAGGAAAGAGGCTATGTTTCATGTGGTATCATTTCTTACTAAAAGTACTGAAGACAGAAATAATGGAAGCCTTTTTCTAAAGTCTTTCACTCTGTCAAGCTCACCTAGGAAAACCAGAAGTTGAAGCTCGGTGATAGAACTGTGAATGAGTGATATAAGGAGAATTAAGGCTAAAGGAAAGTTGAGACAGTAATAAAGTAATCTGCAATGATAATTTCAATCTCTTGTGCTATTATTCATGTGTAGAGTATTTTATTGAAAAAATATATAATGTTCTCCCTTAAAGCTAATAATTATGTTTTAAATTTTTTAAAATCAATTCATCCTTTAGAAAGCTTGAAAGCTATGATATAAAGACAGCAACCCAACTGGTGCAAGAGTAATTGAAGAAGGGCTCTCAGAAACCATTTTTGATTTCTTATGCAAAGGGCTAACAGAATGACACGAGAAAAGTAATGTCTCCAAGCTAGTGAAGTTGTGTTGTCCCAGAAGGAGCATGAGTTTTGATGGTGTTAGTGTTTCAGAAAAGTGCCTTTCTATATTCTTGATTCCCTAAACTGTTTTTTATTTTTTTACTTTTTCTCCGATCACTGCTGATACCCCGCAGACTGATATCTGGACAAAGAAACTGTGGCAACACTGCCAGGAAAACGAGTCAAAATCAAACTGTCTCCTTCTGGTACCAACCCTTCACTGTACCTGCTGCTTTTTTATATCTTTTTTGTATGTGTGCTCATCTTCCCTGTGCCACTGCAACTTCCAGCTGCCACTTGTAACTGTACTGACAACCCACAAAAGTGACACGTTTTTTTGTTACTTCCTGCTCTTCCTGCCACCATGATGCACTGTCCCTCAGTGCACTTCAATAGTGCTTTGCTGAGGGTTATTGCTCTGAGTGGTGTGACAATGCTCTCTAAATCCCTCAAGATGCAGCCTTATAGTGCTACTCACTCCCCTAGCTTTTCATGGCTGGAAGAACAGGAAGACTGGGTGGCACAGTGGCTTTGTTCTGAAATGCTAGCCCCACCATGGGGCATTTTTACCTCAGATCCTATTCTCTTTTATTCCTGAGAATGCACAAAGTTCACAACTTTAAAGGCTGTCAGAATCTTTTACTTCTAATTTACTGGTATGATGTAACCTGCTTTTTTCCTAATAGCATTCAGCCGTTTATGTCCACAGAAAAGAACAGAAATAGCATGGCATGACTGAAATCCCATGCTTAGTACTAGCAAAACTGCTACTACAAAATATACCATACATTTTAAGGTGGAATGCTTTGAAAGGTAGTTAATAAAATGGTATGAAAGTTGTGCTGTCCAAAAAAGGTAAATCTACATAACCACATGGTTGGACCTGATGATCTTGGAGGTGTTTTCCAACTTTATTGATTCTATGATTCAAGCTATATTTGACATTCATCTTATTTTCCCCCCATGGCTCATCACTCATTCTAGTATGAATATGTGTGCAAAGGCCTGTGTCCATAGTAATAGCTTACAAGGCAGGCTAGGAAGCTGTGACAATCCCTGGTGGGTGCTGGAGGTATGCAGACACATGTATGGGCACTGTGATGAGGGGGAGTAAGCATAGGGCATGAAACTCAAACATGACAGCTCTTCAGAGACAATTATTTATTATCTGTATTAGTAAAGTAAATAAAGCTGAGTGAATGCCACAACAAACTACTATTTTTTTAAGCAAATAGTGAAACTGCACTGTTCACAAAAACAGTTCTACATCTCATATGCCTCTCTGTGCAAAGTTGGAAGGAGCAGATGTGGGTGCCCATACTGCTCAGACTGTTTCTGGCCTTCCTGTCTGCTCTGCATCTGCCTGGGTTTTTGTGCTGCTTTCAGGTTCTTCTTCATCTCTGCTGATTACTGTCAAAATTTCCTGAACTCTCACAAACCTCAGTGGGAATGGAGCAGATGTGTCTGCTTCTCATTACTGCTATGGGACTAAATTCTAGTCAGTACCTCATGATATTGGCATACAGTATAACCATTTCTTGTTATCCTGGGCTTTCATAGACAGAACATTTTTTTTTCTGCCTTAGCATTATAATCTGCATTTGTCATTTCAATGTTAAGCAGCTACTGATGACTTCCAAAAGTATCTTTGAGGTTACAGAAAATCCCCAGGAATTGCTGAACCTTTGTTGCACAAAGAGGTCTTTATTCTGCAGAAGGGATTCAGAACACAACTGCAGAACTACATCACATGCATCACAGAGAAAGTGTCTTCCAACCATTCATGAGGAATTTTCTAAAAATATGATAAGAATGATGTAAAACATGACACCCTGAGACTGAGGAAAATATTTGCGTAGTCTCTGAATTTCATTGCTCATTCACACAGCTTATTTCAAGACAAATAAATTAATAATAATAATAATAATAAAAAAATTGGAGTTTGATTTTCAATATATGCTCTGCTCATAAAGAAGCAAAATTGCTTCTGACAGGTTCTTGGCAACACCAGGCAAAGCATTTACAGGTAAAACAATAGTCATATACAGAAAGAAGAGTTGAACTCACCCATCTGGCAAAAGCACTCTCTGGTCATGCAGCATTCTTTCTCAGCAAGCAGCCTAGGCTCAAGCGATGCTCTCGCTTCGGTGGCTGGCCCTTCTATGAGCCTAGGCTGGCTCCACTCTGGGTTCACCACTTCTGGTCGTCATGCAAACAATTTGCTTGTGCTCCCTGAGCCAGCCACACTCCTTCACCAGGTGGTCAATCACCAGTTCAACCTGTGACCGAACAGTTCCCCTACAATACACATATATAAAAAGATTAGTCAGAGATTATGCGTAAATATGCAGTCATTATGATACATATTAAGTGCAGCAATAATTTCTTTTCTACTGAGGAAATCTGAATTTGCTTAATCTCTCGAAAGTGAAACTGGAACTCAACTATATGCTAAGTGATTAGAAAAAGGACAACAAATACCTACTGCATGATGAGAGGAATATTCTCACTATGATATTTTCCTACTAGTCACCTAGGAACCCATCGAAATGTATGTGCAAATGTTATGTCAGAAACACTAAGAAAACAAACATAAAGCTCCTTATATGTAAATCATTTCCCAAGAGAAGCATATCAACTTATCTTGCAAGTAGCATTTGGAAATCCAATGTATCTGTATGAATTAAAATGATTTACTAAGATGCTAAAAGATTACAGTTACAAGAATAAAGCTGGCTAATTGTGTTTTAAAAGTCAGAGAACTAAGAAAACCATTCTAAGACTTGAAAACTAATTGTTTTTATGAAATATAATATACACCAGCTGTAACTACATCTCTCATTGTCATTTTTGTGGTTCTTCTTTTTTTTATTTAAGTATATATTTAACCTTTTCTATTTCCTGCTGCAGAGTCAAATGTCCACAAATGCAGCCTGGGGAATTAACTGACTAATTATTTAGTGAAAGCAGTAGAATAGTGTGTGGATAGAGTATCATCAAATGGACATAGTAAGCAGCATTTAAAAATGGGACTATTTTTATTTAAGTTTTATTGCATTTGGTTTTCTTTTTGAAGTGCACAAAGTACAATATGTTCAGACAGAATGTCATTCTAAAGCAGACAATAGCTTTTTAATAATTCATTCTCTATCAGAAGAACTCAAGATCAAATCTGACCCTATTTTCCAGATTACGAATATATTTCATGGACTCTACATACCTGCTATTCAATCACTCCTTTATGCTTTCTGGAAAGCTGGAAAGGTGGAAATGAACGGGAGAAGAATGCATAACAGGAAGTATTAGAAATGCGATGTTTACCTGTGGTTTAACATGGCAAGGTGGTTGAGCACCAGACAGTATTTCATTCACTCCCCCACTTCTCAGTGGGATGGGAGAGAGAACTGAAAAAAAAGAAAAAAGCAGAACATGAGGTTAAGATAAAACTATTTATTAAGATAGAAAAAAGGAAAAGGATAATAGTCATGGTTATATATATATATGTATATAACAAGTGATGCACCATCCCCCAACTGTTGCCCAGTGAGACCTCAAGCAGCATGAGAGAGAGCAAGATGAACTTCCACTCCTTTCAAAACCCCTTCTGCTTGAGGTTATATGGTATGAAATATCCCTTGGCCTGTTAAGTCAGCTGTCTTGTTTCTGTTCCTTCCCAGCCTTTTGCTGAGAATGGACTTAGCTTTGTACAACACTGTGTGGTAGCAACCATAAGCATTGTTGTGTTAACAATATTGCTTTTCTCCTAGAAGCAAAAGATAGCATCATACCAGACACTGAGGATAACAATTTAATCCCAGCTGAAACTTAGACATTACTACACTTGATATATATATTTTTAGCTTGACCTCTTAATGAAATAAAGCATATGCAATTGTGCCTATAACTTGTCTAATCCATTAGACAAACTCAGTTGCATCCGAAGTAAGAACAGGTAGTTCCTACTAATCCTATTAATATATTAAAAAAAAAAAATGAAAAAGAAAAAAGCACATGCGATGCTCTCTGTTCAGGTAGGGAAAAAGAAACAGAGAGGAGAATGAACAGTTAATAGGGCACTTAGAGGAACACATAGGGATACAGAACAATGCATATACAACACTTGTATTAGAACTGCTGCTCATACTGAAAATTATGCTTTAAGATGATGTTGTATCTCCAGAGGCATTTCTTCCAGTGTGAGCATGAGATTTACCATTTAGATTCACCATTCACCAAAGGTTTAGTCTTTGATGTTATCTGAAACCTATTTTTCCTGGAAGTAAATCTATCCAATTATGTCTATCCAAAGGTGAAATGAATTATGCTCTGAAGAAATCACTCTCCATCCTGATGATAGACAACATCTAGATGACTGTTTTATATTTGAGACTTTTGGACAACTGAATTTAGCTGACATAATTATGATATCAAATATTCTAGCTACCAATGAGTGTCTCCTGTTCTCACTCAATATGGCTGGAAACAGAAGCTTCTCATGCTTGCAAGAAGGCAACCAAAGAATCTTGACCTTTTGCCATATTTCCTCAGAAAAGCAAAGAGCCTTCTAGACATCTAGTGAATATTTACAAGGGAACGTAATGATGACAGATCACCACATTTGATTTCTATGCTGGTTGCACTGTCAGAAATTACAGTGTGGGGTGAAAGACATTTAGTAGTAAAAGTAGGAGATCGTACACTTGGCTGGAAATGAAACAACCAGTCTTGTAAATGAAGGGAGGATTCTTGTGGGGTCCTGCTCCACATATTTTTCTATTTTCCATAAAAGGGGCTGAACACTGGGATGATAAATTTTGCAGCTAGGACAGTCAAATGTAAAGGTTATTCAGAGAGTAGCAGAAGGATAATGCCATGTAATGAAGTGCATGTACAGTATAAAGATCAATGAAATGATAGATAAAATTTGATGCCTATAAGTATAAAAGAAAAGTGTGTAGTTAATAGTTGAACATACTCAGAAATAGTCCCATTCAGTACTTTTATGGGGACAGTCCTAGAATAGGGACTTTCAGACTTGGGATAAGGCAACAGGTAAGATCAGGGCAGAAAGAGCGTAAATAAGAAACAGAAAATCACTTTAAGAAGAAAAATTACAAAGTTTCGGGAGACAAAGAAAATGTTTTTTGTATTCTTTTGTCTGCTGAGCAAATCTAGTGAAGCTGTGTTACTATCCCATAGAATCTGTGGAGGCCGTAAGTACAAATTGGTTATAGTGGTTATTAAATATTAAATGCCCAGCACATGCTTAGCACCTAAAGTCACCCAGACATTGATTTCTAGAAGCTGAGGGGCTACCTCATGATCTTTTTTAGTCTTCTTGTTTCATGCAAACTTTTCCTACTTACACACTGCTTTTTGCCATCAGAGGCAAGCCTCCAAACTAGACAGAACTTTGGTCTCATCTACTCAGCTATCTTTATGCTCTTTATATTAATGTAATTGAATTCTATTATCATACAGTAAAAGACATCAACTACCCACACCCATTCACAACAATACTGCAGCTCACCAGAAGCATGTCATCACTTTCCAACATTTATTATTATGACCTATGTCAGATTTCCTACTGCTGAGTACCCAAGCTACTGAAAGTGAAGGCAGTACTGCCTGGGGAAGCAAACAAACCAACAAACCTGAACATCTGAAAATCTGCAGGATAAATAGATTCAGGAATGCTTTAGCTTTCGCCTCTGCAAGCTAAGAAACCAATTTTTGTGGTTTATAAACTTAGTAGCAGAGTGGGCGTTTATATAAACCCCAGGAACCTCCATGAATGGGGACATATCCTTACAAATGTAAGAAGTGACAAATGTAAAAATCTATTCTGCCTTTTAAATTTTCAGCTATTTAATCAATAGCTATTTTCCTCTTTTAGTATTTGGCACTGAATTACTAGATACATTTTTCAGTACAAAATTATAATAGAAAGCCTTATGATCAATACCATATTGTCTAAATTGTGAGATTGCTTTTTTACACCTGGTGATCACATCATGCCCTGCTATTAGACACCACATTGCTATAGCTGCATCTGAAGGCTTCTAAGCATGGTACAAGTTTGAATTTCTTTCTAATTTAATGTATTGCAGACAGAATGAAATAATGCAAAAAGGGTGAAAGGATTGATCTGGCATAAAATGTGATCAGCAGTGTTCTATGCAATCGTTCACCCCCTACGCCAAAATTGATGTACATACTCTTTTTAATAACCCTGGAGTAGACAAGGGTATTGAGGCAATCATAGGTTACTTAAAGTACATTCTGGAGATTCTCAGTTAAGAAATAGGGACTGAATGTCCTTTTTTTTTTTTTTCTTTTTTTCTTTTTTTTTTTTCTTTCAAATAAAGAAAAATACCTCGCACAAAATCACATCATTTCTTTCCTTACCTAATGTTGTCTATCTGTCCATGTGCAGCATTTCCAATGAGGCTCCAAACAGCTAGGACCAATCCAAACCAACTACTTATTTACCTTCACATGTTCTCTACATCCTCGCAATGGGGTGTTTCTGTAGATATATTAAATTGTGAGAAGGAAGATACAAATATGACTTGATACATTTCATACCCATTCACAGTGATAAGGTGATATGCATTTATAGAGTGGCTGTGAAAATGCAAGTTTGGTTCTGATAATTACACCTGTGCCTATGGAGGAGTTCTAATGATAGGGTAGAGCTTTCCATCCTGTTTTTGAAGAAAAATAGAGAACTGGATGACATGCAGCTTGTAAAGTCTATTTTTTAAATAGATTGTCCAAGCAACAGTGGCAGTGCAGCAGGAATCATACTCCTGCTGTTTATTGTGAATTTCTGCCTGAGATCCCTTACGTATTTCCACAAATGACAGATAATAACTTGTTTTGCTTGGTATTCCTGAAACATGCAAGTTGCTTTACCGAAGGGAGCATTACTTGACTCATTTCTGCTTGTGAGGTTTAAAGTAGTGTCTGTATTGTTAACTTCTTAACAGCTCCAATAGCAGCAGCTGTGAGAAGACATAGCCGTCTTTCAGCTCTGTTCTTTGCACTGATGTGTATTTTCCATATCAACATGGTCAAAATTCAATAGGTGAAGCATCTCTGCCTTTTGTTGAGAAATTTAAAAATAAATTTGGAGTAATGTAACTTTAAGTGAGTCTACAAGGACACAATATATCCCAAATTCTTTAAGCTCTCTGAAGTGAACCTTGCACATTGCAGGACAAGGGGAAATGGTTGTAAGTTGAGGGAAGGAAGATTTAGGTTGGATGTCAGGGAGAAGTTCTTTACAGAGAGAGTGGTGAGGTGCTGGCATAGGCTGCCTAGAGAGGTTGTGGATGCCCCATTCCCTGCAGGTGTTCAAGGCCAGATTGGATGGGGCCCTGGGCAGCCTGGTCTAGCATTAAATGGGGAGGTTGGTAGCCCTGCCTGTGGCAGGGGGGTTGGAGATTCATGATCCTTGAGGTTCCTTCCAACCCTGGCCATTCTGTCATTCTGTGATTCTGATGCCAACGTCAGTCTTTCTCACACGGCTGCATGGGTCAGATAGCTGAAGACGGGATGGAAAATTGAGTTCTGTTTCTTATTCTACTATGGACCTGCTTTACCCACTTCTTGCTATCCATTATGCCCTTTTACATTAAGTATAAATCCTTCTGCTATTTTTTGCATCCATGAAATATGAGCTATGTCACCTGGATAAATTATTTTTAAATCAAAAAATTTTTTACACAGGTTAGAAGTTCTAAGTCCTAAACTTCATCAGATTTTTGGAACTGGCACCTTGTGAAAGTAAATGCACTAGCATTTATTGTTTTTATTGTTTTATTGTAGTTTTGGTTCTTTATTTTGTTTCTGGAGAAGATAATCTAAGACTTTCCAGAGAACTATTTCCTCGATGATGTGTGTGCAGTGTTGGAGGCCATATTCTTAAATGGAGTTTCTTAGCATGGGGATAATGTAGATACTGGCATATGAACACTCAAAGATATAATGCAGGATAACTGGATTCTGTTCCAAGCCTTTTATGTCTTCTTCTGTCACTTAGCAGCAAGACAAACACATAGGACAGCAGCATTTTTTCACCAGATACTTTACATCAGTATTTCAGCTTGGAAGCCTATGTTGTGTTTCTAAGATACTTGTCTGATTTTGAAAATCCTTATTGCCTGCTCTGCGATGAGCTGTAACCTGACCAAAGTGTCTCATAAAAGTGTAATATTATTCTTTAATGATGCTCACAAACTTCAATGCCTCTCTTCCTTGCACTTTAAATTCCAACCAATTTTATTTGATTCCAAAGTTTCTAATAAAAGAGCCCATTAGTAATAATGGTCCCTTGAAACATTCAGCTTCAGATTTCACCCAACTACAGCCTGGCATTGTTACAGATTTGGAGTGCTGCTGAGTAACCGTGCAAAGTGCATTTCTCAGCATCAAATGCCTGAGAGCATCTGATATGGCTCACAAAAGAGGGAATAGAAGTGAGTGAGATTGTTTTAACTCAATTACTCTTAAGGGCAGAATAGGTGCAGGCATCCTTTTTATTGAGGCAATGAGAGAGAGAGAGAGAGAGAGACTCCCTTCCCACCAAAACCTTTGTTGCAATTTAGAACCTTTCATTTTGACTGCCTGTGCAGCTGTAAGAATGAGACATGTCACTACTTGAACGGGAGCATTAAGCCATGTAAGTTTCTGACTTGAGAAAAGAGGCAGCCATGCTTCTGAAGGCTAAGAATAGGGAGCTGGTTACCCTGATTTCCAAGTTTGCAACCTAACTTAAAATACGTGTAGGGACTTGCAATGTTTGGAAATTCACCACCACAAAGAAAGAGAAAAGGGATGGGAACCAAGCTAGCTTTGGTCACAGAGATTGTGGGGGAAATATTTCCCTCATCCTGCCAGTGGGAGCCCTACCCTGACTCGTACAGGGTCAGGCTCGCTGCTCATTGTGCTACTTAATATTTTTATACATAAACTCAGCATGCTGTGCACGTTTTCTGAAATTCTTTTTTTTTTCTTTACATTTACACAAATGAAGGGAAAACGCCCTCAGATTCTCCTCTCAAAGGCTGAAAATCTACAGCTCTTCCAATCATTGCCACTCAGCTGCATGTGCCATGTCACACTTCTGACAAGAGTCATATCAACATTGCAAGACATTGGTGTGACACATGGTAGAGCGATGTGTCAACAGAGGAGTCTGAGCAAATGTCTTTAGGAACTAAAAGAAAAAGGAGGTAACTTATTTCTATTTTTATTTAACTTATTTATGTCCAGATAGCATGGTGTTTAAATGAAGGGCTTCATCTAGGCAGATGAATCCGGTTTAGATAAGTACTCAGGCCTTCGAAATAAAAAGAGAAATACTCAAATAGAATAAAAGCCTGTTTGGATTAAGACTCAAAGAAAGAGTCTGGGGAGGTAGTATGCAGAGTTCCCCTATCCCATCACTGATATTTAATTAAAAAATGCAATTAGTACTGGGGAGGAATGGAGCAGCATGAGCTCTCATGGTTGATCTAACTCTGTCCATATGGGAATAAAACATGTGAACCCACACCATTTCTAGTTCAGCAGAGCAGTTGCAAATCTGAGCCCTCACATTGATTTAGGTTTACTTATTCAGATATCATTACTAACAATAGATCTAACTTTGCTTGCTGGGTGTGACTAGCAGGAGACAAACTAAATTCATGGACAAATTAAATGTGTGGGTGAGGATGCCCATTCAGGTCTACACTGCCTGGTGATATTCTCTGCCGCTCCTTGTTTCCAGTGACATTTCATTCAAATTGTATTACAGTAATTTAATAATTTAAGCCCACTGTCTCTAGCATCTTCTATATGTCTGTATCTATGGCATGCCATCCATAGTGTGATATAATGTTTTTGTTTTTTCCTCATTTTTTCTATGTTTTGGGTAAGGTTTGGGTGTTAATGCTATTTTAATCACGTCACAGCTTTTGTGCTTTTCATGTTTGTGGTTATTGTCTTTTTATCTCCCTGCTCAGATTGCCTTTCATACATCAGTGTCAGACTTGCTTAAAGAGCAGTACATGCTGCATGACAGCAGATTACTGATTGCAGTGTCCTTTGTGAAAGCAGCAAATCCTTGCGACCCATGTGACCTCCCTCTGCAACCCCGTGATTTAGTCTTTGACCTTTTTGTATTTCTGTCCCTCCCCCCAAGAAAGCAAAACTATCACTGATACTGCTGATGGTGTATAATATAGCTCTCTTTGCTTTGTATTTCTCAACAGGGTTAACTCGTAATTACTAGGTATTATTACCTATCCCTTCTTTATATTTATGAAATCAGTAGTTAGATTTATGAATTGGATAATACTGAAATGAATCTTAATGTATTACTGAAAATGGAACATGTATCCTCTGTCCAAAAATCTCTGTATATACTTGTACAGAGGGGAAAAGATACTGGTTCTTTTGAAAATTGAAGATCATGCATTAATGCTGCAACTTCTGTCAACATTATTGTATTTGTAGATGAACGCATCAGAGGCACATCCAACACAAATGAACAAAGCTACTGAGTTCAAGGAGAGCACTGGTCTACAGGCAGGGTAGTCAAAGAGTTTGAGTTCATAATTCCCCTAATGGGTATCTTTGGATGTATTTTTTGAAAAGATTGCATGGGATCTTAAAGAATTTTGTAGTATTATCCACTTTGATTACAGCATTTCTAAAATAATAAAAAAGAGATTGATTTTCTCAGATTGCTCCTGATGATCGATGTTGATAGCAGCATTACAGCTACACATGACACATTTTCCATAGGCCAAAAAACTTGTAGCCTTCAAAACTAATATCTGATGAAATTTTAAGGGCTGAAGAAACCAAATTCCAGAATTTTTTATCAAGGACATAAGTATCAGAAACTGATTAAAAACTGATAACGTAAATACTGAGGGGTTGTATTTTGCCAGACTGGCAGAACTAGAAGAACAGAATGGAAGGATTTCAAGAACAAAATAGGGATATAGATATTAACTTCCTGCTAATAGCCATTCTAAAAAACAGTGAAGGGTAAATTAAGTGAAATGTACTCATGCTGATGTGTCAGGTTATGTGACAACGTGAGACAAAATAAAATCTAATTCTGTTATGTGCTTTGTGGCCTGCTGTCAGAGCTGAAGATAACGTTAATCTAAAAGTCTCTGACAGGTCTGTGCTTGAATTTCTTGAGACATTCAGATTGAGCACAAAAAGAACTGGCAGAACTATGGAATGGGACCTCACTGGAGTTTGCAATCTGAATTTGTTCTCTAAAATTTGAAGAAATCTTTGTAAGGCAGATTCTTTTGGTTTTGAAATGCTACCTTTTCATGACTCATAGAATCATAGAGAAATAGAATGGCTTGGGTTGGAAGGGACCTTAAAGATTATCTAGTTCAATAGCCTGCCATGGGCAGGGCTGCCACCCACCAGCTCAGGCTGCCCATCCAACCTGGCCTTGAGTGCCTCCAGGGATGGGGCACCACAGCTTCTCTGGGCAGCTGAGCCAGCAATTACCCTTCATGGATGTATAAGCTCACAATAAAACATCATGAGTTTTTTTTTTTTAATTGGAAATTTTCTTTGAGATGGAGATATCATACGAGTAATAAATATATTTAATGGTTTTTTGGTCCCTTCTTTCCTTTCTTTCACTCATATTGATACAAGCCACAGAAGAAGGAACAAAACTGCATTAGAGATTTAACTGAAACACATAATACCAGTGGCATCATTTAAAGAATCCATACACACAGCCAAAATGAGTTACTAGGTACTATCTTGTTTTTCTGTTATGTTTTAGCAATCCATTCTAAAAAAGAGAACTGTAGCCAATCTATTACCTTTAGACAACTTTTGTGCTTGGAACAGCAATATTTTAAAACACAGTGTTTTTTGGACTTTACATGCTGGCTCTGATAGAGAGGTAAAAATACCTAGAGAGAGAGGTAATATTGCAAGACTAGTAAGATATTATGCTGAAATCTGTGAGATAAAATTTAATAATAGTAGATGGCAGTATGGTTTGCATACCCATTATCTCTGATAGCCCCCCGTGGCCATCCATCATTCTTTCTGACTGAAAACTAGACAGCTGATATCAGCTAATATTAGAAACATATTTGTCTGTTAATAAGTTTTCTTCAATTGTGTTTAGCAGCAGAACAGACAACACAGGCTGACAGTGTACAAACTCACAGGGCTTATCTTAAAAGAAACAGCATTAAAAAGCAGCAATTAATGTAGGAAGTTGCCTTCAAGCATATGCCTGTCTGAATTTCTTGAAAGAATTTGAAAAAAATACTGAGTTCAGTGTTACTACTCATAAATAGTTTATGCATGCTGCATTTAAGGCTAAGCAAATATTTCAGCTGAACTCGTAATTGCCTCCAGGAATCCTGTAAAGTACATTGTAAAGTCAGTCCTCTGGCCTGGATAGGTCTGAACTTTTCAAGCTATCGGTAACATACCTCCTCTCCCAAAATGTGTGAAAGTCTGCACACCTTCGCTGCGCACTAGTCTTCCAAATGTGAAGGAATTTGGGGAAGGCATGTGGAATGGGCAGAGGCAGGTGCAAAAGCAGCAAGGGGGAAGTGGTTGGGCAGGGACAGAGCTGGGGATGGAGCAGTGCACAGAAGAGCCACAGAAGGAATCTGTTGGATTCTGGGAGCCTTCCAGCAGTCCCTGGGCACTTTTGTATTGGAGTGGTCACCATTCTTGGCCAACCTTTAGGAGACAGCTGTATTACCAGTGGGAAGTCCTAGAACTACTTGGACAAAATGCAGTATTTGCTCATGACACATTTATGCACAAATCGGCTTTCTACCAACTCTTGTGAAAATTCTATCATCTCCTAGACAATAAGAAATGTAAATGTAAGAGGAATTTATAAGTGCAGAATGTAACGACTCTGTTTGAGTGGAAAATCCTGGCCACGTGGAAGACAGTGGCAGCTTTACCTTCAAACTCTGTGAAGACAGAACTATACTTGTAGTTTTGTCAAGAATCTATCATTAATGTCATTGTTTTTAAAATGTCACTGGTTATTTAACTACATTAAGCGTGAAAGCTTTCACTGCACAATTGAAAAATAGAGAAAAATGTTCATTAAGGCCAAATAGTTATATTTCACATATGGCCTAGAGGTAAATCCTTCAAGAGGGTGATATTTAATAATGTTTAGAAGAAATTATTTTTTGGAAAATCTATCTGCAAACAGAATCCTTCAGCAAATCATTTCAGCATTGTATCCAGAATATTCTTACTTTCTCACAGCTTGAAAGCCTTAGATATAAAGAGCCAAGGCAAAGATGAGTATCTCAAATTTATTGACATAAGCTCATATGTAAGGTCTGATCTGGCAAATTGCTCATTGCAAATTGCATATTATCAACCTCAGGCATGCTAATTGTCTTAGCAACCTCATGTCTGGCTGAAAGGAAGACTTAGGCGGTTTAAGATGCAGACTGATTTGCAAAAATAATGGCCTCTTAGCATACCATGTTTCATTGGGATGAAATATGTATATAAAATAAACGAAAGTGGGAAGAAATATTGGAGGACTTCAGCTCATAAAGTGAAAATACAATAAAAAAAGTACTTGAACGGTACAATTAATAAGTGACATTTAGACAAAGGTACTTCCATCCACTGTAAATATTTGTACAAATTTTATTACTAAAACCACAAGAAGAAATGCAATTCGTGAAGACATCTGGATGGTATGACCGAAGAATGGTTATTTTTGCTCTTTCTTGCCCCTCCCAGATTAAATTCCAGTCACCTGTTTCAGACCAGTAGATCCAGCTCATTTCACTTTATCCTTCAAGGTCCTGTTCTATTAAGAAAAAAAGAAATTTTGCTCCAGAGCCTGACAGAACAATTCTTTATGTGGCCTTAACACTTGGTGTTCAATCATGTACAAAATCTCCCTCCTGACACGAGACTTTGAGGCTTTGCCAGCTTCGGGAGGAAGCCACAAAGATTAGGCATCAAACATGGATCTCAAAATCTGTCATTTTATTCTTCCTTCTTTTGCAGGAAAATGTGCACTTTATACAAGTTATTGTCCATCATAATATAGCCAGATATAGAAAAAAATTGCCCACAGCTGATGTATTCAGGAGAAGCTTTTTGGAAATGCTGTGCAAAGATTTTGGTTTTCTCTGAAGTTGGTGTTGAGGAAGATAAGGCACAATATACTTTTTTTTTTTTTTTCTTTTTTTTTTCCTGTGAAAAACTTTAAATGTCATTATTAGCCATAACCTTTTTGAATCCCTCTTATTCCTACACAGAAAGGTATTCTTTCTGACAGCGTATTTAACTCTAAGAAGCAGTGCGCGCAATCTCTTTATGTTGCGTTGAAAGTAATTACGGGGCATATAATGAATTCTCCTTTATGTCTCTAAGCAGATGGGTTCCCATTATCAGGGTTTCAGAACAAGCTGATTGTGTTAAGGTGTTGTGTCACATCTAATTCCAAGAGTCAGGGGGGAAAATAACCTCATTTATTACGATCAGGCAAAGTAAGAGAAGTTCATTATCTCACACTTATTTTCTGTACCTGGTTTTTACCCCGCTAGAATGAAGGTGAGATTACAATGCTCTGAAAGCTGGTAGGGAGAGGACATGCAATTTAAAATGGATTTATGTTTGCTTGTCACTCTTCCTTGGAGCTTATAGGGGCAGCAGTTCAGGAGCAGAAAGAATTTCAAACACTCAAAAGTCATCACTGATTTATTTGCCTAAGTTCTGACTGTAAAATCATATGTTGACAATGATTTATATCGGATGTGGTCCACATTTATGCCTAGTAAAATTTAACTGATCTCAGTAGAATTGCAACAGTAATGTGTGTAATTCAATGGCTTTTCTTCTGGGGAAGTTCAGGAAATTCTAGCACAGCTTTATGAGAATCAGTTGAGCAGCAGCTATACTGATAGCTACATAGACACTGAGTGATTGGAGCAGTGCTCTGAAGAGCTGACAGGCAGAGAAAGGTAAACAGCTGTGGCAGCCCACTGCTCCAAACACACTCCTTGGCTCCCCTAGAAAAGACACAACTTTAGACAAAGCAATTTAAAGATCAATCTGGTTGAACCAATGCAATCTGCTAATGCATGTACATTTAAATTAGCTAAATTGACACAGGCAACATTACAATCGATTTGAGTGTGTCTACCCTACGCTCAGCCTTAGCTCAAGATAGATCCAAGCTAAAATAATATCAGTTGTACCTATAATGTTGCAGCTTTCCAGCATGAACAAAGACCCCACCCTGGGGTTGGCAGATCTTTAATGAACTTGAGGAAGATGATTTTAGATTGTTTTACATATTTATGCACACCAAGTTTATGTGATCTATTAGAGCACAACACTGAGGTCAGTTGTGAGATCCAACAGATCCTTTAAAAAATAGAAGCTTAAAGATGGGGTTCAACAATTTGCACTCAGACTTTTAAATTAATGGGCCAATTTTCAAGTATTGTGATCAGTCCTTGGGTGACTTCAAGGTGACTGTGAGTGCTCAGCACTTCTGAAAGGCCCAGATGAATGTTCAAACCACATAACTTCTTTAGGGGCTCAGCTGTGCACTAAAGAGGCTATTCTTTGTACTGTTTACAGAAGTTTTGGATGCAAGATGTGTTCCTTTTTTTCCTTTTTCTTCCTGCATTGTAATTCCTTTGCATATAACCACTGTCTCATTTTAAAACAATTATTTTAACTGTTCTTAAAAAAAGAATTCTAAATATGTTCTCCAAATTTTATTTCTTTTGGCATTTGACATACATGGAAGCTAAACAATACACAGTTTAGCAAGCTGTATATTTTTGTACATCCATTCTCAGCTGCAGTCATCACTTTGCTGACAACCATCTGTGTCAACCTGCTTTTTCCTTCCCTTTTTGCTCAGCTGAAATGAAAATAAATTGACAGAAACAACTTTTGCAGGGAAAGTGCAAAAAAAGTTAAAGGAGTGGTAGGGCATGTCTAGGCATCTGCAAACACTTTTTTTTTTTAATGCTATCTTTTATTTGCATACAAAATTAAATAACTATTTCAAATCAAAGAGGGAAAAGCAAGTACAGCTTGCTTTTTTACAAGGCAAAAAAAGCCATTGTCTGCCCACATGGTCCAGAAGAGTACTTCTTGACCTTTGAGCATCAAAAGGTGGGGCCTGTTGAGAGGACTGGAGGCTGCCACTGGGGGATAGCAGTAGAAAAGGGCTTGGAGAACCAGATCAGCTTAAGAACTATCCTTTCTGCACAATCTTCTTCCTCAGATTGTGCTCTTCTCTGTGTTCCCCAAGCTCCTCTTAGCCTAGTCTCACCTTCTGTTTGGATTTCCCTTGCAAAGATATTTCTCTGTGAAGTCAGGTGTTGGAGAAAAAGGACACAAAGGAAGATGTAGAAAGGTTGCCCTGAGGCTTGAAATCAAGACAGGTTTCTTGGAACATCGGTTTGGTTTCACAGGTGCTTTCTGATGACAACTGAAAAATCTATTCGTGACTTAGGGAGTTGTCTTTTATTCAGCTGTACCAGGTTTTAAGTTAACAGTGCCTATTATAAATATTTTTCAAATCTCGTTCTTATTACCATAGGCAGCAATGGTGAGTCCTTCAGACTGAATCAGCCAAGCAGAAAGTAGCTCATTGGAACTCAGACACTGCATCAGAGTTGTTTGCATAAAAGAGCAGAACTAAGATTCTGTAAGCTAGCCAGAAATATAAAATCAATGCAATTTTTCAACAGGCATACACATGTTACTATCTAGGATGATGTTCTGGCACTTTTTAATTAAGTGGGAATTTTGCCAGTGATTTCAGAGACATATTCCTGTGCTCATTTTCCTTTTGTACTCACACTGTATCCCTGCATTGTCTAGCTGAAATATTCTTTCTAGTCTATTAGATCCTTGTCAAACTTCTACCAAATCTTGGAACTGTGTATAGTCACTGTTTCACAGTCTGCAGCAGTGATTTTTCTGTCATAAGGAAGCATTGCACGTGGAAGTTATGTTAGTCCATATCAGAGATGTTCAGTACCAATTCAGAAATATGTTTATTATCTATTATTGTAATTTAGCTACAACTACACTTAGAAATCTATGCATTAAATCTCCATAAGATTTTGACAGAAATTTCTAAAATGTTCTGGTTGTTCTTTCTGCCATAGAAAATTTCATCCTCTTGAAGGAGAGACAGGACATAGAACTATAGCCACACTTGTCTGTCTCAAGGTGGCTTAGTCAATTTTGTTTAAACTTCAGACTTGGTGCTAAGTGGAACTCAGAAGTTTCAAGTGGTTTTGAGTCATTAGCAACCAAAGAAATCTGTGCATTAGAGAGCAACTTTCTCTAACTCAGCTACCATTAAGGTAATAAGACATGGCATATCTTAATCTGGCTATAATTTACATGGGTCAAATGGCAGGTGTGTGTGAGCTCAAGGCCAACTCTAACATTTTGTCAAAAGATAGAATTACCAGTAAAGTCTGTGGCAGACTTTATGAAGCAAGGCTTAGAACCAGTATAAACAGAATTAAAAAGCAAAAGAAAAAAAACAGCACTGAAACCTCTAAGCAGAAGTTCTCCACGACTCTACTAAAAGCAATATAATATCGCTTGTATTTTAAACCAGGAGGAGTCTAATGCACTGAGTCAAACTAGAACTTTTTACACCTTTTTGTCCTCTTTATATCCTCGGCACTCATTTATATATTAAAACATAAATCTGTGGGAAAAAATGAAAAAAATCTTTTTATAAAAGGAACAGTGACTGAGAAGTTGTAGGGAGTAGCACAGATGTTAGCAGTGCTGTCTCACTGGGTCAAATCATGGGAGATATTCCACTTCATGGAACTTTGGTAGAAAACATAGTTACTCAGCAGCTGTCACTTTCTTATTACTGGTTTTATGACTAGACGTAACATTAATGGAATATAAGGAATGGGACAATTTGCTTAGCTATGGTGGGACTGAAAGAAGTCAGTGCTATTCTCACTTTTGACTGAAAAATGGGAGACAGTGGTATTAAGGAATGGGTCCAACATAACAAGTAGTCACAAATAACAGACCCTTTAATTGAAAGGCTTGTTTTTGTTTTCATCCAGGAAGTCTAAAATAAAGGTCATTCACAATCAAATATAGAACCTAACTTTAGTCAGCTGGGATAGTTTCAAGAGTCAACTGACTGATGAATGTCAATATGCAGTGACATGAGATGCCAACAACCTTCAGCTCAACTTTTGTCATACACCTTTTTGCTAAAGTCATATTATAAAGAGATGCAAAAAATGAGCTACCCATAAAAATTACAGAAACATACAGTACTAATTGCAAAATGTAACATACCAAGACAACTTTTATTTTGATTTTCTTTTATCATTGCACTGTTTTCTTCCATATCAGTTTTTTTCATCATGGGAAATATGCATGGATATACTTAATATACTTCAAACTCTGTTACCTGGGTTACATTCTTGTTACTAAGAATAGCCTTATTACTTCATGGTGAGTCCCTGAGAACTTCCATATCGTAATTGCTGTGAGGGAAATCCCTGCTGTGGTGTTTTGTGCTCAGCACATCTGGTTCACATTTTTCTGGCATTCTGAAAAGATAACATCATAAGGGGGCTGAAAATGCACATGGCAGAGAAAATGCATTAAGATGACATTTACATAATTATTTCAAGAGCATTCTAGGAAGCAAAACTGCAGGAAGGAAAGCAGGTCAAATGTTTAAAATATTGAAAGGGTAAAAAGGACAGCACAGTTTGGTGCAGGTGGACTGCAATTCAGCAAAACACATTTAAAACACATGCTGGGGAGGAAGCCACTTGCTGCTGAAAGCTTCAAAGAGCAGTTCCAAAGCACATCACTTAACCAGACTCCCATATGAGCCATCAAATAATTAAGAAAAAAAAATCTCAGAGGTAAATCTTTCATGTATTTTTTCTACTTCTCTTTTTTTATGGATTTTTCTTGTAAAACAATATTATTTTCTTTTGACATAAATTATTTTGAAGGAAGCTGAAGGTTTTACACTGAAAATACAGATCTGAAAAAAAAAAGTTTATCCATCAAAAAATTTATATTGCCTTGCTTAACCACTGGAACTTACATTCACAAATGTTCATTAATTACTGAATTTTTAATTAGGCAGCTAGGGTACAAGAAGAGCTGCGTAAGGGACCCTGTCAGTCACCAGTGTTCTTTCTTAGTACTTTAGAAAAAAAAAAACAGTTAATGTATTTCAGAGAATAAATGCAATGTTGTGGCAATTGCAATCCTGTTAGCTATCTCAGACAGAACAGTAAAGGGGCCAGTAGAAATTTCCCTTAAAAAATAGCAATCTGGCAATGGCAGGCCACTTAGCATTAACAAACTTGGTATGTTTTTGAGCATGTTACTTGTTTGGCTTGTTAATATCAGTGTGATATATTGACCTCCAAAAAACATTTGACACAACATCAAATTACACAGAAATGAAGGAATCAGGGTGGAGCAGAATCAATGATTAAAATAACTACTTTGAAAATGTCTATTTGTTCAGCTTCAAAATATGATTGTAATCAGGCACTGCTTGACCAGGCAGATCTTGCAGGTGAGAGGGAATGGACTCTTGATCTGTGTGATTTCACCCTTTTTTCTTTTTTTAAGTCAACATGATGGATTCAAACAAAATCTTGGGTAAAACATGTTGTTCACGGAAAAGAAGCAATTAACCTGATATATATGAGGAATGGTATTTTGATAATAAGGTCTTCAGCAATCTATGATGAAATATAAGCGCTGAAAATTGGAAGTAATCAAACTCAATGAAAATAAATTGAGTCTTATTGCAGTTGTTGGCCCTTAGAAGAGGCTGGGCTTTCCATGGCTGGACCTTGTGCTAGCCCATGTGGTGGGTGATTGCGTACCAAACAAGCTGCTGTATTCTAAGGGATAGCTAAAGGGTTGCCTCAGAAATGTCAAAGACTATCAGGCAGATAAATAATCTTGAAGATAATCTTGAATCTTGGAGATATTTTTACAAAGAAGGTATGTTCAGCTGATGGTTCTGATTTTGCCCTAGAGGGAGGTTGTTTATCTGTATTGTAAATTTTTTTTTTCCTGTGGGTACAGATAATCTAAATATAGAATATTACAAACCACACAATGACGAAAATGTTTTTTGTTTCTTGGCAGCAGTAATTCCAAATCTATACTGTAAGTTACAATTGAGATGTTTTAATTTCAGCAAAGTTGACACAGCCTAAAATCTCACTAAGTCAGCAAAGCAATTGGAAGAATTTTTACAACTTCTGTCTATTGCAGAATCAGAAAAAATAGCAAAAGCCAATATTAATGCAGTATTTTCTGTCTACATAATGGTTCTTGTAACTGTTACCTGCTTGCTACCTTTTTGCCTATTAAAATAATTTCAGGAGTTTCTTTCAAATGCTCCTCTACAATTACTTTTGTTTCCACCTTTTGGAATGGAAGTATATGATCCCGTGATAGTTATATAACAACATTACTGTTTTATTTGCTTAGTGCTCTCTAGTAACTGCTGCTTTTCCAATATGTTAGATAATGCACAGTGATTCAGTGATTTCCACTCAGAGGCTGCACTTGCTTTTAGTGGTCAAATGAACACAGTGGAGTTATTTGCTGATGCAAGAATCCATGGCATTTCTCTAATTCTCACAGAATCATTCTTTAGTTAAACCTTATTAATGGCTATTAAATTGCACTACAGATCCTACATAATTCCAGACATATTTTATCCATGCCATCCCTCTGAGACATTATAAATAGTTTTGTTTATGGGATAGTTTGCAACTATTCCTTTTTTTATTTCCTCCCCTCCCCCCCAAATGTTACTCTACGTTTAAATTTCCATTTTTATTAATCCAAGAAGCTAATCAGTCACATCACTTGCCATATTTGTCACAAAAATCTGTTTGCAAATTTTTATTTCCACAGTGATGTATTTTTGTACCTGACTCAGCAGTCCCTTTTCGAATGTCATTTCTCCAGCAAGGAAAGCAAGTCATCAAAACATAACAACAATGTGTGGATCACTTGGAAGTTGTTTTCTAGTGCTCTGTAACAAATAGATTTTTATGTGTTTTATCTAGATGAGAAAAGGAAAACAGTGAAGTATCTCTGAGAAGAAAATATCTTCTGTCAACAGCTGGCAGGAATGCAGGGGACACTATGAATGTGAACTCTTTGCACATGTGAGATATAAGGCTATGCTTGAAACTAAGAAAGAGATATGTGGTACACATGACCCTAATGAAGAGAGGTGCAGGGTGACTGCAGGCACAGGGTGGCACAGATAGTCCTGGTGGGATCTTCTGTCAGGTGGGGGCAGCCATACAGCCTGACTATCACTGCTTCTACAGCAGCAGCTCTCCTGCCACCTCTTTCTGAAAATGCTGAAAATTTGATTGCTTTCTAGGAAAATGTTACAAGGCCTTGAATGATAACAGTTCTGAACTATATCAAAGTATAATTCTAAATCTGTGGTAATGAGTCTGGTCTCTTGGGTCCCATCCTCAGGAACCTCTGTGCAATTATTTTTGGTATGTGGATCTCTATTGTTCATGGTACATTGCCCAAATCAGAAGTGCAGCAAAAACAAGGCATCTGATTCAGCATAAATGCTTAATATCTAACAACATCCAGTATACTTCAAAGGCCTAGACTGAACATGAAGTCAATACCATTTAGTTTAATGTACCATGCAAATCCACTTAGGAGAAAAACATTAGAGAAAAATGGAGGGAGTTTCATTTCTCCACGTACTTCTTGAGAAAAAACATATGTGCTCCTTATGGAATCTGTGTTCTTTAAGGTACTTCTGAATCTTTGATTTTTGTGAACAAGAAAATCTTCACAGAAATGAGTCCACAGAATTACTAATAATCTCATTTCAGGAAATTTTTGAGCACAAAGATATATTCAGCTGCAATAAGTAAGACCTGACAGATTTATAAGTGACTGAAAAACATAATGAGAAGAATTCTACATACATATATATATTTATATATATATAAAACGATGAATCATAATTCTTAGCTTTCAGTGTTAGACTTGTATGGGCCCTAAACATGTTTGATTGGTATCATATAGTGCCATTGCAATTCCTCAAGTCACTCAAGCTTGTTATAGCCTCAGGTAACTATGGAAGAGTTGAAGTATTTGGTCAAAATTACTTCAACTGTATGCACAGTACAGCTCTGTTTAAATCCAGTCGCAGCTTCTTCAGTATTTGCTCTGAAGTACCCTTCACCTGGGAGAGTGAGCCACATGACAGCTGAAATGTTTTGCTTAGGATAAAGAAGGGATGAGATCTTGACTCTGTCAATAACAGATATCATGAAAAGATTACTCACAGTACTTCCAGTTGCCTGAGCCTTTGTTTACTTACAATGCCCTCTATGAAAAATGGTACCTCTCTGGAAATATTAAGATATCTAGGCTTATGATGGCAGGTTGCTAAGGTAACAATTTGCTATTTCACTGAAAAGCTGTCTCCTCAATCAATGGCAGTATCATATCAATATCTGTATGCATGTTATGATGACTTTCTGCAGATTTCTGGGTAAAAGGGTATGAACTTAGTACACTTGAAAAGACAGAAAACTAGTGCTATTATTTTAGACACCGTCAGAACTTTTTGGGGAAACACTGGAGCTATAAAGAGAAAAAAAGGTATCACTGGATATAATATTGTCACAATATTTCTTTAAATCATCAGAAAGATTGATATTTCAAACTGAACTGGAAAAAAATATGCCTACTTAGATGCTGGGATATTGTTCCCAGCTATTCATCTAATCAACAACTGCTGTACTTCTGACATGAATGGGAGCAAATTGTCCTGGATGTTTTACAATTTTTTGTTTTGTTTTATTTACTGCGGTTTATTTCAGATCTTAGGTAAGTAAGTAGGAACCAGCTTTCAGAATAATTCATATGAGCAAATTCTGATGGTGGATCTTGCTTTTTTCAAAGATCTTGATATATACTTGAAAGAAAAATAATCCCGATTGAATCATTGTTCTTCATTACCCTCTACATTATCCTTGCCCTGTAATGCAAGTATCCTTGTATTTCCAGCACCCTCAGAAATGATTGCTGTTTGAAGTATATATCCACTGAGCTGTTCAGAGGATCTGCAGAAAATGTGAAGTGGAGGTTCAGAAGTCAAAGAGCTCTGATTACAGACGGTCCCCAAGAAAAATGGCATGAGAAGTCTGTGTTCTTCTTAAAAACACAAGAATTGTAATTAGTTTCATTTCCTTAGCTCAGCAGCTAGCATTTGATCTCTGATAAAACCTCTAGTTATTATTTACCATGCTGGGTTAAAACAAATTGCTTGGATTTAATTCTATATATATGGTGTCTTCATATAATTGAATGAAAAGTCTGTAAGGGAATATTTATAATCTGTAAGTGATACCTAATTAACAACAAAAGCTCTTGTCAAGATAATCACCGGGGGGTTTTCAAACTGTTACGATACTCATAAGAAATATAAATAACTTAGAGAAAATGGCAACAAACTAAAGCAACTTTGTTGTGCTTTGTCAATATTATCTGGGCTCCAAATGTAACCATGTTTACTTTTGAGACAAAGACAGGGGAGAGAACCAAAACCAAACAGAAGCATGATAAAAGGCAGTCTGGGTATGTTACAGCAAGACATTGCTCTGTTTAGTCTAACATATTGACCCCAACAGAAGAGATAGTGAAAATGCCTATATGAATAATTTAAAGTATCTATTTTTCATGAGAGAGATTTTCTCAAACTAAATTTCTATGAAACATTGCCCTACAGAAGATAGGATCAGTGAATTTAGAGATACAGCTGGGTAAGCCTGAGTGAAAACTCAAAGTTATGATGGGAGATGAAGCTGCATACTGGAGGGAAGATGTTCTGGTCTCCCTTGCTGAATTCAGGGCACCCTGCTGTGGATTACCATGTTTCAATGACAGTGATTGGTGAAAACGGATAGAGAGGTTGATTACAAAATTATTTTTTAATAAAGCTGAGAAGCAATTTGCTCCACAAAGAGGCAAGGAGGAAGAAAAGGGCAACAAAGGAGAACCAATGGAAGCTGTTCCCATTTATTGACACTCTGATGGAGGAGTCAGGAGGGGGAGACCCCAGAGAGCAGGAGGTAGGTTTCTGTATGTGGCTGTGTAGATAGTAATGAATAAAATGGGATGTTCATATAGTACCTGAGTATTTGACCCAGAGCATTTTAGAGAATGATATCTGGCAGACTGTAGTTATGAAATAGAAAAGCAAGTTGTTTCCTGGCAGCAAGGACAGGAGAAATGACTATGGCACTCCTCACAGCCATGGCTGACTGTGGCCAGAGCAGCCACGGTTCCTGCACCCACAGGAACACCTATTTCCCAGCACCAACATCAATTGGTCTGAAGTGTGTGCACATACAGTTGAAGGAGTCACCATCTCCCCTTCCCCTCAGATTGGTAGTGCTAGGTTGGAGAAAGAAAATCTGTGAACTTTCTTGCCCTGCTCCCTACTTCTTCAGCACGGCCAGGGAACTACCTCAATATCTGGGGAGCTGGAATGGCTCCTCACATTGGGAAGGGCCTAATGGCAAGAGCTGGTACTGGCCCAGACCTCAAAAGAGATGGCACAGTCTGGGAAAAGGCTAGGGGAAAAAAAAAAAGAATTTGCAGGCTAATGTGACTAATGGCATGATTCAGGCTGGCAATGCATCAGGATGCTTCTTTCTCATTATTCTAGTTGCATGAAGAGCAAAAACCACAAAAGAAACAGACAAATAAGAGGAAAATGTTTTGCAAAGCGAAAACAGTCTATGAAAGGTGATTCAAGACTCTGCTTATCCTGTACAGCAAAAAATCTCCCACTGCCAGCTCTTCTCTCTAGACCTAATAACATAGCACAAAGCAACAAACAAATGTTGCTTTATTTGCTTTCAACAGAGAATGTCAGCTGGGCTGTAAAACATCACTGTGATGTATTCAAAATCAGAAGTACTGTGAAGTATGCACACTATTATTTTTAACCAGGAAAGCAGTAAAACAGAGACATGAAAGAAGAGCTACAGTTCTCAGTACATTCTTTATGTTTGTTGCAAAGCATTCTGCTCCTAGGTGTAGGCAAGGTACAGTATAACAACAGCACTTCCTAGAAATTGCCATGTGAAGTCTTAATTGTTTGCATCATTTGAAAGGCTTTTTTGAGGCTTCATTTGAAACTGTCTCTCTCCTGTCTTCTCTGAGCAGCTGAAGCTGTTTTCCTATAAGCGCTGGTTTCATCAAAACGGAGCTGCTATTCTTGCTTTCATGCAGACGAGCATACATGGCTGGTAGCTGTAAACACTCTTCTGACATCCTTAATGTTTCACTTTTTACTTTACTGCCTCTGCAACCTGACAGGTGGCAAATCCACCAGTATGACTGGCAGTGGCAGTGCAGCATTTGTGAGCTAATAATTTTTCTCTTCAGTTATGATGTTAACTTTTCTGGGTGTGTATTTTTTTTTTTCCCTATAAATAAAGGTTTCACTACTTTTTCATCTTTTAGAGATGGCATTATTATTTAGAGTCCTTTCAATTGGTAGGAACCTTTAAAGGTTGTCTAGTCCAACTCCTCTGCATTGAACAGGGACACCTATAGCTAGATCAAATGGGACAACCTCTTAATTCCTTTAAAGTATTTTCCTTTTGTCTCCCTAGTGCCATCCTCATGATAAGATGCAACAGATTGAGGGCCCTTACCAGCACCTTGTCCTTCTAACTTAGCTATGCTCTCCTGCACCTTCTTGTGGGCAGGCTTGCCATCGCCCTCTTCTCCCTTCAAACCCATTTTAAGGCCCTGCCAATGAATCCAAACAGCTCCTGGGCCAGAGTATGTTTATCTCTTCGATCTAGGTGGACCCTATCAGCAGCCATCAGGCCAGGCACCAAGTAAACTGCCCAGTATTAGAAAAAGCCAAAATTCCTGTGATGGCATCAGCCTCTTAGTCACGTATTTACGTGATGGGTTTTCCTGGTCCTCTCTGTATCCCTGGCTGCCACTGAAGGGATGGAGGAAAACACCACCTGAACTCTGTCCACTAACTGCCATAGTCCCCCAAAGTCCATTTTGTTAGCCCTCAAGCTTCTCTCAGTGGCTTCATTGCTGCCAGCCTGAACTATAAGTAAGGGATAATAATCAGAACAGAGAAACAGACTAGGGAGTCCCTCCGCCAGGGAGGCAGCATATGTCCCTACAGAGGGACATGCTTCCTTTCTAGCTGTATCTTTAAGAAAGAAAACAGAACGATGATGGCTGAACTATATGGACACAAATCATCATCGAGGTCACTGAATAACTTGTAATCTGCATCTAAGACGCCAGACAGTGGCAACTGCAGTCTTTCTGTCTGTAGCAGTCAGCTTGCAAGCCAGCCCTTAAGGGCCTTATGTCACTGTAAAAATGCTAAGAGGCATCTGAGAAATATCTTAAGTATACTTAAAAAATAATCCTGCTTCAAAAGAGGTCATTATATATCAACATGTTCTTTATTTACTGACAAACATAAAAAAGAAATGACCTCATTAGTGTCATAGCTTTTCCTCCCCCTATGGACAGTTCTACGTTTAGTTGGATGTGCTGCAGTAATGGGAAACATGTAATATGTGGTGGGTACTGGGGCTAGTTATTTCTACTGACTCATGTCTCTTTTTCTGAGAGTCTCATTTCCTAATAAGGTAAAATCATCTTTTATTATGATTCAGCCTCTCCCTCTGGTGTAACAGGAGGAGATGTGGGATACCTTGGGTACAGCCTTTTGCATTTCTAGAGGAGAAATTGTAGTGAGACTACTAACCCTTCCAAAAAATCTCAAAAAAACCCCCATAATGGTAGAGGAATTAAAAAAGCAAAAACCCTGCCCCAAACAAGAACCAAACTATAGGGTTTTTTTTCCTCTTCATATCTTTGCATTATAGCTTGCATCAGATATATATAAATATAGTCTGTATTTTTATTTTAAAACTGTGCTGCTATCATTATCTTTTTCTTCCTTTTATGTATTAAAATACAATTTTCAGAGTAGAAAAATGTAAATAAATTATTTTTTGGTTTAAGGCACTGGGCATATTAGAAATGAAGTGGTAACAGGGAAGATGCTCATTAGCATGTACACTGTCTTTGCAAATTACTAATTGCAATGGGAGATCCCTGGGTTAGATTCTCTCCCTGCCTTCCCTTGGGCCCTTTCTGTTCCTAATTATTTCTCATAAAGAACCTATATTGTAACAGAAAGTTCTCTTCACACATACCCACAGGACAAACAAAGCAAAGCACTTCGCAGCACAGGGGCAATACATTTGTGCACAAGGTAGCATATACATCTCTCCACTCTGCCTGGGCCCTCCCTCTGGTTGTGCTGCTCGTAAGCCTTAGGAGTCTGTTCTCGCACCCAGCACCAAGTTCTGCTTTCCTGAGTGGGTTGGTGAACCCTTGTTGTTGCTCACACTGCCTCTCAGGAGAGCAGTAGTGACAAGAAGAAGCAGCGGTGGCTGGGTAGTTCATTTGTCTTTCCCACAAGGAGCTATCTGAAATTTGGTGATTCAAAGATAGCCTCTTTCTCAATGAGGCTTTATGTTTGATCAGAAAGGACCAAAATCTACTCGTTCTTTCTTCTTTGATTACAAAAAACAACCAAATTCTGCATATAAGGAGAAAAGCAGCTCCTGCATGTGCTCTGGGTGCTCATCTGCATTGCAGAGAAACACACAAAAACGCTCTCAGCCACCTCTTGAGAATTTCCTGTACTAGTAACACAGCATAGCTGCCTCTTTAACAGGCAGATGAGTTCGTAAATGCTTTCGAGGCCACTGAAAGCGTGTAACTTTTGCTGTGCAAAGTTTTTTTTTGACACTGTTTCCAGTCATTGAACCTGTCCCACTACTGGTGCTCCTGGCGCCTTGCTGGAGACAGCAGAACAGTTCAGCTCACAGTCTCAATAGCAGTCTGGTTCTTCGGTCCATTTGAGTGATCGTTAACACTTAGCCCAAGGACTGTGACCACAGGGAGTCCTACCTTGTGCCTTGCTGTACTGTTTCTCAGTGGCCAGGTAGCTGACTGAGACTGGCCCAAGGGGTATTCAGTACCAGATAACATCATGCTCCATTGGATGGGATAGTGGAAATAGAACTGTGTGTCTACAAAAGTGGCAGTTGCTCAGAGAATGGGGAAACATCAGTCTGACTGTGGGATGTGGGGAGAAGTGGTGGTCAAGTATTTTTTTGTCCTTCCTCAATTAGAATATTTGTGCCTTGATCCATGAGTTTAACTGCTTTTGCTCTTCCTGTTCTCTCTGCTAGGGGTGAGCAAGCAAGCAGCTGTGTGGGTGCACCTCTCACAGTCGTTAATCAGGTTGTTCAGTGCACTGTTTAAAGGACTTCAGGAATAATGTAATGACCATGGTACAAGAAGCTGTTTATGAGGAGAAAATCCATAAACCACAAAAAATTCATGCATCTGATTTTTCTTCTCCTCAAGTGAAGCACAGAAAAAGAGATCACAGTTTGAGTGTAAAAAAAAAAAGACATGAAACAAGAGATAAAACAATCAACTCCCGAAAAATCAAATCCCCCAAACAAAACAACCTCAAACATTTATATATACTAAGAATACTATAGAAAAGTATATATTTGTAAATGTCCGAGACTGTGTTCAGACACCCAGTAATTTCATGCAGTGGAAGTGCTTTCTTATCTGAAAGCAAAATCCAGGATAAAACCACCCACAACTGTAAATAGCTTAGATAGATTCAGCTTTTAATTTCTGATCTGATATGCTATTTTCTGTCACAGCAAATTCTGTTATTTGTGTTCCTTCTGATACAGTCACCCTAGGGGCTCAGCTGATGCTCAGTAATGCAATACTCAGTCTGTGGCCTAAGGGTCAGCACAGATTTCATATTTTCTTGAGCTCCCATCCTTTGTATCAGAGTGGTATCTCTGATTGTGTGCATTAAGAGGGTAAGTTTGTCCCCCACTCCCTTATTTGGTAAATCAAGTAAAACTCAAATTCTAGGAGAGATCATAGGCACTTGGTGGCTGGGAGGCAGGAAGGAAGAGGGAAGAAAGATACAGAGTAGAAATTCTGTTCTATTTCTTCTTGTGTTCAGATTATTCCCTTTGACTCTGACATAGCCTTTATGCTTCTACTGTGACTTCTCCTGTTTAACTTTCATAACCTTTCTGAGAAAAATGTATCCCCAGTTCTTTCAATCTTTGTAGATGACTTTTAAATTTGGACAGCTGCTACTCTTGTGACTTTTACGTGCAAAAGGAGTGTACACCTCCCAAACTCCCGCCTCCATTATGTGCCCACTGCTAATCTCAGGAATACCAATGAAAAACGGTTGAGGACAAAGCTGCTTGAGCGTATAATGGTGCATAAAAATACTGCAGTAGGGTTATAATATAAACGCTGCTGCTGTTGTAGAAGTGATGTCTTATATCTGAGAGGCTCAATTAATTTTAGAACACCAATGACAAACACTTTTGGTGCCTTTTTCAGCTAAAATACACAAGGCTAGAAAGTAGGCAGTATGTGGTGTGAGAATGTGCTTTGATAAGACTAAAATATTGCAGACAGACGCTGGCCCTCATTATTTCCTTATATTTTTCAGGGGCAAAGTGAACTGTTGATATTTCATTAATAACACTGAAAATGTATGAAAAAGATAACAGATTTGATGAAGCACGCTGAAATCACTTACTACAGTGAATTATTAGAATAGTAATGTCAACAAGTGCCTCTGTTGTTACCTTGTTTTCCATTCCTTAATTGGCCTGTTTATTTCACCCTGCATGTCATCTAAATCTTTTATGGTGATCTCACAGGAAAATACCTACTCTTCTGCTGTTGTTTGTAGAGTGTCTAGTGCAATGAAAAGGGTATTGATCCCTGCTTGATATCCATAACTACCACCATTCGAAGCAAAAAACAGCAGTAGCTCTATTGAATGGGTTTCTATTTTCTTTTTCTTTTTTATCACAGATAAAATTATGTTCTCTGAATGATATTGTTGAAAATGTCAGTATTGAAAGAATAATAATGAGCAAAATTGAGATGGGTGAAAACAAAAAAGATATTAACTGGCAATTATAAAAATTGAGATATTTAATGAAAGAATAAAATTTCAATGAGATATCATCTCAATTTTCATTACTTTCTCCTACATCAGTGCAAGTACCAAGTATTATTATTATAGCAAAACCAGAACATAGAATTTCTTATATAAGTATTACCAGGTATTTCAGCATGTGTTTCCATTTCCCATTCTTGAAAATTTCATCCTACCAAAGTCCTTTGAGAAAAAGAATTGCAATTAGTAAGATTTCTTTTCGATATTTATAAATATTGGGATAGGAGTGGCGCCTTAAATGGTTTTGAGCTGCTATTTTCTTGGAAGTTGCTGTGAAAACTTGCTGAGAGCATGAATTATCAACTTCCCATGAGTAAGAACTACTGCACTTAACTTCCCCTTTTTACCGTAATAAATTAATTTTAACAAAACAGTAAGAGACCATGGCAAATCTTAAGCATTGGAGTATGATAGGTCTTCTGAAGTAATGGTTCTATTCTCTGATATTTCAAAAACTATGTTACAGAGACCAACCATAAAATCACACTCAATCTCACAATGCTTTGCCTGCCATCATTTCTCCAGGAGTCTCTGAGCTCTGCACCTAACACCTTACTTGTACTCAATCTAAATGAATATATGTGTGTGTACTGCTATTGCATTTGTGTTGTAATTTAACTTAAATAATTCCTCTCTTTGTGGCATTACTTCTTTTTTCCCACTAACATATTCCTAAAGAATAGGCATTTTTTTATTTTAGGCTTTGGTTTGATGAATTCTCTTAAGCTATGTCCTCATTGCACAGACTGTAGCACAGTGCAGAGGCACTGAAGATAAATGAAATATTAGAAACAAACTAGTCTAATTTTACTACAAATCAGCAGACTCTCCATTTTGCTGATTGGCCTAGTAGTTCCTCCCTACATTTATTTATTCATTTATTTATTTTTCTGTCTTAGGTAACCTCTCCTCAGCAATAGTAACCAGAATTTAATATGATTTCCTAGACGACACCTCAATATGACCTATACAGAGCAATTGGTCTTTCCATGTCTGCACGGGAAACAGTTTCCCTTCTGTTGCTGAGGACTCCATCTATGCTTGCCATTGCCATGCCTCACTAATGGCCATATCCATCTTGTGATCAACAAACATACGCTGTTCATTTACACTCATTGTTGCTTTTAACTGAAAAATTCTCTATTCATGATGCGAGCTTCAAATTCTCAAATACTTTATGTGATTCATTATTTTTCTACTGAGCCATTTTAAGTAGTCCACTTCTCTCTGAATGGTATCCCAATCATCTTTTTGTATTAATAGCAAAACATTTCCCAAGTTTATGTTGTCCCTCATTTCACTAGCATTTTCTGCTAATTATGGAAGTAGCTGAATCTTTTTCAAGACACATCCCTGGGGATCACCACTAATAAATGTGCTCCAGCTCAGCAGTTTTTCTGTTAGTGTAACATATTCTTGCCTTCTAGTAAGTTCCACAGCTGTTTCAGACTGTAGAAATAGACTTCAGGAAATACCCTTTTTGTTATCATCAAATATTTCACATAAGACCAAACATGGAATAGCCTATAACAAGAGTTTATTTTCTGCAAAGTTAATCTGGCAGAAATGATCTTTTTGAGACTCACCATGCATTCTTTTTTATTTTCCATTCACAGTACACATTCAGCATTTACTCCAGACCTTTGCTCATTGCTGAGATAAGCATAATGGACTGCAGTTTTGATAATGTTTTTGTTGCAGAATTGTAGGTTTTCCATTCATTTGATTCTGCCTGTTGTGGTTTTATTTGCAAATTTTGCACATGAAATGTCATTCCATAGTCTGGAAATTATTTCACAATTCTGGTAGGGAGATTAGCTAAACTAAACAAATGCACTTGAGTACTTGAGTGCTATGCTGATTTCAGCAAGACTTTTGATACTGTCTCCCATAACATTCTCATAGGTAAGCTTAGGAAGTGTGGCATATATAAGTAAACAGTGAGGTGGACTGAGAACTGGCTGACTGGCGGAGTGTTGTGATCAGCAGCACAGAGTCTGGTTGGAGGCCTGTAACTAGTGGTGTTCTCCAGAGGTTGGTGCTGGGTCTGGTCTTGTTTAATATGTTCATCAGTGACCTGGATGAAGGGATAGAGTGAACCCTCAGCATGTTTGCTGACGATACAAAGCTGTGAGGAGTGGCTGACATGCCAGAAGTTGTGCTGCCATTCATGGAGACCTGGACAGGGTGGAGAGTTGGGTAGAGAGTAACCTAATGAGGTTCAACAAGGACAAGTGCAGTGTCCTGCACCTGAATGATACTGAAGCTGGTCTTAAACAGTGTATGAGGATGTGCAACACTGCAACTTTTTAAAACTCTTCCCAAATTCATTATTTATGTGTTGTGTGTTAGTCAGATGCTATGTATGTCTCTCAGCATGCAGAGCTGGGCATCAGCTCTCATCAAGGTGATGTAAGAAGCAAAGTGATCTTCCTCTTCTTCTAATACCAAAGTTTCCTTCCACCTGTGTCTCATTTTGAATAGCTTCCCACTTTCTTCTAACTTACTGCTATTTCTGATTGCCTGTCTAAAATGCTGTTTGCTTAATTTTCTTTGCAAGAAGAAACTCAGATTGATTTTTTGGCAATTGCTCACTTTCTCCTTACACTTGCTGGCTTTTAAGATAGAGCTTTCATTGTTGACTTGTCATTTTAGAAACAATACTCCCTCATTAAATACTGCATAAGCTGAAAGAACTCTATAGTGCTTATGTAACAGCATGAAAATAAAGGGGAGAACCCTCATAATGAGAAATAGAGGTCTCTATGGAAATGAGGTCATGGAAATGGATGAAAAATAGTTCACTGGAGTTACTAGACTGCTAATGCTTCTCAGAAGTATCTCGTGACAAATGACAAATGCTAGAAATGTTGTAAGAGCTGAGCTGCATGATTAGATCACCTGTGGGAATACCTTTCTATCACAAAACAAACAAAACAAAGAGTCAGCCTCTTGCCAAGACAGTTATAAGGGCACAAATATTTCACAGCAAGGACTAGGAGAAGACATAAACTCTTATACAGAGAGTACCAGCAAACTAGATAATTACTAGATAATTACAACTAGTTTTTTTGGTAACACCATCAGTATGAAAAGATGACCTACTTTTTTCTTTCTGCTACAGATATTGCTAATAAATACTTACAGAATTCATGAAATCCCAGATTGTTAATCAAATTAAATGAACCATGCCATAGTAAACATGGTCATTCATTGTGAACCACGTGTGAGTTTAAGGGCATGACCATTCTCTAAATTCTGGGGTGGATATACTGTATCTAAATAGCAGCCTAGGCCATGCTGCTGTGATCTTACAAGTCTCTAGAGTTACTGGAAATCCTGCTCAACAGGAAGCATACAGGAGAGGAATGGAAGCTGGCAAAGAATTGTGTACCTACAGCATACTGCACTGAGTGACTCACCAAGGAGTACTTCAAAAGGGATTTGGGATACATTTTATATTCAGGATATATATTATATAGGTCTTTTGGGATACCCTTCAGTCTTTAGAAGATTGGTTCTTTATAGAATTTATCACCACAGAAAAAAAAGTAACAATGAGAAAGAAAGCATATGGTAGAATTGGAAAGTTAAAGCTGTGTCCAAATTTGGGGATCTTCCAAGAATAACATATCACTATTTTGTGTATTATCCTGCTTCTGTACAGAACTTCAGCCCTTTCATTGCAACTTATTCAATTGTAGTTTAACACGTACTAAGTGGATGAGCATTCCTTATGAACATTTTGTTCTGTGGGTATACATATGAATGAACATGTTTTAAGTACTTGCCAGAAAAATGCTCCTTATGACAGCACCATAAATTAGGCTTTATCCATGCATTTGTAGTTAAGATGTGGGAAAGGCTGTACGAGACAGCTCTCTGGAACAGGAAAATATCTGGCTGCTCTCTATATTAGTAAAATCCTCCTTAGACTGGTTTCTGCTTTTCTCAGAGTGCATTTACAGTGCATGTACTGCGGTGGTTTCACATTGAGGGTCAGCTCTATTGTGCTGCTCTCTTGCTCACCTCCTCAACAGTATAGAGGGAGAAAACATAATGTAAGAAAAAAAAAAAAGCCGGTGGGTTGAGAAAAGGTCTTGGAGATCACTCACTAATTACTGTCACAGGCAAAACAAATGCAGTAGAGGGAGGTTAATGCAATTTATTGCCAGCTACTAACAGACTGGAGCAGTAACAGCTAAGAGAAGAGTACAAACATCTTCCTAAAATTTACCCTCTTCTACCTCCTCCCACAGAGCAGCACAAGGGAATGCGGCTGTGGTCAGAATCCCACTACCAAACCCTTGCTGTGTAAGTCTAATACAAAGGCTTCAATTTCTTTCTGGCAGTGATCTGCCCGTTGGAGCATCCTTGCGGAATTGCTGTTTACTGGCTTGAATCTGCTTGCTTTCAGCTTGCTAACTAGTATTTAGTTCATAAATTTTCACTCTCAGCATTTTGGGATTGTGTTTGGTATTTTTTCTCTATGTCCCCACTTCTTTTGGCTGCTGTGCCTTCCTCTCGTGATTTCCACTAGACAGTGCATTACGTTGGTTTTGATATATCAGACTCTCGCATTCATGATCTAGCAGCTGTTCAGTGTTGCCTTACTAAGCAGACTGTCATTTAACTGTTTCCTTGGGTAACTAGAGCTGTTAGCAGTGCAGTTTCTAGGCCTACCAGTTTTACCCCCAGTGATAGCTGGATGGATCTCTGAGAGCAAAGACAGGAATATAATCAACCTATTTTGCGTGGTACGGCACAGAGCCAGAACTAGGAGACTCCCTTTAGTCCTGGGCCATATGACACCACTGTTGCCAGCTTTGCATATGACAGCTGCTAGGAAGGAGGGATGAGACCTGATCAGTGGTGAATTTTGTTCTTAACTCTTCCAGTTCTGGCTCTCCTGTTTCCCTTGAGATGCACAGCACAGACTGAGCTAAGGCCGAAAGAACAAACTGGCCAAAGACGCAGCTTGTGCTTCCCTGAGAGCAAAGTTGTTCAGGTCAGTGCTGAAAATGCACACTAGAACAGTCAGAGTCTCTGTGCTTGAAATGATAATATGGTTATAAGTTCTCTTTTTGCTGGGTTTATGGATTTAAATGGACTTCATGAATTCAGAAAACAAATTCCTATTTGCTATAGCCTTCATTTTCTTCTATGGAAATGCAGGGAAATATGGCTCTCTGCCACATCCCATGTGAAGACTGCATATATGTAACTGGAAATCAGAGGAACAGATGACATACACTGGCATCAGGCAGGATTTATGGGAAGCTGCTCCTGTGACAGTCCTCTCCTATATAACCTCTCACAGTCCTTTCTAAGAGTTATTTCTATTACTCTGTGTAAATAGTAGTGCAGAGACATTGCCTACGTTACAATAAATATTTGTAGACTCATAAGACAGATGTATGCACTAACTTCTTAATGAGAAGGTAATTAAAAGTGCTATCTCTTCTCCCAGAGCTGATGGCACAAAGCAAAAATCTATTGTTTGCTATCCAAAATAAAAATTGTATTATGACCTGTTTTTATTTCAGTAAAATACTTACAGAATTCCTATAAGTATTCTGTTTAGCATCTTTAAAATAACTTTACATCAAATACATAGACATCAATGAAATATTATTAGTACTGTGGTTTTAGAAAGCACCTGTGTTCATTTTGCAGTTAGAAACAGATAGCAGCTCTGATAAAGAGAAAAATTTTTGAACATCATTAAAAAGAGCCCGATTCCACCTTCCACCCTAACCCTCTAAATGCTTGGGTTGGATGAAAGCATGTCATTCCATGTTAAAAAAAAAAAAAAGAAAGGTAATTTATCAGTGTTATCAATAGTGTAGATGCTAATGGCTTTCTGGGTATAAAAAGATGAAACCAAGAAATCCTTTTGTAACTTTTTAAAAGGCTAATCCTTTATTGTTATGATATGAGAATGTTAGGACATTAGATGTGCTGCAAATATTAAACTAAAATGATTTCTCCTCACCATGCTAATCTGGGATCAGCACAATTTTTCAGTAAAAACTGGGAGGTCATAGGGAAGTTACTCTGGCAATAGTGTAGGATGAAGATGCTGTATCTTTCTAGAGATAAACAAACAATTGGGACTTGTGAGGAACTCTCAGATTGTAAAAGGGAGTTTATATACCGACACTCCAGACCCAAATTTCTCCTTTAAAATTTACCCTTGTCTGAAAGATGGAATTCCTGCCTACCACATTCCCAGCTAAATCAGGTGTCTTAGTTCAAAATGTATTTAACTCACAAAGTTATATAGCCTGTGATATACAGGGAATCAGATCACATATCAGAATATTTTTTGTGCTTTCATTATTTCCCAGTTAAAGTCAAGAGCAGAGTCAGGGCCTATAATAGGCCGCGCTATGCTGGTTGATCAGTTTCCCCTCTGGCTCTCCACGTTCATTAACCACACACATGGAAGCTTCCCTTCCAGCTGAAAAGCCACCCTTGTGTCACAAAGGAAAATCACTGTGGTGGGAGGGAGGTGTTTGTTGATACGTATGTCACTTCACCTAGAAAACCAAGACAAGGAAGAGCTTAAGCCTGAGCTTAGGAGGTGGGAACCTCACTGTGCCTGTTTCTGCCAGGAGGGATTTCTCCTGGAGAAGCCATGTAATGGATCTCTGTGAGCTTTTCTTGCAGTGAAGACCTCTCCTTTTGTCCTGTAAAAATAGCTATGGTAAATCTCTCTGAGAAGCCCACAGCAAAACTGCCCATTATTTCTGCCACAAAACTGCCTAGAAACATTTCTGCTGCCAATGTGCAACAAAGCTGCAGAGGGGAAGAGGGGATCAGTGATTCCGTAATGCTTTAATCTAACACCTCCTTCTCCAGACCTGTCCAGGGCATTGCTGTATAGATATGAGAGACTTAACTTTAACAGAAAGCGAATGGCCAAATTGCTTCATATTCTAAGCACATCTGAGCTACAGGATCTCCAACATGTGTTTACTGTGGATTTATTTAAAATAATTAAATACCTACCAGTGTGCTAACAATGAATATATTTTATTACAGCCATTAAGATCTCCTGATGTCCTAGCTATACACAATCAATATTTTCTTGTGATCAATTGCTGAACAGTATCACTTCTATTACATAAAGAAGATAAATGGAGTGCTAAAGGTCATGGTATGACTGTTCTGGATGTGCTTCACAAAGCAGAGGCATGAATAACCCGGCTGAAACTCCTTCACCTACAGGGCCAAATGACCTGCATGTAGGGATTTCTCAGCAGATTTTAAGTTACGGAGTACAGACAAAGGAAAAAAAAATCATGCAGCTAGAGCAGAGACACTGTCCTGACACTGCTTATCAGGTGGTACTGCAAGCAGGAAGATCTATTTCAATCCTCATGCATTGGGATTCAATTCTCATGCAGACATCCTCTGTCTGCACTGGGCAGATATATGGGTTTTAGGCCTTGACCTAGCAGATTTAATTGCCAGGACATGCTGGCATGTATTCCCCTCCCCAGATGCTTATTTTACCACTTGGACTTTCTCACTCCTTCCTTCTTGGGTGCTAGATCTCAGACAAGGTATCAAAGAATCATAGAATCATTAAGGTTGGAAATAGCAATTAGATCATCTAGTCCAAGAATCAACTCATGCCTGTGATTGCTTTAGTCCATGTTCTTCAGTGCATGTTTCTCGGACACCTCCAGGGACGGTGACTGCACCACCTCCCTGTGCAGCCTATTCCAATGCCTCACAACTCTTTCTGAGAAGAAATTTTTTCCTAATATCCAACTTGAATCTCTTCTGGTTCCTCTTCAGGGTACAAGAAGGATGCAACAGCCTGAGAATGAGGACACAAAGCTAAACTCAGCTTGCAGCCCTATATACCTCAGATCCATGCCAGCTTCTTGGACAAGTCCTTGTTTGTATAAATTTCTTAGACCACCACATCCCACATTTTTTATGAGAACAGATAAGAGCTAAGGACTGTTTTTGAAACTTTTTGCGAACTGTCTGCTCCCAGTAAGAACCCCTGGTCTGCTACGGAAACCTCATTCCATGAGGCTGAACACGTGACAGTTGATTCTGCTCATCCAGCATCAAATAAATAGTTTATACATATTCATTTTTAAGCCTGACTGAGTATGCCGATTTAAATTAGTCTTCTGCACAATAAACTGTTTTAAAAGGCTTTAAATTATGAATATTTATATTGCTATTAATTTGAGATGCTACTAGTATTTTTCTTTAATGGTTAATTATGACAACTACTGTGTTTGAATTATTCTAGAAATCTTTCCATTATCTCATTTGTAAATAGTCATTCCTGCGCTTACACCTTCTTATTTTATGCTGAGCCTTAAGTGAAATACAATTAGAGCCTTTTAAACAAACAAAAAAAACCTCCAAACCAACATTCTGCTCTCCTAAGCACTAGACTATTTTTTCAACAAGCTTAAGGCCAAATGATACGCGGGTTTTTATCCTGTAAGTAGATTTTGGTATAGATCATGCATTAAAAGATCTGCTGTCAGATAGCAAAAGAGCCAGACTGTGTGCTAGAAAATTCCATGAGGAATAGAGAAAGAAGCAATGTTTTCCACAAGCTGTTTCCTAGCAGCTCTTCCAGCTTTGAGACAACTACTGCACAGCTACCACTACTACCACTAAGGATTTGCACTTAGTTCATTCAGTTAAAGATAGGGCATGAGTTTAAAATACAAGTGTTCCAGAACATAAACATAAAACCAAAAATCCTCTTACGGGTGCACTCTTAAATGCCAAACTTCTCTTTCTGGGAGGAATAAATCTCATTGAAATTCATGGCTGCAATCATTTTATTTCAAAATATGTGTAAGAAGTCACTGTGTTCTATTCTCAGCAATTGAACTACCATCTTCTATCCATGGCCTTTCTCCCTGAGTGTGATATCTTAAGTTTTAGATAACAATTTTAGGTCAAAAGTGAGCAAAATAATGAACAAATGATGCAAAGATAATATCATTGTACTCCAGTTTATCTGGACAGGGAGAATGTCATATGAATTTGTTCCAAATTAAGTGAAGGAAAATGAACGGGAAGGAACTGATGGGTGAGATGGTGGGAAAAAAACTTCCTCTGGAAAATAGAGTCCCTTGGGACAGTTAGAATTAGAAACTGCAGACCAGATTTGATATTTCAGAGATACAAAATCCCTGTCATGCTAGAAACTCAGCATACAGTGATAACTACTAGTTTCAGACCAGTAAAGCTAGGTTAGTGCCAGCAGTTTATATGATCTTGCATATTAAAATACTTTAGGAAAAACAACAACAACAACAACAAAAAAACGAGATGTTATTTACGAGCCTGTATGCTTCTTGATTCCATTAGTCTAGACAGACTTACCTGCATTTCTCAGGCTTTGCTGTTGAAGACCTAATTTGGACTGGCATCCCAATACAGTCTGCCATCACTGATTACTTCTTGGTAGAGGATCAGAATGTTGCTTTGGGTGAGCAATTAAGCAAGGTTTGTCACTTGTATTAGCCTGCCTTATTGGTAGCTAACTGAACTAAGCTTAATCCCATGGCATCATATATGTGAGTGTGACATGTCCAGAAATCATGATATGAGAAAAAAGAAATGGAAAGGAAAGGAAAGGAAAGGAAAGGAAAGGAAAGGAAAGGAAAGGAAAGGAAAGGAAAGGAAAGGAAAGGAAAGGAAAGGAAAGGAAAGGAAAGGAAAGGAAAGGAAAGGAAAGGAAAGGAAAGGAAAGGAAAGGAAAGGAAAGGAAAGGAAAGGAAAGGAAAGAGGAGAGGAAAGAGGAGAAGAGAGGAGAGGAAATGAAAAAGGGAAAGGAAGGGAAAGGGAAGAACAGAGGAGAGGAGAGGGGAGGAGAGGAGAAGAGAGGGGAGGAGAGGAGAAATTATTAGGGAAAGAAAACCAGGCTACTGTATACAAGAAGGAATAAAGCATTTTGGGATTGGAAAAGAAAGTAAAGGTTTTAAGTCATGGCAAGGGAGATCCTAATTAGACATTAAGAAAATTTTCCAGTTGTAAAAATAGGAGCACCAGAATAGGCTGCCTGAGGAAGTTATTCTAAAATAATTGATCTTGCTTTTAAGCAGAAGGCTGGGTTAGCTGCCTTGTGAGATGTGTTTTTTTAAACAGGCCTGGGAACTCAGCCTTGGCTGAGGCTGAGGAGATGCTCCCTGAGCCCTATTGCTGCTGAAAGGCCATGGGCAGGGGAGTGGAGGGCTCTGTCAGCATCCCCACTGCAGACAGGCAGGCGACTGGGACTGTGCACAGCGACATTTGAATGCCAGTCATGGCATTCCTTTTCAGTATTACTTTCTGTAAACCTATACCACTAAAAGGCAAAACCACAAAGAGATGTAATTTTCAAGGCTTTGAAAGTAGAATTGATGAGAAGGAAAGCAATAAAAAATTCATCATTCAGATCAACAGTAGTGTTGGATCACTTCTTACAAACCTAATGATCCTTAGCTAAATATTCATTGGAATATTTAAGCTTAATTTCAAAGTAGCCTGAGACATATCTGAGTCTTGATCTTCAATTCAGAATTCAGTGTGATCTTAATATCCTGAGGGGAAAATGAAACGCTTGCACATAGAACTGGGTAGAAAGGCTATTCCCTGCTCCAATAAAGTTGTCAAGATTAAAAAAAAATCCTGTCCCACACTGGGATGAACGTCTAAAAGCTTTTCATAAGAAGAAGAGAAAAAAAAAAAAAAAAAAAGACAAAAGCTGGAAGGAGAGAGACTGATTCTTCTATCATCTCCAAGTACTCAGCTCAGACGAAAGCGCACTGCAGGGTCTCACACATCACAGAGGAGTAGGCATAAGGGTTTGACTGATTTGGCCTGACCTTCCCAGGCTCCCTTTGCACTGGGGAAGGCTGGCTGAGTTCAGCCAACTAACATGGGAAATCCAAGTTCAAACCTATTTGAACCAAAAGACCAAAGACTTGAACCTTGATCTCCTATGTCTCAGATAAGTGTCTCTGCCATTAGGCTCTTGTGGATTCTGGGTTAAATTTGAAGCCCACCCTCATGCTCACCATTTTTCCATTCCCCTCATCTTCCCCACATGTGACTAACTTTTATCTATTTTTTCTTTCTGAAACTGGTGCCTCCATGATATAGCAGGTCCTATTTATAACAGGCTTACTTCGCTTGTGGAAAAAAATATATACTTATTCACAGAATTCCAATTAACTGTTTTTGTATCCTAGTAATGCAATACTTTTAGTTGTTCAGATACATTTAAATCAATGGACAGACAGCTGTAGCTGTAAAATGCGTAATACATACACTCACTCCACAAGCTTTCTGCTGTTACCACACAGTGACCACTGCTGGGTAGATCTGAGTCATCTCATCAATCACCTTAAAAGCCATGAAAATTAATTTCCAAATGAAAGCATTTTCAATTCATCTTTCATGTGTCATAAAGATACTCTGAGTTGAAATTCCTTATTATCTGTCTCTTTCCTCCCACCTCTGCCATCGCTGCACTCGTCACTCACAGAGAAAGCTGCAGAAGTCTACATTTTCATAAAGCTATTTGGGATTTTTCCCAGATAGCTCCCATTAAGAAGTCAGCAGAAGAGGCAAAGATGAAATCGTGGCACAATAGTTTGAAAATTTGGTCCTGTGTGTGAATTTTACTTTGTAAATGAAAAGATGAAGGAAATGAGAGTAGGAAAAGCAGTAAGTCAGGGACAAAGTTAAAAAATCATGTGTTGCTTTCAGTAATATCTTAAGAAAAAGCTCCTGTCTTAAAATAAGTAGAATTTCTAACTGACTTATGCTTAGGGAACTCAGGACTTATCAGCATCTTCATAGTATACAGCAGAAGATATCTTTTGTTTTCTGTATGGCCATAAAAATCTTCACAATATTACAAAGTGAAATTTGCAAAAGAAGGATAGTGTCTTAATGCTGAATGCAGAATTAAATAAAAGTATTCATTCTGTTTATGTAATTTAGCTAACTAAATCCAAAACTGAGAGTCAGATTGCTGATAGCCCAGATCTCTAAAAGGGACACACTGAAGTTTACAGCCTTGAGAAGATTAAATCTTAGTTAAAGCTTTACAACTCTGCAAGGCCCTGTTTTTCTGAGAATATTTGTGTTTTCAGATAATCCTTGAGTTTTATGTGAAACTTAAAAAATTCCAGTACTATAAAATAAGAGATTATTTGGTTTGTCAACATCATCCAGTATTTTCGGGAGGGAGGATCTTTCATACCTTACAATTTTGCTCAAATTTCTTTTTAATTCAGACTTAACAATATCTATTTCATATTTAATGAGAGACAGAAACGCTTGATAATATGGTTTGATAACTTCTCAGTTTAAAACCAAAAGAAAACCACTCCCAGGACAATCCTGGCTACAGAAAAGTCTAGACTACAGAATTTCAATGCTGCTTGAGTTTTGCAGAGATAAGATTTTTTAATAGATAAAATTATTCAAATATTCTTAAAATTATGTACAGGAAAATCAGAAACAACATTGATTTCTCCTTGCATTTAGTATGTTATTCTCTATTAGGGTGAATGTGCATATCCTCTCTGTTAAAGTATATACCTTTAATTTAGAGATTCCCGTGTTCTTTGCAGATGAACAATCCCCTGCAGATGCAATTATTTCAACTAATAGTTCAACTGAGCAGCATCTGCTGATTCCCGACATTGACCTGGCCTTTGCCTTGTAGAAAATCTGCCTTCTTTCTTCACAGAGCTAAAGCAATTTTTCACATGGATCAATATTTAATTTTTAGTTTCGGGTTTTTTTTTCCTTTCTTTTCTTTTTTTTTTTTTTTTTCCCCCTTCCACAAGTGAGCTGAGCAGCAAGAAGCAGGGACAAGTCCTGAAGAAACAATCTATAAGATTTTGGTGGGCAGTGGGTTATACGCCACAGCTTTAGAACTTTTCCTTTCACTTTACTGGCAAATGTTTACTTCTGCTGAACAACACACTAAAGAATTCTCTGCCAAAATGCATGTGCTGTGAGTCTATGTTATTAGAAACATATTGGTTTGCAGTGATGCTGTAAAATGTTTTAAGCATTTGGGTCATGCCCTATACATTAAATTGTCTATCAAGAAAGAACGATATTTGAAAATGGCTTTCCCAGATCTCCATAAATAAGGAAAACATTATCCTCAGCATAAACAAGAAAATCCATTATTCTGAGATGGATTCATAGAATTTCTCTTTTACAGAAGAAATATAAAATAGTTAAAAATATATAATATAATAACTGTGAAATTGATACTCAAAACCAAAACTGTACTGAAGCTTAAAAATGGAAATGTGAAAATATTAGTTTTCAAAAAATATTTCTAAACTTTCCTACATTAGATTTACATTTGTCTTCCCAGTCAGCTTGATATAAAATTATTTTTAAAATTCAGTTTTAGACCACATTTTTAAAAAGACTAGATGTTATCTTCTTTTTTTTTTTTTTTTTTTTTTTGCATTTTTTTATTTGCACTGTTCCCCAGCAGGAAGATGGGAAAAAGTAAATAAATAAAAAGAATCAATATCTGCTCTGAGTGGGGCTGAAAATATGCTGCTGAAAGCTAGAACTATTATTAATCTGTTAATGAGAGTGCATATCTTATCCTGAGGTAAGTACTGATGCATCTTGCTGTTTCTGAGATAGCCCAGCTCACAGGGAACAAGAGGTAACCCAGTCTCTTCAGTTGAGCCACCAGTGATCTTGGTGCCTCCACAGGAGCTCCTGCTCCTGGGGACACAAATCGCGGTCTGCACTGAGATTCACTGATAGTGGGTGAGCAATAACATGGCACTTGTGTAGGGTGCCTCTCCTTTCTGGGAGTGCAACCAGGCCCGTATACACTGTAACATGCATTTGCTGTTGGCAGTCATCTTCCTTCGTACACATTTAACTCACTAATTGCCCTGTCTATATTTTACACATGCTCCTAGGTTTCAATTTGTAGCAGCACCTGTTCAGTTCCTGCCATGTACTTTTTAACATTACATTTGGACATTCTTGGATGGATGGGATCCGTTTCCAGACTAGAACACGTTTGGGATCTACTTGTGTCCAGATTCTTGTTATATTAAAAAAGGTCTAGGCAATGATAATGAATAGAGAAATTCAATTCAGTTCACCATAAATAGGTATCAAGAAAGAAATTCAGCAGCCCAGCCAAAAAGTATCTAATTCCATTTGAACTGCCCTAAAAAGTCTAGATATTAGCACTTTAATTTGGTTATGCTTTTGAAGATAGTTTTCTCCTTTTCCCTTTCAGCCTTTGTTTCCCATCCTGCAGCAGTCTGGGAGTACCAGGAAGGAGATTTCTTTCAGATCTCAGCATGACCACACACCCCAGGAGCACTCCTGTTCGACTTCAGTCACTCACATATGAAGTCCTCATATCGTCACTAGAACAGATGAGTGTGAGCTGTACCCTCTGGTAAGCGTGCAGTTCATATAGCTTAAATAGTACTCTTCCAGCTGCTAGGTGTGCTGTATCAACTGGAGACAGCTTTCCTCAGGAGCTGGCAGGTATGATGCTGGACCTGAACGTGCTTCAGATGTTCCTGGGGTGCAGTGCAAGGCTGGGCAATGTTCTCCGCAAGGCAGATAGGGGTGATAGATGCTTGTTTTGGTGGGGATGCTGAGCCCTGCTGCTAGTGGATATAATCAGCTGTGTTGACTCTACAGCTCTGCTGACTCTACAGACCCAGAATCAAGATGCCTACAAATAAACCCTTCAATTTGAGTTTCAATTGCAAACCTGATCCCTCCTTTCCCAGTTTGCATTTCTCTTTTAAACAACAGCACCTGAGGATGTTTACTGGACTTCTGATGGGTCACAGTGTGATGCTCCTTACTTTCTTTTTGTTTGCATTTCAATCGTAACCTCAAAGTGCACCTGCTCCACTCTCCTATTTGGAGTAGGTGCTTTAGATTTTCAGACTGTGGGAGTAAGTTACAAGCTCCTTTGCTTAGTAGAAGCCCCTCACCTTGCAGTGTACTGAATAAGGACTGAAAGGTCAGGAGAAAGCAAAAAAGGTTTGCTCTTTTCATTCTCTATTTTAGCAGCTCAATCAGTGTTTCTGTTTTCTTTGGTTTTAAAATATAGCCCCTGGTAGAGTTGTCTTTACAGTCTATATATCAAAGCTTCCCAAGCTAACCACATTCTTTAGAGGGTGATGATATTTGTTGGATTGGCAGCGCAGAATGCCAGGCCTGAATTTCAGTTAAGCCTGTGACAAGAGGATCCCATATTTGCTCCTGACTAAAAAAGGAAAAAAAAGCAACAGGAAAATATGATCTTTTCTCCCTGGTTTTCATATGAGCCCTTCACTAAGCAACAGGTTTAGAACGGTATTCTGCATATGGTAAAACCATATTCCAGTGCTGCTTAATTATATGTTTTCAATTTATTTTCTCTGACTGTGCAGGCAAGTGCATTATTGTGTGTTGTTACATAATACCCAGCCATGTGGAAAAGGAACAGACACACCTTTGGCAAGTGACTGCAGAAGTCTCCAAAGGTTTTCAGCCATGTTTTCACAGATGTCCTCTTAGAACCCATCTAATCCTCCACATCAAGGTTTTATAGATTATTTGCACTCACTGGGACTGGTGCAGTATGAAGCCAGGCATGCAAAGACTGCCAGCTGGCCAGAATATTTGATAAATGTGAGAACAAAAAAAATCCCACTCATAGCAGCGAAGTGATCTATTCCTGGAACACCAGCTGGATTGCTGTAATAAGCTATTAAACCAGTGTAGTAAAATGAAACCCAGATACACTATGCAGATTATATAGCAAGTCTATTTCCTTGTATAGCTTGGTTTCATTGCTTTAATTTTAGATTATTGGTCACTTGCAATGATTAAAAGATATGGAAAAACTTGGTCTTTTTATTCATGAGTTTTGAACTAGAAAGCCCCAAATTAAAACTATTTAGGACTGTGTGCCTGGCACCCTTAAATATCTGCTTCCATTTCCAATGACTCAGTGAGGCAGACTCTCTGGCAGACTAATTTTACTAAGAAACTGTATCTCAGACCTGGAAATGAGATAAGTACTTATAAAAGACGTTCTCAGAAAAACAAAATCTCAAATGCACTCCAATGTAACACAATATTTCTTCTTACAATAAAGAATAATTTAAATATCTAAAAGAAGATGAAGATTGATATTGAGGACCATGTGTAATAGCACCATCTTGTGATCCCTGCAAAAATAAATAAATAAATAAAAACACATATTTTAATTGGAAACTCCGCTCTCTACTAACTCAGGCAGTCTTATTTTTCTGTGTCCATAATTAGCTTGGATATGATATATGACAATAAACAAAAAATTCAACTATAAACATGACCCTAATGGGAATTACTTGAATGCCGCATTAAAGAGTGAGGTAAGTTGAGATACGTGGTTTTGTTTACATTATTTTACTTACTGGTTAAAAAAGGAGAAGTAGAACACCAAAGATAGTTCTTCTATGATAAAAGTATAAACAAGACAAGTAAACAAGGTTTTCTTGTTAGATGTACTATTTCTTTTCATCAAATCATAATGCAAAGGATGCCTAAGAAGAGTATCACCATCAGTAAAAGTATCCTGATTAAATGTCTCAGTAGTTCTTTCTTTCAGTTACAAACATCCAGGACTTTGGGGTGTTGATATTTTGGTGCTGTGGAGACTCAGACTGTAGGACTGCTGATCTGAAGAACACCATCCGGACTGTTGTTTATTATGTCTATACGAACTCCAGATGAAATGGGATGAAACAAACATCTGATGGTAATAACAGAAAGCAAACACATCACATTTCCAAATAAGAAAGGAATGGTGCAATAAGGGGTAGTTGTACATATGTTTATATGTTATGTCCAAGCTATTCAGAAATACATACTGACCTATCTCAGATGATGCAGTCTTCAGCAATTTTAAGTGATAGTTACAGGCAAAGTGGTGTCACCAACAGGAAAAGCAAGCAGGATACTTTCCTTACTACATCTGGTTACCTTCCTGAGTATGAGGTATGGAAAGTGGCAAGCAGAACATTCCTTTGATTCTGGGTTATAGGTCTGGTGCATTTGCTTTGTAAGACTGTCAGCCTTTAACAGTGTCAAAGTTAGTATTTCATACATAAGCCTTATTTTGGTATCTGAAGCAGTTGAGTTCAGTGGATTTGAGAATGCTAAATATTTGACAAAAGCCATCTGGTAAAAGCTGCAGGAACATCACTCCAGCCTTCATCTCTGATGCAAGATTTTGGTGGGATTAATTAGAAATGAGGAAGGCTGAATTTTGAGTGAAAGTTCTCAGTTTGATATTTCAAATACAGAAGATACTCAAATACCATGAGGGATTTATTTATTGTGTACTTTGTTTCCACCAACAACTGATAGGTCACATCTTTACTGACAGACACAGAAACCCACCATCATTTTCAGTGGGGACAGTGACAGTTCCTCTGGGTTAGGGATCAGCTACAGAGTTCCATGTCATAAGCCTTTCTAAGCCTTCTCAATTGCAGTGGAAAGGAAGGAATTTAGTTTTTGTTAAAAAAAAATGCTGATTTGCTAGCTTGGTAAATTAAAGCCATTCATCTGTTACAGCTGCCTATAACATAAATCAAAAGCATTATTTATATGTATTAACCTGGGGACCTGACCAGGCAGGGAGAACTCTTTGTAGAGATGGCATTTATCCTTGTAGAAGCCTTCTATCCAGTCGAAGCATGCTATGTTTAGCTCAGGTTAATAAGATTTCAATTTTACCTGATGCAAAGAGATTTGGGGAGGGATGGAGGGAGGTTTGCTGAAGCTACTTCATTATGAATTTCTAAAGAAAGGCAAATCTAGCCTTCAAGAAATACAAAATACTCTATATGCTTTTTCTTTGTGTTGAAGATTTCAATTAAATTGCCAGGCACTTTTTTTATTTCCTCTTTTTCTTTAGGTTGAGATGATTGCAGCTGCTGGATATACCTTCCTGCTCTGGCCTTTGGCGCAGATAATCTGTGTTTGATTAGTGCTTGAAAATAATGGAATGAGCATTTACAAATGTTTTTGAAAATAAGGCTTTGTAACTAACAAACAATGAAAAAAGCAGTCTGTTGCATTTCAGAGGTTAATGTGTACATTATATGGCCAATGCTCACATATGTAAGGTAAGTGTTAAAACACAGGAATCTTCTACTGTTTGTACAGATGGTTAGTATCTCAAGGTGGGCTCTACAAAGGGCACAGACTATTTAGCAGGGTCTGCTGTGACGACAAGGGGAAATGGTTTCAAACTGAATGGTGGGAAATTTTGATTGGATATAAGGAAAAAGTTTTTTACAGTAAGGGTGGTGAGACACTAGAACAGGTTGCCCAGAGATGTGGAGGATGCCCCATCCCTGGAGACACTTAAGGTCAGGCTGTATGGGGCTCTGAGCAACCTGCTCTAGCTGTAGGTGTCCCTGTTCATTGCAGGGGAGTTGGACTTGGTGTCCTTTAAGTATTCCTTCCAACTCAAATGGTTCTATGATTCTATGATTGTACGAAGGTAGCGTGGGTCTCATTCTGCTGCCTGACATAGTGTTTTTCATGACACTCAGTAGAAGTTACTGAATGAATTAATGTGCTGAAATACTCAACTGTGCTCATACTTACATTCAGAGTTTATTGATAGCTGTTGGGGCTTGGTATTTGGCATCCTTTTCTGGTTTGGCATGGCCTGAACTAGCTCAAGTCCTGAAGTGCTGCTGCCGCAGGAACATGGCTCTGGGCCTGCACTAACAAGCCCTGCTTCCTGGAGACCCGTCCTGTGTCCTGACCAGAAGACAGTGCTCAGTGGAAATTACAGCTTGGGCTAAGTCTAATTTGAGGACCTCTGCACTTCTTCCTGGTAAGCCATGGGCGAGCTTGAAAACCTGTGAACATTTTGGTAACAGAAAAATAAATGTCAAAGTTAGTAGCAAAGTTTAGGAATGGTAATGTTGAGAATCAGAATTAGTAACATTCATGAAATTCAAATAATAATTTGTTATATATGTTATAGAATGAGAGAAGAAAGCTCTTACAGGGTTGTTATACCTTTAGCAACTTGAGATGATTCAGTTCAGATAATTGACTTAACCTAAAGGTTACAGATGTGGAGATTAGATTTTGCTTTTGTTGTTTATCAAAGTTTAGGATTTTAAAAACTAAGTTGGCCAGAATTACTTGTCATGATTTGCAGTCTTTAGCTGATTTAAGTTTAGCCAATGCTAGCAACTGCTATTTTCTTTTCCTGCATGTGTCATCTTCATGGAAATCTCTCATTTTTGTTTTTGTTTGTTCGAAACAGAGGCCCACAGAAAGCCTGTCTGAAGAGTTCGTAAACATATTTCAATGCACAGTACCTCAGATTTCCTCAGAGTAGGCATCTGTACTCATCAGACTGGCATCGATACCTGGCAGTCACTTGTGGCACATATGGTGCACCATTTTACAGCTTCTGGATTCTCACTGTAGGCAAACTGAAGGTGTATTAATTTTGTGAACATGTAGAACTGCCACATCATTTCACAATTTTGTTTGCAGATGTAGAGTAAAAAAATCAGCCATCTTCATAAGGGATTTTACAAACTGTCACTTTTTATTTTTACAGCCATCCTTACACTGCAGGGCAATAAGGAAAGAAAGAAAATGTTGTCGTCTCATCAACAACTCTACTAGAAATATAAGGTAATTAATTGTCCATAGAATTACTGTAAACCTATGTTTGAATTCTGGACAGGAATATGAAAAAAATTTAAGTCAACAAGAAAATACTACACGCCCGTTGAGATAGAAATTGGTTAAAAGACACCTGGGAGTAAACATTTAAATTTTCACTTGATCTGACCTATTTACTGTTACACTTTCTACTACTATTTCAGTCAATTACTGCAATTATTCAGTGAAAAACAGATTCATTAACTGTGTTCCATAAATAAAATCAAGCTAAGATTATTTTCTAATCACTGATCGTTGTTTTTAGACTTGCAGTGTGGAGATGAATACATTAAATATCAGTGCTCTGTGTTTATCAAGTTTTACTTATCACTTTTCATTTAAGCCTAGTGTTACATTATGAAATTAAATCACTCTCTATCACAAGCCTATAAAAGAACTAAAAATTAGAAATATGCAAAACAGTTCAGCAGGATGGAGACAGGATAGGAATATTTTCTGGTTCTAGCCAGAAATGAATAGCTGCTATAATACTTAAGTTACAGAGCTGCATGAAGGATCTTTAATGGACTGTCCATGAACAGATCTACCCTCAGCTCAGCAGCTGAGAACAGTGAATCTGTGTCTTATGTAGCCATTATTGGCAGTAGCCCAGTTAGAAAAGCATAGAATACCTGATGCATAATATCTACTAATATAAGTACTCGTATGGAGCAAAGTTAATGCAAGTCTGTGTTTTCTGACAGCAATTTTTTGCTTAGTTATTAGAATCAGTGGTGAGCAAAAAATCATTCATTAAGGAAAGTTTTGTATAAATAGTTTCTGTAGGAAGCAAATTAGCTGTCATGACTATAAGAATATAGGCATCTAAGAAACCCTTGCTCTTTGGGAGAACAACATTCTACTTACTTTTCCAAGTACAGAAAAAAAATCTTTTCAAAATCAGTCAATACTCTGTAAAAGATAGCTTGGATGCCTTTATGTGGCTGCATCCTTAGGACTCAGCCAAAATTTGAGATTTTGCAGGCTACTCTGAGCCTGCAAAACTGAGCAAACTGTCATTGGAGTAGCATATTTCTAAAGACAGTTTAGAATTTCTGCAATTTCAAAGGAAAAAAACCCTATTGTCAACAGTTCCAGCTGTCAGTAGCCTGTAACTGATATCATGAGCTAAAAGCAGACTTCCTGGTCTCCTCACATGACATCATACTGGTGTTGGGTTGAATTTTCTTTTCAGGAATGTATTCTCTGACTTTTTGTTTCTAAGATTGCAGACCAAAAAAAAAAAAAAAGTATGCTTGGAAAGTATTTAAATTGCCAAGCAATGTTATATTCACATGTAGAGAGATGGAGAGGAAAGAAAAGGAGCAGAAATACATATTTAGAAGTCTTATCAAATTATCCTATGACAGCAGTTGCACTCAGTCTCAGAGACTCAATGTGAGCTAGATGAGTTGTGAATTTCCACAGAGATGGAAAGAGCTGCTCCACACCAGCCTTGGTTCAAATCTTCTTTCTTTTAGGACTCAAAAGAGTTGAAGTGTTACCAATGAAAGATACTTCTTGGAGTATTCTTCCCTAAATTATCATCTTCACTATTCTGGCACTTCTGTCAAAGCAAATTTGCATGATGTTATAGCAGGTGTGATGTCAGAGCAAGTCCGTCTATATCCTGTTTGCTGTTCTCTTGGTTTATAAGGTTCAAATCCCAAATCACCCTACAAAAGTCCCTCTGTTTCCCACATTCTGTAAGTTCATTGTTCAAAGGTACATTTAGAAACAGAAGCCACATTTTGGTGACAGTACAGGTGAAAGGGACCTTGATGTGTTGATTGAAAGTCCCCCTAATGATGTGCTGTAAGAAGTGATGGGCATTTAATCAATTGCTGAGTTTCAAGGAATACATTTTCTTACCAAAGTAAGTGGGAAAAGATTCTCACCACAGCTATTTCTTATTCCAAGATGAAAATACTCTATGGTTAAAATAATCTGTTATTACATTCTCTACAGTTCACTGAATTAAAGTGAAGAGAGGATTTGATGAAGAAGGCTTGAGTTCAGAGCACAGTTTATGCAGGTTGACTGTATATGATAGAGGAATATCTTAGATTAAAAAGGAACAGTTTTTTACTTGCAAAAAAGTTATTTTCACTTGCAGCTTCCTATCTGCTTATGTGTACATCCACAGTACTCTATGTAGGCATTCTGCATTATTGTAACTTTCATAAATGCATGTAGCAATGCCAAAAATGTTGGTCAGGCCCCATGTGTCTGAATTACGACAACCATGAGTAAATGCTTTCTTCATCTAACCAGTTCAGAGGAAGTGGTTGGAGGAATGTGATGGCTCATTGTGGTAGGGCTATCTCAGACATTTTAATGATTTCAAGCTTTATTTCCAGGGATAATTTTTCACTTCATAAACCAAATAGTATTCACGCAGACCTCCCAAGGGTACGGATTAGAGAAACAGCCACAAGGCAGAGATTGTAAATCTGACCACTGAACGCATGGAGTCTGTAACACAGAGCATGGATTTTGAATGAATTAATTTTAATAGCAAGAAAATTAAAGATTCATTCTGGAGATGAGAAATACTGCTGCTACTGAATTTTCAAAATACTGAGAATCACTTTTGCTTTCATTACTAAAAATAAAAGTTGAACAAAGCTCTGTTCCTCTGTAGCTAACTGTGTACTGTCACTCCTTAATCTTCTTTTAAAAATGACTAGTGATATGGGTTTTGGTTTTGTTTTAGATTTGTTTAAGGTGTGTCTCCCTGTTGTGTTTCTCCTCTGTTAAGCCCTGCCATTGCTGTAGCATCGTTTCACAACAGCTGGTAACAGGATAGGGCACAGTAATTCAGTTGTACTACCAATGTCAGCTGGTACACACTATGTGGAAATAGACTGTGCAGTTGTAGTGGAAATGATACTGTGGGAATAAAGTGCTGTGTTTCTTTCTGGCTCAGACTCTGTGATGACACCATACAAAACAGTAACGGTGAATTCTTGCTCTCTTTCTGCTTGGTTAGGATACAGACTTGCAGCTAACTGGTGCCAACCTTGTGAAGGCCTCAGAACAAAACCTGTACTGTAATACTCTTGTGAAATGTGCAGAACAAACACATGCCCAAGCGCAATGGAGAAGCCAGGAGTTAGTTGTCTTGTTTGAGGTGGTTTTGGTTTCCCCCAACCATGACCCCCCACGACCACCATGTGGAGAAAGAAACACAGCCAGAACAGCATGTGCATGGCGCATGATATCAGGCACTCTCCACCTGTCAGCATCTCCTGGCTCATTTGGAGGGGATCATCATACGGGCATAAAAGGCACTGCTGACCTCGGGACACCACGGAAACTGTAGTGTTGACTTCTTTCCTTTCCTTTCCTTTCCTTTCCTTTCCTTTCCTTTCCTTTCCTTTCCTTTCCTTCCTTTCCTTTCCTTTCCTTTCCTTTCCTTTCCTTTCCTTTCCTTTCCTTTCCTTTCCTTTCCTTTCCTTTCCTTTCCTTTCCTTTCCTTTCCTTTCCTTTCCTTTCCTTGCCTTGCCTTGCCTTGCCTTGCCTTGCCTTGCCTTGCCTTGCCTTGCCTTGCCTTGCCTTGCCTTGCCTTGCCTTGCCTTGCCTTGCCTTGCCTTGCCTTGCCTTCTTTCCTTGCCTTGCCTTGCCTTGCCTTGCCTTGCCTTGCCTTGCCTTGCCTTTCCATTCCTTGCCTTGCCTTGCCTTGCCTTGCCTTGCCTTGCCTTGCCTTGCCTTTCCATTCCTTGCCTTTCCTTGCCTTTCCTTGCCTTACCTTTCCTCGCCTTCCTTTCCTCGCCTCTCCTCGCCTCGTCTCCCCTCCTCTCCCCTCCGCTTCCCTCCCCTTTCCGCATTTTCCGCATTTTCCCCTTTCGCCCTTTCCTCCTTTCCCCCTCTCCCGCTTTCCTTTCCCCTTTCCCCTTTCCCCTGCTTTCCTTTTTCCTCTTTCTCCTTTACTTTTCTTTTTCCTCTTTTGCTCACTCATCGTTTAATAAATAAAGGTACACTCTTACTTGACCAGCATCTTGACTCTGTTCTGAGTCTTAATTTGGAGGGATTAGAATCAATATAACAAACTGCAAGCCGTTTTGACTTGCAATAGAAAAGGACTTTAAAGGACTATAGAAATTCTAAGAAGCATGTTTGAGTTATATGGAATATAAATCAGAGGAATACTTGTTTAACTGATGTTTCCACTCGTAATATGCAGGAAAACTCCTGTTCGTAAATCCTTATTATGATGCTACACGGTTCCTCATATGGTGCATATGAGGGTTATGCTGCATACATGGTCTTTTCCTTTCATATATTCCAATACAATAGAATCACAGAAGCATAGAATGTTTTTGGTGTGGAAGGGACCTTTAAGATCCCCAGTTCCAGCCTTCTGCTATAGGCAGGGGCACCTCCCACTAGACTAGGTTGCTCAAAGCCCCATCCAGCCTTGCCTTGCGTGCGTCCTGGGAGGGGGTATTCACAACCTCAGTAGACACAGAAACAGAAATTACAGTGGACATACAAACAAAGACAATACTGTGAGAGTGTCCTTATGTTATTTTGGTAGTGGGATAATTAACAGAAATCTGAACTTGTGAAGCACATAAATGTTGCAGACTTTGTTAGGGAAAAAAGGGTATCTGAAAAGTACATTTAATCTTACAGTAACAGTAGTCTAGTTTGAATGCTGAATTTCTTGACTAGATTCTGACAAAGCCCTTATAAAATGTCAAATGCAATCAATTCTCTGGGAGCACAAAGCTAACATATTTCTATTTAACAAACACTGAGAGCTTTTAAATAACTTATGGACATACCTGTTAGTCATATTTTAAATTTATTTAAATTCTTTCAGTTCTTTCCAGTTTTTTTTTTTTTTTTTTTAAATCAGTGAAAGAAGAAAAATTGGCATTTGAAACAAGCTGTTGTAATAAACATGGTAGAACATGCCAAAATCTAGCAGTATTGTTATCCTTCTTTAAAAAGTAATCTTTTTAATTCGTGGAAGCATAAAATTTCATGTTAGGTGACTTTACTGATATAGTTTCCTTTATTGGAACATAAAGTCCATTGATAAGTCATTACTCACTGACCTCTTAGGTTGCCTGTCAAAAGAGAGAAACTCTTTTATTTCTCCTGCAATTCTTTAGCATTTCTTATTCCATATTAACTTTACACTGTCAACAAAGCATACAAGGCAATCCACCGCTAAGTGGAAAAGATACCGCTAAGAGATATTTTCTTTGCTAGCATATTATACCTGCATAATAATCTACTCCTACCAGAGAAGAATGGGAAGAACACAGTGTGAGAGCTAGCAGCAGCAAATGACAGTGGAATCTTATTTCAAGAGATATGACTGAGAAATTTTAGCTAGGTGTATGTAATTTTTTTTTCTTTTTCTTTTTTTCTTCAGAGAAATTAGACCAGAAATCTTGAAAACAGTTTTCTGGTATTTACCGCTATTTACCCTAGAGGTGCTTTGCAAGAATGAGTCAGATGGTACTTCTCCACTGAACAGTTGTTTCCTGAAGGTGGATTGATGGGCACCGGAACCAAAAGGGTTTAGAAAGAAAATCTGGGGGTGTGGACAGGATTGAGAGTTAGCAGGAAAATGCAGAAAGAAATAATTTAAATTGATTTTCAGAATGCTGATTTATCAAGATACAGCAACAAAGTTGCATGTAGATATTTTCATATATCAAAATTGCAAAGAGTTAAACAAACACGAAACATATTATTAAATGGTACTACTTTTTTTTCTTTTTTTTTTTTTTTGTTTTTTGTTTTTTACTCCCCACAGGACATACTTTTTTAAATAGTCATAGGAGTTGTACGCAAGATGATACTTCTAGAAATGAATTCAGGTGAACAAAATCCATGCAGATATTGTTGGAAAATTATGAACCCAGCAAGACTACTCAGCAAATTAATAATGAAATGTTTAGTGCAAAGTTCTAGAAAGGAAGGAATATTCTTTAATGTCATATATATGACATGGTCATGTCAAAAGATAATTTCTTTTAGGCTAAAATACTAAATATATGATTAGTTAATTCTGAACTCCAGTAGCTCATCAGCTACATTGCGCTCACTGGAGTCAATAGTACAAACACCCACGGATACACAGCATCACTTTCCCTTCTAAGAAAATGGCAAGGCTTCCTCCTCAGAAAACAGTGAGCTGAATAAGCTTTTCATTTGTGGGATATTTTAATATAATACACAAATCTCATGTATCATTTTTTGCAAATTTTAAATCAATACCTTCATTTACCCATTTTTAACTTTTACCTCCTTTCCTTTTATTTTTTTTAATCACTGTGACCAACTTTATTTCCTCACATTAGCAATTGATTTAGCCCTAGATGAGTGCAGAAATTAACCAGAAAGAGACTCAAGATAGGGGATGGACTATGTTGTGATGGACTATGCTGTGATATAAAACTTTTGGATTAATTGGCAATTTATGTACCATTCTTCATGGAGCATGACTGTGATACATGCTGTTACATTTCCAACATATATTTCAGATAAAACTGTATTTATTTTCTGTTTCTTTTCCCATTCTTAGCAGGAATGTTTCGTTATATGTTTGGTGAATTTTGCAGGCCTGAAAGTTTTTACATGGATCAGAAGCATTTATTATTCATAACACTTTACATCTTCTGCTTTTATCTGTCTTAACTGTTCTTTAACAACATTTACAATTGCTTATGTGTTAGGATAAAATGCAACAGAGAGAGAATAGAGACTGAATGGGAAAATAATTTTCCTGAAAAAGAAATCCCATTGAAAAACACATTTGATTTGGTTGTTCAAATTATCGGTATTGAAGAAGAATCAACTGAACGCAGAGAATACTGTGAATAACGGGGGTTATGATAAATGGATGAGAGAAAAATCAGCATATGTGAGCAGTCTGCGTGCTTCACAGGTGATGGATTTGCTGTAAAGTGTAAATTTTAAATGCATGATGCAACTGTTCCTGAATATTCTGATCAGAGATCAGGAACTAATGCAGATAATTTAAAAAATATTGGTTAGTGTTGATAGGTCACATCCTTTGATCTAGGAGAAATGTAGTTTTGATGATCTTAAGAACTTTATTCACTATGGTAAACGAGATTTTATTTAATGCATTTAATCTTTACACAAAGTTGGATATATTTCCCTGAGTAATGCTGTGAAAAAATTCCCTAAATAGACAAACTGATGTATGGACCATAATTGTTTCAAATGACTATGATTAGAAAAAATCATTAACATGAGATCTCTTATATGAAATATACAGTCTGGATTGTACCTTTTTACATCTATTTTTAAGAAAGAATTTATGTATTTCAAAATATAGGAAAAATACGAGTAAATTTCTCCTCCCTCCAGCCCAGACAATTCTGTTCTCAGAAAGCTAATATAGTTTACAAATTTGCTATATACGTTTGCTTCATTACACCTTCCCAAAATTCTGTTCCTGCATTTCAGTAAAATAGGAACTTGCAGAGGTTGCTGAGGTGTTGCACTTTTAAGCATTCAGCAAGCAACAATAACAGTATGCATCTTGTTCTGGGGGACAGCTTGAACAACGGAAAACAATCAGAATGATCAGCTGACACAGTCAGCCAGTCTATTGTGCTAGCATCTGTCACTGAATTTTGCTCATGTCCAAGGCTTTCCTCATCCTTCCAGCGTTATCCCAAAGGAAGCGTAATGCAAAATTGGGAGCATCTTTTCTTCATGTAAACAAACATGTCTTGTTTCATCTGATTTGACCAGAATAATGAAAATTCAGTTTGATGACTCTTCTGAATGAATTTTATTTCAGATTACCTGATTCCTGATTACCAGATTCAGATAAAAATGGAAACAATGTTGATGTACAAAATAAATTGCTTAGAACAAGGTTCCTTTAATGTCTGGAGGAGACTGAATATGAACTTCATTTTTAAACCTGAGTCTATAACAGCTCAGAAGTCTACAAAAATTAGTCTTTGTACATTAAATGTTGAAGTCGCAGAAAGAGACTTTAAAGCAGTTGACAGGGTAGAACACTTTTCCAATGCAAGTTCAACAAACCAGCTATTTTTTTCATCTTCCTGCAACTAGAGTCTGCACCACAAACTTTTTGTTAAAAATCTTTCGTATTAGCCATGTGGGAACAGTGTAATTGAAGTAAGTGTCAGATATAATTATATGCTTTATATCCTTCTACATCCTTCAAAATGATACAGGAAGTTCATTATAATATATTCTCCGGCACTAACACAATAAATTCATAGGAGAATTGCATTGTTTTTCAGCCATCTCTGAAAATTATAAATATGGAACAGTCAGAATATTATACAAATTCTCATTTTCTTAAAATACAGAAGGAGCACTTCAAAGAGAAAGTAAGATGTATAACACAGGCATTTCACATCTACCATCCATTTGCCTGTCTAGCTGGTAAGTCTTTTATTGGAAAACGGCAGTGTTCAATATGAATATGAGAACTTGTAGTTAAGATGACTTAATTCTTCATATTAAGAATGTCTAATAGCTATGGACACTCAAACAGAATTATTAAGATAATTTTCAAAGAAGAACATTCTGGTAAATATTTCCCAAGTGTAAATGTATTGGAAAAAGTGTCCCAGATGTTTTTTTATTTTGTTTTGTTTTATTTTATTTTATATTTTATTTTGTTCTGTTCTATTTTATGTTTTTGTTTGTTTGTTTTTATTTTTTAAGCCTGCTTAAAAAGTTATAGAAAGCACAGATCCTTCTGTTAACTATTTCCATTCACTAGCTTCTGAAGCAAATAGAAAAATAGACTTACTTCTACGAGAGCAAAATTTTGCCCTTTTGGCAAGATTCTGTGTAGAGAAGAAAAAAAGTAAAGAAAAATCACTATTACTTCATATGCTCCTTTTGAGGTATTTTATAACTCTATTTCTCTTGTGTTGTGTTGTGAGACAACTGATATCACTTATTTATGACCAAAGTTTAAATCAGACATGACATGCTAGTTCTTTGATATAAAAACAATAGATAAAACCTCATGGTACAGCCTTGATATTTTGTCTTTCCTTCTTAACTCTGTTACTTTTTCTCTCTACTGACTGTTGTGGCAATACATAAGTATATGTACCACCGTATTAATAATGCAAAAGATTTGCTTTTTAGCTAAGCCATTAATATACATTGTCAATGGGTGTTCAAGAACATGACTAATACATCAACAACAGTGGGTTTTATAACCTTGTCATGCACAGTTGAGGCACTATTCAAAATAACTTGACTTGCTAGGGATTCACCTGTACAGTAATGATTACAGGCTTTTCAAATTCCGAATGGCTGTCAGTATATAACAGTTACTGCTGCATTAGTTCAGAGGAAAAAGAACTCTAAGAATACTTCAAAAAAAAAAAAAACCAAAAAAAAAACCAAAAAAAACAACCCAAAAACAATTGCATATTTCCGTGATCAAATATAGTGCCACATTTTCAAGATACAGGTAAACAAATATGCTGCAACTCAGTGACTGGAGAACCATAAAGGAATTTCTTGCTAATGGATTGCATTAGATACTTTGCCAGTTTTTTAAAGATGATTCTTATCTGAATGAGCACATGTATCCTTATTTGTAATATCAGATGATGGACAATCCCAGTGCACATAGAACAGAACATGGTGTATTAGACTTATGTAGCAAGGTTTGGGCAGCGCAGAGGTGACCTCTGTGAGCAGATCACAGCTGTGCCCCATGTCAGAAAAGAGCAGATGCAGCTGCTCCAAAGGGACCTACCGCTGCCAGAGCTGCACCATGAGCAACGTTGGGTATGCTCTGGGAGAGTAGATTTAAGGAAAGGAACACTGCTGTGCTACAGCAGCTGGGAGAGAGGGGCGAGAGATGGGAGGAAAGTGGCCCTGAGGGCACTGAGTTAGATGAGGGTGGTTTTAATTTTCTTGTGGTTCTCAGTGATCTATTCTGTTAGCAATAGTCAACAAACTACACTAATCTCACACTGATCCTATTTTGTCTTTGATGGTAATTGATGAAAAATCTCACTTTCCTTATTTTGACCCAGGAGTTTTCTCGTTGTGTTTTCTCTCCATTCTGTTGAGGAGGAGTGAGTGAGTAGCTGTGTGGTGCTTGGCTGCCTACTGGTGATAAACCACAACAAATGGCATTACTAGAATATGATGCACTTGTTCTCTTTTTTTTTTTTTTTTGAGAAAAACTGAATTTCCTTTTTGAAATTAATTATATATTTTTTTTTTCTGGGCACTTTTAACTAGTATTTGTTCTCTGCTAACTTTATGACAATGCTCTGAGATGATCTACACAATAAGGATTTCTGGTACTGACACAGGACAGGATCACAGTATTATTATTTCCCACAGAAGCTAGAAACAGTGAGAAAATTTTCAACCATACTGCATTCTCATTCATTTGTGAATCTAGAAAACCATTGAGCATTAGATGTGTTGGTGATAAGGAGTGAGATGTAACAGTAATGTAAAAGAATATGGGTGGGAGTTACTTTTAGCAAAACAGCATTTCTGTAAGATAAAGTGCACGTGTTGTCAGAAGTGGAAATGGTTAAAACAGGAAAGCTGTAAAGTGATCTGTCTCTTCCTATTTAATTAAGATCTGATTTAATAGAAAAAAAAAAAAAGCTTTTAAAAGAGAAATTGAAGGAAGATATTTTTTAATTCAGGTGTGTTATGAAAGCACATACCCAATCAGAATTCCCTGCAACTTTTGGAAACAAGCATTATTAGCAGATGATTGATATGTTCCATTTTGTTCCATTTCCTTCCCACTGCAAGGAGCTGTTTTGTCACCATTTGATAAGAAATGATAAAATTGACTTTTTTATGTTTATAAAAATCAAAATGCTGTAATGGATATAGAACTAAATGCACCAAGTCCACAAAATGTATGAAGTTTTGCCCTTTGACTTGATTATCCTGTAGAGATACCATTATGCCATGGTGTCTCATTGAATACAATGCCACATTCCCATATGGGAACATACTGCTTCATTTGTTTAAAGAAAGGGCTTTACTTAATGGCCCTGTGAGAAAAAGAATTTGTCCATGGACAAGGAAAGGGAAAAGAAGGAGATACTTTTTTTTCTGCAGAAGCAGTTTTGTAATAATCATGACTTTCTGCAGAAGCAAATGTGCCGATAGCAAGACTGACTATGTGCACATTTAAGAGGCCTAGCATTATAACCCATGGTTTTGGAAATATAAACTCAGTTTACCTGCCTATAGTCTCCAGAAATTGCATGCTGTGAGATATACATCTCCTAGAGAATTGGAAAATATAGAAGAGTGATGAAGATACACAAAATGTAAACGTAGACATTTTCTAAAAAGGTACTTTCTAAAGGTCATAGGAGATGATAATCTTATTCAAGGGAGCAACTTGCTCTGATCTGAATGCATGAAGCTGTTTTGTTTTTCTGCTTTATCATGCACCATCTCACTCCTTGAAGTACTAAAAGGCCTAAGATGGGTTTATATGTTAAAAGGAAGAAGAAAGAATGAAAATTTTCCTCTAGCAAGAGAAGTGTAACATTTGAAAGCTGTCATACCTGAAAACAGCGTGACAAAAACACGGGTTGGTGAATCTGAAACTACTGCATAAAACTTTGCTCTGTTTCTGAATGTAAACAGTTCACAAGCAGAAGGCAGCTGCTGAGCTATCTGCTCCTACATCTTTATTCCACCATCCCACTGCTGCAATGTGTTAGCTGTTCATATTTGAAATCTCCTACAGTATAGTACTGAGCATGTGTATCAGTGTTACCAAGACAACACTACAGTTGCTACGGAAATCAAAACAAAGAACTAAACACCAAACTTAGTCAACAGAAAAGTTCTACTGTAAAATTAGAAACAAAAAGGGATGATGGAACTGCTGTACATATTCTCCAGTTCGTCATTAATTATCTTTCATCATTATTCACAGAACAGAGAGAAGAACTCAGTCCATCAGTCCCAGTGTTCAACGCTTGCTATGTCTTAGATTTATGTGTATCACGTGATTCATCAAACCAATTTTTTTCAAATGGCGTTCTTCTTTCTGAATATCCTAAATTCACAACACAACTTTAGTTTGTTAAAGTCTTATACCGAATAAAATGAGAATATGGAGAATCACAGGAAATACTACTTTGAGGGATCTATCTCTCTCTTGAGTGCACCTCCATTACGGTTTTAAGTGAGAGCAGATGGGCTCTTAGGAAGCAAATCTCCCAGATGATTACGCTTCTGTTCATGTTACAGAGTGGTCTGTGAGTTCATGGACCAGATGAATGTGGATGGAAATATGTACCCTTATGAAATACTTTAAAACCCCTTAGACACCACTGAGACTTCAGTCGATGGTGTCAAGTGAAAGCAAATGTGAAATAAAGCTCCTGAGATGCCTGCAGCCTGCAGTGGATAGTACAATGGCAGCCACAACTGCTTTTCTCGGCAGATCTCTCCTGTTGGTGTCCTCTGTAGTTAAACTCTATTCAACTCTGACATTAGTAGAATTTTAGACAGCACGTTCTTCAGTTCTGCATGAGTTACACTGCTGTTAATAACCACAGATGATGTCTCATAAGCAGCTAACAGCAAATATTTTTCTGGAAGAAGCAACCCCCTTAAAATAAGACCTATCAGCCAACTGTAAAATGTACTGTAGTAAAATCCAGCATCAACTGGCTTATAAGAAAAACAGTGAAAAGCCATATCTTTCACCTTTCCCATCTGTGGCTAGTGAGAAGTGAGCTGATGATTGATCTCATCCAAATTACAGATTGACTGAAAGGAAGCATATTATAACTAGTCCTAAACATGAGATAGCATATCTAAAAGGCAATTCAGCTACTGGTGCACTGCTGAAGGTGCAAACACAGGCTATATTCTGAAAACAAATCAACCAAACAATCCTAAAACAGTAACAGTCAGTTCTTATTTAGAAGTAAAACTAAATGCCAGTAACTGCTTCTACCTTCATAGTAAAAATATTGCAAATGTGTAACATTGCTTGAGCTTTACTGTGATAGAGAAACCCCAAAGGAAAATTCATTATTTTTTTAAAGCAGTCAAAACAGAACAAAGATATAAAAGCACAGAGAAAGTAAGGCATGCAAATAAATACAATAATTATCTATTCTTTATCCTTCCTTGTAGAAATTCTATGCAACAGAATTATGATATTTTGCAATTTATGTTATCACTTGAAATGCATATAGCTAAGCTTTGACCTCATACCCTCTTATCTTAGAGCATCCTCTATTTTTAATTCCACAAATGGATTTGTGACATAAAAGAGAATTTTGATCATTTTCTTTGGGAAACCAAAAGTTCAAAATTATAATGGCCACTTCCTTTCTGAGTTTCTGTTTCAATAGAAAGTATTTTCTCTTAAATTCTTTTCTTTCTTTTTAATTACTTTTTTTTTTTTTAATTGACTCCTGCTGTAGTGTGATTTTTTTTTTTTTTTTCCCATCAAATCATAAATTATTTTATCAGAGAGGGATGGCAATCTGGCTGCTGTCCAGGGAAATAATATTCAGGTTTACCAAAGAGACATGTCTGGTCTATGAATGAAACAGATGCTGGGAAAAGTCAATGTGTCAGTCTCCTCACAAGACAGAGAACTGAATGGAGGAAGTCCTAGATTAAAGAGGAGTGCATGACAAAGGTTATCACCATGGATAAGTGGATTTCTTGCTGAGCTATGCAGTTCAAAATTCTGTATTTTATTAACACTGATTTGTGAATGTGTGTATGTGTGTATACAAAGAAGGAAATCTTACTATCATGGACTAAGAACATTTTAGTTTTCTAGTTGGCAAATGGGAACACTTCGGGCCATTTGGAAAGGAAATTCAAATACAACTCTTCCTCCATTGATGGTACTGGATTTAATATGTCAGCTGCAATGACTTTGAAAAGCTCTCTTCGTGGAGGCTTTGCTCAGCAGCTGCCTAGGAATAGCAATTTTTCTTGCTCCATTCTTGAACATGTAATTTTAGGGGCAGGAGATTTCCATTCAGTGCTTTCTGTCCAATATCGTATTCAGGCTTCTACATCTTTTATGATGGGACGTTCACCAGGGTCTTCAGTGCACTGTGCTTCAAGATGTGGGCCTAAGATGTCCTGCATCAGTGAAATAATTTCAATATTAATTCAAAACAGAGTGCTCCATGAAAATTATTCTGGGAATGAACTATTATTAATCAACAAAAATGCAATATCAGAGCACAGCGTAAAGGAACTCTTGCTCACAGACACAAAAATTTCTGTTGAAGGGAATACAACTTGAGAGTTGTTGCAATAATTTTAGAGAGTAATAATTTTATAGAGTGGAGAGCAGCGTTTCACCCTTTAACCCTAAAAGTTTTTGCTTCTTGAAGCTGAACAGAATACCTGCTCACAAATTGTTCTGCTTCAGAGCTGGGCAAGAAGAATAGAGGATAGAGAAGCTGAGAGTGGCCACTTCCTCCTGAGTTCAAGAACATGTCTTGCTTGTGCATGAGACGAAGCCTGTTTCCCTTTACTGTAACACAAATTATCTTCATTCACTTATTCAAAAGTGAAGCTGCCTGTGGATCTCATATCAGTATGGGAATATAGAGCCAAAGAGAGCCAGTGCTGCTACTTTGCCTGATATTTCATGGAATAAACATTCAGTTATGGATATAGAAGATGAAATTTGAGGGAGATGTCAAGAATGATGTTGCAGTTTTTTTCCTCTGAAAGGAATCCACACATGAGAATGTCTGTGGATAACATGTCTAAGCCAAAATTAATGCTCTCCAGTCTCTCTGATCTGGCTCTTTCCATCCTTGGGATGCCAGTAGGCAATGGGGGTGTTCCATATGAGAACACTGCAGGATTTTATTTTTCAATTGAGTTTAGAAATCTTTTCCATGCTCACTTTGATTTGATGATGATCCCATAACATGTGAAAAATTCTATTTTATTTTAAAAATGCCAACATACTCAACGTGGAGCTCTTTTTTTTTTTTTCTATTCAAGCATAATGAGTTGTCATCTTCCTTCCCAGTCATCCATTTACAGAATGGTATACATGCATCACCTTTTATGAGTAGTGCTACCATGAAGTCCAGAAAATGTTGTTCTACTGTATGTTTATATATTTTTAAAGAGATTAATGCTCATGAGGTAGCATTGTTTAAGTAATATGAACAAAGCTTATTTATTTATGCACACTTTTTACAGAAACTGTGATGTGTAAAAGTTATGTTTCATTTCATTATAAATGCTAGATGACAGAAAGGATACTTTCATTTCACCACTGGCACTTGACTGCTGTTACTATTCCCAGTTGCATAGAGAAGAACTGTACCTCAGTGCTGAAAGGTCATCTTTAGAATCTTGGCCGTGGCACAGGGAATACACTTGTAGCAGGGTGAGTGTCTGGTGAAACTGTGCGGAAACTGCATGAAGAGAATTGCACACCAGTGTGCAAGTAAGGGGACAGCAGGGGCCAAATGAACAAACTGGAAAGGATGTTTTTTGTGTAATGACTCTGATAGGCCCCAGAACACCCATCAGGAACAATTGATATGAGTGAAAGACAGAGTAGCGGTGTCTGTAATAGAGTGTCTCTGCAGATAACTAAGAGAGAATTAACTCTGCTCTGTCTCAGGGCTTATGAAGAAATTCCTTTTCACTTACTGGTCCTGAATTTTGAACCCAGTCTCTGTGCAGCAGATTACATTATATATTTTGAAGAATTGCTCTGAATCATGTGCTTAACTTCCTCTGTAATAAACTGAGAACTGAAGGACTGGGAGGGATGGAGCTCCCATGCCAGATTCAGAGTAGTACCTCACATTCAATTTTGTTCTCCTTGTACCTGATGCGTAAAAAAGTAAAATGACACCTCCCTACACAGTCTTTATACATTTCCCCCCCTAAATGATGCAAATAAACCTATTTGCTTACATTGCACATATAGCTGAACTCATAGGGCAATAGGGAATTAATTGAAGAACTTACTCAATAGAGCAGGCTCTTATGAAAAGGAACTCAGCCATTAAATTACTTGCAAAGGAAACGGTAATGGTGATTGGAGCCCTACTGGAAATAAAGGCCAAATGAGCTGCAATGAATAATTCACAGGATTTACATAAAGTATCATATATTCCAGATTCTCTTGTAAAACTGAACCAACTTAAGAAGAAAAAATTAAAAAATTACTAAAGGAAAAAGTGTTTTAAAAACAAAAGACAAAAAGATACAAATGTCTCTGAGAAAGATAAAAACATGAATGACAGCAGAAAACCAAACAGCATTTCTCATGGCTATTGATACTTCAATATTTGACAGAACAGATATCACACCTTATCTCTGAACCTGAAATTTTTCATCTCATTCTACATACATATAAATTTCACTATACTTGCCATATGATGCATGAAGAACTGAGGCACAGGAAGAAAAACAAATTATTCAGTGATGCCCACTTCTTTGGATAAGCCCTTAACAAGGTACAGGAATTTTAACTGTCTGGAAAGTATCTCATTGTTTAGATCATACTTATATGCTTCATAAGAGGAGAGAGGCAAGTAAGGAATGGGCAAAACCCTGCTGTACTGATGTACTCCCTTCTAGGAAAGGCTATGGTACTGATATGGTTGTGGGATTTGGGGCTGGTTATAGGTCATGGATAGTCTATGTATCAATTAGGCTTATGCATCAATTAGGCTTATGCTTTGTGCTACAGTTTGTAAAGGCTGCTGGCACTGATGAGGCCAGTTGTGTGCCAGATCATTCTGATATACGTGATTACTGCCTGGTATTTCCCCTTGAGGCAAAGCCTCTCATGGGACATGGCCTGTCTTGAGCACCGACTTGTCTGACTACTGAAAACTTCAAACACTGATGAGAATTGAAATCAAATAGAAATATCTGAATCTTTATTCACTAAATGAATGTAAGGAAGTAAAAGCTGTCATGTTGAGCCAAACTGACTTCTGTAAAGCTGTTTTTACTCTACATTGGGAATGATAGGCATAAGCCATCCAGCAAATCATCAGGGACATCAAAAATTATACTTCATGCTCAGTATTGCCTCAGTGAACTTGGCTATTGTGAATTTGTTTAGTCTCTTTTAGAACTCACTTACTTTATTGGCCTCCCAACTATCCTGTGGCAATGATTTCCACAAATTTCTCTTAAATTCTCATTAACTCTATCAAAGTGCAATTTTCTTATTTTTTGTAACCTTGCTGCCTAGTGAGTCATCACTTTTCCACTGGTTCTTGTCTTATGAATTCTTTAAGTTTCTGATATTATCGACCTCTGTCACTATAAATTTAATTCCTAGTCATCTCTTTTCTAAGCTGAAGAGTCAATATTATATAGTTTGTCCTCATAATGGAAGCTGCCACATTACTCCTATTGCACCTGCTGTGCATGAATTGTTGGGTGCAAGGCATTTTCTAGCAGCAGAACTGCTGGTGCCACTGTGACATGAGAGCGCCATGCAGGTGTCTTACAATATCATAAAGATACTTCCCTCTTCTGCAAAATTTGATCGCTGAGCTGATGTCAGTGTTCTGCAGGCTCCTCCCCTGGCCCTGCCTGTTCTTGCTTAGGCTCGTGGAGCTCCCCTAACCTATGTGTGGCCCAGAACCCCATGCCATGTGTGGGGCTGATGAAGATCCCTTCACTCACATATGCCTCCTCCTTGTAGAGGGGAACAGGGCCTCTGGCTGCCTGGCTCCAAGGTGTAGCTGCCCATTGCTGCAGCTGGCAGAAGATTTATTTGGAAATGGTCCAATGTAAGAAATTTCCTATGGTGCTAGTAGATGACTTGGTGCTTGTGGCTACACTTTGGCTTTTCCCCTGACACTTTATGTCATGGGTGTCAAGCCTTTTGGTTTGCCTGGGCTGCACTGAGTGAAGAACTTTCTAGGTTTGCATTTAAAATATGTAATATTAAGTAACAAAACATTTTTTATACCATTTTTTAAAACTTTAAAGAGCTAACAAAAGCATAAGATTAGTGGGATATTTCTTCTTGTTTTTGTGAAATTAACACATCACCCTGGTTGAATGACAGTGGTTGCAATTCTTAGTGAGTTCTCAAAGCGCTCGTCAGAGATTTTTGATGAAATGTTGCTCTTCCTGTGCCTCATCCTTGAAAACATTTGTTCACAAATGTACATACTGCCAAAAGCAATGACATGAATAAGGAATGATTGTGAAATGAGGGATATTTTTTCTCCGATAAGATGGTTCTTACAGAATTCTGGTAAAGAGGCATGGTCAGATTCATTCCATTTGAAAATTCACAGGTAACGTATTTATAGCAACTGAAAATGGGGTTGCAAATATACAAAAAAAATGATGATTTTTTGGCAACCTTGAAACCTGTTCTCAAAATTCCATTATCACAACAGAAAGCAAAGTTCAGCCAATGTACCAAAATACATACAATTATTTGCCATAACTTGAGTTAGCACTGCATTGTGATCACACACTGATGTGTTGCTGAGCAACGAGTATGTGTTTGGGACCAGGCCAGGGTGCTTAGTGGGGCAGACTCACTGCCATAATGCATGGGGCATTGGGCAGGGGATGGATGCAGGACAGGCTGGGCTGGGCTACAGGTTGGATGTGTGTGGTTTTGTTAACAGTCTGCATGGATTTTCCATGACTTAAATTGTTTTTCCCGTCTTTTTGGTAAAATAAAGAACATTCGAATTTGTTTTAGCGATCCAAACCATTCGCCAGTTATCTCAAAGTTCCTCAATTATAAACATAAATAACAGTTTTGTGCCTGCTACCAATTCTGGACACCTCACTGGTTTCTTCCTTTTCCAGAGTTTTGTCTTGTTTTCTCCTTATGAGACCCACTATTTTCTTTCCACAGATGAAGAAACAGTGGAAAACCAAACCAAACCACTTACACTTTGTTTTATTCTCTGCTTTGCTTTTAGCAGTATCCTTATGCTCTCTACACAGTTTAACTTACAAAGTACATTAGCTAAAATATACAGATGATTGTTGTCCACAATCCTAATTTAGAAGTGTATTACATTATTTAAGAAGCTGACAGAATTTGACAATGCCTAAAAAATTTCCCTGAAGAAATAAAATGGGTTTCAGCTATGTTGCCAATAGTAAGGTGAAAAATATTATTTGTGTGTGATATTTTTGTTGACGTGACTTTTCTAAGTTTCATAGCAGCTATTTGAAGATTATAGCAATTCACATTCCCTGGTCTTTGGCTTGTTTTCCAATACTTGCAAGATGATTTAAGCAAAATTTCATTTAATGTGTTTTCTCTGTTATGTGTTTTCTGGTAGAATGTAACTAAACAAATACGTCAACTGTCTTGAGGCACATGGAAAGATTGCTAATATTAAAAAAAGGTTTTAAAATTAAATGTGAGGCACTCCATTTTGTGACTGATCTACTTAACTAAATCTCAATACCAAAGCAACTCTATTGTAAACTTTTAAATAAAACCGTCCCTTCATCATCTGAAGTAATAACTTCTAGTTACTCCTGATCTTTGTGTGCATAGGAATTGCAGAAAATAAATCACTCCAGCTGAGTAAGAATGGACAATAATATGACATACAAATATATTGGAAATGAAAGCCATTTACAGTGTGCAAGACAGAAAGCTGTGTCTACACATTCAAGAAAGAGATAATATTTTTTGATGGCTTGTGTTGAAGAAAATTTGTTCTACATAATCCACCATTATGTATTTTAAGAATGTAAATTCTGTGCAAGAGGAATTGTTACTCAGTATTGTGTCTACAACTGTATGTATACTGACATATATATATGTAGGTACAAAAGGCAATTTGAGAATGTTTAAAAGGGTGAGCTTGTATCCTTGCATCACCACTCAATCTCCAAAGCATAGCATGGAACATGGAATCACTGAAGGAAGAAGTGATTAAAGAACCTAAACACACAAACCATGGAAAAAAACCCTAATTCATTATGTCATATATGAAGACTTATAGTGGAAGATCTGGAAAAGCCTGGAAATGATAGGAGGATCTCTTTTATTTGGTTTAGCAGCAAGAAAAGAGATTAGATAAACAACTTTAAAGACCTTGCTCAATAGGCATGGAACCTGGCAATTTCATCAGATCATTTCTTGAAATATCATAGAATCATAGTATTATAGAATTGTTTGTGATGACAGGGACCCTTAAAGGTTTTGTCCAACTCCTTTGCAATGAACAGGGACACCTATATCTAGATCAAGTTGCTCAGAGACTTGTCCAGCCTGATCATGTCTCCAGGGATGGGAGCACCCACCACCCCTCTGGTCAGCCTGTTACAGTGCCTCCTCACCCTTACTGTAAAAGATTTCTTCCTTATATCTGTGGAGCCTTCTCCAGGCTGAACAGCTCTCATGGATTCCATTATATACAGGCTTGCTCATTTCTCGCACAGAGCACTGTAAAATTAAAGAGGGAAAGACAGAGTACAGGACCTTTTGTTATTTGCTCTTCCTCTGTAGTATTTTTGGAGCTATAGCAAGAGGGATAGTTGGCTGTGTCCATGTAATAACTATCTTCAAATCCTGACATCTGTCTAAGAAGAGTGTACAGAATAACCTGAAGATTCCTGTCAGATGGCAGAAAAAGAAGTGGCTGAAGCAGACTTGAAGAACACTTTTGCCTATCTTGTCTTTTACTGCTTGCAATATTTTCAAATTGGCTCTGCTGATTCACCTCCTAATATAAAGTAAAATCAGCTCTAATATACAGAATATGTCAATGAAGATGAGAAGGAGATAAATGGATAACAATCTGTATGGTATTAACTTCAGGTCCTCAGCACCAAAACATTATCTGGCTTTCCTGATGGATTTCTACAGTTCTACATTGCCTGATAATGAAAATGCAGTTCAAACCACCCAGGAAATCCCAGATGCCAGTCCAGTCAGTCTGGCATATGTGAAAAAAATAAGTCTAAGAGGCACCAATTTCCTTCTTATTTGTGCCTTTAGGCAACAGAGAAAAATTAAGATAGGTACGCCTGAAAACAGATGTTCTTCAGCCTCCCAGTCCTACCACTTACAGAGTCTTGTTTACTCCTAATAGCCCCACTCATACATACTAGCTTACTGTGTGCAATAAATCAAAATATATATTTTAAATTAAATCAAGCCACAACAATCATTCCTTTTTGTATCCTGTACTAATAACCTCTTAGAAAGTTTACCCTGCCAATGGATAGAAAATATGTATGTAATTTTGATAACACTTCTGCTGACAAAGTCATTTAACTGATGGCAGTGAAATCTAAGATTGGAAGCAAACCATGCCAGCCAAAATAATTATTGCCTGCTCTAAGTTTTCCCCCAAAGGCCACCTGCATAATTTATATGATCTATTAAACTGTGTATATTTTTAAAGAGTTTAGTTATATTTTCAGAGTGACCTATTCAAATCAGAACAGCATTTTTCTCACTCTGGATTATAAATGTCATATAAAGTGTGTTTTCATAGTGTAAAAATAAATCTATAAATGGCAATTGCCTAAAGTGAGAGAACAAAAACAGAGATATGCTGGGACTTAAAGGGCTCTGCTTGGACTTGTCTAAACTGCTGCTATGTTTGATTTGGATGGTCTGTCTTGTTTAAGGGATATACTTCAGCAGCTTTTTAAAATTAACTTTCCCTGATGGCCTTTTAGGCAATACAGTTTTGCCACACAATTTTATAGACTCTCATGTGGAAGGTGCTGCCCTGCATCAATATACAGTCCTGCCTGCTTATCCTAAGCTTAATTTTGCTGGAATGCAGAGACATTCTATGTAAATCGGTCTGCAGAGGCCTCCTCTAGAAGGATGGTTACTAAGTGCACAATAATAACAAATGAAATTGAGTGTTCAAATTCTTCTATGAGCTTTCACTGGCACTCCATACAATATTTAAAATGTCTTTCCTCTATTCTCCTTAGAGCATATTCCTCCTGATGCTTCAAAGTTGTCATCTGCTTTTGATCTAAGAAAGATTTCTCTTGCTTTTTCTTTGTACTAATGATATCTCAGATGTTACTCCCACTGAAACTTCACTACTAAAAATTTTGTATACGAAGCAGGAATAATACTAAATTTTAGTTATAACAAGTATACTAAATGAAGATTAAAGGGGTATTTTCTGATTATGGTACTTACATGGTTGGTGTATACAGAATTATTAAGTTTGTGGTTGCCTTTTTCAAACATTTAAATCTCATTGATGCTATTATCTGTCTGATTGTTTTCTGTCACAGTGGCTTTAGTACAACTTTGAGTTGTTCAGCACTTTTGGAACAAAAGTCCATACCTAAATGCAGATTTAAGAAACTACTGTAAGCATCGGGAATTTTCTGTTCCCTAATCAGATAGTTTATGTATTACACAGCTGAATACAAGGAAGGCTATTACAATTTATTGAATATCTCATCCAACCTAATCTGTCATTATATGTAAGAGGAATGTTTCCATTTTCATGGTTAAGATCATCATTTATTTGTCACTATGAAGTCAGTATGAAGAAGCAAGTAGAATGTTACCTGATTAAAAACATGGCTATGAAAAATCAAAGGAAAAACAAAGATCTTCTAAATTTCTATAATTAAAGAGAAGTTTTATTTTGTAGTGCTTTGCTTTCTAAGATAGAGCACAAGCTTTGAAGTCTTCTATACAAATGAATTTATTTCAAAACTGGAATAAGTTCAGTCTATTGCTTGCCTATCACTGAAATCCTGGAACTCTCATGTATTTCTGGAGTGAACATGTGCAGTATTATGGCCTCCCATGTGTCCGGGGGAACCCAGTTCAGTGCCCATGAGGCACTACTGTAAAATTCAAATGTAAAAGTGTAAGTATATATATGTTTATTAACGAAGGCATTTGCCTTCTACTTCTGAAGTTCAAATGTTTTTATAATCTTTCACTTTGTCCACATCCAAGCTCATGTCCTGCAAAGAGGTGCAAATCTTTCTGTATGGGTTATGATGCAAATTTTATACTTTATTTTTCATGTTCAGCCAGTTTTATGAGTCAGCAAAGTATTTATGCTACAGCCTAACACAACTTTTTGTTGTTTAGTTTAGTTTTATTTCTTGGTGTTCTGAAATCTGAGAGAAAAGCCAATCAATTGTATTATAGAAATTGATAGATTTGAACATATTAGATTCGTCCTAGACCCAAAGGTGGTTCAATGTATTGTAAGAGAGAGACAGGCAGTTATCTCTTTATCTAGTTCTTCCTTAGTGCTACATGTTTTTAGACATTCAAATTCATTCGTAGTGTGGATGAATTTGGAATGCTGAAGCTGTTTCTGAAGACTTAAAAAACAGCATTACTCTAATCTTAATTTTCAATAAAACTAGTCAGACAAGAAGATGATTATCATTTGCCAACCATAGTGAAGCAGTGAATTAATTTTATGAAAGTACGATGAACTAAGCTATTTGACAGTAATCATTATCAGCACTACATATAGCTGTTTTTAGGCTATATTTTGAATGTATCTTTCTCTATTTAATGACGGTAAAAAATCTGTCTGAAATTCATTTTGACATAGAACATGATATAAATCTTTGCAAAACTCATAATTCTCAAGGAAATTGTTAGTGAATTATAAACATAACACAAAATATCAATGGCTATGATGTATTTTAAACACAATTATGATAATAAAGTATAATCAAATATGTGCAAGCAAGACCAATTACTAGTGCATATAATTAAACCATCTGCTAATTAATCCAAAGCAATAATATGGTTTATTTAATAAGTTCCAGCATTTCTCTTTGAAGATGTGTGCAGAAAAATAAGTGCCTTATGTTGGATGAAGCAGGAAATGATTCTATGAAACTACAGCCTCTCATTAGTAACTTGGAAACTCTAAGAAATTATTATTTAATTGTTGTCACTACTGCAACAATTTTAAATGTCACCAGCCCACTGGGAGCAAAGCTTGCAAAGGGAGAACAAGAATGTAGGAGATCTGTTTGAGTGGAAGGCAATTCTTAACAGTCAGTAAATCATGGAAGGGAAGAGGTCATCTCCAAAGCCTGAAATGGTAGGAAAACTTCTTACTGATTTCAGGAGTCCGCATATGGGGTGGGAACACTCAGTATCAACAGATCTGAACTTGTTTAGTTTTACTACAGAACTCGGTAGATTTATGAACTACTCCATCTGGCTAAATACCTTGTAGGTAGTGTCTGGTATTTTAAGTATCTATCAAATGTTTTTCTCTGTCATCCTAAAGTTTTCTGGTACACATAAAGAATACATGTTGTTCTTATACTCTCATGAGAATCTCTCTGATCATTTTCCTTCTTTTGCCTGTGGAAAAAGTCCATTCCATGTAGCTACAATGATCCTGCTGTAATTAAATAAAATATTTTAACTATATTGAACTGTAAGTGTAGCATTCCCTAAAGATTTAGAGAACATCCTTCAAGCAATGTGTTTGTACGTTAGTGCCAAGTCTTTTGACACAGCTTCACTTTCCTCTTAAAAAAGGAAAGATGTTGCATTTCAGTACATTATAAATTTTGTAGTGTTTGAACTACTGCTTCTATAAATGCTATATTAGCAATATTTCTTTAAAAAAGGGACGGCTTGTGAAAACCTTAGGTAAAAGGAGGATTAAGTGATATTTCCACCAACTGAGATGACAGTATTTTCCAGAGAAGGAAAGTGAAGCTGAGGGAAGAAAACTGCCATTTCTCTTGAAATAATTATTGGAGGGATCTGTTGACTGGCAAATCAAATGCAGAAAATTTCAAAGAATCATAGAATGTTTTGGGTTGGAAGGGATCTTTAAGATCCTCTGCTATAGGCAGGGACACCACCCCCTAGACCAGGTTGCTCAAATCGCCATCTGACCTGGCCTTGAATGCCTCCAGGGAGAGGGTATCCACAACCTCTTTGAGCAACCTGTTCCAGTGTCTCACCACTCTCACAGTAAAGAATTTCTTCCTAATATCTAGTCTAAAATTACCCTCTTCCAGTTTAGAGCCATTTCTCCTCCTCCTGTCACTACATACCCTTCTAAAAAGTCTCTCCCTAGCTTTCCTGTAGGCCCCTTTCAGATATTGGAAGGCTGCTATAACGTCCTCCTGGAGCCTGCTCTTCTCTCAGCCTATCCTCACAGGGAAAGTGCTCCAGCCCTCTGGTTGTATTCGTGGTTCTCTTCTGGACCTTCTCCAGCAGCTCAATAAAAGGTTGTGATCTGGCTGACCAAATCAGCTGGAACTCTACAGAAAAGAGAGAAAAATCAGATTTAAACTACTGTAAGGCTAGCAGTGTTTCAGATGGAATTTATTTGACTATAAAAGCAAATCAGCTAAGATTAAAAAAAAAGGAGAACTTGAATTTTTATGATCCTTAATTTTTCAAATGGAGAAAACACATGATCTTGCATATCTTCTTCCTTTGGCCAAGTCAGTAAGAACAGTTAGGGTTTCAGGCTGAATTTAAAGGAAGGAGAATCCTGCAGCTGATTTAGGGTTCCTCATAGAAGTGCATACTTCTGCTCCCTGAAAGGGCAGGTTGTACATCGTGCAGCTCGCTGCCAGTCACTGACAGCTTTTATAAAGTGCATCATTGTGATTTGCTACTCAAGTCCAGCTGCTCTTTACAATTCATGCATACCTCTTGATTTCATCACAACTGAAAAGCAATGCTAATGGTGGTAGTGTTTCCAAGGTCAAGGTCCCACCACATTGGCCTGATCTGTGGTGCTTAGGAAGGAGAGCTAGGCTGACTCAATGTCCAGCTTGCAGATCTTGCACAAGGTAGGTAAGACTTTTGTTCATCTTCTGATTTTCCTCAACAAACCAGCTGCCAGGGGAAGCACCTTTCCTCAGACACTGAGACCAACACACAGCTCTCTTCTGGGTGCAAAGACAGTGTTCATACTAAGAGAGACAGCCTGTAGCTGGCAAAGTAACTGTGCTGTAGTGAGTTCACGTAGGACAACAAACTCATGAAAAATTTCCTTTTTTTCCCTCTTTGCAAGTATTCAGCTGCACAGCTGTGGGCAGAAGCACACACTGTAGAAACATATGATTTGCATATAAACATCATTAAGTGTGTTTATTCTTATTAGTTAAATAAAATTTTCTGTTCGATATTGAAACCTTCTTTCTCAAGAAGAGAAAATAAAAAAATGCTTCATACAAATATGAGGCTTTTTTTTGTGAGTAATACGGATCTAGAAATAATAAAAATATCTCAGTCATTCAGAATCTCAGTCAAAATAAGCATTACTATTAAAACAAATATGATTTTACAGCTATCTTGAAGTTAAAAAACCTCAGCACCCACAGTTCATAGAGTGTTCAGACAGGACAGTTTACTAGATCAAAAACCACTCACAAATGTTGCCACTCAGACTTCGTGAAAATAAAAGCAGTTCTTTCAGTAAGTCAAGTACAAATGAATATATTTCTTAAATTCAGCTAAAATATGTTCATAGTTCTTATCTGCATGGCAAAATAATCTACACACTCACAATCTGATCTATGCACAGTGTCTTGGATGAGAATTTTGTGCAAATGAAGGATTTTTGAGGGGAGTGAAGTAGAAGAAAATCTTTTGTGTCATGAGCTGATAGCATAAGAGGCTTGACTGTTTTTGAAGCCCAGAATATTATTCCTTTCCAATGCTCCTACTCATCTCCTAGGCCACTCACTGTTTTCAGAACCTAAATCCATAACTATGTTAAGAAAGTCAGATACAATACGCTAGCAGTCAGTATCCAAAGCAAATATATAAGTAAATAAATGCATGTGTTTATTTGTTCCCCAGTGGATGTATGCACAGGTAGAAGTACAACATTTTATCTTCATTTCCAAAAGAAATTTCACAAGAATTCTTGCAAACACTGAACACATTTTTGCTAGCTGTTGCTTTGTGGTAGAGATTAGCCAAAATGCAAATTGGGATTTAGAGGCTCAAGGATTTGGGTCACTCTGCATGTGAGAAGGCCTCAAACTTTCCAGTGAAAGAAGTGAACAGAGAATTTGGGTTTCATTTTGGGCTTTGGTTTCAGGCCCTGCTGGTAAGCAGTGGAGAACGTGCTCTGCTCTCTGCTTAGATGACTACAGTGACTACACAGTTATGAAAGAAGTTTTCATGCCTCCCTTTAACTTTTCTCTGCCCTCTTCCTTCCCTCACTTCTGTTCCACTTCTAAAACATAACTGGACAAGTACTTTTTTTTTTCAAATTCTCCATACATCTCAGTATGCAAGCACAAGTGCTTATATGCAAATCAGTTATATTAAAAATGCAGCTTGCAGTCTCCAAGACCCTATCAGAAATGAAGCATCAGCAGGTAATACACAGTTAAATATTCCAGCGATTTTTGCATACTGACCGAAGTGAATTACAGAGAACTGAGGTTGAGAAACGACCTTTAAGTACATTAAGAACCTTAGAAGCTGATTGTTGCACAACCTTCCAGGATGGCGACTGATTACTTCCAAAGCAACCTTAGAGATTCTGAATTTTTTAAATTCATCTTGTCATTTTATGAGTTCTTTATTCTTTGATTTAAAATTTTCCCTTTTTCAACTAACATTTTTTTTAAATGTTCCATGCTTCTGCTTTAATTCCATCATCCAGGCTATGTCTAAAGATGATGTATTATCAACATTAACTTATCATACATCATTTAACACTCCAGACCATTTCCTTTTCTCTTGTATGACTATTTCCCCCTCTCTTTTCCCTTTTTGTTAAGCACTATGAATACACGATATTTCAGCATGGCCTTATTTCTCTATTAAACAAAAACCAAAAAACAAATAAATAAGAAAGTGTAGTCTTTTTTTTTTTTTTTTTTTTCCCTTTGAAAGCTGCATTATCACTGCCAACAATGAAAAGGTAAGAACAGTTAGTAGTTTTAAAAGGATTTTATGCACGTTTGAAAAATAAATAAATAAATAAAAAGAATTACATTATATGACAAGCATTTTGTTAATTTAATGGTTTATTTCCTCATTTTTCCGTAAATTTTTAACCTTCCGAAAAATTACAATGAAATTCAGCTCTCTTAAACTCAGTTAGACCTATATGTTTAGAGACTTTTTCTATACTCTCAGTCGAGCTGGGTGGAGGAGTCTGTGGATTTTGAGCTGGAGGAATAAGAGGAAAAGTGGGTAATAGGTAACCTGTGATGCTGTTATAAAGCACTTCTCAGGACCTGCTGGAGGAAGGGCAAATCTAAGTTTATTTACCTTAGCTGATGGAAATAACAAGCTCACGCTAGCTTGGTACACCAACCTACATGAAGAAGGAATAGATTTCCTCTCCTCTCACTCATTCAGGGACATGACAAGCAAGACAGTCCCTCTTCAAGCTGAATATTACCATATCCTGGCTGTATCCTTGAAAATACTGGGGGTGCTACTTGAGCAGGAAAGCACTGCTTAGCATAAATTAATTTATAATTCCTCCTTGCCTGTGCTTGGTGAAACGTGACATGAGACAACTCTGAAAGAGCTTATAAGAGGTAATTCAGAAAGATTCACCAGTGTGGAATTATATTTACCAAATTTCAGGTATGAAAACCATGGAAAAACAAAGAAAAGGCAGCAGGGAGCAGGGCCAGGCCAGGCCTGGGCCTGAATGAGGCTGGGATTATTCCATACCATGTGGAGAGATAAAAAGCTGTGGGCAGCTGTGGGGGCTACCACTTCTTGGGGTCTGTGGGCATCAACTGTTGGATTGGTAGCAGAGCACTGGTCAGTGGGCAGTTATATTGCTAGCTGTGTATTGGTTGATGAGTGGTGAGTAATTCTATTGCATATAAATATATATATGCACACACATATATATGTAGTCATAGTTTCATTTTTTTTGTTTCCCTTTCTGTCTTTCTAAATAGTTTTTATCTCAACCCATGAGTTCTACTTGGTTTCCAGTTCTCTCCCTCATCCCATCTGGGTGGAACTGAGTGAACTGCTGCATGGTGTTTAGCTACCTGCCAGGTTAAACCACTACACTTGGAGACCATGTGCTATGTGTTAACTTTTAGTGTTTGAAAGTGAGCCATCATGTTCAGCTTGTTACTGGATTTTTTATACAAGAATAAGTAATTCTTCAAAAACAAGCAAGCCTTGCAGTTTCCAGAGTATCTAGCTGCCATCAACTTTCCCTTAAAACATGTTATCAGGTATAGGAGACTAAAATATCCTATCAAATCAACTTTCAGTTATTAAAAAAAATCATCTAATTTCCTCAGTGGCCTGAGAGTGTATCTGTCAGCCTCCTACCATCTACCATTATTCCTTTCTATGTCCTACTATCTAAAAAGAAAACATTTCAAATAATCTTTTGTGATACTCTATGTTTGGACCCCATGGATGTGTTCACTTAAAAAGCACAATTCACATGAAAATTAAATTCCTTGCTTGACATTCAAGAATAACATTAGACCAATTATGATAATGAAAATATTAATCTGATGAAATGCTGTAAAGGAATACTGAAGGAAACATTTACTACCGTACAGAGAACTTCAGTAAGACCAAAATAAGTTAGAAATAGTTCAGAGATCCTCTTGTGAATTGTGTTTTTCTCAAATGCCATTTCTCAACATACAACACTGAAGGCATATTTCACTCTCTTTATACATGCATTTTCTGTTTGCTAAATTCCACATGCCAGTCTTATTTTTGCATCCTCATTAAATTGTTCTGTAATCCATTCATATCCTCCCAAGTATTGACTTTAGAAATCCTCTTGCTTTTGTCATCTGTAAATTTTGATTCACTCCATATCAAATCAATTTTTAAATCACTAATATAAATGTTAAATAGAAAATAGCTCCAGGCAACCTCATCTGTCATATTCTGCCAGGAGGATATTTTATCATATATTATGATCCTTCAGGGTCTTGCTTACTACCCATTATTAATCCATTTTCCCTGTCCAGTCTTCATATCTCCCCCATGAATTTCCTTACTATTTTCTTGTGATCTGTGTTTGGAAAAGTGATGCTAATATATATGCAAATCCACTTCACACTGTTAACCTGTAAAGCATATCAAATAAAGATCACGTTAGTCTCTGATATGTTTCCAGTTTCATGCTAATACCAGCTAACAACTCATTGCTTTCAAACTCCTTACTATATTATTTAAATGCAAAAATGTTGCTCCAGACAACGTTAAACAATGGCAATATCTGTTTTCATAGCAAAAAAATCAGTGTTGTCCTTTGGCTTTGGCTAAAAGGATGGTTTTCATTACTCAAAATGGAATATCAGAGATTTCTTCCAGGCAGCTCAAATAATTCTTTCTCTTAAACCAAAACCATTTCACCTTTGTTGTTTCTGAACTGCACTGTACTTTCTAACCTGCTATGGGTACTGCTAATACCATTGTGTTCCAGGAAACAATAAGGATCAGCTAACTGTTCTACCTCTCAGCAGCTGCAGAGATCAGGCATACAAAGTAGGCGTTTAATTATCTTGCCATTATCCCATCACCACACAATGATCGCTTTATCGTTTATCGGGAAATTGTAGTCCTCACCTCTTACAAATACTCATTATTTTTACATCTCTTGTGAGTTATATTGGCTTTCAACATCTTCAAAAGCACTGCATAGAGATAGAAGGCGAAGAGAGTATTCATATCAACTGCTTTGGGATGTTCAGGGATTCAAATTCCAGTTCTAAATTAAAATAGTGCGAAGATTTCACTCATTACTGAAGCAGAATCTTCTCTATAGTGAAGTCTAATTTACAGTTGCACAGCTACTGAGGTCTTTGGTCAGTTTGGGATTTTGCAGTGAGAAGGGAGAAGTGAGTGGTATCTGGAGAACGTTGGCCCTGCAGGACAGGCTAAGGTGGGTTTCCTGCTGGAACAGGTAGCAGCAGTTGGCAGCTGTGAGACTGCATTCAACTCTGGAGAGGAGGGAGTGAGGCTGCATTAGAGGTCTTCCTATGGAACGAAGAAAGGTGTATTACTTACTTAGAGCACCTGGGACATTGCCTTCAGCTTAAGGTAGCTCAAGACTCAAGGGGCAACTGAGCAGCGGATTTTCTCTCGAGGGTGAAGCAACTCCTGTAATAGGAAGGGAATGGCTGAACAGATGACTCCTGACTCTCTCTTCTAAGCCCCAAAACAAAGAATTTTCTATAGTAAGTGAAGGTACATATGATCTACCCCACTTCCTCCCTCTGTAAGTGCTTATAATACCTCTTTCTGGTACATGTGATACACTGTTATTCTAAGTAAAACTGTATGAATGATTAATTACACAGAATATTTTTTCTACCATTTATTTGAGGGAAATGAAGGCAAGACATAAGATACGTAGTCTTTGGTCAAAGGAGTATGCATTTACTTTACAGAAAGAAAAGTTTATAGATTTTACAAGAACTCATTGAATTTATTGGAATCAGAAGTTAAGCATCAGGAAGGATGGGATTTAGGCAGAAGCTATACTTGACTAAGCAGGCAGCTTCTTATTGAAATAAAACACAAAAAGGAACCATACAAGATGTATAAAAAGGTAGAGGAAAAAAAAAGTAAAAAAATAAAAGAATAAGAAAGTATTTTTTGAGTACTTAGGTATGGCCAGACACTGATTAAGAAACAACTAGCATTGTTGAAGGACGTATGGCATTGAAATAAGGTAATTTACTCTTACATCATTTCCAAAAGAAATCTTAGAAAAAAAAGGATTCATTAATGGTAAAGAAGATAGCCGTGAACAGCGTGGAAAATACTATAACACTCAATGCCTACTTGTACTGGTCTCTGGAAACAAAATCTCCTGCCATTCCTGTGTTTATTTGTGTAGCTTGGGAAGCACGAGTGCAGCAAAATGTAGGGAAACAACAGATTATGAACTTCTTTGAGAAACTGAATACATTGCAATACATTGAGCTGATGTGTTTCATAGAAGGATATTGACAGAACTTGTGGATGTGGTGGTTATATGATCATTATCTGTGAGAAAGAGGACCCAGGGAGCTGTGGACCCTTCTGCCTTGTTCAATCACTGGAAAAATCATGGAGCACATTATCTTGAAATCTGTTTCGTAGCATATGAAGGACAAAAAATTAATTAGGAATGGTCAACACAGATTTACTAAAAAAAAATGTTGTTTAACCAACTTGTAAGCTTTCTGTAGAAAAAAATAATTGGGGATATGGATGAGCAGTGATTTTATTAAATGTTGATTTCAGTGCTGCTTTTGACACTGAGTCTCATAGTATTCTCATCTAGAAACTCAGGCAGTGTGGGCAGGAGAAATGGGCTTCTAAGAGAATGGCTAGACTGGCAGGCACAGAGTGTAGTGATCAGTGACTTGACTGTCTGGTGGAAAATAATGAACAGAGCAGTATTGTACTCTGTACATCAGCACAGATCAATTTCATTGTCCTCATCAGTGACCTGGATGGTAGCACAGGAAACATCCACAGCAAATTTACAGGTTAGGGGGCATGACTGATACAATAGATGACATAGTTTCAATCCAGAGACAACTTGTGAAACTTGGGAACTGTGCAAGATAGAGACTGAGGACATATGATGTACAGAAATAGTCTGAAAGATCAGGGCTAATTTAGTCTACTCAGGGGGAGGCAAAAAGTATAATCCAACCTAAAAAACTTGGTAATACAAGATAGAATAGTGAGGATCCATGGTCATGAAGTTTATCTTGACAGCTTCATTCTAGACATTAGGAAAAGCTGCTCCACCAGGAGAGCATTGCAACAGAAGAACGGGGACCTGGATAGAAATCTCTCTCCTTGGAGGATTTCAAGAAGATATTAGACAAAGTGAGGCTTTATTGATGTTGGGAATAGCCCCTAGCTTGAGTGGGAAGTTGAGTTAGATGACCACTAGAGATACCTTTCAGCTTCATGCTGCACAGTAGTCTTGGGGGCCTGAAAATATGAAGAAATCAAGGTATATATGTCTGGTTTTAAAATAGTAATATTGTGAAAGAATTGGGATCTGTCTTCATTCAAGTAAACTTCAAAACTCTCTTTTTAAAATATGTTTATATAAACATACAATAAGAAATTTAACAAAGGAAGGAGGAACTAGAAGATAAGAAAATGTGGTTAGACAGATTCCCTGCTAGTACTTGAAAAAATATACCTTCAAATGCTGGCTGCATTTTTCAAGAGATGAAAGAAAAATATAGTGTATATATGCCCTATGCAACTCTCCTAGGAAAGTCTCGGTGACCATATAGTACATGAATTTAAAATAATCACACTAATAGGCAGTAGACAGAAACTCCTGAAAGATAATGATTTAGCTTGAGTTTTTCATTCTTAGATCATTACTGATTATGACAGTAGCACTCTGTGGAAAAAAAGTCATTAGTGTTAAGGGAATTACCGTCACTACATATGTGTTAGCACCTTTCTGGAGTGGCTATGGTTTGCTTATCTTACAGCAATTTACCTGTCCTCTGCAGTCTCCTGCAGAGCACATCTAAATTTATTTTCTTTGTTCTGAATATGATCAGTGCCTTGACTGTTTTGGTGTGCAAATGTACATGTACAATGCATATGGAGGAAACTGAGATAATTCTAACCATCCTATATAACAGTTAGCAAGTAAACTAGATTAGAAAAGGAAATATTAGCTTATGAGGTCTTGTGATCTTGCAGCTGAATTAGTTCAACTTCCTAAACTTCCTCAAGAACTGCTACACTGTACTGTAGTATACATCTGTAACATCCTCTGATCGTCTGTGATTACAGTGGGCATGTCTGACACCAGGTAATACTTCCAAGGACAGAGCTGTGATTAGTCTTGAGGCCAAGTTTCCCAGAAAACAAGCTTCCAGATATTTCAAACTGGTAAATGTGTTTAATTCTGTTATTCTGAAAATGGCTACAGATGAAATAATTAATATAAAATAGAAGATGAGGACCACATTAAATCAAAAAGTACTGTTTGCTGGTGATCACATCTCACTGCAGCTGCATTCAAATTGCATGACTCATCATGAGGCGTACTGTTCAGAAAATGAAATCATTGGAAGCTTGTCAGTCTTCAATTGGATTTGAACATTCTCCTGGGAGAGACAAGTTGTTGTAATCCTGAATTTTGAACATTGCCATTAAGACAATGGAACAATTATTCCCATAACATCACCTTTAGGGAATAAATGTAAACATATCTTGGCTACGCTGCTTAGGTTCAAGAAGGGAGTAAGGATATGAAATATGGAATCACCTAGATGTCTCTAAACACAGCATAACTGATAGCTTAGGAGTAATATTCATCTATGGTTCAAATTCAGATTAAGAACAATGTAGTCTTCAAAGTCATTCTCAGATAAATGCATAACCAGGTCCTGAACTGGGCATTATTTATAGGGAGATTGACTGTCCTTGTCTCAACAAACACATCTGCTTTCTTTGTTTGTGAGAAAATCAGGAGTGGTGAGAAGAAAATCAAAAGTCACACATATATGCTTCTGATCTGCCTCCACAGTAATTCTCTAGAATGACTTTCAAAATGGTTGGGAGACCTATAGGAATACTCAGGATATATGTGGGTTTTATTAATTATTTTATAAACCAGAGGTCCTAAGCATGGTTACATCAGTGTAACAGTTGCACTCTGTTAACACAGTTCATCAATAGTTCATGTTCTATGTTATGATTTCCCCACTTTAGGGTCTGTTTTGCACCCAAAGAAAAATGGAGCTAGAATGCCTCCTACAGGCTTTGCTCATATCTGCTGGTTTTGTCTGCCATGTCTCAGGAAAGTTGCACCTACTATCTTTGAAATATTACCACTGAAGCAATGCTGATAAAGATTGTCTCAAATAAGGTATCTGATATGAAGAATAGAAGCTATTTGAATTTAAAAGAAACTGAAAGAGATGAAAGCAGTGACTCACAAATAAATGTTCAACAGGAGCCATGCATGCATTTTATCTACAATTCTGCTTACTGAATGGATATGGATGCTTTTTGACGGGTTATTTCATTTGATGTTATAGCAAAACAGAATATGCTTCTTACAGTGTTATTACTTTAAGACCTAGAAAAGTCCTTTGATTCAAGTGTTGATCTGATTCAAAACCAACAAAGCACGATCACAAGAATAATTCATTTTTCTGGTGCTACCTCTTTTCCACAAGCTGTAAATTGTAGCAGACATAATTTTAAATTGCTCTTGGGAAGAAGAGCCTGATAAGTCATTAAGTCTGTAGCAAGAATTTATGTCTCAGTACTACCACATACATCTAGCTTTCTCATGCAATCTAGAGAATAGACTATAAATCAACATGCTCAAAATAAGTACTTAACCAAAAAAGATTTATTTATTTATTTATTTATTTTTCCCCAGGAAAAAATCTGTGTTAGCTTGCTTGTTAAAATCATATCTTTTTTTTTTTTTTTAATAAAAAGTTCAATCTAATAATTGCAACAGTAATGTTTATCTGCCTCATATTATATGTTATCGGATCTCCCTCTTCAGTGTACTTGGAGCATCTTTGAATAAGAATTAAGCAACATTTCAGTTTTCGTGTAGTCCAGGAATAATCACTGAGTTGAGACTGTTAAGCATGTTCTTGAACAGTGTGTTCTCAGCTTAGCAATGATCCACCATTCTGTCCTCTAATTTAAACATTCCCACTTCAACGGCTCCAGTTCTGTTTTGTTTCTTTTTTTTTGCAAATTCTCTCCTCTAAGGTTATTTTCATTCATATGCACTGAAAACAAGTCAGTGCATGATTGTTACATTTACCCTTGGACTATTTGTATCTAAGGAAAACACAAGAAAGTCATTGTGGAGAATACTTGATCTTCATTTAGATGAATGCGTATCATGATATAGCAACTATACAGCAACCATATAGATAGGTTTAAGCAGGTATGCAGAGTTTTCAAATCACTGCAGCCTTAAAAACATAATTGCAATGTAATAATCTTTGTGATAATTCAAAGGAAACACCACCAGCAGAACAGCTAATAACTATCACACAGGACCAGAATGGAGGAACTTACATCAGGAATTTGAAAAACTTCCAAACAGTAAACAGAAACCATGAAGGCAAATCACAACACAAATGTACAAGCAAAAACCTACTAATTCATAAGCTAGCTTCTTGAACTTATTACAATGTCACTGGACAGAAATAAATGCAGTATTATGAAATTCACAGACACTGGGCAAAACCTAAACAAGTTTCCAAACTTGAAAGAAAAAAGACAGAACCCAGTGCTGAAGATAGGCAAAATACCCATTATATTTAGTACTGAACTTTATCTGAAGTTTCTCTCAGTTTATGATGGAAACTGTTATGAAGAGCTGTGATTTGATAGAGCATTACTTCAGGAATACTACTTCAGGAATATTACTTCAGGAACATGATAAATTGGCAGGTTGAAGAGTAGGCAAGCAAAGGTGAAGAGACTCACAGGCTAGCTATAAGTATTCTGTCCACAACAATAATGATAATTTTCTCATAGAATAGCTCTGCTCACAGATGTACAGATACCCTGCACTTAGAATCATTATTTGTACCAATGTTGTCTGAGAATAACATTAATATCAGATGCTACCTTAGCTGGAAATGTCCTCACAAAAATGTCCTCTTCCTGGACAAAAATACTTTAAAATCTGTATGTGATACAGAATGTACGTAGAGATTCTTTATCCAATTCGTGAAGTTATTCCTGTATTTTCAGCTATGATTTTACCAGTGGGATTAATTGTGTCATTGTTAGCCATCTCTGTGTTTGGCTGTCAGGTCAACTCAGTTGATAAGGTACTCTGAACAAGAGTTACTTGAAATTAACTTTTTACAGCACCTGTTAATATGGTTACTTTATTTTAATAGCAGATTCTGGGCACTTTGTCAACAAAAATAAATTATACCGCTATTAAACACAGCCCAGAAAATTGCTCCAGTTTCTTCTGTGCTGAGTTTAGTTTTACATAGAGCAAATGTTGTGTTGTGAGTTGGTAAAAATTCTGGCTAGCTTCTGTCTGGAATGTATTCTATTAAGAAACTTATTATATTACACTACTTTCATTATGTCAATAACCACACAGAACAAGCAGTGTCTTATAGATGTTTTTGATATATTGTATTGAACCATTTAGTGTATTTCTCATTCTGCAAGCATAACTAGGATATTTAAGTTTTCATGCCATTTGTTTCTCATTTTTTGGCAAAACCCACATAATTCTATATTTTGTATTGTAAAAAATCATGGAAAAATACTACTTAAATATTTGAGGATCCATGGTTTTGGAAGCATGATTTTAATCCCCAGGAGATTATTTAATAAAAATGGATTTTTTTCTGTGTCAAGTAGATAGTGGAAAAAATACATTCTAATACACTTGCATATAGAAATGTCCTTACAGTAGCAACCACCAAATCTCCATCTTAAATAATAAAAGCCTGATAAGGTTCACAGCTGATTAATGATGTTTTCCTCTGTCTAATCTTATGCTAAATGCCAGATGTTCATAGTGTAATCAAGTATGCTCCTTTCTTACTTCTATAAATATCCACGTTCTTCCCTGTAGCAAGCCACCAGTATTATACCAGATGTGAATTTGACATGGTGTCCTCTAAGATGCAGATTTTACTGTTCAAGGTAACATAAACCTTATTCACTGAATATCTACCCATTCCCTTAACTTTTTTTTCACTCCAACTGATGCCATTGAAGTTGATGGAACTTAAGGGCTCATAAATCTCTGGATGGTCAAATGTAATACTGACTGAATATAATAATCAGTAACTGATTATTAAAAAAGTGATATTGGTCCAGTAGCACTGGTTTGCTGGAAAAGTTAAATTGTTCTTTATTCAGGCACACCTGGTAAATATCAAAATACCAAAGGTCTAATGCACTACTGTGTTACACCATGTTTATGTCAAAGAAACCTTATATTCTTTAGTGGGGGGCATCATAGGCCCAAAGGGCTAAAGGTCAAATTCCAATCCTACAGAGCCCCTTTCCTCTTAAACCCAACTTTTAAAACATATTTAGTGATTTATTTCTTGTTGCAGTGTCACCTTGGAAGTCATCCAAAGCACCTAGAGGAACTGAAATCTTATTTACTCAAAAGGGAAATGAATCTTAGGCTTCCAGTTTCTACCACTCTGATGATCCTTAGTAGATGATGGGAAGTTGGATTAGAGAGAAAAAGAATAGTTCCTCCTTTGCAAAGACAGAGGAAGTCCTGCCCCACTCTTAAGAACAAGGGTCTAGACAGCTATTTTGGTAAGAGGGGTTTTGGACTGTGGATCTTATGTAAACAAAAATGATTCATGATTGCAGTATCCAGATATCAGAAAATGTAGGATTTAAAAACAAGTCTTTATTTCAGCTCTTCCTCCTGATGTCTGTGTGCTCTTCTAAAACTGCTCTTCCTTCAGCCTCTCTACTGCCCATGTGCCCTATTCCTGCGATGCCTATCCCTTGATATGCAACATGTAGCATGTGAGCAACATCCAGCTGTAGATATACCATGTTGTCAAATTTGTTAAACATATTTTACATGGCTCATATTGGTGAATTCCTGAGTTCTATACAGGTATTCTCATTTTTAGAAACTGGGCTTGTTCCCCAGATCTCCCTTTCATGCATACTGATTTTCACTGCAGGGGAGTCAGAATGGAAGGCCTCTAACGGTCCCTTCCAACCCTAAGGATTGTATGATTCTACTATATCCCTCCTAAACTTGTATATCCATTCAGCAAATATTGTTCTGACTTGTTTTTGCATAGTCCCACAGTGCAGACAAGATGAAAAGAGATTTAGGACTGAGTTCACCTAACTAACATAGGAAAGTAATTTGGCAGTTAAGGCTCCATGGAAAATGATGTAGGTAGGAACAAAAGCACTGTCTGATTCATAATGAATGTGTTTGAAATCTTCATGAGCTTGGGTACTTACTCACAAGCCCAGCAACCAATGTATCTTATTATAAAAATGTTGCCTTAATTTTTTTTCCAGTACCTGTTTTTAAACATCCTCAGGCAATATTGTAAATAATCAATGGCAGTTAGTCTTATCAGGTCACAACAGATTAAGTTATATTTTACAATATAAATTCTTATTTAAATGTTATTAAGTAGCATTAGCTCTGTGGTAACAAGAAATGGCACATACTGTACAAACAGATAAGCCTGCTCTTCCTGTGCCTGTATCTGGGGTGCTATGCTGAACTGATTCTCAAAGGGAAAAGGATATGATTACTAAGATAAAACAAAATTGCACATTACAGTCATTATGGGGAAGAGGGAGAGAGAATGTTAAATGTATTTAAACTGCAGGAGGTTAAAACAGTGTGCCAAAATCTCTGAACATGTCAGTATTAATAACAGCTGGAAGCTCAAACAGAGCTGACTCTCCATTCCTAATGCACAGTTCAGCATTCAAGGTGCCACGATGCTGAGCTTATCTCTGATTTATCAAGCTTTCTTTTTCTACCCCAGCACCCCTCCCACATAATGGCTATCACTGATGATTAAGAGAGTACACAGATGCTAGATAATAAATTTATTTCTTATCTCTGCTGCATGCAACAATGTTTCAATATACCAGATTATAGCTTCAAAATCTTGAGGTATAACTAAGGGGTAGCAATTAAAGATAAATCAATTTTAAAAACCCCAATCTAAGGGCACACACTTAAAAAAAAAAAAAAAAATCTAAAATCAATCATCTCAGTAATGAGATCAGAAAACAGAACAAGCATGAGGCTTCCAAATAAAGGCACAGTGCTTTTGAAGAAACCTCTCACAGTAAGATCAGAAGGCAAGTCCTTTAGAACCATGCGGTGTAAAATCTGAGGCAAGTGACATATGAGTGTCACTGACTGATTGCATTTCAAGCTGCATTTGAAGTCAGGATTTTCAATGCTAAAATGTATGTATATCCTACTCAAAATAGTCAAGTTCTGCTAATGAGCATGATAGTATGTTTTCATCTTTTGACAGCCAGAAGAGCCCTTCCTTTGATCATGTTTATACTCCTCTTATATGGATAAGGCAGCCTATTCTAAGCATTTAGAGGACTCCAATGTTATGTTAAAGAAACAAATCTTTACCAAAAAAAAAAAAAAAAAAAAAAAAAAAGCTTGCTTGGGTTATGATTTCTAAAAACATGAACTAAAAGAAATACCATCCATAGATGGAGTGAGTTAAGATCTTATAGTGGATGCATGCTAGATGAGGCCAAAATCTTTAATTTTCTGGCTTTGGGTTTCTTAGATCTTCCTTCTACCAATTGTCAGTGCAAGTTAGTGCTACAGTTCCTTGCACTGGATATGAATACCCAAAGATGAGAAGCAGGGAGGGCTGCAGCACCTCTCCTGTGGGGAAAGGCAGAGGGGTTAGGCTTGTTAGGTCTGGAGAGACTTCAGTGTGGTCTTCAGGATCTTGAAGAGAGCTTACAAGGAGGGAGACGGACTTTTTACAGGGTCTGATAGTGGTAGGACAAGGAGGAATGGCTTTAAACTAAAAGATGGGAAATTTTGGTTGGATGTTGTTAAGAAATTTTTTACTCAGGTTGTGGTAAGGCACTGGATTGGGTAGCCCAGAGAGCCTGTGGGTGCTTCCCTGGAAGCATTCAAGGCAAGGTTGGATGGTGCCCTGGGCAGCCTGATCTGATCAGGGGCAACACTGCCCATAGCAGGATAGATGAAGCTCACTGATCTTTAAGATCCCTTCCAACCTAAGCCATTCTATGACTCTATGATATTAGTTTTTGATAATGTAGTAGTCCTCTAGTAAACAGTACTTTCTACATAAAATCCCAATCATTTTGATGTTATATTTATTCTACAATACTGAGTAATTGCTTTCACAGTCACAAGACAAAAAATCTTGATGATGAGGTGGTGGGTATGCAGCAGATGTAGGAAAACACCCTAACACCTAACCCCACCATTCTGTGGTTCCAGTATAGTCTTAAACTGATAATGTTTTGGAGTCTGCCTTAACTGGACCTTAAGACTACAATTCAGTGAGGAAAAATTTTGAAAACAGAAAAATCTCCAAATTCTACTTCACCACGTGCATAAATAAATACCATAAAATAGATGAGACAGCACACGTAACAGAGGGTTGTGTAACATGAATGCTTTGTTTCATTTTACAAGGAATGACACGGAGTTAATCTAATTGTGCACGGGCCAAGCAGTCATCAGCATTTAATTTGTATGATGTGGGATGTAAGACTTTCTATCTTTTCTGCATCCAGTTAATTCAGTTAGATGTAATGGGAGCTATATATGGTTACCCTAGTGAGAACAAATCCTGTGAATTATTCTGGAATAAAGACAATAAAAGAATGATGTTTTTCCCACAAGACAAGCCAGATACTTAAGAGTTTTCTTTAAGCCAGATCACATTTTCTAATGAAGCACAACATAAAGATAGAGCCAACATAAAATAAGCCCTAAATCTGGCACTGAAACTGTGACTAATTAACATCTGGATGGAGTGCAGCTGATCAGATTTGTTTGCCTTCAGGACACCACCACCATCTCAGTTGAAATAGGGTAACATAGGTAGACTGGGTCTCAGGCTAATGGAGAACTACTAGAGATGCTTCTCAGTTCAAAATGAAGTCACCTATGGAATTGTTTTAAGGCTTAGATATCACTTCTAACTCAGAGGAAGAGCTGTTCAATGGTAAAAAGTTTAGATCAGTCTGAATTTCTAGATCACAGTCTTTTGCACAGACGAGAGGTGCTAGGGATGAGGCAACAATTTTACAAAGTGCAGTGAACACAGCAGTTCCTGTTGAAAGCTGATTCCTTGCTTGCATAGGTTATGTGTTCACTAGAGGTTCCTGTGAAACTATTTGGGTGGATCAGTGAGTGCACATACTCAGGAAACTGTGATAACTGCAATGACAACTAAGCATAACTTCTTCCATGGACCTCTGTCATTTTAACCTATGTGCTCTGAGGGCCTTCCTGGACTTGCTTTTTTTTGCAACTGTGTAACTGACACCCCCTATTTGGAAGGTGAATTGGGAGGTTGGCATTTTCTCAGCCAGACTCATCCCACACAATGCCAACATGACATGATGGAGAAAAGTCCAGGAAAAAACTTGATCATAAAAGTGCAAGCTATGCTCAGATGGGGAAAGAGGGAAGAGAGGAAAGATTCAACATCCTATGCTGTCACTCTATCATTTCTAGCCAGGCCAAGGCAAAAAATCTTGCTTCCTACCTCTATAAACCGTTAGTAATAGGTCAGGAGTCAGCTGCTTTCCTTATCGGCTCCAGGAGCTTAAATGTCAGCGATTAAATGTTTCCATGGAGATCCCCTGAGCTTCACTAATGTGGGCACATTATTTACACCCACACTCTGTTGGAGAAATGATAATGACAGAGTGTTTTGTTTTGCCCTGGCGTATCTGAAGCAAGCAGTGCAGCTGGACTATGAAATGGCATCTCAGAGCACAGAGCCAGATCTCAGGGATGTGAAGAACACCTGTTCATCCGATTTTTGGAAATGGCTCCTGCTGGAAAGAAGCAGACAGCTTCGTTACGTTGTGGTCTGGACAGATGACTCCAGTGCAGGGGGATTGTCACAGCTGCTAAGTATTAACAGATGAACTCTTTTAGGAGGCTGAAGTAGGTAGGACATCAACTGTGTGACCTACATAGGCTGTGCATGGTTTAGTTGTTAATTTATTTCAGCTGGGGAAAGAACAGATAAATTCACGATCAGAGGAATGGGGGCATATCTTGTTTGGTCCAAATTGGTTCAGCCTGGTCCAAGCTGATTATCTCACAGGGGAGTCACACCAGAGTGACTTTCTCCATTAGTACTAATCACTGAAGTGTGAAAATTGGTGCTATTTTGATGAATTGTTCTACCATTCAAAGAAAACTCATTTCTCCTTCTTTCCACAAATGTTCAAATTGCCAAGCAGTGATGATGCTGTTGTGAGTTTTGCTGTCACATACACAGTATATGTATATGTCCTCAAATCTTTGCTTTCTATACATAATGATGTAGGAAGGAAGCACTTTAACACAAAACAGAAAGAAGTGCCATGGGACATGTTACAGTACCTTCTGCAGCCTGAAGAGCAGTGTACACGCAGCTGTCAGAATAATTTGTTAGGTTATCCAGTCAAAGAATTTGGCGTATGATGACCTGACAAAATATACAACTGTATAGTTTTAAACAGTACACAACTGTTTACTCTTAACTAATAATAAATTATATACTTTCTCATTAAAGAAAGCTTCATAGTGAAATTACACTTAATTACTGGTTGTTCTGTAATCAATGGGGATAACGTAGGTTCTTCCTTGGCCATCATTTTCCTCTTGAGATGCAAAATACAATGATGCAAAATGATACAATGATGCAAAATATAATACAAAATGTAGTTAGCAAATTACAGACTTGTTTGAAATTCACACCTACTCAGACCAGATCTGTCATGAGCAACTCCAAGACCCATCTTCTCCACTAGAACTGGATGATTCCATATGAAGTGACATGGCCCCAGGGCATACAGCCATCTTCCACTCCAGGATTTGTTGGCTTTATACCGTGGAGCTTTTCTGCAGTTGCAAGGAGGACTAGATAAAAGGCTTACCCCTTCCTTCCCAGATAATTTCTCCAAGCCCTACATGAATTAGATTTGCTTTTTTTGAGATTTAGGCTAGGGATTTCCAGCTAAGCGGGGCTTGAGAACAGAGCAGGACCTTTTGGAGCGCTGGAAGCTGGCAGATGTCTGAGCTCCGAGTGCTGGATGCTCAGCAAGACACATTCGTGCTGAGTTTTTCCTTGATTAGAGAAGTGGCTCAATCTAGATCTGACTCTTTCCTGAACAGCTGGGTAGTAGCCATGTTTTTGCAATACTGTTCCTGGAAGTGTAATTCTGTATGATGGCATTTCTGGGAAGGTACCATAGTACTATTAACTCTGATTTAGTGTACAAGTTAAATTAAATCCTTCCTGGAAGTGTGACTGATCCACAGGAAAATGTAAAAATCTCTCTTGCATGAAATCTTTTGGAACAATTTTTTTCTCATTTTAGAAAAGAGAAACAATGTGTATGAGGACAATCATTTGAATGTAGTAGAGATAATATGGACAAATTCATTAAGAAACAAATTTGGCTTGATTGTTGCTTATCTTGCTTAGAATACACCATAGCTACTCTACCAGGCTTTGAACAAACACATGACAGAATAAGATTAACTAGATTCATGGTGAATTTAAGAAGAGGATTCTTCTGTCATTGGTAAGGCTAAGGAACTTATGACATCTAAAGTTGATTTTTGATACTGGCATTCTTTTCAACGCAGAACTGGAAAAAGATTTTGCTTATTAAAAATTGAATAAAAAACCCCAATTTTTAAAAAAGAAATGTAACAATGGAAGATCTCCGAAATCTCTGAATATTTTAAATAGAATGCTGAGCTGGTTTCTTCTTGGTCAGTAACTTTATTCTGATCCAGATTAGGAAGAAGAGGAAGTTGCTCTTGCATTACATTTTTAAATGGAGCCTCTCTCAGCCTAGAAATTTACAGCTCTAGCCCACAAGTATAAAGGGGATATTGATTGCTCAGATCAATTATCACACAGGGCAGAAGTCTCACTATGGTGAAAACTTGCTGAATGGATGAGAACCCAGTGAATCTATGAGACGTGAGCTTAAGCCGTAAGAATCTTATTCAGCACTTTGGGGAAAATCTATAGCGTTCTCTCCTAAATTGTTCTTTTGCTGAGTTTGTTGATCTTTTTCAACTCAGCTGAATCTGTTCCAGCTAACCAGATAGTTCACACGTGCTTAGTAATGTGATCTGCAGAAACCTAAAGAATAAAGAAACACTTAAGCTAACAACAGTCAAATCACTTTTGTTCTATCCTGGTGAGATATCAGTCATGCCATATAAGCAGAGACCTCACAGTGTCTCCTTTCAGAATTAGTTCAGGTTCAGCCAGATAAGTAGTTTATGTCTTATAAATAAAAAGTGCTGCTTAATATACTCTGATACCCCTGAGATATGTACCATAGCTCCAGAATCATGAGTCCTGAATATGAAGAAAGATGTAAAGGCCATGTCTTTCTGCATGTTTCTATGATGGGCTGTAATATAACTCTGAAGAATTGCATTCATTTTTTTTTTTTTCTAAATAATTCAATGTATTTTCCAATCAAAGAGCAATATTCCCTTTTGTAATGAAGTCCAGGCCCTGGGTCTTGAGAATTCTTGGGTTTCCTTCTTGCCTCATCTATCCCTTTGCTCACACCTACACCTTTATGCCCATTTAAATGACTACCTGAGGTGTGAATGGCATGTAAATATCTTAAATAACTTTTATAAAGATTAAAGGTAAAGAATCAAGTGCAGTAGGGGACAGAGATGTGACAGATAGATGAGGCTTAGGGACCAAATTCCAAGGTCCTGACTGTAACCTGGGCACAGGACCTGGCCTTTGATACTACCAGTGAATTTGGACGAAGTACAAGAAGAGATGCTGAGCCATTACCCCCACAGAAAGGATGATTACAAATACTCAGGGAGTCATTTGGATCTCTCATTTCACAGAAGAGCAAGAATTCTCTTCACTCATCTCTCAGACAAATAGTCTAGTTACCATGCAGCATGGTAAAAGGCTTTGGCCCCTGCTACTGATATATATTTTTCCAGCGTATAGCCATAGCACCCACCTTACATGAGTGAGAATATAGGGTATTTTGCTTCTCCAGAAAACAAACTAAAGCAAAAAGAAGGAATCTTTTACTGTTACTTCGGTTTAGACATCTTTTTCATTTATTTACTTTTTTTTTTTACACTGTTGCTTGCTTTTCTATGTTAGTACCATATATTCTTATAGAGATCAATAGGAATTGCTCCAAATTTTCAGTGTAATATGTTATATCATATTTTGCTTTACACTGTATTTCTATCAGTATGGTAAGTTTTATTACTGTGCCAGATTTTATCCTGAGCTGTGAAGCACATCTATTTGCTTTAGATTTCTAACGTGGAGGGAAGGATTGTAACTATTGACATATGTCTTGAGATACATAAAAATCCAGCACTTCAAATAAACCCACAAGTTTTACAAAATGATCTGAAATTCAACACGTTTCAAAACAGAGCAATTCATCTGCATATATAGCTCAATGATCTTACTGCTGCAGCTAATATCTGATAGCAAAGAGAAATGAAGTGTTCTTTTCCATTATCTTCTCTTAAGTGTATCCTTTCTTCCTTACTAGACAATGTGATTTAATTTATTTTAAGCTCTGTAATATCTTGTTTGGATCTGTGAGGCAACAGGTTTTATCTGGGCCCTTGAAGAAAGTAAGATGATGGCATGTTTAGAAAGTTATAGTGCTTAACATAGTAATTACAGAAATATTATTGATGTACACATGCACACATAGAAAAGCTTTTAAATTATTTGCTTCCACTACCTTATACATTAGCAAATTTCCAGTCTGCAGGAACACAGGAACAAAATAGTATTAACTCTCTCATTTACAAGAAGCTTTCTGTTTGATCTGATGCAGTGTTGGCACTTCAATGCTGCATTAAAATAAAATCTGTCCTGAATTCTTGACAAATAAATATGAAGTAAAATAAGGATGAGTAGCACTACCTTTTGGCTGCAGAATGCTTTTCAGAGTATCTGGAATAACTCACAGGACTATCCATAAACATGCATTTTGTGTTCTTCAGACCTTCCCTATTTTAATGGGACAATCTTTCACTTTTAAAGGATAGGGAAATAGGCTAGCAATGTGCTTGACCCTTCCATCCAGTAGAATGAATGGTTTACCAGTGCTTCTCTTTTCCTCACCCTGCTCTTACACTTGTTTGTGTTACTTCACCTTGCTCTTACACTGAACTCAGTACAGTATTTTGTGTCATTCTTGTGCAGGATAGCTGTGCAGATGTTTAGAGTACTGAGAGCTGGGGCTCACAGATCCTTGGGGCTAGTCTGTATGTTCTGAAGGGCTCAAGAATACACAAGAGATGACAAGAGGCTGAATCAATCAGTCCAGAATATTCTATGGAAATAAATTCATGTGCAGTTAACAAGCTCCTTAAGTTTCTTACTAATGCTACTCTACAGGAGGAGGTAAAGAAGAAAATTGTTTGAGTTCTGTGACAAATGTGCAGTCACTGCCCCTTTCTTTGGTATGTGTCTGTACAGATGTGTGCAAGTACATCCAAGTTCCTCTATGAGAGTGATGCAGTTAGATAAGAATAAGCAGTAATTAAAAAGAGTTTGTGTCTGTCAACGGTTTACGGGCTGGTTCGGCCCGGTTCCGTGACTAGAAGGGCGGAGGGATCCGCGGATCCGCGCCCCCGGAAAAAAAAGAAAATAAGGGACCCCGAAATAATTGAAAACAGTGGCAACAATCTGAGGTAAAACAAAGTAATTTACTAAATATGGTATCAACAGAATTTTATAAGGAGAGAGAATGTGAAATTGATGGTGGATCGGCCTTACCACAACGCTGAGATGAGAAGCGCAGGCAGAGAAGCGCAGGCGAGAAGCGCAGGCAGAGAAGCGCAAGCGAAGCAGCGCAGGCAGAGAAGCGCAAGCGAAGCAGCGCAGGCAGAGAAGAGAGCATCAGGTGACCTTGCCGGGAGTTATATCTCCTCGCTGACCGCAAAGCCCCCTGGGGAAACGTAGCTGCTCTTCTCCGCTGGACAGGCACCCGGAACTTGAGCATCAGCAGTCAAACCCCCAGTACATTGCATGATGTTATGATGTGGAATACCGATAATGAAAAATCATGAAACCATGACATTCCACCCCTTATTCCACATCACTACATCATGCTTAATATAGACAAACAAAATATAAACACACGCACTAGGAATTACTGACTGCACTCCCTCAACATCAAGTTCCCTTGCGGTACACATTGAACATCCCCGTTTTCCTGCATCACCCACCAAGTGGACCCAGGTCCCTGGGCAAAAACAGTTCCACGAAGAGGTTTGTCCTTCTCAGAGGCTGGAATAACCCAAACTGCCTTTCCCAACATATTCTTTACATGTACAACAGGGACTTTATCTCCCTCTACGGTATGTAGGGAGCTGGACTGGGTTGGACCACCACGATTGATAGATCCTCTGGTATTGACTAACCAGGTGGCTTCTGCCAAATGCTTCTCCCAGTGCTTAAATGTACCGCCTCCCATTGCTTTCAGCATAGTTTTTAACAACCCATTGTATCGTTCAATCTTACCTGAGGCCGGTGCATGGTAGGGAATATGGTAAATCCACTCAATACCATGACCTTTAGCCCAGGTACCTACAAGAGAATTTTTAAAATGAGTCCCATTATCTGACTCAATTCTTTCTGGGGTACCATGTCGCCACAGGACTTGTGTCTCAAGACCTAGTATGGTATTTCGGGCGGTAGCGTGGGGTACTGCATAGGTTTCAAGCCACCCAGTTGTTGCCTCCACCATGGTGAGCACATAACGCTTACCATTACGAGATCGTGGCAAGGTGATATAATCAACCTGCCATGCCTCCCCATATTTGTACTTTTGCCATCGCCCTTCCTCCCAGAGAGGTTTCATTCTCTTGGCTTGTTTAATTGTGGCACACGTGTCACAGTCGTGAATGATTTGCGCAATAGCATCCATAGTTAAATCCACCCCTCGGTCTCTAGCCCACTTATATGTCGCATCTCTCCCTTGATGGCCTGAGGTCTCATGGGCCCATCGGGCTAGAAATAATTCACCCTTGTTCTGCCAGTCCAGATCTATTTGGGCCACCTCAATTCTGGCAGCTCTGTCTACCTGATGGTTATTTTGCTGCTCTTCAGTAGCCCTATTCTTGGGCACATGGGCATCTACGTGACGCACCTTTATAACCATATTCTTTATTCGGGCAGCAATATCTTTCCACAGGTCAGCAGCCCAAATAGGTTTACCCTTTCTTTGCCAGTTGTTTTGCTCCCACTGCTGTAACCACCCCCATAGAGCATTTGCCACCATCCACGAGTCAGTGTAAACATAAAGCATTGGCCACCTCTCCCGTTCAGCAACATCCAAGGCCAGTTGGACAGCCTTTACCTCTGCAAATTGGCTCGATTCTCCTTTTCCTTCAGTGGCCTCTGCAACTTGTCGTGTGGGGCTCCACACAGCGGCTTTCCATCTGCGGTGTTTCCCCACAATACAACACGATCCATCTGTGAATAGGGCATATGTCTTCTCATTTTCGGGTAGTTCATTATATGGTGGGGCCTCTTTAGCACGTGATATCTCTTCTGCTGGCGGTGTTCCAAACTTTTTGCCTTCAGGCCAGTCCATGATCACCTCTAGGATTCCTGGACGGTTGAGATTCCCCATCCGCGCTCGCTGCGTAATCAGCGCAATCCACTTACTCCAAGTGGCATCAGTAGCATGATGGGTGGAGGGACCCTTTCCCTTGAACATCCAGTTCAGCACTGGCAGTCGAGGTGCCAGAAGGAGCTGTGTTTCTGTACCAATTACTTCGGAAGCAGCCCGAACCCCCTCATACGCGGCTAAGATCTCCTTCTCAGTTGGAGTGTAGCACTCTTCAGACCCTCTGTACGCCCGACTCCAGAATCCCAGGGGTCGGCCTCGGGTCTCTCCTGAGGCTCTTTGCCACAAACTCCAAGTGGGACCTTTCTCTCCAGCAGCAGTGTAGAGGATGTTCTTCGCATCCTGTTCCATCCGTACTGGCCCCAGGGCCACGGCACGGGCTATCTCTTGTTTAATCTGCTCAAAAGCCTGCTGCTGCTCAGGACCCCACATAAAATCATTCTTCTTCCGTGTCACCTGATAAAGGGGGCTTACAATGAGGCTGTAGTTTGGAACATGCATTCTCCAAAAACCCACTACACCCAGGAACGATTGTGTCTCTTTCTTATTAGTGGGTGGAGACATGGCACTGATTTTGTTGATCACATCTGTTGGGATGTGACGACGGCCATCTTGCCACTTTATACCTAGGAACTGAATTTCCTGGGCAGGCCCTTTCACTTTGCTTCGCTTAATAGCGAAACCAGCACGCAGAAGGATCTGGATTATTTGCTCTCCTTTCTCAAAAACTTCCTTTGCTGTGTTGCCCCACACGATGATGTCATCAATATACTGTAAGTGCTCAGGAGCACCTCCCTGTTCCAGTGCAGCTTGGATCAACCCATGGCAAATGGTTGGGCTATGTTTCCACCCCTGGGGCAAACGATTCCAGGTATACTGAATGCCCCTCCAGGTGAAAGCAAACTGTGGCCTAGATTCTTTGGTCAAAGGAATGGAGAAAAAGGCGTTAGCAATATCAATGGTGGCGTACCATTTGGCTGCCTTTGACTCCAATTCATATTGGAGTTCTAACATATCTGGCACAGCAGCACTCAATGGGGGTGTGACTTCATTCAGGCCACGGTAGTCCACCGTCAGCCTCCATTCTCCACTGGCTTTACGCACTGGCCATATGGGGCTGTTAAAAGGTGAGTGAGTCTTGCTAATCACTCCCTGATTCTCTAGTTGGTGAATCAGCTTCTGAATGGGGAGCAAGGAATCCCTGTTGGTGCGGTACTGCCGTCTGTGCACCGTTTTTGTAGCAATCGGTACTTGTTGCTCTTTCACTCGTAGCAACCCCACGGCAGATGGATCTTCTGACAGGCCAGGCAAAATAGACAACTGCTTAACACCTTCTGTGTCTACAGCAGCTATTCCAAAGGCCCATCGATACCCTTTGGGATCCTTAAAATATCCCCTTCTGAGGTAATCAATACCAAGTATGCATGGAGCCCCTGGGCCAGTCACAATAGGGTGCTTTTGCCAGTCTTTACCAGTGAGGCTGATTTCGGCCTCCAACATAGTCAGTTCTTGGGAACCTCCAGTCACCCCATGAATATAAATTGATTTTGTCCCTTGGTGACTCGAGGGCATTAGAGTGCACTGTGCACCAGTATCCACCAGGGCCTTATATTTTCGTGATTCTGATGTGCCAGGCCATCTAATCCACACAGTCCAATAAACTCTATTATCCCTTTCCCCCCCCTGGCTGGGGGCAGGGCCCCTCTATTTGTTACCTTCATTGTCTGCAGCAACTGGAGCAATCACCTTTTTGGAGAAGTTCACCTTGGTGGTTGATTTGTCTTGTAACTCTCTTACCCGTGCTTGAAGTACAGGAGTAGGTTGTTTATGCCACTCCTTCATATCTTCTCCATGGTCACGTAGGTAATGCCACAAGGCAAAACGTGATGTGGTCTTACTGTTGTCACTTGCTCGAGCAGGAGAACGTCTTCTTTTGATGGCTGAGACATTAGATGCCACCGGCTGGGAGGAAATCAAGTTGATGAGCCCCTCCAATAGGCTGTTTTGGGAATTCTGGTCCCCATTTGATGTATCCGTTACCTCCATGGATTTATCAGCTTCAGGCACGGTTGATAGTTTGTCTATTATATCTTCTTGTTTGTTTTCCATTCTGTCCAGCTTTTCAGCTACCTTTGTAATGGCTGAAACACAAGCTCGCAGAGGGCTTAAATGTAACTCAAAGTCTTGAAGTTTATTAACCAATTCACTTATAAGGGGTCTTCTTTCCCCTCTGCCATACATTGCTGCAAATGTGCTGGCGTACCTTTCTGGTGCGGTCTTTGTGAATGTACGCCACATGTTTGGTGTACACCTGACTCTCTCGGGATCATGCTCTTGGTCTGGCTCGTCAGGAATGAAATCGGGGCTATGTAGCATTTCCACCACAGCATATTCTCTTAAATAACAGATGCCTTCTTCCATATCAGCCCATTTCTTTTTCTCAGGCATCAGATCATCTTTGAAGGGGTATCTTTCTTTTACAGCTAACAACATCCGCTTCCAGAGGGTAAAGGCCTGGTTCTGGCATGTACTAATACCTCTGTCAATGGCTGAGTCCCTGGCAATGCCACCCAGTTGGCGAGCTTCTCTACTATCCAGCCACACACTGTTGGCCCCATTGTCCCAACATCGAAGTAACCAAGTGGCAATAGGCTCATTTGGGTGACGTGAAAAGTCTTTTCTCAGACTTCGAATTTCATTCATTTTCAGAGATCGATCAACAATGGTAACGATATCTTGCTCACCTCTTACTCTTTCGGGACTTCTTGTTGCCCTCATTGGCGCCGGTGACCGTGGTCTTACTGAGGGCCCCTCCCCTGGACTTAGGGGTGCTTCTTGTGGATCTTGGAGCCACTCCTCTGGACCTCTCTCCTCTTCTTTCTTCTCCTCTAACTGAGTCGAGATTCGTTTCATTTTCCGTCCTCTTACAGGGGCAAGTGACATCAATTGTGGTGCTTCTTGTAGTTGATCAGGTTGGTCAGTTCCAATGCTCTCATCCTCCAGTTCAGCTCGGAGCCTGTCTCGTTCGATTATGAGAGTATCTAGCTCAGATTGGAGGGTGTCTTGTTGAGATTGAAGACTGTTGAGTTTGGATTGCAGGGAGTCTCTCTCAATTCGGAGGGCATCTCTCTCAGATTGGAGGCTGTTTCTCTCGACCAGGAGACTCTCTCGCTCATTTTGCACTGTTTCCCTGAGACTCTCCTTTTCAATTTCACAAACTCTCTCCCTCTCCAGGATAGTATTGAATAAGGCCCGGTAAGCATTAGCCAGGCCCCAAATAATTTGGGCCTCCTCAGATCTTCCTGAGCCGCGACATTCCTGTCTCAAATATCTGTTTAAATTTTCAGGGTCTTTCAGGTGTTCTGGAGTAAAGTTCCATGACACCGAAGATTTCCATCTCTCTAAAGTCTCACCCAGGCCTCTCCACATTCCCTGCCACTCAGTATTTACTGGTTTTGGGGCAGACTTCCTCAAAATATAATAAATACTAATAATAAGTGAAATGGTGAGCAGTACATTCACGGAGATTAATAACGTGATCAGGTGAGCATTGAAAATCCGCATAAAGAATTCAAAGGAGAGGCTGGAAACCTGCTTAAAAATCCCCAACCCTGTAAAATTAGCAGCTCCCTCTGGAATGGTATGCCACATAATATGCAGATGCCACATAGTTATTTCCATCCATGTTTTCAATTGGCTATATATACCTATTGCTCCATAGAGCAAGGTGGTGAACTTAATTAAGGCCCAGTATGTTTTTAGCATTAAGAAAGAAGAGACAGTGGCATGCAGCCCCTTAAAAGACAGTTTCAGTAGAGAAAGCATTTTTTCTTTTTTTTTTTTTTTCTTTTACAGAAACAAGATAGCAAGGCTCAAAGTTTACAAATATCCTAGAGTATTGGCCGTCCGCCTGGACTTTTCAAGGTCACGCTTTCAGACAGTACTGGTGAAACAGATAAACTTTCCCAATGAAGCTGTCTGAGAGCGGAGAGAGAGATTTGTTCAAAAAGCTAAAAAGCAACTGTTGCCCGCATTCTCCACCAAGAATGTCAACGGTTTACGGGCTGGTTCGGCCCGGTTCCGTGACTAGAAGGGCGGAGGGATCCGCGGATCCGCGCCCCCGGAAAAAAAAGAAAATAAGGGACCCCGAAATAATTGAAAACAGTGGCAACAATCTGAGGTAAAACAAAGTAATTTACTAAATATGGTATCAACAGAATTTTATAAGGAGAGAGAATGTGAAATTGATGGTGGATCGGCCTTACCACAACGCTGAGATGAGAAGCGCAGGCAGAGAAGCGCAGGCGAGAAGCGCAGGCAGAGAAGCGCAAGCGAAGCAGCGCAGGCAGAGAAGCGCAAGCGAAGCAGCGCAGGCAGAGAAGAGAGCATCAGGTGACCTTGCCGGGAGTTATATCTCCTCGCTGACCGCAAAGCCCCCTGGGGAAACGTAGCTGCTCTTCTCCGCTGGACAGGCACCCGGAACTTGAGCATCAGCAGTCAAACCCCCAGTACATTGCATGATGTTATGATGTGGAATACCGATAATGAAAAATCATGAAACCATGACAGTGTCCTACATGCTATGCTTGGACCTGTCTGCAGACCTATCTCTGTAAATGTGCCCTTTGCTGGCTCTGAATTTATTCTATTAATATTATAAGTAGTAGTAGGGTCAGCAATTTTTTTTCTGTAGGAACCATTCTGTTCATCCCGGTGAGTTATTGTGTTTTAGTTCTGAGTATCATGGACAAAATTTGATAGTTATTGTCAGAAGAGCATATGCTACAACTGTCATTCCTGCAGTGTTCCTCAATGCCAAGGTTTATGGAAGAAACTCTCATTCCCCCCTTTCCCATATCCCTGCTCATCCAGAAACAGGAGTTAATGCACTTTGCACAACAGAAAACACTCTCCAAGCAAACCTCACAGCTTCTTGATATCACTGTTTGCCATTAATTTGTCAGATGTTACATATCATAAAGATCCCTCTGTCTTGTAAAGCTTACTTTCAAATATTTTACTGACATGATATCAACATGAATAATATCACTGTTTTTGTTTTATGAGCTGCTTATGTATGCAGTTTATGCTCAGAAGTTGTACAACTTTAAAATAAACCTGCAGAAAACTTTCTCTGCCCCTCATTCCCTCTCCCTCCCTCTTTCAACAGCAGTTAACACACACAACTAGGTATTAAATTAAGATTTCTTTTCCTCAGGGTTCTTCTATGAATAAATCATAGTTATTTAGGTATGATATATATCCATATTCTGCTGTGATATATGAATGACTGTGTAACTATTATCTGTTTAATGCATTACTTCCTTCCAAGCCCATTGTTTTTCTTAAAAAATAAATAAATAAATTGAATTTTCGGCAGATTTTTACATATACTGCCTACAGCAGGCTTTGACTTTTGAACATCTCTTTCTGTTACGTCTGTCTGTAGTAAAGGGATATTTGATCATGCTAAGGTAAGCACACAGTCTGACATCCAACATTGCCCAGAGGTGCTGAGAGTGACTCTCACTGAGAGGGCTATTTAATTGGAGAAAATGTATTTTATTTTCATTGTTTTATTTATTTTTTTCAGTTTAATAGCTTGATTTGTTCAGCTGTTTCTGAGCCATAAGACTGCCTGTCATCTGCTGTGATGTGGAGGGAGTTCCTCTCTTAGGCAAACTGCACAGACTTACTCCAATTAAAATTTGCAAGTAAAAAACTGTGCAGCTTGGCACTGTGTGCCTAGAATGTTTCATTGCTGGGTTCAGAAATGATTGCTGCATTCGTGTCTGGGAGATTGCCTGGTTCCCAGAAATCTAAACAGCAGTCTATAATAAAGAGATTGTTTCGGCTGCGTACAATGATTATTCATCAGCTTTCTGGATTCATGTACTTGAATTTGTTAGAGCCATTTCAACACGAACACATTTGACAGCAGTATTCCACTGAAATTATGGGAATTTAGAAACGATGTTGTTTTCAACAGATATTTTTTCCAGTGGAAAGAAACTGAGAAAAAAAAAGGTCTATCATAAGAAATGAGGATATGCATATATGTGGTGGGAGAGAGAGATAAAGATTCTTTGGTTCAATTTTTTATTTGAAATGATCCCATTAAAATTTTCAGTTTAAATTAAACTGGGTAGCCCCACCACAAAGAAAAATGAAATCTCTGTAAAAGAATTTTTCCCACAAAAATTTCATGTTTTTGCACGTGTGATTTTTTCAATGTGATACGGGGAATCCAGTGTGAGAACAATGAATTGTGCTCCTCAGTCACAGTGACAAGCTGCAGATGTCACCGGTTTGCTGGACAGAGGTTTCAATTTTAGAAGAGATTCAAGATATTCTTGGTGCATCTTCTGTTCTCATACTGCAGACATGCAGTGAGGCTGGCTTCTGCCGTGATGCCAGTTCCTCTGAGAGAATAGCAGGTGTGTGCCTTAAGCTAGTTGGGATTTTGTTTTTAATTATTTCTGTTGTTACAGTAGTGTTGCTGTTTTAAGTCCCTGTTTTGGGACTGGTACAGTACTACCTCACTACTAGCTTCTCCCTGTTTCTCTGTTCTAATTTGCTTGAGGAACTACTCATTCAAAAGCCCTGCACTTTAGGGCTGCTTTACAAAAGAAATCAGTGATCTTACTGACAGCACCCTTTCTTCACCAGCGTGTTTTAAAATTGTTTGAGAGTATCCCTTAAAATGTCTTTTGATAGTTTGTTCTTGTTTTCTATTTCCTAGCCCTAAAAACAAATATAGTTGCCTGATGTCCTGTTTCCATTTGTATGTATTTCTGTTTAGCTTGCTGCACAGACCTTGAAACAAAGGGTGCCAGCTGTTCCTTTCATTAAGGCAAAGCTCCAAGGATGGACTCTCTGGCATTGCACTGCAAATTTGCCTACTAATTCGCATCACAACATGGGGCAGGAGAGTTGGCAACTAGACTTACTGAGTCTGGCTCAAAAACCAGGCAGTCACAGCTCTTGCTTGTTTGTGTGGTACATGTCTCAAAGCATTTGCATGCACATTAGAAGTGTTATCACTGAATTTGCTTCACAATTTGATTGTGTTTGTTGTTATTTTTAGGTTCGTGTTACAGTAGGAGATTAGCAAGTGTCCCAAATATGATACTTTGGTTAAATACAGTTCCAGCCTATTTATATTTTATTCTAGATTTTTCTTCTCAGATTCCTTTTAAATGACTGGGGAGGTTGTATCTCTTATCTGCTATGGTTTTGTAATGTCTTTTCCTGAATATTTCTTAGAGGCAGTGGAACATTCCCTGATCATTAGTACAGACACGCGTTTATATTGATGGTGTTACTGATAGTTTTATCTCACATTTTTTTCACCCTAATCATCAGTATTTATTCTGCAGTGTCCAACAAGACAATTGGATATCTCATACAATATAACTTGCCAAAGTTAGTTCTTTTGCACTGAGGTCTTCTGAAGTATAGACTTCCTTCCACTTTTTGGTATTTGGTAGCATTAATCATTTTAGTTCTGTATTTCTGAATAGCTACTGTGTCATTTACCCAAATTCAGTTTTCTCCAATTTCAGCATTGCCTTTTGATTTCTCTGATCTCTATTCTTTCCTTTTCTTTCTGAATTTACACAGGTGTTACTAAGAACTAGGATCCAAGAGCACCAAGATGAGCAGCCAGGCAGCCAGTCTGACAGAGCTCCCAGTCTGCCAAAAGCTCTCTGAGGCAGGGAATGCAGTCCTCAAACTGCTCTGCCCAGTACAATGTCTGAAAGCCTCCCAGTCATTCAGAATGTTTTGTCATTTTTATCAGCTTTACTGTAAGGATTTGTGACATGCTGTCAGAAGACATACTATCAAAGTCTTGCTGTCAGTATATATATATATACATTTTAAATACACTTCAGATTTTGCAGCTATTTGTAGAAATTTTCTTGTCCCATATCCAGTGTCATAAAGCTCATGTATTCAGTGTTAGTTTAAATATAGCAATGAATTTTAAGCCTAAATATTTTCCATTAGTAGTTTGCTTTTAACTGTCATTATGATGTTTTATCTACATAATTTTACTTTTTCTGTGTTTTTAGTTTTGCTTTCTTCTTTTCCACAATGCTGATGATTTCTCTGTCATCCTGTGCATTCACTGATGCCCCACTGTCTGTCATACTGTTTCCTATTTGAGTGCTGCTTTATCTTTGCATCTGGTGCTTCCTTGAGCTTTCCAAAACATTTATTTTTATTTTCGTCATTTTGCACTGCATTAACACCATGTATTAACAGCCATGTTCTCTGAGTTACGTTTCCTTAATATCTTGCAATAAGATTGCTTTAATTTAAGATTTTTGGCATAATTATATCTCTGATAGTTCAGTAATGGTACATGGAGAACACTCCATTTCAAGGCCAGAATTACCAGAAGTCATGCAGAAGATTCAGATATATTTCTAGTACTACTGATAGGGCACTGAGATGGAGCTGTATCTAACCTTGTTCCCTCATCAGGATTTTATCATCCTATTCCCACCTCCTCCCATTTGGCACATTTTCTGCCTCTCTTCTCCAAAGCATTTAGTTATTAGCATGAAAATTAAAAATAATCTTGGCTTCCTCCTGTAGCTCTGATTCCTGTTGCCAGTCACAAATTACTTTTAGAACTGTTAGTTGCATGGGTCAGCCATTTTTTTTTCCCCCCAAATCCCAACTGATTCAGTGGTGTTTGTTGAAACATCGTCTTTTTATTATCCATCTCTTTTGGGAAATAAAATACTTCTAGAGTAGTATTTGTACTTGAGTCCTCTTGTTTGGATACAGACTTATCTAGCTGACAGTAAAATATGTGTCACATTCTTCATAAAATGACTATTAGAACACTACATTTGTTTTTCTTTTGATCTGCAACTTTAGTTGTTAATTAACTTCAACGTTGCTAACTGAGGAATGTCTATTTGCAATGGTTATTGCTTCCTCTTTTTGTCTGTGAGCAATATTAGTACGCTTTCAGGAACTCACTCACTTCAAACATCATGTTCAGGGAACAGCACCAAAATAGAAGGAACCAAGGAATCATAGTACTCAGAGGCATTCTTCTTCCTCCATAGAAACTGTCTTCTCACCTCAAGCACTATAAATAAACCTTGAAGTTAACTCTGTGTCTCTTCCACTCCTTAGCTAATTATTTTTGAAGACTTCCGCTCGGTGTCAGCGGAGGTTGCACTAGATGGTGGTTGGCAATTAACACTCCTGTAGACAAAAGCCAAACCAGAGGGGAAAAAATAAAAAGGGAAATAGTGAGAGAGGAGATAAAGGCCTGATCCCTTTCACATTCACAGAGCAGATGGGATCTGAGCTGCACAATCATAAGGTGGGATTTTAATTTTCTAAGAATAGAAAATTCTCTGTTTCAACAGGTCCCTGTGCAGGAGCTGTGAATCTACACCATATTTAAAGAAAAGTAGTATAGAAAAGAATGAATGTGAAATGTGTTTTGGAAAGAATTAATAATTATTTTTTGTGTATTACAAATATGATTTAGAAATAAAATCATCTGCCTCTCAGTGCCTTTCATGACATTCAGTGGTACGATGCCACAAAAAGCTTGACAATCAGTAAGGAATAACCTGATACTTAAAGGATAAAGGCCAGGAAAAGGACACAATTAGAAGCCCTCTTCTCAGCATCTTTAAATGAACATTTAACACTCTCTGTAGTTATTATTAACTTGTAATGAGTCAATAAGTCATTAAAACTAAGCAGGAGGCTTATTTCTGCTATGCATGCTCTTGAAATGATGTTCAAACTGTTTTTACAGTTATACAAGCATGGAATCAATGATCAATGATTTTTTAACCTCTGAATACAGCCTTATTTTCCAAATCATTCATCCAGTCCAATCATCCTATTCATTTTCTAACGTAAGTAATGATTCCTTAAAATTAAAATATCATTGGATGTACATCAATTTAAATGTAGAAATATGACTACATTCTGACAGAGATAAGAATGATCTTTCCACTCAAAGAGTTTTTGATGTTTTCTTAGTACATACTTCTTGACTTTACTGAACATGAAAAGTTGAATTATGCAAAATTTCAAGCAGCTGTGAGAAAGAATGAATAAGGCTGAGAAATCTATAGCAGTTCCTGGTGAAAAGTCATAAGGCCCAGTGAAGTCACTGAGTTCTGTCTGGATGTCTGCAGTTATTGAGACCCATGATTGATAAAGTATGCAGAATTTTAGAGCTTCTCTCTCTAGTTGTATATACAGAGAAAAACTATTTCTACTATTTCTATTTTTTATTTCTCTGAAAATTATCTGTCAGCTGTAGTATAGACTTTATGATCAGTTGTGATTTTTATGATAATCTACCTTGTCCGCTTGCTTAGAGTTTAATTTCAAATACCTCATGATATGTAAAGAGAACTCAGTGAGGATTAAGCTCGTGAAAACTGTGTCTTGCTTCTTGTTTTCAGTTTATGTGACTTACTGTGAGTCTTCAGATTAGACAGAGCCTCTAACTCTTTTTGCAAGGTAATAAATAATTTTTCTTTTAGGTACAGATCTTGTTGAGATATATTGGTATCCTCCAGGATGTATGGTTTCCAACTGCATTCAGCTTAGAGCATATTAAATGCACAGTCTATATTATAGTTGGAGTTCCATTCTACACAGACCTACTGTCAAGATGGAAAGCAACCATGGCAGTTTCTCAAAAGCAATCTAAATTAAGCTGAATCAACTCTTGAGTAATAAAGTCCCATAGTAATGCCAAGTTTACAGAGGCTTATGGAAGATATGCTTCATTCTGTGATTACAGTCAAAAATACATTTGCTATGAACATTTTATAAATTCAAAGCCTGTAGTAAAATGCAGAAATCTAGACAATATCCTTAAGAAGAAAGTAGGCACTAAACTGAGTGCCTAAGATGCCTAAAATAACATTTTCAGAGGGAAAAGTTGTGAAAAACCAAGTTCCAAACTGTCTCTTAGAAAGTGAAGAATGACTACACTTCTGAAGAGGAGAAAATTCTTCACAAATGTCAGCCAAAATGCAAAAATAAAAATACTAACTGTAAAATAGAAGGACCCACAAATTCCTCTTCCTATGAGTAGATATGGTAATAAATGAGAGCATGAGTGATACAAGCAGATCAGCCACTGAGGAAACTCCTCTATTGCCTGTTCATTTTTTATTTTCCAGCTATGGAAATAAGAACCCCACCCAAAAAAGACAAATGCATCCCTAGTTATGTGTCAAACTCTTTTCGCTACAGAAGTGACAGACCATCTTCATCTTTTCTTCCTACAATAGGTGAAACTCACTCCTAACATAAAATTCCCTTGCACTTGATTGCTGCACCACACTCATAACTACTCATTAATCACAGACTCCATTCCCCAACCTGTTCCAGTTTTTCCTGCTTCCTTGTCCCAGTAGAAATCAAAGATCTCTACTGCTCTGGGGCAGGCGTTCCCAGCAATATTGCTGACTCTTTCTTGCCCTTGTGCTTCTCTATCCCAATTCCCTTCTCTCAGTCACTGACCTCCCTGCTAGCTGTGGTGGTCAGCCAAACAAAAGAGGTCAATATATTCTGGGTGCCATGGGTATTCAGAAAAGTTGTCATTGTTACCAAGAAACAAACTCTGGTGAGTAGTGGGGTATGCAAAGCTTAAAGTGTGGAAATTAGACCTCTATCTGAATTCAGCACTTATATTTTCATTCTGTCCAGCTAGTGGTGAACACAGTAGCTGGATGTGAAACCTACTCTTAAATTGACCATGATTCAGAAGATTTCATGCATCTTCCATTGACAAGTTGGAGTGAATTCCCCCCTATGCTCCTTTCTCCTCCTTCCCACTTATCTGAATTGTACAGGAGAAATAAGCTAGCAGGACTGGAATTATGATTTTTATCTTAAACTAATGGATTAAAAAAACCCCTATCATTTATATTTACCGGTAATTGTAATACAGAGATGCTGTGAACTATAAACTGTCATGTCATGCATAAAATGACTGTTAATGTTCAACTCAAATTCTAGCTGTGCTCATAAGCTCCATAAATCACATCTATAAATAGACTTGAGTTAGTGCCATGGGGAAAGCCTCTGAATATTCATAAGCCTCGCGTTTCGTATTTTGTCACCAGAATAAGCCTTGAAACCATAAGCGGTTTGCATTCAGTGAATCGGTGGCAAGGTAATGGCATTATGATAACAAAAATAAATCAATGTGATAAACAACTGCTATCTCCAGATCATCTATATTGTCCTTGTGTGTAAAGTGAAAGCCATTTATTCACATGTCATAAATAGCCTCTTTGATTAATAACATTAGTTGCCCTTGATGAGATGCTGTTTTCTTAAGGATATCTGGAGGCTAAATATATTATGATATTCAGAAAAGAAGAAAATACTTTCTCATTTTTTACATATTCTGTAATTACTGTTCATTACGTTGATGGCATCATAGAGATAAATGACGCTTTATAAAATAAAATCCTTTGTCTGAAGATTTTATAATGTAAGGAATCTAGTATTTTTCTTCAGAAATATCTAAGAGTGTCAGATTTTTTTTTTCAAATGTATGGTAAAGCCCCTGAAAAAACTATTTAGAACAATCATGCTAATCATGTTTATAAGTTGAATTTAGTAATTATTATAAGCAGGAAGCTGATGAAACAGATATAAAAATTAAATTAGCATTTCATTTCACTATTTTAAAGAATCCTTTTTTCTTGCCAGTTATGGAGGAAAAAATCCTTAAAGATGTGCATTTTTAAAATATTGAAAGGGCCGAGGGGAGTTCTTTTAAAATAAAGTTAAGTAACAACGATGAAACAAATTTTAGCTCAGGTTGAAGGAGCTGTAAAGGACCCTCCAGGTATGTGACAAAGATTTGATTTTATCTCTAATTGGTGACACAAATAACAGACAGAGATAATATATGAAAAGTTCAGATGAGAAGAGCAAATACTGATAATCAGATAAGCTATGCAAAAATTGAAAGGAAAACAACAGGCAATCACCAAAGTTCTAAAAAAAATTGCTTGCAGACAAAAGGCACTTTATAAGCCATTTCTGGTTACATTGCTATGTTCAACAGAGTGATGCAGCTAAATAGCTGAGAACTCCTGAACATTTATATGAATTTTGCAGTAGGAGTCAATTCAAGCATATCAAAGCTCAGTTGAAGTATATTAATGAGTAAGTGTGAGGAAATTTTTAATATCACACCTTGGCTTGTGCTGCACTACAGCTGCATGGAGAATTAAATTCTTCAAGGATGTTACTTACCTGTATGAACTGTTTTTTGTGTTTTTTTTTTTTTGGTTGTTTATTTGATTATTTTTGCATTTTTTCCCCAAAAGTTAGTATAAAAAGATATCTTCTCACTAAATATGTCTTTTTTTGGGGGGGAGGGAGAGATGGGGGAGGGGAGGAGGGATATTCTCTCCCTATATTTTTTTCATGGGTGCATTTCTATTGGTGCTTATTCCTGTGAATTTTGAAAATAAAATATATAATGGGTACCAGCCTTCTGAGCTGGGGAGAGGAAATGAGGTCTCCTCCTACAACACAGCCTGTATTAATTCATGCAGATTTCTATCAATGTGAGTTACTGAGAGCTGTAAAACCTTTACTGAAAGCAAGAAAATAGAAGAAGGAATTCAGAATGAATTCAAGATGTTTAAGTTGTTAGTTGTTTTCACAAAGGTATCTGTCAGGATAAAAATATTTAGCTATTAACTGTGCACATCTGCATTAGCATCATTAAAATATAAGGCCACAGATACTATGGTACCAGTAATTTGAGAAACACAGTTGGACAACATTCATTTTCATTTTTATCACTCATTCTAACCCAACCTCCAAGAAGGCCCAAATATGAATTCCTATTTCCAAGTACACCCAAGAGAATTTCTAAAATCCAGAACAATAAAAACAAATTCAACATATGCACATAGAATGCCAAATAATACTAAAATATTCAATTTGGTATTGTGAGAGATATTCTGCATATTACTTCAAATTCCTCAGTGTATAATACATGTAGTAGAATTTTTATTTTGAATTTTCGTAATTAATAACTCTCTATCTCCTTCTATTAAGGCAAGGTCTCTGAATGCATTATTCTCCTGGTGCCGCTGAAAGTAACATTTCTTCCTAATACAATGGGAGACTGCATTTGCATTCCTCCTAGTTTCAAAAACTCAGTTCCTGCCATTTTTCTTGTAAAGACAGTAGTCTCTAACACAGGCAGTGCATCAAGACAGAAAGCTTTTTTTTTTTTAAAGCAGAAAATGATTCTTGGTAATTTGGGATGATGATAAATTAAAAATGATCTGTCACAGAACTGATGTGACATTTGCAGCAGAAAGAGGATCTTGTAGTAACTGATGGGCTCCCTCTTGCTCCTTTGGGTAAAGCTGTATGAGCATCTAATGCTCAGAAATTTGGTATTTTTAGCATCTTGGAACAACTTCTGGGCTGAGCTTGATCTTTTTCTCTCTGCAAGTGTGTTCTATGGGTGAAGCTGATTTATTCTGTAGATGTGTTGTGTTGATTGATATTTGTGAAGCATTCATGGTTCTCAGCAATAAGAAGCACGAGTGGCAACGCCATTCTTAAACGCTCATGTGAACCACAACAGCAAAACAATTACAAATAATAAGAAAACAGTTATCTCAGAATTAATGATCTACTGGGGACAATAGTTAAAGGCTATCCCATGACTGTACAAACAAAAAATCTTTGGGAGCTTCCTGTCTTGAAAATCTACTTGTTTGGAAAGAAATAAATGCAAAAGAGGGTGATACAACCCTTGTCTCCCCAGGCACATAGGTACCCAGAGCAAGGTTCTGTTAAGGTCAGAGAAACTATTTCAGCAAATTTTGCACAGCTATTCGAGAAAGTATGTTAGAAGACTTACACTCTTCTTAAATTTAGAAGGAAAGTAAATCTACCAAACAATCCCTTCTAAAGGATAATAATTGCATAACTCTAGTTTAAGTCTTTCTGAGTAGAGCTTACTTCTGATTCTAATTACATTTCACAGTTTCTTGCAGCTTGATGGGAATTCTTCTCCTTTTGAAACTCAACCTGGACTTGAGCTATGACTATAAGAAAAATAATTCATCTGAAACTACCATCACTAAAAGCACTACTAAATGAGTCCTAAGACAGTCATGAGAAAAAGAATATCATTTAAGTATCATAACTCATAAGCTGAAAGCATCAGTCAGGTTGGTGAATGTGCACCTTCCCGTATTTGACCTACACTCTGGTTTCACACTACCCTCTGGCAGTAGCGAAAGATCAGATATTAGCATGGACTTCAAATAAAAATGTCTGAATTGACTCAGGTGCAGCAAAAAAGTATTCATGTATTCCTCTTCAAAGCCAAAATAGATCTGAAGGTCGGATACGTGACATGCTGTCTTGCTCCAATTCATAGGAGGGAGATTAGGTTCTTCTAATATGTGTATACACACATGCATGTATCCCTGCTTCCTCAGAGGTTTGGAACACCAGGTTAATGGTTGAAAATTCCACCAAGTTGCTTTTTTTTTTTTCAGTCCAAATAGAAAACTGGAACTATTGACACATTTTATGTGAAAATATTACTAACTTGTTCCCCATTGCTGATTAAAAATCGCATTCAAATTTATAAGACTGACAGACTGTGAATAGTTAGATAAGAACCCAAACAAAAACTGTGCAACATCAGTTCCAAATAGAAAACAGAATCTTTTGGAACAGTCAAATTTTAATGAAAAATATGAGAAAAGAATAAGTAGTATTTTAACTCCTAGATCAAAATAATAATAAAAAAAAACATTAACTTTTTTACCAAATTCCTTGAGTAATATGCCTTGATAATAGCAAATACTGATAATACCAAGCCAGTGTAACACTTACTGCTGTGATATATTGTCCTCATCTCATCTGGGATAGAGCTAATTCTCTTCCTAGTAGCTGATATAGTGCTGTGTTTTGGATTTAGGGTGAGAATAGTGTTGATAGCACACTGATGTTTTAGTTGTTGCTGAGAAGTGCTTATACTAAGTTAAGGACATTTCAGCTTCTCATACTGCCCTGCCAGTGAGGAGGCTGCAGGTGCACAAGGTGATGTAAGGGGACACAGCCAGGACAGCTGACCTATGCTGGCCAAAGGGATATACCATACCATATGGCATCATGCAGAACTCTAAAACTGAGGGAAACCAGCCTGGATGAGTGGTTGTCACTGTGTTGGCATTGGTCAGCTGGTGCTGAGCAATTGTGCAGTGTATCATTTATTTCATTTATTCTTTTTTTTTTTTTCTTCTGTATTTTTTCCCTTTTCTTTCTCTCATATTTTTTTCTTTCTTATTACCCTGTCCTTTTTGCAACCCATGAGTTCTTGTACTTTTCAGTTCTCTCCCATGTCCCACTGTGAGGGGAGTAAATGAACAGCTGTGTGATGTTTAACTACTTATTGTGATCTTCCTGTTGTGTCAAACCACAACATACATGAATAGAAATATAGTTTTGACTTAGCCTGCTAAACTTCTCCAACTTGGTTATCAGTCTTAAAAAATATGTCCATATTGAACATACCAACAAGAGCTATTCACAAAACAGTGTACAAACTGACAAATTATGTTCTCCTCTTTCAGTTTTTACACTGCATATTTTTTCTTATTACTCAATTCATATGTTTAACTTTACTTCATTGGCCTGCAGTAAGACCACTTCTGGCTACATCAACATAGTAAACAAAGGCAAGCAAACATGATTCCTATAGCGGCAAAAAATTGTTGCAATTTTCAGCTCATAGATACTACCTAAAGTTCAGATCAAGGAGGACATAAAAGGCACATACATTCATTGAAAGTCAAAAATCTACCACAACCAGGAATCCCAATGTACTATAATTTCCATTTGGTCAGTCTTTGCTGCAATAATTCTAACCAGTTATAAAAAAAGAAAAAAACAGGAAAAAGTCCTTAGACTTATTTCCCACAGGTTTTAGCTCATAGCTGTAGCCCCATTTTCCTTGGGTGCTTTTTCTATGTTCTCTGAATTTTCCACAAAGTATTTTATAACAAGAATATATGCCTTAGGGATGATGATGTCTTGACTCCAGAATTAAGGATTTTCATCTCTGATATAGAGAAGAAACAATGTTTTGCAGCCAAAGGATTAAAAATCCAGGCTGTTATATATACTTTTCAATAGTTTTCAGAGGAGTTAAGGAGTACATTATGTAAATGTAAAATGGATAGTAGAGTGTAGGCTGTAGAATTGCAGTTCTGTGCTTTGGGCAACCAGGAGTTGAACATGAAATGGTTAGGGCATACAGGAAAAAACAGGATGTACAAAATCTTAGAAATAGAACAGGAGATAATGGCATTAAGTTGTGCCAAGAGAGGTTGTTTGGATATTAGGAAAGATTTCTTCTCAGAAAGAGTGGTAATGTGCTGGAACAGGCTGCCCAGGGAGGTGGCAGAGTCATTGCCCCTGGAGGCTTTCAAGAAAACAGTAGATTTTGCATTGAGTGACATGGATTAGTGGTGGTAGTGGGTTGATGGTGGGACAAGATGATCTTAGTGGTCTTTCCAACTTTAATGATTCTATGGTTCTGTGAATACTGAATATGAATGTCTGTCACAAAGGAGATTACAATGAAGGAAAGTTATGAACTTTCCCTTTAGTATATACAAATCTTGTTCAAAGATTATTTCGCCATTAGTGATAGATTCCTTATGAGATGGTACTTCTGGGGAAGTTAGAAAATGGTGTTTCATGTAGAATGGTCTTGACTATGTGAGTCAGTATTCATTCCACATAGGTTAAAGGTAGCGTGTAGTTGGAAACAAATGTTTGCAAATGGCAGTAGAGTCCAGAAGTGCATGCTGCTTCAAAATGATGTTGTGAAGAGGTGTTGAGCAATATTACTTTAGCAAGTCTCCTTGCAGCAGTTTGAAGCATATCAGTAAAACAAATGTGGTATATTTTTTCAGTTTTGAGTGTCACTAAGCAATGTCAGAAGCAGACTTTAGCTATTATTCTGGCACCAACAAATGCACATATCACCCCCTGCTCATGGGTTTCTACAATTTTGTTGACATCACTGTAGAGTTTGGTGGAAGACGTCAAGACAAATTGTAAACGAATTATGGGGGAAAGCAAGGTTGAAATAAGCTAGGCAGCTTTCTATGTAAGTGTATTTTGCCCTGTGGTTCTACTGATAAATAGGTATCCTGGAAAAATATACAGCAAGAATGTAAAAACATGCTCAGATAGTTCACATACTTCATCTTGTCTCTGTTAATGGCTGATTAGGGGAAATATGACAAATACAGTGCTTCTTTCACTAGCATAACCTCCCATCTTCCAATAATCAGTAGTTTAATTGTATCCTAAATCAGCATTTAATATTTCAGTGAAGCATTTCATATTTCTGTTAAATATCTTTGTAGTTTTGTCCTAGATATTTTTGGAACTTACTTATATTTTTTGATCTCTACTATACTGATGTGTTCTATTACTTACATGCACTAGATGAAAAAACCCCACAGTTCTTTCTGCTTTCAAGTTGTTGACATTTCAAGAATATTTTTCGTGTTTTTTTGAGAAAAAATGAATGATAATTTCCTTTCACTTTCTCTTTATTATCCCAATTTTATGGATTTCTTCCATGTTCATATATTTTCCAAGTTATACTAAAGATATTTTGTTGTTTTTTTCCCTAGTAGATGGTTTTTAGATTGAATGATCAGAACTGCATGTACTAAGTGCATGAATGACAATAATATGCATGAATTGTATAGACAGTAACAGAGATATGTCCAATTTTCAAGTTCTACTGTAATTTTGATATGCTATTTTTTTGTCTTTCTTATCATAACCACCATTAAATGGATATTTTACTATGACTGTCCAAGAGTTCTTTCCTGAGTTCCACTTGTCTTTAAGTGACTAAAGCCCATCACAGTACATGCAGTATAGATTAGCTGAGGCTGATCATTTAACTTAGTCACACCATACATAAATAGGAAAAATGAGTTCCATATTTGCTTAAAGCTAGAGAAGCTAGGGAATATGTTAACACCACCTCAGATTCATTATCTAGAATATTTTTGTCAATTTATGCCTTGTTTACAGCTTTCCTTACCAGGCTGGACATTTATGGGCGTACAAAAGAGTGGTTCAGGCTAAGTATAGTGAGAAACAATTTTCCCATGAGGACAGTGAGGCATTGGAGCAGATCATCCCTAGAGGCTGTGCTGTCTACATCCTTGGAGAATTTTAAATCCTGAGTGTATCAAACCCTGAGCAGACTGGGCTGGCACCAGAGCTGGTTCTGCTTTGGACAGGGAGTTGGACTGGCAATCTTCCTGTCTGAATTTTCCTGTGATTCCATGAAATTTAAATGGCACAGTAAACAAAATACTATAGCAGAGACAGAAGTGACTAGAATGTTGAACTTTGCTTCTGCCTTTACTTCTATTTTGATTTGGTGACATTATAAGAAATATCCTCAATCAGAATTTGAAATGTGCTGGTTTCAGCTGAGATGGAGTTGATTTTTTCCACAGTGTCTGGTGTGACACTATGGCTTTTGGCTTTAGGAGAAAAACAATGTTGACAACACACCAGCGTTTCAGTTGTTTTGGAGTGCTGTACAGAGCTAAGGACTCTTTCAGTTTCTCAGCTTTATGTACTGCCATACCAGTGAAGGGGGCACAAGTAGCTGAGAGGAGACAGAACCAGAACAGCTGACTTAAACTGGCCAAGGGTATATACCATACCATGTGATATCACGTGAAAAAACTATAAAAACAAGGGGACTTGGCTGATGTGGGGCACCTACTGCTTGGGGACTGTCTGGGCATTGGTCAGCAGATTGTGAGCAATTGAACTGTGTATCACTTGTTTTGTAAATCTCAATTTATCAGTTCCATTTATTTTTTCCCTTATTCTCTCCCCTGTGACACCGGGAATTGGAATGGAAGAGGAGGGAATGAGCAAAATGTTGCATGGTGCTGAGCTCCCTGCCAGGTTGTCACAACATAACAATTTCTCAAATTTACTGGGAATGTTTACTTACAGATTATATGGAATTCAAGCATTTGAGCTTGCAGAGAACCTTAGGCAGACTGATGGTTGCTAATAGTCATCGATCTCTAATTGGTCATAAATGGTAGAGCTGGAAAAATCCTTGTATATGAGCATATCTAAGTTTAATACCAGGATGACTTTGGGGATCATTACATCAAAGACACAGAAATTTTTATTCTACTTTAATTTATGGTGGGTATTTTTTCCTCTGTTCTGCAAGGCTTGATTTGCACAAGTAAAACTCCACAATCCTATCAGAGCTTGATCATATCATACTCATACAGATTTTGGTGGAAGATTTCATATTTAGATATATAATTTTTCTGGAGCATTGTAATAGAATGAAAACACAGTTAAACTGAAAATTTCAGGTAAATTAACAGATACTTTCAAACATGACCTTCACTAGAAATTCAACAAAAAATGATAAAGGCTGAAAATCTCTGGAAAATTCTTTCCTGAGGATCTCTAGTTCCTTCAGAAATGAAGAGAGCTTGTGCATATCTGGTATCTCTTATCTCTTATGAATAAGTCAAGTCAAGAGAATCTTTAATACTTTTTGTGTTTTAGTAATTTGCATGGATTTATAAGATAACAGTAAGTCAGCAAAGCCAAAAGCAATGTCTGAACTGTTTCTGATTTTCATCTTGTAGTGCTTAACATTAGCTTTTATAGTATGGGAAGAAGAGAGGAACGTTTAAACCACATTGCACAGAAATTATTTTATTTCCATGGACAGATTCCTTTCCATTGCCCTGCAGGCAGAAAGGGCTGACGTTTTCAAATTCCACATGGAATTCAACAGTTCAAGCACTAGCCTTGCTGAATCCACACGAATTCACTGTGTATGAGGATATCTTATATGATTTTTTTTTCCAAAAGAAGGATTTACTAGAAACAAAGTAATGGATGGTTGGCTTAGTGAAAGATGTTTCTACCTAATCAGAGCTTTGAAGTTACCCTATGGGCATAATACATTCTATAATACTTCCCTATATATGAAATAAGGATCTGTTTTACATACACATAATGTACAATGTGCACTTTTCCAGTTTATTTGTACCTGTTAGGTTTTTTTGGAGTTTTTCCTTTAACTTATAGTGAAAGCTTAGAAAGCATTAAGTCAGACAGCTGCGGAAGAGTTTTTTTTTACTGCAAGACTGCCTTCTTGTCTTGCCTGACATCTACTTTGTTTTCCTAAAGCTAATTTCATTATAGCTATCACCTTCCTTGTTTGCTGCTATGAGGGAGAATTAGCTATGAAGCAATGAAGAAAGTTATGCGTCCACTGAAGCCACCACTCAAGCTTTGAGGGTGACTTCTTTGCAGGAAGGTTAATCTAAATTTTCAGGGACAACTTGGAGAGGAAAAGCTCAAGAAAAAGGACAAAGAAGAGTGAATGACAAGAACTATAACAATTCCATGTGGAGAAAGAAGTGTCAGAAGAAATTATAAAAGGTTGTCAGGGCACTAAACTAGAGATATGAGTTAGAAGGGAGTTACTGAATGCATATTTGCTAATAATGTCTCCAAGCATGCTCCAAGCAGCATTTTGGAAACAGAATTACAAATCCAAAAAGCTGCTTCACCCTGAAATTTGCATTTTTTATTTATGTAAACAAGGTTTTGTATTCAACGCCTACTACCTAATGTAACTGTTGTGTTCCAATCTGCAATTGATAGTTCACATTTTTTGAATTTTTTTTTTATAGCACGTGTATGGTTTATATTACAATGTTTCCTAGAAAACTGTACCCCATTTTGTTGATGGCAAGGATAAATACAACTCTTGTTCAAAAATGCCTATTATTTATCTAGATAGCAGAGAGAAATTGTAGGATACAGGAAACAGCAGTATTTCACTTAGGAAAGACAGGGTCAATAGAGAATCAGGAGTAGCAGATGTCTCTATCTGTTACAGATATACATGTTTTGAATGTTTAATCTCTATTCTCTTTGTTAATGTGGATAAAAGGTGCCAGTATCTGATCTATTTTAGACCACTCTTGTGGTCTACATGTGTAATGAAGAATATCTAGAGGTGTCCAATTTTGTGTATTATCTGATATTGTGCTAAATAGTACCTATGTGACTTTCCTCAAAATAATAACAAAAAAACAGAACACATTTATTTATCTCTATTACGATCTCTATTTAAAAGACTTTTCTAAATAGGAGAGTCGCTTTTGCAGAATAAGTATGAGAGATTCTGAAAGCTCAGAAAAAAATCAAAACACTCCTATAATGGAGATTCTATGGTATGCTATAACTTGCTTTTTGCAAAGGCAACTTAAATGATTAAGCGGATGCTTACTGCATATGTCACCATCTGATAAAGACAACTGAGTATATCTGAGGGACGATTCCTCCTGGGCCTGAAAGTTCTCGCCACAGCTGGATATGATCTGTCATGCATTTTGCATTTTAACTCTTGCTATTGTCTCACAGAATTGAAACAAATACATGTCTCTTTGTAATCTAATATAAGAAGCAACCTCTATGTGCTGTGATTGTTTCCACTGTCTTCTTTCCTGCCTTCATATAGCCATTCCTTCCCATTGTTACCTTCTAAATGCAAACTGTTATTTTCTTATTTATCAGTCTTTTCTTTTTCTCTCTCTCTTTCTGTCTTCAGAATTACTGCTTTAAAAAGTCCAACTACTTTTCTATGATTTCTCACAAGAAAAAATTTATCACAATTGGAAGCCCGCTACAGAACTTGAATGCATGTTACAGAAATCATAATGTTGCCGACTGAGCTGATGGAAGGTTTATGCAGCTGCCATCTTTTCTCAGTTGATTTTAAGGAAACCCTTTGTTTCAGTAAAAGGTTTATATGGTACCTGTCTTAAAACCCAACATTGATTTCCTTTATCAAATACTTCTTTCAAATTAGGATTTCTTTTTTGCTTCCTCTTTAGTATTAAACTATCCGTGTGTGCTGACTACTAATACCGTAGGCTTCTTGGTCCAGTGCATGTATTTACATTTTAAGTTTTGGTAGGGTTAACTTAATGAATTTATCAATTGACTTTCATTATTACATGTGATACTGCACAAGGTCTCTGGCCATACTTTGCATACAAGACTTGGAAATATCCTCCGAGTACAGCAACTGATTTCACAAAGAACTCACAGAAATATTACAGTGGACATCTAATTCAGAATTCTTACAAAAAAAGGAAGGAAGGAAAGGCAGGCACGATAGATACTTCAATGAGTCAAGAAACGTTCCCAGAGGAGGGTCAATTTTTACATTATTTATGTCTCTTTTCAGCAGTGAATGTTTAACAGCGTGGATCAAGCAATGAATTCTTTGGTATGTGTTCCCTTCTCTGACAGCACAGCAATATCAGAGCTGAATTTTTCTACAAGATTGTTCCTGAGAAGCAAGCACTGCTAATTTTTACCAGTATATATTTAGCAAGACATTAGGGACAGCTTCAGATGTGCCCAGCTGCTTAGATACTGTGCATCATTTTCAGGTTTAAAAATGTTGCAGTTACTCATAAAAAAACCAACACAACAACAAAACAAAACAGGTAAAACCATTAGAAATAGGGGTTTTCCTGTGAGGATGAAGATAATATCATGTCTGGGACCTTGACAAGGTCAAGGTAAGGTTTAACCTAAGATCATACTCTGGCAGTCCAGTAATCCTGTTTTATACTAATAATGCGGCTTGTGACATCTCTGTTCTGACCCCTGCTCATACGGTCAGGTTCCTCAAGCAGAAATATTTGCTCCTGGAAAAAAGAGACAATACCTTCCTTTTCTATTCCAGTACTCAATAGGGGTCCTCATACAGCTACGAGAAACCGCTGCCTCCAAAATCCTCTGGCATTTTCTGAAAGAAGTAAAGGAATCAATAATTCAAAATTGTTCTGAATTACCAGAAGCTGATGACTTTAACATAAATGGGAGTGTGAGTCCAGCAAGGCCAGGTACCTCATGGTTCTAGAAGCACTCCAAAAGGGCAGAACATCAGGTGAATAATAAAACAGATGCACCAGACCTGTGCTTATAGGCTGATAATGCAGCTGCACCTGAGCCGTGTCCATCTTTACAGTATGGACGTTGCCCAGCAAGATGAGCAGTGGTATTTGTACATAGGAGAGAAATTGACAAGAATGTCTTTCTTTGGCTGAAGGGATTTATTTTCTTGTTCAGGTCCTAAGATAAACAAATGAATCTGAAAAGATCTGGAAGTAAATCCGGGTTCCAAGATACATCTGTACTAAACTGGAAGAGCCTTGGAAAATGGAGATTTAAAGGAGCAAGGAAAATGGGTAAGAAAGAGCATGAAATATCATCAGAGGAAAAGGTATTTGCCTCAGAGAAATGAAAGGAAGATTGGGATAAAGGTGGTAAGTTCTCTGTTGCACTTTCCTTCAATCTACTAGTGCAGAGCTGGGAGATGGGACAACAAATGATGTTTGACCTCAGGTCAGCTGCTTAGGTCTTATAATAGTGGTGATGAGGAAAATGACATTAGCTGAAGTAGTCACAGTACCTATAGAAGTATTTTAAGCCAGAGCCAAGATAATGCCATTGGCTTCCAGTCCAAATTTTTTTGATATATAAAATACGTTGCCAATTGCCTGCTCTAAATTCTTTTTATCTCCCATTCTTTGCTTCACACTCTCTCTTCAGGCTTCCTTTCTAGTTTTTTAACTTCTTTTTCCCTTTAGTTAATACTCAAGAGTAATACTACAGAATCAGCAACAGTTTATGAACTAATGCTGTCTGCATGTCCTTCTCAGAGTGAATGAAGAAGTTCTTTTCTGCTGGCATTCAAAAGAAAAGAATCAAAATAAGCAGGAAAGAATGGAAAGACCTTTGGAAAGAAGGTAGAAATACTGCAGACAGGTTTACTGTAGGCAGAAACATGAGATATCCACAGGCAAATTCAAGATCAGAGAATTTGTAATGCAAAAAAGAGCTAAAGCAATTCCTTGTCATAAAAATGACCCAAGAATGATTGGAAGAGAAAATAAGATGGGTGTGTGTGAAAGGTGTGAACAATTACTCTCTTCTCACAATTTTTCAAGCCTGTAGCCTGCAAAACAGCTGTGAACCAATCAGTGTCCTGCTCCATCTCTCAAACTAGTAGTAACTTGGTGAAGATGGCATGGTAGCTAATAGCATTTAGTACTGAATGATAGTATGTATATGAATGGTACCACAAATATTAATATTTTGTGAATAGCCAGTGGCATGCAGAAGTTACGGTTGGCAAGCAAAGCTTGCAAATGAGAAGTAGTTCTCAAGGGTTACGCTGGTGCACAGCCATCACCCACTCCCTAGCAGCTTAATAATAATAATAATAAAGAAAAAAATATATAAAAATGCATGCATAAATAGACAATGTTCTTTTTACCAACTTTTCTGTTATGAATCTAGAAATCAAGACTGGAAGCCAGGGCAGGCCAAGTTCTGTTCCAACCTAACAATACAAATTCAGCTTGGAAGAAATGGTTAAAAAGGAAATACTGTTGTTTACTATCAGTCAAGAAGGCAGAAACAATTTTGGAATTGCTCTAAATAATTTAATTATTTTAGAAGTAATGAACAGGAAGGTGTATTCCTGCCACAAATTCCTTGTTGACTAAGTTAATAGCTTACTGCCAGCATCACTGTGTGGGACTCATCAGAAAGAGAGAGTAGGTCAGGATGCTGAAAGTGCCATTCAGCTTATTTCTGATGTGTTAGTTCAGTCTTGCATTACTGTCATAGAACTGCCAATGGTTTGTGCACATTATTTGTGCTTTACAGTCTGTAGGTGTTAAAGTATGTTTTCTTCCTGTTTGTCATTCTTAGTTCAGTATTGGTACAGTACTAGCACTCTCCCAGATAAAGTCTATACTTCCTTCTATGGCTGTAGTTATATCTACATTGCACTTCAAGAAGTTGAGATTTTCATTTAGTAATTCTGAAGGCATGTCATAACTTCATACAAAATAAAGTTAAAAATAATGTGAGTGCTGCTCCATTCTACATAACATAGGACCTGACGTCTGTCTGTTAAAGCCTGACTACTTCCTCTTAAGTCTGAAAATTAGATGGAGAGATTAGTGGAGCAAATTAAATTGGAGTTTATTAATTCTTTTTCATGTCTTTTGAATTCAGTGAACAGAGTACTGGCAGCATACGTGGCATGGCTGCTCATATGAACTCTGCAGGAGGGCTGCTAAAAAAGTTCAATTCCAATTTGTTCATCAAGAAATTCTGGTTGCTTGTCATAATTGTCATTAGGAAGGGCAGATAATTTTAACACAGTATATTTGGACATATTTTGAAAGATAAATTCAAATTTCACTAGGGCTAGTTATAGCTTTGAAATTAGAACTACTTCATACACTGGCTAAACCATTTTTTAGTACAGTGTGTGACAGGTACAAATAGTTTTACCCCAATTCATTTTGATGTAAAACAAATCACATCAAATATGTTGCAGATGCAGCTACACCAAACATTAAACTAACAATCATCTGAAGTCTGCTTGAATCCATAGAGATGTGCACTGTTTGTGGTACCTGGTATATACAAAAATGTGAAGAAAATTGAGAGTATTGTCAAGATTGTCATTCCATATAGGAACATGTAACCATATTCCTAAACAGTTTCCTGAAATTCTTGGGAATGATCAGCTTCTCTATGGCATGCATCCATTTCAGGAACTTCTTAGCTATATGCTTTTGATGCTATGAATCTGAGGCATTTTATATGCCTCAGGTGTTTTAAAAAATACACAGGTTCTGCAGAGGCAAATTAAATCCCTTGTTCACACAGAAATGAATACCTGCACTGTTTCTGAATGACACTTTACACTGATAGAGCTCCTCTTGTTTTCTGTATAACAGACATCAAACTTGCTGCATCAATCCTCATTATCTTGCCACACAGTAGTGGAAATATTACTTAGACATTGAAGTAAGCAATCTGTACTATTCTTTGGGGGAAGGTAACTTACATCTCAAAAGCTGTGTTGTTTTTTTTTTCTTCTTAAATTCACCTATAGGTGTACTTCATATGATAGAATAAATCAGACACAGTGATCAAGAAGGATTTGGGAGTGTTGGTTGATGGAAGATTCAACATGAGCCTACAATGTGTGCTTGCAGCCCAGAAGGCCAACTGTATCCTGAGTTGCATCAAGAAAAGTGTAAACACCAGGTCGAGGGAGGTAATTCTGCCTCTCTGCTCTGCTTTCGTGATATCCCACCTGGAGTATCGCATCCAGTTCTGGAGTCATCAACACAAGAAGGACATGGATTTGCTGGAGCAGGTCCAGAGGAAGGCCACAAAGATGATCAGAGGGCTGGAGCACCTTCCCTCTGAGGACAGGATGAAAGAGCAGAGGTCTCTTCAGCCTGGAGAAGAGAAGGCTCTGAGGTGACCTTATAGTAGCCTTCCAGTACCTGAAGGGGACCTATAAAAAAGCTGGGAAGAGACCTTTTGTAAGGGTGAGTAGTGATAGGATGAGGAAAAATGGTCTTCAGCTGGAAAAGGGTAGATTTAGACTATATATCAGGAAGAAATTCTTTATTATGAGAGTGGTGAGACACTTGCCCAGAGAGGTTGTGGACGTCTTCTCCCTGGAAGCATTCAAGACCAGGCTGGATGGGGTTTTACGCAAACTGATCTAGTGGGAGGTGTCCCTGCCTATAGCAAGGGGGTTGGAACTAGATGATCTTAAAGTTCCCTTCCAATCCAAACTATTCTATGATTCTATGATATTTCCATTAGAGATTGCACTGATTTTGTAGCCTAACTACTTCAATTATAGCAGGTTCACCTTTCCCCTCATGGTACTACATGGTTCCCAGGGTAAGACTGATTCTTCTCAGGAAGAGGTAAAAACAGTTGTTTGTGTCCTTTTAGTACCACTGTTTCTAACTAATGATAAGGTTTGGATGAGTCAGTTAGGGGATTAGTTTTCATGTCATAAATCAAAATCAGTCATCAGGGGTCTTTACTAGGACTGATGCTCTCTAACAGCTTCATCAATGACACTGACAGTGGAATTGAGTGCACTGTCAACAAGTTTGCAGATGACACCATGCTGTGTGGTACAGTCAACACTCCTGAGAAACAGGATGCTATTCAGGGAGACCTAGACAGGTTCAAGCAATGGGCCTGAGTGAACTTCATGAGGTTTGATAAACTCAAGAGCAAGCTGGGTCATGGTAATGCCCAATCCAATCCAATACAAGCTGGGAAGTGTAAGGATGGAGCACATGCCTGCCGAAAAGAACCTAGGAGCATTGGTGGATGGCAAGCTGGACATGAACCAGCAATGTGCCCTCATAGCCCACAAAGCCAAATATATCCTGGGCTGCATCAGAAGAAGCATGGCCAGCACACCAAGGGAGGTGATCCTATCCCTCTACTCTGAACTGCTGAGTACTTGGAGTACTGCATCCAGATTTGGAGTCTTCTGTGCAGGAGAAACATAGACCCATTGGAGTATATCCAGAGGACAGCCGCAAAAATGATCCAAGGAATGAACTACAACTCTTACAAGGACAGGGTGAGAGAGCTGGGGCTCTTCAGCTTGGAGAAGAGAAGGCTCCAAGGTGATCTGATAGCAGCTTTTCAGTACCTAAAGGGAGCTGTAAGCAGGAAGGGGACAGACTCTTTAGCAGGGTCTGCTGCGCTAGGACAAGGGAAAATGGTTTCAATATTAAAAGGGAGGAGACTTAGACTGGACATAAGGAATATGTTTTTTACAATAGTGGTTACGAGGCATTGGAACAGATTGCCCAGAGAGGTGGTGGGTGCCTCGTCCCTGAAGACAACTAAAGTCAGACTGGACAGGGCTCAGAGCACCTGATCTAGCTGTAGGTGTTCCTGTTCATTGCAGAGAATTTGTACTGGACGACCTTTAAGGGTCCCTTCCAATTCAAATTATTCTATGATTCTATGATCTTTGATTTGTATTGATATTAAAGCACACCTATAAGTGAATTAAATGCATAAAAATGTATTGTCTGTAATACATTAATATACGAAAACAATAATGTATATGCACCTAAATTTTTGCATTGCAAACTTCTAAACTAAAAAAAAAGAGTATTATATGAACATATTACAAAATAACCATTCACTTGTGCATAAGCTTTAAGAAATGTACATGTGCAGAAAACAATGGAATAGCGGTTGTTTTTCGTTTGCTAAGGTCCCTGTCATCATAAAATGCCATCATGCCATTATAAGAAATGCAGTGTGCAGTAGTGCAGCTCTTGAGAGAATTATGCCAGTGTATCTCACAAAGTGCCGTGTGCCCATCAACCACTGCATATTCTTGAGGCGGTAAAGGGATAAATAGGTAATTATGAGAGTGAGAGAAGATAAGGGGACGAAGCATGGAATAAGAAAGACTATTTAAATACACAACAGAGAATTATAAGATTTATTCCTCCTACCCTTAAGATATTTCTGTGCTTTTGTCTTAGGCAGCATGAACTTGAGCTCACTTTTACTGGGTCAAGTAATTTAAAATATGCCCCCTTCTGACCTTGCCGATTTGCTGGGATATTAATTCATGCTTTCTTGTGGTAATGGTAGAAGATGTCTTTACTGCAGAGAAGCAGGATTTCTAATATATGACAAGTTACATTTCAAAATTTTGATTTAATTTTATATCATCCAATCAAGTGAAGCTGCTCAAAATCTCCTGTGAACTGCAATTCTGTAGGCAGCTTCATTTTGGAGAAGTGGCAAATGTTACTTTGCTGACCACATGCACCCCAGCCCTGAAGCAGTTCCACTGGTTTTCTTGAGACGTAGGTAACCTTCATGAAACAGCTGAATACATCTTAAGGATCTGTGCGATAAGCTGGGGCTGCCATGACCTGGCACTTTGGAAGAGTAGGAGATGGCAGCTCATTGGGCTGCCCAACACTCTGCCCTGCCTTTACTCAGGCCGGTAATGCTTGGTGTTCATGGGCTTTTATGCTGAATTTCATAGGCACCCTGGCCTCCAGTGATGAAAAGTCATCCGGTCAGAGATGCACCAAACAGGACAGATTCGGCTGGGTAGTACAAATATTAGTGAAAATATATCAGCTGTCTCTATTTTTACGTCTGATGAAGAAATAGAGGCTATTATGCTTCCTTCACTCCTATGAGAATGATTTAGCTAGCTCCTTCCTGTGAACATATTTAACCTCAACAGCTTGACCTGGTCTCATTGTGACAATGACCTTTAATATCTTGTGTTTCTTTGCTTAATAGAGTCAACAAATCAGTCTGGGCCATAGATGAGTTTGCAGAAATAACAGTTAGAATGAGTGAACAGCTTGGAAATAACCATATCTGATTCTGGACCAATTGAAAGACAGTAAACATGAAGCTTAAGGATATCAGTTTCACAGGGTCACTTATCTGAGGGAAACTGTGTGATAAACAATGTTGTTTAGAATGGGAGTCTTTTCTTGATTTGAATAATTCATTTTTACTCTTGACCATTATTCTTACATTACTTGGTTATAAATCAGATAGTATCAAATAATAATACGGTATCATAGCAACATAGAAGAAATCAGCCTTACAGATTCTGGAGATGCTGATATCATTGCATTTAGTTAGTGTAAAGGAATTATTGAGCTGACATCTTCAGAGAAGTTTATTTTCCAGTTAAAAAAGTCATGCCACTATCCGATTTGACATTCTGCCTCTATATTGCTTCCAGCTTCCTTTAAAAAGTCCCTAAAAGTCAATTCTTTTTTGTAATCACTGTACTGTTAAACAACTTTGTCATGGCCTTGGCTCTTGAATGAGTTGTGCTGGAAAACATTTTTCTTTCATTTTAATGTCAGCCACCAACCCAAAACTGTCATTGCAATAACACTGAAGAAGGCTGTATCTCAACTAACATCACCTGCTGTGCCATATGTATTTTTAAGGAAGGTGGGGAGAATGGTAATTTCAAATGAAAAAAGCATCTCTCTAAATCGTGCAAGATTTACTAGGTTCATAATTGCTGTAACTCAAATAAAATTTTTGTTATATGTAGAGATTTTAAAGCTCATCTTCCTGATCTAAATCAGTATAGCGCTAGATCTAGTGGTGGAAATGAAATCTGAGATACAATTGTTACTTCTTCCAAGCAGTTTGATTAATATGTTCTGCAGAATACATGCAAATATGTTCAGATTCTCAGTGGTTAGCAAGCTGACAGCTACAGAAATAAAATTCTGCATTATTTTCAGAAAGCAGCCCTCCTCTCTAACACAGTAATCTCAACATTACAATGAGGGAGAGGACAGAAAAATCACGGACTGGAAATGAGACATGCTTTTTACAAGGTATCACTGAGAACCCCAGAACATTTGCAAGCATTTTTGCCACTGTCATTTTTAGTTTTCTTCAGACATTTGTGTTGTTTTTACATTACATCAATAGCTGCTTGTCTCTGATAGCATACATCGCAGTGCCATCTAGTGCGGGAAAGGAAGAAAATGGAGAAGAAAATGGTGTGAGATTTAGTTTGTGTGAAAGCAACATGCACAACCCTGAGCAGTGATGTCTGCCTTTAGTAACTGTTTCTGATTTCAGTATCTCACCACTGGAATATCTGCTAACACCAAAGACAGAAATAGTTGCATTTCCCCATGCACAGAAGTACAGTTATGTGTATTGTGACAAAATACTTTATGAAGCTGAATTCTTTATCTAGTGTTTGATTGTCTGAAGCTGTCCACTATGAACTCTGTCTACATAAAACAGGATGAAAAACACAAAGAGAAATGCATGACAGAAACTGCATTCATTATTATTTTGCAGTGAAAATTTCTAATAAAAAAAGGCTGCATGTATCCACAGCTATTTTTTTTCTAATTGTGAGCCAGCTAAGCTACTGCTGTCTAGATGACATAATGATTTGCAATGCTAGGACCAGAAGAAACATGAAAGATAATGCCAGACTCAGAGAAAAAGCTTCCTCCTTTTTGCCAAATCTCATCATGGTGGTGATCATACACTACAAGCACAAAAGTCTCTCTTTGTACAATCATATAATCATCTGAGTTGGAAGGGACCTTTAAGGGTCACCTACATTAAACAGGGATACCTACAGCTATGTCAGGGTGCTCAGAGCCCCATCCAGCTTGATCTTGAGTTCAGGAATGGGGCATTTCATCTGCAACCACTGGAAGAAGGTCCTACATAGAAGCTAGAACAGTCTTTACCTGATTTGTGTTATATGTATTTGCACTCTGTTTTGTGCCTGACATATGCTACATGCTCCAGCCAGCTGAAGCAAAAAAAAAAAAAAAAAAAAAAAAAAAAAAAAAAAAAAAAAAGCAGGGATGCTCAGGGATGACACAACTGAGCAGTTTCCCTTCTCAAGGGGCAAAGAGATCCTTTCCATGTGGACTTTCAGGGCGCGCAGGTAGAAAGGTACAGCTCACCAGGGTTGGACACAGGTTCTGGCCATCTTTGGCACAGCCTACTGGCTGTCTGCTCACACGGGGAGGTTTTGCCTGGAGGGCACAGGACAGGCAGGTTGCTTTCCCCAAGCGTATTGCAAAACCAGGCACCTTTAGAACATTCTTTACATCTTTCAGAAATAAACATTTCTTAGGGATATGATATAATCCCTGTACATGCATCCAGATTCATGTCAGAAAGCAAATTCCTGCTTTATTAACATCAGTGGAGACAGCATTGCACTCACGCATTCACATTTCCAAGAAAAATGAATGAATATAAATGCACTATTATGAAAGTCTGATAGCATTTTTTCACATCCTCATCTTTAGTATTTAAAAAAAACACCAAGTGTTTTTTGTCTCTCTCTCTCTGCACATATTCTCTCTAAATAAAATGTTGATGGACAGCTTAATTGTGACAGAAAAAACATTTGGTTGATTTTTTTTCAATACAGATATTGTAAAGAATTTTGGAGGAACAATAACAAAAAAGAGAGCATTTTTTATCTTCATTTAAAGGAAAAGATATGTGACTTCTATACCAAGTACTGTCAAGGTTTTAACATATTTAGAATTTAAGATTTCTTCTATATTTAATATTGATAAGTCTAACTTGAAGGATTTCTGTTTGTTTTTAATCTAGAGAGTATATTAAGATCCATGAACTCTTGATGATGTATGAGGAAATCTGTAAATCAAAATCACTCAAACTATATTTGCATGAAATGTTTGTTTTATGCAATGTCTTCAATTTTGTCAACACTGAAAACAGATTCTGATTTTGTTTTTAAGGTTGATAAAAGTGGTCAAATTTTTTTGAAGTGCAGCAGAGTGCTTCCCTTCCCTGTCCCTGAAATAAAACAACAAAGTACTTTCAACCAAACACAATAATAAATAATGTTGCTCTGTCCTGGTGGTTAAATTCCCAGTATCTAGTAACTTCTGAAACTGTAGCACTATGTGCTTTACTTCTACTTTTTGGTTCATACTGCAATATATTAAAATATAATTTTGCTAAAAAAGATGTAGGCCATTTCTGATGTTCAAACACTAGGTAAAAGGTTTGCTATGTTCCATCTCTGCTGGCTGTCACTGGGGGCGGCTGAGCAAATGGTGATTCAGCCTTTGGTCTGAAGCTCGTTGTACTGAGCCTGCTCCAGATGCCATAAATATATCTTGTTGGGATATTTTATGTCCCTCACTTCCCTGCAGGCAGTCCAGACTGGAGTGGATTTATGTATTTTTATTTTGGGTCTGTTTTTGCTGGAAGGCTTACAAAAAAAGGCAGACTTTGCATTTTGAGGGAGTTGAAGTTGCACACCATGTACATCCTAATTTAGTTATAGAGTCGATTTATGCTCACACTCTCTGAAGTGGTCTCCCTTCAGTACTCTTTAGATCTTGAATTATTTTCTTTCTTTCTTTTGTCCAGCTCCAAATCAGAGCAGTTTGGCCAAGTACCAGCCTTAGATTTTGTTATTAAATTTTTGATTATCTTTTTGTATTAACTGTTCTACTGAGACTGCTTGGAGAGTACGCTGAGACCCTTTACTGCAGCTAAAGGTATCAGTTTTGTACAATTATCTTTGTAAAAATCTGTATAGCCATTGCAAAATAATTCTGTTTTACTTACTGTGAGGATTCTTTTAATATAATGCAATCATTATTAAAATATTTCTATTGCATCTTGTGGGAGATGCCTGTAGCCTCCAGCAGAGTGTAGTTTGAAAAGATCTCTTCTGAGACTGACATATTCAGATACACCAACCAAACACAGTAGGTTCATGCAGAGTCCTTGCTTGTTCAGAAAGCAGTATGGTTGCATTACTGTAGTTCTGTGTTTACTGTAATTAGTTACAGAGTATTACTAGGTTTACGGAGCTCTGCTAGGTGCTTTGGAGTGCTGGGGCTGCTGTATGTTGGCTCTGCCCTACTGCCGTGTTGGCAGCATCCCCACTGCTCTCCTTTGCCCAAGAGGAATCTTTCTCTGACAAAAGTCAAGGGTGATCCCTGCTCTGGGATTTGGCTACTGATTTTACCACATGACAGAATGCATCTGCCCTGATATAACTCAGCTTTGGTTTGCTGACACATTCAGAAGTGGAAGCCAACTCCAATATTCTGCACTTAAAAGTGGGGAAATTCAGGAGTGGGTCCTCCCCAGGATAGCTTTATTAATCCAATGTTTTCAACTTCAGCTGTCCAAATAAAAGTTAACTTCTAGCCCAGTCAGAGCTCACAGTTTGCATTTTCCAGTAAAAATCTTATCTCTCATTTTTTAAAGGCATGTTTATTATTTTATCCTGCGGTACCCACTGATGGTGCCAATCGAAAGCACCGCCTTAGTATATGAGCCTCTCTTCTTATAGTGTGACTCATAAGAAAGCAACAGAGAACAAATCATCCTCAAATATTGACAAGGCAAGTTAAATTAAGTAGAGTCATGTATGTCTCCACAATAATGCTTCAGGTTTTCTTCAGTGGAAGGAAACACATCTGTCTCAATTCTCATTAAAATGTTAGAAAGTGAACGTGAGTACTATTACAGAGAAGAATAAGAAACTGAAATGAAGTCAGATTCTTCAGAACAAGATGATAATCTCAGAAAAAGTCTGTGTGGTGTTCTTAGAGATGTGGAAGAGTGTGAGAAATAAATGGCACACAATTATTTATTATCCCTGGCTACATGATTATCTTATGATGACAATTCATATATATGCATGTATTCTTATTACTTATTTTTCACATAGTGACAGATAGCACAGTCCAATATCTATTTCAGGTAAATGTGAGAAAACTCCATTATATTATGAAAAATGTAACAACTTGCTTCTCTCTCACAGAAAGCTACATGAACATCTACAACCTGTTCTTTGAACAACATCAACTGTCATTAAAAAGGTAATTTTCTCAGGCCCTAACACAGTGGTGGAAAACACAGAAGAAATGTGATTGTCAACTAATAATTTGGATTCATCATCTCATAACTTGTTTTGGAGTGAGTGCTGTCAGATGCTATAGCAGTCTCTACTATGGCTTTATTGCAGTCATGAACAGCTTTTTCAACAAAAATATCAACTTGTCATTTGTTCAGTTTGTGCTTATGTATGAGGCTGCTAATGTCTCGTATGTGATAAATCAGTTGTTTTGTTTAAAAAAACACAGGTAAACTGAGAATTAAAATGAAATGCTAATCTTAAAATGTTAGGTGTTTATATTTAAAACTATTTCTTTATCTGTCTGATTAACATATATAGAATATAGAAACTTTTATTTGTGATAACTAATGCAAACATTGCATTTACGCAACATGATTGGACTCTAGTGCCAACTTATCCTATGCTGACAACATTGTGCCAGTTCTTTTAAACAAGTTGTTTCATATTAAATAAAGGGCTATCAAATACAAATAACGTAAGTAGATCAGCTCCTGAATTTATCAGAGCAATATTTGTTAACTTTTTGTGCCATTGCTTATAACATGTTACATTCAGAGCATTTAGGGAGATAAACCAAGTAGAGCAAGACTTCCGCTGTCTAGTGTTATGGTATGTGCTCATTAGTAAGGTATGTTGCTATGAAGATTTCTATTTTACATAATGCATGTGCCATGTGTTTGGTCTAAATGGTTTCAAGGTGGTTGCAGCATTAGGACTAGCAGATTGACAGCTTATAAGCATAGTTATACATTTCCAAGTAAGCCTTAAAATTAATATACACTAACTAGTTTCTCCATCTGAGAGGATACTCAAATGCTAGCAAACATCTCTGAAATAACTGATTTGTATATTGTATTATTTAACCTTCCCTCCACTGGGTATTTAAATTCTAGGAGTGGTATATGCTTATTACCTTTGTTATTTTTGCTACAGATTCTGTAATATTATTATTAATAGTAGTATTTAAAATCTGAAGTAACTGCTATAAATGAAATGTAAAGTTTTCTTCATTCAAATTATTCTTGTTTTGTCATCTGGAAATCTTCTCTTTTCTGAGAATGTTTTTATCCTGTTATTTTCAGCTTTTCTAGAAACCCCATCAAAGTAAATTCAAAAGATTATATATAATCTTTAATCATGTGTTTTTCCCAAAATTGTAATTATCTTTTTTTACTTCACATTGGCAGATGAATTAAGCCAGATTATCCTGGAATTGCTGAGAGTTTGTATCAATTAATTAGATAACGACAGCACACATTTTAAATTCACTGACAGCATTGAAACGAAAGGAACTATCAGCAGCTCAACAGACAGAATTAATGTCCAGAGTAACCTTGACAAATGGCAGAATGAAAAAAAACCCAATTTCTTCAATAAACATAAAATTACAAATTTAAGAGCTGTGGGCAGAAGCTTCTTGGGTCACAAGTTGAAAAGGAGACAAAACAGCTGAGTGAGAGCTTCCTTCTGCAACATTTATGATAGAGAAATAAACATGTGGTTTCTTAAATAATCTTTCATTCTTTTCTGCACAGAAAAATGGATTTATTTATTTTTTTTTTTGTGATTCTTAGTTTTAATTTTTAGCTTTAACTCATGAGATCCAAATTTCTTCCAGTCACACTTGCCAGAAAACTAGCCTGTACAGTTGGCTTCAGTAGCCAACGTGCTATAATCCCTGAATGACCACTGAACTTTATGCAGCCTTTTAACCTTTAGTTACTGCACTCCCTTTACCCAAAAACATGATGTGGATCTTGAGATAGTCATGAGTTTGCTGTTTCTCACACTTGATTTATCAATAGCCTGGTCTGGCTAACCTTGTTAAGAAATAAAAAATGTCAAGTTTAAAATCATGGTCCTTTTCCACTGACGTAATTTGGTCCAGGATTTCAATCAAGGATATAAAAGGATTAATCACATGTCACATGGCAGCACAAAGCTGTTGTGAAACTCACACTGTCCAACCTGTGATCTGCCCAACCACATGGCTGTGCTCCTACATTTTGATACTCAGTACTGGAAGAGTCTCTGAACTGAAGCTGTAGTGCAAAAGAGGAAGATTTCACAACTGCTCCATAAATACGTAATTTACAACATAGCTGTATGTTTCAGTAATGACCTGTCTTGAGTCTCTTCAGTGTTCAGGTAAAGTTTGGAGTGTCCCAGACAATTATGTACAAGAATCAGAGGGTGCAATAAGATAAATTACTCACACTGATGATGAGACTGTGAGGAGCACAGTAGAACACCAGGATTTCAGAAAGAAACGTGAAAATGTTTACAAGTCCCCAGCACTCAGCTATTAGGTCATTCCAGGCACAGAGAGAGTATGAGAAAAGATATAGAAATGTGATTAGAAAAAGAGAAGGAAGGAGCTTCCAGGCAAGATGAGTCAGCAGGACTTGGGCACATAGCTGTAGGCAGAAATGGGGTCTGAAATGCAACAAGAAGCAGAGCAGCACAACTTGGAAATGAGTTTGGGTTATTTAAATGAGGATGAACACCTGCAGCTGGGCCCGATTGAGGTCTCAGTGCTTCATTCAGGACTGAAGTCAAGACAAATAAGAACCTTTTTGTGACATTCAGAGCTGTGATATACATCCCTACTTTGTTGCTTCATTATGCAGCTGTGTAAAGATAATTGAGAGAACTATGCTAGATTTTTCATCAACAAGCAATAAAATGTGATAAATATGTTACATGGAATGGCAAATGTTAGAATTAATAAGCTGAAATGTTGACGAATTACTGTTTATATACTTGACATGTAATAATTGCTTCATTTATCATCTGAATCTGGAAAACTTAAATAGCAGGCATTTATAATTAATTTTCTCCTCTTGCAAGCTGCAATTCATTCCACAGTCAAAGGAGTCAGTGTTAATTTCTTTTCTATCAGCCACAGGCCATAAGTTAATGCATTAAAGAAAAATCAGAACATTTAAAATAACAGTCTAATTAAATTATACCCTCCACTGTTGGAGAAAAACACATGATTCTTCAGGAGATAATCAGTTACCACAGTAAACACCATTTAGTTCTTCTCACAAATCTGTGTCTACCCAGTGGCAATTTTAGACTGTCAAGATGAAGAATTTTCTTTACCGAGTAGATGAAGAATATTGACTTCAGCCTCATTAGCAACTTCAAATGAGAATGACAATGGGAGTTCATTAAATAATAATTTTCCATGCGCTGAGTTTCTTTCATCAAGCAGAAGAATATGCTTTATGTAGAGTCTGACAAAGCCCACATTTCTGGTTCGTGCTTCCTAGCCAACCAGCTAGAAAATGCCCTTTCCTCAGGGTTCCTCCTGTTTGGTCAGCAGGAGCTTGCTTCTGCTTCTGCTTCACTGAAAACAGTAAGGCAGGTGGTGTTCGTCTCAGTTCAGAACGCTGAAGGTACCTTGCTCCAGGGCTGAATCTATCCATGTCCTCAGGAGGATCTGGAGATTTCTGGATGGAACCACATCAGTTGAAGTGGCTGCGCACAAAGCAGTCTTCACCACTGGCAGCTGCTGTGCCATGGAGCAGACTGGAGGAGTCTCATTAACAACCTCTGGGCTTTTGTTTATTCAGCTTTGCTATTGAAAGAACAGCTGTATAGGTATAAGAGAGCCCTTTAGAGTACACAGCTGGGAAAAAAAATGACAGAGAGAGGCTGTTTTAAGACTATCTTCTTTTCTGTGGCAATCTGAATTCAGGTGTCCTACAAATAACTGCCCATTTCTCTATGTGTAATAACTTAGCCTGTATGCGTACTCCCTGTGAACATTACTAATATAGCTACTGCAAGGGCTATTTTGTTACTAAATTTTTACAGCTGAAAAATAATTCCCGCCCCCCCCCCCTCCCCCGCTGGTAGGTGTTCTTGTACAGTAAGCACTGTTAATTTCTAGCAAGAGATTGAATATGTCATGTTAAAAATTCCACCTTTGTATTTGTATATTTGTTTTTAATTATTTTTTTCCACCTAAGTACTAGAAAAAATCTTGAAATAGTAAGGATCAGTATATTTCAAAAGATGAAAATAATGAGTATTTCCTCTTGTATAGCCTCTGCTAATTAGTTCTCAGTACAATTTTAAGAATAGCTTTTCAAGTGTTTTTAATTTTATGATCTTCAGGACAAAAGAGCATGTGATTTCTCTTACTGCACCCCATCCTAATTAGTAACTTAATTCCATCTACAGGACTAAGCAGAGCTGACAGACTACAGCTTCTCCTGCATTCTTGCAATTCTCTTTTTCACAAGATATCACTGAGGTCAGGGGCTTTAAAAGGGATAGAAACTTGTCTCCTTCAACATGCATTCCAGCACCTTTCTCACAGAAAATAAGAAAGGTCATTTCATTTACATGGGTTACTCCATAGTCCTCCCTTTGGATTTTAAATTCTTCAGAGAATTCTCCCAGTACTTGCTGGCCCTAGGAAAAATCAGATCAAGCTGCACTGGAGGCATACAAGACTCAAACTTCTCAGGCCCTGCTCCCACAGCTGCTTAGGCATTTTGCATTAAAAGTTCTTGGGAAAGAATCAACAGAAGCCTCTCAAGAACATTTTTGCTTTCTCTTCCAAGTGGAACGAGTGCCTTTGCCAATGGGCACTTGGATCAAACTCTTCTTGTGCTCTCTTGCCCTGCCCAGAGTGGGCAATGGAGAGAGGAGGGGAGTTCTCCCCTTCTTGTCTGCACTGAGAATGCTCACTTGGGATAAAGGTATAGATTATTTTAGCTCACTCTGGCTCTGTGTAAATCAGGCTAAGACAGTATGTTTCAAGGTGAGTGGAAGACTTCAGGGAAAAAAAAGTAAATAATAATAATAATAATAATAATAAAGTAAAAAAAAAAAAAAAAAAGAATGTAAGCCAATTGTCTACACTGAAAGGGATATTTTCAGCATCCAAATTCCAGAGGTCATTTCAGGCATGAAATCTAATTTTACTTAAGTACCATCTTGTATCCCTAGCTTAACTCTAAGGCTAAGTGAGAGAGTATGCAAGCATTTCTTCATAGCCAGAAAAGGCTCCCTCTTCTATCCCTGCCCTTTCCCTCATCAGGCTGACTCTTGTCTACAGCTGCAATTTCAGTCCCTTGAACAGAACACCTAGAGAAAACTACAGTGATGCTCAGCACTGGCACATTTTTGTCCTTTTACTGATTATATCAGGAATCACCTAATGTTGTGTTAAAGAGCACACATAACTCAGACTTAATAAATCTGAAGACAATGCATGCAGAAGAAGGGAAAGTCAATCCAAATCCATTTTTCCTGACAGAAACACTAGTTTCATACAAACAGACATTTTGATTGTGAAGTTGACTGGAGATCCTAATTGTGACTGGAATATCACTAAGCTTCAGATAAACAACACAAAAAGTTTTGATTGATAAAACCATGAACAAGAATTTCTCTTGCATTATACAGAAAATGAAACTAAATTTCTAAATACCTTTCATAATGCACACACACTAGCAAAAATTATTTCTATCAAATTGTAGCTGTATTATAACTATACTATAATAACACTAATTGTGTTGAAGCAAATGTGCCTGTACTATAATGTGCATTTGTTTTCTTTGGTCAAACCCAAGCAATCAGGTGAAGTAGTTATGATGAAATGTTTGATCAGCAAGATAACCACTGTATGCTGGCACAAGTCTAGTCATGTCCATCATCATAAATAATTATAATTTACCCTTTTGGGAAGAAGAAGATCTTTGGCCTTTTCCAATAAGCAGCATGAAAAATGCTTCAGTCTTCTGTTTAATATAGGTGGAAGGATAACAATTTTCTGATTTTTTTCAGAAGCAACAATTTCTCTTGAGGGAGAGGATGTGGGATAAAATTTCGTACCTTCATTACTGAGGATCCAGTTTCAAGGCTTTGTTCTCTTGTAGATTCACCAGTACCTGAATTTACAACTCATTATTCATTCAAACTGAGTTGCATCACCAATAATGTTATCAATGGGAAACTTTGAGATTATTCTCACTCTGACAAGACCTTCCACATTTTACCTCAAAAACTATCGTGCAAATTTGGGCAATTCTTTAAAAAACTTTTAGTAAATGTTTTGTTCTAATCAAATAGGTAGGTTTTTTTTCCAGATTAAAAAAAAAAAAAAAGCCAAAGAAGGAAATAATTACTGATATCATCGATAAGATAATGTTATCACACCAAAGATTAACACGTTCCTCAGCTTTTGAGAGCACTTGGAGACCAAATCTGTACATGAGCAGAGTTGTGCTATAACCTAAAACCAGCCATCACAGGAGTTTTAGCCCTGAGATCTGGAATAAAATCCCGTTACAACAGAATTATTTCAAAATTAAAAAGAAAAAAAAATTCTTTTTACTGGGCTTATTTTAAGTCAGTGATATGAAGTAACTAAGCAAACCTAAATTGAGGCAGGGCCCCTTTGTTCCTTCTGAGATCATGAGTCAGGGAACTATGATGAATATAGTGGTTGGTCACAGAAGAGTAACAAAAGGAGTTTACTGATTGTTGCTTCTTAACTCCTGGTGCAGATGTTCTCAGATTACCTGCACATCTGAATGCTTCTGCCAAAGTTAAAATTGTAAAGAGCGCTCCTTAGGGAAATAGATAAAAAATAATATATTTTAAATAAAATGTATCCATATTCCACAAAAGTATTCAGTCTTTTTATTTTAAAGGCTTTTACTGAAGAGAAAAATAAAAATAAAAAATTGAATCAGTTCCCTTAACTTGTCATGGCTTTTTTTCATATTGTTTTGTGTCTTGTTTTTGTCTCTACAGGTGTTCTTCTGTGACAGTTCCTTCTCTCTGCCTCTCTCCCCTCCATGTGCTCTCCACTTCAAGAGTTTATTTTCCCTCTATGTGAAAGATTGTTCCATCCTGACTCAGTTTCCCTTTTCCTATTCTTACTTCTTGTTCCCTTCCTTCCTCAGATCATCTTCTTTTTCCTCTAGCTTTAAATTAATAGTAACAGGGTTTTGTCTTTCTGTTGTTGTTAATAGCCTGAAAAAAGAATTAATTTGTAAAAGCTAGCACATAGCGGTTGCCAGGCAGCAGTCTATATTATCATCATTCAGTTAATGGTTGGCTTAATTACTGTCTTAATAAGCACTATTTAATCTTGAGCTGCCCCCTGTAACACAGTTCTAAGGCAAAGCCCACTGTGCTGCAGTTTGAGGTCCCCACGCACAAAGGACAGCAGAGACTAGGTTTGATAATTGTCTCCCTCAATACAGATTCCCTTATATTAAGTAATACCATGCCGTAGGCATTTATATGGGATACAAATGCTCTCAACAACATTTGTGTTTCCAAAGGTACTTGGACACCTGAGCTGACTGACAGACAGAGAAGCTCATGTGCAGAAGTTGTGCATAAGTTTTTCCGCTGGTCTGCATAAATTGCCCTTCTGGCACCATAAAGGCTCATTGTTCATATTGAGCTTGCAAGTGTTGAAATTGCCTAGACTGCTGGTTTTAACTGATTCTAAACAAAGTAATATGCAGACCTCACTGCTTTCAGGTTAATTCAACTTTAGAAACTCTTTGGCCTTTTCAGTATTTCTGAGGTTTGAAGTTTACAGTGTAAATGCTTCTAGCCAGGCAAAATCTTGTGTTATTACTAAAGAGGCAGAATACAATTCTCAAGATTTCGTCTGTCAGAGACTTTGTGTTTCATGGTAATACTTCTGTTCTAAAAGTTAGGGTTTTTTTCCTTTATTGTATGTTACACAATCAAAATTAATAGATAGTTAATATTTAAGTCTCTCACTATCCAAACAAGACAGAAATCAGTCATTAAATATAATAAAAACTTTATTTTCTTTGATCTCAAAAAGCTAACACCTACATAATATTTTCCATTTTTTAAGAATAAATAGAATATTTCATAGAATCATAGAATGGCCTGGGTTGATAAGGACCACAATGATCATTGAGTTTCAATTCTCCTGCTATGTGCAGGTTCGCCAACCAGCGGACCAGACCAGACTGCCCAGAGCCACATCCAACCTGGCCTTGAATGCCTCCAGGGATGGGGCATCCACAACCTCCCTTGGGCAACCTGTTCCAATGCGTCACCACCATCTAAGTGAAAAACTTCCTCCTAATATCTAACCTAAACCTCCCCTGTCTCAGTTTAAAATCATTCTCCCTTGTCCTATCACTATCCACCCTCTTAAACAGCCGTTCCCCCTCCTGTTCACATACTCCCTTCAAGTACTAGAAGGCCACAATGAGGTCTCCCTAGAGCTTTCTTTACTCCAAGCTAAGCAAGCCCAGTTCCCACAACCTTTTCTCATAGGAGAGGTGCTCCAGCCCTCTGATCATCTTAGTGGTCCTCCTCTGGACCCGCTCCAAGAGATCCACGTCTTTCTTGTGCTGGGGGCCCCAGGCCTGGACGCAGTACTCCAGATGGGGCCTCACAAGAGCCGAGTAGAAGGGGACAATCACCTCCCTCTCCCTGCTGGCCACTCCTTTTTTAATGCAGCCCAGAACACAGTTGGCCTTCTGGGCTGCAAGCACACACTGCTGGCTCGTGTCCAGTTTCTCATCCATCAGGACCCCCCAAGCCCTTCTATTCAGGGCTGCTCTGAATATTTGACTGATACTCCTCTGTTCCAATACAGCTTTTTCCTTACTTTGATGGAAAGTTTCATTTACATAGAATAAAATAGTCAAGTTTTTATAAAAATGCATATGCTTTTTATAAAAAAGCATATTCTTTAAGCTGTTTTGAAAATAACCATTTATGCTTTTATACAATTAAATCTCATGTTTGGTGATAATCCTCTCCTTGAACTTGTAATAATCAGTCATATTTTATAAATATACAAACATGCATCTCCAATAAATATTCTGAAATGTAAAGCTGAGTATCAGTTCTTGATTAATATAAATAAATAAATAAATAAATGCTTTTTTCTGCATTTAAGATTACATTTTTTTTCATACTTCTTTCACAAAGGAAAATTATGTCCATAAAACGAATGTGAAATCTCAAAATAAAGATGTGGTTTCAATAAGTACCTTAAAATACCCAGGCTTATTATAGTTAAAAAGAGAGGAAATGAAATCATGCTATGATGCTTTGTATAATTTCAGCTATTAATGACAAAGTCAGTATTCTCTGTGGCCTGTGTCCATTAACATGCACGTCTGTTCCAGTAAAGTGCTTAATTTATTTCTCACTGGAAGATAATATTTAAAAATATAGTAAGAACAAGAAGTTGTAATAAATACAAAGTAAGGAAAGTGATTCCGTGCTGTTCAAACAAGAATGTTTGAGTAGCTACAGTAATATGATAAATAACTTCCTTTGAAAGATTTGATTTACAAGCAATGAACCCCTTGTAGTCTTTAAATTTTTGCATCTACTACTTTCTACTAATCATTTTGCTGGTGTTACTAAGACATCTTTGATTTACACAAGCTGATTTTAGCAGAATCTATCAATTAGTACATAGTATCAAATGCATAAGTGCATTAAATGCATAGCCCATACAAATGCTTTACAATATAATTTGTCTCAAGATACTGCTGTTTAGAAGTGGTGATTGTTGTGCTACGAAGCAGCATGATTCTTAATGCCTTTTAGCAGAAAATCTACTCAAATTTCTAGACAGTGCTGAAATAAGGATTCCACCATCAGGTATAAATTATGGCACTGAAGTATGCTACAAGTTGGCCAGGAGGACTTACAGGATACATAGTGTATATCTGAAAGTAAGAGATGATACTGGTAATGTGAATTTCAAGAGACCTTATCTGTCTAATACTTGGTCAACAGCGCTCTCATGATCTTGTGTACATAAATGAACAAAAAGCTCTGAGCATTGCTGGAAGACAGCTGTAGCAGCTGCAGAATGTATCATAGTTGTTTACATTAATATGTGAGGCTATAAACTCAAGAGGCTGAGGAGAGGATATGTCTGTCATTCAACCGTCATTTTTAAGCAGAGTGGTAATCTTCAACACTTATGTAAGTGAGGCACCTGGCAAAGTAACAAAATACATCTGATATTAATAAATCAGATTACAGAGCCACAGTTTGGAACTAATCTCCTGTCCCACCTCTATTCAAGGAAGTATCAATTAGAGCAGGTTACTGTGGATTGTATTCAGGCAGCTTGAGAGTATCTCCAGAGATGGAGATTTCACAGCACCTCTGCCCAGTCTGGTCTATCCTCTGACCATCCTCACAATCAACTTATTTTTTTCCCAGTATCTTATGAGAACTTGTTTTGACTAGCTTTTTTCTTCTTCCTCTCATGATTCCCCTATCCAAGAATAAAATAGCTGTCTGTCTAGTTTTGTAGAGTTAGCTGGGATCTAGACTGTAGAATGTCTTTTTTTAATTTACATTAAATAGTGCAATTCTCTTTAAGTTTCATCAGTGTTTGTAGTCCATCTTTTTAGATTAGAAAGCTGATTTATGACAAAAGGAAGCCTGTTTATCCCTGGCTTGAAAGAGACATATCAAACAGATAAAATTAGTTTGAAATTTCAAAATCATTTTCTCTATGAAGCGAAGATCTTCAAGACCCTTCACGATAGATGACAGAGTGAACATCATAAACACTGAGGACATATCTGGGATATTACAGATTTCAGCCTTATCCCCCTGTTATTTTCAGCATTGGGTGGGAAGTCTAAAAGGGGAGAAAAAAAAAAATCTCTAAGTTTTGGCAAACCTTTGTAAAAAATCTGTAAAACCAAAACTTAATTCTGATCTTGAATACTTCATTAAAATATCTGAGTTTTAACAAGAAAAGGTTCTCTAAGTTTTTGAGTTCTATGCAGGTCAATCTGAGGACCTCAAACAGATCCAATCTCTGAGGTGAAATGGAATGTTGAATATTGCATTTAATTTTAAGTAGCTCACTATCAGAAATCTAGCATAAAATCTGAAAAGAATTTTGAGAGCAGCAATAAAAGTAAATAAGCATGGAAAAACTGATGAATATCACATGCAAGTAACTTAGCTAAGAGAAAGAAAAAGAATAGAAATGTATCTTTGCAAATATCTGGAGAGAGTAATCATCAGCATTAATTCATTCACTGAGCTCTACTAAGCTACATAATTGTATTAATTTCCAGAGTTAGTCAGGGTTTGTAGAGTATTAAAAAAAAAATCTGATAGAAAGCAATAAATCAGGGAACATGGTGCACTAATAAGAGGAAAACAAAAATATGTTGAACATTTGGAAAGCTCCTTGAAGTTTAGTTGTACCTAACCTGTGTACAAACTAAGCTGTTTGCAAATGTAACTCTGATGAGTACCAGAAACGTTCTTTGTAAGAAGATTCACCATTTCGGACAATTAAAAAAGTTCCTCAAAATAGGAGATTGGGATCTTACCTATCATAAGCAGCCTAGCAACCTAAACAGCACTTTGTAAATCTCAAACTTATTTGTCAGTGCAGGACTAGCATGATTTAGCTCAAGATAATGGTTGTCATATTCTTCCACATTAGATCTCAGATACAGAAATTCAGTCATAAACTCTGTGTTTTGTGATTGTTTCAGGAATGGCTAATTATATCATTTTTATTAAAGAATTTCTAACTGAAAATTCACTGATGTTTGGAAATATGTTTTGTTTTATTTATTTATTTTTGCTTTGTTTATTTTTTTATATTTGATGGCATGTTCTATTTGATGTACACTTAATAGGTAAAAGGATCAGTAAAGCAGCTGTGATCTGATTTAAGTAACAGAGGAAGGTAACGTGGGGTAAAATGACATCTGAGATAGAGTAGTTAATATCTTACTTTCAGGAATGACTTTTCCATTAAGATGAACTAGTAGTCAAACCTGATCTTCACATTAGTAAAGGACAAAAGATTTGAGAGAAAAACCTTTAGACTTTTAGTAAGACCTACATTTTTTTAAATTTTTTTTTTTTTTTTTTTTTTTTTTTAGAGTTAAAATTTATAATTTCTAACCAAGACTTGATCCCTAACATTTGGAATGGAAAGGTTTTATAGAGTTTGATTTCCCAAAGATCAGGCAGAGTGAATTTTGTCCACGTGTTAAGAAGTAACACCAAGAACTAAAATAGTATTTTTGACAACCATTTATTACCAGCAGTTTTATTTGCCTTTATGCACTTACAATTTTGTCCATACAATATTTATGATTTAAAGAATTGATTAAGAGTCAGATTTGGATACTAACAAAAGTGAGGTCAGAGACAAAAGGATGTTTTCAAGTTCTCTCTTCTTTGTCTTTGGATATTTCCATTTAAACTATCAGCTGATTTGAATTGTTCTGCTCTTTTGTGGGAAAACTCTTTATAACATTTATTCTTACAATCATAGAATATCCCAAGTCTTGTGGAAAGGACCCACAAGAAGCATTTACTCTAATTCCTGGCTCCACAAAGGTCCACTCAAAATCTTATGCCTGAGAGCACTGTTCAAACACTACTTGAACTCTGAGAGTTCAGGGCCACGCCCACTGCCCTGAGCAGCCCATTCCATGCCCGCTGTCTTCCGGTGAAGAACTTATTCTTAATTCCCAATCTGACCCTCCCCTGGTGCAGCATCATGACATTCTCTCAGCTCCTTTTCTCATTATTGACATCACTAAAACCATTGATTTCATTTCCTTGTCCAGTGTTTTCGTATCTGATTTAAGATTTGGAATGAAATAGTGCTCGTCTACATTTCCACCTGCATGTCTCTTTGAAGGAAAATTAATAGAAATCTCTACAGTTTAATGGAAGCATATCTTAATTGCAATACAAATTTTGTTGAATGGAGGACAAGCAGACTTAAACATTCTGTAATGGAAGAAAATAATCTCATTCAAGAATGAATAAACAAGAAGAACAGCGCTTCAGAAGTAGGTCACCAGGTCAAATTTTGTGGAGGCTGATATATGTCTTTCCAAGGATCTTGAATCTTATTTGTTCTGTAATGAGAAAAGTGAGGAGAGGAGTAGAGCAGGGACAGTGATGACTGTAGTCTGCTTAGTGTTGAGACAATGACGACTGTAGTCTGCTTAGTGTCCCTGCTTAGACGATGTACTACTTCCATGTGTCAGCTGTCCTTTCATCAGAAACTGTTTTCTTTTAACATTAAGGCTTCTTTAAGATGAAAATGGCTACATGTATGTGATCGTTGAAACGCCAGTGGAACACACAGCTGTGTCGTCTATATGTTTTGTCTTTCAATGTCCAGAGCCTCTCAACTGCTCAAAAACTTATGGAAAGAAATGGTAAGAAGGGACAAATTCATATTTTTAGAGGACACAGAGATATGGTAAGAGATTCACCACAATAAACAGTACAAAAACAGTAAAGCCATAATGCACAAGTCAGAGAGAGATGTTTATTTTTATAATCTAATGCCTAATATCAAGTTTAAATCAGCAATGGTAAGGAAAAAAAAAAAAAAGGAAACTCACCAAAAGAGGGGTTTGCAATTAAAAAAAAATAAGATTACTAATTTAAACGACATTTTAAAGTTAATTTTATAATCCATTACAGCTCTATGTCTTGTAAATATATCGATAGAATTTAACAAAGAAATCAAAGTTTCTATAGTTTGCTGAGATAGACTTGCCATTGTTCGTCACGACAGCTACCCCTGCTCCCGGATAGCACAGCAACAAGCAAAATGGAAACACTGCCACCTCGTGCCTGAGCTGACACCAAACGTTGCTCAAGTCCTGGTGAAAACTCCAAGTACATTGTCTATCGCGAGAGAGAAGCTGTTGAGATTCTAAATCTGAATATTTATACGGATCTGCACAGATTTAGAATAAATATACACCAACAAAACTGTACACAGAGTAATAAATGTAGAATGTGAAAATTTAGCATATTTAGTTTATCTCATGGCAGGAAACTCAATTTTATATGCATTTAGGATTATTACTCCCAGACAAGTTATCTGTCACAACTACAGTCATAAACCTGTAGTTTAAAATAAGTTTTTATGTATTTTTTGAGTTTTTTTTTTAATTTAAGATAATTAACTTACTCCAAGAGAAATGTCAGTGCTATAAAATTTGTTCAGCTGTGCAGACACTTCCATAAGTTTTAAAATATATCTCATTTAGCAAAATTTTAAAATATTGAATAACTTGTTGCAGAGGATATATAAAATCAGCTTCAATGAAGAGAAGTGTAATGAAATGATGGTGTTTTGCAAATAAAGCAAAAATCTGTTTATCTTTGCCATGTAAATTGTTCCTTCATAGCAATAATTTGGCAGAAAATGTACTTCATAGAATGCAAATAGGAAAGATTAAATCATCTAATTTGAGTGACTCAGCTTTATTCAAATTAGCAGTTACAGTCACAGTGGCTTTCAAAGTATTTTACTGCTATAAGCATGCACTAATCCAGACCAGAGTTTTCCAGTTAACTGCACCAGGACCATTAATGCATATCTAATTTGGAAATGAATTATTCAATTCCCATTACTTTAGACATTATTAAAAACCTTTAGCAAGTCGGGTAAGTGGATAAGAGAAGATGAATTCTTTTGCCACTCTACAAATGCACAACGTTTTCAATAGTGTGGTTACATTGTTACGGGAGATGGAGTATTTGCTGATGACTTACACTATTAAAACGTAATAAAAATATGTGAGGATATATAATCACCACAGTCATGTGTAAGGTCAACTCTGACAATCACCCTTGCTGAGTCTCTGTCAAAGTACGACTGCAGTATGAAACTTAATCCATAAGCAAGCCCTTCAAGAAATTCATTGAAATTCTTTAGTTTCAAGGCAGGGTAGCAGGAACTGAATTACTGATGTGATGAGTGAAAGCAGCAGTGAGGATTAATGACAGAGATTCTGTTTGAATCTCTGAAACCACCTTATGGGAAAATAAGGTTAGGGTCTTGGGTACTCATATTCTGACAGATTCTGGCTGTCCTGCACTGAAGGCAAACTTAGAAGTCATCAGCATGTTAGGACATCTATGGAATGGAGATGAAACTGGCTTTTAGTCTGACTTTGCAGTTTGTATAGGCAAATTCAGAAGGCAAGATATTTGGCTATGGTATGGTGGAAATGGCATTGCATACAAAAGCCAGGAGATCTTGCCAGCTCACAGGAGATCACTATGGACGGAAATTGTTAATATGAGAAATCGCTAATATAATGAAATTATAAAGTAACTTTGTAGAGAACAAGAAGTTTGTGGATTGTTGTTCCTTTTTTTTTTTTTTTTTTCCATCATGGCAGCTGCAGTCCAATAAAATCTTTAGCCACTTATTTAAGTAAGCTGTGACTTAAAGTTGACCGCCTTTAGCTATTTCTGTTAGCACATTCTTAAATGCTTTGTAAAGTCACTGATCTGTGAGAATCTGCCACCAGCATTGCATATTACTATCTATAGCAAAAAAAGTAAAAATACATTTTAATGGGATATATTAAACAGTACCAGCAACTGGTAAATCTTGTGTAGTGTGTGGGTAAGTCTATTAGCAACACAGATAATGCTACAGGAAATCTTTAAAAATATAAAAGGATTAACCCATTTATTTCATTGAAACAATGAGTAATTAGAAAGGGTCAGCTCAAGAGAATTAAAATTCTTTACAGCATTCAAACAAGTAGAGATTGTTTTGGCAATACTGTTCAGAAAAATGTATTGCCACGACTTAATTTGTTCATATCACATGACAGGGAACAGTAAAATATATCGTAAAGGAATCAAGAAACATTTACATAAGTGCCTTTCTTGGCACTAATCACTAACTTTTGTTTAGCTGTATGCTACCTACTTTAATAGCACAACATTCTATCTACTTCATTAATAGGTAGCTGAAATATTACCCATTAATTTTAGTAGAGTTATGTTCAATCAAGAATATTTGAACTACATCATAGCTGTAGAAAAAGAAGTTTTGATGCCATAATCCAATGCCAATCGCAGGATTGATAAAGATTATTTCCTATTCATATATAGCAAAGTGAGATCTCGTCTTATTTCAGGCCTTTTTGTCTGCTTACCTAGATTTTCTTTATTGACAATAATAGAAGATAAACATATCCAGAGGCCAAGTCATCAAAGAGAACCACTGCAGAAATATCAGTTCAATCTTAGATATCTGATAGTAGAGAAGTTTTACTTAACAGCTGTGTTTTTTATTTGGGATCTTGTTTGCCTTAATATTTCTTATAATTATGTATCAGTTCAGCTTTCCTGTGCATGTACTTCTTCCCTTCCCTGTTGATCAAAACTCACCAACCTTATATCTTCTGCTAAAAAAAACACCAGTAGAGAAATCTTGATCTTTCTTGTGGATTTTGCCAGGCTCTTTATCTTTCATAACTGGCATGAAATATGCCAATTCAGAGCCAGATCTATTATGACTTACACAAATAAAGTCTAATTCAGTTTGCCCTTACATTACTCTTTTGTAAAAAAAAGATAATAATAATAAAAAAATAAAAGCAGTATATGTCTTAGTAATTAGTTCTGTCTGGCAGCTGAATGTAATGAAGCTGCCATTTTCATCACGACTTTCATGTAACGTAATAGGAACTATTACATTGAATAGATAAGCCAAAATGTCCATGAAAAATGTGAAAGATTATTACTAATTCCTTCCAATTTACTATAGAAATCTTTGTCAACAACATATATCTGTTGTAACATACCTGCTCATCTACTATCTCTAAAAATAACAAGAATGACATCAAGACTTCACTTATTTCTTTGCCCAATCTACCTTAGAGGACATGCTGTGCCAGCAGAAATGTTTAGGTTCTGAAAATTGGACTGCAGAGCCTCAGTCTTTCAGCAGTTTTGGAAGTGTTCTATTTGAGTTTGTCCACAAGGAAGATACTACACAGAAAATTTTGATGGCATGGAGATTTATTACACGTCTCCCCCACCGTGCCAAGGCAGAAAATTTTCCAGCTAGCCACTCCAAGAATTCCTGAAATGGGAATGACTGAAGTAAAAAGCCCCCGAAGGTTCTGGAAGGTCAGTAATATTTTCCACTTAAAGAGAACTGAAGCTCATTTCTCAACTGAATAATAAGACAAGGAAGGAAAAAGAAATAATGACAGTCTCTGTGTGTGTGCTGTTAAATGGCTTCAAACTTCGTTCCTTGACATTTTGTTGGCTGATAAGAAGATATAACTAAGAATAAAATACACATATGGGACATTTATTTGTCATACCAACCCTGACAAGTGAAATTTCCCATTAGACTATAAATACAGAACAGCTGTGAAAACCTAGACAACTTATTATAAGCAAGTATAGTCTGAACAAGCAAAGGAAAAGCAGTTATTTTGGAAAATGAGTCTCGAGGCTCCAAATAACTTCACAGAAAAATTAAGAAGGTTCTTTATGCAAATCATGTTTTTCTAAAATGTGTAATACAATTAATTTGTATGGGTGTCATCAAAATACAAGATGCTAACGACTTTTTATTTATTCAATAGAGAGGAAAGACAACTACTGATATACTGATATACTGTTATCCTATACTGACACAAGTCTAAATGTGTGATCAGGTCACCCCCCAACATTTAGAATTTTCTTCTAAGTATAATGCAAGTTGTAACATGGTTTTAATGTTTAGGCTATGTCAAAATAAAGACTTCAGGAACAAGTTTGGGTAAAATCTTCTGTAAGTGAAACAATATGAATCAATGTACTGATTCTGAAGTTCATTAGACTGTAAGATAATAATTAGAATGTTGATGGCTTGTCCTAGCCATCAACAATGCTAGTCATACACAAACACTTTATAACCAAGTTATAGTACAGCACACTCTTTTAAACAAGTTGCTTAGAAATTTGACATAAGAATTTTTTTTTTCCAAATATAGCTTCCCTATAAAAAATTTAAAGGAAGGTTTATGTAGTCATCTCATGACAAAGGAAAGGGGTGTATTACAGTCACTGAAATCAACATAATTCCTCAGGCGGGTACCAAGGAATAATTTAACACAACTGGTAGTCTGTGTTTAAGAAAAGCAAAACAGTAGAGCAGCAGGGATTCTGCAGGTCAGGAAACAGCCTGGGAAAACATGCTGGTACTATGTATAGCATCTTCATTTCAATGAACAACAATTTCAAACATTCTTTTAAAGGTCATCAGTAAATGCATAAAACGTTTCAAATGAATTTTCACTTTAGTCAATTAGCAACAGGGAAGAGAAACAATTTCAAGTGCTAGTTTTACCGGATATATAATTGGGTTCTGATACAAAAGGTGTTGAAGTCATTTTTTTGTAATAAAGATCTGCAGTAATATGTTATCTTCCTGCAATTATAAAATTTCACAGAAGCTTTCCTCTCTTCTCTATCCCTACTCATTTTAAAAATGTCATCACAATAGAGGCAAAAGCTGATGAGTAAATTAAAACAGGGTAATACAGTGAATACATTCTACTTCTGTTTCACCACAATAGCAATTTCTTGCCTTGCATCTTTAGTAACTACGTATCTACAACTTCTCTTCAGGTCTAGTGCTTGAACCCAAGAAGTTAGATGGACTTTACCATTTACAGTAAATCCAAGTCTGAGACTAGTGTATCAAAATAAACTGAAAAATAACACGACATTATCTTTATACAATAACATGATACATAGACAGAACACTTCTTTTTCAGTGTACTTTTTTTGGGTGGCTGGTTTAGTTTGAATCTGTAAAATAACATATATAGTTGACTCAAACTATCCCACAGGGCTGTCTCTATTCCTGCCAGAATTTGACAGTTATAAGTTTATGTAAGTTCATCTTCCTCTGCAGGCTAAGAACTGAAGCAATGTCAGTTTTCCTACTTAACAAAGCCAGTTCCCAAAAGGACAGGTGACTACAGGTTCCAATTACTTGCACATCATTTCCAAAAGAATTGAGAGAGCAAAGAGAAGATGATATTTAATAATACTTCACTCTTATCCAGGAATTTTAAACTTTAAAATTATTATAATCTATTAAGTAGGAATGTGTGCTTTCAGTAGAAAGATCAAAGTTAAAGGCCGAGCTACTCCTGAAAAGGAAGGAACAAAATATACATAAGCAAAGGGACTTGCCTTTGCAGGGGATTGCGAGGTCACAATCAGATCAGCTGTAGTGACAACAATCAAGTATATGTTGATGGAGGACAGCGTTCTGTCCCTACAAAAGAAAGGTATTTTCCCCCTTTTAAAGATCTGCAGTTCATCACCCAAAGGGACTGTAGGAAGTTCTGATTCAGTTCTAGTGATACTTTCAGGAATAATATTTTCTATGACATTTGTTTTTGTAATATGACAACCCAAACCCTCTTTGCTTAGTAGATATATGCAGTATTTGAAAGTTTCCACTACAGTTAGTCTGAATTTGTAACAGTTCAAATACAACACACCTTTATGGAAAGTATTAGAAGATCTTTTGCTTCTTTCTGTTAGATTTATGCCATCAGGAATAACTTCCTTCTTCCTCTTTTCTTCTCATCCTTCTGATTTAAGGTTGAATTAAAATAAACAAACAAACAAATAGTAAACCCCCAAATTTGTACAAAAATAATCACTTCTTTTGTAACAATTGACTTCATTTATAACTAAATCTTTTTCTTTAGAAAAGAATGTTTTTATTTATTTGACACTACAGCATAGTAACATTTTAGTTTGAGTATGTAAGATGGTGGCGCAGTCACTTATGTTATAAGAAATGTTGTCTTGCACGTGATCTGCACTTGTAGTTCTCAGTTCCTCCTGATCTATTTCCCTTGTATTCTACTGTTTCCTAATACATAGGAACACAGAAAATATTACTCTGTTTTCTCTCAAATTCTTATTTACAATCTATTTTCTTCAGCCAAAACTGAAGCAAAAAGAAAAATTCACCTATCCAAAGTTGAAGATTTGTATTTGCCAAAAGCCTCAATAGACACGGATCTAAGGTTTTTTTATATTGATATTTTATATTGTTTTCAGAATGTCAGCTTTCTAACCTCCACATAGAAGAAAAACTGTAATCTTAAGTTATTATTGAAAAGACAGAACTGCTTATGAAACTCTTCCGCAGATTAAACCTGCTTGTGAAAGTGTATGATTAGATGAACAAAGACAGCATCGACACTCCAAGATCACTTTACTTTCTCTGTTTTAAGTTATGCCTTCGCTTTACTGTTTTGGTCATTCTGATCAGATGCCTGTGTTTTTCAAATGGACTTTCAGCTCTCAACAGTTTTGGATGCCTAATACTGTAGTAGGAGTGATACCAATCTATAGTATAGAAGATATTTTGCCTTGGTATATGCTATGATCCCTGTCTGCTTACCAAGATTAGGAAAATGATCAGAGCACTCCATATCATTCCATGCTTAGAATTTTTTCTCATGTAGAAATTAAAATATGGAAGGGCTCATAGCTTCACTAGTTTAGATATAATCCAAAGTACTTGTGCTATAAAGCTGAGTTAATTTGTTTTCACTCTAGCTCCTGAAGAGGTGCAATTACCTGCATCATACTGAGACTACAGTCCACCAGTTCTATTAGAGCCATCATAATTCAAGAGATTTCAAATCCGGACCAAGGAGTGCAGTACAGAAACATACATAACTCATCATACAAGATTTTTACAGGGGAAGTAGGAAGGACAAGTGCCCCAAATTCTTTACTTCACTCCCTTGAACTAAATTCCAGTCCACTCAAATCAACTCTTACATAGTATACTTGTAGATCTTAACGATAACTCATTTCAGGTTTCTTCATGATTAGACCACTGTCTAGCATTGTGGTAGATAGAGTGTTTTACAGCAGTTTGTAACAACGTCTGTCCAAAGCAACGCTTCCCTTTCAGTTCAAATCAGACAGTTTGACTGGCTGCTTGTTCATTGACATCAATATACTTTCTCAGGTGAAATACAATTTCTACTCTTCTGGAGAACTGTCTCACACCTGGAGAGGTGACTAACAAAGCACAGGCAAATAGCTAACCTGCCTTCTGATATTTCTGTGATGTTCTGATTTCTGTGTTGGATACATGTGTTATTGGTCTATCTCTCATTTTCAGGTTTCTAATGTATGCGATATGTGATACTTCAAATGTTAAATATGTCATATGTTAGGTGTGACATCATAAATGAGTAAATTCTTATCATATTTTACATAGTAATAATAAAAGTTTCTTCAATTAATTTACCTGTATTTAGGTAGATTCTAGAGTGTGTATCAACTATGAAGTAAGCAAAATAACAAGTCCTGCACCTCATTAACAAAATAGTTTTTTTATGCAGCTGCCCTACCAATCTTGTCTACAGGGATAGCTGTGGCTGTGACTCGACCTTGAGATTCTTACTCACATGCTTGTATATTAACAGGGATAATCCACTATTTTTTTATCTGCTCTATACCACGCTTTGTTTTGTTGAGATATCAACAGACATACATTGAAATGATAGAAAAATACCCTTATCATGACATCATTAAAAAAATCTTCTATTCAAAAACTATATGGAAAGCATGGAATTGATATTTCTGATGAATTTTTAAGCCCTTGAATAAGCTTTATTTTAAATAAGTAGTATACTTTCAAATATAAAGTAGGTAATATAAAATAATTAAAATTCTATTTAAATATGATTTTTTTGTCTCATTATTAACATACTTTATGTGATCATGATCAGTACACAAGGGAAAAGAGATTCACAAGACAAACAACAGTTAGAACACTCTAAGCATTTTATTTTTAGGATGCAAAGAGGAGGAAAGACGAGAGGATGAAAATAATCAGTTACAGAAACAAAACAGGAATTTCAGGCTAAAGAGAAAATGTAGAAAATGTTGAACTATAACTAGTTCAACAAGATAACAGTTTTCAAGTTGCTGTAGGTGCTATCTCTATGTTATGATAGGTCTCCAAAGCTTCTGGTCTTGATAAAATAAGGAGAAATACTAATTTAAAGATTTTTCCTACATGAATTCTCTATATACTCACCAACAAACTCTCTATGAATTGTGACTAGAGGGGATTAGAGACAAGATTACTAGGAATTTAAATTTTCAATCAGAAAAAAACTTCATAAACATAAAACTTGGTAATGTAAAACTTGATAACACAAAACTTCATGAAACTTCATTTCACTTTTGGGATTATGCTTCCATTAAGGTTTATGTTTCCTATTCAATTTTTCATTCATTCATTATGCCAAAATGAGCTATTTCTGAGGCATAATATGAATTTCTCTTTTCCTAATCTGTCTCATGATAGAAAAACAGAAGGAAAATAACACTGTATGATGCAAACCATTTCCAGTATTTTCCTCTACCACCATCCATCTCCCATCTTATTTGAATTTCATAGCAAAAAAGAAATACAACAGCTGCCTTCCACTATTCTTGTTGTCTTGGCAGATTCGGATTAGTGGGAAACTCTGCAAATTGCCTATTCTTTTATTAGTTCCAAGGGACACAAGTTTTTTTTGAACTTCTAAGCAATAACTTTAAGAAACAAAGGACAGAATAGAAAGTGGAGACTAAGCACAGTTTTTTACAAAAATGAAGTTGAGAAAATCTTGTGTGACAGTAGAGGGTATGGTGAAGTAATGGCTTCCACTCTGCAGTTTGCCTTGAGTATGGTGCAATGTATCAGAGCCCACAGCATAGTCTTAAGAATAGTGAAGATATAAAAGTGAAAGAACAAGAAAACAGATATAAAGTAGTCATGTGCAGGGCTAAGTTGTAGATGGCATAGTTAGTCGACACCAATTATAATTGTATCTTTGGTATTATTGCTCTCCAATCAACTACAGAGAAAATAAACCTATAAAAATGTATTGAGATTTATAAAAAAACAACTTTACATAATATGGACCTGTTCTCACATCAGTTCATATCAACTCTGATGCATTTAAGAGTATATGTGCACTACTATAAAATGTTTTAAAGAAATCACCAAATCCTGTCTATGTCCTAGATATTCTAACTGTGGCTAATGCTACAGATGCACTGAAAAAAAGTTTGAACAGCCACAGACATGTCAGATTGTTATGAAATTTAATCAACAAGTGCTTAAATTCTGCATGCTGTAGGTTAATGGCAATTGAATTTTTGAATAATGTGTGGCAATAAATGTTTGAATAATTTACTAGAGCAGTTCAAAGACTGTATGAATTAAATGCCATTGCTTACTCCAGAATCTGAAGCAGAGCTTGCTGCAAGACATGCTTGCTGTAGAGGTGATACTTATTTTCTGTTGTCAAGAAAATCTACAGAATTACAAATTATTTTTTTCTCTTCTTATTAGTATTATTAACACATGATCTATTTTCGTGTAGCTTGTTAATGATCATTCTTCCTCATTTTCACTCTAGAATATTAATTCAGTACAAGGTGAAAACTGATTTGATAGCATTAGGTGTTTTGGGAATGTAAAAAAAATTGAAAGTAAAAAATCTTAAAAATGGATCTGGAGTTACTTGTAATTAATACAAGATATTTCTTCTCACTTTGGAGAAGAAAGGGTGCTGAGAATGTTGTTGCAGTTTATGTATCACTACATAATTCCTCTGTCTGAAGGGAAGTCCTTGCTTTTGAACAGTTAAGTAAGGAAAGAAGGTATGAAGGTATTTCAACACTCAGTTCAAATCTCTGTGTTCTTGGCAATCTGCTTCTATAAATGGAAGGACTTGAAAAGTGTTATCTAAAAGAGTATAGTGAAATTTCCGTATTTTAGTTTCCATGGCCCTTGGATTCACACTGAAGGCTTTTTAACTCCTGGAAGTTTAGGAAAGACTAAAGTTTTCTGAAAATATAGACACACAGGCCCAATTTATTCCACTAATGTCAATGAGAGTCTTTGTTCAACTCTATCACACTCCAGGACCCATGGAAGATCCATATTTATTAACTAAGTGACAATATTATTCTAAATGTGTAAGCCACACCTAAAGTAATGCCTCCTATTTATTTCCATGCAAACCTTAAAAGATGTAAAGAGTGCAACAGCACATTCTGATAGAGAAAATTTTCAGCTACAAAATATTATTTTTCAACACAGTCAGTAAGATTAGCTATGCCAACAACGAATAAGAGCCTGCATGCCACTCTCGTAAAACTATGCATACTGAAATACATCACCCAGCTCTTCACTGTGCTCACATCCATTGTTTGCTCTCCATAAATGATCAGCAAGCATTGATGAATGTGAATGGGTGCAATTTTTCCTCATGGAAAAACTTTGCTTCATCCACACTTCCATGTCAGATGCTATTTTGAAAGAATACCCCTCTGCTGCCCGCTGTCACACAGCCACAACATGTAACGGGATATTGTTGGGAAGGTTCAACCTCTACTGCCATTGCTATTTGCCTCTGCTGTTGAAGATCAACTTAATAAAATAGGCAGCATTACTTTTGGAGCAGAACTCATCTATCTGTAAGTCTAAATCCTCTGATAATAGGTGATTTCCTTAATCTTGAAATCCATCTGGGAGGATCCATTCAATGAATGCAACCTATGATAATTTCAAGATCAATTTTAAGTAAATTTTTCCACACGCTTTCACATAGAAAGAATATGGATTATCCTTCTGTATCTTGAAAGGCTTTTTTTTGACTAACAACTTGCTTGTTTGCTTTTCCCTTCATAATATTCATCAATATTCTCTATTTCTTTTCATTTAAGCAGCTTCAGTGCCTCATAATTTTTTGTTATCATTTGCATTTCATTCTCTAGTGTTTCTAATCTAGATTTATAGAAGACGGAATCAACTCAAAAACTTACAAGTCTTCAGGGATTTTTTTTTCATTTTAACTGACAGGAAATCTTTACGAGTTCTGGCTGTGGAGCAAGAACAGACTACTGCACTGCTGAATCCTTCACCACCTCTCAATTTTGCTCACTGACAAATTAATAGGTTGTTTTCCCAAACTATATAGTGTCATGTAGTATATGAGATGTATTGGAGCCAGAAAAGTTCTTAACTTATGACCCACCAAATCCAGCTGATAAGAAGATTAGTAAAATAAAATTTAAAAAAATGAAGAAAAATAATGTTAAAATATTGCTTATGTAAAAGTATATTTATTGCATGCACATTATTTTAATTCTACCAACAAATAACAAATGTAAGCACTTTGTAATGAGACGTAAAAATAATAAAATATAATTTAATTTTTATTTATTAATTATATCAATAACAACTTCCAGGTATAGTAATAATACTTATTTTTATTTCAGTTTTGACTCATATTATTTTTATGTTTTCAGAGAAAACAAAATATACTCTACTATATGCTCTAAAAAGAGTAATATGATCTAAAAAAAACTGCTCCAGTGAGAGAAATTATGGACAAAATCATCACTTTTATGACATATACCTGAATTGCATCCAAATTTGAATGGCAAAAATGAAAACTAGGCTGAGGCTAATAAATTGATGTATTGAAGAGTAGGCTCAGGCTAGTATATTGGTGTATTGTATCTTTTGCGTGGCTTATATATCTATGTGTTCCTTCAGAGATACATGTCCACAAATACTGCCACTTTAAAGGTTGACAGCAGAGAATACAACAGTTTACATCTATATGCTTAAAATCCACTTGGTTTTAAGTGGGCAATAATACTAAAAACAGCATGTTATGTCAAGATATCAGGCAGGAATGACACATTTGTATGAATCACTGAGCTGGCATGTGGTGCGTAATCATGACCCTTTAGACCAACCAAATAACTAGGGGTTGGATGAATTACTGATAGATTGCTAAATGCACCTATTGTGTCTGAATGTTTCATCTGCTACCATTAAAATATGAAGTAGTGCTTTTTCTCTTTTCCAACAGTTATTTATTTCAAGCATATGTGATCCTAGCTTTCTAAATCATATCCATTGGAAACGTAAACCAGGTCCAGCTATTCTGCACGTACAGATTAAATTACCTCTTGGGACACCAGTCAGATCTTAACTGTGATGTGATGATCATCAGATGGGTTTTACCCTTCTCAAGCACAAAGGCTTCAAGTATACATTAAGCCATAAAAAATCCTATTTAGGGTAGTGTTAAAGGTCTGATGTATTCCTAGAAGTATTCAAGAAGATGAAATTTGAAGCTGTTGATGACCAGAAGTTGGAAATGGAATTTTACTTTCCAAAGACGGTATCTTAAAAGAAAATCTGACAAACTGACTCCTAAGAATGTAAGATTCATCAGCTTCAGATATGTGCAGTTCCATGGGTATCGGGTATTTACATACAATAAATTTGCGATATTATGAAAATTATTTTTAAATGTTAAGAAAACTTTAACTAGTTAGGAGCTGAAGTTACACTTTACTGAAAAATCTGGTGTCCTTTCACAATTATGATTTGATATTTTGAAGACTTTTTAAAATTAAGAATGGTTTTCTCTGAAAAAAAAGAAGATGATAGTATCCTTTTTTCACAGTACGATATCATTATTACCAGAGGCAAAACTTGAAGAGGGGAAATGTTTTTTATTAGATACATGACAACTTTACTTAACTTAGATTTTATAAATTTCATTTTATTATTTCGTAATAACTTTTTAACTTTTAAACAAATCTTGTTTTTTTCCTTTGTTCTTAGCTAAAATATGTGTTTTATTTCTCACTGCCTAAACTGTCTAAACTTGCAGTCTTTTTGCTATCATCCTTTCTTTCTGCTGCCAAAAAATTGATTGATATTTGTGCTATTTTACTCAATACATTTTTATTATTTTCCTCTTTCCTCTACTGTAATATTCCAACACATCATCAGGATTTGAACTTTTGTGAAGAGTAAAACTTCCCTCTTCTATATTTCTATATAAGAAATACATTTAATTCTATGTATTAGTTTTAAAAAGCAGTAAATTCAGTGGCAAAAAAAAAAAAAAAGATGAAAATGAATGCAGACAAAATATTCTTTAGTTATTAAAAGTAAATAAATCTAGAAACTGTTTCATTTAAAATCATTGAGGGAAACAATATCAGAAATTTTTAAACGCTTTTATCAAATTATTTTTCTATTTGTTTAATTTTCCCCAGAAAGTTGCATGCAAAATTTTGTAGGTGAACAAATTTTAGTTAATAAACTCTGGCCACAGTTATGCAGATAATTGCTTGGGTCTATGAAACTGTTGTTGTCAGAGAAGATAATATGAATGCAGTTCACTGGAACTATGTTGGTGGTGGTGGTCTTCATATTAGATAGGAAAAAGTTGCATTTTGTTATATTTCTTGCAGTTTGGAAAAGGAATCAACAGGAAACACTTTCTCTAAAAGGGATATATTTGCAGTGTTGGGTTCTCAGTCTGCTAACTCAAGAAACTTTTATACTGTCAAAAATTTTTGCCTTCACAAACTTAAAATCCTAAGCTATTCAAAGAAAAGCAAGTGTATTTGGAATATATTTTTGGTTTTGTAGAAATCAGAGAAGTGAAACCAACTTATAAATTAAATATCTAGAGAAGGAGTGATCAAAAATTTTGTGTACATTAAATTACTTAATAATCTACTACTTTTTTAAAAAAGTTATTCTATTTAAGGCATTAGAAGTATAAGCATTTATAAAGTTGAGTGTAGCACATTTTCTCTTGAATTAGATGTCATCAAATACAATTTACATCTCTTCCAACACATTCACAGTGACAAAAATTAGTGTATGTAGTATTACTTCAGCTGCTCATGGAAAACTGTTCATTTTATATCATCCATACTTACAAGTGGGGGTAAACTAGTGCGTGAGCTGCAAGCATGTGGTCTGCAAATAGTGTAATATTGATAAGCCTCTGTTATTTTACAAATTAAAGATATGTGAAATGGAATTCCTTCTTCAAGATATTCTTGAAGAACTTCTAAATCTATTTAGAAAACCTATTATATACTTACATTTATAGTAAAATTTATATTAATATTCCTATCACTTGGTTGTGGCTTTGTTGGGTGGCTTAATGGTAGTCTCAGAAATGCTGACTTCTTTGTTACAAAAAAAAGAATTGGCCAACCTCTTGACTATGAGGTAACTTTGTGAAATGAAAATCCCTGAAAAGATTTGAAAAGGATCACATCTTTTGCAGTTACATATTCAAAGATTACTGTTCATCTAAACAGTGCATATAATAGCACTGAAAGTTGCTGTGTTAATGCAGGCCCATTATCATGTGTGTTAATGTAAATGCTATGAGAAAAATCATAGTACAACTTCAACTTAAGTGACCCTAAGCTGCATTAGCCTCATCAAAAGTACATAAATTTTAAAGCTACTCTAACTGAATATGTATTTCTGGTTCCTTACCTTCTAATTGAATATGTATTTTTGGTTTCTTACCTTCTAATTGAATATGTATTTCTGGTTCCTTTCTTTGTCTAGCTCATAACGCGTCTTGGTAAATTTGGGTGAATGAGTCTTGGAAGGAAAAGTGTTTGTTATGCAAAGGAAAACCAGATAAACAGGAATATAGAAGAAAGCTCTAAATGTCAAGCACTGTAACAACATGCCACTTTTCATATCCCTTATGTGAAAGTATTTATATGCAAATTATTTAAAAAGTTTGGATAAGTGGCTCAATAGTTGATGAAGATATAAAGTGTAATATAAAAATACATATTAGAGAAGCACCTGCATTTACTTTCATGACATTAGAAGACTTAAAGCATGGAATGTATTTGTGACAGAAAAAGATAGAAAAAAGGATTTACCCCACTTACTCTTCACTTTGCGAGACAACAACTTTCTGTTAAAGCAGTAAGAAGTGCAGTATAATGGATTTTTTTTCATTATTTCCTTAACTCTATTTATCATATTCAGTGTACCAGAGATGTTCTGTGGGATTGCTGTCCAGTACCATAAATTCATATTTTCACAAGGTTAGCTGCTATAAGGAAAGGTGTGCTCAAGATCTCCTTCCATGCTAGGTTTGAGCTGACCCCAGATTTGCAAAGCACTGTGCTGTGGATTGGAGGTAAGGTTAACCATCAGCTTGCTTTACAGGTGGACCAATATCCACCGAAAGGTCAGAACCTCCTGTCATTACCAGCCCTAGGTGGATTTCAGAGACTGCTGGTAAAAGTACCTTAATGAATTGCAGAAGACAATATGGTAGCCCACACAGATGTTTTGCAGCAAAGGAGAATATATGACCTTTATTTTGAAGAACATATGATGGACTATTTTTCCTCCATTATAGCAGAGTCTTTTTCAGTAGTTATAGACATGACTTTGGACATTACTTCAATTAGTGTTGAGGCCAGACTTTACTGATGTATGAATGAAATACAGTTATAGCTCAGTTATAGTTATATAGAAGATTTGATATCAAACAGGAGGTTTGATAAAATTCATTCAGAACATAGGAGTGCATTATATTTGCATTGCTCAGGGCAAACAATAGGAGTAGAGTGACAAAAGTTTTCCTCAAATACCATGGGATTGCTCCATTATTAGGAATCTACTTTCCTTGTCTAGAAATCTTTAATTTGCTCAAATCAAGACTTCAAGCTCTTGCCACATTTTTTCCTGCCTTCACTGGAACTACAGAGAGTTATGTTCAATGGTGTAGGAAATGCACTTCATTAGTGATAGTCTACATTTCCTTCAGCATTCTAGAATTTTTTAGAATAACTATCTTAAGAAGGGCAGGCTGATCACATTTTATGTAACTTCTTATTCATTAAAAAATTCTTAAAAAATGATGTAGTATCTCATCCTTTGTTGTTTGTAGGTCTTTTGGACCTAATTGAGTCAAGTTGAAAATCAAAAAAACATAGTTAGAGAGAGTCTAAGAGAAAGCATTTCTTTCAGGGAAGATTACGTAATCTCCCACATGCCTTTACTGTTTTTACTGCTTTACCAGAGAACATTGTACCCAGTGACGATAGTTCCACCTGTCTGGGTAGTTTTACCATGTTAGACATTTCCCAGGCCTTCCTGCATGCTCCAGGAGCTTCAAAAGCCAGCTGCAGTCATGGCCTCACTGGAGAGATGGAAAGTTTTTGTTATATGTATTATGAGTACAAAGTGTCTGAAAGCCTGCCTCTGGGAGCTTCAGTTTGTTTCACAGTTCTGGCATCTCCCCAGATCTCAATAACTGTGAGAGGGGCAGGGTTTGGTGCACAGCATGTGCATTAAAGGTGATCCTTGTCTGTACATGCAATACAAACTCCATTTAATAACTCCTCAGAGTGTTTAAATATACTTTTAGTGGAACAAAAGACAAAAGGCACCCAACAATGCAAACAATTTTATTTAATGAAACTATTGGGTGCATATTATAGCCCATTATATAAAAAATAATGGGAAAAGAAACATACTAGATAGGATCAGTGCATGCCCTTAGATTAATTTGGGGCTCTGGTGTGCTACTGTAGGAAATGCAGCTGTCGGTTGTAAAATGAAATGCCAGTGGTCACCATTCAAAAGCCTCACTTTACTCCAAAGTATTATGGCAGTAGTGATACTGTCTTCAGCTCTGAGCAACTGCAGAATCTTAAATGCTGTTGCAAATATTTACTTTTAGTGGGTATTGCAATAACAGAGCAGACAAGAAAAATGGAAGGGATTCTAGCGCTAGAGGAAGGAAGTGAAAAACACCATAAGGATTTCAAAAGCTAGGCTGGAAAGGTTTCTGGAGTATAATTGTTGTATGCAGCTTTTTTGTACAGTTTATGTTAAATGAAAAATTGACTAAAGGAAAAACGTGAGTCCAGTATGTAGACACAGTGTGTAGGTTTAAAAGACTATTAAAGATAAATCTATTAACCTGGCTTGAAAGGAATATAAAGTATGGCATAAAAAAGCTGGAAATAGCAGGTGATAGAGTGCTCTAAAAAAAACATGAAGAGATCAATTATCCCTGTATGTGAGTTTTACAGAACAAGAAGGTAGTTATATTAAGTGATTCTCACATCATTTTTTCTTGAGATATATATCAGAAAGCTATATGTTGGCTATAAAGAAAGAATAAAGAACACATGACATGAAAAAACTTATTTTCCATTTGACACTAAAGTTCTGATGGATGTGAATAATTAGACGAGAAAATGTGGAGTGCATAAAAAAAGCAAAATCTTAATGTTTTACAGTGGTTTGAAACTCATTATGTGGCTATGGCAGCTGTAACATATAGCATTGTTTCTTTTAGAAGATACTGGGTCCTTATGAAAGCAAAATTCATTACCATACCTGAATACTGCAGAAGGCCAAAATGTTTCAAAGCCATGTAGCGTTAATGGAAGCAACTGTGACATGAGCAGTGTTACTCCTGATGCAAATAAGAAGAGTGATAAACAGATTAACAGGTTTTTACATTTATTTCTCAGAAAGGCTTTACAGGGTAAATAAACTATTGCTCTTTTGCAATCAGCAATCTGAAGCACAAAAAAAAAAAAAAATAGTTAGGTCTGATTACAGTTGCACAGTATATCTGCAGCATAGCTGGGAAAATAAGAATAGTAACCATCAAACAATCATTACGTTTTTAGAACATCTGATTCTGTAGGATCTGGTCTAAATCTTCTTTATGGGCTTACAATAGAGAGAGAAGGAAGAAGAGTCTCAGTGGAGCTTGTGAAAATGCTGTTAGGTCAGGAAATAGTATACAGTAATGGAATAATGACCTGTATGCTTGAGGTAAAACAGAACTTTCTGAAGTGGTGTAAAATGAAGGCATAATGTAGATTGCAGATTGAATACACAAGGAGAATATTTTGATTTCTTGGAATGATTCCAAAAATCCTGCCGTAGATCTTTAATTACAGGTTTTATTATTGTTTATTATACAATTTTATCTTTGGCACACTTCAGTAGAGCTCTCTTCAATGCTCTTTTCTAGTGATAGATAGCCAAAAGTTACATAGTATTGCAGAAAACAAAAAAGGGCCCTCAAACAAGCACTTAATGTTTCCACATTCATTTCTCACCTGAACTTCCACTACAGCATCCAGAACCTCTCACTGTGCACCTTCAGTCTATTGGAAAGAAGCAGGCTATACCAGGTTCAATTAGGTTTTGAGTGGTGACTGTATCACCACCAGAAAGTTGATAGAGAAAGGAATACAATATTTCACTAGGAAGATGATAGCATTTGGACATAAATTATGTCATTGATCTTATTCATCATCTGTTTCTAAAGATAATGTCTTATTCTACTGCTCCCTCTGCTCTAATTTTTATTTTAAATAGCACCATTGCTAAACTGCACTTCCTAGCCCTTTGTAGTAATCACTTCAACATACGTAGCTTACAAGAATGATCTTTTTTCCCATTTTTTTCCTGTTGACTGTAAAACTTTCAACTTTCTCAATACTACCACACTAATTATGAAGCATGCAGCAAATGGTGTAGCCTGATGCCTCATTTGTTAAATTTAATCCAGTATACCTCTAAGGTAAAATGCCTAGAATAAACGTCATACTTAAAGCATCGTTTTAAACTCTGAGGTCACAGAGATATGAATGAAGGTTGACTGCTCTTGTTTAAATTATATTACCACTGTCATTACAAGCAATTTTATTTGCTTAAAATGCTTAGGCTGGAACAAATGATGAAAATAACTGGTAAAAAGGAAAGTATTGAAAAAATTACTAGTGGGAATGCTTCAGAAAAGAAGAAAAAAAAGGAGTATGAGATTGTAATGAACTTCAAGTACATAAAATACCTCTACAATAAAGAAACGTGTTCTCTGTGCCTACTCTAGAGAGAATGGAAAAAGAATCCCTAGGCTTGAATTACAGTCAGATAAATTTTCGATATTAAGTAAAATTTTCTAAGAACGTGGATGATGACGCACTCAAATAGAATGCCTGAAGATCTTTTGGATTTTCAGTCATTGGAAATTTCTAAGAACAGATCAGGTAAACATCTATCAGAGTTGACAGGTACAGTTGATTCTGCCTGCAGGGAAAAGAATAGAGTAGATGACCTCCTGAGATCTCTTCCAGTCTTATTTGTCTTTGATTCTGTGATAGGCAGTAGTTTAGTCTTCCTACCTCAGTATGGGTATTTATAGAAGTACTCTTGAAAAGGGCATTTGCAAATATGTCTGAATTTTTCTACAAGAAAACAAGTCTACTTAGAAGGAGTAGAATTTTTGGCTGAAAATGTTACCTACAGTTGTTTGAGATCAAATAACTTACATAGCAAATGGATTCTCTTGTGACTGTGGTTAGCAGATGGATTTGAATTTTCAAGATTTCATCGAAGGCCATGGTGCATCCCTCAGCATTGTGTGTAAGACAGTGAAACACATTTAAATGTCTGTCTTCCAAATACCATTACAGAATTTGATTTTTGTAATTTATGCACTTCCTGGACCTGTGAGAAGAAAATAATTATTGGATTATATCAATTATCAGGCAATAAAATATAGGCCCAACCATATTTTGGATCATGTTTTGCATGAAACATCAAAATGTATAGAAGAAATTGAATTCTATCAGCATTGTTGTCTATGGTTTCTTCAGAAATGTATTAGGTATAACAGAAACTTCGGGCCCATTCATGAAGGAGTGGCATCTAGAATACCTACCCTGCCAAATTCTTATTACAAAGTTTTACAGTCAAATTTTTATGATCATATTAAAATACTAAAAAATTGATTGAACAAAAAATACAGAAAATCTGACACCTTCATGAAACTTACTCTTCCCTTTTCCCTTTCCCTGAGTGTCTCATCCAAAGTACACGGCAAGATTTCTGTAGAGCAAATAGCTTCAATGCTGGGCACTTAAATGCCAGAGTTAGTATATTTTTTACCAGATTGATTGCTTGCCCCACACTACTTTATTTATAAGGTTTTTGTGGTTAAACCTGATAGGCAGCTCAGCACCACACAGCCGTTTGCTCACTCCACTCTCTCAGTGGGATGGGGGAAAGAATTGGAAAATAGAATTCATGGGTTTAGATAAAAGCTATTTACTAAGACAGAAAAGGAAGTGGAAAAAAAAAGTAACGATAATAATACACATGTATATGTATGTGTACATATATGTATGTATACTATACACATACATATATACACACACATACACATATATGCAATACAAGCAGTGACTGAATTGTCAGCAAACTCCACCCAATTTTGCTGTTTTACACAGGACATGTAATATGGAATATCTCTTTGACCAGTTTAGATCATCTATCTTAGTTCCTTCTTGTGACTCTCAGCCCCTTTGCTGGCAGGACAGTACAAGAAGTTGAAACATCCTTAGTTCTAAACAGAAAATATTACTGGAAAGGTTCCCAGAAATTCCACTCACAACTGGCATAGCTGGCTATACAGCATAGAAATCCATAGATTAGGGATTATACTCTAGTGACAAGAAGTGGCTACACTGCAGTTTTTCATAATGATATGTGAGGCAATATCTCCATTAGCAGCAATATTTCATTCACGCTATAAAATATTACCCAGTAAATTTAGTGAGAAAAGTGGCTATATGCAAATACTAATTCATCTTCCTGGCAAAATTAAAGGCAGAATATAAAGGAAAACTAAATTTAGCTTCCTCATGTTGGTCATGCTGGAGAAAAATCTGGGCTTAGCACAGACTGAAGTAAGTCCTTAGTGAAGGGCAGATGGTGACTCTGTGATGTGGTCTTTAAATGCATTACAGCCCCTAATTTTCTTTGAATACAACATATGTGAACATTTTACGTATTCTCAGTAGGCTGTCCTAGGAAAACTATATTCTCTGGGTAAAATCCATGCAGAAAGATTCATAGGGAAGGAAGCTTGTTCTCTTCTGTATGGAAATAAATAAATTCACAATAGAATATTATTCTTCATAAAAGCAATCATTTAATATTAAGCATATAGAATACTGGTCTCAAACAGACCTGCTTTCAGCTATCTGGGCCCAAATCTAACTAAGCAAATTTGTAAGCTCTTTTTTCTGAAGTAAGATAATTTGGAATTTTAAACAATCTATATTGTTCCTAATATTTACTTCTTGCTGATGAATACTACCTTGAGTGTAAATTGATAGGAATGATAATTTTCAGAAAAATATATCAAGAAATACAGAGATTGAAGAAACAAATGATCTTTTTATTTTTAATTTCTGCAGTCTTCCTAAGGTTCAAAACATTTAAACAGATTTGCAGGTACCAATACTGTTTCATTTTTTATTGTGAATTTTCTGTACAGGAATTTTTATCTCTATTATGTATTGAGTGCCAGAATGTGTGGCAAGTGGATGGCCTGTGGCATGTAACTCTTCCCAAAACACGTGGCCAGTCTGTGGGAAGACTGGGAGTCAAAAGGTGATGCTTTGCATCATCAATTATACTGGAAATTGAAGAAAAACATGCATGTATTTTTAGAGCTATATTCACAATACCTTGCATTTTATTTCCACCTCAACCTTTCTATTGTGAAACAGTTTTGGTTAAATATACTGTTTGTTAAATGTATATGAATATATTTTAGAAGGCTTTACCTTTACTTAGTTTTTCTATGACTACTCTTTCTATTATCAAATAAAACTAAATAATTTTTTTTCTTTTTACCATTTTCTCTTTCTCTAGCCAGTGCAGTTTTCCAGGGGTCTTTACCTTGAGAGTCCTGAGATGTTGTTTGCAACCTTTTCTTCCTTGCTTAGTCTGCAAATTCTGGATAGTTTTCTCTTTTGAATTAGAGCGCATGGCTCTTCTATATTGCAGTCTTTAATCTCTCAATCCAGTGATCGTCTCTGATTGGTTCTCATAATTTCTCAAAGTTTGCCTTTTCAAAATCAAAATCCTTACTTAGAGATACACTTTTATTCATCCTGCTGCTTCATTTAAACTGGATCAGTTAGGGATCATTAGATTCAAGGTTGTTTTATGAAAAAGGCTCTTTTATAATGGGACTCTTGTGTTGCCATGTATTTCATATTACATCTATGCCTTGTATAACAGTGCCAGTAAAGATCAGTTACTAAAGATACAGGACAACTAACGAACACAGGAATTTTAGATATTAATACATTATATACTATAAACCCCTAAAAGGAATCATATTAAAATTACAAGTCCAAGAGTTAAAAAATGAAGTTACAGTGCAAAATCTAAATTACTATAGCAATCAATTTTGCCCATTGCAACATGCTAAACTAGTTATTAATTTTTTTTTTTTTTTTTCCCACAGGATTCCTCTCTCAGGCAGTGCATAGAAGGCAGGAAAATTAAGCTGTCCTCGTCTTTGAGAAACATATATGCCCTTATTTTGAAAGAGCTGAATCCTTCTACTGAATCTTTACACAAAATTGTCACAAGAGTGGCAGAAGTTTTAGTGTATTCTGAGTTATTTTAGTTTTACTTCCCAGATTCAGTTACAGTAGTATATACGTTTGTCATAACAGGATTTTACATTCTGGTTTCAGCAGAAAGCAACATGCAAATTGTAACTAATTAAGTACCTTCACTTTGATTCAGCAAATTAGCATGAAAACTTCATTTCAGTATCTGGCAAAGTAGGCATATAACTGTCTCGTTCAAAACTCAACTTGGCAGACAATTTTGGGCTACACTGGAAGATACCTGTCATGATAGCTCAAGTTGCTATGTATTTAGGACATTACTCATATATTATTTAATCTCAAAATGAAAGTATATTCCAAATACTCTGAATGCAGCTCCCAAAGACTTCTTCAGAGGTGACTAACAGCAACATAATTTGGCAAACTATTTCAAATTTACCTGTTTAAAATTTAAATCTTTCTCCAAAAGAAAGAAGACTTTGGTCATAACAACCCCGGTAATGCTACAGGCTTGGGTAGATGGAAACAGTAGATGGGTTGAGGAAATGGACTTGGGGATACTGGTCAACGCACTGCTGAACAAGAGCCAGCAGTGTGCCCAGGTGGTCAAGAAGGCCCATGGCATCCTGGACTGTATCAGAAACAGTGTTGCCAGCAGGAACAGGGAAAGCATCATCTGTCTGTACTCAGCCCTGGAGAAGCTGCTGTGTTCAGTTTTGGGCCCCTCACTACAAGAAAAACACTGAGGCCCTGTAGTACCTTCAGAGAAGGGCAGCAAAGCTGGTGAGAGGACTGGAGCACAAGCCTTTTGAGGAACAGCTGAGATAGCCGGGATTGTTTAGTCAGGAAAAGAGGAGGCTCAGGAGAGATGTTATTGCTCTTTAAATCTACTTGAAGGGAGGTTGTGGTGAGGTGGTAGTTGGTTTCTTCTCCCATGTAGCTAGCAATAGTACTAGAGGGAATGGCCTCAAGTTGTGCCAGGGGTTATTTAAGTTGAACTTCAGGAAATGCTTCTTCTCTGAGAGAGTGGTCAGGCACTGGAATGGGTTGCCCAGGAGCTGGTGGAGCCACTGACCCTGTTCAAGACACTTTTGGATGCTGTATTAAGGTACAGGATTTAGTGGGAAATATTGGTGATAGGTGGACAGCTGGACTGGATGATCTTAGAAAACCTTTTCCATCCTTGGTGATTCTATGATTCTATAAAAGTAGCAGCCCTTTTCCTTTACAGTCTGATCTTATCATTCATTTTCACATTTAGTAGATTTATTTTGAAATCACTATGTTAATTATGTATTTTTGTGTAATTTGCTCAATTCTCAGAAACGAATCTTGAGTAAAATCAAAGGACTTCTATAGAGGAAATTTCTTCTACGTTGTTATGGAACAATTTATCACAATGTCGTTCATAACTAGGAAATGACCTTGCATTTTCACAGTCAGGAAATTTTATTTTAGGAGGATAAATAATCTTACTTTTGTGATGATAAGAAAGTAAGGAAAGAAGAAAAACTCTATAGTCTAGAATAATTTAGCAGTGATTAAAGAGCTCTCAAAAATTATAATGTTCATGATGATTTTGCTTTTGTTAAAACATATAGGTTGAATTCAGCTTTGTTATTTTGTCAGGAATGCCTGAGGCTAGAGAACTGAATGAAAAAGAAGATTTGGTGTCTTTTTTTTTAATGCTGCCTTGCAAAGCAACAGAGAAACTGCAGTATTTTATTTGCAATGACCATGAAATACTGTCCTTTAAGAAAGCCATAATCTGCTTTTTTTTTCTTTTTTTTCCCCACAGTTACCATGGCAGCCATGGAATTTTGGTAGGGTCAAAAGATTTGACAAGCACATAAGTTTTTTAAGTTTTCATGGCAATATCAAATTGGTGTTATTAAATATGGTTATAAATATGGTTATTAAATATGAACATTACACAAGCATGAAAGCAACAAAAATTATTTGAGGTAAAAAAAAGTGGTACTTCCTGTGAAGACTGGGACAACACAGAAATTTGTCATTGCAGTAAAAAAACCTTAAAACTGTGATTTGAAAATTTTTTTTGGAAGGAGGCGGTGGGGAGTATTATTTTGGGATACACAGAACAGACTTGATACAAGCAAGAAAAACCACACAAGCTCAAGTTCAAGACCAGTTTAACGTTAGTTCAATTCCTCAATTAAATTAGAGAAGCTTAAAGAGTAGTATAAAAATAAAACATTCTTTGAGGATCTGCATTTTGCATCTGATCATTAGGTTATCAGATACATGCATCTTTATTTCCTAGATATTCCAACTATTAATCAACTTTTTTATTATTTATTTTATGTTGTTTGTTTTGCTGTTCTGGCTGAAGACAAATTCTCAATTCTTGGTGCTCTAATTAAAATTGAAAATGCAGCCTTTAGAAAATGGAATTCTTTCTGCTTTGGAACCAAAACTTAACTTTTAAACTATCTCCTGCTAACAAAAATGCTGAAAACATATCACTTTGAAATAAAAAATTTTACTTTACTAAAATTAAAAAAACCCTCACAGCTGCAAGAATCTATTGTTGTTAATATGGTGGATTTGGAATGTTTTATTATGTATTGTACTTATTAGCTAGTTCATGGCATATGCAGCAAAATATTTATATATAGCATTACTTGCTGGCATGTGACAGTATGAAAAAAAATATTTTCTTCTGGTACTGATTGTAAATATCTATCTGAGTACCCTACTTAAGTGGTTTATGGCATCAACTGCATTGAAAAAAAGTTCAGTACATTGGCGTTTATATTGTATTGTAATATATACTATACAGCTGTTTCACTCAGCTGCTAAACTGCTACTTTTCAAACTCTGAAATAATCTTTCAGTTCTTGTGAAAAAAACAACAAACACCCCTTTTTGAGTAAAGAAGGCAGTTCTTACAACTAATAGCTCTTGCTACTGAAGACCTGATGAATACTCAATGATGTAACTACATACATTACCTAACACTGGACAAGTTGTAAAGACAAATCAGACAAATCAACTAAGTTGCTTAACATACACTCTTCGACACTAGCATTAAAGCTAAGCAGAATAAATTCTGCATGCTAATGGGGAGTATGGGTTAATCCTCATTTTGTCAGTCTCAATTTGCTTGAATAGCTAAACTACAATTAATCAATCTTTCAACCAATTTAAGCCATTATGGACTGGCTTGACAACTCAATGGCGAAAAGCTAACTGGGTAGACAGGGCCAGAGGGTGATGGCTAGTGGATAGAACTCTACCTGGATGTCTGTGACAAGTGGATACTGCAGGGGTCTGCAATGGGATCTATCAAGTCTGACATCTTCACCATTGTCTTGAAGGACGTAGTGGAGTGCACTGTTGAAATGTTTGCATATGACGCCAAACTGTTTGAACAATGAATATTTTGGAAGGCATACATATGGGAGACTGATGGACTGCAGCAATTCACACAGTTTTATTTTTTTTTTTTTAATTAAGACATCATATGTGCAGGCATGAGAAAGCATATATTAGTACTATGTCCACAGTTGTGTTGTTGGGTTGGTCGTTTAGTACTGCAGAGTAACACAACTGTTGCCAGCCTCTGCTTTTCTGAGTGATACTAGGAACAGCCCCATTTTAAAATGTGTTGCCAAGTAAATACAGGCAAACAAAGCCACTTACCTGGGGTCACTCATTACTCTCTTCAGTTTCCACACATGTCTGTCTGCCCATGGAAAGGTAGCAGTACCTACTTAACAAGTTCGAGTACACTTAATGAAAGATAGGGTATTAAAGTAAACATTGCTATGGATTTTCATTCTATTCATTCAAAATTAATCAACCTTGAAAAGAGATTTGTGAATGATAGAAGTCTGAATTATTCTGTATTTTAAATCTTAACATTTGCAACACAGAGCAGGAAAATCTATAAAAACAAATTTGCAGGTTCAGCTACTTAATTGTTGTCATTTTTCATTCTATCACTTTTGGTGTTATTTTAGGTTGAAGGACACACTGCACAAACAACAAACTCTTGAGCACATCAAAAGGTTTCAGATTAATTCAAGGGAACACAGGATGTTTTTATATACCATACCTTACCTTTAGCTATTTTTTGTGAAGAAAAAAAAATGCTACTGTAAGCATTGAGTAGGAATATTAAGACTATATATATACTAGTCAGATATATTTATAAGGATCATTTGCTGTAGTTGTCATCCTGAATGCTGTTTTCTGAAATACACTGTAAATAAATCTTAAAGGATATATGATATTAAAAGTATGCAGTAAAGGGCATTAAGAATAAATGATCTGTTTTATGTAACAGTTGAATCCTAAGTGTTTTTTAAAGATTAAGGCTAATTAAATAGAATTACTGCAGTTTTGTCACACATTCCTTTCAGACTCTGCACATATTGGTTGGCTCTTCATATAGCCTAAACCAAAAGGACTTTTGCCTTGATTGGTCTCTCTCTGGTTGGCAAAAGCAACAATGGTAAGCATGGAGACAAATTAAATTAATGAACAAATGAATGAAAATATGAAAATACTTTTCATACACATATACAAAGAAATCTGACAATGTCTTCTGAGGAGATTACAAATCCAACTTGGAAAGACTATGTCCAAAACATACCATTTAATTCATTGCAATGTGAATTTTTAACTAAAATTAAATATTCAGTAATAATCAATGTAAAACATATCTGTATTATTTAGATTGGGAAACAAATATGGATAGTAATTTTCCAACACTAATGGTAAATGGAATTTTGTCATAGAAATTAGCTTTTCTTCTCTCAGTTTTACTCAGTTTGTGCAGTGGTAATCTAGAACTGAATAAAAAAATGACTTCTGATGAAGTTTACATATGACATGATTATTGACTCAAGTGGTAAATAATATATAGGGAATTCTGAATCACTCAGTAATTTCAATTCATTTTTAAACATCATACATTTTAATACTGCCATATGCAAGGTTGTACATCTAGGAATACAGAAAGTAGGTCATACACACAAGACACAAAAAGTGTTTCTTAGAAAGTCAATCTCTATACAGGCTTTTGGGGATTGGTGAATAACCAAATGAACATGAGCTCACATTGTAATACAGTGACATAGATCAACGTAGTATTTCAGGTGAAGACTAATCATACAAACTACAGGTATGATATGACATTAGTATGCTATTATTGACACCATTATTAGGACAACATGTGCAAATCTAAAACAAACAAACAAACAAACAAAAAACCCAAACCAAACAAAATATAAAAGAACCCAAACAAAAAATACAAGAAGGAAATACATAAATTGCCTTGGGTTTACGAAATCTGTAATACAGATTTTTTTTTACATTGTTTTTTATCCTGGTATAAAGAGTAGATACCTTTTTACAAACATGGTCTAATTCAATCAGGAGATAAATATGGGAATACAAGTACAAATCACAAAATCAAGAACTGTGTTCTGTTTGAAACAAGTCCACAGACAAAATGACCTGAGTCGCAACAGGTAACATGTCAATAAGATCTATTTTCATTGAGCCAAACAGTTGAAGACATAGATTTGGAGTGAGGCCTTGTCTTTGCTCTACTCTACATGACCCTGAAAAAGACGAGAGTGCCTGGGAGGAAATAAGTGTGTTCATTCAGCTAATAGCATTTGTTTGCCTCTGACCTTTCTTTATGGGGGGTCTGAAGTTCAGTATGTTCATAATTTGTCTCTTGCATTGTCTCTTTTTTTTTTTGCATTGTGGATCAAGCCTCAGTCGGGAGTATCATTCAAGCACCATCACTGATTATAAGGACTTGATCTCTTGTTTAAATCTACATTTTTGGTACAATGTCTCTCATATTCAGTTCTTCTCATTTACTCATGCATCCAAACTCTTATCTGTTATCATTTTCCATCTAAATACTGACTTCTTTTCTATGTTCTTGATACAAGAATAGAAAATTTTCATTTGTCCAAACAGGGCAAAGGATGTTTCCCTAGTCATCTCCCTTTGTATTTTTTTTTTTCCTCTTTTGCATTGCATTAAGATGCCATTATTTTAATTCAGCAGTGAAGAATCCTGTCCTTACAGCGAACCACTGATGTCAGTATATATTTTTCATCCTTTTTATTTTTAAATGAGCACTTTCATGCTTTTTGTTATGTTTCTTTTCATGTTTGGGAAGAGTGCTGAATGAAAATCTCTCAAGCTATGTCACTGTATTCCTCAAGACCCCTCCTTATAACTCATTATGCTTGTGCTTTCTGCATATATGTTATGAGGCTACTGCATATTTTAAAACCACCAAATTGTTTTATTTTCTTTTTCACCAGCAATATTTAGACAGGCATAGACAGGTTGACTCTTGCTTTAAACAGAGATGACGAAATTTTTGGAGCAGCAAACCATTATTTTGTCCTTTGCTTCACCATGACTAACTCCACTGCTAATGTTTGTACTACCTACCACTGATTTCCCTTGTACAAGAGAAAACGGTGACTCAAAAAATTGATTTTCTCCTGGCAGACAGAATTATTAAAAGGACTGCAGTTCCTCACCAAGGAGTAAGGAGTATCACCAATACAAGATGTAGGTGGATATACTCTGAAGTTTGCTCACAGGCCTAAGTTAGAACTATGCAAAATCCTATTCCTCAAAATAATTTTCAGAAATTCATCTATTTCAGGGATCCCATGTGTGACTTCAGGGATCCCATGTGCAAGGAATTAAACTTTGAGAGCCCAGAGCTGGGCACAATAAGTCTCAAGAGTGACTAAACTGCCCTTAGCATAGGAATGAAGTTGCATTTGGTCACTGAAGGAATGTGCAGTCATATGAGAGTCTTCTTTATCCTCCTGGTCAAAAGCATCAGGATATGACCACAGGAGGCATAATTTCTGGCACAAATTCATTTAACTTTCAATGTCAGTTCTAGCTTCCATTGTTTCACTTGCAGAAAGAAACAATTTTGTGGAAATATTTTTCAAAGGGAATTCATTTTACATGGTAAATTTTTCCTTTGAGCAGCAGTAAACAGGCTGGATTCAAAGCTTAACAGCAAATTAAAGACTACTACTGAGTGGAATCCTTTGGTGAGTCACCACTAGCAGGAAATCACAATCAAAATATCACAGGTAGGTCAGCCATCTCCCACAGCTTTGCAATTTTGTAAGCAATGTTAAAATAGATTTAAAACATCTAATATTATCTCTAACTTAATGTACATATCTCAAATACGTTACCTTCCTCATGTATATCCTGAATACTAGTGAAGTGTAGGTGAGATTTTAATCTTTTCTTGAATCCCTATCTATGAATTCACTGAGAAAACAAACAGGCTACTGCTCTTTGAAAACTTGACATAGTTCAAACGAAGTTGTACTACTGAATTAAAGAAATGCATCCCAGTAAATCCATGTAGACTTCAACAAGCAAGCAACTTGTTTTCAAGGTGAAGAGTTAAGGTAATAATTTTCTGTTTAGAATTTTTATTTTATTTTATTCTGATATGGAAGATGCTCTTGGAAATAAATGTGCTTATTCAAATTACTGTTCAAAAACTGTACTGGAAGTTATAATCTTTTTTTTACATAACATAATTTACACCAGAGAGAACTCAGTAAAGAATGACACTTCAGGGTCATTTATTACAATAAACTTAATCATTGTCTTACAATTACATTATTATTATTATTTTATATTATCTCCTTTCTGTTTTCATACAGTTAGAAATTACTATTGGTAATTACCTTATGAGTAAAAATTACTTAAGGTGCAGTCAGCTTGATGTAAAATCGATTTAAACCAAGTCATTAAAGAGAAATAAATCACTTCTCAAAACCAGTATGTGGCGCTGTCTCCTGTAAAAAATCAGCCCTAGTTTTGCGAAGCCGGTCTCCTAAACAGCTTGTGTTTACATTGTGAGAAGTACATGTCACCCTGGTTTGAAGTACAGATAGGACAGCAAACCCTGTATTTTTTTCAAATAATAGCAATATTCTGAATTTGAAATAATGTATGGGTACCAATTCTACTACTTTTAATACTAAAAGAATATCTAATTTCATTTGTTGATAAAAAATAGCAGTAGTCAAAATGTAAGAATGTGTTTATTATGCCTACTGTTGTGGTTATGGATTTTATTTTGATAAAGAGAAAAATAAGGCATGTTATATATAAGTAAATAACAAATGTTATCTGGAAAATAACTTGTGATTCAGAAAACAAAACTAAATCCAAGAATAATTGCAAGAAACATTCAGAAAAATTAAAAGAAAAGGAATCTTTTCTATCTTAAAAGACTACAACTGTTATCCCTTGGGACTTCTGAAAGGACCGAAAATGTCCAACTAATGAAAAGATTTCATAATCTTTATAAAGATTGCTTGCTTTCTGTATCTTATTTATTTCCATGTTTATGTATTCTATTATCCAATTTATTAACCTCCTCAATACAACTGTATTTACAAATACGAGTTATCTTTCAGTCTACTGGATATTTAGTCGATGGTGGGTTTTGATTACCCACAGAATTACTGAGCTGAGGAGGCTGTTTCTTAATCTCCTGCAAGGGAACAGGACCTGTGTGAGTTCAGTTTTGCTGGCACTGAACAGCCAGCCTTTTGTGTGCTAACCAAGTCAGCCCTTGCTTAAAAGAAATTCACAGGCTGCACTGATGATCTCTGTAACCGTGACCTTTCAAACACAAGCAACTGAGTAAACTGTGTATTCATGAACTTTTACATTTTTTAAGGGTTCTATGCCCTTTGCTGCCATGCTTTATAAAACAAAGGAAACAGGATTCCTACCCTTTTACTTAAATCTGTAATACACTAAATAAATTGCTTTGGCACTAACACTGTGGATATATCTATCGAACCATCTGCCCCCTCCAGAGCTGCAGTCTGATTTATAGATGGGTATATATATATTTTTTTTTTCAGGCAGTTCGTATTATCTGCTGAAATATGGCAAAAGTTGAAAGCATTTGGTACATCTGTAAACACTATGAATCAGTCTTTTCCTGACTCAAGGCAAAAAGTTACAAAGAATTCAGTTAACGCTTAATAAAATCTGTGTGAAAGTTTGTTAAAAACTGGGAATTTATGAATATTGAAGCCTGAATGGCCTCACCACTATTTGTCACAGTAGTGCTAGGATTGTGCTTTACTTCTGTGCTTTTCTATTGTGTGGTTCCTTATTCTTTCCCAACACAGAGATGACAGGTTCTGCCAGCAGAACCCTAACTGGTTTTCTAGGCAGCAATAAATGAGTCTGAATTGGGATCACTATTTCTGGCTCACCTATGACTTCTTCTCATTGAAAGCTGCAGGTGATCATTCCAGTTCCACAGATGAGGAAGACTTCTGCAGGTGTTGCTGAGGCAGTCTTCCTTGCTTCATTTCCAAAATAGCCTGCAGAGAATGCTCATGCAGTGCACGCAGTGGGGAGGCTTCTAAGCCAGGAAGTGGCAGGTGACCTCTTCTGGTTACTGTGCTCCCTCCAGCATGGAAGGACACAAACTGTCATTGCGATTTGTTAACACTTGCAGGAGTGAATGCAGCCTACTGGCTTGTCTCCAGTGCTTTCGAGTCAATTGACAAGAGAATTTAGCTCAGACACTGTGAGCTGCAAAGTAACATCTAACCTACATTTATTTCACTTCCAGTTGTATCTTACCTTGCTCGCACAGCTTATCTGCTGATTTCCTAGTCTAGATTTAACAGACATCAATTTTCTGTTTTACGCATACACACAGGTTTGTAGCAGGTGTGTATAGATATATGCTGGTACGTGGGGTACAAGGGTACGTGCTTTACGTCACATTTGTGTACACTGGCTCACATGCTAAGAAAAGAGTTATAGCCATGCAAAATTAGTACAAGACTGGTCAAAGACTGCTGTATTTAGATGAGATTTTAGGTGACTTTCCTAAAACACACTTAGCTTATGCTTGTTTCATACTGTGCTTAATACAGTGCTTGATAACCACAATCACAATTACACAATTGTTTGCAGTAGTGTTATAGCTAGTACTATTAATAGCCACTACTACAACTAGCACCTTGTACCACATCTCCTGCAATGGCCTGAAGCCTCATTTCAGCTTATGCTCGGGGTTTTCAGGTTCAGGAGGCCCAAACCAGAGACGGCAGTGTGAGCAGACACCGTTGCTCTCTTGCAGCACATACTTGCAGCGGGAGGAGTCCGTGCATTGTACGTGCAGGGAGGAATGCAGTGTGTAACCTCTGTGCTACATACCACCGCACGCAGGAGCTGAGGGAGCAGAAGGGACCTGAGTTGCTGCGTACTGTGTGGGAGCCATTTTAAAGCCATAGACGGTATTTTAACCTAGCAGCTGTTACCCAGAGGTGTCGGAATGATGACTTGTACACTTTCATTCTTTAATAATTCTCTTCAGGAAAGCCTTTACGGCTTCCACCTCGGGACAAACGCTCATCACGTTCCCTGTAAGCGCACCGCGCTTCAAAAAGTCATTTCACGGCGTCCTGGCCCGTCCCTGGATGCAACAGAAGGAGGGCCGGGGCTTGGCCGAGCAGCGCCGCGCTGCTGCGGATCGCTCCCCAACGGCCGGGCAGCACCCGCGGGTCGCTCCCCCGGTCCCTACGCGTGTGACTGCGTGCGTGAGAGGGCACGGCGCGCGGCTCCTGCCCGCCGGGTGCCCACAGGTGGCGGCGCGCAGCGGGAACGCCGCTCCCAGCGGCCGACCTGCCCGCGGCCACACCGCCCGCCCGCCCCGGCGCTGCCGCTCAGCGCAGCCAATGGCGCGGCCGCTGTCAGCCTCGGCCCGCCCGCCGCCGAGCGGGGGAGGGCTGTGGGCCGAGGGGAGGGAGAGAAGGGGGTGAGGAGAGTTGAATGATTGAACTTTCTTGTTTAGTTTCTGCGGAGTGCGCGGAGCCGTCTGCCCCCAGTACAGCCCGGCACCCACCCGGCGAGCAGCAGCTCAGCCCGCAGTGCCCGGCCGCCTTTCTGCCCTCTCCTCCCGCGGAGCGATGGTGCGGAGGGCGCCCCGCGCGTCCCTCGCCCTGCTCCTCTGGGTGACGGCCGTCAGCGGCAGCCCTGCCGGCCCGGGTGCCGCCGCCGCCCGCAGGCAGGACGAGGCGTTCTCCAGCGCCAGATGCGCCTCCAGGTGCCTGAGCCTGCAGATCACCCGCATCTCCGCCTTCTTCAAGCATTTCCAGGTAGGGGCACGGCGCCGCGCGGGGACACTCGGCCCCCGCTGCCCGCCGGCGCGGCCTTAAGGATTGCGGGGGCTGGAGCTCTCCGGGGTAAACTTCGGGACGGCTTTTCGTGGGACGGCGGCGGGCAGGTGGGCACGGCCCCGCGGCGTCGGTCCCTCCGTCGCGGGGAGGAGGCAGCGGCTCTTCGGGCCGCCCGCGCTCCCGGCACGGCACGCGCGTGTCAGCTGCCCGCGGGGCGGCGGGATGCGGACCGGGCGCTCCGGCTCCTCGCAGGTGTCCCTGGAACAAATTGGGTGCGCTTCTGGCTAACGGAATGGGAGTGGGGTGGGGGAGAGCCTTGAAAGCTCCTCAAGCGACTATGGGAGGTGAGTGCCTGCCTGTTCTTCTCCATCCAACAAACGCCTTTCCCTTCTTCCCTTCTCACCTGTTCTAAGCGGTGCAAGCATCTGAGCCAAAGGAATGATGGAAGCCCTCAGACCGGCCGGTGCTGCTCGCTCGGTAGCAGCCAGGTCCCTGTTGGAAAGGGTTCTTTTAGCCCGTTGGGAATCGCAGCCTCCCCACCTCGGGATAGCGCAGCCCTACATACAGCACGCTCCTCGCCTTCCCCGTGCGTCTCCTTGAATCAGAAACCGGAACCCAACGTTTTGGGTGTAAAGTAGCTTTAAGGTGTTGGCACAAAGGGCTGTCGGGCGAGATACTTAAGGGTAAGCCGAGAGCAGTAAAGAAAAAGCGTGGACGAAAAGCTTAACGTGCTCGTTTCACCGGTGCCTGTGGCTGGCTCCCAGCTGGACGGAGCGGGGACGCTCCCCAGGCGGAGGGACGCGTTGCCCGGGCTGAGGCTCCGCCGCAGCTCCGCCGGGTCCGGAGAGGCGAAGCGCTCGCTGTCAGCGCGGGCCCCGCTTCGCGGCATCTCTTGGAAGCGGAGGGCTCGTTAAAATAGTTCATTATCTCGGGAGCGGTTATTGCGTTGTCAGGAGATTGTAACTTGTTTTACAGTTTCAGTGGCTAACGAAGCGCTAACGAGGCAGTTTAGATCAAGCCAGTTCCTGGTGAAAGGCTTTTTCTTTGTATGTGCGTGTGTTTTCTTGGCGTGATTTCTTTTCTGACTTAAAACTGCTGACAGAATGCACATTGCCAAACAATAGTGATTACGTTTTAATTAGCCAGGGTGAAATAAGCTGCAAATTACTCAGTTAGGACTTAATAACTGGCTGTTTTCTTGTAATCAGTGAAAATCTTGCAGTTTTAACCCCAATGTGCACATGGTAATTCATCTAAATTACCAGAGATTAAACTCTTGCAAGATATGAAACTGTAAATGTTCAAAAGATAAAGTGCTCACGTTTATAAGAGTTAAGCTTTCCATTGTCTTTTAATGAAGCGAAAGAGGAGAGTTGTGTAGTACAGGGAGCACTGGATGCTCTCCCAGGCAGACTTTTAAGAGTGCTAGAGAGTGTGATATTCCTCTCATTTTCTCTCTTCTTTCTCCTTTTAACACAGCCATCCTCATGCCCCTCTGTTTTCATCTAAACTGGCAGCGGTTTCTGGAGTTCTTTTCACTGCAGAGATATCCACTTATCTTGTAATCTGATTCAACCTTTGAAGTGAACCAAACACCAGCTCCTCCAAACAGGATCAGAAAAGAATTGTATTACCCACAGTTAGGACAAAATTTGAAAGAAGTGACCTACTCATTTCCCAGCACTACCTTAGGTACCACCTCAATGGTGGGAGGTCATGGAGATAGCAAATAGATGCTTGCTGGAGGACTTCACCACGTTTTAGAGAGTTCATGTCATGTGGTTCATGGTGCCAAAAGCACTTCAGTGATCACCAGTGATCAGGGTGAGTGATATCAATAGCAAATAATCATCTGCTTCTCTAACTGCTGTTTGCCATGTTTGAGTGGTAATTGATATTTTTCATTTTTTTCACAAGGTTTTTTCATCATTTTTTCCCCTGCGAAGAACACTATCTCTGTTTGAGAAGGCCGAGAGAGCTGTACTCTTGGTGCTTTTCTTTTTGTTGAGTTGTGTTTGAGAATTAGTTACAAGCCCATTTTAAAGGTGCACTCTCAGCGTGATATTATTTTAACCAAGACATAAGTCAAAGAATTGATTTTGTTTTCCATGTAGTCTATTGGTGTGAGCTAGAAGAAGAATGAGTCGCTTAAATCTAAACTGTATAATCTTCAGAATGCCTGCTAAACAGGTGCAGATGTCTGCTTTTTGCTATGCAGTTCCCAAGAGTTCTCCAGTTTTTGATAATTTGGAGAATTCTAGGCAGAGATAACAACAAGGCACGTATGTGATCATTATGGGAGATATCTCACTATATGGATCATATACGTATGAAATACATGCATATATTTTATGTCTGTATTAAATATATACATTTTATGTTGTGTATGGGTATAGCCTATCTCATCTGTGGTATTAGTTTTGGTGAAATTGTCCCATTTTGATGAACTTCTCCCATTTTGAGGGAGCATGCATGGCAACGGCCTCTAGCATTCCATTTTCAAGTTGAATGAAAGCACAGTTTGGATTTTAACCTCTACTGCCTGTCTTCTCAGCCAGGTTCAGAAAACAGCTTGATTGAAAGTTTTATTTCTGAATAAGCTTGGGGTAAATGTCAGAGTAAGCTCAGAGGCTAAGTGTGCAGTATGAAAATACTGTGGAGAACGAACAGTGTTTACTTGGACCCATAAGCTTGTGGATCTTTCATTTTAGTTGTAATATCTTACAGAGCTCTCAAACGTCTTTCTGCTTTATACATACAACTTATTAAATAGGCTCAGGTAGTGGAGGTGGACATCTTGTGTGCGAGATCAGGAGCCAAGAGCATAACGGAACATAACAGGATGGAAGGACTGCAGCAGCAAGAGGTTGTTGGTGGTTAGTGATTAGACTGGCCGTGTATGATGTGTGGAGTCACAGGAACACGGAGAAGCCACAGCCACGTGCTCACAGAGTCACTGAGTAGGTTTCCAGCAGCACTTCTGGGATTTTGTTCAGTCCACCTGAGCAGGGTCAGCTAGAACAAGTTGGCCAGGGCTATCCCCAGTCAGATTTTGAATATCTAAGAGAATGGACACTCCACGACCTCTCTGAGCAGCCTCTTCTAGTGTTCAGTCACCTTCACTGTAAAAAGAAGAAACAAAACAAAAACTTCCTGATGTTCAGAGAGAAGCTCTTTGTGCTTCATTTTCCTCTAGTCCTGACACTGGGCACCAGTGAGGAGAGTTTATCGAGCTTTGTTCTCTTTATTCCCTTCCATCAGATAGTTATAAGTGGTGATGATAACCCCAGAATTCTATTGTAGGCACAACAAACCAAGCTCTACCAGTTTCTACTCTTACAAGAGGTGCTGTAGCACTTTAATCATAGTGGGGCTTTGCTGGATACACTCCACTAAATCTGCATCTTTTGAGTACTGGGGAGCCTAGCACTGGATTTGAAGAAGTGACAGGAACAGACGATAGGAGTAATTGCATCTTAAAGATACAGTGCTTTTAAATGCACTCTCAGTGTTATCAGTTTCTTGTATTAGTTTATGTATGATCATAAATGGTCATTTATGGTTGTCTATGCATTAAAAACAAAATGCTAGTGCTAAATGCAAGCAGATGCTCTTCTCAGTTTTTTTCATATCTGCATATCTATGTAGTTGTTTTGATAGTCTTCAGCTGTGAACTGAATCTTGCAAATACATTAATTCATTATTAAGATGGATATCCATATATATATATTTATACATATGTATAGTGTGATCCAGAATTGTAATTACCATTCATGAGATATTGCTTTAAACTCAATGAGGTGGGCATTGATTAAAAATGTACCAAGTATGGATGAACTTGACCACATAGGAGTTCTGTATTCATACGTAAGCTAAATTTCTTGAATACTAGATGAGTTCCATTCTAACTTTTTAGAATAGAGTATGGCCTATCAGAACAACTAAAGTTTTTGAGGGAAACCAGGCAATTCTTTTAAAGAAACAATTAAAAATTCTCAGATTTTATACCTTCAAGCAAATAATGTGCAAGCGATTACCTTTAGATAGGCAGTGCCAGATTTTACCTACAAGTCAGGCAGTTAGTTGTCTAAATGCCAGCACATCTGCCTTCAAATTGCTTGTAACTCCAAAGTGATTGCACCTGCAAAAACCTGCAATCAATTCCAGATGGAAGCTGTAGGCCAAACTGAAAAATCTAGTGTTCATATGTCTCTTTCTGCCCTACTGCAGAAAAGACTAAGATCATGAAGAAATCATTCATTGTAACTGTCTTGAATAATTAGAAAACTTTAAATTATGTAGGTCACTCTGAACGTAGTGGCTCCTATTTATTTCTTAGTGAACTACAACACATACAAAGAGCACAATAACACTGTTTAATAGAGCACATTCTCTGCTACAAAACACTGCTTTTTCAACATAGTCACTGCCATTAGCTATGCATTTTCACTTGTGGTGAAGAAGAGCCTGCATGCTGCGCTGGTAAAAGTCTACACCAGTGGAGGTGACCTACATTTTTCACAGCTTTATGACAGCATCGTTTTTAGGAAAATGTTGCCCACACAGTCCATCTTTCATCATCCTGAAAGTCAAAAGGCCCCAAATCTGGTCCATATGATGAGTCTGGTATGACAATCCAGCTAAGATTGGCAGCGTACTCCATGGTCTTCAAACTGGCATGGAGCCTGGGGTTATCGTGTTACAGAGGAGAAGTTTTCTTCTCTGACCTGACTCGAATTTTGAGCCTTCAGCTTAATCAGTGTTACATAGCTGTCAGAGGTTATGGTTTGTCTGGATTCCAGGAAGTCCAGAAGGATCACCCCTTTCCTATTCCAAAAGACTGTGCACATCACTTTATCTGCTGAGGGCTGAATCAGCTGGATCTGGAACCTTTTCTTCCATGGGGAATTCACATTTTGCCAATTCACAGGCAGCTGTTTTGGCTTGTAGAGGTGGCATCACATTTTGTCATCGGTAATGATGCAATCCAGTAAACTGTCACTTTCAGTTTTATATTCATAGAATCGTAGAATGGTTTGGGTTGGAAGGGACCTTTAAGATCATCTAGTTCCAACCCCCCTGCTATGGACAGGGACACCTCCCTCTAGACCAGGTTGCTCAAAGTCCCATCCAGCCTTGCTTTGAATGCTTCCAGAGAGGGGGCGTTCACAGCCTTGCTAGGCAACCTGCTCCACCCTCACAGTAAAGAATTCCTTCCTAATATCTAGTCTAAATCTACCCTCTTCCAGTTCAAAGCCATTTTTCCTTGTCCTGTTGCTACCTGCCCTTACAAAACTTCCTCCCCAGCTTTCGTGTAGGCCCCCTTCTGGTTCTGGAAGGCTGCTTTGAGGTCTCCTTGGAGCCTTTTCATCTTCAGGCTTAAGAGCCCTCTGCTCTCTCAGCTGTCCTCACAGGGGAGGTTCTCTGGCCCTCTGATCATCTTTGTGGCCCTCCTATGGACCTGCTCCAGCAAATCCACATCCCTCTTTTGTTGGGGACTCCAGAACTGGATGCAGTACTCCAGGTGAAGTCTTATGAGAGCAGAGTAGAGGGGCAGAATCACCTCCTTCAACTCGGTGGTCACACTTTTCTTGATGCAACCCAGAATACAGTTGGCCTACTGGGCTGCAAGCGCACGTTGCTGGCTCATGTTGAATCTTTCATCAGCTGACATCACCAAGTCTTCCTCAGGGCTGCTTTCAAGCCATTCTCCACCCAATCTATATCTGTGTTTGAGATTGCCCTGACCCAGGTGCAGGACCTTGCATTTGGCCTCGTTGAACTTCACTTGTGTGACCTATTGTAGGGAGCTTGCTTTAGCAAGAGGATTGCACTCAGTGATCTGTTGAGGACCTTTCCAACCTCTGCAATTCTGTGATTCTGTAATGAAGTACCAGCAGGAAGGTTAAGACTCTGCTGCACTACCACCAACATCTGTCTCTGATGTGGGCCAACATAATAAAATGGGATACATTGTTTTTGGAGCAGCTGTCATACTTCATTGTGTTTTTTGAAAATACCTGCACTACTTTTGTAATGCTACTTAGTAGGCATGTTGTGTTTTAATCATGGAACACTTAAGTTTCAATTCACAGGCTACCCAGGCACTGAGATGTAGGTCTTCCAGGGTGTGTTCATAATCTTTTCTACATGTTACCACTTAGGAAATGTGTGCCATCTGCTTGTATTGCCATTTCAGTATTCATCTCCTTTCCAAAAATAGTCTTTCTGTTAAATAATTCTGACTTTCATATGTCTCTTTGCAAGCACACAGCTGTTAATTTTGTTCCACAAACAGATCTGAACATTTGCTGTTACTTTATGATTTCATAAAAAAAACTGTAAAACTCTAGATTATTCTTCTGTTTTTATTGTTCAGATGGCATGTGGTCTGGATAATTATTCTGACATTTGGTGTGCTCATATTATGGAGATCTGCCATCGCGAACAAGAGATGCACAGATCTTCTAACATGATCTTATGTAAAGTTTTTGAAGACTAAGTGTTCATTTTGAATAATGATGGCTACAGCTAGAGAAAAAATCCTACGCAATTCTAGGTGTTGAGAATCTACATTGTGAAATTGATTCCCAATTAGTCTTTGCAGTTATACCCAGGTCGGGGGTATGACTTTTTCTCATCACTAAACTCAAGTCTCTTTGGCATTAGTGAAGGCTTTCACAGTCACTGTGAGCTCAAGGGTTATAGAGCCTGGTCATTGCTATCTAGCAGTTTTGATTTCTCTAATTTGTTAATATAATTTTGAACATTACTCATTTTCAGGTAGATGTTCTGTGCGTAGAAGATATTGGCAAGGCATATTTTTAATGTCAATGGTGTATGTTGAGGGAAAAGAGGTGTTACTTTTGAAAAGTATTAGAAAACTTCTGAAAGAGAAATACTAGGATCTTTTCAAATACAAATCTTTTTCCCATTCCAACATATACGCACTTAATACTGAAAGCAGTGAAAAAAGTTGAAAAGATACGCTATAAACTAGGTACTGTTCATAGTATTATTGAACTATTGTCTCTGTTACTGGGTTTAAGTGTCCTGTAATGAAAAAAAAAAAACAATGCATTCCTCAGACAGCTTGAAAACCGGACTGATTTCCTAGATGCTGAACATCTGTCATTTTGCAAAGGGCAAATTTCTTAAGACTGAGTTCTGAATTTGTGTGTATCTACAAATAGAGATTATTATTCATAAGCTGGTCTGCATCTCCGTTAGCAGTTCTGTGTGACTTTTTGCTTTCTGGATTTGAGTACATCTCTATCTTCTGTAAACAGAGAAACAAAGTATGACTATTTTTGCATCTGTATTTTTAAAAATTAGAAGTACTATTAATGATTGAGACTATGATATAATAGAAAATATGCATTCAAAAAGATTTTAAGTAATCAGTGCTTAGCAAATATAAACCTTGCACCAAAAGCTTTCTTGATTAGGAGTTTACATCAAGCATCTTCATTTTCTCATCTTTCTCATAGCTAAGCCTTATAAGGCCTTAAATCTCAAAAACCTTTGAAGTCTATGAAAAGCCTACTGTTGATTTCAGCTGGATCAGATTCATATATAAACACTGGACCTATGCAGCCTTTGTCAGCAAAGAAGAATGCTGTGAACATGCTAGCCCAAATGTAGTTGTATCCCCTTTCTTTCTTTTCTTTTTCTTTCTTTTTTTTTTTTTTTTTTTTTGATCCTTTAATGTCCGAGAGATCACAGGATATGAAGGTGGAGAACTAGAGGTGGTGAAAGGTAAGAGGACCCTTAAAGCTTGAAAATAGACTATGTTCATTTTCATCCACCAGAAAGAATACCAGGTATTTCTAGATTTGGGAAACAATCTCTGCCTAAAGCTTATATAAAAATTTCTATTGATTTCTCTTAACTGTATTCTCATCGGTGTTTCTCTAGACTGTCAAAGAGATTTGATGTCTAAATGATTTAAATGTACTTATTAATCAAAAATGCAATACAGGAAAACATTTACGTCTTATACCCTTATGAACACTGCATGTTTAGCATTTATTTATTTGTTTTCCATTGGTTTGTATTTTGCGTTATCATCTTTTAAAACAGAAGTGACTTGGCTCAGTCTGCAAAAGGAGTAAATCTCCTGGCAGCGGCTGTGATTACTAGAGGAAGTTATGGCCCAGAACTTGAAGGAGAAGCAAATGAAGAGACAGTCTCTAAAGGGAGAAAGCTAGACAAAGATGACCTCCAGTAAGCATGCACTGGCGAAGACAAAGCTGAGAAAAGAAACTGTGTCAGAGTAGAGGAGATTGTGGACTTTATTGATTTATTGAAACTGAAGAGTAAATTAATTGAAACTAGGACTCAAAATACGGAACTGCTCTGTCATGGATACAGTGGGCATAGTAAGAATTGTTTGTGAATACTTTTAATGTCAGCTAATTCTGAGCTGCTTTGGTTTTGCCTGATTTGATAAGGCTAATTATTTTTATTTGTAGGTTAGTAAAAAATGTGGTTTGAAAATTCTTTGGTCTTCTTCAGGAAGAATGCTCACAGGCAGTACCTCCAAGAGAATTCACCATGAAGATCTAGTTAATTCATAGTGCTGTCATTTACCTGTCCAAGGCAAGCAATTAGTTTGTTCTAGACTAGGGATGCTTAAGTGCACACCCTGTCAGAGAACTGTGCTGACATTTGGCTAACTTCTATTCACCTTGGTTTTGTCCAGTTCTTTACTAAAAGTACCATGACAGGTTGAAGGCAGTTAAGCTGTGTCTGGATGATGGCAGCTTGCTTTTTTTTGTCTTTCCTAGATTCTTTAACCATGACCAATCACTCTGATGAATTGTGAGAAAAGAGGTACAAAGGAAGAGGCTACTTTTGCTTTCTGAACATTATCATGTTACTCCAGAGAGCTTTCAACCAGACATAGGTTCTGTTGGTGGCAGCCTGTTTCCCTGAGTTAATCAATACTGTGATTTGCTTACATGTGTTTTGGATTAAATAATGATCCCAGTTTTTCAGGGAAAACTTTGTATTCTCTTATGGGTGTCCTCCATGCCTTTTCAGAAGTGCTGGATTTACTCTGTTGCACATACACAGGAAGTTTGGTCATGTGATGAGTGAAGAGCTGTGCGCATGGTGTATTTCCATACATTAGACAAAGCTTGTTTGCCTCTTTAGGCATAATACTAGGCTGTGTCTACTGCAAAGTTCTTCTCTTCCTAGTCAGAAGTTTGACAAACTACTGCCATTGTAATTCCCTACTGTCACATGTCAAACTGCACATTTAGCCAAGGTAGTAAAGAGAACATGCTTTTGCTGCCTGTGAAAGTTCCAGTCTAGCTGCTATGGGTATAACAAGATAATCAAGGCAAATAATGATTGCTTTGAAGTAGATGTCTTCTTTTCACAGAACCAGAGACTAAAGTTGGTGTGAAGATTATAAAAGAATAATGCGCTCATTTGATACAGTGCAAACATAGTTTGATTTTCCTTCTCATTCTTGGAATTTATAACAATAGCTTTGTTTTTCTTCTTTATGGATTACTCTTTGGGGAGATATCTTTGCATTGACTTCTATTTAAAAAAATAAAAATAAAAGAAACAAGAAAAGAAGAACTTGCACTTCATACCCATGAACATGATTTCTCATCTCATGTTTTAAAACACAGGTATAGGGCTATATATAATCTTTGGTGAATTGGTAATGTTTTTAAACTGTTAATATTTTTGTACAACAAAAACATTCCAGTCAGGCCTCTAGGCTTTTTTGATCTTAAGAACTGTAAATTTGTTTCTTAACCTCACTTGCCGTAGGGCTTTGGATTTTGTTGGAATTTAAAACATGGATGGATAAAGTTGTAAGGAAACAAATAGATGAAATCTGAGGAGAGATAACAATGGAGTCCTTATACAATGACTATTATTTTTTTTCATAATTGATGTTCTTATATAGAAACTAATGCAATAAGGTGTTGTGTTTTTTTTTTTTTTTTCAATTAGATGAAGGTTATAACTCCTATAAACACAATAAAATCATGTTACTGTGGAACTATAGTTAGATAAAAACGAATCACATCATTATCTGTCCCTATTTTTCTTAGTCATAAAGAGTTTATATGTTGACATTTGATTAATATCTAGCAATTTTGGGAAGGGAAATGGATGTATTGAGCTTGAGGCTTCTTTCCCCTTTGGTCATTCTGGACCTGCAATAGGTGGAAAGAATGTTTGGCATTAACAAACTGTCAGAAAGAAGCAAAAATCATTCAATTATTGAGATGTATGACTCTGCATATAGTAGTTACTATCAGCTATAGGATGTTTATCAGAATCGGGAGAGAAAGAGGATGTGGATTTTTGCAACTAGCCACTTATTGTTGAATTTTGAGTTATAAATTTGAATGAACAATGTGAAAGATTGTAAGCTTTTGTTAAATTTTATGAATTTTTCATCCAGTGGATCCTCATTGACCAACTGGAGTAGGAGTGCATTTGATATCGCACATGCAGCTTATTAGCTCATCTTGTGAAAAATTTTGCTTAAGCATAGATAAACACAAACATACATTTGAGAACTAGACAGAACCAAAGCCATGATTTCAGCAGCGGTTATGCTTAACAGAAACTAATAATTACTTCAAGCCTCCATGAACCTTATTTTGCTCAAGTAGAAAAAAAGAGCAGAAATGTGGACTCGACTTGAAAATTAAACTGAAGTTCAATTGTTTTCCAAGTTGTAGAAAGAAATGAACATCTGGAATTTTCTGAAATATATGTTGCCTGCCTTTGTTTTAGGGTGGAAGGCATGACTCAATTTTAAAGACTGAAGAGCTTTACACATTAATGTAGTATAAGTTCCTGTAATTTCATTAGCTGGAGATTTTTTAGCTTTTTGAAAGATATTCATCAGCTCTTTCATTTATATGATCAGTAATTTAATACAGAATTTTTCTGGAGCTTTCATTACTGGTCTGAGTGTGATATCTCTACAGTTGGTGGTAATGTCTCTAGAGATTTGAGTGGAAATACTCTTAGGCCAGTACACAATGTATGGGAACTATCTGTTCAGAATTTGTGTGTGTGTGTGCATACACACATAAAGATAATTTCCAATATACTGTTTATATTAACATGAATTTGTTAAATATCATCTTAATTAATCTTTACATCTTCCTTTACGATTAATTGTGGTAGTAAATGCTACTATGCCATTAGGATAAAGTAAAAGTGAATTGCCACCTATTTACCAGATGCAAAAACCCCTGACTTCAAGCAGAGCTATTTTTAGAAGTGATTCTTTCAGATTGTATAAAAAGGTAGAGAGACACTTTGATGTAATCAGGGTTAAGAATATCACTCACATACAAAGACAGTAAATATTTTTTTTATCAAATATGATACTGCCCAGTTACTGATTCAGGTGCCCTTGGGGATTTCAAGGCATCCCTGTAAGCTTCATCAACAGGCATGACTTGTCCTCTTAATAATAGAAGCAGATGTCAAATTTTCATCCCCCTAAGATGCCTACTCATACCTAGTAGATCCATCTGGTATAGATCGAGCCTCAGTCAATTTGTTCTCATCCATGACCTTCCCACTGAGAAAACAAGTCAAGCAGAGCTCCTCAGTCCAATGAAAAAGAAACCTGAATATTATCAACATATTTGTAGTATCACAACCCACTTCACTTCACTGTCTTTCCTAATTGCTTTACACAGGTGAGAAGACTGGTAACAATGCAATAGGGATAGAGTTCCTGAAGCCAGTATCTGGTTTCCAAGGATGAAACAACTAAAATATGTCATTTTTGTGAGAACAGATTATTTAATATTAAGAAAGAGAAACAAACTTTTAGTAGAAAAAGTCTACTGATAAGCCAAGATGTTGATAATTGGTATTAATCTCAGCTGTAGAAACTTCAGCTTGTAATATGTGGATATTATTATTTTATTTTCCTTTATAGTTCTTTGTTTAGATTGAAGATACAAAACAAAATCTTAAACTTCAGAACTACTCTGATCCTACTAGTGGAATTTTTTCAAAAATTGTATGTCTAATTGTTTACATTGACTGGACTCTTCAAAAATATTGTGGCTTGGATTGGAACTTAGGCTGAGTTTTGATACCTCTCATGTTACAAGCTTTTCAATAACTTGAACACAAATTAAGCTGTCTAAATTTTAAACTCTTTCACCTAATGCCAGATATGTCTGAAACATGATATACTTATCAGGAAACGATTGCTATGCATAGCAGCTATATCTCTGGCAACCAGACGTGTGTTGATGACAAATACTTCAGTCCTGTCTTGAAGAGAGATTTATTTTTTCTTCATGGTATGTCTTCATTAGCTAGTTATCAGACTGTATTTTTGAAAACAGGCACTTGAAAGGACTTTCTGTTTATGGAAAGGTTTATCACAATACGACGTGGCAACTTAGAACTTCCATTGAAAATTGGCACTGTAGAGAGATCCAGTTAATATCCCTGTAGCTCAGGCATTATGAATAGTTTTAGTATCTTGTATCTTTCTCAAGCAATAACATTTTACGTTCATTTCCTCTCCTTTTCATCTGTCCTTCTTCTCACAATTTAAGATTGGTTGCAGGATGGTGTAGAAGACTGGACTGTATCAACTGTGTATGAAACGGCATACTGTTCTTAACAATCTGGAAGCTCCTAAGTGGAAAAAACGAATTGTATCCATTGCAGTGTGAATTAAAAGCGGTTCTTCTGTCAGAAGCATATTACGTCTGTGCAGGGTAGAAGGGTCCCAGCTAGGATCAAATGGGAAGACTCATATGTCCCATTCTACTGTGTCTAACTTCACATGATGCCTGTTTTTCATCCATTGTCAACTCAATGCCATTGCAACCTTTGTTGTTGTGTGAGCCTTTGCAGTTCCTTAAAAGAGCGTGCAAGTAAAAATGTGGTCTGTGCACAAATATGAACAAGATTTAAAGGACTGGGAGCTGGTGAGAGACAGCAGCACTCAACTTAAGACAAGAGAAAGGGGTCATAGCTTCCCTTTTGTTAAATGATAAACTAAGGGGAGGGACATTTATCATCTGGTGTGATACGTGGCTGCAACTGGCATCCTCTTTGTTATTGGCTTAATAATGCAGTAGTGTAGATTGCTTCCTGCACAACAGAGAACTGAACTGGGAAGGGACTGGCTGAGGGCCAAACCAATAGAAGCTGTGGAGAGACGAGTGTGATTAGTAGCTGTGTTATGCTATATATATGAGATAATAAACTTGTGGGCTAATTAAAATATACCCATTACATTTTGCCTGTCTTCCTGTAATGCCTACAATCAAGGCAGACATACTGAAAAACTGCAGCAATTAAAACGTGTCTAGGAAATAGGACTTCTTCCTGAAGTGATGCTTTAACTGTTGTGGTGAAAGCAGTTTTTTGTGTGGCTGACATATGTTTCCTTGAATTAGTGTTTTCTGAGCATATGTTAACATTATTATCTTGCTTTTCACTAGATTGAAGATAGGCTATACTGTGTGCGAGTCCAAGAGATATTTTCGTTTGAGCCATTCTTTCCTGGATTACTGCAGAAAACTTGTCCAAATGTCACTAGGAAATCCCAGGTCTGATGAAGTGCATCTCACCAAGCCTGATCTTTTATAAACAACAGGGAAAAAAACAACCAAAACTGTTTCATACAACTGTTAGATCTACAACAACTGTGCTGATTTTGATTTTTGTTACTTTTGAGAGCAATGCTATGCAGTAACAGTCTTTGGAAATAGGATTTTTTGCAGAAAAATATATTTATAAATATATGTGGATCTTTGGGAACACCAATGTGTAATTGTAGTCAAAATTATAGACTGCGTATTTAATCTTTATGATTATTTCTTGCACTATTTTCTTAATGCTGAGATTAAACACTTTTCTACACGCTTTTACAATATTGAATGAACTTGGGGCATTGAAACAAAGTATGTATTTTGGTAATTATGTTTGTTGAGCTATTACATTTCACAATTCAGAAAGGAGAAATTTTGTAATAATATATCAAGATAATTAGAATAGCCTAGGGAATATTTGTCACAAATTCCTTCTGTTGGGAAAGATAATGTATGAAACATATTTTTCTATTAAAAAGAAATAGGTATATTTGCCAGCTTCTAGTCGATATAGCTACCAATTCATATTTGAAATATTTAGTATATTGGAAACTTTTAATAAGAAAAGGCAAATAAAGTGAGTTCTGAAATGTATCATGTTAATTTCATATGATTGTATCGGAAATGATTGGTAGGTTAAGTACAACAGTGCGAGTATAAAATTTGATACTGACCGCTATTTGAGTCATAGCAAAGTGAGTAACAAAGAGCTGTCAATATTGGTAAGGGCAGCTGTGTTAATGTATTTTTGTCAAAGATATAAGCATTAATGACATTCCTCACATACATATCAGAACAGAACATGAGAAAATGCAGAAAGATATCCCATGGTCAGTATGTAGCACAATGCATTTAGTAGTTTTACAACCAGAAATTACTTCATGAGAGTACAAACTGCACGGAGTATCCCATGTTCTTATACAGTTAAACTATTTATATTAAACATTTTAGATGTTTAGATGTAACATTTAGATGTTAGATCTTTTAGATGATCTAACAATATGTGTGTTTTTTACTCTTTTGTTTATTTTTATTTTCTTCAGTATGTAAGATGCCAGAATCCTTACCCCATTGCAAATCCAGAAAGGAATGGTGGATGCTCTGAATGGCTATGAAATCAGATGGCTTATGAGGAAAATCTAGTGTAGACGGAACAACTGAAATATTTCTCTGCTGTGTTTGTGGGAGCTGTTAGAAGTTTCACAGATGTGTCTATACATGTTTTTTTAATGTGGATCAGAGTGTGTGTTTGGAATGAGACTCTTGAGTTACATGATTATCTTTTTCAACACCGTGGACCAACTTCAGAGTTCATGCAGTAGGCTTCTTCTGGATGAACGTTCCTGGAAGATGTGATCTTTGGGAACTTAATGTGTTGTAACAGTTAATGGGAATTGAGTCCATGGGACCAGACTCATCTGAAAGATAAGGAATCTTGGCATACATCTAGTGCAGGCTTTAGATCTGTCAACACCAGTTGCTTTGCTCAACAGATATGCTGTGGCTCACTCTATCTAATTCCTAGCGTGGAGACACCCTTACGTATTTGTAGCTGACCCTGGAATGATCAGCTGGTAAGAAATGCAGGTGAATGAAGCCTGTGAAAATATACCACATCACATTGGGAATCACCCTGCTACCTAACAATCTTGTAGTTAAACAGAATAGTTATAAGGACTGACTTTTTCAGTTATAAAGTCAAATAAGTTAGCACTTTTACACATGAAACATGGAATATTACTGCTTTTTTGGTAAATTGTTCACATTTTCTCAATTTTTTTTCTATTTCTAAAGCATATTTAAATAGGTCATATACATCTACATCATCTTTTGTAAAAGCATTTTTACAGTCTATTTTGTTCTTGTTAAGTGTTTATTTCCCATCAGCATACACTTTTGTTATCATTTCATTTGTGTAGCAAAACCTACTTTATGACATGTTAGAAAGGTCACATTAAGAAATATGTTGGAAGGGTGGGGATTTTGAAGTAGAGCGTAGAAACAATTAATCAATGAGACTTATTTATGTTACCTATTCATGCTTTAGATTAGCTATTGTTCATCTCAACTGGATTACCTAACCTCAAGAAATGTATGCAAGATTTGGCCCAAAGTGTATGTCTTGCTGTGAGATTCTGTATTTACTTCTAAAGTCTTCAAGTTTGTGTCAGTGTCTTTAATTCCTCCTACTGCTTAGTAAAGTTTATTTCATCCTGGCTTCCTTTGTAAGTTGATATAAACTTTTGATATATAGAATAAAACTTCGGTTGAGATCAGTCTTAGAAGTGGTAACAGTGAAGTCTGTGAAACCACAAGAAGGCAGTCATAACTCACAAGTGAGACACAAGGATTCTTGCGGCTGGTTTGTTTTTACAGCTTGTGTTTATTTAGTTGTTCTTCTATCCATTTGAGAAGGCACTACTGTAAAAAGAGAAATAGTGTTGCATACTGGAGGTACAAATTTAATCAAAGCAACGCATCAAAACAAAAATCAGTAGTTCTTGAAATTACTGATCTCTTGCTGTTTCATTGGTAATGACCTTTGGGTTTTGATCACTGCCTTCTAGGAACCTACTAATATAGGTATATATTATATAATAATTATATACTAATAAGATAGTGACACGATGAATAATGCTGTGTCTCTCTCACAATTTAGGTGGTAATTTTGCTTATTTTACTCAGTAGTTTTTGTAATTACTCAGATCTTAACTTTTTTTTTCTTTTTTCTTTGTGTTTTCCTTTTGACGCATATAAAGTTGTGACTTTACATATTTCAATGTAAACTTTTATGAGAACTTTCTGTAATACGTACAATAATAAAGGACGACTTTGAGAAACTGTTTGGAAAATATCAATGCAATGTTAAGTTCAATACAGTTCTGTTCATCCCCACACATCCACAAGAGGAACTCACAATATCATTGTGATCGGAGCTACTGTGTTACATGATTGTGGCATCAATTTAAATCCGAAAGAAAACATAAGACTAGTGCTGCTGATACTTTGATTAAATTGTTGGTGATATGCATTTGTTGGTGGTAAGTGCAGATGTTTAAAATTAGGCTGCAGTGTTACTCGAGCTGTTATCCATGATAATTTAACTTTGGTTTGTATTTACAAACTGCAGTTATGTAATCAGAGCCAACTGTAAGGCAGATCAGTTTTATAACTATTTCTCACATTCAGTCACCTCTTTAACTTAATTACTTTGGGTTAACCAATAACCGACATTTACTTTTCTGCAGTTTAAGTACAGAAGTGGACTCTATTAAGTAGGATGTATGTTTTGTTTACTGTGAAGGACCATGGGGACTAGGTACAGTAACAGAAAGTCTCCAGATATTTGTTCTAAAATGCTTTCTTCTGTTCATTGGTTAATTTAAAGAAAAAAAAGAAGAGGGAAAGAAAGGAAAAGGGTTACATCTGTTGTCTGTGCTTGTAGGATGGCAGAGGAATGTACGTAGTTAAGGTTCATTTGTTATATCTATACAAGTTTTAATATAAAACACTCACTGTGAAGTTACTCAAGTGCCTGTTGGTAATACATAAAACAACGTGTTCTCTTATGTTAGTGTCTCATTAAGTGATTTTTTTTTTTTCTTTGTTTTGATAGGTCTTACATGTATTACTGTTTTATATATATGTGGTTTAGGTGATTATTTGGTTTTATTGTTGAAATTTTAACCTTTGCTTTTACTAATGAGATCAAGGAATATTTCTCACACATCAGGGAAAAATGAAGGTTGCTCCAGCAGTCTCCTGCTGCTGGCTGCAACAAGGACAACTGCCTCACAGGGCCAGGGAACCAAAAATTTCCCCAGTGCAGGCAGTGCTCTCTCCAAGGGGACAGCCCATGACTGCCTGCCCAGGATAAGCAGTGTCAGGTGTAGGTGACAAGACACAGCACTGAGCCACAGCCAGGCTGGAGTTCCAGTCTGAGGAAAAAAGAAGACTGGGATGGAGACTGGGATCAAGATGAAGCCTAAGCGCAGGGGCCCTAGTCCAGCTGGGAGAAAGAGCCAGAGGTGAGCTGCAGTGTACATCTAAGATGCACTACTAACTAAAGGGATGTGGAATGTGTCCATGAGGCAAGGCTAGAGCCAGGCACACCTGTAGCTCAGCTTACCACTTGCTTTGTATTACCTGGAACTTTCTAGTAGTGGCTGGAGTTGTCACATGGCTAAATATAGCCTAGCGGTGATGAAAGCGTGATTGACCAAGGTCTAGTCATTTTCTATCGGAATGGAATGAAGCATCTCACTCAAATGATTATAGTGAAAACAGTTGCTATATATGCAAATGCCAGTGCTGTTTATCTGGGAGTGAGAAATGGTCCTGCTCAGTAATGTTCACTTTATGATTTTTTGATTCTTGCTTTGTACAATTTAATTTCTTATTAGAACCATTAGAAAGCAAGATGAATGCCTTGCTAGGAATTTAATTTTTCATTAAGGCGTAATTTATAACAAAATGGGAATTTTATAAGAGGAACAAAATGTATACATTTCAGTTGTTTATATGAAGGATCATTGAATGTATCTTCCCTTGAAGGAAGCCAAGGAACCATAATATTTCTGGGATTCTGTTGTGTTCTATGGATGGTATCATCGAATACTAATCCTTTTCTCTCCATGACTTCCCCAAGAGATGATCTTCAAACTTGCCTTATAGGGGGGAAATACTTAGAAGTAAAGAAACTAAAACATATTTGCATAAATTGTCCTTTAAGTAGCAATCTTGCTTTCCAGAGACAGACCTTGTAATTGGGCTTTATGACTTTGCTCATGCACTTGTTTGTGTAGGATGGTTTAGTTTCTCTGGTCAGGTTTCAGTCTTGCCTCAAACATGTTGAAAAGTAATTTCAAAGGGCATAAGTGCCTTAAATTTATTCTGGATTGGTGAGACACTTCTGTGGCAAGTTTTCTAGCTGTTACATAAAAAGGTTGCTCTTTTCATTTCTCAGACAAGTTTCCAAAAAAAAAAAAAAAAAAAAAAGTGAGCCAGTTATTTGTATGCAAAAAGATAATTAAAATACCAGAGCCCAGGAGAGATGTGTGGGACTCTGGTTCTTCTTTTTGTATATTTACTTCAAGTTCACTTTTATGCTTGCTGGAAGAGCTTGTTCTTATGCTTTTTTTGGTCATTTTGAAGTTTTAGAGAGGTCATTTGGAGAGATAGTGATTTCACTCAAAAGTGCATTGAATATACACTTTTCTTCAGGTGAGAAGAGAATTCTAAAACTGGTAGAAGGGATACTGGGTATTGTCATTTCAGATTAAGTGGCTCATTCTTTTTTTCACAACTGATGTTTGGCACTTCAAAAGAAGAACTATATGTTCTAAAAGATAATTAATTATGGATGAGGATATAAATGAAATAATTTTTTTTTCTTTTTTGCCACTGCTCCAGTAAAGGGCTAGTTTCAAGTTGCTTGGGACAGATTGTAGATAGATGAAGACTGAGTCTTCATTGCCTCTCTAACTTGTAGTTAGACTCAGACTGTTTACAGATACCAATTAATCAATTTCATTGCAAGTAGAATCATAAAATCATTTCAATTGGAAAAGCCCCTTAAGATCATCAAATCTAACCATCAACTGTCATGGTTTCATGATTTTTCATTATCGGTGTTCCACATCATAACATCATGCAATGTACTGGGGGTTTGACTGCTGATGCTCAAGTTCCGGGTGCCTGTCCAGCGGAGAAGAGCAGCTACGTTTCCCCAGGGGGCTTTGCGGTCAGCGAGGAGATATAACTCCCGGCAAGGTCACCTGATGCTCTCTTCTCTGCCTGCGCTGCTTCGCTTGCGCTTCTCTGCCTGCGCTGCTTCGCTTGCGCTTCTCTGCCTGCGCTTCTCGCCTGCGCTTCTCTGCCTGCGCTTCTCATCTCAGCGTTGTGGTAAGGCCGATCCACCATCAATTTCACATTCTCTCTCCTTATAAAATTCTGTTGATACCATATTTAGTAAATTACTTTGTTTTACCTCAGATTGTTGCCACTGTTTTCAATTATTTCGGGGTCCCTTATTTTCTTTTTTTTCCGGGGGCGCGGATCTGCGGATCCCTCCGCCCTTCTAGTCACGGAACCGGGCCGAACCAGCCCGAAAACCGTTGACATTCTTGGTGGAGAATGCGGGCAACAGTTGCTTTTTAGCTTTTTGAACAAATCTCTCTCTCCGCTCTCAGACAGCTTCATTGGGAAAGTTTATCTGTTTCACCAGTACTGTCTGAAAGCGTGACCTTGAAAAGTCCAGGCGGACGGCCAATACTCTAGGATATTTGTAAACTTTGAGCCTTGCTATCTTGTTTCTGTAAAAGAAAAAAAAAAAAAAAGAGAAAAAATGCTTTCTCTACTGAAACTGCCTTTTAAGGGGCTGCATGCCACTGTCTCTTCTTTCTTAATGCTAAAAACATACTGGGCCTTAATTAAGTTCACCACTTTGCTCTATGGAGCAATAGGTATATATAGCCAATTGAAAACATGGATGGAAATAACTATGTGGCATCTGCATATTATGTGGCATACCATTCCAGAGGGAGCTGCTAATTTTACAGGGTTGGGGATTTTTAAGCAGGTTTCCAGCCTCTCCTTTGAATTCTTTATGCGGATTTTCAATGCTCACCTGATCACGTTATTAATCTCCGTGAATGTACTGCTCACCATTTCACTTATTATTAGTATTTATTATATTTTGAGGAAGTCTGCCCCAAAACCAGTAAATACTGAGTGGCAGGGAATGTGGAGAGGCCTGGGTGAGACTTTAGAGAGATGGAAATCTTCGGTGTCATGGAACTTTACTCCAGAACACCTGAAAGACCCTGAAAATTTAAACAGATATTTGAGACAGGAATGTCGCGGCTCAGGAAGATCTGAGGAGGCCCAAATTATTTGGGGCCTGGCTAATGCTTACCGGGCCTTATTCAATACTATCCTGGAGAGGGAGAGAGTTTGTGAAATTGAAAAGGAGAGTCTCAGGGAAACAGTGCAAAATGAGCGAGAGAGTATCCTGGTCGAGAGAAACAGCCTCCAATCTGAGAGAGATGCCCTCCGAATTGAGAGAGACTCCCTGCAATCCAAACTCAACAGTCTTCAATCTCAACAAGACACCCTCCAATCTGAGCTAGATACTCTCATAATCGAACGAGACAGGCTCCGAGCTGAACTGGAGGATGAGAGCATTGGAACTGACCAACCTGATCAACTACAAGAAGCACCACAATTGATGTCACTTGCCCCTGTAAGAGGACGGAAAATGAAACGAATCTCGACTCAGTTAGAAGAGAAGAAAGAAGAGGAGAGAGGTCCAGAGGAGTGGCTACAAGATCCACAAGAAGCACCCCTAAGTCCAGGGGAGGGGCCCTCAGTAAGACCACGGTCACCGGCGCCAATGAGGGCAACAAGAAGTCCCGAAAGAGTAAGAGGTGAGCAAGATATCGTTACTATTGTTGATCGATCTCTGAAAATGAATGAAATTCGAAGTCTGAGAAAAGACTTTTCACGTCACCCAAATGAGCCTATTGCCACTTGGTTACTTCGATGTTGGGACAATGGGGCCAACAGTGTGTGGCTGGATAGTAGAGAAGCTCGCCAACTGGGTGGCATTGCCAGGGACTCAGCCATTGACAGAGGTATTAGTACATGCCAGAACCAGGCCTTTACCCTCTGGAAGCGGATGTTGTTAGCTGTAAAAGAAAGATACCCCTTCAAAGATGATCTGATGCCTGAGAAAAAGAAATGGGCTGATATGGAAGAAGGCATCTGTTATTTAAGAGAATATGCTGTGGTGGAAATGCTACATAGCCCCGATTTCATTCCTGACGAGCCAGACCAAGAGCATGATCCCGAGAGAGTCAGGTGTACACCAAACATGTGGCGTACATTCACAAAGACCGCACCAGAAAGGTACGCCAGCACATTTGCAGCAATGTATGGCAGAGGGGAAAGAAGACCCCTTATAAGTGAATTGGTTAATAAACTTCAAGACTTTGAGTTACATTTAAGCCCTCTGCGAGCTTGTGTTTCAGCCATTACAAAGGTAGCTGAAAAGCTGGACAGAATGGAAAACAAACAAGAAGATATAATAGACAAACTATCAACCGTGCCTGAAGCTGATAAATCCATGGAGGTAACGGATACATCAAATGGGGACCAGAATTCCCAAAACAGCCTATTGGAGGGGCTCATCAACTTGATTTCCTCCCAGCCGGTGGCATCTAATGTCTCAGCCATCAAAAGAAGACGTTCTCCTGCTCGAGCAAGTGACAACAGTAAGACCACATCACGTTTTGCCTTGTGGCATTACCTACGTGACCATGGAGAAGATATGAAGGAGTGGCATAAACAACCTACTCCTGTACTTCAAGCACGGGTAAGAGAGTTACAAGACAAATCAACCACCAAGGTGAACTTCTCCAAAAAGGTGATTGCTCCAGTTGCTGCAGACAATGAAGGTAACAAATAGAGGGGCCCTGCCCCCAGCCAGGGGGGGGAAAGGGATAATAGAGTTTATTGGACTGTGTGGATTAGATGGCCTGGCACATCAGAATCACGAAAATATAAGGCCCTGGTGGATACTGGTGCACAGTGCACTCTAATGCCCTCGAGTCACCAAGGGACAAAATCAATTTATATTCATGGGGTGACTGGAGGTTCCCAAGAGCTAACTATGTTGGAGGCCGAAATCAGCCTCACTGGTAAAGACTGGCAAAAGCACCCTATTGTGACTGGCCCAGGGGCTCCATGCATACTTGGTATTGATTACCTCAGAAGGGGATATTTTAAGGATCCCAAAGGGTATCGATGGGCCTTTGGAATAGCTGCTGTAGACACAGAAGGTGTTAAGCAGTTGTCTATTTTGCCTGGCCTGTCAGAAGATCCATCTGCCGTGGGGTTGCTACGAGTGAAAGAGCAACAAGTACCGATTGCTACAAAAACGGTGCACAGACGGCAGTACCGCACCAACAGGGATTCCTTGCTCCCCATTCAGAAGCTGATTCACCAACTAGAGAATCAGGGAGTGATTAGCAAGACTCACTCACCTTTTAACAGCCCCATATGGCCAGTGCGTAAAGCCAGTGGAGAATGGAGGCTGACGGTGGACTACCGTGGCCTGAATGAAGTCACACCCCCATTGAGTGCTGCTGTGCCAGATATGTTAGAACTCCAATATGAATTGGAGTCAAAGGCAGCCAAATGGTACGCCACCATTGATATTGCTAACGCCTTTTTCTCCATTCCTTTGACCAAAGAATCTAGGCCACAGTTTGCTTTCACCTGGAGGGGCATTCAGTATACCTGGAATCGTTTGCCCCAGGGGTGGAAACATAGCCCAACCATTTGCCATGGGTTGATCCAAGCTGCACTGGAACAGGGAGGTGCTCCTGAGCACTTACAGTATATTGATGACATCATCGTGTGGGGCAACACAGCAAAGGAAGTTTTTGAGAAAGGAGAGCAAATAATCCAGATCCTTCTGCGTGCTGGTTTCGCTATTAAGCGAAGCAAAGTGAAAGGGCCTGCCCAGGAAATTCAGTTCCTAGGTATAAAGTGGCAAGATGGCCGTCGTCACATCCCAACAGATGTGATCAACAAAATCAGTGCCATGTCTCCACCCACTAATAAGAAAGAGACACAATCGTTCCTGGGTGTAGTGGGTTTTTGGAGAATGCATGTTCCAAACTACAGCCTCATTGTAAGCCCCCTTTATCAGGTGACACGGAAGAAGAATGATTTTATGTGGGGTCCTGAGCAGCAGCAGGCTTTTGAGCAGATTAAACAAGAGATAGCCCGTGCCGTGGCCCTGGGGCCAGTACGGATGGAACAGGATGCGAAGAACATCCTCTACACTGCTGCTGGAGAGAAAGGTCCCACTTGGAGTTTGTGGCAAAGAGCCTCAGGAGAGACCCGAGGCCGACCCCTGGGATTCTGGAGTCGGGCGTACAGAGGGTCTGAAGAGTGCTACACTCCAACTGAGAAGGAGATCTTAGCCGCGTATGAGGGGGTTCGGGCTGCTTCCGAAGTAATCGGTACAGAAACACAGCTCCTTCTGGCACCTCGACTGCCAGTGCTGAACTGGATGTTCAAGGGAAAGGGTCCCTCCACCCATCATGCTACTGATGCCACTTGGAGTAAGTGGATTGCGCTGATTACGCAGCGAGCGCGGATGGGGAATCTCAACCGTCCAGGAATCCTAGAGGTGATCATGGACTGGCCTGAAGGCAAAAAGTTTGGAACACCGCCAGCAGAAGAGATATCACGTGCTAAAGAGGCCCCACCATATAATGAACTACCCGAAAATGAGAAGACATATGCCCTATTCACAGATGGATCGTGTTGTATTGTGGGGAAACACCGCAGATGGAAAGCCGCTGTGTGGAGCCCCACACGACAAGTTGCAGAGGCCACTGAAGGAAAAGGAGAATCGAGCCAATTTGCAGAGGTAAAGGCTGTCCAACTGGCCTTGGATGTTGCTGAACGGGAGAGGTGGCCAATGCTTTATGTTTACACTGACTCGTGGATGGTGGCAAATGCTCTATGGGGGTGGTTACAGCAGTGGGAGCAAAACAACTGGCAAAGAAAGGGTAAACCTATTTGGGCTGCTGACCTGTGGAAAGATATTGCTGCCCGAATAAAGAATATGGTTATAAAGGTGCGTCACGTAGATGCCCATGTGCCCAAGAATAGGGCTACTGAAGAGCAGCAAAATAACCATCAGGTAGACAGAGCTGCCAGAATTGAGGTGGCCCAAATAGATCTGGACTGGCAGAACAAGGGTGAATTATTTCTAGCCCGATGGGCCCATGAGACCTCAGGCCATCAAGGGAGAGATGCGACATATAAGTGGGCTAGAGACCGAGGGGTGGATTTAACTATGGATGCTATTGCGCAAATCATTCACGACTGTGACACGTGTGCCACAATTAAACAAGCCAAGAGAATGAAACCTCTCTGGGAGGAAGGGCGATGGCAAAAGTACAAATATGGGGAGGCATGGCAGGTTGATTATATCACCTTGCCACGATCTCGTAATGGTAAGCGTTATGTGCTCACCATGGTGGAGGCAACAACTGGGTGGCTTGAAACCTATGCAGTACCCCACGCTACCGCCCGAAATACCATACTAGGTCTTGAGACACAAGTCCTGTGGCGACATGGTACCCCAGAAAGAATTGAGTCAGATAATGGGACTCATTTTAAAAATTCTCTTGTAGGTACCTGGGCTAAAGGTCATGGTATTCAGTGGATTTACCATATTCCCTACCATGCACCGGCCTCAGGTAAGATTGAACGATACAATGGGTTGTTAAAAACTATGCTGAAAGCAATGGGAGGCGGTACATTTAAGCACTGGGAGAAGCATTTGGCAGAAGCCACCTGGTTAGTCAATACCAGAGGATCTATCAATCGTGGTGGTCCAACCCAGTCCAGCTCCCTACATACCGTAGAGGGAGATAAAGTCCCTGTTGTACATGTAAAGAATATGTTGGGAAAGGCAGTTTGGGTTATTCCAGCCTCTGAGAAGGACAAACCTCTTCGTGGAACTGTTTTTGCCCAGGGACCTGGGTCCACTTGGTGGGTGATGCAGGAAAACGGGGATGTTCAATGTGTACCGCAAGGGAACTTGATGTTGAGGGAGTGCAGTCAGTAATTCCTAGTGCGTGTGTTTATATTTTGTTTGTCTATATTAAGCATGATGTAGTGATGTGGAATAAGGGGTGGAATGTCATGGTTTCATGATTTTTCATTATCGGTGTTCCACATCATAACATCATGCAATGTACTGGGGGTTTGACTGCTGATGCTCAAGTTCCGGGTGCCTGTCCAGCGGAGAAGAGCAGCTACGTTTCCCCAGGGGGCTTTGCGGTCAGCGAGGAGATATAACTCCCGGCAAGGTCACCTGATGCTCTCTTCTCTGCCTGCGCTGCTTCGCTTGCGCTTCTCTGCCTGCGCTGCTTCGCTTGCGCTTCTCTGCCTGCGCTTCTCGCCTGCGCTTCTCTGCCTGCGCTTCTCATCTCAGCGTTGTGGTAAGGCCGATCCACCATCAATTTCACATTCTCTCTCCTTATAAAATTCTGTTGATACCATATTTAGTAAATTACTTTGTTTTACCTCAGATTGTTGCCACTGTTTTCAATTATTTCGGGGTCCCTTATTTTCTTTTTTTTCCGGGGGCGCGGATCTGCGGATCCCTCCGCCCTTCTAGTCACGGAACCGGGCCGAACCAGCCCGTAAACCGTTGACATCAACCTAACACTACCAAGTCCATCAATAAACCATAATCACATGTCTCTTAAATACCTCCAGTGTTGGGGACTCCACTACTTCTGTGAACAGCCAATTACAATAAAAAAATTATTCAAAATGTCCAATCTAAACCTACCATGGTGCAAATTAAGGCTGTTTCCTTGTCACTTGTGCTGTCATTCGTCACCTGAGAAAAGAGACTGACACCCTTCTTGCTGCAACTTTCTTTCAGGTAGTTGTGGAAAGCAATGATGTCTCCCCTGGTCCTTCTTTTCTGCAGACAAAACAACCCCAATTCCCTCAACCATTCTTCATATGTCTTGTTTTCTTGACTTGTAACCAGCTTCATAGCACTTCTTTGCACCCACTTGAGAAACTCAGTATCCTTCTAGTGAGGGGCCCAAAATGGAACAAAATACTTGATGTGTGATCTCAGCAGCATTGAATACAGAGGGACAATCCCTTCCCTAGTCCTGCTGGCCATATATCTCAGATGCAGACCAGAGTGGCGCTGCTGATCTTCTTGGCCACGTAGGTAACACAGCTGGTTCATGTTCAGCCGGCTGTCAACCAGACTCTTTAAGTCCTTTTCTACCTGGCCACTAACCAGCTACTCTTTCCCAAGTCTCTTCTGCTGCATTGGCTTGTTATGGCCCATGTAGTTGCTTGTTGTAGTTGTTTGTGTTTTCGTGATTAGTTTGAATGATAAATTTTCTTATATTTGTCTGATTTCTTACTACCTTCTTGGTTTTTGTAATCAATTGAGCACTGAGGCATCTATTTGCTGACCTCTAGAGAGGTTTGCTGCCTGCTGGGAGCCTGCATCTGGGATATTAGGAAGAGGCTACTGGGTGTGATAAAGCTCAAGAACTGCTGTCTATCCCAGCTCTTTCAAGCAGAATCACAGTAGGCTTCAATTAGGAAATTACAAAATATTTTAAAAGACTTCCTTTTTCTTGGGATGATGTTGAAAGTATTGGGAGGACAGGTAGTGTTCTCAGTCCTTTTGGTTGGGGACAGGTAGAAGGAAGAGAATGGACCAGTTATATGAATGACTGCATGGATAGTGTCATGCTCAGGATTTCAGATGATCTTGACTGGACCTTCAAGAGACTGAGCATATGGACATCTGATGGGATACAGCTGACCAGGAGGGCCAAGAATATACTGAACAAGAAGCTGGCTTGGCTGATCATCAGAGCTTTAAATTTTATGGGGGGAGGGGAAGTACTTCTAAATGGTAGAAAAGGGCTGAGGAATGCTGTGACTTTAGGAAGCAGCAGAGGAAAGCCTCAGATTTGCCACAGAGGAATCTGGGAAGACTCCTCCAAGAGGATAAAGATGACAGTAACCCAGATGAAGTACCTCTACACCAATTCATGCAGCATGGACTAGTGAAAACCATGGTGCAATTAGAAAAGTGTAATTTCATTGCTTTTGCAGAAACATGGTGGGATAAATTGCACAATGGGAATACTACAGTTGAAGGCTACAAGCTTTTTAGAAGGGATAGGCAAGGCAGGAGGGACGTGGAAGATACCCTCCATGTTAAAAAGTGGGTAGATTTAGGAAGAAATGCCATCCAAATGGTGGCAAGCTAGAGAAGCGGGCCCACATGAACTGAAAAAAGTTCAACAAGATCAAGTAAAGTACAAGGTGTTGCACTTGGATTGGGTCAATCCCAGATGTGTTTACAGACTAGGAGAGAAAATCATTGGGAGCAGTCCTGTAGAGAAGGACTTGGGGGGTACTGATGAACAGAAAGCTGGACATGAACCAGCAGTGTGTGCTTGCATCCCAGAAGGCCCTCAAACAAAGAAAGGACCAAGTCAAAACTCTCATGGGTGTAAGTCTCATCAGAACTGGCTTGAAGAAAAATGGAAGTGAAGGAACCGAGGATTTTTGGGATGCAAAATGCTCTAGATAAAACACGAGATTTCTGATTCTTTGAAATTAGACTTTCTGCCAACTATACTGGATTAAAAACAGGAAAAATAAAACAGATAAGTGAATATTTGTGTAACTTGGGTTATCTATTTGCTAACATGGAGAATGAAGAGTGTTCTTGTTTCCTCTCATACCCTTCTTCAAAGCAAGCCTGTAGAACTTGCGTTCACCTTGTACAGTGAAAAGTCATTCATATGTTAGTTTGTATAACATTAAGGTTGTTAAACAGTACTTTTATGTTTTGCTAAACTTACTTTTTAATTCAAGTAATAATAGTTTTTAATGGAGAAATGAAAACATTGCTAGACATTATACATTATGAAGAAGGAGAGCCACACATCTGGACATTTATTGCGTTTATTGTCTCAAGTAACAGATGTAATTCAAAAACAGAAGTGCTTTTTCTAGTTCAGTGGAAAGCAGTAGCATAACTGAAATAAAGTGGTGAGCTACTACTAATCTGTTATTGCAATCAGCTACCTCTGTCACATTTTATATGAAGAAGAAAGGGAGGATAAATTGGAAGCAGCACATAAAATATTGTTTTAACATTACTGTTGGCTAGATCTGTAAGTGGAGATAATAAATCCTCATATGGTGTTGAGGATAATACTAAAGTATTCCCACTAGCATGTGTTATTTACGGCTGTTATAAAGTTTTATTTCTTCTATGTATGTCTCTTTCTTTTTTTAGGGGTTGGACCTGACATGTTGTTCATGGCTAACTGTTCTTATGTTAGCAAATCTCAATTTTAGCTAAATTCTATGGTAATGTGAAAAACAGAAAAAAGTGGTATTCTAAAATCAAATAATGATTGCATAGTAAACTGCTGAGATGATAAAACTAAACAAATATTCATAAAATATTGAAATTAAATTATATTAACTACAATTTTGAGATTGCTCCTAAATGAGCTTAGAAGTGGCAAGGAGTAGATATGTCTTTACATTTATTATTCCCAGAGCCTCTTAAGTAACACAGGAATAGAAAATTTTAGCCTTAGAGCTCATATGAAAAAAAAAAAAAAGGAAAATGACATATATAGAAATGTGGTGCTTAAGGAACAAGAATAACATGCAAGTTAGATGCCTTGTTTTGATTCCTGGACTTCCCGGTCTGTCTGATCCAAATCTGTATTAATGACTTCTCATCCAATATAAAATACCCTTAGTGTTAGAAATGTAGATGACACTGATTTATCTTACATGGCTGAAACACCAGTTTGTAGCTTAATTACCTTTTCTTCCTTCTTTTTATTTTGCTTGCCAATCAAAACCTGGAAGGTGATTTTGAATTGCCTTCAGGAGTGACTCACTGCTGTATTTTTAGGAAATCATCTTTAGTGAGCAGTGCTCCTACCTTTAAATGCAGGAAAGAGGTGTCCTCAGTTAGATGGTTGATCTAATTGAAAGTTTTTCCTAGTCTGAATAACTCTCTGTTTTTTAAATTTATTTATTTTTAATTTATTTTGTTTTGTGTGCTTGTCTAAGAGTGTAAACAATGTTATATCCTGTTTGTATAATTAGAGTCACCTGTGTTAGGTTAGAATCAGATTTCATCATTTTAAGAGGCCTTTATCTATCTCTATCATTCCTGGGACGGCAGGAAAGGTTTTTGGAATTACTTGAGCAAATCTAGGAGCTTGGGTGAAGGCATGCACAAATACTGTCTCCCCAAACACTATTTAGGAGGGAGCCACCTTGAAACCACTGGCTTCATCACTGTGGCAACATGTGGGTGTATTCAAACTAATATGCCCTGTTGAGAACAGAACTGCTCTGCTGACAGATTGGTATAGCTGGATTGAATACAGTGCATGCTAGTACATATACTTCTGCCTTTGGATTATGCATCCAAATAGTATTTTTGCCTTAGGTTTAAGAACACATAGCTAAAAGTTAATATTTATAGGTTACCACAATTTTCATATCCTCTTATTTAAGCAGACAAACAAAACCCTGTAGTTTTGCTAATCCTGCTGTATTCTGGCCTACCTGAATTTGTGACTCTCATCCATAACTGTATCTATATTACTCTATAGTTAGTTCAAAAGGTGAAGGCACAATACAGTCACATTAATTCTTCCATATGGAAATACCAGGCCTCATTCATTGGAAAGGGTGTCCTATTACTGTCTCATGGAACTTACCATTGTTGTTGGACTGTAGTCAGATTGTGTTTTTCACCATAATTCACCATATTTTTTTTTTTGTTCTCTTTGCAGCTGATGAGTTCGCAAAAATGAAAGAAATATATGTATGTTTTCAAGTCCATGAACTTGCAGTCTTACACCTTATTTCCAGTGTTTAGTCCATATGATTACCGAGGTCTTCCTTTTGTTTTTTCTATCCTCCTCAATACAGAAAGTGGATGAATATTTTGTCTTTTGTTAGCCCCACAAACATTTGTTTCCCGAACTATGGTTTTTACTGGGAAATACTGTTTCCAAACCTTTTATGAGCTGGTGTAGTAAAGTAGCAGGTTGATGAATGTAGCCAAGCCTGTTTCAAGTTTCTCTTTCTATTTTCTTCATATTCTCATTTTCCTTAGATTAAAAAATTATTTTGCACATGATACTGAATTCATTGTTTTGCTGCAGGTTAAGATTGATGAGAATTCCTGATCAGGGAAATGTGTTATCTTGTGAAAATGTTAAACAAAACTGTCATGGTTGACTTTTGGTAAATGCAGTTCACGTTTAATCCATTATTCTATTTTCTTCAAGGCTGTTCATTATGTTTCCTTGTGAATTTATTTTAAGTATTGTGTAATATTGAAATGCAACTAATGAGTTCATGAATCACTACACATCCATATCGATTTCTTATATAAAGTGTTACCTTTGCTGTCTTGCTGGTAAATCCAGATACAGAGTGTTCGCAAAAGTGGACTAAGAGGAGACTTGAGTAAATTTTGGCTTTGCATGATAAAATGTTTTTCTAGCTTTTCTCAGATCCGCTTACACTTGCCTGAGCATTTTACTGGGCACAAGCAGTGTGGATTCAGAATTGTTACTAATGCTGTGATACATCATGCTCTAAAAAAGAACTGCAAGGTTAATTCTGTTTGAAACCGTTATGATGATCAGATCTATTCTTAAAAAGATGTTATACTCATGTATTTTTTATTTGTGTTTCAGAACAATGGATCACTTGCTTGGTGCCAGAATCACAAACAGTGTTCAAAGGTATGTTGTTTTCTTCCTTGTCCCATTTATGAAGTTATATGATTGCTTTCCATGTTGTTTGTAGATTAAGTAGTTTTCATCTCTTATTTGGAAACTTCGATCTATAAATGTGCAAAATTAATACCAAGTGAACTACTTTTTCAGGACAAAGGAATTATATTTGAGGATAAATATTGAGCATAGGTAAGCCAATATAATTCTTAGCTGGGAAAAAACAAGCAATTGTTTGATAAGTGATTGTGGTTATCAACAAACTTTACACTGTCTGGAATCTTCTGTATCATTTCTGTTTCAGTATTTTTGGACATAAGCAGTGAAATGGTCAGTCACTTTAAAATATTCACTCAATGTATATGCCATGGCAAAGGTACGCCATCATTCAACTCTTTATTCAATTTTTTGCATGACACTGAATTTTCTTTTAAATCATTCTTGAAACAGATCACTGATGCCTTGTCCCATCCTAGCATCTTGATCTGGCAAGCTTAGAGAGTAGGTGAACTAACAGTCAACTGACTGTGCAAAAATTTTACTATGGTATCTGAACAGAAACAGCAGTGATTTGGGAGCTTTGATGGTAAGAGTGGAATTACACATTCCAGGCACTGTTTGTTCATAAGTGTAATGAGAGATGCATTTTTGCAATGGCTTGGAAGTTTACCTGAAAATGATGAAGAGTTTTTTCCAGTATTCTTACCTAATCTTCCTGAAAATGTATTTCTATAATAATATGGGTATTTTATCTTCAATTTATTCTGGAAGGACATATTACAAATTGGATTAAAACAGAGTAGTATCATTCTGTATTGTTTTCTTAATCTATGTAAATGCTGACCTTGATTTTTAACATATAACAGTTTCTCTACATTTAAGAAGTGAGATTGCTGGTTCACTGAAGAGAGAATCTAGTTTTCATTAAAGTGCATGAGGCTGGAAATGAATTGTTATTGACTGTTCCACTATAAGAAAATAAAACAAAATTGAACACTGTCATTGGTATTAAAAACTATGTGTCACGACATCAGTAAAGGAAGAGAGTGGAAAAATTAGTTTTGTCACACTACTGTTTAGTTTTTGACATGGAATATTATCATTCTTGAGAAAAAGGGATTTGTCATAACTAAATTGCTTTTAAAGGAAGGTGTAATGGTCTTGTGTGGTACTGCAGTGATCCTGTTGTACTTTTCTTTTTTTAATTCACTTATCAAAGCTGCTATAGTATCCAGTCTGAAAGGCTTTACAATGATTTGTGTCTGCTTAGCAAAGAATGAGTCATGTAGGGAAAGCCCAGCTTTTAAAGCAAGACAGAGGTACAATGAATGTAAGAATTACCTTGATTGTATTAATCTCTTAAAATCCAACTACAGAAGTACATGCATCTGACACACACACACAGATGAAATTTTGTTTTAAAGTTATATTATTGTAACTCATACAACACTGAAGATGATATAGTTAATTTAGTTAAGTTTCAATTACTTTCTTTCATGATAGTGTTTTTAAAATAGAAAAGGTACAGTGCAGTCCTTCTTGTAACGTAACTACTTACAATTTTTTTTTTAAACATTTTTTCATTCCTATCCTAGGATAGCCTGTAAAAGTACAAGTCTTGGAAGAAAATATTGTCATGAAGCATTCACTGCAGGGCTTTTGCACGTATTTCCCCATTTTTCCTCATTTTCTCATTGGAAACACTTTTAGTCTCTGTTTTGGATTCTGTTTTCCTAGACCTGAATTGACAAAAGCTGGTGCAGATCCTTCTCCACTATTCTCTGAGAATAAGATTAGTCTGACACAGAAATCTGTAGTAATTTTGTGGACACAGTTTTGAACATAGAACTAGGAGAAATCTTTGAATACTTGTGTACTATGCCATTATTTTTTTCCTCATGGAAATCTGTATTCTTTGTATGTAAGGACACTTCTGTATTAGAAGTTTGCTGTAGAAGATCACTTTTTAGTTCATTTTGTTAGTGAAGTACCTCTGAAGTTAATTCAAGCACTTACACTGTTGCCCTCTAACACAAATATAGCCAACAACTGTTAGTTAGAAGATGAATACTTTGAAGAGCAACTAATTTTCAAACAGATGCAAATCTAATGAAGTAAAATTGATGTTGCTCTCACAGGAATGGTTGTAGATGGCTACCTGTATCTCGCTCACATTACTAGTTTTGTTATGTTAATGAAGGAAATTACAAAAGCGTGACTCTGAATATCAAAATATGCACCAATGATTTTATATGTAATTTAAGAACATTTCTGGAGACCAAACAGTGGATGTGAAGACAGTGAGTTAATGGGTAGTGTATTTCAACAGTGGTGACAGCAACAGTGGTTCAGCTCTACTGGTGTAAATTTTTACAAGTGCCGCATGCAGGCTTTTGTTCATCTCTGGTGAAAAAGCACAGCTAATGGTGGTGGCATTGTTGAAAAGTAGTGTTTTTTGATTGAGATTTTGCTCTACCAAACCAGTGTTCTTGTTCTCTTTATATCTGTTGTAATTTCCATAGAAACAAATAGGAGGCATTACTTTCAGAACAACCTACATGTTATAATAAGGACTATTGGATCACAAAATAAACTGCCTGTTTTGATAACAGCAGCTATTATTCACTGCCATCACACACTCCTACATCTTTGCTTATAGGGAGCTCAGTAGAAGACTGAGGGCTTTCATAGTTGTCTTCTACTTGAAATATGAGTGTTGAGGTAAACATGAAGCCTGTAGTCTTGACCTTAGTTGTGTAGTCAATGAAGTTTGTTGTGGGTGTCTAAAATAGAACAAAATTCTTTGCAAAGTCAACTCAAATCCTTCAAGGATAAAATATCGTGCTGTAGGCTTGCTCTTTTTGTACATTAGCAATAAACTGCTGAGCTCCCCCACTGACTTCATATTTGCTATTGAATTTAACCTTCAAATCTTTACATAAATTTTACTTAAAACTTTGTATTTCCTTAACTCATCCTCTGAAAATCTTCACTTAACCTTATGCCTCCTTCTCTCCGCTATGGTCTGTATTCTGTATCCCCACCTACTCATTTCTTACAGATCTATGAAAGTATCACTGAATTGATTAGCTTGGAAGGGACCACTTAAGATCTTCTTAAGACCCTCTTGGCTCGAGAAGGGTCAACTAGAGCAAGTTGTTAAGGACTATGTCCAGTTGGGCATTGAGTCTTTCCACAAGTGTAGACCTCAACTTCAATTTGTTTCAGTATTTGTCCACTCTTTTTTTTTTATGCCCAGAATGTATTTCTTTTTTTTTTTTTTTTTTTTTTGTGTGTGTGTGTTTGTGTTTTTTTTTTTTTTTTTTTTTTTTTTTTTTTAATTAATTGTTTTAAATTTGTGCTCGTTGCCTCTGGCCTGATCAGTGGGAACTACTCGAAGAGTCTGACTGCATTTTCTTATTCACCCCTGTAAGGAGAAAGTAAATTCCCCCAGGCATTTGATTCTCCGGATCGAACAGTCCCAGCTCATAGCCTCTTTGCATATGGTAGATTCTCCAGTCCTTTAATCATATTCATGGCTCTTTATTTTCTGCTTATGCTTTCTAAGCCCAAAATGACTCCTGCCAATTGTCATTCACAAAGATCCTTCCTTAAATCCCACTGGCTTCTGTTGTTTTATTGAGTCTTGCTAAAGTGAATATAACACATAGAATTACTTTTCCTGTTCTATCCTTGCCAGTCTGTGAGCTCCTTAGTACAGATGCTATTTACTTCTCAAGTACTTGGAAGTGCTGAGCACATAACAAGTGCTTCTCCATAAAAACAGTGAGTTAAACACTGGTGAGAATAACATGAAATGATAAAGTGTTCTACATTTATTCTTGTTTAGTCAAAAATGCATTTTATTCCAAAGAGGGGCCAGAATGTCTTGAAAAGGCATATGGATATACATACATACATATATATATAAATAAATAGATACATTTTACAGTTCCCTACACAAATTTTCTTTTTTTTAAGCAACTGAAAGTCAAAAGACCAGCAGGCACAATTTAGAACTGCATGTGCAGTGGCATTTGCAAGGACTGAAGATAAATGGAGATCATCATAATGCACTGTGAATTGCAGTAGAACTTTCTTGTTCCCAGCAGCCAAGGCACTGGTCCCTGATTGATTGATTCTTCAGGAAGGCTGAAAGGCTATTTTGAGTTTTCAGGGCTGAGAGGAAAATGTGAAAGTAAAGATTAATAAGTTTACAAATGCTGCAGCCAAATTTAACATATTCGTTCAAAAAAACAACCTTGATTTCATTTTAGAATAAGACACACTACTGAATTCAGTCTGTGAGTAATTCTTCCAGGTTTCCAGCCGAGCTCTTTTCAAAGATAATGCAGGTGGAAAGATGAGTTAATGGTTTAAACAATTAGAGGTTTGATGCACTCTTCCATCTGTCAAAGCCCACTGAAATGAAAGCTCACAGTTTTAATTTGTGCCTCCAGCATCAAACTCAGTCTGAAATGGTGTCAGTGATTTGCCCTGCCCACAGTACTGTCATTCTTATGGTAAGCATTCTGTGCACACATGCTGGGAGACTTTTATCAAACATATTAGTGTGCATTTGAGAGATCATTAGCCTGAAATAGCTGGAACATTCCAGGTTTCTTAGCCTGGAAACTCACATCTCTGCTGGAAAGTACGTTGAACCGCTCTTATTTACATGAGAATGCTACAGCAGGATAGCGATAATTTTTTAATAATTAAGAGGAATAGTGATTCTTCTGTTCAATTAAAATGATTTAAGTGCTAGCCCTGAGGATAAGGTAATTGATGTTTTGGGTTTTTTTTTTATTTTTTGTCTGCTTGAAAAAGAAATAAGGAATAAAATTTCTTTCTTAATTTGTTACAGAGTATTTTTCTTTCATCTACTTAAAGATAAGGTAAAACTATTTAATAGAGTCAAAGTTTATAAGAATTGCTCACATTGTTGGTTTTCTAAATAGATAAAATAATCCAAAGCATATATGAAATAAGAAGGCAGATGTAATACTGCTTGCATTCCTGTGGATGATTTAATTTTTTATTATGTTCATCTACAGAAAGGTAGAGGGGGCTGGGAGAACAAAAGTGATTAGATGATTAGAGCTGAAGTAGCTAAGAGTTGACTGAAGTTTCTGGATATTTTTGTTTGAAGAAGTAGTAGAAAGCTTTGTGATTCAGTGTATATACAAAAGCATTATTGTATAAATGTGCAATGATGACAAGAATTCTTTTGTTCTGTTAGGGCCTTGAGAAATGACAAATTAACAGAGTTAAAATCCAGAAGTGTTTACAATACTGTGTAATCTTCTGATGTATTGCTCTATACTTGTAAATATTGTCTTATTTTTTTGAGTATTAAAAAAGCAACTGTAGTAGAATATGGGATATTGAAATAAAAGGAAATAAAGAAAGTTCATACTCCTCATAGTTGCATGCAAGATCATAATTCCATTCTCCTACCGTGTTACCAACTAGACAAGTAAACTTGCAGGTGTAGAATAAATTGCTATTAAAATAAGTCCCTATTACTTGTTTTGAGTGGTAATATGAAACAGAAGGTGTTCTTTCCTAGACACTAGTTTTGGTTACTCAGCTTTTATTACTTGTTTGTTCAACTTGAAATTTTTTTGACTTGAAGAATAGATCTATGGGGCTCTTGGAAGGTATTATGATGGCCTTCATTTTGAATGGTTCTACGGTAACTTTCTGTGTCTATAACAAACGGTTAGAAATACATTCTTTTCATTTTTTTCTGCTTTTAAAAGTTAATCACGACTGCCAGAACCTTTACAATGATTAGAGAGGAGAGGATTGTATTGGTTATCTCTCCTTGTGCAGCATTTTTCATTGATTTGGAATGCTGCTGAATTTCTCATTGATAGAGAAAAGGATGCCTGTTTTGAATCTTGCTTTTCTGGCTAGTTGTATCTGGCCCATTTGCTAGCAGAAGTAAGCAAGTCTGATCACTGGGCTGTTTGAAATTTGAACTACTGAATACTGAGAAAAATGTGTGCATAGCCAGCCAAAGATTGAGTAGCCCTCTTTCATGGAGAAAGGACACAAAATTGTCATTAGTGGCTGAATTGTACTAACACTGGCTTTGAGGATTATAGCATAGGAGCCTCAACACCAGCCTCAAAAATGCAAATGTTGGCATTAGACCTTAGTCTGCATACTCTACAATATATACAAAAATGCTCTACAGCTAAGGAGAGAAATGTGTGCATGGGCACACACACACACATGCCACGACAGATATTTATTGAGGCTGGCATTCTGAAGCACTAAATGCTTCTTTAACTTAGCTTTGTCTGCTTCAGTGAACACTGTTCAGAATCCAGGGATATTGAGACTGCAGAACCCTTTATTTAGAGGTATTTGAGCACAAAAATAATCCCTTCCTAGAAACTTTTGAAATAGCAGCTGAGCTATGCAGCCTAATCAACTGTAAATCTTTGCCATCTAGCAAGCAGTTGATTAAGTAACATCTCGCAGATGACCAGTCATCACTGGAGCAGCACTGGTCAGATAGGAAAGACAGTACTACGGAGACTAAGACAAATTAGTGGTAAATATGCTTTAAAACAAATAAAAGAATTATCCTTTTCAATCTTTAGAGTTTTCCCAGGTCTTTCACCATTCAGGTTGCTCTAATGTTGTATGTATTTTTTCCTCATCTTTCAGTAAATTTTCAGTCAGAAGGCAGAGGTAAATATATAACATACAAGTATATTTGATATTATGATTTCTCAAACACATTTTTAGTTCCCTAAGCTCAGCTGCATGAGTGCTACTCTGGAATTTTAATAGCTCGTATAAATCAGAGAATCTGTACAAAATTTATAACTTTGCAGTTGAGATCAGAATCTTAATTTTGTCATATTAAAGTACATTTCATTAACCTAATTAATTCCTGATGCAAAACAGGCTGTAATAGTCTGTTTAAATGATGATCCTTTTCTCCTCTTGTAGGAGACAACTGCAGAGCTAGATCAAATATAGCTCTAGTTAAGTGACAAAGACAAAATGTACTTACAATGACCTTTTAATGTAGTAATAAAATACATTCAAGCCACTGTAAAGGGATAGAGCTTGAAAACCATGCAAGTCTCTATCTAACATTTGACTTTAAAAGAAGTTTTGCTTGAAAATATCCAGGGCCTTATCCAAAACCCTCTGAGGTAAGGAATAATGACTTTAAACAAGCATAAGATTATACTTTTTCAAGTGACTAACTTTGGAGTTTCTCCATTATCATGATACTGAAGGAGATATAAAAATGTATTTAGGTTGAGGATACTGTGCTGAGAGGACACCATGTGTCTTTGAAACACACAGCTAAGGAAGTAAGAGCCCTTTTCTCTACACTTACATTGAGTTGTAAAGAGTGCATTGAAATAGAAGTAGGAACTATGGCTATTTTCCATTTTTGAGTGCCTGAAAGAATTGAAGAGCAGCCTGAGCATGGAAGCATGGTTGTCCCAGAAAAATAACTTGCAAGTTTCATACACTCAGTGTGATATTTAATCAGGCATTACAGAGTTAATTGCTGTTTAGCACCATCTGTAAGTTAGAATAAGTCTCTATGTTGAGCAAAAACAAATGTTTCTAAGAGAGTATGGAGTCAAAGAGCTGTTGTGCCAAGGAGTTTAAGCGGATCTCCTCGCTGGTTTTTATTGAAGATTTCTGCCTAAAATCAGTTCAGGGTATATTCTTCGGTTAATGGATCAGAAAGGTAATTCCTCTTTGCCAGTTCTTTCAGGAGAATCATGCTTGCTCTACAAACTGCATACATTCTGATTTTAATCAACTCAAATGTTTTTAATTATTTCAATAGCCTGAAAATTTTGAACACACTGAGGCACATAGAAATGTACCAGGCACAAATCCCCAGAAGTAAGATACTGACAGAAAGCAGACACAGGAGAATATTCAAGCCTATTTACCAATATTGTAACTTTTCTGAAGTCATGTGTATCTCTGAAATTGGAGGCTACTTCCTGAACTCTAATTTAAAATTGGTTTGCACCTTCACTTCATACAAAGTGAAGAATTACAGAAGAATTACAGAATTAGGAACTATAGAAGGTATGAACTAAAGGGGAAAATCATATGCATATTTCTTGAATATTGCTAAACGTATTTAATATTCATGGGAAAGATGAAGAAATATTTGGGGCTCATTTTCAATATACAGAGTTCCTCATGAAAGAATACCATCAGGATCCACTGTATGAAAATGGAAGAGGAAAAGGCTAACTATTCAGCTCAGTACTATTTTGTTGCTGGCGCAACTAGGGGTAAAAGGAATATGCTTTTTGAGGAAGGTTTTTCTCAGATTGTGTTTAGAAATGAAAGATTTGTGTAACGAATTCTGGAAAGGGATTTCTTCTCTGTAGTATAAAACAGAAATCCTGAAATTATGAACAGGGGTCTTTACTCCAGAATATGCTGTGCTTGCTTTTAGATGTAACACTTCTGGATTCCACCAATAACATGCAAAGAGTTTATAGAAAAAATAAAGAAAACAGATAACCTATGTTTATCTCTCAAAGAAATGATGTAATTGTTATAGAACCATATATTTGAATATATCCAAAATATATTAAGTATCTGCAATGAATCCAGGTATGAACAAGAAAGGAAAATTCAGTTAAACCAGTTGGGATTTGAACTACATAATTTGAGGATAGTAGAAATTTTCCAGATTTGGGAATCCAGAACCTATTTTTAAAGCAGTATCATATTAGGAATGAAATATCTCCAACTTGTTGATTTATGTTAAACCTTTAGCTATATATTAACTAGTTATATTTTGAACTTCTTTGGGATAGAAAAATATTTATTTTACGTAAATCATAATACTCTGTTAGCCCTAATAAACATGGCTAGAAACCAGGGTATTACATAGAGTTACTACTTTGCCATTGCCTACAACTTATGTCCATTCAAATAAGACTTGATCAACGAATGGATTCTGATCTGTTGCTTTTTGTAATTTTTCCACTTTGGCCTGGCCTGAAAATACCGTATAAAGCACCAAATGCATGCCTGGTTCATGCTGCTCTTGTCGGGAGGAGTACTAATGATGCTTGCTTTCTGGGTGGCAAGAGTGCTCAGGGAGGTGTGTGGTCACACTCAGCAGGCAGAGATCAGTCTGGCTACAGTTGTTAATTTTTGTTTGAATGTAGTGATATCTGAGGATCTCATTATTCATTCACTTGGTGGCAAGAATAATGGACTGTGAGCAAGGGAGGGAATCAGAGGGTCCTGGGTGAGATTTTTGTGAGGTTAGGAGTTGCAGTTATAAAGCAGCACTGAGACAATAAGAGCTGACAAGTAACAATTTAAATCAATGACAAACTTTCCAAACCTGTCATAGCCACCTTGGAAGATCATCAGTTCAACAAATACTTTTTTAAGAACTGCTGGTGTCTCAGAAAAGAAAAAAAACCTCCAACAGCTTTATACTGAAAATTTGTTCTGCCCATATATTATTTAGGATTCTACCTCCCTACCGTCATTTATAGTTGAAGATATTTGCATATTATCAGTGCTGTGTCTTTTTTAAGAGTTAAGTTGTTACTACGCCCAAGTTTTCCTTGTTAAAAATCATCTTTCACTTTGAATTATCATATGTAACTCCTATGATAATTGTGATTATATTTTTTGGTAGGGTGGGGACATGATAGAGAAAATAAAAATCCTTTGATTTGCTCATTTTCTTCAAAAGAGGAATTAAATCTTTCAGTTTCATAGCTGAGTATTTTAAAATTAATTGATAGTTATATAATATATTTGAATAACAAACCAAGCATTTTAAAAGAAGTAACTGGTTTGTTGCTTTCTTTCCTTGTTTTCTGCTTTTGATTTTTAAATAATCTGAAACCAGAACTCAGTGCAATTCTGTTACGTAGATGTATTTTTAAAGGAGAATACTGCTTTATAAAATCACAATATTTACTTCATTCAATGTAGTATCTGACTGAGAAAATCATCTGATTTTCGTGTTTCCTGGATTTAATAAGGACTTTAAAGTATTGCAGAAAGAATTTAGTTCCGTAAATGGCAAGGAAGTAGGTCATCAGCATCTTCAGAGAAAGGTTTCTTTGTCCTCATTATTCCTAGATTCATCACTCTGCAAGTACATTTTATAATACATTTGGAAGTAGTTATGGTAAGGAAACAAGTATATCTATATGCTGTTCTTTGAAGACATCCCTTCCATTTTTTTTTTTTTTCCAGAGACAGTGGAAAAATAGAGTTGCAAACACTATTCATATAGATTGTTTTTTAATTACTAAGACAGCAAGATTGAATGAATCAGAAATTTTACTCATTCAGTGGTAGGAAGATTGTCAGCTGTGAAGCTGATTTAAAGTGTCATGCGTTTGCAAAGTGTGTAACTTGCTTAATGGCCACTTAAGTTTCTACTTTTGGCAGATGATGCCAACAAAGACTTCTGTGGTTTTCTGTGAAAGTAATGGTAAGAGGACAGCATGGCAGTGAAGGAGCAGTGAAAGGTCAGTGCAGTGGGGTAGGCAGATGACATACCCTCATCTTAACAGAAAACTGGCAAGGGTGGTGCCTGCCCTGCCGGGTAGATCATGTGTGCAGAAGATTTTTGTACATCTGATCTCTTCCTACACAATCTTCCTCTTGTTAGGAAATGTGCTATGTTTTCTTCTTATATAAATTTAACTTATTTAGAAAGTGGAATTGTTCACAAAAAGGAAAAAAAAAAAGCTTCTATCATAATAATTTGAACAGTTTTTTCCTCTCCCCAGGTTGCCATGGTTTTCAGTGTGGATGCAATTCAAGTAGATGTATGTGTGGCAGGTGTGTTTTGAGTTTGCACAGAAACTTGCTTCATTCATCCATTGGTTCAGAGTGACATCTTAAGCACATTATAGTTTAGTTTTTACTGGTGTTTTTTTTTGTTTGTTTGTTTTGTTTTGTTTTTTGTTTTCCCCCTGGGGAAAGGCCGAAATACCTCAATACAGTTGTATTTTTTATGGTAGTTCTATCAAATAGTGAATTTCAAGGAAATCTCTTGAATATATTTTATAGTGCTGTCATAGAAAGCTAGTGCATTTTTTTTTTTTTTTTATTACCCACATTTGTTGGGTGATGACAGGTTATCAAACAGTATGGAGCTGTTTAACACCTTTGAAGAGGACAATAAAGAGACTTGTGACACTTGCTTAACAAGAAGCACAGTATGTTTTGAGAAATCTGTCATTGAGAAGACAGGCCTCTGAAGATGTCAGGCCTGTTTTGACCTTTCTGCTTCTTGTTTGTGTTCTACTGTTTCAGCTTTGCAAATGACTCCACATTGGGTACTTGACTTGAAAGCAGGCATATAACCTGGAAATGAAATGAATAGATTTGAGAAACTTGGGTAAAAAATAGTTTCTGTAATGTCTCAGTTGCATCTCAAAACACTGACTATACTTTCTCTTCATGACTACAAAATGCTATTAAAAGTAGCAAGAATATTTGTCCTATTGAATTATATATATATATATATAGTTTTTTTGCGTGGTGTGTCAAAGTGGTAAATGTTGCATTAAGTCCAAATACTACTGATGTGTAGTACTGTATGTCTACAGTAATGTGAGCTCCTCTGTAATGATATATGACATTCTGTTTGCATGCTCTGTGCTATATTTTACCCAGCATTTGGATAGCATGATATTCTGACCTTGTCTTATTGGTGATCTCATTTACTGTGAATGTTGCAAGAACAGTAAACAAAGCCTGAAAGAATTGTCAAGCCGCCAAGTTATATTGTTCTGTATCTTTTCAAGACAATGCCACAGAAATTTATCTGTCTTGACACCTTTGTCTCTTGTATTAAGAAAGCCTTAACAAACTTCTCTTTAGTTTGTTGGTCTACCATCTAAAAATGCCACATTGTATGAAGAGAACAGGTGGAAAGGCTTTTAAGAAAAGGCCTCAGGGAGATGGAGTAAGATAGGAAAAAATAGCAGCAATGGAATTGTGTAAGGGATTCTGAGATTGATGAAATTGTAGGATAAAGAAAGCATGCAAAGCATTTAAATAACACTTTTGTATTATGGCTTATAAATTAGTATGAATAGCACTACTGTGTATATTTGTTTACAAATACGTTCATTAGAAGCACACTTTTTTTTTCATTAATCCAGCAGCTGTTTACGAATGTCAGTGAGAGCAGTAATTCCTTAACTGTTTTCTTTTACTGTGTTTTCCTTTCATCTTCCTCTCTCACTCCCCCAAGAAACCTATAAATGAGAAATTTTCAAACTGTAGGAGGATTTTGCTTCTAACTCCTTAGGCTCTGGAAAATGTGAACCTAAATCTGTGCATAATTTACTTTAAGTTGAATATCAAGCTTGTTTCATTTGGATTATTTAAATTGTTTCATTTTAGAGATCTATATATGAGAGATAAACAAAGGATACAGAATTACATCTTGATAATGATGCTGTATTTTCATCAAATTGCTTAAATAGCTTTTCTAACCACTTTTGCTTTTAATGGAAGGTGTTGTTGGCAGTACACATTCAGTAGGCATTTGTAAATAATGGGAACTTCAAAGGTGAGGGAAGTATATTAACAAAGTGGCTGTCAGAATGAAAGTGTGATTGTAGCATAATTTTACTGAGGTTTGGGGGTAAGCTCTAATTTATTTACAACAAAGTTAATCATCTTCTAGTTGAACAGTTAAATACTGAGGACATCTCTTTTTTGAGTCTTATGCCTCAGCCAATTGACAGAAGATAAGCTCTTGTACACATCCCTCCATGCACTTTCAAAGCGCAGTGGAGCTTATTATAAATGAATGACTCATACACAGGGTGGAACAAATACACCATTGGTAGCCTACAGAGATAATAACACTGACCTCCGGTCATTTTACAAGAGAACTCTCTCGTGTAGGTCGACTTCCCACTGCTTTAAGCCCAACCTAAATAGACTATTCATGGGGAACCGGACTGGCAGATTAGAGATTTATATGCACAAATACGGGCATTAGCAATGTGGTCTATGCACTTTCGGACATGAAGAGGTAGTTTAAATGATCTGAGCACTAAAGGCAAAAGGACATTTTTCTGTAAAGAAGTGGGTTTCTAAACTTCCTAAAACTTACTAAAATACGTAGGGCAGTTATAAAGATTCAGCCTTGCTGTGCATGTTTATATAGGTTCAGAAATAAGGGTTAAGTCAGTATTCATGTCTCATAGGTGACACTGGGGGGTAGTTGCTAAGAAGACAAAGTCAACATATGCTTTAACATGCATTATTTGCTTTCTCCCATGTATTATACACTTACACACAAAATGAGTAAGCAAGAATAGATAATTTTGTAAAACCACAGATTCTAACATTGGTCACATACTATCCACTTTAGGAAGATCTTGAGATATTAAATTTAGGCTTTGAAATATGATGAACACACTAGTGATAAAGACACTAGTTCACATTTTTACATCGTGTTGCAAAGTATATTCTGTGTCACCTTCCAACTGTAAAGCCTTAATGTTCGTGGAATGCAGTTTGTCAGTAGAACTGCTCTACTCAGCACATACTACGAAGAATTTTAATTTGTGCCTCTTTGCAGAAACAGTGTGTTCTTCTGCCTATTTTAACAAAAGGTTATATTGAAATGGATGTTTTCAAAGAAGATAACAAATTACTGAAGACATTTTTATTGTATTTTCTCTCACAGGGGAGAGAAAAACAAAGAAATAGTGAGAGAGTAGGGAAGGAGAGGGGGGGATATTCTCCCCCTTGCCTTTCTTCTCGCATTCTCTAACACTAATTTAAAGAAAAACACATGAAGAAACACCCTTATGTTGTTATTTTCTTTATTTCCTGTAATGAATGAGAAATTTAACAAGATCTTTCTTCCCATTTTCTTGGCCCCTTAATACAGAACACTGTGACATACACTTGCAGAAAGAAGGCTGATGTATCACTGATACTTGATTTATAGAGAGTGTGATAGTAAAAATGTGATGAAAATATGTATGAAAGAAAATTGAAAGACTACAAATGAGAGTTTCCAAATTTATATATAGTAGACCAATTGTCTTAGTCACACTTCATGTGAGATACAAGACTTCCTGACTAGATCTTCTAATGTAAGCTACTGTGATATATTTTCAAGATGTTAATTTTCTGAATCTGTTTTGGTACCATCATATTCAACATTTACTGAAAATACTGAACATGCCCTTTGTTTTAACAGTTTCTAAATGAAAGTATTCATTTAACCTCTTATTAAATGAGAAAATTGTTGACTGGTAATACTGTATGTACCTATATATCCATATACGTTTTAAAATAGTTGTTATTCTCTTTGAAGCAGATGAATTGATGTTGGCAATGACATTCAATCACCTGGCTCAGGAGACTTTCCTGAAATCTGAATCTAGAGATCTTGGTCATTCCTCCCAAAAGACAAATCCAGCATTGCTTGTCTTACTTTCTACCCTGACAAAACTTCAGAGAAAGTCAGGGCACTGCAGTGACACAAAGTCTTTTCCTAGCAATTACTTCATTCAAGTTGAAGAGTTAGCAATCGTGCAACAGCCTTGAGGTGATTTTCTGTTTGGAAGTTGCAGGAGGTAGCTGATAGAATAGCACACAATTTCATTTTTGGAAATGGCTAAAGACTGAGATTTTCACAAAACTACATTGCGTTGTGAATGTTAGTTTTTATATGTAATTCATATTTACATGGCTGTATTTTCACATATCTGGGATTTTTTTTTTTTTAAGGTAGAAACTGGTACATAGAAAAGGTAGAACATTTTCACTTGTTTTTTATCTCTGCTGCATCATCTATGTAATCTAGCACCCTCCTTTATAGAAATACACAATTCTCAAATATGTTAATTTCTTTTTAAATCCCCTTTGTTTAAACTCTTTTTTTTAAAGTGCTAAGTGCTTAAAAGCCTTTTGATTCTTCCATTATGTGAATTAGTTTTGATCAGTATAATGACTTTTTCTAGCATTTGCAGAACTGTGACTTTTTTAGAGGTAGTTGCCATGAAAAGGGAGAAAAGAAGCACAAATACTTGTCACCTTTTGCTTCCAGATGTCGCGCTTATCTTCTCACCTCAGGTTTTAGCTTCCTGATAAGTACAGACTTCTTCCCTTCATAGGGAAAGAATGTTGGAAGGTCTTTTCTTTGAAAACTCTAAATTTTGCCTTGTTCTAAGTGCATTTTGAATGCTTTACATCTGTATCTGTTCTTGGTCTTGCTACTTCACAAAGTTGCTTTTAGACTTTCAACAAACACAGACTATGCCATCCTAAGACAATTGTGGGTTAACATAGGTGCCAAAATGCGTTTGGGACTGCTATGAGGCTTTGAGCTTCTGAAATGGTGAAGATGAGGTGTTCATCTTGGTGAGCACTTCAGTTCCTGTAAGCTTTTTTGTCGGTTTCTCTTTTATGCTTGACAGTCAGTTTGGGAGAGAAATGCCCTGTGTTTTTTTGTTTGTTTGTTTATGGAATATATTTTTATAAAGCTTATGTCTGAAATGGCCATGTTTGCTCTTGAACATAATCAAGTATTCCAAAATAATAATGACTATTAGGATGTCTCAAGAGACATTTTTTAGTAAGGCATTTATTGTGTTGGATGGTGCAGTGAGAGGTTACAATAGAAAGCTAGAAAATTGTTAAAGAAAATTGGTGATCATCCATCATCAGTATCTTCACTTGGGCCTCAAATTAGAGACACTGTATATGCTTTCTGCATTTTGTCTTTGACGTAAAATCCACTTCCCAAGGAAATATGTATATTATTTTCTCATGTCTGTGTGTCAGTTGTTAAGGAACACCACTGATGCCACTAGAACTGGGAGGAGAGTGTAATTCTGAAGCTGAGCAGTGGTGCACCACTTATGACAACTTATGCAACTTCATTATTTGCTTTTGCTTTTTGATGCAGAAATCTTTACAGATGATTACAGCCCGAGTTCCTAGAGCCTATAGACTGCAGTCTATAAAAGTGTCTAAATTAAACGTCCATCTGCAACTACCATAAACTCTGTTTTACAAAAGGATTATGTCTGTCCGAAATACTGGGTCTACAGCACTGGTAATTGACATATTCTTTATATTGTGGTACAGTCATCAGTTGTATCATGGGAAACTTTTCAAGCCATGAATTTGTTTCTTAAAGAGCTTTTGTGCATATAACTGTATGGCATCCTGATGTAATCAGAGACTCTTGCTGTATTGTGAGTGAATAAACAACAGCACTCTTCTCTTACTACATAGACGCAGAGCCTGCAAACTGCTTTAGCAGTCTCTGCTTTGAATAGAGGGGTTTAAACTAGGTGATATCCAGAGCTAACTTCAAACTTCAGCTATTGTGGGATATAGATACAGATGTCATCATGAAGTATAATATAACAAGTAAAAATTAGACCACTGCACTATTTCTATTATGTGCATCCTTGGGACAGTAAGTTTCTTACTAGCCAAAACAGGTGCTTTAAGATAAGAAGTTGAAAAGGGAAGATATGAAACTTGAAGAAAAAAGGGAAGAACTGGCAGCTACTGTCTTCATTATCCAACATAAAGTTGTCTGTTTCCTTTGAAATGCAGATTTTGTTTAAAAGAAGGAAGAAAAAAGCAGCAGCATTTAATTCATGTTCAGGTTGATGTGATATTTTTTTCAAGGAGCAGATGAAATGTCCTGGAGGAGGGGTGTGTGCTAATTTTAGGCTTGTACAGGCTGCCTCTTGAACTGCAAGGAAGTATCGCTGCTTCATTTTTAGTGATCTTTGTTGCTGTGGAGTATGGGAGCTAGTACTTACGTTTATTTTTTCACTTTATATTTGCAGATGATTTTATTCACAAGAGGGACACTGCTTGTAATTTTTGTATTGTTCATAATTATGAGAGGAATTTCAAGAGAATAAAAAGTTGCCACACTCACTTGTGATAATTGACAACAAATAGAGTTATGCTAGTATTTCATTTGGGGCAATAGCTAAGAGGGCTAAATTGTTGTTTGTTTGTTTGTTTGTTTTTTAAGCTTATATTCATTCTTATTACTGAACAGAGTGGAAAGCCATGCTGGTGTAAATTACTGGATGAGAGTCTGAAAATTAAATACCTCTTCTCATCTCTCATTTAGATCTTGTAACTTACTTTCATCCTCTCTGCTCTTGTTTTTTTCCTTAAGTTCAGTTGATTAACCATATTTCAGATTAATGTGTTGCTAACTCGGTGAGATCTCTGGTGGCTTCTATTTGAAAAGCGGTTAGTTACTTTCACAAGAGATGCTTTTGAGTGAAAGCTACCTTAACAAGCTTTCTGCTGGACTTTCTGGTTTTTGATGTGTTGTGGATTCTCTTCATACCTGATAGTCTGAATCACTCTGGTGAATTCTGTTGAGCATTGAATATGTATATATACATACTTACCTATGAGGGTGCTCTAAAAGTAATGTTGGAGGCAGATATTGGTGGTATGGCAGTAGAGGTTGAACCCTCCCACCAACATCCCCTTACATGTTGTTGCATGGCAGATGGCAGCAGAGGGGCAGCCTTACAAAATAGCATCTGTCATGTAAGTGCATCTGAAGCAAAGGGGTGGAAATAAATTCCTCCATGAGGAAAGATTGAACCCTCTGACATTCATTGATGCTTGCTGAATGTTTCTGGAGAGCAAACAGTGGATGTGAGCACAGTGCAGAGGTGAGTGATGAATTTCAGCAGTGGCAATATTAACATGAAAGACAAGCCACGTTCTGGACAGATGTGCACAGCTGTCACACGGTGAAATGAAAAGCAGAGTATTCATGCAGATGAGCTGAAACAGTAGATTACAACTAGGGAACAGTGAACAAAGCTGAGTATTGGCTTAAGCACATTGGAAACAGTGGTGTCCACGTTGGAATATCATGGTGTTTATGCTGGGTGGGTCTTACTAATACTCAGTAATTATAAATAAATAAAAAAAATTATAAATAAAACAGTAACAGGAAGAGCAGTGTATGCAAGTTTGTCAGGAGCTATTGAACTAATGTGATGCTGAAGCTGACAGTTTCTGACAGTTTCCTGGATCACACAGTTACCAGTGAAAACACGTGTGACCCTTCTGGATTTCCCAGAACTGAGAAAAACTATCACTTCTGATTGCTACATCACAATGCTGATGAAGCTGAAGGTTTGAAATTCCAAAGCCAGAACAGAGAAGACAACCTTTCTCTAGCAACATGGTAATGCCAGGTCCCATATGAGTCTGAAGACCATGGAGCACATTGCTAATGTTGGTGGCACTGCCCTATCACACCCACTATATAGCCCGGATTTGTGCCTTCTGACTTCCATCTGTTTGGACCAGTGGAAGATGAATGGTGTGAGTGACAGTTTTCTAGTAATGACGTTGTCATAGCAGCTATGAAACAGTGAGTCACCTCCACTGACGCAGATATTTATGAGCGCAGCATGCAGGTTCTTGTTCATTGCTGGTGAAAATGCGTAGCTAATGGTGGTGATTATGTTGAAAAGTAGTGTTTTGTAGCTGAGAATTTGCTCTATCAAATAGTGTTATTGTGGTCTTTGTATCAGTTGAGGTTTCCATGAAAATAAATAAGAGACATTAATTTTTGAGTAGGCTATGCATATTTATATATGTGTGTATGTGTAAGCATGTGTATATATGTATATTGCTGTGACTAGTTGCTGACAGACAACAGGAGATTGAATTTGCTCTCTAGATTCTGTCCAGGGAGCTAATTAATCTATGATGATTCCAGCTTTCCAATATACCTATATCTTCCCTGATCTTATTAGCAGAAGAATGAGATGCAGTCGTAGGCTAACCTATATTTTTGAAGTTGTATTTCTCATTTGTCATTTTGATGGAGTTAGATTCCCTCTATAGAAATTAAAAAATATATCTTGTCTGGATAAAATCACTCTAATTAGTGCAAGTCAAAGGCTCAGTGCATGTGTTCCCTTCAGTCAGAGCTGGTTTGTGTCCTGTGATTTTTTTTTTTTGTTTCTTTGTTTCTATTGAAGAGATTAAATTCCCCAGATTTTTATCACTTTGTCCCTCTCAGCAGTATCTCTGTGATTACTACTTCTCCATTCTGTGGCTCCAGAGAGCACAGCCTAGACTTCTTCAGTTCAAACAAGTTTATAGTTTTTATGAGCTTGCCTCATGTTGACTGAAGAAAGTCATGGACCCACTTGCTTGAGGAAATCATGAGGTGCAATATTTTCTAGTATAAAAGGAGCACAAAAAATTGGAATATAGAGATTGTCACAGCAAAATATAGACTATTTAAAGCCTGAGGGACTTGCACTATCATCTAGGGGTAGAAAAGGATTTTAAATGTTGAAAGTAATTCAGGTAAGAATAAGATTTTGATTTATCTGGACTTGAGAGACAGGTGATTTTGTCACTGGTATGTTTTAAGCAGTCTTAGCAAATTCTGAGTCCCCTCTCTTTCTAACTTTCCCATCTGTAAAATGAAATTGTGTTTACCTCCCATAGGTTTTTTCATGGTTATAAAAGTGCATAGATATCACTCGATTTGCTGTTAAACTGAAAAAGAACTCCATTCTTTAAGTTTGAGACTGCATACATGGGTTTATGAAATTACTGAAATGCCTATTGGAAAGAAAAATGTAATGATCTTTGAAATGAAAATTTTACTTGTCTCCTATGGCTGTCTTTATAGAATGAAATATTGCAGTGAATACATGCATTGTTTGCTGTCCAGTGTCTCTGTGAGGTGTTTGCACCAGTTCACAGCTAAGTGTGATGATTTTATTGAAATCAACAAGGAAATACAGAGAAGAAAGAAATATGAGTACGTAACACCTTATCAGAATACAACTAAGAGCAGCTTATATTTTCTATCTTGGAAATCATATAACCTTTTCATAGGTTCCATTGGATTTAGTTATAACTGTGTATTGATTACATCTAGTTGTGGTAAACAGGAAAAGGATTATATTGTCATAGCTATAAAAGTCCAAATGCCTTTGCCAAAATTAAAACTTTATTGGGATATTTTTGTAATAATTAGTGTGTCATAATGTATGTGCTCCCTTTGGTTACACTTAAATTTTGTATTAATCGTATTGTCTTTCATTTCTTTTGTATGATAACTGATACCATGGTAAGTTGATAGGTGTGAAATAATTCTGCCATGCTTTGGCTCTCTATTTTCAGCACGACAGATAAATAGCTTAATTTTTCTTATGTCATAAACTGCTCTAGCAGATTGTTTTAAATTTATGTCCTCCAAAGATACTAGTGGTTGATGAAATATTTTAACATTATTAATATATGCTGCTCTGTCACAAATATTCACTATTTTGCTGGTAATGAACACCTACATGGTTAGCCATGGAAGACAAGCTCTTAACTTTGTTCTAATATCCTGTGATAACAGTTAGTATAGGTAAATGATGAGTAAATAATTGGTCTATGTAGTATTTTACCCATTCCTTATGCTTCCATTTAGCTCTCTGTTATCTTGCCTCGGTTTGGTCTTTCTGGAAATGTTCAAGAAGTTATTACAGAGAGCATTAGCATTGCCCAGGTGGCCTGGCATACAGCATCTGAATGTTTGTCCCATAGAAAGGAAGAAGGGGAGAAACAAGTACTAGCTTCCTTGTTTGCATCACCAGAACTCATAAACATAATACTGGTGAATTTTAATATGAGGGTTTATCAACTAAGAAAGATGAAGTCAGAGCATATGTTCTTTTCTGGAATCTCTTCTGAGGAGCAGATAGCCAGTGTGAGAAAGGTAAAAGCAGTCGAATCCCACATCATCTCTCAGTTTGCCATTGCAAAATCAGCTCCTTCAAAGCACCATAGCTACAAAAAAAAACTTTTCAAAAAAGCTTTAGAAAAAAGAAAGCTAATGCATATATCTGTCACAACAGTATTTTTTCAAGTGTATTTGTAGAATCAGTGTGAAAATATCATGTCTTATCTGCAGCTCAACTCACTTATTTTCTCTGTTATTATTATTTTTTTTTTTGGTGAAAGCAGTAACATGCTGTGTGAATCATCTCAGTCATTCTAGCGACAGTGGCTGAAAACTGATGCAAAATGTTACGAATGTGTATTTTTTGTTCTGTATTGTGATTCAGAATATAAACAATAATAATCTAGTTCATTTGAAATCAAATAATTTACCTTTCCTTATTCTATGTAACTAAAACTTTTATTCTGTATTATCCTGCTCTCCATTTTTTTGGTCAACTTCAGTAACAACTTGGCTCTCATTTGTTTAAATAATTTGTGAAAGACAAAGGAGTTAGAGGTGAGTCTGAGACAAATTTAATTTTGTGTCCTGTCTGAAGAATTTCATATGAAAGCATCTAAGTCACCTGAGTGTGGGAAGCAATCACAGTTAACTTTTTTAAATGTAGAGGTTGAAAGGGTGGAAGAAGCGTAAGGATAAACCCAATGATCTCACTTCTAATTTTATTTGAAAGAAGTACAGGTCTTTCTGGACATTCTTTCGTCTGTGAGTTATTCCAATGTATCTTACAAGTACAAATGGGAATAATTGCTATCCAAGCCATCTGCAGCAGCTTTTGTGCTTCTGGGGTTAATGTGTAAGGGTGGTTACATAATGAAATAATCCATAGAGTTGTCTGTCAGATCTTTGATCTGTAGATCTTGTTTCTTCTTAGATGACATACTTCCTAATGTCGTGGCGATATGCAAAACATACTGTATGGCTCAGAAAATAAGAATTGAAATTAGTATAAGTACTGTTGTTTCAGTTTTCACTCACTAGAGAATACAACTGGCTTTTACTAAAAACAACATGAGAATTCCATTATATGATTACCCATGTTTTTCCACACAACACCAGTGGCCTATCTAAAAAAATATGCAAGATGATTAAGAAAAGTGAAATAAAAATACAGACGTGCCCATTGATGCACAGAAAGTATAGCTACAGCATTAAGGTTTTAGGGAAAAGTTCTTTCTGCGTCCTAAATCTCCAGTGAACAAGGATGTTACATTAATTTGTTCTTACAGCTGAGATAACACTTACATCTATTTTGTCATGATCTGGAATTTATTTGGAATACTACTACTCTTCAGGGCAAAATACTTTTTCAGGGAAATGTACAGGAGAGAATCTTCATCCAGTCCTTTGAATCATGTTCCCCCTGTGCAATCATCGCTCTTCTATAAGAATGTAGACTCTTGTAAAAGTTTGTATATATCTAAACATGCATTTTTCTTGTTGCACCGTGGTTCCATAAAACATGACATTCCCTGCATCACATAAATCTCTTTAGCAAGCTCTTCCAACTGGACAGATCCAGTTGCAGTAGTTGGTAGCATTATACTGCAGATGTGTCAGATGAGGGCATCAAGCTGGAGGGGAAAGTGGGAGAGAGAATTTCAGGTGAGGGCTAAAATGCTAAGCCTCTCTTCTGTCAGAGGAGACTTGACAGGACTATAACTGTTCTCCTCTGCTCCAAGACAAATAAAAGGAAAGCGTGTATTGCCCAAATCATGAGCAAACTTCATGGGATAAGTGATGTCTTAAATCCTGTGAGAACTATTTCAGAAGTTTCTTCTGCATTCTGCAGGAATGCTACAGAAACACTAATACCACAAATTACTTCCATTAGATCATGCCTAAGTATTCCAGACTTCTAAAAACAACAAAGTAGAGGGAGAAAAGTAAACTATTCTAGATGTGCTTTTTTACTTTTATTATAGGAAAGTACTGGATATTTTTATTTATTATGATTTGCTACTTACCATAAAATCTTCATAAATTCAATTAGAATTGCACATTCAGCAGTAGACGTAACACACAGTGGTCTAATTAATCAGTGGATCAGCCTTATTTCATTTTAATGCATCTGTTACTGGAATAAACATATATAGCAGCAACTATACTTATAGTCTCTACATATGTACAGACAAGCATTTTGAAGAGAAGGCTGGTGTGTTTCAAATTTAATGGATTATTTTCTTGACATCTTTTCCTGTTTGTTAAGCAATAAGGACATTACATCATTTGGAGTCAAATTAAAGAGCTGTTGTAAATATAGATTAAGATTTCATCAGATTTTAAGAATAGACCTAGTCTAAACTGAATGTCTGGGAATATTTCCAATGTATATCAAATCATGCATACATTTTATAATATTTCACTGAAAAATTACAGGAAACAACAAAAAGTAAAATCGTAAGCTAAGTTTTCAACAGATCATGGGATTTTTAATTGCCAAACATGTTTTGCATGCTCAGTATCTATTGACCAAAATCCTTTTTGAATTACAAATTATTTTCAGCTTGAAAGCCTGTTGTTAAGGAAATGCAGGCTGTGAATGCTAATTTGGATCTGCTTAAGTAATTAAGAATTGCAGTTTGAGCTGGACACATTTTCTTTGAACAATTCTTTATTATACATATGTGAATACAACACCTATGAGCTATGCTAATGAAGTTACTATCATAGTTTTTGCTAAAACTAAATCCTGTAAATCCTGTGCAATTATTTGACTTTTTTTTCCAGGCAGTAGTCCAGAATTTCTAGGACAGATTCATAAAATCGTTGTTTTATAGAACTTTTTGCAATAAAATGCAAATACTTGCATATAAAGTTAATTGCTACAACATTGCTGAAGTTCAGTAAACATGGTTTTAAATTGTCCATGTTTTCACATTGCACTGAAAATGTGCTCAACTTTAGAAACAATCTGCTGATTTCTCATTAATAAATGAAAAATGAGTTTCACCAGGAGGAAATTGTGTAAATTAATTGTGACTTTTCTTCTAAAGGCATGCTGCTTCACACTTTGAGTAAACAGAAATATACAAAGGGGCTTAAACAACTTAAAACTTAGTTTAGGAAACTTAGTTTTATTGGTGGAAAATGCAAACCTGAATGAATATTTAGAAAAAATGCATTCTTTCAAACTACAAAGATGGCAAGTAAGTAGCAAAAAAAGGGCCTTTTATTGTTTAACATTCTCATTTTTCAACTATCTGTTGTTAATAATGTACATGATACACTGACAGGTTATTTTTCAGGATTCAGTTAAAGCAATTGCAGTCCTATTGAAAGCCTACTGAAGTAAATGTAAAGATATCTTCGATTTTACTTGACTTCGATTTGAAATCCTATTGGCTCTATCTGATTATTATTTTCAGTTAGAAAATATTAATTCTTACAATAGAAATTTCAGAATGCAATTGTTTCTTCTTCCTCTGTTTGGATTTTTCATTTCTAATCTGGCCAGTACCATAGCTTCAACTGTTCCAGGTTTAAGGTTTTCAGGGATTGATAAAGATTTGTTCATTTACATTTATATGATCTCTCAAAATATCAGTTTCAGGAGAGGTAAGAAATATTTGTCTGTCCTCTAGCTTGTATTCTTCATGTTGATTGAGAAACCCGATCTGTTTAAATGAGAATTTCTCTCGGAAAAAAAAATAGTTGTATACACCCAAAACTCTTGCAAACATCCACAGCAACAAATATGTAGTTGGGATAGAAGGTGAAACATTTTAGAGCGGGAAAAGGTAAGGGCAGTGTGCAGCACTACTGAGATCTAGGAATGCTTGCTTCAGGCAGCTGGGAGCCAGGATTGCAACCTGGTAAGTTCCTCAACTCTCATAACCAGTAGTTTTAAAAGTGAGAATGCGAGATTGGATGAAAAGCTTTACTATGCTCTTGAACATGTGTGTTGGTTTGACAAAGAAGTAAGAAGGTCAGAATGCATGACTGCATATGGTATTGTCCAGCCTATAATATATATGTATAAGCTTTCTTCCTGAATTATTAACAAATTATCATCATCAGTATCATCATCAAAGATGGCTTAATGACTGAACTTTAATTTCGGTGTGAAAGTTTCTTCTTCAGACCAGTGACAGAGCAGCATGGTGACCTATCTTATCTGTGAATATGTTTTCTACCAATTAGGTTGCTCAGTTTATGTCTCTGTGTATGAAGCCTTGAGCAGAAATAGGACAAATTAGATGATAAGATTTTATAATTTTAGAATGCAATGCTCTTTTTTTTTTTTTAACAATCATTCATTTTTAACAATCATTTGAACAGCTCAGATCTTCTGTATGTACAAGTAGAAGGAAAAGAACATTGCCGCTTAATCTTTTTTTATTTGCTTGTCACTTTAAAATCCCCGAGTTTTTGGTGTTGTTTTTTTTTTTATTATTATTTATTTATTTTTTTTATTTTAGTAAAAGGATAAGTGAAAAGAAAATTTCCAAATTGGAATACCTTTTTGGAGTATGTTGTCCATAAAGCTGTTTGACGTACTGGCTGCTGTTGCAAGGGTCAGTCTTATATCAATTTATTCCATCCACTGCCTTATGCTGACTTTGCAGGGAGCAAGATCAGCTCACATGTCTAGCCAAAGTGATTTTCCAGCATTGCCAGTTTGCTGTACACTTGAAGAGCAAAAGAGCAAACAGAACTAGCTTAAGCTGTTCATGGAGTCTCACCTACCTGCCCATCTCTGCACAAGGTGCTCTCTCTTTCATTATAAAGGGCAATGGGACTTCTCCCACTTGTACTTCTTAATTAACAGCGTAGAGGGAGGTTACCATTTGTCAATCTTGACTAATGCTACTTTGTGCCTCTCAGACTTCACTGGCTTCTTTGTAAGGGAAATCTCTAATTTCCAGACTGAATGAAAAAAAGAGTTGGAAAGCACTGTTGTTCTGATTTGATATAATTTGTGTTATACTTGGTTTGAGTGCCTGTAAAAGAAGCTGTGCACTTGAAGGTAAACAGGTCTTATATCGTACATAAACTTAATCCAATTGAATAAAGCTTTTGTAAAGAGCTGGCATTATTGGAGGATAAAAAAACAACATCGCAACAACAGTGAAAACAAACCAAACCAAAACAAAAATTCTGAAAAGCTTTAGGATATGCAGACCATGAAGCATATTTATATGCAGAGAGAAGATGGAGAACATTTTTGGCTGATCAAACGTTCCTTGTGTAATCTTAGGAAGTAGATGTTACTGTTTAGTCTGCTTCTGTTATTTTTATTTTTTATTTATTTAATGTTTTGGAATCACTGTTTCTAGACTATACTGTGTTGACATAACCAAAGTGATCTAAAGAAAATCTGTCTGTAAAATGGTATGTCATTTAGAAAAATCAGTAAAATGGTCCCACAGGGGGAATCACTACTGGAGACGTGAAGCAAATGGGGATGACTGAAGCAGTTTAGATTATTAATGTGGCAAATAACAAATTTCAGATTACTCTCTTTCTTCTGAGGCATTAAATGAAAGTTTTCTGAGTACCTGAAACATACTACCACTTTTGCAGTGGGAAACAGCAGAATGTGCCAAAACGATCCATTAAGCAAATAAAATAAAGCTCTTAACTGAAAGCTTTGGCTTATAGTATTTGCAGGGCAAGTCAGTTACTTGAGAACAGTTAGTGGCAATAAATTAGTTTAAAATGTATTACAGGTGGGGCTGGCATGTTTTTTTTTTTTTTTCTCTTTGACTTCTTGGATTAAATTTGTGCCTGGAGAGACATTTTTCAAAAACTGAGTTATAATGAACTCTTGCTTAAATTGTTAGTCTCTTTTAAAAGGAACTTTAAGTTTTGTAACAGTGCACCTTTGTTGTACTATCATCAGATCCAGGAGGAGAGGAAAAAAAAAGTCATATCCACAGCTACTTTGGCAGTATAGATTGGAGTGGTAGAACTATGATACTTCTTCTCTAGCAAAATACTTGTAGCGATGCAATAATAATGGCATGAAAAGACTCTTATTGGCACAATGTAATTTCATGGTAGGTTGTATCTTTAAGACTAGGTTATATAATACTACAAGCTTTGTCTAAATTAGAATGATTTTATATGTATCATGAATCTTTGAAACCCAAGAAAAATCCTGAACTGTGCTGAAGAAGTTTAGGTTATTTAACCTAAAGAGATGGATAAAATCCATCTTTGCCTACTCTGATATCCTTTTTCTGGAAAGACTTTTATGTCTAAGGTATGTTGATATAGCCAACTGCTTTTGGTCCTCCAAAGGCCTAGAAGCAATTTCTGTTGTTACCCGAACAGGAGAGGAATGAATGATTGAGGAAGAAAAAGTATATCACCTGTAATAGCTACAATTTAGAATTATACTCTTTTCAAGCTACTTTTTTGTTGGCTGAAAGAAAATTGTACTCATAGAAGAAGTGAAAGAGACATAATTTGAAATTAAGTGTCTAAAAATGCAGGTACAGATTAGTCTAAAAGGTTAAAGTGAAAAAAGGAATGATGAATTTGGACAGTCTTTGACAGCTGTTGTTGCTGTTGGCTTTTTTAAGAATATGAGTGGAAAGACTGTTTATGTAAGTGACTTGGCCTAAACATTGTTCCAGAAATTGTGCCAAATTATTCTTAAGATACTTTGGGCCAAACTGTCTCCGTGGTTGCCTGGGTGGCTTCTATAGATTTTAACGAACATTTCATATGTTAATTTAAGCACAAATTGGCTCTATGATCACTGAAGTTAAACTAAAATGAATCATTTTTCTATGGATGTGTAAGCAGATTTGAGTATAGATGAAGAAAGCATCTGTCAGATGCGTGTACATTTTTGCAGCCATTCCATTAGGAAACTGTAAAATGCAGGAGAGGGACGTTATTTCTTCATACTCATAAGTCATTAAGGCGTTTTTTAATAGTCAAAATCCTGAAATAGTCCTTATTCTTTTGAAGATTAAAAAAAAACCAACAAACTAAAAACAAAAATGTGTTAAGAAAAATGTGCATTGCTCTGTATTTTTCATGATTTGATTTATAACTCCTGGCATTTATCATAAAACTTCATGTCTGTTTTGTTACAATTCTCTATACTAGCAGTTTTGCCACTGGCAATAGAAATTTTACATGGTGGTAGAAAAATTTTATCTAACTGCCTTGTAGACGTTATGGAAAAGAGAAAATTATTTTCCTTCTACAGCATCAGCTGATGCATTTGTTCGGACAAATATAAGGATGGTTATCCTAAGGTCCTTAAATATTCATCTCTAGACTCTTGCCTAAAGAAATACTCTGGAAAATATGAAATGACTAAGGCAGTTTATTTGAACAAGCAGCATTATTGCATTGGTAGTTTTATACATAGTGCTAAACATATTTGAAATGTTACAGTGATCAAAAAATATATAAATTCATCTTGGATTGAGAGAGTGAAAATGAATGAAATCGTGTAACAAATGTAACTGGCTGTGAAACAAACTACATTGTATCTTATATCTTACCTCTTGTTTAGAAGTCTCTTCATGAGTACTTTTCTGTCTATTTTTTATGACTAAGTGTTCAAATATTTAAGAAGTAAAGCATAGCCACAGGATTAGAAATGTCTGGGTCATTGCAAGCCCCATTACCAATACAAGCTGGGGGATGAAAGCACAGAGTACAGCTCTGCCAAAAAGTTGCAAGTTCAGGTAAATGGTAAAATGGACATGAGTCAGCAATGTGCCCTTGCAGCCCAGAAAGTCAACAGTATACTGGGCTGCATCAAAAGAAACGTGGCCAGCAGGGCAGGGGAGGTGATCCTGCCCCTCTACTCCATGCTGTTGAGACCTCAGCTGGAGTACTGGATCCAGATGTGGAATCCTTAATACAAATGGAGACATGGATCTGTTGGAGCGCATCCAGAGGAGGGCTAAGTGATCCAAGGGGTGGAAAACACCCCCTACAAGGACAGGCTGAGAGAGCTGGGTCTGTTCAGCCTGGAGAGGAGAAAGATTTTGTGAGACCTGATAGCAGCCTTTCAGTATTTAAAGGGGATTTATAAGAAAGAAGGGGACAGACTCCTTAGCAGGATCTGTTGTGATAGGACAGGGGGAAATGGTTCCAAACTAAAAGAAAAGAGATTCCAGACTGTGTATAAGGAAGAAGTTTTTTACTGGCACTGGAACAGGTTGCCCAGAGATGTGGTAGATGCCCCATCCCTGGAGATGTTCAAGGTCAGGCTGGATAGGGCAGCCTGAGCTACTTGATCTAGTAGTAGGTGTCCCTGTTCAATGCAAAGAAGTTGGATTTTAAAGGTCCCTTCAAAGATCCCTTCCAATTCAAGCGGTTCTGTGATTCTGTGAAATATTTGCTAAAGAAGTATCTTTTATTTCTAAGAGTATTGTGGAATACTACAGTTCTTGAATAAGAAATGGTTTCTCAGTATGATAGTCTAAACATACTCATAAAAATTAAAACTACTTTGACCAGCAGTTGTACCTAACTTGAGATTCAAACGTAAACTTTGGATTCTATGCAGTTTGTATGTTGTGGGATTATCCATGCTCTCAGTGTTGTCTGTAGGATCCAGTTAGTACAATCAAAAATGTCCGGAGAGTTTTTTATCTCACCCTCTAGGAGATACAGCTCCACTGAATAATTTTCTATGTGCTGTTGACTGCATTGACCAGATCAGCTAATGAGAAGTATCTTTTGTAGTTTAGCTATCTAAACCAGGGTTCCAGACAAGGGTTGTATTGTTTCTTTACCCAGGAGCACCTAGTTGCATTTCAGCTTCCATTGAATCCTGGAGTCAGGACTCTAGAGGCTGACAGATGTAAAAGATGCCTAAAAAAAAAAGCATTTGCCTTTCAGGAGAGACAGCTCGAGGCAAGTTGCCATCTTATATTGGATATAGGTACCTGTGAATGGGAAACTAAGTTAAGCCTTAGATAATTTTCTGTCTGGGGAAATTGTTAGCTTTGCCCTGGCATATTCAAAGCACAGCTCCTACTGAATTTGCTGACCAGAGTTATATAACTCCTGAAATAAGTGTTTTATGCTCCTTTGAGCTTTAAAGATAATGCTTGCACGGTTTCCTGTCTCTGTAGATTTGGATATCTGGTTTTGCTGTAGGGGCTAGACCTCAAGAAGTTTATTTGTCTTTTAAGAAAGACAGGTTGGTTCCATGCTTTTTACTGATTGTCACTAATAGCAAAGAGAAACCTTGATGGGATCATAAAAGAAAAGAGACATGTTTTCTTAAATTTGAAGTTATTTCATGAGATAAGATGTGGCCAATTGGGCCTAGATCCTACGTAGAGGAAACTACCTAGTTAATTGCACAGAATAATGACTTCTTTTTTGAATTTTAAAATATAGAATTGTTCTTTTTTTTCTATGGCAAAACCATAGGATATACTACATTTTCAGTATAAACTCTGAGAGAAAGTGTCAGACAATGGAGAGAAAGAGGTAACATAATCTATGGAGAATACAAGCTCTCTTCTTCTTATCAGGAGATTCATAAAGACACGTGAAGCTGGCACAAGTTCCTACTTAGCTTTCCTTTCTCTGATAGAAAAGATAGTAACTCCCTTCTGTCTTTAGCCTGTGGTCACTCTCTCTGTGTATGGCCAGCAAAAGCATTCTGCTTTTAGCTGTCTACCTGCTTCAGCTTTCATAGCGAATTGTAAGGTGACGGGTCTAGGATAAATGATTCAGGAGAAAAGCAGATGTTGGGACAGGAGGAGCTGTCTTCTGTAAGGCTCCAGAGCAGTTCTTTGCAGCTGTGTGTATTGGTTCTGTAGTTGGTTCTTGAAATGTTCTGGGCATTTGCTGCCTGTGCTCATTAAATCTAGAATTACAATATTCAGTTTAGACCTTTTGGCTTGGTTTTACTTGGTTTTCTTGCATGTATTTACATTTTAGGCAAGCTGTCCTTTTGTCTGTTAGTGTAGGAAGAGCTATTCAATGAGAGGATTTTCAGACAGTTGTTCTCTGGGGACTTAATAGCAGCATTTCCAAAATCTTACTCTATTTGACTCCTCTGAGAGCTTGCTCATAAGTCCCATTAAAATGAATGAAAGGCAGAAAACTAGATTAAGCATTACATGTCCCGAATTTCCATGTTAGACTTTCTTGCTATGCTACAGCATTGATTTCATTGCAACTGTTTTCCATTTCATTATCTCAGCATCTGCTAAGTTTGGTAAGCTACTTTAGGGTGACTAGAAGTATATCGTTATCAGTCTTTCCATTTATGTACAGTGGTCCATGACTGGAAGGATCTGGGTGTTTTAGTGATGTTAGAAATCAGTGGATAATTAATCGAAATAGTCAAGTTCCAAACTGAAGTTAAAAAAATAAAGCTACTTATTCAGCCACAGTCCTGAAGTTCTTCTAGGAGTAATATCTGCCAACTAATTTTAATATTTAGGAAGATTTGTGCTTGCTCATATAACACTCTAAATTTATATCTCAAAGTAATGCAATAATAGCTGTTTGAACTTCAGAAATGAACTACTACATTGATGATCGCTGACACCAGAAGCTGTTCCTGATAGTCTGGTCAGCAGAATCATATTCTTCAGTCATAGGACTGGAAATGTCCAAAGATCTAGCCCAAACCTACTGCCAGGGAAAATGTATCCAGCTCAATTCTTCCAGCACAAGGCTGAGGAGTTTATTACATTCTCTGATAGTGTGAGCCAAACTATTTATTAATTCTTCTGCTAGTTTGTTCTACTTACCTCTCAATACTATAATGTTAAGCTTTATTTCTCAGCCTTGCTGAGAAAATGAGTCAGTATTTATTTTTTATACTACAGTTTTATGACATGCTTAAGCTGCTGTAAGTGCAAGCAATCAATTAAAGAGGTGTTTACAAACTCCTCTCTCCTGCCCTTTTGCATAAGTCCCTGCCCTAGACAGCTAGTTTTTTATGAGGCTACTGAGTGAGCTGAATGGGGAAGTATACTTGGCTAAGAATGTGATCGCTTTTTTACCTAAGTTCTCTGCTTCAGCTCATTTACATCCAAAGGACTGCTAGTCCCAGAACACAACTTTCCATCTACTGATGGCATCGTGGATATAGATTCACTTCTGTTCACAACATAATCATAACCTCAAAAACATAACGTTTAGAAGACTAACCAAGAAATTTAGCATGAAAATATTGTCTTCCTTGCTAATGTGTGAAATATATTGAAAAGTAATAGCAAGGAAGTCATTTATTTAATAACCTTTGAAAGAAATCCCTTTTAAGCAAGACAGCAATTTTAGGTCACTTAGTTTGAATTTTCCTAAGGTATTCAGACACTTTATTATTTACGTCACAATCTTTTTTTCTTTTTTTTAGCAGATATGTGAAACTACTTAGCTTTTTAGTATTATGTAGCAGTTTATTCTATGAATTGCCATGCAAACTGATAGAATTTTAATCATTTTATTTTTTTCAGTAGACTGTGTTAAGATGCATGAAGAGACTATTGAGAAAAAGAATCATATTATCTCTTTTTACAAAAAAAATACAATGGTTACAAAAGGGAACCTAAACATAGGATAGGAAAGCCTTCTTTATGTAGCGAGAATATATTTGGAAAAAGTCAAGGTAAGTGTAGAAGACTTCACAGAGTTTACTGTTACATCTTGCTTATTAAAATTTCTGTTCTACTTAAAATTAACTGAATTTTAATTTCCGTTTTCTGTACAAGGAAGCTATATTTTTGTAATGCGTGATCCTGTTATTTTTAGAAGTACTATATTGTTTTTTTCCTTCGTCTTATCTACACAAAGTCTACTTCAGGTCTGTATATTTTTTTCCCATTAAAGCAACAAGTCTAACTGAATACACTGCAAACTTTCTAAACTTACTGTCATTAGTTTTATCCATCTGTCAGTGTGATGGGCAAACAGATATGTTTAAAAATGCTTAGACCAAGCAATAGCTGTGTAATGTAAATTGCTTGCTTCAGAGTTGGGGGATTATTTTTATTTATTTATTTATTTATTTATTTATTTTCCCAAGACAACCTCCTTTTCTTTTTCTGTTCCTTTTCCTTTCCTTTTGCTCTAACTGCATGAAGAGGCAGGCACAGATGCCTGCTGCCAGAATGTGATACTTAACCTGACCATCAAACAAGCCTCACAAAGACAGGCTTTTCAGGTCCCCCAGTGAAACAACCACTGCATTTTATTATGGCGTGAAATTAGAAGTGAAAAGCCCTACGGCTCTTTCTGTTTAGTAATGCAGAATATGTCGTTTCTGATGGTGATGGTAGTGCTGGGAGGGAAGTAGAAAGCCAGAGAAGAGAAACAAAGTAGCAGTTTAGACAAAGAGCCCCCCTCCCAGTCCTTTTTTTTTTCTTAGTCTCTGAGAGTTAGGTGGTCTATAAAACCATAATACTGTGGTAGATAAAGCACAAAGAACATTTAGTTGTGGCTTTTTCATTCAGGAATATATGTGTGAAATTGCAGGGTGATGTATAAGGAGAGTCATCTGTTATCTGCAGAGTTCACTAGTTTAAGTGATTTATAAAACAGCAACAAAAAAAATCCCAAAAAAACAGCTTGACTGTGCTTGGAGAGAGTCATGCTGGTATGACAGGCACTCGAAGTTCCGTGTCAAGATGGTGTTTATAGCAAGACTGTGTGTGGTTATCTGAAGCTGCCTTCTAACAGATTGGAAGGGGAAACTGCCAGCTTGAAGAGGTTTTCCCTTGTCTGTTTGGGATTAGAAGAATTATGTTTTCTCAATGAAAACTATGTGCTTGTCTAAAATGTCAAAATATTTATAATCACTTTTATTTTGTAAGCATTATGTAATCATTAAAGCAAATAGTCGAGCATTAGGAAATTAAAAGAGTGTAAGAAAGTACACTGGGATGCAAGATGGGCTTCTTTTAGACTAACTCATCATCCATTCTGTGTACCTACTGCTATGGCCTATCCACCATTCTAATCACTGAGAGGGAAAAATCATTGCATTTTGCTGATCTCTATTTTTATGCATACTTATTCTGGGTATATCTATAGATGCATTCTTTAAGGAAGTGGGGCAGGAAACAGTGATCTAGAAACTAAGGACGTAAGAGAGTAGTTTCTGCCATGTTACTTACTCTCTATTTTATTGGTGCAATCTTGGAGGAGCTTTAAAAGTAGAAGGAGTTGACATGACTAATCTGAGATACACTAGTGAAAAATATACAAACATAACAGATGAAAACTGCACCACAGTACTGCAGCCTGAAAAATAAAGTTCAGCCAATGAAGTAAAACTGCTACTGTGTTTTTATTTCATTAATTCATTGTAGTTAAATACATTATTGATTATATTATAGTAATGACACTACTGCAGAATTCCATACGGAAGAAATAGTGCAAAAGGTGGAAAGCTCTCAGCAATTAAAGCTATTATCACTACTAAGAAGAGGTCAGTGCAGAAGTCATTCTTAACCATTTTCAGTGATCTCTCTTCATTTGATATAAAATAATTTGTGCACTTTGACATAGTATATAGCTCAGGCGTGCATAAGAGATCCTTCACTTCCTACTTTGTAGTATTTTGCCATCACTAATGCCTTATATCTTGATAAGTGAAATGTCAGGAAGTTCCATCAAATCCATTATATTTCAGGGATTTATCTTAAATGTAGGTGGGTTTAGATTCAATTATGTGTTTCAAAATCATACAAAATAGCTCAGTGTTACTTATTTATCTATCTGCCTTAGACTCTAGGCTATGAAGTGCGGAAAAGGAGGAATGTATGTCCTGATTTCCTTTGCTGGTATAAAAAGTCTATAAAAAACTTCGAAAAAAACTGGTCAGGAATAAACCCTAATGTTTGGGAGCCAATTTTCTGTTGACATAAATAGCCATGATTTTGATTATTTGGTAACAAAGAATAGAGATATGAAAAATGTCTTAGGATTGTTCTTCTGTCCTTTCAAGCAAACAGTTTTTCTGGCAAAATTTGACATACCTGACAACTTAATCATACAGATAAATAGTAAGCTGTCAATGTTAAAAGTTATTTTCACTCTAAAAGGATTAGAGTTCAAACTGCTGCATTTCAGCTAAAATGCAACAATATGAATTCCTTTTTTTTTTTTTTTTTCCAAAGTAATAGTTTACTTTCCAAATATTCTACGTCAAAGCTGTTCCTTTGTTTTCAGCACATTCAATGATTCTCACCTTCAGTATATGTAAAACTTTTCTGGTAGCTATCAGTTTCTGTTAAAGTCTGGGAACTTACAGTAAAGGCTACATACACTTTCAAAAAAATCGATCTGTTATTCTTGGCAAGGGTTTTGGTGTTTCTATTGCTCTTATTCTGGATATTGGAGCATGTGGAGCTTTGAAGTTGTGAATTGGTATCCCCCATGCTTTCTACTGAAATGAAGTGGGCAATTAAAACAAAAGGGAGTGATTATTTCAAGCTCAAGTCTGTTAGATATCCAACAATTCTATTTCTGAAGATTACCTGTACCGTATCTACTGATTTGCATGGTTTGTTTATCAGGGGAGAGTAGTAATACCTGTCTCTGTGTGTGCTTTTAGTGCCACCACACCCGAGTAAAATAAATACATATCAAATACAACTGTTCGCCACAGCAGTTTAAAAAGCTCTGCACAACTTTGTTGCCAGTTAAGTTTCTCTTAAACGTCCCACTCTGCAGTGAAATGGCTGTTCAAATGAGTAGTTCATTCTCCAAAGAGAAGACAGTTACACATAAGAAACAATAGTTTGATTCGATAACTTTATGCCTATGCCTTCTAAAAAGCCAAGTAGAGACAAACTCATAGTTTTGTCCACTTCTCTATTCAAATTGCAAGATCTAGCTTCAAAGGAGTTGGCATACTGTCATTCTCTTGATTATTTTGATATTATTTTGACTATTCTGTTTTTTTTCTAGGGCCTTCAAAATTTGTAATTGGAAGATCTGTAACTTACATTCTACATAGTTTGGTGAACTAGAGATTTTAGTGATCTCTTCTGTGACAGCAATAATGCTATATGCAGAGATCATTTATATTTATTTACAGCACAGTGCTTGGGATTAAAATTGTTTAATGGTGTTTAGAAATGTAATTAAAAATATTTCAGGATATTTGCAGCAATATTTTAATACCATTCTGAGATGAATAAGTGAGTGAGTGTTGTTCACATCTTTTGAAGTTCAATTTCAAGGTGCCAGATAGATTCTTACCTTGTAGGTTTATATTCACCGTATTTTAGGAAGATAGGTACTTTACCATCTTTTTGTTAAACTAATTAAATAAATTAATTAGCTAAAGCAGTTGGTGTGTTGTAAGTTCAGTATTCCTCCTGGAGATTGTATACTTCATCTTATTAGCTAAGAATTATTAAAAATAATATATATTTAATGATGTGTTTTGGATCTCTGTTATACAGCTTTTGCTAGTCTTTTCTAAGTAGATCTGAAAAATACTACCAGGAATTATATCTCTCTTTCTCCTTGAGTAAGACCATTCTTGATTGGCTAGTATTGCCTCCTACTTCTTGATATTAGCACTCAACATAAAATGCTGTGTTCTCACAACTTAACCCCTATTACTTCAATGCTAAATAGTTCTATATGAGGTCAGCATGAAACCTGGTTTTCATTGAAAACCAGCTCTTTGATTAGCAATACTTTCAGACCATATCAGCTGGGTTCCCAGTGTACTTGATAATATCATTGAATGACCCTAACTGTAACTAATTTAATTAAGACTTGATCCTTGAATACAAAATCACTCCTTTTCACCAAATCGTGATGCTCAGTGACCTATGGTAGTGGAAAATAGGCAACACAGACAGGGAACCTTTCTCTGTCATTTAACTAGTTTGTTATTCAGTTACAAGGAAAAATATATTACTAGTGTAATTCTCATGAGAATCTCTTTAACAGAGAGTAACTCCAGGTAATCATATGAAGCTGGTATTTTACACAAAAAGAATAGCTTTCACAGTTGTTCCTCTTAGGCTCTCAGAGTTTTAAAGATATTTAAGCCTCTTCCTGTCTATATTAAGTGTAACTGAATTTTAGAAGCTGAAACACTTAAGTTTCTAGAAAGCTGATGACCAGTGTTCCAGTGGTTCAGTGTACTGATAGAGGAGGGGAGGCAAAGACACAGAGAAGCAAGAGACAGGTTCAGCTTGAAATGGGTTTCAGAAAATGCTCTGAGGCTTCTTGACCAGCGTGTGTTATCAAAATACAAGATAATATGACAGCTACGTATTCTGAAACTGAACATTCCTCTTTGGGCTTATGGATTTTTTGGGGGATGAGGAACCAACCAAAAAATTAGTGCATCTCTGCTTCTAGCAGATTATTTTAAATAAAAGAAGAGAGAAATTGGAGAGGAGGAGGCTCAGGGGAGACCTTATTGCTTTCTATAACTACCTGAAGGGAGGTTGTAGTGAGCTGGGGGTCAGCCTCTTCTCTTGTGTAACTGGTGATAAAACTAGAGGGAATGACTTCAAGTTACAGCAGGGGAGATTTAGGCTGGACATTAGGAAATACTACTTTTCTGAAAGGGTGGTCAGGCACTGAAATGGGCTGCCCAGGGAGGTGGTGGAATCACTGACCCTGGAGGTGTCCAAGAAACGTTTGGATTTTGTTGAGGGACATGGTTTAGTGAGTACTATTGGTGATAGGTGGATGGTTGGACTGGATGATCTTGAAGGTCTTTTCCAACCTTGGTGATTCTGTGATTCTGTGGTAAGATAGATGTGTAGAGGGGTCCTGATCTGATAGGATGTACAAGCACCTGAGAGCCTAGTGACTCACAGTAGGCACCTAATGACTAGTAGAGGTGCTCACAAACTTGAGTTTGATATTCTGATACCATGAATGGAGTCTCAGAATCAACCAAATCATAAAGCATGGCTTTTGGAGACCACTGAGAATGATCCAGATTGGAAATGAGAAAAGGTTTTTTTGCACCATGAATAGGATTCACCTACCTGTCTCTGCAGGAATTCTCACTGCAAGTGCTTGAAATTCTTGTTGCATACCTATCTATCGAAGTTTTTCATTTTGCAATATTTATTGTGAAACAGGGCCACAGCTGTATGTTCTAACACTGATCAAAGATTTAAACTGGAGATAAAAACAAAATACAGCAAAGCAGAACAAACAAGAATCTTTAAATTGATATTTCTAACTCTAGTTTCATAATGAAAGTTTTATTTCTTCATTTCAGTTTGCAGAATTCAAGTATGGTGTTTCGAGTCCCTAGAAGGAAAACACCTATCTTAGATTTTTGAGGAAATTCATTTTTATGGGAAATTAAGAAACAAATGTATAAGTAAACTTTTGAAAAGTGATTTTATGAAACACATGTATATTCCAAAGGTATGAAAGCACACTCCTTCAGATTACTTCTTTGGTCTCATTTCAGGATACTTTTCTTAAGTTACATTGCAAATTGTTGAAGAGTTGTGATTACATGCTTTTATGGGTAATGATATTTTCCTATTCTGCTGACTTATTTCCTTATGGGAATAGCTTATAGAATTACAGAATATCCTTCTAAGTACAGAAGTACTATGACTGACTCATGTCAAGTGTTGCAGTGCTGGAATTTGATAATCTAATTTGGTCTTTGATTCAAATAGTAATAAAAAGAATGGTATTTCTTGTTAGCATTAATAAATGAGGTATGTGTCGTCTAGGAAGGGAATGTGTGAGTATTGCTGTTGGGAAACAAGTGAGACTGTTTCTTGCTTTTTTTTTTTTTTTAATTTTATTTTTAATTCATGTGCCTTTTTTTCCTGATATTTCTTTTCCATTGTATCATGCAAAATATTTTGAGTAAGCAAATTCTGTATCACATGATTCATACAGAAGAAAAGCCTCAAAAGAAAGTATGTTCTATTATATGGCAATTCTAATATCTGTTATTGTTCTCCCAGATTAATGTGCCATGAGTGGACTTGGACTGGATAAATTTTCAACTGTGTTTATATTGTCTTGAAACAATCAAAAAATGTTCTTTAGACAATTTAAATTCCTCTTTTTGAAACACAGAAAATAACTTCTATGCCTAATAGATATGTGCAAAACAAAACAAAAACATGTCAGGAGCTCTTGCATTTGTTTATGTTTTGCATTGTGTTTATCATTACTTTGCTGAGATGTACAAATGGAAAATCTTTTTTTTTCATTCTGTTGAGTGCAGTCATACATTTAAGAGTACCTATCACAAAGAGTTTCTCTGTAGGGTGTTGAACAGTATAATCTCCTTTGGCTTTTGTTAAATCCTTGACTCCAAGAATGTTCTCCACTCAATGCCTTATGGAGCACACATTTTTTTAGAGAATTTGTCTTCATGATTTGACAGGTTCTTAGGAGACTGATTATTAAGTGATCTATAGTAATAATGATATATGTATGTGTGTGTGCTTATGTGCACAGACAGATTTTGAAGGCTGAGCAATAGTGAGTGCTTTCTTAGGTCTGCTCCTATCACTTGCTGCCCTTGTTTAGCAGTGGTCTGAATGCAGAATGCAAGCCTGGACCTCCAGGTACGGGTGCTTTAGGAGGATTTGGCCTATCAATGTGAGTGTCATTTACACCCATTATCTTCTGAGGAATGCTATAGCCCATGTGCAATAGAGAAATAACGCCTGTTGGCTCGAGAGCTTTTGGTTAGGTCTTTGCTGAATCACACTCAAGATATAGGAAAGTAATACCCCAATTTTGTATTTTAAGATGAATTTTTACTGTGCAGTAACAGATACCTGTCAAAAAAACTGTCAATATGCTCTAAATATTGGCCCGATTCTGCTTTTTCTTGAGAGAAGCTTCAGCTTAGTGCTTGCTGCGGTTAGGTGGGCTAAAAATGACATAGATCCATAGTGGAGGAAGAAATGTTTCACTTCAGTATGATGCAGAGCACTGAAAATGTATGTTCTTCAGTAGGTCAAAAGAGGTAATTCTCATTATGTTTAGCACTGGTGCAGCCTAACCTTGAACATCATGTGCAGCAGTTCTAGGCTCTACAATATAACAAGAGTGTTAAGGTCCTTGAAAGCACCCAGCTGAGTGCAACAAAAAAGGGATGGAAGGCATATACTGTGAGGAGGAGCCAAGGGTACCTGGAATGTCTAGTATGGAGTAAGCAGAGAGGTGACCTCCTTGCTTTCTGCAGCTCCCTGAGGAAAGGAAGAGGAGAGGAAGGTGCTGGGCTCTGCTCCTAAGAGCCAGTGATACAGTGCAAGGGAACTACAGAAGAGTCCACCAGAGGAGGTTCAGACTGGACATTAGGAGAAATTTCTTTACTGTAAGAGTGGTCTAACAGTGAAGCAGGCTTCCTAGAGAGGTGATCAGTTCCCCTTGCCTGTCCGTGTTCAAGAGGCAGCTGGGTAATGCCATCATCAATACGCTTTAATCTTCGGCTATCCCTAAAGTGAACAGGCAATTGGACTTGGTGATCTTTATAGATTCCTTTCAACTGTTCTGTTCTATTTTGTTTTCCTCTTCTTTCTTCTTTGTTCCAAACTGTCCTAGTGCAGGGTTTCTGACAACGCTGGTGTCTGCTAGCGACTTTTCTCCAACTTACAGAATGACAGCTCCACTGAAGCTGGGCAATTGGTGTATGGATCAGCTAATGGTGCTAGGCTAAGTCCAGTGCTCTGAGGAGACTTCATGTAACAGGAATATGAAGCAAATATGAAAGATTTTTTGTTTGTATGTAATTAGGAGCATACTCTAATCAGCACTTATTAATCTTATGATGAAGGCCTTACAGATAGCTGCGTTATCAGAATATTCTGAGAACAGTCAGATGGCAGGATACCGCTCAGGTCTTGTTCTTTTTGTACAACTTTCTTTTGGAGCGACTGAGCTGAGGTGCACATCAGTTGTGCCATTCATAAAAGCAGGAGGTGCTTGGCAAAGCAGCAGTCAGTCAAAACACCGAAGCCTACTTACACTATAGATAAAGACATTCTTGTAGAAACACATAGAACAGTTCCCCTAAAATGCACAGCATTTTGATATTCCCTTCCAGGCATGCTGAACGTTTTACTCCACAGCCTGCAAGGAGGGTAGTCCAATAATGCAGTTAGCATGAACTTGTACCTGGTTCTCATCTCAAGCTTGTGGCAAGATTGTGGATATACTGATTTGGATACAGTCAGTGTGGCTGCATAGCCGTGAAAAAAGAATTAGGAGAAGGTAAGAATATGGAAATTGTGACAAGCCCTGGGAAATACTGATAAGAGTCCCAGCATGATCAAAATGTTGCCCGCTCTATTTTTACATAGATGTAAGCAGTGTAAATTGGTGTTAAATCTATCAGGCAATTAGAAGAGCTGTAAAATGGTGATGATGATGGAATGGCGCTCAAATGTACAATAACTCAGCCACAAGACAAACAACACTCCAGAATTAATTAAACTTACTGACTTCAGTGTCATTTTATAATGTATCCTCCTAATTGCTTTGTGTGCAGTGAATTTTTAAGAGCTAAATGTTGGGTCTAAAATACCACTATGTGTATTTATAGAATCATAGAATATCTTGGGTTGGAAGGAACCTTAAAGACTATCTAGTTCTAGCCCTCATGTTGTGGCAGGGTGGCCAACCACTAGATCAAGTTGCCCAGGTCCTCATCCAACCTGGCCTGAAGGGATGGGGCATCTATAACTTCTCTGGGTGACTGTTCCAATGCCTCACCACCATCTTAGTGAAAAATTTCCCCCTAACATCTAATCTAAATCTCCTTCTTTTAGTTTAAAACCATTCCCCCTTGTCTGATCGCTATCAAACCGTGTAAGAAGTCAGTCTCCCTCATGACTATAATTATAGAATCATAGAAGAGAATCATAGGATGGCTTGGGTTGGAAGGGACACACAGAATCACAGAATGGCCAGAGTTGGAAGGGATCTCAAGGATCATGAATCTCCCACCCCGTGCCACATACAGGGCCACCAACCTCCCCATTTAGTACTAGACCAGGCTGCCCAGGGCCCCAACCAATCTGGCCTCCAGGGACGAGGCATCCACAACCTCTCTGGGCAGCCTGTTCCAGCACCTCACCACTCTCTCTGTAAAGAACTTCCCCCTGACATCCAACCTAAATCTCCCATCCCTCAACTGAAAAGCGTTTCCCTTTGTTATGCAGTTATCTACCCTTTCAAAGAGTTGATTCTCCTGTTTGTAGGCGCCCTTTACGTATTGAAAGGCTGCAATGAGGTCACCCTGCAGCCTTCTCTTCTCCAGGCTGAACAAGCCCAGCTCCTTCAGCCTGTCTTCATAGGGGAGGTGCTCCAGTCCCCTGATCATCTTTGTGACTCTCCTCTGGACCCTCTCCAACAGCTCTCTGTCTTTCTTGTACTGAGGGCTCCAGACTTGGACATAGTATTCCAGATGGGGCCTCACAAGAGCAGAGTAGAGGGGGACAATCACCTCCCTCAAGGAGGACCTCAAGGATCATCAAGTTCCAACATCCCCTTCTGCAGACAGGGATGCAAACTACTGGATTAAGTACTAGATCATTGTCATGGTTTTATCTCTAGATCAGTGTCCGTTATAGGGGAACAGCAGACCCACTGGCCCAAAAAGGAGGGAGATGGAATGAAAGGGAAAAAAACAGTGGCAGTGATCTGAGAAGGAAAACAAACTTAGTTTACTAATTATAATAGCAAAAATACAAGTTAATTAGGATTGAATCTAATAAATCAAGTAAATGAGAGAGTTTTCTGAGAACCAAAGTTCTTACTCTGTTCCACCAGAGAGCAAAGAGAGCTAGCCTTATGACTTCCAGTCAGTTTTATTTTTCCCTTTTCCCACAAGTTGGAAATGAAAAAACAAAGTCTTCTGGAAGCTGTGATTCATTCCTCTTCCGGGACTGAAGCTGCAGCATTAACTCTTTAACTCCAAGTACACTGCATGATGTTATAATGTGGAATACCGATAATAAATCACAAAGCCATAACAATCAGGTAGCCCCTGAGCCCCATTCAACCTGGCCTTGAACATGGGGCATCTACAACCTCTCTGGGCAACCTGTTCCATCACTTCACCTCTCTCTCAGTGTAAAACTTTCCCTGACTTCTAATCAAAAACTTCTCTCCTTTAGTTTAAAATCATTTCCTCTTGTCCTATCACTACCCAAAGAACCCTTATACAATGAGGTCTTACTAGAGCCTTCTTTTCTCCAAGCTAAACAAGCCCAGCTTCTTCTACCTTTCTTCATAGGAGAAGTGCTCTGGCACTCTGATAATTCTTGTGGCCCTCCACTGGACCCACTCCAACAACTCCATGTCTTTCTTGTGCTAGGGTCCCAAACCTGGATGCAGTACTCCAGATGGGGCCTCACAAGGGCAGAGCAGAGGGAGACAATCACCTTCCTTGCCCTAGTGGCCATCCCTCTTTTTATACAGCCCAGGATACAGATGGCCTTCTGGGCTGCATGTGCACACTGCTGGCTCTTGTCCAAATTTTCACCAGAGCACCCAAGTCCTTCTCTGTAGGGCTGCTCTCAAGGAATTCTTCTCCCAGTCTGTACACATATTGGAATTGCCCTGACCCAAGTACACTTGGCTTTATTTAATCTCATTAGGTTCTCATGGGCCCACTTCTCAATCTTGCCCAGATCCCTTTAGATGGTATCCCTTCCTTTTGTAGTAACAATTGCACCACTCAGCCTGGTATTGTCCAAACCAAGCTGTACCTTACTGATGGTACGCTTAATTCCACCATCTGTATAATTGGTAATGATGGTGAAGAGCATCAGTCCCATGATGGACTACTGCAGGACATCACTTGTCACTGGCCTATACCTGTACACAGAGCAGAGAGAAAATGTGTTTTACATTCATAAACTACGTAACCTGTATGACTAATGGTTTTATATTTTTAAACTTTGTCACTAGAAAGAAAAACGTTTAACTTCTAAAAAATTAATGTTTTTAGCGTATTAATGATACAAGAGAATAGCTGTTCTGAAATGTAGCGTGTATGTATTTGTTGTATTTGCTCAACAAAAATGTAAATACTTCCAATTTAATACTATGTATAAGAGAAACAAATAATATGAACATGTGTCAGTTTCTAAGAATTGCATGTCATAGGCCTTTCCTTTTGTGCAGTAACTACCTTTCAAGTTTTACCAGCAAGAGTAGATGCTTAATAACTTCCAACAATGCTTTTTTTTTTTTTTTTTTTTCCCCAAGATCATTTACCTAACTGGATGGAAGTTTAAATTTATATTTCAGCTGCAGTAAGTTTATTTTATGTTGAAAAGTTTGACTCAGGTTTCAGAGTTTGAATCTCAGATATGCAGTGTTTGAATCTGAACTCTGTATATCCATTGTAGTACAGACTGAAGGTGAAAAAATGATAATGTGGAACTTGAAATAAAGTGATTTTGCTAACAGACCAGTGAACATTGTCTATTTATACAGGAATAGTGGCTAAATCGCTGCTGAGTTTACTCTATAACTTGCTGAAATAGTTTCTCCCATGGGAAGACAATGTCCCCATCTAATCTTTAGGCTGATCAGAAAGGAGAAGATTTAAGTTTTTGCACTTTAGATTAGTACTCTTGACATTGCTCTGTGATCCAATGACACGATGTTAAATGTTATTAGGACCTAGACTCAGTAATGCAGAAAATAGGATGGCATATAAATAAGAAGGGCATATAAATAAGAAGGGCAATTGTCTTGTACTGTAAGAAGCACTGAAAATGTTTCTTGTATTCTCAACAGTGTTTGGCGTGCCCTTGCTCTGACACCATGACTCAATGACACAATCTTATCCTCAGGAGAAGTGGATTTTTAAAACCTGTTATTAACTTCCTATGGGCCACACAAACAATCAGAGAACAAACTGGGGTCATTTGTAGATGTTTATTTCTTTCTCTTCTTGACACTTTCCCCTCTTGACTCTTCCTAGTGCCTGGAGCCCTGCAAAGAATCCTGGGACTTGAAGAAAAACCATTGCCAAAGCTTCTGTGAGGTATGTCAGCCCTGGGGCATTCTTTCTCACTTTCTTCCAGCTGCCTCTTTCACTTACACTATCAGAGGTGTGAGCTTTAAGGAGACAGCTAACAAACATGGGATGTTTATAGCATTTTCTTTCATTTTAATGGATACACTTGTAATAATGTAGCTTCATATGTCTGAGGGAAAAAAAGTTTTTTTTTTTTCCTAACTAAATGATCATGAAGTTTGAAGAACTGATTGGTCACACTCATGTAATATCTCGGAGAAGGTGCTATTAAATACCTCCTTTATTTCTCTCACATACCTTCTCCCTTTTCTGTTTAAAAAAAGGTTGTTTTGTTGGTGTTTTGTTTTTTTTTTTTAAGGATAAAAACATCCCAAATGTGAAAATCCTTGTGTAAGATAGCTAGGAAAAAGGATGGCATTTCATTTGCAAAGATCAGTCTGATTTTAAAAAGAATGTTTGTAACTGGATTCAGAAGAAAGGCATCAAAATTCATAATTATTCAGGATTAAGTCTTTTCTGAAGAAAACTGTTTCTGCATAGCATTTCAAAATAACCTTGTGAATAAACAAGCGTAGATCAATTAAACTAGTACAAAATGGGAGACAGATTGGTTTTGAAGCATCCTTAACTGGTTTTTAGTACAAAGTAAAACACCATTTCAGTAGAAGTTTGCTTTATTACGTAGATATACCTTTATTCAAATCAATTAAAATGTGTATTTATTATGATTTTCAGCTTGTCTTACAAAAACAGAATTGACCTTAACTGATATACTCAACTGATTTATCATCTTCATCACTGTGAATGCTCCTTTGCTGATAGAACAACGTCTTGTTTAAACAGTTTTAAATATCTTGATTAGGAAAGGTTGTCATTTCAACTAAAAACGTAAATTTTAGATCCAAATAGCTATATGTAAATAAGGATTAAAAGAATACTAATCTATTTAGCTATATTAGAAGAACAAGTAAAAATTTCTCATTAAAATCAATCCCTGTAAACGTTCTTTCACTGGAATCAGTTGCTGCTTCTTCATATAACAAAATTCTGGAGAAGTGTAATAAAGCATTTTTAGCGTGTGTAATTTATGTCATCCTCATATATCACTTCCTACTCAGGCTGTTTCCAGATATGGATGTAAAAATGTATAAATTTGGTTTAAAAGGAAAACATTTGTAGAACACTGTTCTATTGTAGTTAAAAACAGTGAGCATCCTTCTTTGATTAGTGTTTTGTGGTTGAAACTAAATTTAGAACTTCAAAGGCCAGTAATGAAGAGCAGCACATTTAGCAGCTAACTGAAAAATGAGCTGTGAAATAGGGTGAGGAAGAGAAGCCTTGAGGATGTATTATGCCTCAGGGAGCTGTAAAGTTTTTAATTAAGTAGCTGCAAATTTGCGATGTTTTAGGATTTGAAATTTGCTTGACACACACACAGATCATTTTCCTTTCTTTCTTTCAAGCTTATGTATACTCCTTAGACATTATCTGAATGTATTAAGACAGACCGTTTTCATTTGAGAAAATGAAAATTTGAGAATAAATTCATCTTTATTTACTTTGTATAAAAACTTCAGCTTTGTATTTCTCAAGGTCTGTTGTTGCTTATAAGTCCTTATCTAAGTAATGTATGCTACTGTTAAAGTAACCTTCACATGAAGAAGAAAAGGAAACATTTTGCCTGTCTCCTTTGTTTTCCAAAAGTTCAATTTCCTGCTGATTTCTTAAGTCACAGTGAAATCAGGTATGGTCAGCAGGGAGAACAGCATGAGTGCATGTTCAAGGAACACTGGGATGAATAGGAGAGAGAAGGGGACTGCTCATTTTGGCAGTCATTGCAGTAGTTATAGCGTGTCACTAAAATATATGCTGAAGAGTTTGGTTCAAAAATTTTGTACTACTCTATAAGACAGTATGTGAGAGGTACGTTAGTGGCACATTCCTGGATTCTGGAGCATAAACAGACACATACTCAGGGAGGCCTCACATGGGCCTCCTTATACTTAACCGTATTTCTCAAGTTGCTGTAAATTGCAAGCAGTATAAATTAAAAAAGTAAAATTTGAATATGGAAGATAGAGATGAAGTTGCAGAAATTACAAGAATGGGTTTATGGAGAGTAGGTTGTAAACTTGGATAACACCAGTTATGCAGTTTAACTACCTGCAGTTTCACTGGTCTTTTTGAGGGAATTGCCAAAACTGGTTATACACCAAACTAAATAAAGCACCAGCTAAAAGAGGAGGTGAAATCCTCGTGTTGTACGCAGTGTTCTCCATGGGGTTCTAGATGCTGTTTTTAATACAGCTGGAAAAAAAACTGTCAAATGTCTGAGTAGTGCATATACTGTAAAATGCATATGCTTTGAAACAGTGTCTCCGATAGCTAGGAGCTTTCTCTGAGAGGTAGCATTTACTTGAGCTTTAATTAATGTATTTAAGCTCTGTTCCCAGTTTTTTGCAGGGGAGTTGGACTAGATGACCTTTAAAGGTCCCTTCTAACTCAAAGTAGATTCTGTGACTCTATGATACTATTTTAATCTGTATTTTCTGCTGATCTTTTTATCAGAAATTTTATTTCAGTTCCATGAATAATTATTAAAATACTACCAAGGAAATAAAGATGTCCTTCTCTTAACCAATTCAGTTCAGACAGTATAAGGAAGCAAGATTTCACTTATTGTCCTAGCATGGTGTTACATAAGATATTGTGGATAGAGTTCATGAAATAAGAAGGGAGGAATGTGGAGCAGTCAAAAAAAAAAAAAAAAAAAAAAAAAGACCATCTGACCATCGCTTCCCCTGTTTTCAGATTTTTAAAAATCTTATTGAGCAAGTTTGTAGCTAGGCAATGTGAGGAAAACAAGAGAAATCTGGCAGATGTAAACAGCTTTATTCCATTAAAGATGGTGATCGTACTTGAGGGAATTTGTGCACTTGGCATGCTTTTTTAGAGGGGACTTGAATACACAAATCTTCAGGGATAGTCTTGCAAAAGATGAAAATCTGAAATTATCTTTGGAGGTCTTGGGAAATGTAGAACAGTTTTGCTTTTTTTTTTCTTCCTCTTGAAAACTTTTTTACAATTCTTTTGTTTTTCCTTTAGCCTCTTTTCCCCAAGAAGAATTATGAATGCCTAACTAGCTGTGAATTCCTTAAATACATCCTGTCTGTGAAGCAAGGGGACTGCCCAGCACCTGAAAAGGCCAGTGGTTTTGCAGCTGCCTGTGTTGAAAGCTGTGAAGCTGATAGTGAATGTTCTGGAGTGAAGAAATGCTGTTCCAACGGATGTGGTCACACATGCCAAGTTCCCAAGAACCTGTACAAAGGTAGAAATTATTATTAATATGTACTTATACTGGGCTAATAACCTCAGGCCATAGTAAAATCTCTTAGAGAATTAGGACTTTCATTTCACAGGAATTTGTATGGAGAAGACTGGAGGAAGATTCTTGTGGAGGTGTGACTGGATGCATAAAATATGGAAAGACAAAGAAAAATGTTGTTCCAGTTTCTGATTTCTTTTTTCTGCCTTACGAAGGCCATATCTGGAAATCTGTGGAATGTAAGCATATGGCTATTATGCAGAACAATCTTGCCAGTTTAGGTGAAATCTCACTTAATTCGATGCAGATGAGAGAGAATGCACCAGGAAAATATTTAACAATAAATAGTTCAAGTCATATTAATCACAAATGACATTTATGATTATGAGCCAAAAAGATAGCACTACTGAATAGGAATTGTGTGGTAACAAAGCCAAAGAACAAATCAATGTAATGTATTTGGAGTTGGTGTACTTAATGACCTAGATAAAGCCCACATATATGTTACTGCATTATTTAAATTTAAGGCACCATGAATTATTCAGTAAGTTTTTATTTGTCTGGAGTCCTGAGATTCTGTCCTTGCCATCCATCAGCAAGAGCATACAGATTTAGGAAAGATTTGTGCTTATATAACCTCCAGATTTTAATTTGTTATGTTTATTTTTAAAAAGCTTTATGTATGAAATACTTTTAAAATATGCTTCTAACTCAAAGCAACAACCATTTGTGAAAGACATTTTCTTGCTAAATTGGAGTTAGAACATTCTGTTAAAAATCCATTCTTCTTACTTTAGTGATAAAAAATAAATACTAATCAGGTATGCTGCTGATAGCTTGGGCTCTCCCTGGAGAGAGCAATCAGCAGAACTCTGAACTAAGTTTCAGGCTTAGATCTGAATCCAGTCTTATTTCCATCTGCCGATCTCCAGTTGTTTGCAACACTGAAAACACAGGATGAATGTTTGGAGGAGGTCAGAATTGTTGACCTTTCCTGGCATACAAACCTGCTAACGGTACTTGAAATAGAACAGGCTATCATGATTTTGTGCATGTTTGATTACAACAAATATCAGGCCTGTTTTGATGTTGGAAGTCAAATATGTGAAGGAGATGGTGATTTGTTTTTAAGTTAATTCTTTTAACTGAAATGTTAATGCATATTTTTAAATGTCCCTACTGATGAGAATGCATGCAAAAAATAATATACTTTGACTTTTGTATCCTGAGTTTGAATGTACAACATTGGCCATCAACACAGTCTTATTTACTTACATAACTGGAGAAAATTTGATATAGAAGACATTGAATTTGAGTATACATGAAACGAATCAAAACACTACTTGAAGTAGTTTGAATGGTAAGCAATACTGTGATCCAGAAATTCTTCTTTCAAGGGACATCAGAGCAGGCTTGTCAAACTATAAAGAACTAATATACTCTCATCCACACCGACCTTTAAAATGAAAATTATTTAAATGGACTATTTAGTTATTTCTGTCATCTTCTTGAGACTATTGAACAGAGCAGTAAACTCAGCATTTGTATTGCAGGTGTAATTAATGGTTTACATAGGCAGGGTCCATACTACAATCACTAAACATCTTGCTGCAGGCCATTCCAGTAAATGTGGCAGCCAAAGAAGGTGAAAACAAAACTAGCAGTAAACAAGTGAAACAAGATGACACATTTTTTTGGAGGGGGACACAAGATATCATATATTGTATAACTGCACACTGCAAAGTCTGCCTTTGTTTGGCCTAATTATGTAGTAGCAGAATTAACCTTCTCTAGCATTCTATCACCTATCTGCAGGAGGTGCTTTCTTGTAAGAACATATATTTTTTGCAGAGGAAGGTCAAACCCAATACAGTACTGCCTTCTCAGCTGATGAATTCAGCTAATTAGCCTCTTCAACCTGTCTTTCTGCAACAAAGAACAAATAGAAGCTGAGCAGGCTTGTTATTCATTTCCTCCAAGGGTAAATGACCTTACTGTCACTAAAAAGCAAACTCTGCAAGCATGACTGAGATCTAGTGAACACGTCTAGTACTTATTCTTACCATTTTGACAGCACTCACAGCTAGAAAGTGAACTCAGATTGAATCTAAGAGTCTGCAGAAGTTGATAGAGTTTCAGTGTTAATCAAGTTCTGGAGTTGAAAGTTACAACAATGGATATAAAATACCTGATATAACTGGATGTGCCCTCTAGTACTGAGTGTAAAAGCCAAATCCTAAAAGGATATCAAGGTAAGTATGCTTACACCAAAGTTATATGTTGAAAGTGTTTTTGGGTTTAACTGTATTTGTTTTCCCTTTTTTTTAATTGGCTTGTATTCAATAATGATCAAGTTGTCTGTATCAATGCATTTTTCTCATCTCTGTTAGGAGTAGTATTACTGCTCAGTTACACAGTCTTCAATTTTTTTTTTTTTTGCCTTTGCTCAAGATATGAAATGTTTTCTCTTACTCTTCTGTTATCTGCCTCATCCACCTTCTTTGTGTTGTCTCAATTAGTAAAGGACTTCAGAAATTTTTTCTGCTTTTCCATTGCCTATTTAATTTTTTTGTTCTATTTGGATATAATTCTATCTAAATATCTAAGATAGACTTGGTATTCTATGGATAGAAATGAGAGGAATATTTCTGCTTAGAAATAAGATCATATAAAACCATGGAACAAAAAGAAAGAGAAAATGATGTCCAATGCTTGATCACAATGGCTTTGTCTAACACCCACATATTCATCTCCAAGTAAGGGCATGAACATGTATCTTTTTTTCCACACTCATCTGATTACAGCTGAATAATTACCCATCACCTTTTTCCTTTTCAGAAATAAGTGGCTTCTCAATCTCTTTTGATCAGAGTTTCAGGTTCGTACTGCCTAATCCAGCCTAATTAATTTTGTCTGAAATGTATTAGGGAGTAATCCCTACAGCAGACCAAACTGCAGATACGAGCAAAGTGAGTTATAAAGAGAAGTTCATGATGTTTAAAAGCTAAGATGGTATAGCAGTGTCACAATAGGACAGCTGGAGCCAGAACTGTCATCCATAGTTTAAAAGTTTTTTCATGGTTAACAAAAAATAATTGCATATTTAAAAAAAAATTGCACAGCTTTAGAGGTGCTTACTTTGCATCTTTGAACAACTGTTTAGAATTGTGTTGACTTTTTTGTGTTGACAGCATGAATGTAGCTTTTACTGTCTGAAACCATTCTATGAAAGCTTTTTGAATTCCTGGGAAATCAACATTTAAAGTACAGATTCTTATGATAGAAGAGTATACAAGTATTTTTTGTAGCACAAAGTCATATGAATGTTTTGAAATACACCTTTGGAAGTGCTTCTTTCTTTTTTTTTTTTTCTTTTCTTTTCTTTTCTTTGGTGGGCTTTGGTGCTGCACACATAGAGCAATCAGTGATTTAAATTCTTCAAACACTACTTTGAAGGACTAATTTGTCCCATCAAGATGAAAGGGTTATCCATTCACATGATAAAGAGCACAATGAAGAGTAATTGCATCTACACATCTGGATATGAAATTGGTGATGCTGGTTCTACAAGAGTTTCAGAATGCACTTGAGTGATGCTCTAGTTTGTGCTGCTGAAATCCATCTGCGCACAATTACATAACAGCAGAGAGGCTGAGTTACTTGGAATCAAGCAAATCCAACTGCCCCTAATGCAGAGCAGATGGAATTTTCTTAACATGCAAATTGTAGGATTATTGTACATTGTAATTAAAGAAGGATTTTGAAACACAGAAATCAGAACTGACAGGATCTATGATGTTAGTTATATTAGACTAAGACAACTGACTGTTGAATGATACGCATGGTTTAAGCTGTGATGGTACTGCATTTATGTACTGAATTTTCCTTAGGTTGATTTTAGGTTTCTTTTGTATTGAACTGGGGCTAATTATTGAATCACATTTAGGAGAAGACCTCTTAAAACATAAAAGTAAAATTACTTGGTCATCTAAGATTCACTATTCCAGCCATCTATGACAGACTGAGTAGAAACATTCATATTACAATTTATTGAACCAGTGTATACAGCTGTTCTTTTATTGGCCCCCAATGAAATGGTGAAATATAAATATATAAATATAAAGATAAAACACATACAATAATTTAATAAGAAGATTTATATTTCAGCATAGAATTCTTGTGTGTAGCATATCCCAAAGTGACAAAATGATGCACAATTAAATATATGAGCTTCTAATATCTATCTAGGGAAATGCTTGATACGTTGATTTAATCAGAAGATGCCAAATTTGATTTTGGTGTTCTCCTTCAAACTGCTACAAAAATAGTTTCAAAGAGACAATGCTATCAAGTGTCAAAGCAACAGAAATAACTGTCCTTCAGTAACATAATGTAATGAGAAATTACTCTAAATATTATAAAGACAGCTTGGGCTCTGAAATGTAAAAATTGGAGTGACAGACACGTCATACACTATGGCTGCATGCTGCTCAGGAAAAGGCAAGCAGCATACTTACATATATAAGATGAACGCAAAAGATTGAAAATAATTCTGCTACTGTAGTCTGCGTTGGTAAAGGCTCTTCTGGGGACTGTGTCTAGTTTTAGGCGTGGCTTTGGAGAAGGACTGTAGTCCAATGGAAGAGTTTCAACAGTATTACTGCAAGGATAATCAGAGGAAAAGAAACTCTTGGAGTGCACCACAGTTATTAGACTGAAGAAGAGAGCAATGAAAGACATGACAACAATCCTGCAGTGCTCAGAAGACTTCTCCATAGGTGAAAGATATAATCTGTTGTTCATGATGCATGAACACAAGTACTGAGTTTAAAATGCAGCAAAGAAGACTAAGCAAGGGAAAATTTTATAATGTTAAGGGTAGACAAGCAGTAGAAAGAAATGAAGATTGCCAAGTGATGCTGTGAAAATTCCATGATGAGAAGTGTACAAAGACACAATTGGGTGAAAATCTGAATGGCAGTATTGTTGATTCAGCTTGAGATCAAAGGATTTTTCTCCAGGTTATCAAAACATATATGGAAACTGAGATCAGTTTTAACTCACAGCTCTCAGATCCTTACTTTTCATTCTTAAATGAAATAAATAATTTTGAAGATTTTTTTTTAATTTTACTGTTGCCAGTAATGAAAACTTCAGAAATTTCTGCTTGTGTCAGCCTACTCGTTCCCTTCTTTTTTTCTTCTGAACTGACCAACCAGCTTCTTTTTTATTAGTGTTTTTTATACACTTTAACCTCAAGATGGCTTTTTTTTCTGATTTTGTAAATTATTCAAATATTTCCATCTTTATGTTCCTATTGCAGGTGTTCCATTGAAACCCCGGAAAGAGTTAAAATTCATAGAACTCCAGTCTGGAGACCTGGAGGTGAAGTGGTCTTCAAAATTCAATATTTCCATTGAGCCTGTGATTTATGTTGTTCAGAGGAGGTGGAATCAAGGAATCCATCCTAGTGAGGATGATGCTACTAACTGGCAAACTGTGGCACAGGTCAGTTCTTTGTAAAATGGTAAGAACCCCTAGCTTCTATAAAGTTCTTCAGATCAGAGAAGAGTTAGATCACATAAACTGAGAGACAGATGCACAGATATCCCTTTTTGGTGTCTCTCTAAGTCACAAGATAGCCACAAGCAGGGTCTAGATCTCCAAGGCTTTACTCCATTGCTCAATGAGCTATTTAAAAGACTTATTCAAGAAAAATGAACTTCAATATTTTGACTTTCAGTTTTTCAGTAACAGAAACATCAAATAGTTTTGATATTTATAGTAAATGGCATCATTATAAATGTGTGAATATATTAGCAAAAAAGAAAATATTTCTTTCCCTGCCCCCAAAGGAAATGACATTCAGAGGTTTATGTTTCCAAAATTACTTTATTTTGTAGGTTTACTCTGTATAGGTAAGGATCTATAGATGTACCTGGAATCTTGATTTCCGTAAGATGCTCAGTAGAACTTTTGTACAAGCACATACTTGTTATCTATTCAGACAGGTATTCCAAAAAGCCACCAATCTATTGAAAAATGTAGAATTAGATACCAAAATCTACTGAAGGAATCATGTGAGAGTCAGCCTTTTTAAAGTCAGCGTGAGCCAGTGCCTGGCCTCCGAGGCATGGCTTCAATTTTAGCAAAATGCTGTGGAATATAATTGATCAAAAGACCATTCAATTTTTAAAAGCATAAGTGTTAAGAGTGAAACCTTTTTTATCTGTAAAGTCACTTTTTCAGATGTTGCCCTCCTAATTCAGAAAGACCTATGATGTCATGCTTTTATCACTCAGGGCAATCCAGGCTGAAAATGTAAGATTCATGAGCAAATATTTCTTAATGGGAAGCAGCCAACAGAGCATAAATTTTTGCTTAGGTTTCTTCCCAGTTTCAATCTGTTTCTTAACATGCTGACAGTCCACCTGCATGGCAGACTTCCAATCATTTATCTTAACTGCTTTACCATCATCTCCGCTGACAAGAAGAAGCAAAATGTTGATTCTGAAAAGACTTGCAAAACATCATTGCAGCTAGGAAAAAAAAGAAAGACAGAACAATCCACAAAATAATATAAGGAGTTTGAATTCTGTGGCAGTCTGTTTTCATTCTCAGTTCAGGTTGCATAGGGAAGAGGATCTTAAAATAGCGTCAAGCTTGTAAAACCGAACACTCAAAAGTGAAATCTTTAGCTTTACTGTTGTACTACAGGGGACTGTTACAATGTTAGAGTCCTGATCAGGGAAGGTCACCTGCAGCAGAGCTTGGCATGAAATGCAGCCTGTACAATTTCATCCCAAGGAACGTGCACAACTTCACACCTGATAAAGTTGCAGTGACTTACTTTTGTCTCTTAGTTGAGGTTCACATCTTCAGTCTGTGTTCCCCATCTCAGAAAACAGCTTCCTGCTTATACTGCTAGGAGAATACCACTTAGCAAACATAAGTCAGATGTGAACTGCTACTTGCTGTTATGCCATGTAGCTAGGCTGTAGAAACATAGCTCTTCTGCAAAGATAGCATATTACTACACTTTTCCTCATCCCAGAAATAGACCTCTTGCACATTTCTGGGAAGAAGCACTATATACAGTGGTGGAGCTTGTACGGATATGTTCTTTCTCACATTGATGTACAGGAGAGAGGGCTTCAGAAATGTCTTCCCTTCACAGAATGGTAAAAATCCTGATAGCTAACTTTCTTGACAGTGTGCAACATGCAGGCAGAAGGACTGAGTTATTCATTATGGGAGGAGAAGACTCATCCAACTTACTTCTTTCTGAGAACTTTGATGTCCCTACTATGTCTTGAGAGACATATGTTGGATTGTGCGACAGACTCCACTGGGGATGTCAGTTCCAAACAAGCTTCAGGATGCCTGGGTGACTTTGTAAACCATGTGCACTTAGTGGGGCATAAAGGCTGGGCACCCTTGAGGGGCACTAGTAATAAGAATTTCGGTCTCTATAGTCATGCCACCTCAGTGGCATTTGTGGTTTTAGACATCCTGCTGGGCAATCAAATTCTGGATTTGACTGGATGCGTTAGAATTGATTTTGCCATGTCAGCAGCAAAGATGAATGTCCAATTTGACTAAAGTGACTGTGTACATCTCCTCCAGACTTTTCTTGTTCATATAACTGAGAATTTTTCTTCTATGATTCCAAAGCATTGGGCTCTGAGACTTTGATTATATATATATAAAGAACTCCTGGGGCGTGGCTGTCCGTGGGAGATGATGCCCTTTCATTATTCTTTTTCCTACTTTTGCTAGAGGGCATGCTCAGAGCAGAGGAAGATCAACAAGGCTGTAGGCAAGGTTCTGAATTTCCTTATGCCTGTATATTGCAGAGTTATATGCCTGGAATTATGTGAAGTTTTTGTCTGCACTTTCTCAAAAGAAATTTCATAGTATTTTGTCAGAGCTTTTCATAGTTTTCTATTTTTCTTTTTAACTATTCATTTACAGGTGAGGCTATAATTTTAAATAACCAATTATTACTTATATATAAAAGACACGCACCAAAATCCTTAGAGTAGTGATACAGAAATTCTATCAGAATTGCTTAGCTTCTACACTGCTGAATTGTATTTTTTCATTCTCCTCTCTCCTTATCCTAACTAATTTTATCTTTTTCTTACAAGAAGTTGTTGATACCTTCAGCTTGCTTTGTTCAGAGGAAAAGTCTTGCCCATAAATATGGAAAATGTCCTAATTCAAACTAGCATGCAACGTCCAAGGCACTAAGCAGTATTTTCTCTTAACCTCTCAAACAGATGATGGGATTGAAGATAGGTCATCTGTGCTGTGGGTAGGTACTTTAGTCATAAGTCAGTTGTAGAAACAGCAGGGAAGGATTTCTCTAGGCATGTTGAAGTCAAGAGCGAAGACAGGATGAGGGACTTCTTTCAGGAGGGGACTCAGAACCTAAACAATTTTGGACTGCTGGGAAAGGATTAGAACTATCAGTGCTTCTTGAACGTGGCAGCACTGTTTGATCTGTGGTCTCTTGGACCTGAGATGCACTCTTGAGAAGGGATGTCAGGCTATTCTCTGTACTCTCCAGATTGTGGTATTCCATGCTTTTCTTATATAAAGTTGCATCCATACTTTTGTTTTTGTTGAATTTGGGATGATGATGTGTTGCCTGGTGTTTATGTTTGAGGTCTCATTTTTTATATTATTTCAAATAATGTGTATTAGGATTGGAACCTAAATGTAAAACCTTCGTCTTTTAGGTTAATGGATAAATGCGTAGCCTAATTATTACCTCATAATTGTTTAGGGGTGATCTTTTTGTTTTGTTTTCCATTGATTAAATTCTTTAAAACATTATGTCCTAAGACATTATTAGAAGTTTTTTAATAATTACTCTAATAGCTCTTTGAGAACTAACTGAAAAAAATATTCAAATTACCAACAGAATAGTATAAGATTTCTCAGCAGTATTTAGCTCTTTCTCAGCAGTATTTAGCTTCAACTATGTTACATCTATCTAGAGGTTAGTTAGACCAAAGCTTTTTATAATGCAGGAGCTTTAGTTACAGATGCATGTCTTGCATGCCACTAAGACTTTGCCAGCAAAGTCAATAGTGAAAGAAATAAGCCTAAGGCCTGTTCATAAATGAAAATAATTTTAGTGATATGAGTTGACACATTATTTGATCCTACATCTCACAATCGCCACACAAAGAATGACAGAAATGAAATCTGGTGTTTTAAAGGAGCCCTAACAGAATAACTGGGCTGGTGCAAAGAAATGACAACTGAGATTTCTCAGTTGAGGAACATAGAGTCAATCAAGTCTTTTCACATTATGCCTGCCTTCTAGCTACAAGGACTGATACTAAAATAATGCCACCTATTTTATTATGTTGTCCCATGATGTCAGAGGCAAATGTTGGTGCCATGGCAGTAAAGGCTGAACCTTCCTGGCAATATCCCATTACATTTTGTTGCCATGCGACAGACAGCAGCAGAGGAGCTGTCTGATAAAATGGCATAGTACATGGAAGAGTGTATGAAGAAAATGTGTGGAATTGAATTCCTCCGTACAGAAAAAATTACACTCTTTGACATTCATTGATGCTTGCTGAATGTTTATGGAGATCAAATAGTGGATGTGAGCACAGTAAGGCAGTGGGTGATGTGTTTCAGTAGCGATGACAGCAACAGTGGGTCACCTATTTCCTTCATATTCACACACAGTCCTGCTACCCATTTTTCTGAATTTTCTTTGTCAACAAGTTGAAGGGATTAAGCACAGGTTAATAACTACAAACTTTATTGGTCAAGTCTCTGAAAATACTGTTGCTGAAGAGCTGGAGCAAATTTCTGAAGTTCTGACTATCTGATTTAGGTTAGCAACTGCTGCTTTCTTCCATGCAAAGCATGGAAGCAAAAAGCAGAAATTTTTAGAATCATATAATATCTTGTTTTTGAGAGGACCTTAAAAATCATCTAGTACTAAGTCACAGATACAGGTGGCTCTCACTGGAAAATGTTGCCAAGTAACTTGTCCCACCTGACCTTAAATGCCATCAGAAATGGGGCATCCATAAATTATTTGGGGCTGTTACAGTGTTTCACCATCCTCTAAGTAAAGAATTTTCTCCTTACATCGAATTTAAATCTCCACTCTTAATTTAAGATTGTTACCCCTTGTCCAGTCACTATCAGACTGTGTAAAAGATTGTTCTCCATCTTTTTAATGTTTCCTTGAAGTACTGGAAAGCCACAATGAGGTCTCTGTAAAGGCTTCTCTTCTTCAGGATGAAGAACCATTCTTCGTAAGAGAGGTGTTCCACTCCTCTGATGCTCTTTGTGGCCCTCTGCTAAACCCACTCCAATCACTCCATCTCTTTCTTGTGCTGGGCTTCTCACAGCTGAATATAGTATTCCAGATGAAACCTCATGATGGCAGAGTAGAGTGTGACAATCATGTCCCTCACCCTGTTGGCCACCCTTCCTTTGAGGCAGCCCAGGATAATGTTGGCAAGTGCATGCTGCTAGCCCATGTCCAGCTTTTCAGCCACCACAGCTCCCAAGTCCTTCTCTGGAAGGCTGTTCTCAAGGAATTCTTCTCCTAACCTGTACACATTTTTGGGATTGCCCCAACAAAAGTGCAGCACCTTGCACTTGACCTTGTTGAAGGTTCATGTAAGTTTTCGTCTCAAACTTGTCCAAGTCCCTCTGGATAACATCCCTTCCTTCTGTTGTGTCAACTGCACCACTCCACTTGGTGTCATCACCAAACTTGTGAGGGTGCATTCAATCCCACTGTCTAGATTGCTGACAAAGATGTTAAAGAGCACTGACCCCAAGACAGAGACCTGAGTGATCCCGCTTTTTACCTGGACATAGCACTATTGTCCACAGTTCTCTGGCTGTGGCCATCCAGCCCATTTGTTAGCCACCAAATAATCCAGCCTTCAAATCCCTATCTCTCCAATTTAGAGATAAGGATGTAATGTGAGATATAATGTCAAAGGCTTAGAGAAGTCCAGGTAGACTCAACTGGTCTTCTGTTGTTGACTGATGTAGTCACCCTATTGTAGAAGGCTACCATACTGGTCAGGCACTTTGTGAAGCTCTGTTCAGTTTCTCAGATTACCGCATTGTCTTTCTTCTGGAATTACTTGGCATTCATTGGAAGTGATGCTGAATCTTATATGGTAGGTTTTTGAAGTTAAAGAAAACAACTGTTATAAAAATAAATAGAGTGCCAATAAATTTGTTAATGAGATTTTATCTTGGGTCATAATAATATTTAGTATTTGTTGTGCAGTTTATTCAGACATGTGCAAGACATTTACTTCAAGCTTATGTGTTTTTTGATTAAAGTATTAAAATAGCAAAAGTGAGAGCTGTTAAATGAAATGTGGATAATTGAAAGGTAAATTGAAATGTGAAATAGCCACAAATAGTTTCTGATGAGCTCTACAGACACTATTTGCTCTGTACTTGGTAGTGATTGAGCTGTTATCAGAAGGCTGTGTTCAGTTCTGATGTTTGTATCTTAGAAAAAAAATCAGAAATTGTACAAGCCAGCTGCTTACAAGCTTACAGGAGAAGAATAAAAACAGGCCTCAGAATAAGAGTGTTTAAAGCACCTCTTACTGAAAGAGTTCAGAGTGCATTTATACTTCTTCTGTATGTCAGTGGTTAAGACACTCACTGCAGATGTTGGAAATGGAACTCATGACACATCAGCAGTGAGTGTTGTTGGAGAAAAGATCATCTCCTATGACCTAAGAAAAGTCTCCAGAGAAGAGTTAAGGCTACTATTATCATTTTGACCTAACTGCCAAAGATATGAAGGAGGATTCACTTTCATTAGCTGAGGGCTTTGTGTTTCCTATATACCAGTTGGTGGTTTTTCCATGTTTAATTTTGTGAAGTCATTTTGGAGGCCTGACTCTTTAGGGTCTGGAGAAATGAGTCCATTGATTTGGGGTAATGAATTCCCTAAAAAATCATCAGTTGATTAGCTAAGTCCAATCTGTTTGGTGAAGGTTATGATAACTGAAAATATCATTTTGTGAATTTAACACTTGACCAATTTTCTAAATGTCACTTTTTTAGAAGAGACCTGCAATGCACTGTAAAATTTGGTGGCGACATGGTTTTGTTCACAACTGCTGACACTTGTGTGTACTGAAGAGGTGTGTCTGCTACCTCCCAATCTGACTGATGGGTGTTACATTGTAGAGAGCACAACTAGCCCCCTCTAAGCAGACCGTAACCATGACATTTTCCCCACCAGACAACAGATGAGCGGGTTCAGCTGTCAGACATCAGAGCAAGCAGGTGGTACCAGTTCCGCGTGGCAGCTGTGAACGTGCATGGGACAAGGGGCTTCACGGCACCCAGCAAGCACTTCCGCTCCTCTAAAGGTGAGTTTTGGTTCCCTGCATCTGGAGCACATCTTCTGCTTGCTCAAATGTGGAGTGCTGCCTGTTTTTGTGACAGGAGGTGGGGCTTTTGGATGTTTTGCCATTAGTTTTAGAAATGGTGTGAGGTTTGTTTGAAGTCTGCCCAAGAATTAAAGGTTAATGGTATCATTATTCTTTTTATCAGTGAGGAGTCTCAGTAAATAAACCTCCTTTTAGACATTTTCCATGCTATTGGTATCAAACAACAAGACCCTGACCACAAAACATGGAGAATGGTTTTCAATGTTTTATTCCAAGAGATCTCTCCTATGTTCCTTTATAGTTATAGGAAATTTGTTACTGTCATATGTTTAGCAGAGTACAGAAATATTTGTCACCTACATCTAAGTAATTGGAGCATCATTGTTTTAATGGAAATAGGGCCTGTCTCAATATGACTCCCTCCCTTTTAGCACTAATAATAAGGGCTTAGGAATAATAAGGGTGTGTTTAGCAGCATGTTACTTTTCATTGGGAAGGCATATTAGCCAGTCCATTAAGTGTTGCAGGAATTTTTGTTGCTGTTGCTTGATTTCTCAAGGGATGTATTTGGGCAGTAACTTTGAAAATGGATCAGTAATTGGTACTAGGAAGATGGGAGCTCAAACAGATCTCCCCTCCTGTGAAGTTTTTTTCTGATGCACTTTTGACCCATGTGAATTAGAGCTTTTCCAGATGACTTTCAAGCACAGTATCACAGGCCAGAAACCATCCCCAATAATCTGGATGTGGTCACCCTCTCTTACAGAAAGTTAATAGTCTGGAAATAGCCAGACCATACTAGTTGGCTTTGGTGCCAAACAATGAGATTTAGCAGTCTTCACAATGTTACTAATGGAGGTGAAGTTTATAATAGATAGACACGTCTTTGTTTTGGTAGTGATGGAATCTTTACACTTTTATGAAGAATACTTAGAAGAATGAATTTCCTTCTCCTGTAGAGTTGACTTGCAATATAAACAGTTGCTATTTATGGATTTTCATGTTAGCTTTTTCTTTCATTTTGGTCATAATCGATCCCATAAAAAAAATCTTACTATAGGTACAGTTATATAAGCATGCAAGTGCTTTTAATAATATGGATGTTTTAATTATTTACTGAATAAGTTTACATTCAGCTCAATAATTTTTAATGCTGTAACCTCATATATGATAAGGTTTGTTGGCATGGTCATCCGACTATTGCTGTGAGATAAAGTATAATTTTAAGAATTTGTTACAATTTCTAGTACACAGTTTCAGTTACATAAAAAATGCAGTTTGTCCAAACTATGATGAGCTTACTGCAAGGACTAAGCAGCAGCAGTAGCTTTCTCTGATTTTTCTCTTGAGATGCAGTTAAACAGATACAGTGCTTCATTGCTGAAATGGGCACCAGCTTTCTTTTAAACTCACACCACGGTCAGTTGTTTTTCTGAATTGCTAAAGATTTTCCAACTATTCTGCTTGAAAACACTACAACTGCATTTACATAAAGATATATAATGATAACACTGGGATTTTGGCTTGAGCATGACATTTGTATAAAATTATGTTCCAAACACGTCCCTGATGGTTGTGCTCACCACAGGAGCATATTGTTCAAAACACCTACATTAGTAATGAATGTAAGAACATCTGTGTTAAGTCATACTGAACATCTCTTTAGCTCAGTATTTGACCCTATCCATAAATGGGTTTCTGGAGAACAGTGTGACAGCATAATAAGCATACAGAGCTATTTCTTCAGAATAATCTCCTACCTGGCAGTGATTTTCAGGAGCTTGAGGTTTTGAAATGATTGTATGTTAGATACCAGAGCCCGCTTCTCCTGCACTCTCCGCAGTTACTTCTGAAGCATTGCTCTCCAGTAGTACTGCTCAGGGCTGTCAGGTGGCAGAGAGCACTTTGAGCACTTCTAGGACTTTGCAAGAAGTACAGAAGCTAGCAAAACATCCCCATGCTGTTACATAACAAATGAAAACAGCAGAAAATACACAACTAATTCTGTTCAAAAGTTGGCAGTAACCCTCACCTGCTGTTACCCTCACAGTAACAGGTTTCAAATCTGAGCTCCTGCACGTGACAGAGCATTGTGAATTGCCAAGCAAACAAAAGGAATACAGTTGGCTGTCAGCTCTGTAGTCAGTCATCTTATTCCATCCATTCATTTGAGTATTTTAAAAGCTTTATTATGTTAGTGGCTATTGCAAAGATACCACGTTTACCAGATGAAATCTGGAAGCATTAAGTGATTGTGGTGACTGTCAGGAAAGACACTAGATTGTCAGTATCTCTTAGCTGTGAGAGATACTGTCATAGCACTAACAGTTATAGTTAAACTATTTATTACTACTTTGGAACTCAGAGGGAAGTGGTTGCCCCTGCCTGGCAGAGAGGCAAGAAACTACTGATCACATGTGCCTGTTTTTTGGGTGCCAGCATCTGTTCATTCCTGCCGAGCTCCTACTGGCATATTTAATCTCTGTTATCGAAAAGGAAGGAGGATTTTGGCACCTCCCCTTTGAAAGTTTGCTGACTCTCTTTGGTACATTTGTGTGAAGTGTGGACAGAAGCTCATATCAGCTCTTGTACTGTTTCATTATGTTACACCAACGAGCAAAAGAGGATTTATCATCTTCATCAGATTTATCAACTTTTTTTTTTTCTTTTTTTTCTTTTTTTTTTTTCCCAAAAGGAAATCCTTTGATTAGGAAATGTGACAGCAATTCCTAAAACAGTTTCTCACACAAGATGTTAAACTTCTACCAGTTGGTCATAAGTGGGGACAAATGTGATATATAATCAGAATATTGGGAACAGTATGGAACCACAAAATCTCTGTCACTAAATATTTTAAGCTGTTAAAAAAAAACATTCAGAAACATTGGTGCCAAAATTACTTAGAGAGTGACTTACTTGTCTGGTAATTATGATGCTGTTTATACTGTTTTGTGTCTTTTGCAAATGCAAAAATGTGATTTCTAAGTAGATACAACAAAGCAAGATTTTTTAAAAATTCAAAATAACCTTACATCTTCTGAGTTATGTAATAACTTTTATTTCACTAAAAAACTCCTTATTACCCAAATTAGTTTAATATCCCAGTCACGAAAAATATAAAACCAGGAAGACAGAATAGCATTTCATCAAGCATTTCAGCTATAAAGGTTCTGCACCATTCTTCATCTGCTTGTGTTTTGATTATTTATCTGCTGTAAATGTTGATAGTCTTATACTGTGAACAGCTGAGGTGAAGGTTTATTAGCTATTTTACACTGCCTCATGTATTCATTTATGGATTCAGTATGTAAATAATAAATAATCAAAGTGACACAGCTGAGATAAATAATTTATGAAAGGTTCAGAGAATAAACTGTGAGAATTTTTTTATGCTGTTTATTTATTCCTATAAAGGGACACAAAGTGTTTATATTGGCCTATCTGGCATAGCTCTTCACAGGGAACAAAGCCATGCTTTATTTTGCCATAATTTGATACCAAAGTTACAAGAAATGTGGAATAGATTATACATATCTCCTTAGAGCAGATAGCCAGAAGATGGAGTTAATACTGCACCTAGAAGAATGGGTCCTTTCCTAAAAGTAGGACTCCGTATGGATTTTCAGGTTGATACTGTCAGTGAAAATGAATCAAAGCTTCCTGGTACTCTTGATAGTGATTTCCACTTCACTTTTTTTTTTTTTTTAATTGTGTTTTCTTTCCTTTTCATCTTCCACTGAGTGACAGTAATTTGCAGCAATAGCAAAAAAAAAAGCTAACAGAATGTCTGGCAGAATATTTTTGATCCCCAAAGACATGAATATACTTCTCATAGTTTAACTGGTCCTCTCCAAGCTGTTTCTTTTAGTTTGGAAGGAAGAGAGAACTGATCCTACAATCCAAAAATAAGTCTATTTAGGAAAAAAAAAAAAAGAAAAAAAAAGCTAGGTTTCCGTTTCCTTTTCTCCCATTATGTGGACACCAGATAGCCTAACCCAAATTGCCAGAAGCTGTTTGGCACTAGTAATTCAGCTTGTGTAAGAGTTTTTAGACTATTTTTTCTAGCTTTTAGGTTCTATGATGACAATGACCTCTCGGTAAAAGATATTACTGTTAAGTAGAGGAATCAGCATTAAGCATTTCCATATAATATATTATTTTGTGGTCTGTAGTTAGACACTGTGCTATTTTCACAGGCTAAAAGGGGTTGTAAGATCAACACAATGAGCCCAAACCTGATCCTTCTACCTTGCTAGTGGTTTTTATCTTCACCATAAAGGCAGCTGCTAGCATACACAGGATGAATTGTCAAGCAAAAGGAAGCAGACAACATTGTTTTCACAGCACATAAGTACCATGCTGGATGAGATTTCATGCATGCATTACTGAGTGTTAGTAAAACCAGAACAGACACCCACTCCTGGCAATAAAATTCTTTCTGTTGCTCCTTTGAGACCAATGATTTTTTTATACTGCTGCACAGCTGGTTTATGTGTGCCATTTCCATTGGGCAAAGCCAGTCCTCTTACTTATGCCTTGAAACTGTTTAATAGTTGAAAACATGTCTGTAGAGCAATTTCAGCAGATTTTTAGAGTTGGCATACTTAATGTTTAAAAGATAGCAATGGATGATCTATTTTAAGTAAGGAGAAAAAAATATCTCATTAGAAGAAGTTTAAACAGGAGTCAAACTTGCTGTCATTTTTACAGCTCAGGATGGAAATTCCATGTTTCAATGTCATTATTTCCTCTGTGACATATATATTTTAAATCATTTATTGTTTTCATTACACTTGCCACATTTAAAGCTAAAGTGAATGTTTTGCAGCAATGTACAATGCAATTCTTGTACTTACCCTGCACATGCTTTTTTACTGAGGTGGCAAGTTCCTTCTAGATCCTATTTGTAGAAAGAATTTTGTAAAATATAGTGTCCATCACTATGTTTAAAAATATGATTGTGGAAAGATGTGCGTTTTGAAATGGTGATGTGAAAGTTTTTTTTCCTTGTATTAACAGCAAGGAATCTTCCCTTCTGGAGACTGGAGACAGAGTTTTTCTTATGATGGCTGAGTAGCCAGCAAGACAAGCATTTAAGTCCCTTGGGAATACTCAAGCCAGATACAATGCAGACAAATGCAGTACTTACTCCATGTGCTGGAACAGCAGCCTCAGCCTTGACCTAATGAAGCTATCATTTCTAGCAGTGAGAAGTGATTTACTTGTCAGATGGCTGAGACCAGAATTTTAAGATTTGAAAACAATTGTCTGTGCCAAATTCTAGTATATATAAGGTTTTTTCTTTTATTTGATCTGTAGCATAAACAGCCAAGGAAAAGCTGCAACAGCACTCTTTCTGCAAACCAAAGTGTTCAATGTAATACTCAGATAAATGCATTTAAATAAAATTTCAGAACTTTAAATTTGAAAAGCTGTCCCTTCCAGTAGTTTAACATTCACATATCTAAATAATACATGTGGGCAGTCAGTCAAAGGGACCACGGGTATATGAACACAAAGAGCAGAATGGTTGTTAGCTTTACAGTCATTAGAATTCCAGTTTAGCTTCATAGTCAGGTTAACAAAAGTGTATAAGCTCTGTAGACCAGTACCAGTTACTAGACTTAGAAATATTTCAGCACAAAAGTTGTGTATGGCTTTTTGTGTCTGGATAGACATAAGCATAATGGAGTGCCTTGTAGAAGAATGAGTTTCCATTATTTTTCCAATAGAATTGAGAAGGCTTAAAAAAAAAAACAAAAAACAAACCAAAACAGAAATAAACTACAATTATCTCATAAATGGTCTGTATGCCTAATGAAAGAGTAAGTTGTTAAAACTATATAAGAAGGGCATTTTGCTTACTTTCTTGAGTTTTAGAGATATTAAGGGTGTTCTCATTTTTTAAGGGTGGGGTGTTTTATTTGCTTCTTTGTTTTTCTTCTCGGTAGTAACAGAGGTCACAATACATTGCCTTGTTGCTATTCTTTCTTACTTCAGATCTTTCAAATGAGGAAAACATGAATGTTCCTGTTTTTTGGTGTAAAAAAATTATACTTCTGTCAGTTATAAAAGTGATGAGTGGTATAGAGAGACATAAAATTAGATGAATAAATTATGTCATCATATGGAAGTAATATGCAATGTATTCTCAGCTGATATAAAGTGCTCGCTAAGTGGCTTCATATTTCAGGTATACCCAGAATCCAGGAAATATTTTATTGTTGGTTCCCCAAAATCCAACAAAAGTTTGTTAGTTTTTGTGTTTTTTTCCTCCTTTCTTTCAGGTGATTAAATGTGAAATTGTAATGCTTGTCAGTGTTCAAGAGGGATTTGGATAATGTCCTTAGTAATATACTTTAACTTTTGATTAGCCTTTATGTGGTCAGACAGCTGCACTAGATGATCTCTGAAGATCCCTTCCAACTATTGTGTTGTGTTCTGTTCTATTCTAATTTTTTTCATCTTTGATCATTTTACTTATTTCTGTGTAGGTCATTCCAAAATTAATGCCTCCTATTTATTTCCACGGAAACTGCAACATATACATGTACAAGGAGCACAGCATGACTATTTGATATAGTAAACTCTCAACTACAAAGCACTATTTTTCAACAGTCACCATCATTAGTTATGCATTTTTGCCAGTAATGAATAAGTGCCTGCATGCTGCTCCCATAAAAACCTGCGTCAGTGCAGGTGACCCACTGTTTCCACAGCTGCTGCAACAGTGTTGTTGCTAGGAGTATGTTGTCCACACAGTCCATCTTACATTGGTCTGAACAGATAAAAGTCAGAAGACGCCAAATTCAGACTATACAGTGGATATGGTAGGACAATCCAACCAAGACTGGCAATGAGACTCCATGGTCTTCAAACTGGCATGCAGCCTGGTGTTATCATGTTGCAAGAGAAAGACTGTTGTCTTCTCTAGCCTGTCTCTGAAAGTTTGAGTCTTCATCTTAGTCATCATCATGATATTGCAGTCAGAATTGATGGTTTGTCCAAATTCCAGGAAATCCAGAAGGTTTACCTATCCCTATTCCAAAAGACAGTGCATATCACTTTATCCACTGTCTGGAACTTTTTCTTCAATGGGAAATTCACATATCTTCACTCTGTGAACTGCCATTTTGACTCCAGCTCGTAATGGTGACACCACATTTTGTTACTGGTAACAGTGCGATCCTGGAAGCTGTCACCTTCAGCCTTGTATTGGTTCACTGGGCCCTGAGAAGCCTGCATATGTGGTTCTTTCTGTTCCTGTATGAGCACTTGTGGAACGCAGCCTAAAGCAAATGTTATAATATTCAAACATTGCCACCATTATTTCCAATGCATTTAGGCTTATATTGAACTATGTACACAGTTCCCATCAATTCACACAGATGAGCTGATCAAGGTGCTCTTCATTCCGTGGTGTGACAGCTGTGCAGAATGTGGCTTGTTGTCCACATTGCTGTCACCACTGCTGAAATGCACCACTCATCGCCTCACTGTGCTCACAGCCACTGTTTGGTCTCCATAAACATTCAGCAAGCATCAATGAATATCAGTGGTTGCCATTTTTTCCACATGGAGGAATTCAGTTCCACACCTTTTCTTCATTCACACTTTCACTTCAGACAACATTTTGCCAGACTCTCACTCTGCTGCCAGCTGTTGTTCAGCAACAACATGTAATGGAATATTGTCAGGAGAGTTCACTCCCTACTGCCATACCACCACCATTTGCCTCTGACTTCGTGAGCCATAAAATAGGAGGCATTATTTTAAAGCCACCCTCGTAGATTATTATTTTCCCCAGCTTAGTCTACTATTTTTTTTTTCCTAGAAAATGTGGTACTTTCAAATTTCTTGCTTTTTCATGCCTGTCATTTGCAGAACTCCTTCCTTTTTATCTTGATGTCTATGACTGCTCTTCTGTTCTTCTTCCTCCTTTTAAAAGACACATTTCAATGGCAGTTGCTAGGTTTAACAAAAAGGTTGCTATTCCTTTTCTTGTAGGGCAGAAACACTTAACAAGGAATTTTGAAGAAAACAAACAAATTTGGTGTTTTGCTTTTAGTTCTATGAAAAGTTTATTCTGAAGTACTATTTCATTTAACTTTCAGAATTGTGGGGACTCTCAATATTTTGTAGACACGAAAGACATGTTGTACAGTTACAATTCCTTAGGCTTATGTCAGAGCATTCATGAAGGCATACTCTCCAAAACACTTTAATTGTATCCCATATGTTATATATACATAATACATGATGTATGGTACTTGTGGGAGTTAACCTGAATAATTCACCTGTGGTAATACGATCAGTTGCACTTCAGATTATAAATGTTTTATGGCCACAATACATTGTCACATTGTATTAAAAAAAAAAAAAAAAAAAGAGCCTCAACATTTTAAGTTAGTGAAAATGGATGCTTGAAAGGATTTTGATTTTTTTTTTTGATTCATGATTCTGATTATTGCGTCCAAATTTCATTTCTCTTCTACTTATTTTATCAAGCACAGAAATATATGATGAATTATGTTAGATAACAATACAAGCTATTTATCTAAAACAAATTCTAGAAATTAATCTTCGTATTACTTATCTCTTCCAAAACATATAGCTTTGTATATATTTAAAATGGAGTTGTTAGCTACTAGGTAAGACAATAAATGTAAGAACAATGCCAGAAAAAAAAAAAAAAGGAAGTGAAACAATCCAACTTACAGTCTGATTTTAAAAAAAATTAGGAATTAGGAAATTGAAGTTAAATTTCCAGAATTCTTAAACTCATGGGGGAGGAGGACGGGGGGCTTAACAGTTACAGCCAATGGGAGATAACAGGACCATTCTTTACTATTTAACTAAAATGACACACATGAGGAAACAGAAGCATCTATTGTTATTTAATGGAGACTCCTATTAAATAAGGGGAATAGGGCATTATTTCACATTTGCTGATCTTTAAAAAGGAAATGCTGTCTTTATTAACCCTGAATGTGTTAGTTTGCATGACCTGGTGATGGAATTTTTCAGTGAGACCATTAGTCATAGGGATTATCTGATGAACTTAGTATGTCTGGAAAGTTCATTTAACAGCTCATTAACCATTATGAAAAGATTCAGGTGAACTGCACCATAAATGAATGCCTGATGTATCTTCTGCACACCTCCAGTTTTATTTCTGGCAATAAGTGGTGGTTCATTTGGCAGAAAAGTTTCATGAAAATGATCTTCTCAATCAAATTGTTTATCTCTTGGCTTCAGCTTCATATCATGCCTTAATTACTACACACTTTCTTTGTATGCTTGAAATATTTTGATTTTTTTGAGCTCCACTTTTAATTTGTTTACATAGTTATTTATTGATTTGTGAGTTTTCATTATATCTTGCCTGTAATGTTTGGTTAACACAGACACTTAAAAAAAGAACAAACAACTTTTTGAAGTATTCTTTCACAAAAGTGATGGTAAAAGAAGTATATTGCCATATTCACTCTTGATAACATTTTTTGTAATGTTTCCAAGGTTACTTAGATTGAGAATTGTGATTAAAAAGTAAGACTCAGATGATAGCGGATTTGACTTTCAAAAGTTCAGATGAAAAATTTCCACTTATTCACATGACTCAGCTAGTATATTATATGGTTGGACCTCAAGGACTTAACATTCAATATTAGAAATTGTTCAGTAGTGGAACCTTTGACTGTCTGGTGTCTGTAAATCTGGGGTTGGCACATAGACAATTGAAGGAACAACACCTCAGTTAATATTGAACAGAAATTTTAATAAGGAAATAAATCACAGGGGTGGTTGAGTCTGCTGTTGTTATTAAATATATATATATATTTATTCTAAGGACACGTCTATGTTTATGATAGTGGATATCAGTACAAGAATTTGAAAGAAAGATTCAAACTCTAGAGATATTCTCATCTGACAGTTCTCTGACAACACAGACAAAAATATTTAGTGTCTCCAAGATTTTATTCTGTTCTTGTGAGCCAGGAGTTTTTACATTTGCTATGTGTTTATAATAGTGAATGCCAGAAATAAGCCTAATAATTTAGTACAGTATGATGAAACTTTATCACATTTGTGAACATAACAATGACATAGAATAATTGCAATCCTACATGTGAATACATAACTGTATTTTTAGTAAAGTTTGGATTTGGAGAATTTGCAAAAAGCCATCTCATCTGTGAGAAATTTTTGCCTGAATGTTCTTAAGCGCATTGAGAATGCTTAATACAGATTTTGTATGACTAGTAAATACATAAGATGAATATGATTTTTAATTTACTTAAGAATGATCTTTATTTAGGATTTTTTAATATTATTTGATTTTACTTTATTTTTAATTTCAGATCCATCTGCTCCACCAGCTCCATCTAATATCAGAATTGCCAATATCAGTGCAAACAATGATGGAACTGTTAATGTAATGATTACTTGGGATCTTCCAGAAGAGCCTGATATCCCAGTGCACCACTACAAAGTTTTCTGGAGCTGGACTTACAGCAAATATGTCATCCCAGCTAAAAAAAAGAGAAGGAAGATTACAGACGGGGTAAGAAAAAAAATAGCAAATGAAACAGAAATATGACTATATATTAATTCTGGAACATTCAAACTTATTTCTGGCATGAAATAAACAGAGTATAAATAAGAAAAATGTGATAAATTGCAATAATTTCAACTACTTGGAAAGTAATTGCGTTAATTTTTAAGATCACCAACCCCACAGACAAATTTGATATCTCAATTCCTTTGCTTCACTGAACTCAAGAAGAAAAGCAGACTTCTGTCTTAGAATGCAGGCAAGTATAAGATTTTGCAGGAGAGATGGGTAGAAAGTTCATTGCTTTTTCTCCTCTAAGGCAAGGTTTATGTTACCACGCTTCTGAAAGACAGAGTGGTGTTTCATTTAAGAAACATTAACATATCTGTTGCATTATTTTTTCAGTTTGTAAACAAAACTCAAGACACCATTGTATAGAATGACCATTAAATAATCAGTAGGGGCCCAAGGAAAAGAATAATAAACATTTAAATAATCTGTTGTGCCAAAGATGTGCCATATTTCATAGTGGCAGTTATCTTTTGAGATTTTTGACTGCATTAAATCTTGCTGTCATTTCCTTAAGCATACTGCTTATGGAACTAAAGGAACGGTAACTAAAAGTAGTTAATAGAGATAGAAATTTACCACAAATAAAAGTCTGGACTTAATTATCTGGAATTACTTTTATTAATGTATTCTGAGAAATTGTTTCCATGTCTGTGCTAACACTGTGTTTTGGCTCTGGTTGACTGCTTGCACTGTGATGAATGACAGCTATTGAGTAATAGTCCCTCTATCCCTTAGCCACCAAACCCTGCAAAACATGAAAGCAGTGTAGGTTGCATTCTTGTTATATTATTGTGAGTTGTATAGGGCATCACAGACCCACCACTGGATGAGCACTGTGCATGCATCCCTTCTTTTGGGAACTGATAGGGTTCAGGGTCTAGAGGCTGCAGCCATCATCGCTAACTCTACAATGGGAAAAAGGGAAAAGAAAATATACCCACCACTGGAAATAATGTGGATTCTTTTCAGCAACGCTGATAACTTGGGTCTTTGTTTCTACTCAAGTCAAATACTTAGGAATAGAAAGTCCACAAAGCCATAGTAAACACAGAAAAGAAAGTTAGCTCATTCTTGTAGTTTTCAAAAATCACATTAGCAAGACAGGAGTAGAGTTGGATTTTGCTAGGTAGTAGAATTTATGTTTCTGAGGAAAGATTCCATTGGCTAGAGAACTTCCTAACAATAAAGTAATTGGGAACAAGGTCCGAACTTGAATATAAGGAAATTCAAAAGAACCAAAATGTATTTCAGTGGAAAAGTTAACTCTTAAAGTATCATTTATGCTAATCCTGCCCCGTGTTCTTTTTCTTCTGCAGGATTGCAGGATTACAGCAATGAAATTTAGACTACCCCCATAGGACACTTCTCAGGCTATTGCTTGCTACTGAATATGATAGAAATATTCAATCTAGAAATCAAAACTATAGAAAATAGAAAACAAGGTTAAAAAATCTTGTGTTTAAAAGAACATTGAAAATTTTCTTTATCCAAATTTTGCCTTTAGAAATAGACTAGTTCAAATTTATTCTAATACTAATAATTTTTATAGTGATTTCTCTATGAAAATACTCAAATAATTTGAGTAAAATGTTTAGAATTATAGTCAATAGTAAATATTTCAGCACAAACAAGTGAGCATGACTGATTTGAAACACTTTTGATAATCCCTTAACTGCTAAATGTGGCAGTATATGGTTAACTTTACTCTGGATTGATGGGTGAACTTGAGTTTCACGATGAATTGCTATGAAAACATGGATTCTTCTGTCTGAGACGTGGGCTAGAAGGGCTGTTTTATAAAAATTAAAAAAATATTTACAACCGTAACTTAAGAATATTGTCTCTTCTTTGCAATGTTATGGAAAGTATTTTAATTTGCTGATTATTAAACATTATTGTCCTACTCACATACATTTCCATTAAATTGTATTTTTGATTTTTTGTTTTTCATTCTATAGAGGAAAATAATACTTACCAATTAGCAGATTATTTGGATGGTTGTCTTGTTGGTTTGTGGGTTTTTTTGTGTGTGTTTTTTTTTTTTAAACATTTTATAGAAAATATTAACAAATGTATTGAACATTGTATGTAACTGTTTTCAGGCTAGCTATCTCGAGGCTAAGTTGTCAGTTGCTTTGCTAATACAAAAAAAAAAAAAAAAATTTGTGGATGAATGAGTTTTAATTTCTTTAACTGGAATAATTTTGGCATACCAAAAAAAGTATTTTTGTATTTTGCATTTTGTGTGTGTGTATATATATATACATACATATATAATTACAACCTTATTTTGGCCTAAACTGTAACTATATTTGCCAAGGAATTACTGAAATTCTATAAATGTCAATAAGGTTAGTACTATAACAAATGTCAAAGAAAAGTAGAGTAGAATGAAATACAGTTTTAAAGAAGCAAACTTTTGTTCTCCTGATACATAAGTTTTCTTTTCTTATTTCAAAAGAGTAGTGTGCTTAAGATAACAATCCTGCTTTTAATACAAGCCTGTGTTTCAGTAATATTATAATTTCCTCATATATTTATATATATTCTCTATTATAGCCCCAAAATTATGTGGTCCTGGAGGGACTCCAACCCAACAGCAACTACAATGTAGAACTACAGGCAGTAACACGCTGGGGTCAGACACGCCTTAAAAGTGCTAAGGTTTCTCTTCATTTTAGCACGGCACAGGACAGCAGGAATAATAGTGAGTAATTGTATTCAGACACCTGAATGCTTTATCTCTTCTTCAACTGGAATTTGAATGTTTTAAATAGTGATTTCTTAAATTATTTTCTTTAAGCTGGCTGTTTGATAGCGGAGTAATCTGATCTTGATGAAGCTGAGTAACCTTTTAATGTTAAATTTCCTGTTTAAAACTTGATAAGAATTTTTGCCTATTTCTTTTTTTTAGTTGCTACTCACCTTAAAGAAATGCAATAAAAATGAATGCATTTGCACCATTGTGATGTTAAGACTTGAAAAATGCAGTACATCTATAAATCTTTGCAATATTTCTTACTGACTTCTGTAAATTCATTTCTGTATCCTTCTCTTAACTGGACAGTTTTGACTTGCAGTGCTTTTAAAAATCCTGACTATTTTTACTACCCTATGAATTCCGGTTCTTGGACCATACAAATATATGCTTTGTAGAAAGTGAAATAAGACACTGACTCTTCTATTAGAGAATCTTAATTGTTTTGTGCCTGATAAATGAATTCTCAAGAAATTATTACACACACAGGACAAAAATTCAAATTAAAATCTTGATATCTTTAGAGGTCAGATTATTTCGAAGATATTTAAAACTTCACATGCTAAAGCAATGCTCGATTCAACTTTGTTCTGGTAAGTGGAAAAGAATCCCAGGTGCCATCATTATGCATTATTATGGCATATAGCCAAAGTAGCATTAAGCAAGCTATTGAATTTCTTTCTCTCACTTTATTATGACAATGTATTTTAAAATTGTATCTGAATATGAGAGTAAACCGAGTCTTAGTTAAATGTTTTTATAATTGCAATGCAATATTGAATTACTGTCTTAGCTTCTGATACATCTCTGATTAATCAATAAAGCAATAAAGCAAAATTCTGATAAGAAGATGCTAGAGATATCATTTCTAATATTCTTTCCTAATTGTTTCATTTTCTATTCATTTACTTTTTGATTTTAAAGTGCAATCAAATTTTATTTGGCACCATTTTCATAACATTACATTCACCTAAATAGCCTCATCTAACTAATCGATGGCTTTTTTTACTGGACCCTTCTGCATGTATATTCTGTTTGGACATGTATAAAATACTTTAAATTAATTGCTACCTAGGACAGACTTCTACATCTACAGTTGCTTCCTGTTTTAATGCACCAAGAAGATAAAACAGACTTAAAATCCATTTCCTTCCTTTCTCTCCCTATATTAAGCTCACTTCTACAACCTTTCTGGGCCATTTTAGAGACAGCAAAGGGCTAAACTTTGGTATCTTGAATGTACTGCCTTTTCTTGGAAGTCATAGCAGAAAATGAGCTTGAATCTGCACAGTGTGGATATAAGCCAAGTTTATGTTAAATCCTTGGTGAAGCACTATATAAATGAATACAGAAATTTTGCCTTTCTACTGGCTCACCTTGACTGTACCTGTGTTTTCTGGCATTGCCCACAAAAATGAGCTCGTTTTCAGGAACATGGATGATATCATACTACTGTTATTTTGCCAGATTAAATTACAGCTCCAAGAAAGAACGTGTAACTGAGTCTACTTCATGTAGGAATAATGTCCCAGGAGTAGGCTGTTACCTGAATTTCATGTGAGTCTGAGGCAGGGCTTTATTCTGGAAGCTATTAATTTCTTTCCCTCATTTTACTATGAGAATAGCCTTCTAAATTTTCCCCTCTTGGAAGAACACTAATTAATCAACTGATGTTCAGCAGCTTTATTATTAGACCTGATGTTAGGTTATAGTCTTTCAAAACATTAAAAGAAGACTTTCTGCATAATGCAGTCCCTCTAAACTGGAGCTGGTATAACTGAGCTTGTACTTTATCTGGGTAGATGTCATTCCTTACTTTTTCTTTACAATAAGAAACTGGCGCTGTATCAACTTTCTCTGATACTGCTGATATGTTAAAAAAGGGGTTGTGCTGGGAGAGGAAGACTTTTGTTTCAATTATCTCTCTCCAGAACGCTGTTTTTTTCTGAATCTGATGCAGATCACCTGTAACTTACCACATTATCCTCCTCTAAGTCCTCTACCAAGTGGCATTTATTCTACCAGTAATGACTGGTGGGTTCATCGTTTTATGTCCACACCAGTAATACGTCTTTCCTACCATCAGGGTTTAAAGTCCCTTGAATAACTTGGATAATCTACCCTCTCCTTGCCCTTTTTACTAATAAAAGTCTATCAGTAGTTTCTGTGAAAGTTTATTATGTACATAAGTTTTTGTGCTTTATTTCACTTTACTATATTGACCTTTTCTACTAAGAGTTTAAATGGCTGCTGTATTGTTTTTTAAAACAAATTAATACTGCATTCAGAATATTTTTGATTGCAAATGTACCTCAAGTGTGTGAATGCTGTATTCAAAGTATGACCATCCATTTAGCTAATGAGCAGTATTTTCTTTTTAACTGCAAATCTGTGTCTGTGAGAACTTGAAAACACATATTTGTTTTACAAGAGAGTACTTCAATAATAAGCATATAGAGAACATACTTTCTGTTAAAGCCATGGATGAAAGAATTGGAGATTATTTGAGCCGAAACTGTGATACCACACAATTTAGTCAACAAAGCATTCTACTGAGAAGTATGTTTGTACCTATTATGAAATGGCTAAATTATGGCGTATATGGAAAAGCAAATACAATCTACCCCTGAAGGAGATGCAAATAGATCTGAATTAATCTTCTGACTCTCACTAAAGTTAGCTAGTTAGAAACACTTCTGCTTGAGGTATTTTTGATAATACTCAGAAGCAGATGGAAAAATCTGAAAAAATAATTGCCTGAAATATTATCTAGGACAGGACATTCATGCCCCCTTGTCATTTGGGGAATTTTATGGCCTTTGGGAAGTAGTTCCAGAAGCACCATTCCAATTTTGCTGGAGTCCCACTGTCAATTGCTCAACTCGCTGTGGAATTAAGCTCTTTTTTTAGGTGGCTGTTCATGTTGTCGGAATAGAATCAGTCCATAACCCACTAAAGTAATTTAGTCCTATGGACTTCTGTGAGCTTTGACCCCGGCTCTCTGGTGTTATCTTTCCTCGCTCTTGAAAATATCTTGCCTCACTGTATTCATGTGTCTCTCTTCTGGGAAATGCAGCAAGATTCTCTCTCTCTTGATCAGCGTATGTAGTATATAGTTTAAATCAGTGTTCCTGTTCTGAAATTGGAGAGAAACCAGCAAAATACAAATTTGGTTAAACTAAAATACTTTACATTGAAATATGCCTAACAGGTTCAAGTTTGTACTTTGCTCTATCACTTCGTGATTTCCTTTCAGATAGCATAAACACTTTGATGACCTTGTGAAAGAACGTACTTGAATCCAGTACATTTACTTCAGTGTAAAAGAGCAAGTAAAAAAGTAAAAATGTATCAGACTAAGCAAAAGATTGGAAAAATAAAATTTGTTCAAAAAGCAGTTTGAGTTTTAGCTGAAGTTACATGTAGTGTACCATACCCAAGTTCACGTGTTTCTCATGATGATTGTTGAAGCTTAAATCTTTTTCTCTTTCTCTTGAGTATACAGCTAATAATTTGCCACTTCCTAATAATTGGAATCTTCATTTTTCATTTATATGTAATATTGAATTAAATACAGGTTTTTTTTGTTAATCTGATGCAAATACTGCCCTCAGTCAGAACTGTTATATTTGACAGTGTGCAATGAATGCATTTTGAATCCACACTACTGCCTCTTAAACTGAAAACATTTAAGCATACTGACAACACTGCTAAATATTCATAAAATGTTACCAGATGAAGAGCTTGATGAAGGACATTGCATTACTATTGCTTGTTGGAAGGCATACATATCACGGGATTTGCTCAAAGTTCATTCTGCTCGTACAGTGTTTTTCTAAGCACTCGGTGTTCACTGTTGGAGACAGGAAAGCAGGCAAAAAAGATCTTTAATCTGACCACAGTGTTCTCATATACCATACCAGAGGACTCTATTTACTTTGATGTAATAACCACATGCAGCCTCTGTGGGTTACACTCAATCCTGTCCTCAGGTTTTTGGCTATATTCAAATACTTTGCAAATATAAAGATGAGGAATGATTATATAGAAGTACAGCTAGATACCATGCTTGTTGAAAAAAATCAGAGTGTTAACTTCTCTTATTCCTGGGAATATAAATACACTCCCTTTTTTTATGATCCTTTTGAAAATTTAGAGAACATTTTCATATCAGCACTGGTGTGTCTTTTTTGTCTCTCTAAAATATCTTTACTGAATTTCAAACAAATTATGTTTTTCAACCATATGGACCATTTTTTATAGTTACAGTAATTTCATTTAGCTAAGACATTAAAATAAGGTAAGTTTGTGATTTTTTTTCTGAATTTGAACATTGTTGGCATAGTCATTAGACAGCACTGTATTAAATAAATAATTTCTTTATTTTTCTGTATACTGCAGATGAGCAGACATCTGCTGGAAAACCTCCAAAAGGACTGGTAGATCCTTACCCAACTTTTCAAAGAAGAAAACCCACGCGTTTTCTTAAAATTGGAACTCCTTTCTATCAGGACAATCAACTTCAGGTTAAAGTCTACTGGAAGAAGACAGGTTTGTCAAATTTTTGTTTTACTCTTTTTTTAAGGAGGAACTTTCCTAACCTGTCTCAGAGTTGTAGAACATTGTTATAATATATTGAGCCTCATTCAATCATTTGAAGTCAAATACAACATCCATCCTTCTATCCCTTCACCTTCACATTAGAGTGGAACATTGCCTCTTGTTATGTCTGCCAGAAAGAAATTATGTGTCAGCTACCTAAAAATTGTAGTCAGTCATGTTGGAGTACTGAATCTTCTCAGAGCTGAGATGATTTTTGGTTCAGAAGAAATTGCTTCTTGTAAGTAAATAATCAGAATTTGTCCTTACGTCACAGAACTCTTGTGACTAGACATGTAGTCTCCCTGGAATGTGGTCAAGAGATCTCAAGTGCATACTGTTCCCATGTGGTACTCCTTTGGATGCCACTATAGCATGACTTTTTGGACTTTGTCAGTTGAGAAATGAGTCAGAAAATGAGTCTGTATGGAAATCATGTAGTGATGTCGCAAAAACTAAACTATAGTCTGAACCACAAAATTTAGAGCTACAGTGGTTATGTGAGGGCCATTATAGGCTTGATGCCAAGCTTTATCAGTCACTTTGAATTAGAATGGGAAAAAGAGTTTGCCAAGACCACAGCAAAAATCTGTGCATTGGTTGTGTCTGCTAGGCTACATGCACCTTTTTTTCTTGCAGAAAAAAGTGATGATTTTGTCTAAGTCTTTAAGACTGAAGGAAAATGCTGTGCATTTTAAGTATCTAATCAGATTTAGAAATGAAAAAAAAAGGATTTTCCTTTCTTTCCCTCTAGGAGCATACAGATTTTTCTACATTGCTCTAGGTTAGCCATAACAGCATCATATGCTGTTATTTAAAAATACACCTACTCTATTAGTGTTTTAACTTGAATCATCTACCTACAAAGCAGTAGCACATGCATAACGTTTTTGTGTTTGACATAAAGGGCTGCAAAATAGACAATAACCTATTCCTCTGGAATTTTTCAAAGAATTTTAGAAATACTTAATTTTGGGGGAAGGGATTAGGTTTATACAGTACCCTCCTAACTTGAGAAAAGCTATATAACTATTCAGTTATCCTATATAACATAAGAATGTCACATTGGGTGGTGCGGTTTATGAGATGTAGCTTTCACTTTTTAAGAAGTGCCTACCTGTTTAAATGTATACGTCTCTTTCTCTGCTGCATGAGATTCTCTTAAATTAAATATTTATTCCTCCAATAAAAACTTTGGCTCAACCTGACTACGTACACACTCTAAGTGTCTGTCCCTTTCTTGAATATGTTTCTGTTTTATAGATTTTCCCATTAGAATTTAAATTTTGCCTAACTTTATGGAATGCCAAGATAATTTAAAGTTTAAATAAAAATTGAAGCAATTTAATTATGAATAGTAAGTTTATGCAGTAATATGCTTTCAGTTATCCAAAGTGAGATTTATGTATTTGGAGCTTTATATCGATAGCCTCAAACTTTATCCTTCTGAAAGCAGGCTGTCAACAAGTTGTTTCATCTGCTTTTATAGTCAGAAAAGCAGATGACTTTTGAAGCAGTTGATCCCATACAGCAGCTAAGTAATCTTCTGTAGTTGCCCGTGTTCCTTATTGAGTACTAAGGGGACCTAGATGATCAGTTCAGACTTGACAACTCATATGTAGAAAATCTAGAGATGCCTCATATCTCTCTGGTAACAGATTCAATACTGAACAGTCTGAACTGAAAAAAAAGAAAATGTCTCAAGATTCAAAACAGATATCTTGAACTAGTTATTCTCTAATTATAATGGTAAATTAGCAATCAAGCTTATAAGTAGACATTGCATTGTAAATGTCTAATGTTGACATCTAAATCTGGAGCTGTTTTCCACATTGTCACGTAGCTGAAAGTCATATTTGTGTTAAGACTATAAATGTATATAAAAAGAAAAAAATTAATCAGCATTCTTATCATGCAAAGTCTGAAAGTAATGCCTCCTGTTTTATTATATTGGCCCATGATGTTAGAGGCAGATGTTGGTGGTAGGGCAGTAGAGACTGAACTTGCCAGACAGTATTCCATTACATGTTGTTGTTGTGTGATAGATGGCAGCAGAGGGGCAGTCTGACAAATTGGTGTCTGACCTGGAGGTGTGGATGAAACAAAGGGGTGGAATTAAATTCCTCCATGAAGAAAAAATGGCACTATTCCTTGACACTTGCCGAATGTTTATGGAGAGTAAACAGTGGATGTGAGCACAGTGAGGCAGTGGGTGGTTCATTTCAGCAGTGGCAGCAACAACATGAATAACAAGCCATGTTCTGGAAGACCGTGAAGATTTTTATAAGTGCGACATGACGTGCAGCCTTTATTCATCACTGACAAAGTGCATAGCTAGTGGTGGTGACTGTTGAAAAATAGTATTTTGTAGCTGAGAATTTGCTCTCTCAGTGTTATTATGCTGTTTGTAGCTGTTGTTGTTTCCATGGAAATAAATAGGAGACATTACTTTCAGAGGGAATTACATTGTTGAGATGAGTTAATGGATCAAAGGAACTTAGGAAAGTTTTTACTGTTCAGAATTAACTGTTTGAAACTAGTGTAATCCCCACCACTGCAGATCATCAGAGACAGATATGTCACACATCATTTAGAAATGACATAATTTGACTTCCTGTTGCTTTTAGTTGAATTGTGAGGAATGTTCTAGCTGAGTTCTTGAGTTACTTACTGTACAGATTCTGGTTTGAATCTCTGTACATCCAGTAATACCAGGGGGACAACCAGTTTGATTACGTGGTGGGAGCCAGCTCTGTCACATGCTTCATTGCTGTAGTGGAAGATGTCTTCATTATTCTCTCATGACAAATTGTTATAGCAAATGTGTGTAAGAAGGGCAGAATGTGGAAATTTGTCAGATTTTCTTTTTTTCCATAAGAATTTCTGTGTTCTAAGTGACAGCATATTCAATAACTCAGCAGGAGCCATTGCCTTATGTGAAACTGAAATACAGGCAATTACCTTCTTCTTAGAAGATAGCAACTTCCATGAGCTCTGACAGGGGTTTGGAGTTGAGGTAATCCACGTGTGAAATACTGACTGAAAATTTACTAGTGAGGATGTGCTGCAGAGCAAGTTTTTTTCATTGTGCTTGTGAGCACAGCAGAAGGAGCATATTTTCTGTATGTTGTCATAATGAAAGACAGCAGACAGAGGAACCAGCTGATTTTGGAACTGTATTCACACTTCTTTGTCCTTTATGAATTGCACTGTCACTAGTTATGCTTAGGAATTTGTAGGAGGAATGTCATTGCAGCAACTATAATACTAAGACTTTACTTCAGTCTACTGTATGTCCTGACATCTAGGTTGTTTCCATTGCCAATAGGCAATCAGAGTTCAAATCCTTCCTGACAAGTAGCTGACCTCTGTATCCTACATGATGGATGAAAGCAAGCAGGATTACTTTAATGTTATAATTATTTTATACATTACTACAAAAGTGATCAGACATTGGAAGTACCACCAGAAGTACCAAGCTGCTAGTGCTGAAGAAGCAGTTGAACAACAGTCTCAGTTATAAGTTTTGAATTTTGAATAGTACTGTGTGGAGCCAGGAGTTGTGGACTTTGTGGATTCCTTCCATCTCAGATTATTCTGTTCAGTTTTACAATTGAAAGATATTATCTTTTTTTTTTTTTTTTTTAACAGAAATACAGTCTTCTTACAATCCTAAAATAGGATGTGTGAGTTTAAAACAAGCAGCAACTATGAAAATATCATTAAATTATGGGAAGGGAGTGTGTATCTTGGTAATGTTGAGAGTTTCCATGACATAAGAAATAATTCAAGAAATACAAATATGAAGCTTGAATATGTTGGACATTTGTAAATTAAATAAAATTTCAATTGTTTGTAGCAATCTTTGCTTTGTCTAGTTTGCTTATAAAGATTTTTGGTACTTTCTCCAATGGATTTAATGGTCCTAAACAGAGATGATTGCAGTGATGATGATATAAATATGTTGTTTAGATTTTAGAGCTTTTTAAGATGAAAACATTTTAACCAATGTGATAAATTGATATAAAGCGTATTTTAGCTGTATTGAAAGTTTTAAAATTTACCAAAACAGAAATGTTTCACTTTGTAAGAGTAATATTACTCATTTTCTGCAAGAATAGCTGCTAGTATCATTAGACCTCATAATTATTTTTTTTTAAATTCAGTCCAAAAGCAAGACAGCTACATAAAGAGTTTCATACTGTTTCCCACACCACACATTACAGAAACAATCAGAACGAAAGACCTGTACAGATATCTCGTGGTCTCATAGCACTTAAGAAACACAAACATGTTCCAAAGGTTAGATTATTTTTTTTATTTTCATTTTCTACCTTAGAAATCATTTTGTATTTGAATTTGTACAATTTTACTCTGTCTAAAAAAGGCAGAATGGAATCATAGAATTGGTTGGTAGGAACCTCTAGAGGTCATCTGATCCAATGATCTCCTCAAAACGGAAATAACTTAGAAGGTAAATCAGGTTGTTCAGACCAATTTGTAAGGACCTATAACAGATGCCATTACTGTTTCCAGAATTTGTACCTTATGAACACCAGGCTGCTGAGGCCATCTAACAGTGCAGCGCTCCTGCAGGGTGTCCAGAAGGCATGGTGATATTTCCTGACAGTCAAAGATAGTTCTGCCATTACTATGAAGAAGATATAATCCTTGTTGTCATTTGCAGATGTGCCTCTAGGAAGCCAGTGAAAGAAAAGCTTTTTTTTAATATCCCTCTGAATAGAATTAATCTGACTGTACAAGAAATGAAACAGAGGGGATGTTGCAAATTATTACTAAGCTGGCTTTATTTTATGCATTAAAAAAAGCAACTACTTATAAGTTGAACTGAATAATGTGCTAAAGTCAGGGTAGAAGATCCTATTTCCATATTTATGTATCATAATGTACCACAGTTTGGTACCTTGGAAGGACTTATATAGGCCAGTTCCTCAACTGTCATTTCCTCAGTCCTATTAGCTTCAGTAAGCATGAGAAATGAATGGAATTTAGGATCTGAACTTTACATTAAAAGAAATACCTTTATGAAATAGTCTTTCAGTCTGAATGCTTTGGTATGATGGCAATAATGATTTTACTTCAGGAGGTATGCCAGCAAGAATAACGGCACACTTCAGGGGGTACAAGGTGCTTAGCAAAGGCACATAATTTTACTAGTCAGTCATCACAAAAGTGTATTGTAATTATATGATACAATGATTTCTTTCTGAAAGAAGAAAATGTCTTTCACTTGCTGCCTCTGACTTAGGCCTGGGATTAGAGAAATACAGTACATTCCTTAAACAGCATGAATTCTGCTTTTATAAATGAAAAGGGGAACTTTCTTGTGGCCAGATTTTTTGGCCATCTTGACTATGTGAAATTAAAAATGATGTGCTGTAGTGGAACAAATTTAAAGAACTCATTTTTCACTCCTTGGTGCTGGAGTCACAGAGTACCACCCATTATGAAGTACTGGTGCACTTTGAAAACCTTTCTTAAAGGGACTAGCTACTTAGCACTATTAAGATCCTTGGTATCTTGGGCAGCAGTCAAGACTGAAATTGTAAAAACAAAAATAATTTTATGTTTCCTGTGTTCCATAATGGTTTGGCAACCAGAGAGCTGAGGTTTTGGACCTCAGCTGAGCGGTCTTCAAGTTATTGCATGGTTATGTATTTTTAGGATATGAAAATAAGAAATATCTCATAGACTAAAGGAAAAAAAACCTTATTCTTTATGAATTCACTGCTTCAATCCTCATAATTCGCTGTTATAAAATTCTCGTACTTGAAAATATTAGAATGTAATTTAGTATAAGGGCTCCTTTCCAAAGCAGCATATCACAATACTGTTTTCTGACACATTGCATGGTTTTCACTACTGTTTTCTTACTGCTTGTTATTAGAGAATAATTTCACTGTCCCTGCTCAGGTAAAGATTTAGTCTTGTTCACTTGTCTTTGAATGAAGTGTGTGGACATTTACGTCTTTGTGTTTAAATTAAACATTTGAAGTACTTCTAAATATTTAAAATCAATATGTATACCCCTTAGTTTTGCTTAAAAAGACAAATATTTAAAATGCATTAAGACTTGGCTTCAGGCTTCTTTCTTTGTATTTCTGGTAAATACTAAAGCAGAGAGAGAAAAAGAACACTTAAAACAGGGAGAGGCAAAGAATCCTCCATTGTCTGGTAAATCAAGCAAACAAGAATAATGAATTAAATTACAGGGAAGAATAAAATGCAAGGCAAGGCAAAGCAAACAGAAAGCTGACACAAATGCCTTTAAAACCAGATCTTAGGAAAACAAAATTAACTTTCACTTAGTTCAGAAAGATAAATGAAGTGACTGTGTGTGCTGACTCTTTGTTTGCAATAAGGTATTTCATATGGCAGGTTTTAAAGTAATATAAATGTTTCTCCGTGTTATCCTGTTGTCCTTTCTTGCACAGCTAGTGCCATTGAAGTTAATGAAACCCTTCAATGACAGTTGTAGTTTCTAGTTGTTATTGGTAAGGATTGAACAGTAGTTTCTTAACACTAAGTAATTACTTAGTTTGATACTGTTATAATGGAAGATCCATGTTTAAACAGCTCACCATTTTCTAATCATGTATTTAAGCTGGAATATTATTATTGTACTTGAAAGTATCACTGTGGTTCCAGATGGTTCTTTCAAAAAGATCTCCCTTTTAGTTACAGCAATGCATATGCTAATGTATTTCATCTTTCTGTGTGAATCTACTGGCTCAACAGAGGTTGACTGGGGAGTACACTTAATGTTCAGTTGTGTTTAGTAAAGTTGTCCCTGGGCACAGGAATCTTTGACTAGATCAACTGTTCAGCAGTTCACCAGGAGACACTGCATAATTTTACATTTCCATGTGTACTACAATTGACTCAGGTGCCTGTATCCTATGGGCTTCCTCATCCTCCTTCCTAGTGAAGTGGGTAATGCTATCAGCTATAACTTTAGTGGGATGTTATTCTAGAGTTAAAAGAGTATCTTATCAGAAATACTCTCTGTGTGATTCCTTCTCCTTCCTAACTTTGTCTCACATAGGCCTAATCTAATTCCAGGAATAAAATTTTTGTTATCCTAATGCTGATTTTTAAGATCTCTGACTTTCTGCTTCCTAGAAGAGAATTAAAAGTCTAAAAATGGGTAGTTTGCATTTGGTTTATGTCAAAATGTGAAGAGATAATGGTACATCAACAAATAATACAAATGGTAGAGCAGATAATGCACAACTTCTCTAATAGTAAGCAATGTATTAGTTGGACAAGTGGTAAAGTTTTAAAATCATATTTACAATAATGGCAACCTCAGGGCTATCTCCCCTGCAATGGAGACAATGTTAGGGAGATTTTTGAATGTCACAGTTTACCGCCTTGCTTTATGTTTCCACAAACACAACAGAAAACCACTAATGATTGCCTTTCACTTGCTTCCAAACCAGCATACCTCTCAGGGTGGGTGGTTAAAGCTCTTGGTGTGAGAGACTTAGGAGAAAGTTTTTCCAGTGATTAGTCCCAAGGAATGTAATTGGAATTGGTTCAAAGTTTGCCAGGAAATGAAACAACAGAAGCCAAATTAGAATTACCTATTGTGGTAACAGAGCAAAGAAAGCACAGAGCACAGAAGAGTGATTTTGCTTAGCTGATACCCACTGATGTCTGCTTGAAGGCAGAGAGTGGCTGTACCGTACTACATTAAACTAGTTCTAACATTCTGTCTGGTTAACTTATATGGTATGACATATTAATATTCACATAGTGTACGATGTTCATGAGCCCTCAGTATGACCTATCATACTCTAGAATTCCTTCGGTAATTGTGAAAATGTAAGTCCCCTTTTTATTCTTAAACTTATTAACTGAATACAAATTTAATTTCTTTTGAACTTACATAAAAAGATCAAATAGAAATATAAGTACTATCCAAAAATGGATAGACCTGCAATCAGACTTCAGACACATGCAGTATCAAGTTGGGAAATTATTTATCAGACCTAACTCACTTCATGGCTTTGAAAAAATTAACTATTCAGCTAGTATACTAATTCCTAGCTGACTTAACTTTTCAGGAGAAAATACATTTTCAGAAAAAGTATCCCCGGGCTGTTTGTAAATCTTTGTCTTATGTCTTTAGACAATGATACCTGGAGCAATCCTTCCATTCCTATTGTGAGTAAAAATTTCCTGGGGCACTTAGCTTATCAATATGCCTTTCATCCACTGTGGGTTAATAACTGCCTGTAAATGCTTTCTTTAAGTTTGTGGTGTGTCATACCATGATGCACACACCATGAATGTCCAGTTTAGGACGTTTGGGAGAATTTTGCATGCACTGTGCATGCAAACAACCCATTTGTCCGTTTTTTTCTTTGCATAATGTATGAGAAAGCAGTAACAGGCGCATGTCTGCGTCTCCTCCCGCAGAGGCTTTATGGTTAAGGTGGATGTGTACCTGGCCTCTGGAGCTGGAAAGAACTCCCACATTCCCAACCCTCTGTATAGCCTCTTCACCTACATTAAGGTCTGGATTTGTCTGAATTAAACAGAAGGCTTTTCAGTAGGTGTAGAATGATAGCAAGCTTGGACTTGTTTGTAATTTTTTCATTGAATTCTATTTTTGAATTCTTAGAATGTCTGGCTATGATGGAGCAGTGTAGGAAGCTTTTATTCAGGCTACAAGCAGCTATTATGAAACTTGGAGTTTACATGAGGCAAATTTCCTTGTAATAGAAAACCAGAATGAGATGTTGTTGAACTCACTTTACATAGGGTAGTGTGTGTGGGAAAGGCAGTGGGAGTAGAGGTAATCCAGAATAAAGATGATCCCAGATTTAAATCTTTCAATACAAACATCCTTAAACCTTGAACCTTTAAATCTTCAACCTAAATATGGACACAAATGCTGTGGCTCAGCCCACCTTTAAATTGCACATTAATTTTTAATATCGTTTTTTGAAAGGATTATTGATGTATTATGCAAAGAATGTGTTCTATAGAAAGTTTGTTTTAAATGGCGTAATGTAAGAAACACAATCTTTAAATGATACTGCTTATATTCCATATAAGAGCAGGAAACCGTACATTTTGCCTTGTTAATAACTGTTTATTGAATGAAGTTTAAATGTCAACTGAGGATTTTAGTGTTTATTTTAATCATACTGCTCGAATGGCTGATCACTAAAAAGTTCTTTTTCTCAGAGTTGACATGAATGCCATGAATTTCATAGACAAATATTTGACATTTTGGGTTTTATTTATTTATTTATTTATTACTACTGGGTGAATCAATACACAGGCAGCTAAAGGAGCCAGAGCTCTTTTCATTATAGTCTTATAGGAAAGCTTAGCTAAAATGACTGAGAGAGAATGCTTCAGCAGCATAGTTTTTACAGGGCAACATGCATTAGCTCATCAATACAGCATTTTATAGTTAGTTAAAGGTATGTTCTGTGTCCCTATCTATCCTAAGATTGTTTGACTGTTCACTTTGCATTTACTTATCAACCAGAAGTTAAATAAAACACTTATTCCTTTATTATTTCTTGCCCTGTTGTTAGCTTCAGGTTTCAAATGTTAACAAGAAATTCCATTACTCATAGAAGCATAGAATAGCTTGTAAACCAATACATGAGAAAATGAGTGTTACGATCAAGTAGTGATTAAGATCATGTTTTGCTTCTCTGAAGTACACTGAAGCATGTCCTCCCAAACTGTTTTTCAGTCACTCTATTGTTACAGTATGACACTGTTATATGTAATAAGTATTGAATGGGTAGCTTTATAATAATCATGTCTTCAAAACTGAAGCAACTAGTAATAAATGACAATGCTTCATTTATTCACTTTCTTTTTCCTCCCCACATTTAGGCCCATATATTTTTGCAGGGCATTTCCAGCAATTGAGTTTTATTAGAAAACTGATATATTTTATAACTTTTTTTCTGTTGAGCATGATGACCTGATAAACAGAGAAATGAAGATCTGAGAGAGTGAAGATTCTTCATAATATTGTATCTCAAATACTGAGTAATAATTCTTGGTGTGGAAATATGGGTAAATTGTGCTGGAAAATAAGCATTGCCATTCATCCTTGTGCCAGAATGGCATCTTGGAAGCATTGATTTATTAAACTATTTCCACAGTTGTAAAGGTGTATTATGGGTTACAGGAGCAACTTATTCCTATTTCTTACAGAATTCTTTGATTTGTACACAACTTCAGGTACTTAAAAGATTATTTTTCTTTATGCAAGACTTAAATTTCACCATTTACAGTTTCACTATTTACCATTTACCAATAGCACATTTTCATCACTTAAAATAAGTAATTTTTGTCCTGGATGTTGTCCTGATTTTGTGGTGGTGTCCTGTTTGATAAAGTATTTATACAGAGATCCCCGAAGCCTTACTGTAACTTTACCCTAGAAACAATCAAGCTAGTTGAAATGTGTTTCACAGAATCACAGAATCACAGAATTGTAGGGGTTGGAAGGGACCTCTAGAGATCATCGAGACCAACCCCCCTGCCAAAGCAGGTTCCCTACACCAGGTCGCACAGGTAGGCGTCCAGGCGAGACTTGAATATCTCCAGAGAAGGAGACTCCACAACCTCCCTGGGCAGCCTGTTCCAGTGCTCCGTCACCCTCACCGTGAAGAAGTTCTTACGCACATTCGTGCGAAACTTCCTGTGCTGCAGCTTATGTCCGTTTCCCCTCGTCCTGTCTCCACGTACCACTGAAAAGAGACTGGCCTCACCGCTATGGCCGCCACACCTCAGATATTTATAAACCTGGATCAGGTCCCCTCTCAGTCTTCTTTTCTCAAGGCTAAACAGACCCAGTTCACTTAGCCTTTCTTCATAGGGGAGATGCTCCAGGCCCTTCACCATCTTTGTGGCCCTCCGCTGGACTCTTTCCAAGAGGTCCCTGTCTTTTTTGTACTGGGGAGCCCAGAACTGGACACAGTACTCCAGATGAGGCCTTACCAGGGCAGAGTAGAGGGGGAGGATCACCTCCCTCGACCTGCTGGACACGCTCTTCTTAATGCACCCCAGAATGCCATTGATCTTTTTGGCCACGAGGGCACACTGCTGGCTCATGGCCAACCTGTCGTCCACCAGGACACCCAGGTTTCATGTGCTCTGAGTTGACTCTGCCCTGTGCTGTGATATTAAATATAAAATCTTTATCTGATCTTGTTAAACTTTGCTGTTGCCTTTTTTATAGCAGTAATGCTGCAAGACGCACATTCCAGGAAGGGAATTATGTAATTTCATCATATTTTCTTCTTCCTTTTAATCTAAGACAATCAAAGATATGTTCAAGACCATCTTTTAGCTGTAGTTTATATGGTCATTAATGTCTTGATCCTATTGGGTACTAAACTTTCTTCCCTGATCCATTAGCTGCTCTTAACTACTGAAGTCAACACAACTGTTCCTATGCTTAAGTGCTTTGTTGAATCAGGGCCAGAGTACTCAAAAGCTTGTAAGATCAACACTCTCCATGGTAAGAGAAAGATGCAGTCACAGGCCCCTCAGAAGTAATCACTGCAGTTCTCTCTATGAAGCATCATCTTTAGCAATGGCTTAGGTATGGGCAGAACAAGTTCTTTCAGTAATTTTCTTACTGAATAACTTCTTAGAAATTGCAGTTTCATTATGACGTTCTAATTGAAGGGTGGTTGAAGATAGCAGGTTTGTGTATGGCAAGTTATCTTCCAAACATTGATAACACCTGCTTTCTTTTACCGTATTTAATTCCAGTGGGGAAATATATCAAACATTGAAGAACATCAATAACAAGATAACTTTGCAGAGGTACTCATTTGGAATTAAAGGGGTTTTTTTGGGTGGAACATAAGAGGGAGAGTCAAAACAAACATCTTTTCAGCATGATTTAGAGCATCCCCAGGTCAAGACATTTCTAGTTAAGGTATTTGAGTATTTTGTTCATCAATGTTAGAAGCAAAAGAGCTAAGCATATGTGGAATTTTAAGAACGTGCTCATGTGATGTCTGAATGTTTTCTTAAGGCTAGGAACTCATCACATACTACAGAAAATTTACCTTAAAAATCATAGAAGAAATAATTAACATTACCTATTAATTTATATGGGAGGATTAACTGTATGCAACTGTCTGAAATGCTGTCTTGGTTAGGCAGATCATGTCCGTTTTGATAACTTTAAGTGATTTCTTTATGTGATTATTTTAAGGTATTTTTATCGGTACAAAAGTAATTGTTTGATTAAGCTGCTTGCTATAACAGTCCTTTAAGGAGTTCTTAAGTGGCTGTACTGTTGACTAGATTCACAAGCTTAGAGTTGCTCAAATGAGTGCTAGTAATTAGTATCTCCTGCAAGTCCCATATTTTCAGTTCTGGGAAAGATGAATTATTGCAGTTTATGGTTATTGTATCAGTCTTTTTCATGTCAGAAGGTATGTTTTCTAACTATGATAGCAAGAGAGTTATAAAACTTGCTAAAGTCTTCTAATTGAAAGTACAGAATCTAGAAATTCCTAATTATTAAGAGGAAGACTGATTATATACAAGGATTCTTTATAATGTGATACATGAAATATCAGGGAATTGAAATGAAAGAGTTGGGCAAGGAGTTTCTTTGCTTTGTGATAATCTTATTCTAGAAGGAATGGTAGAGCTTTCTAATTAAGTGGCTAGAAAGCAGTTCCAGTAAATGCTGGATATTCTGTATATATTAACTACTCAAATTATTTTTCAGAAGATGATACAGCTGTGGGTTAATACGTGTATTAAGTTCAGCTGGACTTAATGCAGAACTGTTAGCTGTGATGATAGTGGCTGACATTCACCTAGGTTGCAGCTTGAACTGTTTATGTGATGCATGTTGTTGAGTTTGTAAAGGACAGCTGAAAAGAAAAATCTTAATAAAATTACGGTAGTAATCTGAAAGGAAAGAGAAAGGGAGGATAGGATAAGCTTTTGTTTCGCTTGTGCACACAAATCAGTTGCCTAAGAACTAAACTCTAAAGCCATGATCTTTATGAGCCGTTTCATGAAACAAGTACATATTTTCATCTTATTTTTTTGAAGTATCTTATGTGACCTTTTAGATCATTCCATACATTTTGCCTCCTGCTCTAAGAAAAATGTCTAAATAATATAATAAGATAATTTCTAAAGGAAACTCATTATTTAATATGCATACTTCAAGCATGCATATGCATTGAGTATTTCTTGCCTTTAGCTCTACTTAATAAAAAAGTCTTACTTTTCCTCATTTTTCACATTTTTAAGAAGTCATGTACATATGTATGTGCATGCAAAAATGAAATATTAAAATACAGCAAATCTTGACTTTCAATATAGACTGTTACCAGAATATAAGATGTGAACACTATCAAATATAAGGTTCATTTCTTAATTTTGTTTAAATAAACAAATATAAAATTATGGTTGTTAAGAACTTTCATCATACATTTACAGTCCACATTGAGAGAGCAAGGAAGAGAGAATTTTTTTCTTTTTTTTTTTTTTTAGTTATTCCTGATTTTCTTGCTCGAATAAAGATGTTATTGGCTGTTTATGAGTAGGTTACTTAGGGTTTGCTAATGCAAGAGAGGAGAAATAGGAAGGAAGAACTGCAAGAGGGCAGTGTCTTCTGGAAAGCTTATAGCTTATGTAAGAAATGGAGATGGAGCTGTATAATCCAAACAGATTTCCTCTCTGCTTGGAGCTGTAAATGACAGATATTTTGGGCACATTTCTAGAAAAACACATAGTAAATCTCTGGGTGGCTGCTGAGATGTTGTAAGCTCTTGATTCTTGGGATTTTGTAGCTTTACAAAGAGCAGAACAACTTACATGCAGATAGTTTAAAATAATAAGTTCTGATTATCAGCAAATATATGCTATCAGTAACAGATTCATTGTGTGCATGTGGCATGAAATGTACATTTTTAACATAGCAGGAGTAATATAGCAGTGCGTTGCTTTCAGGTCCCAGGAGAGGGACACAAACAGGTGATAGGCAATAGAAACAGACTAACTCAGATGAAACCTGCTTCCAAATGTACTGTGAATTTGTGTCTTCATCAAAGAAGCATAACAAATGGGAAAGCCCAGCAACCAAGAGGCAAGTGAAAGCACATCCAATTATTTATTACTTTTCAAATGGAAGGGAACAATCACAAAGCAGCAAGTTATTTCTTTAGTTTATAATCCTTCCCTTCTGCATCCCACTTGCTTGTAGCAGTCTAATGCCAGAGCAGCTCTAAGGGCATCACAGATATTTGTTTTCACTTCTGAAACACACAATCAGGCATTTGGTATTAGTGGCTATGTCGTACCAAGTTAATTAATAGTAACAAACATGCTACTATTAATCTCCTACATAAAGACAAAGGAGAACTAAATCCGGAAAAATGACAGGATGTACTGTCAGTATCTGGTGAGTTTTTCTTCTTTTGTCTAATTCTTAATTGCCCTTTCTTTCACTTTCTTTTGCAATCAGTCTTGAGAAAAGCAACTGTAAAATACAATGGCTACTACAATACAATTATTTGTAGGGATCTCAGAAAAATGAAGATCTGGAAATTGCTTGAAAGTTTATAGTACTGATATTTATGTAAGTTTTGTCCTTGATTTAAATGGCAACTAATTCCCTTTTCTGAAAGGGAAAATCTCAGCGGCTGGCAGACATTTTCACATACCTCCAGGCACACATTTCTCAAGTACTGCCAGTGAGCAGTGTTGCAACACTCTGACAATATAAACAGTGTCAAGCAATGGGCACAAGGTCATTCCCATCATATGCAGGATGCTTAGAAGAAACAGAATTGAGATTTTTTTTTTAATGTTCACATCAGTAGATGCCTACATTTCTGAAAATGCCAATTCTGTTTTTAAAGTTATTCCTCTTAGATGTATGGTTTAAATTATGAATGTATAATAGTTCATTTTTATTAATGAGAGCTTATGGACAAGTGAGGAACTAGTAGCCCTAGAATACTTTATTTATATCCAAACAAGATAGAAAAAGTTGCAGTTGTGAAGGTGTAATTATAATATGTCTTTTCCTCTTTATTTGACCCATTTAGATATCAGCATGAATCAATTCCAAGTCCACTCGTTACTGGAATCCTGTGCACACAATGACACCAAGGGACTTGAGAAAGTAACTGAGCTGACTTACGTAAGTCTTCATTCAGACTTATACTTGACTCTGAATAGCTCCTAAGGTGCAAGAGAAAGGATTGTTCTGCAACAAAACACAGTTTGGTTTATACTTTTTCTTACATAAGATAGAAATGGTTCATCTGGAGTTGTTTTTGTGTTTGTTTCTTTTTTTTTTTTAATCCAAGCTAGGTTAATATTTTTTTGTTGGTGATGGTGGTGCTATTCAGAAGACATTAGCAGGCAAACAGATTTAATATATACTTCTACAGCAGATAGAAGACAGCTTGTTTTATAATAAGAACTAGGTGTCTAGAAAAGTACAAATACTGAAGAGTAATAATAGCAATTATGAACTAGCATAGTTTTTTTAGACACAAATATGGTTTTCAGAACTGAGAAGAATGATAGAATTAGAAAATAATACAATAGTTGGAAAATACTAGATATTAAATCTGAATGTTGGATAAGGAGAAAAACTCCATGTAAATACATGTCAGGACAAATACATATTGCAGGGGATTCTTTGTACTGAAATAAAACATAACTCATCCTTTCTTCTTACCTTGACCTGTACTATCAGATCAATTCAGTACAGTTAATATCTTATAAAGCTAGAATAAATGAAAAAAATTCTCATGCAAGAGCCTGTTAGCTTGTAAGGTTTATTACCTCATGAAGTCAGCAAGACAAATGTTAGAGGTAGATTAAAAAAATGATTGTGATATAATGGTATGAACAGTCTCAGTATGTCTAGTTATGGTCAATGAACTTAGGAGAAAGTTTGTATTTAATAAGTTTATTTCCACTAGAAGTCAGGAAAGATTACTTGTATCTGGCCAAATGCATTGTGGGATTACTACATTTATTTCTTTTCTATCATTTTACACCAACTTGTACAATTACTTTGTAAAACTATGCGGGCTCATTCTTACTACAAGTAATCAGAAGACATCTGCTGCTACAAAGGGTTTGATAATCAGTATGACAATTCAAAGCAGATAAAGAACTTAGGCTTCTGGTACTGAGCATTTAGGCTTTCGTCCAGGGTCCATGGACTTTGAAGTTAGACAATTTGCTATTTTCAGAGTGCATTTTGAGATGTAGGTGAACATGAAGCCTCAGTAAGTCTAGTCAAAACTCCAATTGACTAGCAAGTACCTGCTTTAAGGAGTGAATGAGAAACAATGGCTACAGAGGATAACCTGAAGTCTTGCATAAATGCACCAGCATCTTTAGCAAATATCAAATTGCAGTCACTTATAAAGGAATGGAACGTGTACTTTGGTTTTGTTTTCTTACAATAAAAGTAGAACCAACCCAGTTAGAATTATAAAGAGGAGTCAAACCTGTTAGAGTAGTAGGTAGGAAATAAGGAATGAAGTCCATTCTCAGCCCATTCTGTGTCCCATTGAAAATGCCCTTCCACGTGAAGTTTTAGCTAATGTAGTTTGGGATTAACTTCCAAAAAAAGTTGGTGTGAAGCAGAAAAATATTTGAGATTAGTGATTCCAAAGAGAAAGAAAAATGTAAAAGGCCATCAAAGACCTGAGACATTAGCCAAGAAAGCATTATTGTTCATTTTCTCAGAAAAAAGCATGCACACACACACACACAAAAACAACTTCTTTTCGTCATAGTTTGATTTGTGCTTAAGCTTTCAGATTGATTTTCAAACATACTTTATACAACATTAAGAAGTTACCATGACAATTATACTTTGTGTAAAATTTTATTTTTCTATCGTTTTTAAAAGGAGAATTTCACTGTGTAATTCAGCTGTGGAGTTTACCTTCCTGATAAGAAGACAGAAGTAGTTAACATAGTAAAAAGGAAAATAATTGATTCACAGTGCCATGCTGAACTTTGATGCATTTAGAAAAAGCTAAATGTAGATGGAGTCTGCCATTTACAGCAACTTACTTCATCTTTTTAACAATTATTTAATTAAATTAGTATTTATATCCTCACATTGCTACCTCATTGCCACTATGTAGGAGACTGTTCTAACTATTGTAGGTTAGATGTATTCATATAGCATGGTGAAGGAGCTGTGTAGAAAGGATGGACCTTTCTGAATGCCACGCTAATGTATTTTACTGTTTTACAATTGAAAATAATCATAATGTAAGTAATGTTTGCTTTGTTCTATGAGAAAAGCCATGTTGGAATGTGTTAATTGTGTCAGTAAAATATTTTATTGGAGAAAACTTTTCATCATCTGCCAAACTCATTTTTCAATTATTTTTTTTTATTTTTTTTTCATAGGGATCTGTTTGCATCATGTTCTCTTTTGCTTTTCTTGTTCTAGGAGAACTACATGATTCTGAAGGACCTGTCATTTTCATGCAAATATAAAGTAACTGTTTTACCTGCAAAATCTAAAAGTCGTTTTAAGGCTGAGAGTATTTTCTTTGTCACCCCACCTTGCTCTGCATTTAAAGAAAAAACCCATAAGCACATTAATTGTGCTGCTGAAGAAGGTAAGGCATAATCTGCAGAATTTGCCAAATAATTTCAAATGCACTTAAAATCACAAAAAAAAAAAGTATATAAAAGCAATTCTGCAGTGGAATATGAAAGATTCAGAACGACAAAAAAGATGACTAATGCTTACATGAAAAATCAACTAAAATACAAAGCAGCATAGATTTTGGTTACCATGTTGCTGCGTGTTTATTAGGTTATAATTTTAGAGGGTTGTTTATAAACATATGATGACATTTGCTATTACACAGTTTTTGTTATGTAAGGAGGAAAAGCTTCCCAGTTATATTCACTATAATGATGAATGATAACTGTTATTTCAATTCTGTTAATAACTGTTAATTCAATTCAATGGCATGATCTATCTTTTGAATGTTCTGGTACTCGGCTCCAAAGCTGCTTTTTCAGTTTGATTTAGTTTAGGCTAATGCTTTTCTAACGTAGCAAAAAGAGACAATCATACCTTTGACAGCGTTGCCACAATCCAAGGTATGGCTGAAAGGTTATTTGAAATCACAGAATGATGGAGAAATTTTTTGGAAGGGATCTCTAATGTCAGCTAATCCAGCCACCTACTTCAACCAGCCATAGCTTTGAGTAGGCAAGTCTGGACACCTCTATCTTCAGCAAGAGAGTGCCCCTCTCACTTTGAATTATCACTGCCTCTCACTGCTCTGTGGCTCACCTCAGAATCCTGCTGTCAATGGCCACAATTTCCTGCTCACTTCTCTTGAAAAATTCCAACATTATAATTTTCTTTCTGGACAACTGCAGCTCAGGCATAAGTTTCACCTAGCCAGAATGTGCCTATTAACTTGTAGTACAGTTTTATAGCATTAATTTTACTTTTTGCCTACATAATGGAGCTCTGTGATATGTTATGGGTTTTCTTTTCGTCTCAGAAGTCAGCTTAGATACTCTGAAATACAGAGAACTGCCAGGATGGCTGCCAATCAATGAAGCATTTATAGTTTTACATGGCATATACTTTCTTACCTGTCACCTGTGGTTGATAGAATTTGATTTGAAGTTTGAACTTGACCCAGAATGCTGATGGAATATGTCAAAGATAGGTTTTTGCTAACACTGAAAATGCGATGGCAGAACCGTGTAAAGATCCCGAGTAACACAAAAAAAGAGCTCTGTCTGACCTCAGTTTGTGAAATTAAATGAATATTATTGACCATTACTTCTCAAAGTTTAGCTTATCTTTTTGCTTTCCAAATTTATAGTGCCAGTTCTACCCAAAGTGTTGGCCAAACCCGAGAATCTATCTGCGTCTTTCATTGTTCAGGAAGGTAACATCACTGGTCATTTTTCCTGGAAGGTGTCTAAGACAGTCCTTCACCAGCCCATGACAGGGTTTCAAGTCACATGGGCAGAAGTAACCACAGAAAGTCGACAGAATAGCTTGCCCAACAGCATCATTTCACAGTCACAGATACTGCCAGCAGTAAGTTGCTCATTCGTTTCCTTTTGTAGTGGCTTCATAACTGTGTGTATATGTGGCGTATTTTTATTTTTAGTGATAATGAAGATGTCACACATAGTATTTTCCTTCTCTGCAGGCAAGTTGGAGCAGGAGATGCTTTAATTTTGTCCTCCTTAGAAATACAAAGCACAGCTACTCTTCTCGATTGCACATCAAAAAATTTTATATGCACAGTTGTCAAACTAGAAACGATTATCTAAGAAATGCCCGAAGGGAAGAAAAGATCATCTGTATTGCAGTAGATAGTTTTTGTTTTCTTTTGATGATCAGGCTGTTCAACGTGGTGATTACTGTAGTTTTACTAATTATTTGGTGTCCAAGTCAATAAATTTCATGGATTAAGTATTGCTTTTTTTCCTTTGAGTTTCTCTAAGAGAAATAAAAATCACTTTCCCTGCTGTGAATACTTGCTATTGTTCAACGAACAAATAATTTGAAGGAGAACTAGAATTCACTGTTTGTTGAAAGTATCAGAACAATTAATTTGAATTCTTCCTCCTTTTAGCTTTAATATGGTCTTTGCTATTTCAGTTCCTTCTCTGGCAGAAAGAAGTGAAGAGCACTTCTTTCAGTCTGTATTGCCAGATCCACAGGGTCGACAAAAGGACTTAGGCAGCTGGCCTTGATCCAAAGTCTCCTAACAGTGCTGGGAGCCTTTCCCTGCACTTTAGAGACATGATAGATCAAGGCAATTGTGTCACAAGCAGAATTGCCTAAAAGCTTTTCACAACATTTGTTTCATCAAAGAATGAATAAAATGTTGTGTTGAACACATCCTACATTCAACACATGTTTTAAAGTCCAAAACAAGATTCCCACAGTTTTATCTTCTTCCAGACTGCCCTAAGGCTATGGCCAAATTTCAAAGCCAGTTTTCAGGCAGAGTAACAAAGAGTAACAAAGTTGACCACAGATGCTCCAAAACTATGTATCAAGCTGCTATGCGCTCTGCCGAGCTATTTTCTTCTATGTTTGTACAGTTAATGAGATCCGCATCAGTTCATTCAGAGCTCAATCTACAGTCTGAAGCAGAGGCACAAAGAATATATATCCTTGATCTCTTCAGCAGGACATGTTGCAGGATTATCTTGAAGAGGTTACTCCATCACAGACAATAGAATGCAGACCACAACCTTAGTGAAGTACAGGCCATAGGATGTTATTCTTCATTTAAAATTTCTTTTGCTTTGCATACGGTTTATTCATTAATACTATTTCATTTTTAAGCATTTGTTTCAGTTAGGTCTGGGATTATATTATGTTTTATTTAAAACATTCCTTTACGTTGTGTTTTAATTGCTTATCTTTGTTTTTCTCTGATTTTGTTACTATAGAGTCTGGAGATTTCGTATGTTTAATTATTTAACACCATATGTATTCATCTATTCATAGCACCTGGTTAACTTGCACAGAACACTTGATTCAGTTGAAATAGTATCTTCTCCCTCTCAGAGACCACCATAGTGTAGGGTATTTCATGGTGAGGATCATTCATTCGTTCTTGTTGGCCATCTGTAATTGTTAAAAGTTTTGTAATTGTGCATCCAGTGCACATGTTCAAGGAGCATCTAAAAGAGCAAAGTGAATGTATGAATGTGACGTAGGTGTTTATCTCTCTTCTCACTGAGTATTTTATATGCAATGGAAGAGCTTCAGCAAGGGTTTTTAAGAGTAGCCTCATCTAAGTATATACACTAATTTGGCATAAAGCTCCACTTTTACCTCTGCCTTTCCCCTTAGATTTCTGAACTGCCAGGAATAGCAAATTATCAGTTTTCTCACAGCCCATAAGATTTTCCAGAACAATTTGCCATGCAAATTCTGTCTGATTGAATGAGCATACTCTGTGTGCACTGCCCGGTGTCTCTGTCCCACTGTCCTGTCCCTGGAACAGGACTACAGGGTGCTTTTTCACTCCTTTTTTAGCTTGAAATAAAGGACTTCAATTCCTGAATGTCCTCCTTAGTCAGATGTATTTCTATTATGGAGCATTTATAAAGTTACTCCAAAAGTTTTAACACAAGTGTGAGTGACCAGAGATACAGAGCAATGAAAAGTAAGGACAGTACAGATATTTTATATGCCAGAAATGGGAATAGAAGAGCTGATCTTCATGGTGTAATCTGGGGCAAATTTGCTGAAAACAGTGTAGCCACACCACTAGCTCCAGCAGGGGGCCTAGCCCTGAAAATTGCATTGTTTTAATTTCCCATTCAGTAGAATTTACAGAAAAACGTAAAATAAAAACAAGTGTATTTAATGAACTTTTTTATTAAAAAAGAATATGTAATACATACGCTAAATCCTTTTTACAAATTTCTAAGAAAATAATTTGTGAGTGCTGAGAGTAATAGAACTTTGATTTGTGTGAGTAGAGCAACTGTGCTTTATTTTTAGATTCTAAGAGAATTAATGTAATTTATTTATTAGGATCATTATGTACTCACCGTGCCCAATCTCAGGCCATCAATGCTATACCGACTGGAAGTTCAAGTGTTGACAACTGGTGGGGAAGGACCAGCTACTATAAAATTGTTCCGAACACCTGATCTTCCTCCATTTTTACCCCACAGTAAGTAGTGTTTTGGCGTGTGGTTATGTGTTGAAAAACTTCTACACAAATAAACAGGTTGCTCAAGTCTTAGAATCTTTATTAGATCTAGTAGAACTCCATAAACGTAACATGCATGACAGTATTGCTTTTTTCTTTGTTATTGTCCATCAGCATTGGTGCAATCAAACGCAGACTTTCTCTTACTCATTTTCTATGACCTTACATTTATCATTGCATTCTAACACAGCTCTTTGGTTAATGCCGATAGTACCTAGGATTCAGAGCCGGTCTCTCCTACAAATACTACTTACACACGGAATTGCTTAGGTTAGACTGTTTGAGGGTCTGTTATATCTATTACCTGACCATATTTCTAAAGCTGTACAAACTTCTTAATAGTTTTAATGGTTTCAAGCATGAAAGATGTCTGGACTCAATATGTGTATAATTGCCAGCACAGACATTTCACTTATAAGCTGAAGGCTTGCAAGCTGAAGGGCTCAAGAAGCCTTTACAGTAAAATCTGATAAATGATTGTATTATGTATTCAGGGTTTCATATCTGAATACTCTTCTTTTGTTTAGGACCTCATCTGAAACAACATCATCCTCACCACTACAAACCACCCCCAGAAAAGTATTAAACTGTTTAAGATGATTATACAAATAACTGAGAGAAAAACTGAGCTCCCAAGTGGAGGCTAGGAAAAGGCACATCTGCAGAAGCAAAGAATCCAGTTTTCCAGTGGAAGTTACCACGCTGTACAATCTGTTTCTACTCTTGTGTAGTTTAGTCATGAAGAATTTTATTTCTACCAAGGCCAGGATGAAGCATACAAGAAGTACAATTTCAGTACCACCATTATTCAACAAATTGAAGATTGCATTAAACTCAACATCTTGGAGAAAATCAAATGTGTTGATTATAATGTTTTTGTATTTTGTGTTTAAAGTAGATTGAAACAGTGAAGTGTATACAGTTATTTCTCTTAGTGGCTTCAATGTTATTATATGAGAGGTTTTCCTGTGATGTACACATACTTTTGAACACTTAGAGGCCATGTTGTCATCAATATGTTTAAGTGATGTATTTTACTTAAAGCTCTGCCTTTCAACAGTTTAAACCCTAGTGTATTTTGCTCTTGAAGAAAATACCTATTTGTCTGAAATAAACATATAAGTAAACTAAGTTCCAGAACCAGAACCCCTTAAATAAGCAAGAATTAATAACTGCAGCATCACTGCAGAAGAGAATGATGGTACATGTGCATAATCAACCATCTCTTCTGAAGTAACATTTCTGCATGTAGATCTTATACTAATAGAGTTAACAGTCATATACAACGTTGATACTCCATTCACTGTAAAGAAGTAAATGACAATTAATACAATTGCTTTCAATTAGTGATGATTAACACAATTTATTTATAGATCCTAGAAAAATTATCTTTACAATTTTGGTTGTTAACTTGAAAAGAAATTCTAATTTTCTATCTAAAACTTCAACAGTTAACATTTTAAAAATGGAAATTCTGAGGCACATTTATTATTCAAGTAGTTGTAGAGCTACTTCTTGGCTTCTCTGTCTTTTGATGCACATATCTCTTTTCCCCGTGGATCTTTTGAACAGAAGGATGAATGTATTGGCTCCATGACGAAGAAATACATATCTGAAAAATGAGGATAACAATTACGCTTCCTACAGTAGAGCCTTAAAAAAATAATCATACATATTTGTCAATACTGAAATGTATAACTTTTGGGTGCATATGGGGTAACACTACAGAGAGTGAAAGAGACTGAATTAATTTCTGATCATTTTTTCATTCTAGTTTTGCTGCGTTTCTGTATTTCCTGTGGAAGTACTCTTTTTTTCCCTGTTCTCTTTCTGTTTTTCCTGATGTCTTTTTTAATACACACTGAATGACCATGAACTTTTCCAGAAAATTTCTATTGCTACATCATTTGGGACTTTGACAGTTGATTCAAAAATATTAAATGCTGAGTTGCTTTTATTTGCTTCCTCTGCCACTCTATTACCTCCTCTCTTTCAAAATATATTAACAAGTTAACAGGTAAACTCTTAATCAGATCTGTAGGGTAATAGTTTTGTTTTCAATTTTGAAAGAAGGCCAGTGTCTCAGATTTTTCAAGGGGTAAAAATGTATACAAGACTGCTCAAAGAAAAAACTGTATAAATTGAACTTGTGTGCAGCATTGCTTTGACATTTAGGTTGTGCAGGACGTAAAGTACGGATAGAAGGATCTCTGTGATGTTAGCTGAGAATAGTTTAAAGTGGGATCAGGGTAATACTTTGGGCTTCTTTAAAAACCTCTGTCGAAATCTTTCCATCAGAATCTAATCCAGTTATGCTGGAGTAATTCTGTAGTGATTTGATTAATGTTAATGAAATTATGTTGTATCCATAGTGTCATGATACATGGATGTCAGTTTTTATTACAGTGATGCTAAACCTGACTTGGAGATAAATTGGAAGTTAGCAGCTCTGAGTGATCGTATCCTTAGTCTTAATTGCTGAGTGGAAGCCTTGTTCTTCTGAGGATTCAAAATTGTTAGTGTTTGCTGATGTCTGTTTCTTTGAAACATTCAACTTTTAGAATAGTAACATACTTTTAAAAGAATATGGAGGCTGTTTCCATAAAAAAAAAAAAAAAAAAAAAAACCACCAGTTGATAAAGTAGAATTGTATTAGAAATTATACAAGGTTCTATGAGAAGTAAATTTATTTTTTCTTCAACAAATGAATTTATCAACTCACCTTTCAAGTGATCCTCCAAATAAAAAATAAAATATAATAAATCAGTGAGGCTCATGCATAGATGCTAAAATCACAGCAATGAGTGCTTTTCCTGATGATTCTTTGAATTTAGCAGTACTGATTTAAAGTTGCTAGTGCCTAATTCATAAAGCCTTGTTTGCTGAATTGTACAGGTTACTGTCCTTACTGGCTTAAATCACATTAAACATTTAATTCAGCAATAGACTTGTAATTCACTACTTGATTCACTAGTCAAAGATTTATTTTGTCTAATGATGTTGTATAATACAGAATTAATTTAGATATTGGGATGCTTTTAGGTACTCTGCACCTTTACACTAATGTATTATTTCTTATGTACGATTCCGACAGATTTGTCCATTGGCTTCGTGATGGTTTTGTTTATCTGTATTTCTGAAAGAATTATTATATGCCATTTTTGTTATCTGCTTTGTGGCTTTTTATTTGTTCACTGGGGATTTTTGTTTAAGAAGACAATGGTGTGTTCTGATTATATCTCTTTTGACAGTTTTTAGTTGTTTATAGAGAGGAAATTCAAGTGAGGCAGAACTTGTGCTGTACTACTATGTGTAACATCTTGAGTTCATTAAGAATTCGTCACGTGAAGAATAAATAAGAGGTCTGCCTTCTGAAATGTTTGGCATCTTCAACTTAGTGGCTTCAGAAAGAGCTGAGGTGTGGCAGTGCTAACATTGACATTAATGTTTGGCACAGTCACAAACAAAATCAAAGAAATAGTGATTGCTAACGTGAATGGGAATTTTACCATTTATATTAGCAGAAACATATAGAAACCTAAATACTGAGTAAATTTATTTGACAATAATTTCATCCCAGTATTCCCTACTGCAGTCATGTAGTTTCAGATAAGCAAGCACTGATTCAGGGAGGTGCACAGAAAAGAAAACTTTCATATGCACAGAAGTCAGTGGGTTGGAAGTATACTGCAACATCATAGAAATTTTTATTTTTGTGTGTATATGTAAATGTAGTTGTGATATTGACTTATTTATTAATTCATTTTCTTATGCTATGTGCCAAGTATATTCCTACCCTTTTGATCAGTACCTGTGAACATCCATGACTAAAAATAATGTTATGCAAACTTGTGCATTGTAACCAGGAATATGATGCTAATAAGCTGTTGCATGTAGTTTTAAATAATTAAGGAAACCCTTTATTTAAAAAATTGTAAATGAATACCTGCAGATGTTAATGATTATATATGGTTTTGCATGCCAAAACTCATTGTTCAGTTGTGGGCATGAAATGTAACGACTGTATTACCTCTACTGAATATATTAGTAAGGTACAATTTACAAAGTTATTAACAGAGCTCTATATGTAAAATTTTTTCCTTTTTACTTAATTATATTGTAGTAGAGGTAACAGAACTGTTTATCTGTTACCCAAATTGGCTGTAGAAATTATGTTCCTATAACAGTCATTTATAGTCAGTATTTATTTATGTATGTAATACAAAACAATGGGTCTTATGAGTCTGTCCTTTTATTTAGAGAAAGAAAAATGCTTCTTGTAAAAACAATTTGTAAAAAAAAGAAAAAGTAAATGTAAATAGAGTCTGATTTCTTTTATGCATTATTTTCATGTTTAGAGTTTGTACATACTGTTTAGGTAATAAACTATCCTACACTGAAGTCTTGCTAAATTGTCTCCTCTGTACAGGTCTTAGACTGTTTCCCTTTTTTTATTTATTATGGAGATATAGAGTCATCTATTAAAAATCTTACTGCCACTGGTACATCTACATTTCATTGTACGTAAAGCCACAATATTTTATACTCCCTGTTTTCTACTACATTTTGTTTTCTTTAGAAGATTATAATTTAGGTATAGTTTGAGATTTTTATGTTGAAAAGTAATTATTGAAATAAAAAACCAGACACAAGACACAATCAAACACCTACAGTTTCTCTGTTTTAATGGACTTGCCCACAGTGAATTTTTCTTCAACCTTTGTGATACTGTCTTAAAATAATTAAAATGTTGCTAGATCTATGCCAGTGGCCTGGGCCTGCAAGTCAAGATTTCTGTAATTCAAAATCATGGTGAAATCTGTGCATACTCCAGATTTTCTATTTAACAATACATTATCACTTGATTTATATCATATATTTTTAATGAATGAAAATATGTGTCTTACTACAGCATTAAAGTGTTTCAACTGGTCACAGATCTGCTGTCATTCTCAGATGTGATGTTTTTGGTAAGTCTTGGTGTGTGTGCCTTTCATGTACCGCTGAATTACCTAACAAACATTTAGATTTTTTAGCTTTAAAATAAAATCCAAAATTTCCAGGTATTGCTTTCTCATTAGAAGAACTGTTTAGTTTGTTTTTGTTGCTTGTTTTTTTTTTTTTTTTTTTTTTTTTAACATATGAATAGTGTTTTGAAAACTCCTTATATTTAAATTTCTCTTCAACTAGGATTGTTCCTATGACATCTGCCATTATGGCACAGTAAACCTTCACAGGAGTTATATATCACAGTATGTAGGTAAGATGTGGTGATAGGTAGATGAACTATTATGTACTATTATGTACTGTAATTCCATTTTTTTTTCCCTTCCATAGCCTCAAGTAAATATTCTATTCAACACTTACTTAGGAGAGACAATGACTGCCTGATATCAATTATATTAAATAAAGCAAATTTGGTATATATTGGGCAGTAATGATCCTTTTAGTTTGGAGTTTTGTGTCTTGTGTTTCAGTACAACTTTGCTATTTTGCATCTAAAACCTGACCATGCTCCACCATCCAAAAAAAAGTCCATTTATGGAAAAAGATTATACAATGAAAGCTCTTCACGGTACCAAAATAAATAAATAAATCCGGTATACTTCTGTTTTCTTAGTACAGGTGTTGTATTGTCGTCATCTGGATATATGCCAGCCTCCTTGAGGAAGGCCTTGAGCCAAAACACTGGTTGTTAGCCTGCCAGCAACAATGCAGCACCTGTCAGGGTGAAAGAAAGCACTGGGGAGAACACTGAGAGCTTGGCTTTGAAATACAGCCAGTGCAGGCTTGAAGGAGATATGGTTCAACATAAGCAAATAGATCTGTCCTCCTTTGGATTGTGCATAACATCTTTTCTGCTTCTCCTGAAGGTGCTGGTTGGAGTAGAGATTAATATTTAATAAATCCCTTGTTGTAAGCATTTACTGAGTGCTGTGTGGCTCATAAACTGAAGAATTTATGAATGCTTGTTCTACCCATTTCATCACCTGGGATGGTGATTAATTCATGTTATTTAGTAAGCTTCAAAGGAGATATCTTTCTTCTCAAAAGAAGATCAACTTGAGAATTATTAGATTCCCAGTTTTTTAAGAGACATGGGCAAACACGTTGAACACAAATATCCCTTTCTATTTGTGTGCAAAGATATTCGTACCTCAAATAGAACTTGCTTGTCTTTTTCACAAACTGTCCAGTCATATATTTGTAACAGGTTCAAATTTGTCAATGTCTAACTCTAGATTTGATGGTTAGTATGGTTAGTACTGATCAGCTGACCCAACACATTTTTCACACTTTTATAATTTTATTATTGCCTGATTTAAACAGTTCAGACTGCATAACTGTTACTAGATGTAGAGTGATGAGTTGTAATTTCACTCTGTCAGTTCTACCTAAGTGAGAGGTGGAAGAGGTGATCACCAATCCTCCTCCTTCCCACACTCCAGCGCTCCCACCTCAAAAACAAACAAACAAACAAACAAAAAACACAAACCCACAAACAAACAAAAAAAAAAACATAAAATGATCTCATATATTTGCTCCTTCACAGATGTCCAATTTTCAGTATTATCAGTTATCTACAAGCACTCAAAAAAATCTTTTAAATTTACTTTCTGAGATGTGCTGCAATGCTAGCTTGAAATATTTATATTTCAGATTTTCAGAAAGCACATCTGCACACCAGTATCAATTAGGCTGTAACTCATAAGACTGGAATATACAAGAAAAAAAGAAAGCAAAGGGAAAAAAAAAAAAACAAAAACAGCAAGCCATCAGCAATAAAACAAAGCTTGTGGGTTGATGCTCATAGAACCCTCTGGGACAAGTGTGCTTTTTGTTTGATGTTCACTGAATCATACTGAAAACAATCCACATGCATTTTCCTTGCTTTGACTGGAATCCAGAGATTTTTCTAATATCACGAAGAATGCAATTTAATGGCTGATGAGTGGCTGAATTGCTAGATATACACAGTAGCTTAAAAGTATAATGATGCACCAGAGAATGATTCTGTATTTTTCCACTTATCTGAGGACTGCATCAATTTCTCATATTTTTTTATTTCAGTATCTTTTGGGGGCAGGGAGAAGGGAGTATTATAAGAGATCACTGTTTATTGCTTTTGTTGTATGTTCATTTTAAGAATGTGTCTCATTTATTTACCATGGTTGTAGAGGTTATATTTGTAGCATGTTTCTCTTCACTGTTCATTGCTATGAAGGTTGAGGTTTGTGATATCTTTTTAATAAATAAAATCATTAAAATAATATATGTGATCATGTATTTAGAGATGATTCCAATAAAGTGTTCCTTGTCAACAATATAATGCTATTTTTAGATAGAAAATGTATCTGTATCTCATTTAAATTACTATCTACATCATATACTTCTGGAGAAACTCTATTTTAGTGTCTATTTAAATAACAGGCATGCTAGCCACAGGAAATGGTAGCTATCAAACAAGCAAGTTCAACTGATAGATATCAATCAGGTTTGCTGATTAATAAATGCTGCTATGACAATAAATTATTTTCAAGTTAGCTAAATACATCACTTCCAATTAATCTGGAAAACAGGAATTGTAGATGAATTCCAGAGGCGTAGAGAGAAATACAAGAGAAACAGCATGAACTTCCGTGCCTGGATATCAAAAAGTACAAAGCTGACACAGCTGAAATTTTTTTACCCCTCCCCTAAGAGTGTATTGATTACCTTAAAAGCATAAGATGATATCACATGTTCCATCTAACAACCATGGAGGTGATTTTCTAAATTTTCTAAGTAACTTCATAAAGTACATGGAACTAATAACAAGAAAAATCATCCCTTTATTTCATTAAGTTTACAATATATTATTTATTTAATATTGTTGATATCACTCACCAACAAACTTGCATGGAAAAGTAGTTCAATTGGGTGAACACTTCAGTTTGGGATTCTCTCACTTCCTGAAATTCAACCTTTGACTGAAAAAATATTCATTTTTGGAAACTATATAGTGGTATTGGGAAGCAATTAGGAGAATCATATAGTCAGTGTTTTTGGTAGCTGTTCTCAGAATTTGTCTAGGGAATTTTTTCTCCTATCTCAGCTAATCTTAAAATCTCCAGAATAATTTATTACGTGCTACATCATTCACAGAAGACAAGTTGTTCAGGGCTTTGCCCTTTCATGTTTTGAATATTACCAAAGATGGGGATCCCCTCTTACTAATTACATGTGAAATAACAGTATTTTAGAATGCAAATAGTGACATCTTAATTTTCAAGGAAATGGTACTTGGAGAACCACATGGCATAAACAATTCTGTTTGAAAGAAGAAAAAAAAAGGAAAATATTCTTTTGAAAAACAATAATATAGCTGCTTTTGTTCTCAGTAGATTTGTGATGAAGCCCTGGAAAATTCAAAGCCTGCAGAAAATGAAACCAACAGCTTCTTGATCTATCTTCATGTTGTCAGACATCAGTTACTTCAGAAATCTTGAGAAACAAAGTTAATTAGCCAGATTTGTAGAGAATTCACACTCATTGCTTAGCTTGTGAAATGGACTTAAGTGGTAACTTACCATATTAACATTAAATAATTTGTTATTGACAATGGCTATGGTCCATTTATTTTAGCTCTTGGTGTGCTGTGGGTTGGTGCCTTGAATCCTCTGTTCAGCTACCACTTCACCCCAAACAGAGTACAAGCTTTGAAACTTCCAGGGGCTGTGAAATGACTGAGCTACGCCGACCAGGCTGCTGCGGCTTTGGCAGAACATGGCTGGCACCTGACGGGCTCTGCTGGTGCCACAGGTATTGAAATCCCTGTGACTGGAGAGGGCAGATGGAGAAGACACCACCATCTGGATGTCTGAAGAAATAAGAGTGTGTTCGGCACATATGCTTTGGAAAGGCCCCTTTCCCGTTATGGAAGTGTAAGGTGAAAAGGAGGGAAAGGATTCAGCATCTAAGTGTCTGCTGATCCTAAAAGGAAGGGCATGTAGCTGACTGCATAAGCACAACATGAACAAAAGAAGGAGAAAATGGAGCAGGGAGAGCCATGTTGGTCAGCAGATGCCCCTGCTGTTGAAGCAAAATGATCCTGAGCTTCTTTGCCCACAGTGTGGGCAGAGAGAAGCACCTCACACCTCCAATATGATCCCTCTGAGGAGACTAGGAGAGGGTGGACCAGCTGCAAAGACAACTGGTGCGAAAAGCTTCATGCTGAAATCCACCACAGACATACTTCCATTGAGCTTTGACTTGCAGAAGTCTCATAGAAATACTTTGGTTTGCTTTGTTAGACCAGACATCTGCAGATACAGAATAGAAACTGAGACCTCAGCACAAAACATTGCTGTAACTGCATTGGTGTCTGGGACTAACACTGCCTGCTGCTCTGATAGGCTTCAGTGTTTTTTGCTGGTACCAACTTTGGAGGTTGCAGCTCTTCCATGATGACGAGTGTCCAAAAAAAGGTTTGAGACATGGGGTTTAGATTTGCATGGTGGGAGCACACCCTGGAATCCCCTAGTCTTTTCCACCACTGTGGGGAACATATGAACTACTGACTTCTTTTTTTCTATTGGACTGCTATGCGCTTAGGTAAATTAACACTGAGCTGCCCTAAACAAATCTTCCCTTGTGAATGACACAGACACCCATGGGTCTGTGGTCCACTCCATTCCAGATGGTTACTTGATTATCACTAGCTAGAGGGAGAGCTGTGTGAGCTTTTCACTGTCAAGCTGTTGCTGAAAGGAGAGGGACTGTGTCAGATCTGCAGAACTGAATAAATGAAGACAAAATGGAAAAGACACATCCTAGCACTGCACACAGAAAAGATCTAACTTTACAACTGGATAGAGGAAAGGAGTCTTCATTGGTGAGAGCAAGAAGCAGGATTTGCCATGGTTTTTTTTAGCAGTGACTACAAATGAGTGTGCTCTACTTGTGTACACTGTGAGAGCACATACAGTAATAAGGTTAAAAAAAAAAAAGTATCAAGAAGCTGCAACAGAGTATCTGTCAGAAGATAAAGACAATCTTCCTAAAGTCAGGACTTAAGCCCAGTTGGAGGCTTATTGCACATCACAGTTGAAATCAAGAGCCCTACATGCTCAGCCCCTCTGACAAGGCACTAGGTCTCAAGCTTTGTTCTGTTTCTATAAAAATTAGAGGTAATTTGTGTTCAAAAAGAGATAGACAATGAAGATACCTGCAGACTTTATGCTAAATCTTGTCCAAACTGTGGGGAAAGTGATGTAGGCAAAAGATTTCTGCAAAATGATCAGCTTCCTGTTTTGCCTAATGAATCAGTCAGCTTCAAACAAATGAAAGGGGTGCTGTTTTGGCTTTTAGAAATATAGCATATCCTGGGCTTAGAATTCTGAAATCAATCAGTATTGTATCCTAAATATGAATCTAAATGTATGAATTGCTGTATTCCAGTTGAAAGAGCCATTTCCAGACATTGTGAAGCATATGTTACAATCATCTTAAATGCGGAAGCATTGAAATCCTTATAGATGAAATAAAATGTGCCAGTCTCCTTATATAGTTACTTCACGGTAAGTCAGTACCAAGAAAAAATGGTCACTCTCTAAATGAATTCACACTCACAGGTAAGAAAATAAAGTCTAAGGAATTTCTTAAGGACTTTTGAAGGAGAGGATGAAGACTTGGCAAGTACAACCCACCACAATTTATGTACCAGAAATAAAAGGAGGTCAGATGTGAGCACTATTCTCCCTGTATTTCTCTATGCAGTGCATCTTGGCTGTTCTTTGTGTCCAGGTACTGTTAGACTGCAGCAAATTCAAGAGCTAGGGTATTGCCTTGGAGCCAGTGCACCAGGAAGAACAGCAACAAACTCTTCCTTTCTCTGGTAGGTTGCTATTGTTTTTCGAGTAGAATGTCCCATGGTAAGGTAAAGCTTTGCTTTCCCTTAAATGATCAGGTTCATTAACTGGAAAAAAAAAAAAAAAAAGAGAGAGAGAGAGAATTTGAAAAGCCACTGTTGGAAGAAAAGATCAAAAAGATGATAAATATTTTAGTGAGATGAAGGGTAAAAATGATTAAAGAGTATTATACAAAAATTCTTATTTTTCACTTACATGTTACTTAGCCATTCTTAGAAATGACAGAAAAGTAAAAAAAAAAAAAAAAAAGTGGCTAAATCAGTCAGAGGTTGTTGGTAAGAACATTTCTGTAAATTTTATAGCATCAATTCACAAAATGTTTTCAACGTGTCAAGGGAGTAAAAAACAAACAACTGCGCAATACTGTGAATCTGTTAGTTTCAGCATTTCAGCAAGGCTGAAACATCTTGGAAAATTACACTTGTTTATTAGCATTTTGTTGTCCTCAAGATGTTAATGTACTTAAAAATACATGTATGGCTTGCATCAGCGATGATGGCTGTGCGCACTGTAAAAATACACTGCACTGTCAAGTTAACAATGGCTGCTACTTCTGTTTTGCCATGTTCTTTAGTCTTCCTTCTATATGAGCAGCAAGACTGCCAAAAATGCATAAGCAAAAGGCATAAAGCAAGGTTTTATTTCATTTAATTCTACACTAATTTTATGGCATCATTGCCAAATTTAGGCAAAGCTTCTTCCACTTATTTTTAATCTCCTTCCCAGTGCATGATATAGTTAGGAGTTTTAGTGTTTGGAATCCTATTAATGCTGCTTTTGTCAAGTGTGTGTGCCTTTCCTTCATGGCTAAGGTAGACTTTGTGCTTAACAAGGCAACATGCAAGTCCCCAGGGCTATTGAGCACTATCTCCAACCGCTCCATCTGGTTCTAAGGATCATCTCTTGTAAACTCTCCTTACAATCCACATTCACCTCTGCCCTTAAATCCATTTTAAATTTAATAGTAGCCCTGCCAGATTTGAGATTAACAAGCCCAACCTGCTCATCATGTTTGACTTTGAAAACATATCCTAGGGTATATGCAGCACTTACCCTTGGTTGTGTGATCTCTCTCATTCTTTCTATTTGATTGACAATCCTTCTGATTTTATTTTTACATCTTGGGTATACTTCCATTGCCTGAGCCATTCTCCTCTGTTTTGTTCTGCCTTATCCCTAACAGCCAGAATTCTGGCATGGAAAATCCATTCCTCTAAAAGACATCTTTATGGGCTTCCTTGTTTTTCTAGTAATTTTCCCTTTGCTTGCTCTTGACAACTGCTACCTGACATTTTCACTGAATATCCTAAATTTTATCTGAGTGGAACAGTCATGCTTCAACATCACTCATTTAGGAGAAAGTTCAACTATTATCTGCAACATGTTTTTAAGACTCCAATTACTAAACCCTCTGCTGTGTTTTCTTCAGTCTCAAATTTGCAATCCTTGTTCAACTTTATAATATCTTTAACTTTTCATGATCACTGACTATTTTATGTCAGATGACTTGCCTGTTTGGGCATGATATTCCTCATAGGTTGGAATCTATCTTCTGCGTGCTTGTTTCAAAGAATAACATAACCGTTACTTTTTATAGAGATGATCTGGCAATATTAATTTGCTTCTACTTGCGTATACGATGAGATGCTTTGTCCTTCACAGATTTTTGTGGCTTCTTTTTTCCAGTGTTTATAATCTCATTCTTTCCTCTCAGTTGAGTCAATAAATGAGCTATGAGACATCTTCCATACAGCTAAAATTACAGCTGATCATCTTCCTTATTTAGTCTTCTTCGAAATGAGGCTATTTTTCCCACCAAGAATCTAAAAGTGTTTATTATGACGTGCAATCATCATTATTATTATTACATAGTATGTCACAATTTACACTATGGAATGTTTATGCATTTGGCTTTGTTTAAGAGATTTCCCTAAAATTTTCATATCTGCTATCCACATTCTTGTTATAAAGAAAGGAAAAGATGCATTCTCACAGCAGTTGATCATCGTACCACAGAGAGAGTGATTTGATAGTATAGTAGGTGTTCCTTAAAATGTCTCAAAAGTATGATTTTGTCTATGGGAAAGTTCTCTGCATTCTGTGCATGTCGATTCTTTCCATTGCAAAAATGCACTATTCATGAAAGTATATTTCAGGAAGTATTTCAAGAATGCAGGCAGAGGTTTAGCAAAGGCAAAAGCTTATTACTAAAGACATTTATCTTCTCTTTAACCACTTACCCCTAAGGATGGATAGTTTGTATTTTTTTATTCTACTGTACTTTTAATTGTGGTTGGCTAAATTATCCCTGGATTTGCCAAACTAACTTGTACATGTTTGAAAAATCATAGCCCTCTTTAGAAAGAAAAAAGATGTGGTTTTGTGTTGTTTTGTTTCGTTTTAATTTGCATCCTGCATTCTTGTCAGATAGAACTTATGTTTTTGAGCTTTCTTTTTCTCCAGAAAAGTTGTTATTTCACAAGAGTGACAATAATATATTGGAGAGAGGTTGGAAGAGAAGAATGTGAAATTCTCATGAAGATTTGAAAGGATTAGTTTGCATGAAAAGCACCAAGTAACATCACTTTTGTGAGAAGATTATAAGATTTGTCAATGACAGTGTTGATAAGAGTGACAGTGAGACCCATCTGTTGACAAGATTTGACATTCTGGGAGGTTATGTGGTCTTCAAGGATCGCAAATGCTGGGTGTTACTGAAAAGTTGCCAAGGCTCCTCCAGCCCACTGAATACTACTCTGCGCTCATGTTCCATGTGGGTGTTAATAAAGCTACTGGGAATGAGTTTACAAAGATTAAAAGCTACTGTAAGTCTCTGTGAATGGGAGGGTGAAAGGGTCAGGAGCTCAGGTGGCTTTTTTCAGTTCTGCTGATCAAAGGTCAAGGCTCAGGGACAGATGTGACATGGAGATAAATATGTGAGTGAGCAGATGGTGCTGCCAGCAGAATGTCAGCTGCCTTGACCATGGGATAATGTTCCATAAACCTCTCAGCACAAATAGTAACTGCATCTCTCTCTCACCAATTTACTAATTTATAGAGACAGTTTAACAACAACAAAAAACAACAAAAATAACCCCACAAAACCATCAGATTAGTATGAACTATTCTGACCTCAACAAATGCCTGAATATTGGCAAGAATATAGGCATTTACCATAGGGTCAGAGGAGGGACAAAACAGAATGGTGGGTTGGTCCATCAAGTATCTTAGATTCTGAAGGAAGTAAGTAGGAGGAACTGAAGGTTATATTAGTTGGTCAACATTTTTCTTCAGTTGTCATTTGCTTGATTAAAACTTGTCAGATGGTTCACATGTCACAGCATTAATATTGAAGGACATAGCTTGATTAGAAAAGGCAAGCAGCTGGGAATAAAATTAGCATGAAAAGATTCTTAAATGTGAGAGATGCTAATTTCTATTCAGAGATCTAACTTATGGAAAAGCTTAAAGTTTCCGTAACTTTCCAGAGTTCTATTCACACTGATAAGAATTAAGGAACTAAAGGAAATCACCACTATCACGGTCTTGGCCATGGAATTCAGAATAATCCAAGTAGGACTTCATGGTAATACGGTAATTACTTGGTCATTACTTGCTTCTCAGACACAATCTAGGAAAAGAATACAGAATAATGAGGTAGGAACTCACCCGACTAAGAACAGATTTTTATAGAGAGAACATCTATATCTGCACTGGCTATTCTCTAGTCAGTTGAAACACAAGTTGCTGAAGTCTGTTTAACTGAATTAAAATGATCAATGCTATTTTTTTTTACATTTTAATATAGAGAACGTCAAATTAAAAACTCAGATGTCAATGCTTACACAGAGGTACTTAAAGTAGTATAATATGAAATCCATCCAGGCAGTCTAGCCAGTTTTTAGAATGTGCTAGTTTTACCATGTATAAATTTAGAAGGAAAAATTCTGCAGAAGGATGGCTAAAGAAGTCAGAAGCTGGAGTCTGTTAGGGAAAAAAACACCAAATTTACTTGCAACTGGAGTTGCGATTAAAACAATCTAATTGATATCATATATCAGAAAGTATATTCTCTGAGTGCAAAGCAGTATAGATGCAGGACTAAAATAGATAAGCAGAATTATAAAGGAAGTAAAATCTAGCAAAGGATGGGAAAAAAATCATCAAAGCCCAACCTGTAAGAACTTAGAAGTTAATTCAAGGAGATAAATATTGGTCAATATGAATTAGCAAAGACCAAACAATGCACAACTTCATCATATAGTACAGTAACAAATCTTTATGCTGAAAATTTTCCCATATCTTGATTTTAGCAAGGTTTTTGACTTCATGTCTCTTAGGATTAAATTAGAAATATACTCAGATGATAATATTAAAGTATATGCAGACTTTGCTGCAAAAACATGTTTAAAGAGTAATAAAGGTACAAGCCAATACTGAAGAATTTTTCTACTAATGTACTTCAGAGACTCCTTTTTCTGTCCAGGATTATGTACTGTTATCATGAATATTCTGCACAATGAAAAAAGAAGTATTCTCGTCAGATTTACAGACTTGATAAAGAAAATTCATATCAAAATGGAATTTGAAGTCATCTCAAATTAATGCCTATTATAAAAGGTGTGCTATGACAGGGATAATCAGAGAGTACTTTGCTAGAGCAAGAATAATCTGCTAAACAGTATGGGCTGGGGAAAAATTAGCTAAGTAGTCATCTAAGAGATCTGAATTCATGGGTTGATCATCAGTTGCTTACGAGCCAACAATATTGCATTGTTTCAGAAGAAAAAAAGGAGAAGTATCCTGAACTTATACAAGAATGTGGCATTCAACATTAAAATAATTTTCCTTCTACTTGAAAGTGTTTCAGTGGGAGTACTATTTCAAGAATGAGTCTCACTTTAAGAAAGACTGTGGAAAACTTAAAAATCAGTGAGGATTATCAGAGTTCAGAAAACATAGGCTATGGTAAAAGAATGTAGAACTTCTAGAATATTGTAGTTTACAGAAAAAAAAGACCAAAAACTGTTATTTACCTTCAACTATTTAGAAATGTTCTGCAGTGAGAAGCAAGATGATGAATAACTAATGGACTCAAATTTTAGGATTTGAAGACTGCTGTGCAATTGTGAGGATGATGAAGCAATGGAAAACCACCCCTGAAGAAATATTCCAGTGTTTATTGAAATAAACTTCTGTCCTAACCACAATTCATTTTGCCTTCAAGCACATAGATATTTAAAGTCTCAGTCTACTTTCAGTATGTGAGGATCTGGCTCCTACATTATTCCTAAAGGAGAAGGCCCTGTCCTCATGAGAGATGGATATCTGGGTAGTTGTAGAACAAGCTGAGTGGACAGTGACAAAATCCCCAAGAAATGCCATTAAGTACTCTGCTTCAAAGGATGTATATTGCTGCTGGTTACAGTGGCAGAAGACCTAGACTCCAAGAAAGGCTTTCTGTTCTCCCAGCTGAGTGGTGATGAAGAAATGGTGAAGTACTGGGAAGTAATAGGGATGCAGACAGTCTCCTGTTTGAGGTGCCCTGTAATGCCATCATGCAGAATATTTGAAAAAAAGATAATCCTTCCCAGACAGAGTTTTTCAGAGGTTTATTAGGGTGGGAGGCTTTTACTTACCTGGTAGACTCCTTGAAAACTAAGAAGTAACTTTGTTTAATTTTCTTTTAAATATTTAAAGTTCATGAATAGTTGTGATCTTGTTTTACTGTTATTAAAAAAAGAAAACAAAAAGTTACTGTTTTATAGTACTTTAAAAGTCTTTTAAACATTAAATAAAATAGAAAATATTACATAAGAAAAAAATTAAGTTATCAAAGGCTTCTGATTGTGTAAAGAAAATTCAAATTTTGTATTTTTCCATGATATTATAGCCTAAAAATCATGTGTTCCTCTGATGGATGATTTTCAGTAGAGGTTAAGATGCATAATGTGAAGAAATTATTGAATTATTAGCTGATGCAATGCATTATCAGATTAAGGCAAATTCTTTGCCTTAAACTCCTACTCTAAAGTTATAATTTGATTTTAGTTTACTTGGATTAACTGCAGAATATACTACAACACAGGACTAGGACAGCTATTAGAATCATTGAATTTCAAAATGATTGAAGTTGAAAGGGACTTCTGGATCTCATTTGGTTCAACCACCTGCTCAAGCAGGTTGCCCAGAGCAATGACCAGGTGGCTTTTGAAGATCTCCAACGGTGGAGAACACACAAAATCTCCAGGCAACCTGCTTCAGGCCTCAGTCACCTACACAGTGAAAAAGGCTTTCCTGATGTTTATTGAGAACCTCATGTGCTACTGCCACATTGTTTCCTGTCCTGCCATTGGTCACCACTGAAAATAGCTTGGATCCATCTTCTTTGCACCCTCTCCTAATGTATTTATAGACATTGATGAGATTCAGTATCAGCTCTCAGACTCTCCTTATAGGAGAAATGCTTCAGTCACTTAATCACCTCTGTCTACCTCTGTTGCACTCTTCCCAGTATGTACTTGTCTTTATTGTACTGGAGAAAATAGAGCTGGACACCGCAGTGCAATCACCAGTGCTGAGTAGAGGGGAAGGATCGTATTCCACTACTTGATGGAAATGGTCTGCCTACTGCTGCCAAGGATACTTTCTTTGTAGGCACAGTGCTGACTTACGTTCCACTTTGTATCCACTGTGTCCTCAAGGTCCTTTTGTGCCACAATACTTTCCTGGTGGGCAGCTTACAGCATGTACTGGGGTGTGCAGTTGTTTCTCCTTATGTACAAGACTTCATATTTCCCTTTGTTGAACATCACAAGTTTGCTGCCAGCCCACTTTCCAGCCTGGCCAGGGTCCATTTGGATCGCAGCACTACCCTTCTGAACATCAGCCTCTCTTCCTGGTTTTGAGTCATCAACAAACTTGATGAGGGTACACTCTGTCTAGTTATCCAGTTGCATATGTTTTCATTCTACATGGACCTTTTATGTCCAACTCTGTATATATTATTTTACTGCTTTGGAAAATATGTGAATTATTTGAATACAGTTCAAATAATACTGTACTGCTAATACAACAATGCTTCTAATTTCTTTTAGAAAGAGTCTTTTTCTATAAGCACACTGTTGTTAAAACTGAAAAGATCTATCCTATTACTTACAAAATAAGTCTTTTTGGCTTCACTGAATATAGAATACTTGTCTATAAGTGGTTCACAGTAGGAAATAGAAATCTAAAGAGGAAATTGCCGTGAGCAGCACTGTTGCTTATTTTAATTGAGTTTTGTCTGTATTTCTAATGCACTGGCATTCCGCGTGTGCAACATTACTAGACTAAAGGTTTGTTTGAAATTTTTCATAAGTTTCAAAGATCATTTTTACACATGTAAACACAATGTCTAGGCATATTTCTTACATTCATAAGTAATCCTATTCACAAACAAATAAATTCTACTTTAAAAAAATCACTAGATGTTAGTTAACACTGAACCAAAGACTGAAATTAACAGACCAATGACAGATACTTTTATCATTTACAAAAATTTAATTGTAAGGAGACTTGCTAGAGGTCATTTGAAAAGGAAGTACAAATCCATGTTTTTTCTATTTTTTAACAGTGTAGGATTACGATTTCTTCTTTCAGGATATAAGTCTACTGTGGAGAAAAAGAAAAAAGAAAAGAAACCAGTAATCTGGATCAATAAACTGTTACTTCAATCATATTTCATCCTGTCAATTATATCTAACATGTATAAATTGATGGATGTTTTGACTGCTGCTGACATCCAGTTTCTGAAGATGCTATCTGGTCCTTCCTCCTCCTTTACAGACTTGAATTAAGGAAGGCAACCTGGACAGAAGGGCTATAGAAATGTTCCCAGTCTCTCATGAAGAGGACAGTACACATAAAACACTGCAGGTCACCCTTCATACACACTCAGTGCAACTCTATTTCTGTAGAAAATCTTAAATTCAAATGAAAACCTGAATAATAAACACAGTGTTTTTCTTGTTGATTTAACAGGATTAGACAACCTGCTGCAACAGAGTATTCCACTAAGTTAAGAGGAATTTAGGAAGGTTTCTAGTTCATAAGATACAACACAGGCAAGTGGTGTAAATGTGCCCTGTTACACACCTGGAATCATGGCCAAAATTGTCAGTAAACTTTTGTATAAATACAAAATCATTTAATGACAGTTCTGCTTTTCTGTCAACTCTGAGTTATACCATACTGATGCAGGAATGTCACAAAAGCTGGTCAAAGTCAATTCTCACGTTTTCTGAGGCACACTTATGAGTGGTAGGTGAAAGGTGTCAGGGGTGTTTTAAAGCCCGTTTGGCCCCTTTGGGTGTAATTTTGCCATTGCAGAAGGTCATACATTAACATTTGCTTTAGATTAAAAAAATCCGAATACTACTAGTAAAATAAATAAATCTTCGTGAGAAAATGTAGACTGATTTCATTTTAATATATTTTAATAGACAGTAGGGAAAGAATAAATGTTGGCCAAATAGACAAAACTTGCATAGAAAGTCAAAGATTCTATGCATGTGTATATATCTGCGATTTATTCACCATCTGAAAATAACGTCACCTGGGTAAAGGTCAGTACCAACTATAAGTTTCCTCCATTACTAAATAATTCTCTAAGCTTCAATACTGTTGTACAATTCATTTCTGCACACGACATTTGCCTTAATACTTTTTAGTGTGTGGAAAGGAATGATCAAGTGGCTGTGCATTGCTTTATCTTTTAGGGTATGTCTACATAAGAGGATATAATCAAAGGAGATTGAGTACTGACATAGTCCAGTATATTCATACTGCAGAGATCCAATAGAAATGCTGTTAGGCACTCCTCCTGTCAGAAGAGAATGTTAATCTCTTCTCAGGACCTGGAAACAGAAGAATCTGCTTTGCAATCAGGGTCACAATTTGCCATGTAATTTTTGTTAAATCACTGAAATCTGCTTTTTCCTGATTATTATACTAGTGAGATATAGATTTCAGCAATTTTTGGTTGTCTATGTAAGTAATAAATTCCTATGGATAGTAATTTTGTCTATAATTAACATCTTATGATGTACGGGTAAGTATTAGTTGTTTCTTGGGTAGAAAGTAAAAGGCAGGGAATCCCAAAAGAGAAATACTTTGGTCTGTACTCTAGAATTTTTTTGTTGGATATTTAACCCAGATTTACTTAGTTTAATTAAAGCCTGCTACAAGGCCAACTTACAAGGTAAGTTATTCACTTCTGATCTTCTCTCCTGCCTGCTGCTTACCTTCCAACTTCCCTTCCCCAGTATTGCTATTAAGGATACAGTACAGTATCCAGTTGCTTGCTTCCAGAAGGAGAAAGATGATAATGAACTGACAAAGTTATAAATGTATGAAATAAATATATAGTCCCGGCCTGCTTCTTCTCAACAGTTGACATCTAGAATATAAATACAGAGAGAGATGCCTGAGTGTGTTGGACTGGCCAGATTTCTATGTGGCAAAACTGTCTTGAAGCAAAAATGGTAGGCCTCCGTTTCTTCAGACTTTTTTATAGACATATGGTTACCCTGCAGAATTTTGATCTGAATTCTAAATTAATTTTCACATATTCTCATAAATATGTGCAACACTGTTACTTCAGCTGCTCCATGTGGAGGTACAAAGTTTGGGATAGAGACAGTTTTACAAATTTCACTTTGTGCAATTACACTTATCAGAATCTGTGTAGATCACACCATTCTTTTAATTATGCTCAATATTAATTTTCCCTTGATGTTATTAATATAACGTGTTTTAATTCAGAGATTTCCACAATCTGAAGTGCTTCTGTTCAACCAAATAGCATGCCTGACCTGAACACCTAAAAGAACAACTGGATTGATTGCTAACAGTAGGAAAAGGCATGTTCTTCCTGCCAAGGTCTGATCAGGAAAGAGTTTGTACTCTGTTAGAAATAAGTAGTGCAAGATAAATCTTATGCCACTTAAAGGAGGCAATGTCTTTCATGACAATTATTCTTCGAGATCAAGAGCAAATTAAAAGTTTTTCTTTAACTCCACTAAACAGAAGCACTGGTGACAAAATCTTTAGAGCAAAGCTTTCAAATACAGGAAATGCAATGCAGTTTTCTTTTGGTCAATAACTTTGAAATTGCAATCAGTAAATTCACTCCATGTAGCAATGCCCTTAAACAGATAAACTGTCTTGAGGGAAGTAATATTACTTAAGTGTCATGTGACTATAAGCTCCTCAGGTTGGATTTCAAAGACAAAGGTTAGGTTCTCAGTTACTATAAATCAACATAGATATTTTGACTTTAAGGTGATACCAATTAATGTGTATTTTTGCAAGACTCCCTTACCTCCTTGCTCAATACTGACTTTAATAATCGTTTATTTAAACTCTACTGGTTTAAGTTACCCAGTCAAACCAATAACAGGGAGTCAGTTCTTTCCTGCGACGGTGCTAGACTTCTTGGTGAAGGTCTTGAGGCACAAATTAATTTTATTGTAAACTTGTTTTCTTGCAGGAACTGGCACTCACAAATCCTTACGAGGATTGTACTGTTATGCTGCAACTATGTCATTCCAATCTTACTTGGGCTATTCTGCAGCTGGCTCTGGCTTGCTGTATTACATTGCTTTAACAGGGTAAGCATTCTTAACTTCTCTATTGTTTTTCTCTTTCCATGATGAAGGAATTGGCATACCACCACATTCCTCAAAACTCAAACTTTTTCACAGCAAGCAATTTATCTGAGTATATATTTGAAGTTCTTCTTAAGATTGAAATCAACATAATGAGAAGAAATGTGTAGGAGTTTAATAAAGATTCATTAAACAAGAACTTTTGACTATCTCATGTTCTTTCATTTCATTTCTTTCAGTATCCCAGAGTAGCTCAGCTTCATGACAACACACAGAGAACTTATTAGATCAAAGAAAAAGAAGTGTAAAAGCTACTGACAAATGCCTAGAACAAAAATAACTCAGGATTTCAACATTTTTCTTTGTAGTCAGTGTAAATGTTGTAAAAGAATTCTTCTGTATATTTTTTAAGAAGTCTGAACTATTTCAACATTGCTAGGAACCCATTCTACCCGGAGGGAGACCCAAGTAAGTAACATCTTAATTTTCATCTTGAAAAAGAGGGAATATATTAAACTTTTAACAAGGCATCAAACTGAAAGAAAAAGCTTGCAATATTGAGCCTGAAGGTTTTTTTTATTTATAATATACATACTGTTAAAGAGTTATGGCATCAAGTCCAGATTTTTCATATAGAAGCTCTATACACTTAATATTTTAGGATGCCAATAGTACCAGGAAAAATACATTAAATGTTTTAGATGCCACATATTTTTTAAAAAAGGATACACGTACCAAATGTACAGTAGAATTTCTATTAATGAAATTATTATTAACAAAATTTATATTTTCACAGATATTATAAAAGTATCTTTCCAAAGAGAATTAATTAATTTATGGCATGAGTTTTACTGATATAAATTCAAAGGCAATTGGATGAAATGAGCTTGGGTTCTAAGCAAAGTTATTTCAGAGCTCTATATACATAATCATGACTAAATCTACTATAATTATAATGTTTTATTCACTTGTTTAATTGATGTGGAGGATGTGCATCTAGTAAGAATGTTCCATATAATCTTAGCATTATACATTTATTACAAAACTGCTATAGATAATTTCTGACTCGGATTTTGCAGCTGTTATTATGAAACCCTAATCAAAGCAAAGTAGGAAACTGTGACAGCCTATTATGGCTGTTGATCCTAAGCACATTTCTCTCTCTTAGTTAATAGTTATATACTCAAAAGTTGTTTGGCATCTATAAAATGAGTCTACATTTTTACACCCACAAGAATTATATATGGGCAAGAATTCCGGGAGGCACTCATGGTTCAGCAAGCAACTCCTGGACTTACTTTGGAGCAAAAAGGAAGTCTATAGGGAGTGGAAGCAGGAACAGGTTACTTGGAAGGACTACAAAGAAATTCTCCAAGCAGTCAAAGATCAGGTTAAGAAAGCTAAAACTCAGATAAAATTAAATCTAGCCAGATTCTACAGATATATCAGAAATAAAAGGAAGGCCTGGGAAGATGTGGCCCTCTCCAAAAGGAAACAGGACAACTGGTCATGAGGGATACAGAGAAACCTGAGGTTTTCAATGACTTTTTTGCCTTCACCAGCAAGAACTCTAATTGCACTATCTAAGTTGCAGAAAGCAAAGGTAAGAACGAGGAAAAGGAAGATCTGCCTGGTTTAAGATCAAGTTTGAGACCATCTAAAGAATTTGAAGGTGCACAAGTCCATGAGATTCATCCATGGCTTTTGAGAGAACTGGTCAGTGAAGTTGCTTAGCTGTTATCCATCACATTTGAAAGGTCATGGGAGTCTGGCAAAGTTCCCACTGACTGGAAAAGGGTAACATAACCGTCATTTTCAACAAGGGAAAAAAAGAGGATCCAGGGAACTATAGGCCAGTCAGTATCACCTCTGTGCCTGACAAGATCGTAAAGTAGATCCTCAGGAAGGTCCACTAAGTCAATGGAAAATTAAGATGAGGTAAACATGGCTTCACCAAAGACAAGTCATGTATGACAATCTTGGTGGCCTATTATGTTGGAGTTACAGCATGAGTGGATAAAGGCAGAGCAACTGGTATCATTTACCTGGACTTGTGCAAAGTGTTTGACAAAGTCCCACATGACATTTTGCTCATCAAACTGGAGAAGAATGGATTTGATGGATGGACCACACTGTGTAATAAATTGATTGGATGATCAGACTCAGAGAGTTGCAGTCAGTGGCTCAAGGTCCAAGTGGAGATCAGTGATGAGTGGCATTCCTCAGTGACTGGTACTGGGACTGGTGATATTTAAAATCTTTGTAGGTGACTGAGTCAGTGGGATCAAGTGCACCCTCAGCAAGTTTACAGCTGAGTGGTGCAGTTGACATGTTATAGGGAAGGGATGCTAACTAAAGGGATATGAACAGGCTTGAGAGGATGGCCCACGCCAACCTCATGAAGTTCAACAAAGCCAAGTAAAGGTCCTGCAAATGGATAAAGGAAATCTCAAGGACAAATACAGACTGGGCAGAGAATGGCTTGAGAGCAGTCCTGAAGAGAAGGATTTTTGCATGTCAGTTGATGAAAGACTCAGCATGAGCTGGCAGTATGTGCTTGCAGCCCAGAAGGTCAATCATATCCTGGGTTGCATTAAGAGAATTGTGTGTCAAGTGCTGCCTCTCTGCTCCTGTGAGACTTCACCTGAAATACTGTGTTTAGTTCTGGGGCCTTCTAGGACCTGAAGGGTACCTACAGGAAAGCTGGAGAAGGACTTTTTATAAACACATGTAGCAATAAAACAAGGGAAAATTGCTTTAAACTGGAAGAGAGTAGATTTAGACTAGATATGAAGAAGAATTTTTTTACTGTGAGGTTGTGAATGCCCCCACTGTGGAGGTACACAAGGCCAGGCTGGATGAGGCTTTGGGTAGGCTGGTCTAGAGGGAGATGACCCTGCCTGTAGCAGGGCAGTTGGAAATAGATAATCTTAAAGGTCCTTTCTAACCCAAAACATTCAGTGATTCTATGATTCTGCAATTCCTACCCCACAAAATGGAAACTGAGAGGAAGCACTCATTTCAGGCAAATTTTCCTTTTTCTTTGATAGCGTATGAATTTATGAACAAACCAACAAAGAGAGCTCTCTGTTTGCAAGCCATGTGATCACAAACAGGTTAGTAAGTGAGATGTATCATGCAGTAAGCAGATGGCAAAAGCAAACACAGAGTAACACTCACAAAAAGGGGCTGCAAAAAGGCAATAAATAGAGAGATGGCACTGTTCTAGGTGCAAACAATTTGAAGCGAATGGTGATAGGGTATGTTGAAGGTGTGAGCCAGGAAAATGCTGAACAAACAAAATTAAAAGCGAAAGAATGTATTAACTTCCAGTTGTTAGGACTTAACTAGAGGAAGCGTTCTAAAACAACACACTGAAAAGAGAAGTAAAGGTAGAATGAGTAACAACATTCCTTTTAGATAATCTGAAAGGAAAAAACATAGTTCAATGTATATACTTTATGCATAAATCTCCCATACGTAACATGTATCATATGCAGTTTTAAAACTAATTTCAAGGTTAGGTGAGAAACAAAATAAGCATTTTTTTGCTCTGGCCTGACGATAGATGACATAATGGCGTGAGGAGATAAGTCAATATTGTCATTGTACAACAAAAAAGCAAACTGTGCCCAAATAACAAGTAATTTGTTTTGTCATGTTCAAGGAAATTGAAAACTTTCTTGTTTAAAACAGCAGAAATGTGAAAGGAAAAACCTGCTTTTCACTTAACGCCAAATATTTGAAAACATGTGCGTATGGGAACTGCTGAATCATGGCCTGAACCTCTGGTTGACCACCTGAGGCAAGCAATGAGTCAGCCCTGAGAGCACAGGTGAAGACAATTCTTCTGTCGGGAGGGCCGGGAGCAACCAGAAGGTGTGGAGCCTGGTTCCACCTCTCCTAGATCCCATTTAAGAGCTGACTACTATAGGGGAAAGATCTCTTTTTGGAGATTGTTCCTCTTTGAGTCTTTGTAGTGAGCCCTGGACAAGTGTAAGCTTTCCATCCATTCTTTTTTAGCATGATAACCTGTTTAGCCTAACTTCCCTGTATATTTCTTAATTATAACTTCTGTATATTCAGTGGTTATACAATGTGTTAAAAAAAAAAAAGGAAATCCAATAAAAAGCTCTATCTATTGCAGGTCTCGTGTTGCTGAGAACGTTGTATTCCGATGCTTTCATGAAATGAGAACAGCAAGTGTGTAACTATGATCACATCTTATTTGTAGCAAACAAAGAGTGATGAAAGTTGGGAGCTGAAGAGTAGCAAAAGCAGGGATGAGGAAGTGGAGGATTCAAATAGCAGTGAGTAAATAGGATATGGAAAAAGAGGGAGTAAAGAGCTAGGTAATAAGTAGTAAGAAGGGGAGGGGGGGCGTGGGGAGGAAAGAAGCATAAACTAGAAATACAAACCATAAAGCAGAGAATTTAATCCCTGCTGTAGAAAAACTCTTCTTTTGAAATCATTGTTTATTAAACCAACCAGGATACCACCTCTCCTTTTAAAAATAATCAAATTACTGTATTGGTATTTACGCATGCATGAAGCAAATGCACAACTTTGACAGTTGCGGTCCTTGTGTTGCCACTTCTGTCTCTTGGGCAGACAGGATATGTGTTTTTTCCGTCCAGCCACCTACTAAGAAAGCAGCCGTCAGGACCTTAGTGGCATTTCAACACTGCCTTCACCCAAACATTGCGAAAATGTTGAGCAGATCCTAATGAGAACTTTACTTCTTCATACAACAACATAGGGCATAGCATTACCTTTCTGTGTGTGTGTGAGGGCATTCAGAAGCTCTGCAACCCTGAGAAACCAAAGATCTCCCACAATACATTTAAGACCTCCCAAGAATTTCCAGAAAAAATCATCATTTACCCAAAACATTAACTTCATTCCTTAAATGCAACCCTTAATTCCCCAGCATATGTTTACATTATCCTGCTGAGCTACTGCTTTTTTCCTGTTGTAACTTTCTGCGGTAGGCAGTGACACTGAGAGCTTGGTCCTATGTGGCCTAGGTTTTTACTCGACACAAAAGAGAAAATTTTTCTTTTTGCCTCTAGCACAGCCAAGTTTTTATCCTTCAAGAATTTTTCACTTTTGAAATAGAATAATCTTTAGTGCAGGCAAACAGGGCCCTGGAATTTGAGAAAGTTAATGCTTATGGAAAGTCCAAAGAATTTGATCTTTCTTTCCTTCTGATCTTTCCATTCCTGTTAGAGTGAAAGTATTTGGCTGGGCATGTACACCTTGCAGGGATATAATTAATTAAGATAGTTAAATTGACTGATTCATTCCACCTTATGTGGAATGTACCATATAAAGTGGAATGAATGTCACTGATCTTTGTGAAAATGCAGTGAGGAGAACTTTTGCAGCTATGAACATATGACAGGTACCTTATGGTTCACCTGCAGATTATATCATTAGTATTAATTACTCACCAGTTTTACAGGCATTTCAGGGTGTCTGCACATTGATCCCAACTGGTGGGGCTGTTACCTGTACAAGCATTACGCATCATGTGGAATTAGGAGCTTCCTAAGCTTTGCTAGTCTTTTTTTAACAATTTTTTTCAGAAAAGTCAGTTTTCGGACTGCATGACTCTCCGTAGTTGAAACCAAAACCATCTGGAACCCCAAATGCAATGATAGTGCTCAAAATGATCTTCGCGAGTATTGTCTTTCTCCTTACTTCTTGGTTTCTAACTCTCCTAAGAGAACAGTTTGGTTTGATATGGTAAGGGTATTTTCAAACTGTTGAATGAGAATGGAAATGAAAAACGAGAAAGCATGTGTTTCTAGAGAGTTTGATGCCTAAAAACATTATGTTCTTTCTGTCCTGAAGGAAATGAAAGTCATTCTTCATCCTGAATGTTCTACTAACTGCATACACTTTATTTTCACTACTTCTCTGCCTTATTTCCTTAGTTCCTCACCTCCGAACTCCATAAACAAAAATGCCTTTCTTTACATAGTCCTCTCCTATAGATAGCCAAAAAGCCAACAGAGAAACTGACAGTCTGCTACTGTTAATGGGGACAGTATGGGTCACTGTAGGCATATGACATTCAAGAATAAAAGTTTCATAGTTATATACAAATTGACTGTACTCTAGAGACATGGGACAACAAAAATACTATTTGTATTCCTTTATTCCTCACTCAGTTTTTCTCTTTCCCATAACTCTTTCACTCAGTTCGGAACAACCTGGAGAATCACTACCATTAGCACTGCTGAGCATCTAAGTAGGTGAGAACATAGCTCTTCTAAAAGAGAGAAATCTGCAGTAGTTTTTTTTTTATAGCAGAATGGAGACCAGAAGATTCTTCAATGTTTTTTCTAAGATAATTCTATGAGTGATTTAAAGAATTCTTACTTCTGCTGAAGTGATTGTTGTCTGTAACATAAAGTAAGCCTAAAGCAATACATTCTTTGCAGTTAATGAAAACGTGAACAGAATGAGCCTGGAGGTAAACATATTTGCCTCTGGCTTTGAATGCAAGACTTTGCATCTGCCAAGCTCACCTCCACAATCTTTAACGGCAAAAAGAAATTAGAGCTTTTATGTAAATTATTTGAATTACTCATATCTAAAGTAAGCTTCCAGGTACATGCGACTACATGCCACCCCCTCCTAAAAAAAAAATGAAACAAATAAATATGTATTTCTAAGCATTGATACTCTATGATTTTGGTAAACAAAAGGTTGTCTTATAAGTTTGCTTAAAGATCACTGCAATTATGTTGTGCTGCTCACTGCTAATAGAATGCTTGCCACCACTTGGGAAATTAACTGCAGAAGTGAGAAAAAGAACTTTCTAGTTGAAAATGTGTTGTTAAATGCCTATTCATGAGAGCACGAAAAAGAACTGTGTTACTGTGAAGGTGACAAAGCACTGGAACAAACTGATACAGAGGTTGTGGAACCTCCTTCTCTGGAAATATTCAAGATCCACTTGGATGCTTTCCTGTGTAATCTACTGTAGAGAACCACTTTAGCAGGAGGTGGGACTTGATGATCTCCAGAGGTCCCTTCCAACCCATGATTCTATGTTAATCATCAAGAGCATAGCAAACGATATGCACTTCAAATGCTAAAATTGTACTCACTGATTAGATCATACAAACTAGACTGGAAATCAAACTTGCTAGTATAAAACTGGTGTTCAAAAAATGATACAGGTGTTCGCAGAATGGTAGATAATACCTTTGAGCAGTATCACTGCTACTGCTTACAAATTGTTATTTTAGTTGCAAAAAATTGTTACTACATTCGATTTTGTGTTGTGAGTGTAGCAAAATTCTATATGGAACTACAGTATAATCAGTTAAATATGTCTGGATGTTATAAAGTATAGTAACAAATCTTTTTTACAGAACATTACCAAAGTATAATCACTGACATTCATTCCATCATGGACTAATATATTAATTATATAATATATTTATGGAATTTTTGTACCTACATCAGAAGAAATATGTAACAACTATTTCTCAGTGTTAAAAATATGATGATACTTCCAAACTATAATGCTTGGTGATCTGGATGCTTTCCAGAGCAGTAAAATTCACAGTCTCTCTTGTGAGTTGTTGTTTTTCATAATCCAAGAAATGGAAAGGAAAAAAAAGGAAAACAAAACAAGAAAAGATGGGAAATAAAACACGACAGTGCTTATCAGTTTTTGTACCTTGAATTCTTGAAGCATCCCTGTAGCAGAAATGCTAAGTCATGGCCTGAAACATTGATTGAGCACCTGGTGGGAATGCAGGGCCAACCCAGGGGAGCTCAGGTGTATGCAATGTACCTGAGCGACTGGAAGGAGTGGAGTCAGGATCTAGCCCTTCACAGACCTCATTTAAGGGTTGGTAGGGGAGGCAAGGCTACCTTGCTGACAATCTCTGCCTACTTTATGTCTTCTGAAGGGAAGCAGATTCATTCCTTTACTTCTGTGCCCACGGCTCTTGCATTTGAACAAGTCCTTACATGCTGTAGCCTGGGACCATGCTACTCTGCTGTCATTGCTGTGTTTTCCATTGTGTTGCAATCCCCTAAGTTGTTTTGGTATGATGCACTTTTTCTCCCAGGTTATTCCTCTACTATTAGGACAGTAGGCCCAAGCAACGGGTTGGGGTTTAACCTTGTGAGTTACACTGATTAAGTAGAAAAGAGAAAAAAAGAAGTGAAAGAATATTTAATTTTAGAGATATGGCCTTATGTTTGTTCTTCTAGATTTTTAGCCTACACGTAGGGGAAAAAATGCTAATTTTCTGACTGACATCAATGAAAATTGCACCGTATAAAGTACGGATGGCCAAATAAAAATGAGCCTGAAGACTCTACTATTGTATGAGGGATTTGCAAGAGTTTTTATGGAGAATTAAATTGATATCTGAAGAGGAAGCTAAACCTTTCTGGTGTTCACAAAACTCTTCCTGCACTATACCAATCACATTGACAAATACGGTTCCTTCAGAAGTAAAGCTTTAAGGAATTTTGAAAAGGCCACCAAGTGTCTTTTAACTCCAGGGTCTTCTGGCGTAGTGTGGAGACAAATGAAAAAAATGTTTGATGCGTCAGTTTTCTTCTGAGGAGAGAATTTGTAGTAGAAGAAAGAACTATCCGACTTTAGTGTAATGAACTAATGCAATGGGAAAGTACACTACAAACAAATAAAATCAGAGAAATTATTGATATCTTATTATGCAATCTGTGTGATACAATCAGCATCAGTGATATGAATACAATTTAAAGATACTCCTGCACATTTTCTATTTCTACATATTGTTATCAAAAGAGAGGCCGTTGGTAGCAAAGAGAATCCTGTAGAACTTCACTGCAAGTCATGCATTCAAACAGCAGGATACTGATAGACTAGCATTAATCATCACAGATATATTCCTGCACGGTACTTTGTAATTACTAAAGTTGCATCCTTTGAACTTTTGTGTTTCCGTAGCAAAACTAAACAGTATTAAACATGCACACCTGCAAGGTGGGTGTTTAGGTTTGATGTTTTGTTTTATTTTTTATTAATTTTGCATAGATGAATCAAATTAACTTTGAAAGAATAATCAAAATCATTTTGATCAGAATATCTTATCAAATGCCTACCTCTTCCTCTCTCTCTTTTTTTTTTCCTACATATTTCTTTTTCATCTATTAATTCAGAGAATGGTCAGACATTGCCTTTAAATACTTCTGGAAGAAATGTATTTATTACAATATTGAATAATTAAACCAATGGTTTGATAAAGTCAAGGTATTAAAAACAGTTTTTGTTTATAGAGATGAGCTGAATACTTTTCCCAAATTGGCTCCTTCTAACTAGTAAACAGATCTTTGATTGGAAAAATGCTTTGGTCCCTCAGTAGTTACTATGCTGCGATCTCAGTATGTTCTGTCTTGCTTTACATCTGAAAACACTTTTTTTTTGCCTTTTTTTTTTTTTAGTTTTTTTTTTTTAGTTTTTGGAATGGAACACTTGCAAAGGTGGGATTATTATCCTTCCTTTATCTCCTTTCCCCACTAAACATCAGGTTAGATCACAAGAACCATTTGGGGATAATTAGCATTTACTTCTCATCCACAAGTAGATAAAGTGACATAAAATCTCAGGATGACTTGAGTCTATGTCTGTGTTTTACTCTAAAATAAATGATAGATTTTTATTGTATGTTTGTAAAGCAGTAAACTTTATTAGTGTCATGTATGTCTTTTGCTACAGTTGAGAAAGCTCTAACTACTAACTGTGTTGATGTTCACAAACCCTAGTAGCCCTGATGCTATCAACACTGTAATGAAAGCAGAGAATGTTGTTTCTGACATCTTCAAAATTCAGAAGTGCAGCTGAGGCTTGTGTTGGCAGTACTCTTAGAACAAAGCATCATTAAGGCTGTGTCCTGAATATCTTTTGTAATTAACTTAGTAGCTGAAAAACTTGTTACTGCTTAATATTCCACAAGTCAGGTCTCAGTGAATCAGTGGGACTGGAATGGAGATGTTTCTAACAGTACTGCCCATATTTTAGATTTTTTTTTTTAATTGTAACCTTGAAATTGCAAAAGGCAATATTATATACTATAATTAATACAAAGTTGAATGGAATATTACACTGCAATATTATAAAAAAGGGATTATTTTTGAGAGGCATCACAAATGAAGCAGTACAGTACAGAGAGTGCAAAAATTAGCAGTGACTGAACATTGATAAACTCAGTGTTTGTGTACAGAAATGGATGTAGAAAAATATTCTTTGTGACATACTTCCAACAAAAAAAGGAAAATCTTTTAAATACATCTTGCTATATCTTTCCAGATTAATTCTGAGGTTTAAAAGTACATGCAAGCGCTAATTTTATCTCAGTTAAAAGATGAGTATTTAAGTGAACAGATAAATACCAGACTTTTGAATTATGATGATTAAGAAGGTGCTCTCAGACTTTCATTCTGGCATGAAGTTTGTGCGTTCTGTCACTAAAGCCTATGTCGGAAGCAAGAAGCTTGGACATCAAATGAAAGAAAACACTGTCTCTCTAAATATCCAGATCTTATGCTGACATATGTACCATTTTCATTTAAATGAATAACAGAAATGTCTGCAAAATATTCATATACTTTAATGAAAATTCCCACTGAATTTAATATGTAATTCTTTAGGTGAAAGTAAGAATATATGTATATATTTATTCATAATGCTAACTGAAAAAAAGGACTAAAAATAAACATCTTTTATAATAGACTTCATAATGACACCATCCTTTTCTAAAACGTTTATTTTCTGTCTACTGATAAGTGCTGAATAAATACCACAGGGTTAAAAAATGACTTTCATTTGTATGAAAAAAATACATAGAGCAAATTGTATTTTTAAAAGATGTAGTTAACTAAGGTCAGAAGGTCAAAAGAGATCAATAATCCCACATCATTAGTCTTTCCAGTAAAACACTGGCAAGGACCCCTTCCTCTCTCTCCCTGTTTTGGAAAGTTTTTGATTTTAATGTAGCTCATTAAACATCTCAAATTGAAGATCCCACAGGGAATGCAGTACCTCCTTCTTTACTTTATCGAATCCTTCATCTAAAAATGATAAAATTAGGATCATTCAAAGGAGCTTCATACTTCACTCCAAGGGAATAAACCTGGCCTTGGAAAAGCAGACATTCAACCCATAAAAGGTAATAATTTATTGTTTGAATACTTTCTCAAAATGCTGGAGATCCAGATGCATATCTGCTGTTAGGTAATCCTCTGTGTTGATCCTCCTATTTATGGCAATTGATAAATCTCTTCATCCAAGATATATAGAAATTCAAAGTTTTTTGAAACAAAGGCTTGGTTTGAATTAATTGGCATTTTCAGGTGAAAAAAATATTGGAAAACGGATTTTTATGTAAGACACATTCTCCTGCCAGTGGCTTGCTGAGGTATAGGAGAAAGAAAATGAAAAATCAGAATGTGGTAGATAGGGAGGTGTTTTCTGCGGCCTTTTCACAGTGCTACTTTACTCTTGTGACCTGGATGTTTGCATACAGATGGAGAAACTGAAATGGAGCTGAGCCAAGCATAAGGCTCTGTTGGTCTTACAAATAATAAGGCTTTCCATCTAATTTGTTGTATTACAAAGATCCGAAACCTAAAGTGTGCTGTAGTTAAAATATAGGCTCTCTGTTTACAAATGTTCCTATACTCATGAGAGTGGACGTAGCTGTTAAAGGATGTGACATTATGGATCAGTTACTTTATTAAAACAATGAAGAATTATATTTTCTTTCTGAAAGTGGAAATATCTTATTGTGCTAGCACCTACCGCGGCCAGTTCCCTATGCTATTGAGAGTGACATAATATTGAAGTTCCTGAGCTTTAATGAGCTTTGGTCAGGTTTCCTCCAACTACTTACACATATCCACTTTTCTCTTACATGAGCAATGCCATTTATTCACCTGCTCTGAATTTTCTCTTCTCACTCTACTCTTTTTTTTTTTTTTTCTCTGGCCTTTGGGCATATTGAAGCTGTTATTGAAGCACACAAACATCACTAGTGTAATTTTGCTTATAATTAGGGCTCTTTCCTTATGAAAGAAGGGTGCATATTTCTAACTAGTGTCCTACATTACAGCTGTTCTTGCTTCTAGTGGGCAAGTTCAGAACCAGGAACCCATTTACTGGGTTACCTCAATCCTGAGCAAAGGCAATTTCAGAGACTGGATGCTACTTTCCAAGGGCTGTAATGATTTGACTGAGGAAGAAATTCAGTATACAATTGTGATTAGATTGTAGTAACCTGTTCTTCTTAGTGTACAGAATGCTGAATGTTGTAGTGTTGAAGTTACGTAGCATTGAGATTCTGCAACTTAATACTCAAGCCAGGATAACACAAATGTAGGTGTTGCTTATGGAGGTGCGACTGTCTTGTCAAGGTTGGTCAGAGCTAAAAGTCATGTCCTGAATGCTCAGCAGCTACACCATACTTAAATTCCAGACGTACTCTACAAGATTAAGAACCAATCTAATAGTTTAAAGTCATTTGTCACTCAAAGTGCAATATGATAACTGAGAAGAGACAAATTTTTCAAAACTTTCCTACTTTTCCAGTTTTCATGTTGAACTTTGATCAGTAGACTTCATTAATTCATTACAAAAAAAGTCTTTTTTTCCCCTTATCTTTACATAGTAGAGAAGTTACATTTTCTTAATTAGTGGGTACAAGCAAAGGAATAAAAAGATCCTCTAAGTTCTTATTCAGTGAAAAACCCTTTGTGTCTGAATGCTCAGAAATATTTATAAACATTAGAATTATGACCATGCATATAGTCTCTTAAATAAAATCAAGATGTTGATGAATGATGGAAGGATAGACAGACCAGCCAAAAAAACATAATCTTGATGTCAGATTGAATACATTTATAGTTTATACATCAATAATATGTATTTCTTTCAAGTTCATTATCTCTTACTGATTTCAAAGACTACCCATATTTTTCTCATAGGTTAGTATTCTTGTCATTCATTCACTCGACTGCTTTTTGGATAAGGGCCTGTAGCTACTCCTTTTTTGAAATGGTTGTGTGTTTACCCTTTATTCTGATGCCTTCAAGGAAATTTTGTCGAATGACAGTATTTTGGCCATAATTATAACTTATTACTTAAAATACGAGATTTATGGAAAAGTATTTTTAAGAATCAGTGTTTACTATATTACTAGTAATGGTCTGCAGCAATATGATGTAAAATTCACTGATAAATACTTTAATGCCTAAATGCTAACACATATACAATTCATCTACCTTGGCACAGCTAGAACAGTAATTACCTAATGCCATTCACAGAGTGTGGGGTTAATTGAAAGAGGTCTTGACCTTTGTGACCTATCAGTTTTGCCTAGTCAGCTTGACCCAGGTCAGAGATTCTGCCTGATAGCTTCTGCTTATCATAAAAGCTTCTTGTACTTAGAAATAGTTCTTATATATTTCTCTGCATCTACAAGTATGTATGTATATCACAAGGGTGTGTATATGTATGCACAATAGTAACTGAACAATAAATACTCTTTTCTTTTATTTTTCTTTCTCAACTAATACAAGCAGAATGTAAGTTGCAAAGTGAAGATGATATTTCTTTTCAATTTCTATCCTAGCCATGATCCCAAAGCTAATTTCCTGGTTGAGACAATAGAAATTTGTTGTTGCTTGTGTTATCACAAATGACTTTGGAAAGAGATTTTGTCAGATACATAAGGTTTTCAAGTAGTAATATATACTAAAATAAATCATCTTTAATGTAAAAATATAATTAGTCACAGCTCTTAGCAACAGATGCACTTAAGAGAGCACAATAGTTGAGATGCTGATTGAATTTTATACCATGTTAAAACTGGAGCATTTCATGGCATCTCCAAAACTTATTAAAACATATTTAAGTCCAAAAGTTGTATACCTGAAAAGAAGGAAATATCAGAATTAAAGTTACTTTTGGAGACTGAACTCAGTCATTTTGTCCTGAATTTCATTCTGTGTCTTTAATTATGATCACTGTCTCTGTTTGTCAGTTTCAGAGCTCAGAGACACAGGAAGTACAAGTGTGTTCAAATACCTGAAGGCAGTGTGCAAAGACAACAGAGCCAGGCTCTTTTCACTATTGCCCAGTGACAGCATAAGAGGCAATGGACACAAATTGGAACAGAGTATGTTCCCTCTGAATATCAAGAAACATTTATTGTGCAGGTAACCAAACATTGGCATATGATGCCCAGAGATGTTGTGAAGTCTTCCTCTTTGGAGATAGTAAAAAACTGCCTGGACATGGTTCTGGGAATCTGGCTGACCATTCCTGAGTTTTAGCAGATGAGCACCAGAGGTCTCTAGTTAGTAATAACACATTTTCAACAGAGAAGATGAATTCGATGGTAGATTACTCTGATTTCAAAACAAAAGAACAGGTCTAGCAAATTAATTTGGCAAGGAACACATTTATACTTAACCCACATTTCTTTATGCATCATATGTACCATAATCTTGTTTGCTTTGATATTTCTCAGATGCACAAATCTTTTCATCCTGTGAGATCAAATCTGAACTTCTATTGATTTCATGTTAAGGAAATCCACAGATCCCTAGACAATAACTTCTGTACCCTGCCTCTGGTAGATCAGTTGTGTTTTCTGTCTATTGCATCAGTATAAAACTAAATTTTTCTGGTTAGTTCACTTACAAAATCTGGTTCATCCATGTTTATTTACATCCCTTTTGACATATTACCTTATATGAAGTTTTTCTGAATGTATATCAGACTAAGTCAAAGAACTTCAAGGGCAGATTTTCTCCCATCAAAATGCTGAAGAAAGGCTTTGCTGCCAATCTTGTTGCTGGAGGGTACATCCTTATACGTACTTTGTGAATAGAAAAGAGAAGAAGGGACTTTTGTTGGTAATGCTAGTGTGTTATGACTTTCCAACATCACTTGTGGAGACAAAGTATCTTCCAGTTCCACCATGGGCTGAGATTTTAGTGAACTGAAGGGATTAAAGACCAGAGAACACTAGATAGTCCACACAAAGGTAAACTATTGCCGAAGTATCAACAAATTCTTTCAAATTATATGAAATTGATACAATCTTCACTGCTTTTTCTTCTATGCTTATAACAACACCCACCAGTTCATTCTATTAACCAGGAAATAAAAGCTTTAGAAGAAGATAAAATGAGTAGAAGTTTTCTAAAATGACTTATTAGAGATTTTCAGGGGAAGAATCCTACCAGTAACATTAATTTATGAAAAGAATTGTTATAGAATTGATTCTATCAAATTTTCTGAAACTGTACATTGAATCCTATGAGTGGTCTCAGGAAACTAGACTGTGCTTCTGAGACATCCTGTTTTTATTTTCTAAGAGTTATTATTGGGCTGAGTAAACTTTGTTTTATAACTGCACATGACATTGAATTTGTAGAAATAGGATTGTATTTTGTTTGTGAAATCTGTATCTCCTGCTGCTCTGAGAATTTGCTGCAGAAAACTATTCATCTATCTTCCACTTTTCTTATCTCTACCACTTTCACTTTTTACCATAGATGTCTTTTTCTCACTTCTATACTTAATCTCCCTAGTATTTTTCAACTATGATCCATTAGATATTAAAGTTACCTTAAATTGTCAATAGTGGAAGTAAAATATCATATGAATATCAAAATATGATGCTTGCTGAGGTAGGTTCATACTACATCCTTAGTCAATGAGATGCATATGTGTCAGTGTTTGAGTATTTTCTGAACACGTAGTAACTATTATTTCTGGCACGTGTGTGGCTGATTGTTTCCAGAATGAACAAAACATAAGGCAGCATAATTAAGCCTGGTAGATGCAGGCCACACTCTCAACAGTGGTCTTGTTTTTATAAATTAGCTAAATGGTTTCCAGAGAATGATGTGCTGAACTGTTTGGGATACATTTCTTTTAAGGAAACGATGAAAGGCTTTGCAAGTAGTTCCAAATGGTCCATATTTGCTTTGTTTAATAGTCAGCATATTAGTCACCTGGAATGTATCTATAAAAGATTGAGGCTGCTTCAGAATAGTTTAATTTAATCTTTACTTTGATTCTTACCGCTATACTTATTCCTAGTACAACTTTACCACATTAATGAAAAGCTAATATAAAATTAAGAATAGAATTATTTTTGTTTTTGTCTTAAATCTGTATAGAGTGTTGCTTTACTTACATTTGCATTTTTGAAATGCGGTGTTACTTAAGCAGTTTTATCAGTGGACCTAACTTATTATTACAGAGAATACTTTCAGTAAAATGGCAAATTTCAGACTTGATTATAGCAAAAAGTGAAGTCATTGAAAAAATTTTAATTTCTGTGTACAGTTAGGAGCTGCTGGAATAAAGTAGTTCACAGAAGACAAATGATTACTCAAAAATAATTTCTACAAATTAATAAAAGAAATAGGAACTCATAGTGTGGCTTAGAAATATTACAAACTTAGCAAGGGTCCCAAGGTTCCAAGGCAACATATCAAATAAAAATCATAAGCTCTGTTTTAATCTTTCCTTGTGTACCCTGGAAATCATTTATTTGTAAGTTACCTTAAGAATAAATATCTTGTCCTAAAGGATACTAGTTTTCATTGTCCTTGCAGAAATATCTGATCAGATGACACTGGATCCTACTGATATTTCTGATGATAGTCTCTGTTGGAATCTGAAGAGTAAACTGAAGAAAGATTTCTTTGAACAACATGGATTAATTTGTGTTTTTCCAGAGAAGATTTTCATAAAGGCATACTAATTTTATTTCTCACTAAATGCTCTTGAAAGAGAAAAAATACATATTTTTACTTTATCAGATAAGACTATCTTTCTCCCATCCCATTTCTTCCCAGCAGTATAGCCAATAGCATTTCTTGAATACCAGTAAGCATTTTTGAAAGTAAAGAGTTGCTAAAAGTGCCTGCCAAAGCATTCCAACTTACATAGAAAGAGAAGCGAAGGTGATATGGCAAAAATTTTGAATGGACCTCAGACTCTGAAGACTTACGCTTCTGACTTCTGCAACAAGTCATTCACCTTGTCTTAAACTTACAAACTTTTCTGCTCATGAAGTTTGCTTGATAATGCTATGCTACCTGAAGTTCTAGAGATTAATCCAGTGTGAGCCTGAAGTTCAGGGCAAAAGTGGAGCAACATGTAGCCATACTTAGCCACAAGATTTGTGAAAATCTTAGTTGATATGACTTTGTGCCTATATGAAGTAGTATGACCTTTTATTTTTGTAAAAGAAAGATAATCTGAAAATTGAGTTTTTCTTTTTAATCTGTTCAGATAGAATGAGGCAATGATAAGAGTTCTTTTTCAGTGCTTAGTCTGCAGCTTCTGATGACATCAGTATTTTTATTATTCCTCAGGAAAGTTTTTCATATGATTCTCCAGGTCTGCAGTGAGTATACTGTAATTAATCTCCTGTGAATTGTAATGAATCTCTTCTTAATTCAGAAGCTACTTTAAGCAAGCTTAATTCCATGTCAACTCCATATTCCATACATTAAGCAAGCTTAATTCTATTTCTTTATTATCTATTTCTGGTTAGAGATCTGCTTGACATGCTAGCAGAAAAACAACAAAATCAGAAGCAAAAACATGCTGATCTTCAGTGTGATTCACTTACATTTTCCTCACAAACAGCTTAATAAATATTAATGTCTATTGCCCTGATAAAAAAAACATGTGAAAAGAACTCATACCCGGGCTCTGAGAGGCATGCTGATTGCTAAATATTTCTTACACATCTAACTTAAAAAGTGACACAATTCAAAATTCAGTTCTGGATGAATACAAGAGAAAGGCAAAAGTTCATAAAAACTACAAGAAAAAAAGAAAGCAACAATAAAATATAAGAGAACCAGGAGAAGGACCGAGATGAGTCTTCAGGTATTGGTAGTCTTTGAAACTCCTTTCAAGAATTAATTGCCAAATCTTTCAGAGCTGCATTTTGAACCTGTTTGGAGTTTGTTTTGTTCTATTTTTTTTTCCCAAAAGAAAAGGTCCAGTTGTTTCCCAAGATCACATATGAACTAGCTTTTATTCAAAGTTGTATTTTAAAGTAAAAGGCTCAGCATAAAGCATATCTAGCATTTTGCTTTACCAGAAGTGGATTATTTTTGTTGCCCTTGCCACTAAATCAGCTTCATAAAATAAGCCTTTTTTTTTGCAGAGTGTTAATGCAATAACTTTTCAAACTTAAATTTGCCTTTAAGAACTCTCAAATAATAATGCCAAAGACTGACTTAATCTCTAAACAGTGCCAGCAGCTTTCAGAACAATTCAACGTGCTAATTGCTTCATACACTTTCCACAATATAGTCCTTCAGTTCTGAATGATTTTTACAGAAAACTGCTATCATCGGAGTCTGCAGCAAATATTTATCTTGTCTTGATGTGGTATGCCTTTGAAAGAACTTAAGAAATTGCAAGCTGAGAAAAGTAAATTGTTGAAATAAAGCCTACAAAAGGCTTTTTTTTTTTTTTTTGTCATGTCATAACAGTTCCTGAAAAAAGTTTTTATCTGTAAATGTCCTCTTTTAATCTGTACATTTTCTAAAGGAGAAAAAAAAATATAATAGAATGGTTAAGGTTGGAAGGGACTCCTGAAGTTCATCTACAATAAATTTGCTCAAGCAAGGGCACGCAGCCCAGTAGCATGTACAAGCAGCATCTGAATTTGTCCAAAGAAGGGATTCTGCAACCTCTCTTGGCGTCCTGTTCAAATGTGCCGTTCCTCACAATGTAAAGTGTTTCTTGATGTTCAGAGAGACCCTCTTGTGTCCCACTTTGTGCCTATTATCTCTTGACACTGGTAACCACTTAAAAGAGTCTGGCTCTGTCTTTTTTGTACCCTCCACTCAGGTGCTTATAGATATTGATAAGATTCCCAAAAGCCTCTTTGCCAGGTTGAACGATTCCAATACCCTCAGCATCTCCTCACAGGTGAGGTACTTCATTGCCTTGATCACCTTGGGTACCCCAAAGCTGGACTTGTTCAGTAGGTCCTTGTGTGTTTTACTGGGAGGCCTAGAAGTAGGTACAGCACTCCAGATGTAGCCTTGCCAATACTGAGTAGGGAGGACGGATCACCTTTCTTGACCTGTTGGCCATGTCCTGTCTAATGCAACCAAGAAAACCACCATCCTTCTTAGCATCAAGGACATGTTGCTGTCTCCTGTTCAATTGGATCTTTACTTGAACTCCCAAGTCTTTTCATCTGTAGAGCTTCTTTCCAGTATATACTGGTGCCTGGGATTGCTCCTTCTCAAGTGCAGGGCTTTGCACTACTTATTGAAGTCATGAGATTCTTGTCAGCCCACCTGTCCAGGCTGTTACAGTCTTTCTAGAGGTCTGTGTGGACCTCTGGCAAATCATCTTTTCTAAGGCTCATGCCACTGGTGAATTTATTGAATGTGTAATCTGCCCCATCATTTAGATTATTGATGAAAATGTTAAGTGAAACTGAATCTAGTACTGACTTCTGAGGTACTTTGCTGTCCAACCAGTTTTCTAACTATCTCCCTGTCTACTCATTCATCCCGTATTTCATCAGCTAGTCTATACAGATCTTGTGGGAGATAATGCCAAAGACTTACTGAAGTCTATGTAGACATTATCCATTTCTCTCTCTATGTGCATCAGGCTGGTGATTTAATTACAGAAGATTGCCAGGTTGGTCAGGCATAACTTTGCTTTGGTGAATTCATGCTAATTATTTCTAATGTTTTTTTTCTCCTTCATGTGCAGGGAATGGTTTCTAGAATTATCTGCTCTTTGTCTTCAAGGGGAAATATGTGAAGCTGACAAGCTTGTGTCTTCTTTCCTGCACTTCCTGAAGATATGGTTGACATTTGCTTTCCTTTCATCTTTAGACAATCACTTGAGTTGTCAAAACTGAAGAAAGATTTTGAGAAGGGCCTTGAAATCACATATGCGGCTTCCTCATCACTTTCTCAGTAGATGAATTCATCAAGGCCCATCCTCTTAGGAATACCTATCGGTTCTGTCCATATATTCCACTTTAAAACAAGCTAAAAGTATTGCTTTTAAAATCAAGTGAAAAGGAAGCAGTACTTTAGTTGTCATGTGGGATGTGGGAAAGGTTTCTCTCTTGATGAATGAGGATGAAATAGCTGGTATGAAACTTACATGTATTCCAAGAAGTGTTTTGAACATCCAGCACAGTTATTCTACATTGGGTTTTTTGTTTGTTTGTTTGCTTGTTTTTTTTTTTTTTTTGTTCAAGGAAAGAATTAGTCGTCTGAGTGCTTGTAGAGAAGTGATTTACTCTCTTATCCCTTATTTAGAAAGTTCTTGTCTCTGGCCACGTTTAGAATTCTAGAAGCCTATTTTTTGCCAAACTTTTAACATTCTTAGCAATCAAAGCCACTTTAGGTCTTTTCCTGTGTCTTATGCAAACCTCTAACTAACCTAAGAATAGACTCTGGTTTCCCATTTCCCTGAGGTTCACTCTGAAGTAGTTGAAGGGGCAATTTGTCACAGAGATGATTCCATCTTACCTGTTATGCATCGTGTAGCCAGCACACTTATTCACAGAGAGAGAGGAGGTACGGCTGTTAACACTGCTGAATCAGTGCTTTCTCAACTGAGATCATAGAATCATAGAATTCTGTGCAGCAGATAGCAGCAGAGGGGCAGTATGACAAAATGATGTCTGACATGAAAATGTAGATAAAGCAAAGGTGTGGAATTGAATTTCTCCATGCTGAAAAAAGTGGCACCTGTTCATATTCATTGATGCTTTTTGAATGTTTATGTAGACATAAAAAGAGTGAATGTAGTAGAGTAAGGTGGTGGATGGTATGTTTCAGCTGTAGTGACAGAGATGTGAAAGACAAGCCATGTTCTGGATGGGCCATGCAGATTTTTTTGATAGTGGTATGCAGGCTCTCGTTCATCTCCAGTGAAAATGCATAACAAATGGTTGTAACTATGTTGAAAACTGATTTTCTGTAGCCAAGAATTTTCTCTATCAAATACTGCTACTGTGCTCTCTGTATTTGTTGTAGTTTCCATGGAAGTAAACAGGAGGTATTACTTTCAAAGCAACGTAGGTGTGTGTATGAGTGTTTGTATGTATGTGTTTATATCTTGTTTTTTTTTTTTTCAGATGTGGACATGGTTAAAGTTGTTTGTACACTTTTGAGATACTGTTATTTACTTATCTATTTTGGAATGAACGCACTTCCTTATTTACTCTTGTAGATGTCTCTGAAAATTGAGATTCATTTTAGAAAGAATAGACTTCCTGTTGTTTTTCCTTGGGATTTTCATTATAAAAAATTTACCTCATGTCTGGTTGGGAGGTAGGAAAGACAAGCATTAGCAGAGAGTCTTCCTGGAAATAAATTAGCTGAGAACCTGAAAATTTGTCTTTTTTCAGACATTCCTACCCTTGCATGATCACAATATTTCCTTCAAAGTAATTAGGTTAGAATCATTCTTACAATGGAATAATAGGAAGAAAACTTTAGGGACATTTAAAGAAACCATATCTATTTGGTACATTAAAAACTGAGATGAAAAACAAATTTTGTAAAAGGTTATATAATTAAAATTTTATTTAATAGATTTTCCTCTTCCCATGACATCAAAGGTTTTTCAGTACTCAAAACAAATGTATCTCGTTTTCAAATTAAATTGAGGGGGATATTTTAAATACCTGCAAACACATCTCAGATCTAGTAGTCATATCATGGTGTAAGAGATTATTCTTTTACATCATTGTCTCAAAGCTTGCTGGACGCAGATGAACAAGTCCAAGCAAGTCCTGGGCAAGGGTTGAGAAATCTTTTGTCTGGAGAACATTGATGGACAAGTCCTGGGCAAGGGTTGAGAAATCCTTTGTCTGAGGGACACAGATGGACAAGGCCAGGGGCAACGAGAGAGAGATAAGCTGCAGATTAATGGCCAGGAAGCAGTCTTTTGTGTGGGTTTATCTCAAGGAAGATGGCCACAATCTCCTAACTCTAACAGTCTCCTGTTCTCCTAACTCTACGCCTTTGATTAATTGGGTTTTAAGAGATTGAATTAGAAGCTAAATAGAAAGGAAAATTGAAGGTATTTAGCATATCTCCTGGTCTGGGATGGTTAAGGAACCAGCAGTATAAGTGTGTACTATAGTGAATGGTAGGATAAATCCTACTTTTTAAAAAAAAATAGCATCTGAGGAAATAAGGCCAGGCACTGGAGAGCAACACTACAATTTATTGTACATAAATACTTCTTGGAACCCAATTTCCAAGTAACCAGGCTAACGCAAAGCAAGCTCTCCTCATTTAAAATCCTGGGAATCTGAGAGGATTATCAGTCTTACCACAGTGAAAGCCATGGACTATGTTGTGCATTTTTTGCTTTAGAAAGAAACACAGAAAGTGTTGTGACCAAACAGGGAAGATAAGCTCAGCAATAATCAGATAAATGGGAACCATTAATGACCCAATTACAATGCACTAAATAGCTAAGTAGAATTGTAGATTCTCAGCAAGTCAGAAATACTAACTTTAGTAGGAGATGTACCACTCAGAATTTGGCATGACTGCCATACTTACTAGGCTTAGTACACTAAGAAAAAGAGCTCATAACCCACTAGATTCTGCCAGACCATAGCCAGCTTCTGTGAGCAGATGGTGGTACATAACTGATAAGTGTAAGTTCCATTTGGTTCTTTATATGCACATGTATATATTCTGGCAGATAGCAAGAAGTGATCCACAAGTGTATCAATGGTACGTTGTGTGTTTCACAGCACAACGGTTTCCCAACAAGCTATGCTTTCGAAGCAATCAAAATGAGATAATTACATACCGCTTTCACTTCAGGAAAAATAAAAATAAAAATAAAAGAGATACAAGGCTAGAAACTGGAAAGATTATATTACACATAATAGTGTCCCTAGCAAACCTGACAGAAAATTCAGTGCTGTAGGACTTCAACTAGATTCTGTGGAGACTTACAGCATCCACAATTGTGCAATCTCTAAGGCAAAAATGATCTTTTCAGGGATTTCAAATCACTGTATAAGCAGCCATCAATATTACTAGAGGTGTTCTAAGGCAGCACGAAATCAGCAACAGAAATAAATGTAAATACTAATCCCCATGTTGATTGGTCCCATGTTCTGTTTATGTCTGTCTATACTAACTTTTCCAGATTAGAAAAAAACAGTGCAGTGCTATAGAGTTTTATTTTAATCACCTATATTCAAATTAAAGAACCTCCAAAATGATGTTGTTCTCTGCCATGAATAAAACAAATTAGCATTTTTCTCTTCACACTTTTGCAGTGGAGTTACCCTCTACCTGATATCCCAAAATAAAAGGAAGAATAAAATAAGCACATGAAGCATTAGCATGCAACAGGAAAGTGGGCTGGTGTCTTTAACAGGGTACATCAGCAATGATGTTTTTCATACCAAGTCTGTAGAAGGTCAGCTTATTTTCCTGATTACTTTTAATCTTGGCTTCCTTAAGAACCTTTGCAGAGCTATTGTAATCACATGGCTTGGGCCAGTTCATTAAATCCTCAGCTTGTTGCTTGCAGATGTTTGAGGCAGGTGTTCTGCATAGACTAGGGAGTTTGCTTTTTTCTGCTGCGTGTTGCGTTGAAGGTCAGAGGTTATACCTCAGTGGTAAGGTCTCAACTGCAAGGCAAGTCTCAAAGGTCTTTGTTAGGAGAGAAAAAGAATTCAGTCTCCTTAAAATTTATGTACTGCAAAAGATAACTGCACCTGCAGATTGCTGCTGTTATTGAAAACACATGATGGCTGTTGGAAGAAATATAAAATGCAACTCTGTAGTTCCTTTTGAGAATATACAGAAACTCCAAATGATCTTCATTAGACCAGAGATACCCTAATGATTAATCTATCATTCAACAGTACACAGATACAGTACGAAATGTGTGTTCTTTCAATACACTTAGGCATTCATGAATATACATATGTATCTAAACATTTACTTTGGGTAGTGGTGTACTCGCCATCAAACAGTCACCCTGCATGATATAAGATATGTCAGCAGGCAGGCATTCCCACTGACCCAGCTAGTTCATAATTGGAAAAGGTTAGTCCAGTCTTTCCTGACCACCTGTGTGTTGGCTTTTTAACTTCCCAAATGGAAAGAGCAAAGATAGATTCTTCTAGATGCAGGAAATCCTATGAAGTAGACCACCCTTATTAGAGAATCTTCTGTCTTAAAAAGACCACTGTAGGTTTACAGGATAAAAATCTACTTTGGTTATGCTAGAAACAATCTCAAGTAAGTCTCAAACTTTTGTCAGTTTTTGTTATGTTACTCTGATATTAATGACATACATACAGAAAGAGATGGGAATGTCTTTGTGTTTCTTGACTTCTACTGACATATGCAGCAGTGGCACTTTAGCATTCAGTAATGATTGTTGAGGCTGTGATCCTAATAATTGCAGAAAGTTGCCAAATGTTAAGACAAATGCTAGAATAAAATCAAAACTTTCACTACCACTTGTTTGTCAGAAAGAGCCATTAATTTCTTACAGTTACCATGTAGGAACTCTGAACAATAAATCTTATATTTGCACGTTGTTTTGCACACTCATGAAAATTTTGTGTGAAATAATGATGGGTGTTGTGGATGTGACAGTAAGCGTATTATGCCACATACTACATATGCCCTACACACTAAACACAGTTGGAAAAATTATGTACAATATTTTTTGATTTCTGAAAAATCTGTATTTATCAAGCATCTTTGTGTAGTTTCCTAACAGTCATAATTTTCAGTTTAATAAAGTGGAAATATAAAACATCTAATTTCATTATTTGAAATATTTCTGAACATCTAATCTGAAGAACCTCAGCATTTGCCTGTTTATTTTGGAGATGCCACATTTTCATCTGTTTTTTCTTTCCTTACTTTTTCTCCTGAGTAGTGCACCTATGACATCACATCCAGAAATCCATCTGTAGTACTTGAAATGTACTGTTTTCAACTGGATATGAATGGGACCAATGTTACAGTCTGGATTTTTTTTCAAGGAACAAAAATTAAAAAAAAAAAAAAGAAAAAGAAAAAAAGAGACATCTAATATATATATGCTCGTGTAAGCCAAAACTCAGAGGAAAATTCAAAACCTTGATGAAATAGTGAGCACGGTAAAAGAGTAAAACTGAATAGTTTTTAACTAGTTTTTTTGCTACATTTTTACATGTACTGTACAGCGTACTGCTGAATGTTATCAAGATTTTAATAAAAATTTTTACATGATAATAATTTTTAGATTATGAAGCACAAATTCAGAAGAGGCAGTAGGTATTCTTACACTGATATGTGTTAAATGCAATGTCTCTGATAGAAGACAAAATCCTGTGCAAATTTTTTCTCCAGTTAAAGTATAAAGTGATGAACTAGTTTGATTGAGAACTGACATCATGCCAAGAGTCACCTGAATTAAGATGGTATGTAACCTTGAGAAAACATGGTTTTAAACTCAATTTTCATAGTTTCTTTTATAACCAGACTGGTATGACTTAAAAAAACCAAACAAATAAATAATCTTTTTTCCAAATAAAAGTTTTCAAAAATTTCTGACAAGAACATCTGCATTTGCAACACTTGTCTAAGAACTGAAACACCCAATTTTATTGCTTTTCCTACATGAAAAGATTTAAATGCATAATTTTCATCATTATTCTCACACATGCTAGATTTTAAATGAGACAGTTTATAGATCTTCCTAATTGCAAAGGCTGTGAGTGGTAACTTGGATGGATATTCTGCTTTTTCTCTGGTGAGTGTCTCTCATCATGGTGTTAGCACTGGTGAACTTATGAAATTTCAGTTTTAACAAACCATTATTTTCTGGTGAAGATCTATTTTATCAAAGAAATTACAGCTACTTGTTCCAACAAGTCCTCTGTTTGCCTCCATATGCTTAATATGAAAGCAGATCAGTGAGGAGAATCACTAAGTATGTAAACAGTCAAAACGGATAAACAGGGTAAGACAGACATACCTTTATGTGCTATCACTAAAGTGAGACAGTTAGAGCACATTTGTAACACTTACATTAAAAACTGGGGTATTGACTCATTCCATTTCAGGTAAAGCAGTAAAATTAGGTTTACAATTACAAAATTAGACACGTGGGACACATTTACAAGCATAAATTCTTAAGCTGGCTTGACAGATTGTGCTTTTTACTCTTATTATGATGCTATGTTAATAGCACATTGATTTTATTGTTTACCATGGATACATACAGTCTGTTTCAGGCAACATCTTTTCAAGACCATCTTGTGTGTTTTGCTCAGACGGTTCAATTCTTAGAGTTTTATTTTAGGACACATGTACAGAAGTCCCTGTATAAATCTGTCACTACTTGCAGTAGGCATCTATGAAATATTCATATTCTGTGGCAACTCTTTTTCTTTCAATTTCCAAAATTTCAAAGGAATGTCTGGTTTACTGGGTCACATCTGAACTTGCTAACTGCACATGCAAAGTCTATCAAATCAAAGCCATTCTCAGAAATGCAGAGTTGGTAGGTACTGGTAATAAGGTTGTGTTTCAGAAGTAAACTTTCAAGAGACTTTAGAAAAAAGTTACTACAGGTACCAGAGTGACTCAGGGATCAATTATGCAGCACAACATGGTTATTAATAGCTTTTTTCCATATCTGAATTCAGTTGCTCACTTCCTCAGAAGGATGCCAGAGCCAATCATATGATTCTTTAAGTGAAAGAAAAACAACAACCGACCAACCAACCAAAAAAAAAGAAAATATGAAGAAATGACCACAGGCTTAGTATGTTTATCATGCTTTATATCTGGTTTTCTTACTACAACAGCAGAATAAACAAAAATGCATCAAAATCAATTTAAGCCCAAGAGGCTAGTACATTTTTGCCACCACTTCTACACTGTCATATGCATGAAGAATAAATATCTAGAAGACATACATTAAAAATGTTTGCAGAAAACAGTGGAACAGTGTTTTCGTCACTTTTCAGAAGAAATATCACACTAGATCATCCTTCTTTAGAAGAAAATTTGTCCAGGAAATCACACAATGAATTTTCCTTTCTTTCTTTTTCACCTCTAGGTTAAAAAAAAACAAAACACGGCAAAACTGGATAGCTTCTCACAACTACCTCTTGCTTGATCTATGTCTTCTCCCAGAACGGTTTTTCTATAGTCCTGGAGCACATTGTGTACTGCAGGGAACTTTTTTTGGACTTCTTCCAGTTTATCTAACTGGAGATATGCCATTGCCTTACTCAGGATAAATATGTTGGCTGGTTAATGAATCATATCTCTGCCTTTAGAAGCTCATTTTACACCTCTTTGTCTGTGCACTGACTCCTCCTCTCTTTATCTTGACTCTAACCAGTTTTTGAATATCAATCATTTGTAATGCTCATCACCTGATCATCAGCCCAGCACTAGCCCAATAGGCAAGAAATTATTTTGTAATTCCTTTTCATCATTATCTATTTTTTGTTAAAATCAATGGTAGCTTAAGGAGACTGCTGATGAGGAAAATATCCTGAAGATGATAGTTGTAGGTTCTTTTTTTCCTCAAATACCTTTTCTCCTCTTTTAAAATTATTTTAAAATTGGATGGTTTTAGGTACTAAATGAGCACAGATATGCAAAAGGTTGCACGTGAAAAAGGCTGAAGCACTGTATGTCTTCTTTGCTTCAGACTGCACTAGCAAGACAAGTCTTCAGAGATCCCAACTCTCTGGAAGAAAGGTGGGATAAAAGATGATGTACACTTGGTGGAAGAAGATCAGGACAGGGAACACTCAAGTGAAGTAGACATGCATAACTGCAAAGGAAGGACCCACAAATGCTGAGGGAGATGGAAAATGGCTACTCTCAATAATCTTTGTTTGAAAATGATGACTGGGAGAAGTGCTCAAAGTCTGGAAGAGAGGAAATGTCACTCATGTATCTTCAAGAATGTCGAGAATGATGATGTAGGGAACTACAGAGTGGTCAGCCTCCTCTTGGTCCTTGGGAAGGTAATGGAGCAGATAATCTTGGAAAAAAATATTTCCAGGCTCAGGAAGGAGAAGAAAATCATCAGGAGCAGTCCATATAGATTCACCAATGAGAAGTCATGTTTCATCAATCTGATAAACTTCTGTGGTGAAATGACTGGCTCAGTAGATGAGGGCAGAGCAGTGGATGGGCAGAGGGTGGTGATAGTTAGGAAAAATGGTGAAGTACTCCACTGGTCAGTACTAGATCCAACCCTTCAGCATCTTCATCTGGATCTGAATGACGGGATAGAGTACGCTCAGCAAGTCTGCAAAGGACAGAAAACTGAAAGGCTTGGCTAATTTAAAAAAGACGCATTGGCTACCTGTTCTATATAGGCATTTTGAGCAGGGGATTGGACAGGATGAGATCCAGAGGTATCTTTCTACCTCAACCATTATATGATTCTGTGATTAAAGTAACTTAGACCAAAATACATGAACATAAATGTCACCAGGTGACTTCTGCTTGAACGTCTAAACCGTTGTGATTCTGCATTTGAAAGACAGAGTTCAAGTTCAGTACAATATAAACTATTTTTTTTAGTTCACATGGTAGTTGAATAATCTATAATTAAGTGTGAATGTGCTAGAAGAACAGGACAGAAGTGCATGTGTTTGCTTTACTGGAATAGTGGTGATACTGGTGATAAGGATGAGTATTGCACTTCAAGAAACTGTGAACAATAAAGAGTTTCTAGTTGCAAAAATAAGAATTTGCTTTTATGGAAATAGGGTCTGCATTTGAAAGATAAATAATATCATCCATATAAACTATTACAGTATCAAGAACAGCATGGTAATTTGTCAGGAAGACTTTCTAATATAAGCAACTAATTTCCTTACTGTACATATGTAGCATTATATGAGAGCTGCTCTGAAAGAAATGCCTCCTATTTTATTGTGTTGGCCTGCAATTTCAGAGCAGATGTTGCTCACACCAATATCCTGTTACATGTTGTTGCTGTGTGACAGATGAGAGCAGAGGGGTACTCTGACAAAAGACGTCTGACACGGAAGCACAGATGAAGCAAAGATGTGGCATTGAACTCCTCCATGTGGCAAAAACTGCACCCAGTGACATTCATCAACACTTCCTGAATATTTATGGAGACTGAACAGTGTATGTGAGCACAGTGAGGTGTTGGGTAGGGTGTTTCAGCAGTGGTGACAGCTACAATGGGTCACCTCCACTGGTGCAGATTTTTACAAGCACAACAAGCAGAATCTTGTTCATCTCTGGTGAAAATGAGTAACTAATGGTGGTAACTGTGTTGAAAGCTAGTGTTCTGTAGCTGAAAATTTGCCAAATAGTCAAATAGTGTTACTGTGCTCTTTGTAGCTTTTATAGTTTCCATGGAAATAAATAGGAGGGATTAATTTTAGAGTGAACGTCTAACACAAAGCAACTGTTATTGATGTGAATATTTTATCGCAGATCAAAACAGAAGTTCTAGAGTACCCAACTTCCCAGCAGGAGCCATTAGGGAAAGTAACCTATGATTAATTTTGACAGCAACACAATCTGTATTAAAAGAATGCGAGCCCCAGACCTAACAGGCTTATAAATTATGAATGAGTATGTGTGCTAAACCTGCTCAGACACTTGATTTAAAAGAACCAACACACAGGTGTGCCAGGCAAATATGAATTGCAGTGTAGGAGGTCTTTCAGAGAATTTTCAGCAAATATTATTGTAGTACTGTTGTGCTGCCTTGGGGGCTTGGATAAAACTTAACATAGCTTCGCAGGGAAAAAATGATAAGATGAATGAGGTACAACAGAATCTTAACAGGGAAATTTTTATTAGGTTTGTTTCATCACTCAAAAAGAGTGTGATGGGGTCTTTCTGTTGTGAGTTTTAGGTTATAGGGCAAATGTGTAAGATGCTAACATAAGGAAAAACTTCTAAAAATCGAGAAAAAAAGTTTTGCTTGGATGCTTAGAGGCAATGGAAGTCACAGCCTGCATGATATGTAAACCATTTTGGTGTTGCTGTTCACATGAGAATGTGACTTCTTCAGCAATTCTGAAAATCCACACAAGTAGTAGATGCATTAAAATACAGATGCATTTCCAGAAACACTTAAAAGTTTATATAATATATCTGCTTTGCCAAGATGAACTCAGGTAATCATAGCCTGTTTTCTTAGGTTCCAACCTTTTATTTTTGTTTTTCACAATGTGAAACTCATTTTCCTCCTCCTAGTTCCCATTATCCATTCTTCCTCAGTTTATTCTCATTTTGAGGTGGCCATGTCACTATCAGCAAGGTCAAAGACAACTACAGGGAGATGGATATAGGCAAACTTTGATCTCTTCCTGCAAACAGGAATCATGTTAATGCGTAAAGGAAATAGCAACACTTGTTCAGATTACTTAATAAAAGTGGTTGTGCACCACAGTGGAGACATTTGTCTTGCAGAGCTAAAACAGAATCATCTTTTTGTCTTTATCAAGAGAGTAGAAGGAGTCTCCTAAAGAATATTTTATTTTGCTTATCTCTCACATTTGCTCTTTTGCTTGAGTTCCAAGACTACTAATACTTGTATATGTTCTCTATTTTGATCTTGACCAAGTATCAGATGTATGATTATTTTTCTGGTGTGCTGAATTTAGGCATCTTGACTCAGCAATATTTCTTTGTATTTCCTGGGAACTGTTGTTTTCCTTGTAAAGTTCAGCTTTATGACTATATCTGACCGTAAACTGATCAGATAAACTTTCTTCCAGAAGGAATTGTAGCTTCTGTCTGATCATGGGGAATAAAGCAAATTGCCCGGCTTTTGCAATTTGAGACAGTTGGTTAGATAAACGATAGTTACATCTTACTGACTTGGAAAAATAAGTATTTTTATTAAGGTCATCATATTAGATATTATATTCAAGGATCCTTCAGCTTCTCAAAATATATGTAAGTTAGACAAACAAAGTATGCATTCAGCGATATGACTGATTCTTCACATTTGATGTCCTTACATATTAATTCTCTGTAAGATACTTCATGTCCTCTAAAGGATGTCCCAGTACATGCTATTTTTATTACTTTCCTGGCATGTCAAATCATATCATCCAGTATTAATATATGCCTCTATTCCTTTAGTATATATATATATATTTCTTACTACACTTAGGTACAAAACTCATTACTATTTGCTGAATTATGAGGGCTGCTCTGAAAGTAATGCCTCTTATTTTATTATGTTGGTCCATGATGTCAAAGGTGGATTTTGGTGGTATACGTAGAGGCTGAACCATCTCACCAACATTCCATTACTTTTTGTTGCTGTGTAACACAGCAGCAGAGGGCATTCAAGGCCAGGTTTGATGGGATCCTGGGCAGCCTGATCTATGGCTGGCAACCCTGATCATGGCAGTGGGCCTGGAACTCGATCATTTTTGAAATCCCCTCCAACTTAAGTCATTCTATGATTTTATGATTCTGTGACAAAATGGTGTCTGGCATGGAAGTGTGGATGAAGCAAAGGTACATCCCTGAATTCTTTCATGCAGAAAAAATAGTATCCATTGACTTTCATTGATGCTTGCTAAAAGTTTATGGAGACCAAACAGTGGATTTAAGCACAGAGAGGCGTTGAGTGGTGTGTTTCAGCAGTGGTGACAGTTACTGTGAGTCATCTCCTCTGGTACAGATTTTTACAAGAGCAATATGCAGGCTCTTGTTCATTGATGGCAAAAAGGTAACTAATGGTAATGACTATGCTGAAAACTAGTGTTTTATAGCTGAGGATTTGCTTTGACAGATAGTGTAATTTTGCTCTTTGTATCTGTTGTGGTTTCCTTGAAAATAAATAAGAGAATAAATAAATAAATTCATACTTTCATAGCAACCTACATATGTAATATTTTTAACAACTGCTGACACATACTTAAAGTTGATATTATGTATTTAATTGTTGGCATAATTCTGTCAATGTACAAATTATACAGATCAGTAAGTTACTGAAAATTACTATCACCCACTTGTAGGCATAGTAAAACCATATGTTAAACAAATCTGTTTTATTTTATCTATCATATCTATCAAAACATGTATCATTTTGCAGCAATTGGTCAAAAATAATCTCTAATAGTTTTTAAGAACCACTGTTATCACTATCTCATTGTGAATGGCCGTAATTTATCTCAAACTTCTTTCACTCACTTTGAAATATTATAAACGTTATCCTGCCTACAACCCAATCAGTTAAATGAAGTTACATCTGACTTCTCTATTTATCAATATTTTTACTTTACTTAAGACACCATATTGCAATGCTGATCTAGGCCTTAGGGAAAGAAGCGAAGAATAAGAAAATAAAAAAGTTTCTGAACCTGATGATACTATAAAATTTCTGATTTTAGGTTTTAGTTCCCTGTAATAGAGAAAGGACTGCTTAAAACTAAAAACATTCCTTTAGGAAGTACTTTGTTCTCCAAGGTTTTCAGAAGCTCTGTCAAACTAGCGGAGGAATGACAGTCTATTTTAGCTGTAGAAAGACAGCAAGGCTGAGAAATCAGTTTGTAGAGTTAAAATGATTTCAAAATTTTTGGAACAGAGAAGATATCAGGAAGAGAAAAAATAGGACAAACACATGTTCTTTAGCGTTCTTTAGCAAAACATCTCACAAAAGGAGGTTAATTTTACAAGATATTTCCCAAAAATGGGAGCTGAAGTTTCAGCTGTATTTCTAAATAAGTACAGGGATTTATTTATTTATCCTTTCATTTAGTTATTTCTTAAAGACTAACTGCTCCCAACTGGCTCTTGTCCATAGTATTTTAGGGCTGTAAGCTTCTAAAATAAATTTGTCTTGGAGAGACTTAGCTGGACATTTCCAAAAAAGAGAGTCAGGAAATGCTGCTAACAATTAAGAAGTAAGTATGCTACAATGCAGTGCTACATTCATATTCTGGCCTTTATTTAATACAGTGCAGAGGAACCCAGAAAGATCTTTACCTTGCCCAATCCTGTGCGGCATCTGGCTCTCCAGATAGAGAAACATTTCAAACAACGATCACTATCATTTGTATGTAAATGTCTCCAGTTTAAGAATCTGTGTCTGGGACATAGATTAATTAACGTAGATTAATTAGTATAAAAATCAAATTAATATATTCTTTTGGTTTTAACCTCATCTTAAAAATGCTTCTTATACCCTTCCTGATCTTCAGTGTTGGTTTTTCTGTGTTCTTATTGTTTCCACTGTTATAGCACAGAAAATGCTGAAGGCCTTGAGCTTATTCTATGCTTAGATATATGTTTGTTTTTAAATTGTTTTACTGAATGTAATGATGGTATTAAGGAGCTCTGCTGGATTGAGGCCAAGATTAATATTGCTGGACAGATTAAACTATATTTTATGTAGATTTAATAGAATGTTCATACTCTTCCTATGTAATGTTGAAAATGGACCAGATTAAGAGAAAAACAGATATTCAGAAATCGGCCCTGGCTAGTAAGCTATAGACATTACACAGAATGCCACAATAGGAAGGATAAGTTGAAGGCTGTCAGTGCGCTGAGTGCTGCACAAACCAAAAGGCTGCTGATGCCTAGTATAATGGAACCATCCTGGATCTCAAATCTAATTTAATCCTCTTTGACTGCATAATGTTTTTCTTCAGCCATATAATGAAAGGGTAGAAAAGAAAATGATCAGGTTTAATATACAAACTAGAATTTGAATCTAGAATTTAGAAGATGTATCTCTCTTACATATATATGTATAAGAAAACACACTATTCATTTAAGAGTTTCAGTTGTTTTTCTGCTGTTTTTTTTCATTTGTTCATTAAATACCTTCACTGATTAGCACTTTCCTCCTGACGAAACACCCTTGTCAATATTTCTCACAAAGGAATGAGTGAGTTTTATCATACTGCCCTTCAAACTGTAAGAATACATTACAAAACTAAAACTTTCAACAGAAGTCTTATTTTACAATCCTGAAAAATAATATATTTATTGAATTTTTATTAAGGATCAATAATTATTCCAGGCGATTAGTGATCAGGAATGAATCCCCATTGCACTTGGTGCATAGTTTTTCCTAATAATATTGCTGTTCTAAGAAAAGGAAAAGAAAGATCAAAAGAACAGAAGGAAAACACACTGAAAGTTTCATATTGTGGTAGACAGCATCAATTTGGGGATGTATTTTCAGGTTTGGGCAGCAGGGAGGCTTCAGGGATGACCTGTGAGCAGAACCCATCAGTGCCCCACATCAGATCAGAGCAGCTAGAAGTGATCCAAAGGGACCTGCTGCACCAGAGCTGTGCTGTGAGCGGCACTGGGTGTGCTCTGGGAGAGTGGAATTAAGGAAGAGAAGCACCACTGCATTACAGCAGATCTCCCTGTGCGGTCATGGAGGAGTCCCCAGGGCAGCGATGGCTGCGGCCTGGAGGAGGCACAGCCCATGGGTACTACCCCCACAGGACCAGCCCAGGCTGGAGCTGCATCCTACATGATGTCATATGGAATATCCCTTTGGCCAGTTTAAGTCAGCTGCCCTAATTCTGTCCCTTCCCAGCTCCTTCACTGAGAAACTGAAATGGCCTTAGCTCTGTGCAACATAGCTTAGAAATAACTATAAGCATTGTTGTGTTATCAACATTGTTTTTCTCCTAGAACCAGAACATAACATCATACCTGACACTCTGAAGAAAACAATTTTGTCCCAGCTGAAACTAGGACAGCTAGCAATAAACTTCATGAAACTCCCTACACTGAATCTGTTTTGCCCATAATGCCCAGTTGGTGATCTCCCTGTCCTTATCTCAAACCAGGAGCTTTATTTTTCGTCATATTTTCTACTCTACAATGATGAATGTAGTAAGGACAATACGGAGAGGCACAGGTAGAGCTGTTTTACATACAATGAACAAACTAACAGCCATTTTGACTTCCAGAGGGAAATATTTCTTGGGTGAACCAGTTACTTTTGAAAAAAAATTCTTTTTTTCTGAGGAATTTCCAGACATTTTAACCACTATTCATTAAAATGAAGTCTTGAAAATACTGAACTAAGTTAAATCAATTTCAAAGGATTAAAAAAGTGTACATACCATATTTTATATATGATCCAAATACTGACTGTAGGATACATAGGCACATTTTCTAGTGGCAGAGGTTTTGTTATTTTGTCTTTATGGAGGTAATATCCTCTTCAGTTACATTCATACATAGATTATTCAAATAATCACTCTCTACAATTATCTGGAAGGAGATTACAGTAAGAAGGCTGTCTTGTTTCTCAGATAACAAGTTATGGAACATTAGGAAATAGCCTGAAACTGCAGCACTGGAAGTTTAGAGTAGACATTAATTGTTTCGTGGAGAGAGGGATCAAGCGTTGGAACAGGCTGCCCAGGAAGTGATGTAGACTTCATCCATGGAAGTAATTATGAGGCATGGATGTGGTGCTAATGGGACTCAGTAAGTAAGGGTAATGGTTGGACTTCATGATCTTGATCCTCCAGCCTGGATACGGTTGTTTTTTTTTTTTCCATTTGTTGTTGTTGTTTGTTTGCTTGTTTTTTTTTCTGTGATAGTGCAGATCTGGCAACTGGCATTCTTCATGCTGAGAAGACAGTCTTTCAGTAGCACTGTAAACAGATATGATCATGCACTTTACTTCTTAGAGTATGTGAACATGACTAGCAAAAGGATACACAGTGTGTCTTGCCAGTTGTAACATTAGGTAGAACACAATCTGGCTTCTCTGACTTGGAGCTTGGATCTATACAGAGAAAACTCAAGATCTTTTTCAAGCATCTTCTTAATGCTCACTGACTCACTGGCTCCCTGCATTTCAAACAGATTTTTTTTTTTCAAGTTTCACAGCTATAATAGCTGAAATTGGCTCTATTTCTAGTGTTTTTACAGTTTTACATCCCCTATTGGGCACTGTTACCATGTAGACGCATAATGTAGATAACTTTATCCATACAGTGCTCTGTTCATGACCAGATAGGTACATGAAATGATAAAAAACTTGGAAGAAATCTCATCAATTGCCTTTTAGCACAAATCACAATGTTTATGGTAGCTTTTTAAGTATTGCTGAATATTAGTAGCTGATAGCTGGTCAATCAACCAGACATGAACTGTTCTTTTTTAGAAATAAGCCAAATAGATGCAATATATTTTTGTGTAATATGAGGTGTGCTAACTGAAGTGAATTTTAAAGTTAGAATCATGAGAAGTGAATACTTAAGATGTATTGCAGTTTTCATTTCTTAAGGGGCTAGTCAGTTGTTCAGATCTCAACTGAATTAATAGATAAAATCATTATAATTTGTAGCTGTTCAATGACTGTTACTCAAATGAACTGATAGAAATTCTGTTTCCTAATGTTTTTATGGTGATGAGACCACCTAGTGCTTTCATTAGCAGTTTTATGAATAGACAGACCTGAAGCGTAACATCTATCTCAAAACTTTTCTCAATTCTGTCTACTGAAAGACGTTTAATTTAATTCTTTTGATCACTTGATTTTTTATATCAAATTAGTAGTTGATTCCAGTAATCTTTATGAACTATCTATCTGAGTAGTGCATTTTTTTAAAATGAGAATCTGTCTTTTAGTAATGCGATGCTTTCTACTTGATGAAATATAACATCAATCTAATATGATTTTGAGCATAGATACTCCAATTTATTTTGCTACTGAAAATAGTCAAAATGCATAGTTTTTAAAATTTAATTCACATATTTTTATTTAGATCAATTTCATGCAAACTTTCAAACTTCTAAGTTGTTCAGAAATGCTCCATTTTTAAATTAGCTCTAGGTATGACTAGAAAAAATATTTTTTTTTCTTTCTTCCTTCCCTTCTTTCTTTTCTTTTTTTTCCTTATTTCCTTTCTTTCTTTTTTTCGCTTCTTTTTTTTCTCTTTCTCTTCTTCCTTCCTTCCTTCCTTCCTTCCTTCCTTCCTTCCTTCCTTCCTTCCTTCCTTCCTTCCTTCCTTCCTTCCATTCTTTCTCCCAGTGTTGTGGAAATTTGAGTTTTATTTCTGTAATCAATGTGTAAATAATACAAATTGCTGTAATATGTTCAGTGAGTAAAATGCTAGTCCAGCTTTTAGAGTTTCTGCCTTTTTTGAAGTATAATTTATTGATATATAATTTATTATGCCACTCACTAATATTTTTAACTTATAATGAACTTAATAACAGTATGTGTTGTCTTTAGATAATATATAGACAGATAAAGCCATATCTACAATATTATTCATAATGTCCACTCTCTGCAGTGCGTGGCAAGCTTTTGTGTCTTAACATATACAAAGCATATGATTGAAGAGTCCTTCATCTGTGCTCTTTTCATTAACATTTTTTGTGCCTACTTGACCTGCAAGTTCTATTTTCTTAAAAGAACCTTTGATCCTCAACTGTTTTGCCTCCTCAAGCAGAATCCCAAACAGTTTGTCAACAAGAAAACTGGAACAAAAATTCCATCTTCCAGTGTGCGTATATGTCTATGTATCTATATATTAAAATACATATAAAATGGTTAAACATGCAAAATTTATGTCTCAGACTGATGTAAATGACACCCTCTTCCCCATCCCAATATTAAGGGTATTAGAGAAAAGAACCATCATTAGAGAAAAATTCCATCAAATGGCCAATTATATCCCTAATCAGTACTTTGAGATTTAAAAAGCTTTAGTCATGAGTGAGAAAGAAGAATGTTTTAATATTTTCTCATACAAAATGTCACCTGTCACAAAAAGATTATTAACAATTTACTCTAGTTAGTGTAAGCCGGTTATTAGTGCAAGAAATGAACTTCTTTAGTATTCATGATTTTAAAAGTTCAGTAAACTCTACCTTATTCCTTAATTCTAATTCAAATATTTCTGCCAATACATAGCAGGAAAGAGATAACTTCCATATTTTTAAGACATATTCTATGTTATATCATGTACAGCAAAACCATCATTTTTGCTACAGTACCATAGTTTTTTGTATAGGTTGGACTTTGAAAATTTCAAGTAATGTACTTAACAGTATGTCACAGACAGAAAGATTAAGTGATGGGTGGTAAACTTCTACTGCATTAGCATCTATTGCACACAGTCTGAAATTTCATGATCAGCAGTTGCCTAACCTTGTTTTTTAAAGTGTACCTTTCACCTCAAGAAGTGTGAGGTGTTCAATCATGTCTCAGAGCACCTGACAAAGGAAATCTGAACCTACTGTCCTTTCCAGTAAGCCATGCTGACTCTTTTACATGTGCTTGTCTCTCTGGCCAAATGAAAATTTAACATCTTCCTTCAAAACGGAACACTTCAACAAGAATAATTTAGTGAACTCATCTATTTCACATCCCCACAGAAAGAGGAAGAACTGAACTGGTTTGCTTAACAGCTAGTGATCCCTAAGATACTAGCTGATTTGGTGACTGTATGTACACTATGTAAGCAGTTACACATATGTGTGAGCACAGGAACACACAATATATGTTTATGTGCACATGCTGTCCATGTGTATTTGTATCTATAAATATATGCATGTCTTTCTATATTTTGTGAATCATCTATAGGACACTGATCAAGGCTGTGCATTGCAGTTAGAGAAAATGTCACTTCACAGCCAAAGAGTTGTGAAGAAGAGTGAAAACTAAAAGTATCTTGCATTCTCTTTGAGATATTCTTCTGACTATTTTAGCTGTTCCAACTCAGCAGTTTCTGTGGATCCTTTTTCTCTAGATCTCCCTGCATAATCTTAAAGCTTTTGTTACCTGAATTAGGCATTCAGTGTTCAGTGGATAGAAAGGGTCAGACGTTAAAATTATCCTTTTTCAAAAGACACCTATGTATCTTTGTAAAACAGTTCACTCCATTTTTGTTTTAGAAAAGGTCCAATGGTCGACAGTCTAATGAGCTCCTCTTAGGCATACACTAGACATTAAAAACTTTTGGAGTACATGTACAAACTATGTTACTTTATGTATTTTTTATGATAATGATGAGAATAATTGGGAATTATTGGGAATAATTTTCTCTATTTTTAAGAGAAAATATAATATGTATTTGTTCATGACTTAACATAATATATGGTTAGGTTGTTAGATGGGAAATAAATACCCAAAAGAAGAAGGTGTACCTAATATGGATTTTGAGTGAGTTCATGAATTTTGAATGAGAGTATCATTTCTTAAATATAATGTAGTGTACCATCTGATAAGCATTAAGATGAAGTCTAAACTAATGCATAATATGAATATTGCTATTATCTTTAAATGTGCTTATGTTTGTATTTAATTCACTCACTTTATTTGCTGCTTTGTTGGCTGGGCATTAGCCACATGGACAACTACTAGAAAAGAACATTTTTCTCTCTACTGAAATGTCAAGTTTCACACAGGATTGTATATCTTTATTCACATTTTTATGCACACTTTTCACATGCTTTTTCATTATATTTGACTCATATTGAAATTTTTGTTTGTTTTGTTTTTGTATTTTTACTCTCCCAATAAAATATTATTAGTTCTCCGAAGTCAAGCTTTAGGCCCATGGCTTCGCCCAGCGGTGCAGAGCTATGGCTGAGCATGGCGGAGCTGTGGGGAGCTGGAGCTAAGCACTGCTGCTCCCTAAATGGGGCAAAATTTGTTGGCCCTGGCAGTGACATGGGGACCTGGCCTGTATAAGTAGGGAAGCCCTAGGGTGAACAGGGACAGACAAGGCCAGGGGGATCACTCATGACCCAGGCCCAATGGTTTGACATGTTAAGAAATAATAATAATAAACTCTCATTGCTATTCAGAAGTTTTTAAACTACATCTTTTTAATTAGAATATTGTGTTCTCCTTGATTTTTGCTGTGCTCATTGATTTAGAAGAGGTTGCAAAAATACAGTATTTTAAGAAAATTTTTGGAACATTCCACATTTGTTGGTTCATTTTACCACTTTTTAGCAGGACTGCATTCTCTTTCCATTAAATCAGTCAATGAAAAAGACAGTGACTAGGTCAGTAGAAGCAGAAATTTATTAAAATTAGAGCAAATATGGACATGTTTTGTACATGCAACTTTGAACTTACATGAAGTTAAATGTAATGTATCTATTATAAAATAAGAATGGCATTTTCTTTTCAGTGCAAATTTTGAGGGAGAATCCTAGCTGTGATGTTGCTCAGTCGGTATTATTTGGAACTTTGGCAACAAAAATATACAGTGAAGTCTAGACATGGTCATTTTTGTTCTTTCAGGTTTTTCTTTTTCCGTAACAGAAAACCTTCAATTTTTCTTATTACATTAAAACATACAAAGTTGGCACATTCATCAAAGAATCTACTTTGACAGATTATATTGAAGAAAGATTTGACATGAGAACAAAGTCTTGAGTTGGGAGAACAGCTATATATTAAGTGAGCCAAAGACTCAGAGTCTGAGAGTGAATGTTCTGATCAAATCAGAGATCCACATAAATCTTGGTTTACTTCGTTTCAGGGCCTCAGAAAACAGATGTCTCACCATTCCTATGACAGTGAAATTTCTCTCTGTTCAAACACTGTAACAAATGGTGGGTAGTGTAAAAGGATCTTCTTGTAAAATAGTATGAAGTTGGAGGGACAGAATTTAATGGCATAACTACAGATGTGATAATGACCAGCTTTTAATACAAAAGAACATTCCTTCTGAATTTTGCTTTTGTATGCATATTGCTAAGAATCTGACTGCTTGTTGTGCATATGGGGGTTTGTAGCCACTAGCTACGTTTTAAAGGGATTAATTAATTCCCAGGAAAAAAACTGATGGTCTCAGGCTTTTAACACATTACTATTGGGAGGCTTAGTTTGAAGGTTTGTCTTTGTCTATATGATGATGCCCCTGACATGTAAGTCACATCATATTTGTCTGTGGCTGTCATTTCTAGGGAATTACTGTCCAGTAATTTTAGCATTTGCACATTCATTACCAGATTTGCATTTAGTTTATAATATCTTTTGTACTAGTTTCTACATGAATACTCTCAGGAAATAAGCTAGGAAAATATTTAGAATATATAAAGGTTGATATGCTTAACTAACTAAAGAATATTGATTAAAAATCATTTCCAAAACTGTATTAAATCTTGGGACTTCGTATAAACACAGGCTAACAAATCAGACTAATACAGATTTATTTTCTGCTACAGTGTAGTGTAACTTGAAGTTTCTTTGCTGACAGTTTATTATGAACAGGATCTTTTTTATTATTATGAAGAAAATTCTGATGCAACATATTAAGAAAAAAAAAGCATGTGGTAAAATAATTTTTTAAAGGCTAATAACAGACACAACTTAAGACTGAATAGCTAAAAAACCTCTTATATGCAGACACTGACATTTAGTAGTCAGTTGCTTAATTTGAATTGTTCAGCAGAACTAAGAAAAATCTGTAAACGTTCAAGACTTTGCATGGCCAAAAAAATGGATCATTTCATGCTACATGAGCCAAGATGTTTCACAACCTGTACAAGACAGAGACAGCCCACAGCAGCATAACCAGGGAAAGATCCTTTCCAGGGTAATGATTTCATAGTGGATGTTGTAGACATGGTTGATCTAAAGGCATGGGAGGTGTATACATTACAGTATGAAAATGTACTAATTGACCTCTATATTTGAGCTTGTTTATAATATCTCCAAAGCCAGTAAAGAAATTTATGATATATGTCTAAAACAGACCAGAAGAATTCAAACATTCTGTATCTTCCATTCTCTTCTTGTCTCTACAGTATGCTAAATGTTACTAGTGCAGTTACAGATACTCATAGTGTGGGCATGCAAAGATAAATTGCGTTATCACATAAAATTTACTTCAGTAGTAATCAGAAAAGTTCTGAAATGTTTAGTGTCTTTCAACAACTGTCTGTTTGTCAGATTTTTTCTATAACGGTAGTGACTTCTCATTCCTAAAACACCTTTCATTCAAGCTTTTCAAAGACCATCACAAACTTTGGATAAGTTTCAAGGAAGAATCTTAGATGTTAGAACAGAAAATATCTAAAAATTACACATCTGATCACAGCAAAATGTCTCAAGGAAATTCATTTCAACACACAATCACCACAGGTATGAGGCATTTAAGAAGTATGATCATGAATACGGAGCCATTACAGTTGGCAGGAAACATTAAATTCAAAGGAGTGTTTGCTATGTTGGCCACCTCTGAGGTACCAAAAGAGAGAAATGTGACTCCAACTCTCTTAAATGCATTTTTAGGCACTGAGTTAAAGAAGACTTTGTGTTTTCAGTTTTTTGGTGCCAAGCTTGATTTTGTTATATTTTGTAACTGAAATGAAAAAAAAACACAAAAATTTTGCACGAGTTTAAGAGGCAGGGTCCTATCAGATGACTGATTTGCCACGGTAGGCCACCTTCTTCTAGTCCTGCTGCCCCTGTGTTTTTTGGCTGATGTTTTACCATTTTAACAGATGAAAGCACAGCCCAGGTGCTTTCTATCTCCAGGGAAGTGAGCTACCTATGTATTCCAGTATTCTTAAACTCTTTGTGGTACAGGTCCTAGATCTTCTTTTTTGTAAACACTAGCAGTTGTATAAAGGTAACTGCTCCAACAGCAGTCTTTTAAAGTGTCTGCACCATAAAAACTTATATTTTGATCTAGGCTTGATGCTAACTATGAATGTAATCACTATACTACTTCATGTATGGATTATGAATTTAGGCAGGTTTATTTTGAACATTTCCAAAACTACAGTTTTCTGTGCATGTTTGGAGATCTTTACTTAAACTTGTAGGGAACACCATGATTCAAAGTATGACTGTATGAGTGTAGACACTTTTTCCCCACTCACTTCTGGAGAAGGCTGGTTTCTCTATCCTGATACATTCTATCTAAATTAAAATTTAGGCATGATGGTCCATATATGGGACTTGTTCTGAGTGCTTTACAATGTTATAGTGAGCTAGGAGGAATTGTGATTCTCATTCATGTACATATATCTGGAATTAAATTTCTCTCATCTAATATAAAACATTATGGAATTAACATGAAAATTTAAATGTGGTCCATCCCAAGCAACTAGAAGAAAAAATACCTTCAAAGAATATGCTTCATATCAATGTTAGATGTCATGTTGCAATGAAACAAATATTCTCTGTCAATTAGATCACTTTATTTTCATTCAATGTAAAAAAAACAAAGTCAAAGTCAAATGGCAATTTCTAACTCTTACGTGTTTAAAATCAGATCATATCAATTCCATTTTCGGATAAAATTGAACTTTCTCAATGAGAGATGACAAAAGTGCTCATACACAAACTGAATGCTGTACTGTTTCGAAACAGAAGATCCTAAGCATCTCAAAGATGCAGTGTTTTTGATTTTGTCATTGCCTCAGCTGCTACCCCTTCAAAAACAATCATACAAACAAACAAACAGAAACCACTCAGAGATATTATTGTGTTCCAAAAGTCAGATTACAATAAAATCAGTAAAACTTGTCAAGTACTTAAATACTATGGAAAAGGATGCAACAAAAACTTTTTCAGCAGCTTTTCAGAGAACTAGTCAGTGAGGCCAGGGATGATTCAGTGAGCTATTAACTATCTCTGCTTGCTTCCTTATGTTTTGCTTGTTTCATCATTCATCATTAATTGTCCTATTAATTTGTAATGGATAATAATTTAATTTTATATTAGTTCTTCATGTATTATAAATTTTATTTTTTCCCCTATAAACATAGTTAATGAATTGAATCCTTCCTCATGCTTAGTGAACAGACTATTTCTGAAATATTATTAAAAATGTTTTTTCCTGATAAGAACAGTATATATAAAACCTTCCATCACAATTTCCTATGTTCTCATATGTTCTACACTGTAAGCAGGAGTACAGGAATATTTTTTGTGTGTTTGTTGTTGAAATCAATATAATCTATATGATCTGTTTTGTCTTGTGAATCATAAAAAATTGTATTAAGGATGTAAAAGATTAAATACTTAGCATGAAAATGACCCCTAAAATATGGAGAAGACAAACAGGATTTCATTAGCTAACAACTCTACAGAAAGAATATGTTGTATAACTGCATACTTTATTGCAGTATGGAAAGATTTACCAAGCCAAACATTTCAGCTATTTGAATAATAATTGAATTGATTAGCTGTCTAAAATAATTAACTGATGAGAGATATAGAAGGATTATTCTACAAGAGATACAGTGCCTTGAATATTAGAATGTCCTCCCCAGTATATATTTTTAATGCTATAAGATCTAATTTGACTGGACTAACACATCATTTATGGTCAATCAATTTGATACAATATGTAAATAAGAAATATCTTGTGGGCTTTGATTGCATTGTTTCATAGTATAACAATGGCTATTAGGAGCAAAGCTCTAAAGCAGGCTTAGGCTATGCAAACTCTTGAAAGAGGGTGATTTATTCAGTGTGTTTAACCTTGTTAAAATTTATGAATTATCCACATCCAAGTCCAATAAATTTGTTCCTGATGCATTGAGTCTTTTTACCATGAATATATTTAGATCACTCTGAAAGTAATGCCTTCCATTTATTTCCATAGAAACTACAGCGAATATAAAGAGCACAATTGTAATATTTAGTAGAGCAAATTCCCAGCTACAAAACATTGTTTTTCAACATAGACACCACCATTAGCTGTGCATTTTCACCAATGATGAACAACAGCCTGCATGCTATGCTTGTAAAAATCTTCTTGTCCACTTCTGATGTTATGGGATAACATAATAAAGAAGGAGGCATTACCTTCAGATCAGCCCTCATAGTTTAAAATACATATCAACAATTTCCATCAAAAACAATGAAAAATTACCATAAAAAATATATATGTTTTTCTGTGGTAACTCTTATTTCTTCACTGGACAGCTAAAGCATTTGGAATGAAGAGGAAAATCCAGCAGAGTTCAAAACTCTTCATGCCTCTAAGGCTGCAACACTTGATGCAGTTATTGCATTATTGGGATGTTTATTCCATTAGAGATCTCACAGACTGTCAGCAGAATACACACGTGTGCGTGGGCACACACACAGACCATCTTATATATACACACATATCTATATTTACATCAGTAGTCACAGAAAATAAACAACAAAAAAGTCACAGACTAGTCATTTTCACCTATTTTATCAGCCTTTCTCATGCTCACTCATATGATAAGAGCTATGTGAGAAAGAACTAAAAAAATGTAATTCAGACAGTGGCTTAATAGTTGGTTGCACACAAGCAGCAATTTGCAGGGTTCACTGAACCCCAGAAAATCCTATTTTATCATGAGTTCAGAGATTTCTCAAGGCAATTTGCACAAATACTAGATGTTGAATATACCAGAATTCCACTGACCTTTACAGATAGATAAATTGCTACATGTACATATGTAATTTTCTAAATTGTCCTGTTCATTGAGTTTCCACACGTTTCTTCTAAAGATGAAAAGCACTGATTTAGGGGGAAAGCCTTTGTCGATTAGGCTTCTTCACAGAGCAGAATAGTCTCTCTTCTTTAGTTTTACGGTTTACACATACGCTTTGCCTAACTATAAAGGCCCATCATGGGATTTAAGATACTGCCTTCTGTGTCCCTGTTATCAGTGCAGTGAGGGAGATGTCCCAAAATTTATTCTAAATTCACATCTGTTTTTCTCCTGGATAGATTTTTAAGAGTCAATTTGATGGTGCAGCTGTTGGCCTTTTGCCCATACTGTCTCCTCCTTTGAGGACCAAGCATTCATTTTCTTCTCTTATAGAAGAAAATTACAGTTTTCTTTAGGGGATAGTTCTCATTAGACTCTTCTACGTGCTCAGGTCTGTGGAAAGGCAATTCTTAGAACACTATTCCATTCCTATGTGAAGTTCAGTCACCACTCCCTTCCTTAACTTGTGAAATGGGGAAGGCAGCAGAGGAGGTCAAAGGCACATCCATCCTTTCTCGTAATTGTAGAGCAGGCCAGGTGTGTTGGAAGGTGGAAGCTCAGCAAATAGCTTTGTTTTCTGCCATAGAAAACTGTTCTTATGTTGTGAAATGGAAATTCACTTTGAAGACTGTTTTGCATTAAAATAGTATTTCAAGTGCTCATGGTCACACAGAATTATGTGTTTCTATGTGTGGAACTTTTCATGTCTAGTCTTCTTGTATATGTGCCTGTTACTTTGGCTTTCTTAGCTGTCAAATCTCTGGTGACTGGTGTATTTGTGGGAGGCTTGAGGTAATTTTCGCAGTCCCAGGAAAACTGAAAGCACAAGGGAAAGTTAATTACAGTAATTTCTTCACTGAAATGCTGTAATGCAACAAAATAATAGAATTGATGATTTCACTTTCTTTAAACTTACTAATAGGACATAGTAATCCTTTCCTATGAAAAATCTATTCTGACACTGTAGTTTGAAACAGATTCTTTACTGCTCTCAATTCTGTTTTGTAACATTCCTTTGTGCTTTACTGTGCATGCCAAGGCATTGTTGGAATTAGGAATGGATGAATTCACTGTCCTGAGAGAACTAATGAAGATTAGTATAAGTACTTCCATGTGGCATGAAAAGTAGAGAGTTTTTGGGAAGAAGACAAATCAAGGTTTGATTTTGTCTCCATAAAAGAATGAGGAGTGCAGTCAGATTATCTAGGTAGTGCTGTTGAATCCTTTTGAGGGAAAAAATGCTTCTTCATTACATTCCTGTGATTTGTTCTAGTCCTGCTGACACAGGCTATTAAAAACCTTGTTTATGTTTTAGAGACTTTTTAAAAGAGCACTTTGAGGCTTTATAGTGTTTGTAGAATATTCTTTATAGTTAAAATTACATGCTGAGATGGCAGGCTGCTGAGCTAATGTATTGTTACAATGATTAAATTGATTAAAAGCTTCATTTTTGACAGGCAAATTGTAGAAGCTGAGATCTCTTTATTGTACATCTCAGTAATTCAGCTCATGTCTTGTTCTACCTAATAATTGTTATTCTACCTCCCTCTTTAGGAATCGTCTCAGAAGCAGGTACATTTTCAAACAGCATATTAGCTTCAGATCTGAATTACATGAGCCACAGTGTACAGAAGTCTTATGAAAGGTAATAGCTTATTCAGTAAGTATTTCAAATATATTCCTTCTCTCTCTTTTTTTTTTTTTTTTTTTTTTTTTTTTTTACTGTACAATGGACAAAGAAAGGGACACTTAATTTCTTAATTTTTAGAAGATAAGAAAATAAGAAATTGCTTTTATGGTAGCTGTGGATTGACAAAAGAGGACACACTGCAAAAGTGTTTTATGTCCTAATCACAACACAACACAAGCTTACTTGCTTACACACAAATATGTGACATAAAATTTTGAAATAAATCAGTGAAAATGTCAAAGACAAATGAAGAAGATTCATCATCTTAAATCAAGCCAGAAACCTGACAGTTGATAGTGGTGAACTATCGATAGTCAATACAGATTTCCAATTTGACATAGGTATTAAGCTTTTTTAAGGTAAAAGTGGGTTTGTTAGATACAGATCAGTGCCCAGCCCACTGACTATTAAATGAAAAATATATTATTTGCCTGTCTTATAACATGAAAGGTAAGAAGATGAAATGTGTCTACCTGGTTCAAACTGAAAGTGCATTGGCTCAGTAACCTGAGCTGATGATTCTGCTCAGTGAACCATTCACTGTGGTCCAGAGCAACTGTTCTTGTTATCAGAAGTGTGAAAACCTCTGGAGTGGTGGTGACATCCTTCTGGTTCTATATGGAAACTTTTCACTTATGAAGCTTTTCTCTGGGTTTTATGTTTTGAACCTTTATCACAGTATCCTGCAACAGTGAATTTAGCGGCTGATGTGTCTTCCATTTACAACCTGCCATTTCATTTGGACACCTTTTTCTAAAAATATTTTTGATTATTTGAAATGATAACAATTTTATTTCTGGTTTTCTTCTTACTTTTTGTTATATCAAAGAGCTCTGGCATTTTACTTTCGACAGTCTATCTACATATCTTATACTGATAAAGCACTCTAGATACAGCAGTGTTTCCAAAACAGCTCTGACAACACTGGCTGCTGACAGAGATCTCAGTGTAGATATAAAGACAGCTTAAATTTTGATATCTTTTCTTCTGAAAGCAGAGTTTTTAAAGGGGAAGCATACAGGAAAATAAATGGCTTGAGTTTGTAGTGTAAAAGTCACGTAGGCCTCATCCACACGACAATTTGGGATACTGACTCTCCCAGAAATTAGAATTTGACAGGCTCTGATCTTAACATTAGTAAAAGCCTCTAGAAAGAAGAATATGGGGGTTTGCTGTCTGATCATATTTGGGTGGTTGTTCTGTGAAGCACAGGCCAGCAGGAGCTGATATGCTTGTCTGAACCTGGTAGAATAGACACTGTCCACAGAAAGACATTAAGGGAATTGCAAAATGTTTGTACTTTTTTTTCTTTGTTTTCTATCAAACAGTGAAAAGCACAAATGTTTGCAAAATTAAAATAGGAATCCAAGTCATAAATGGTCATTAGATGCCATTAGATACATCATAATGGATGCTATGATAAAAGCAATCAGTTCACAGCAGCAGAAATGAGGACATGGATGAATGATGACTGTCCTAGCAGCATTTTGATAGTTTTGATGGTTTGATTTCTAGTACCCAGAGTTCCAGAACATAGAATCAGTTCTGTATAACCCTGGGAATTTTTACAGAGAGTTACATTTCTTTTTAATGCCTTCCCACTCCACCCTCTAATTTGTATGTGTGTGAACAAGCACATCAAATATTTTTGGTCCCATCTGTGAAGTATATAGTCCACAAAATCAGATCCCTTTAAATTAGCCCAGATCTCAGACTCACAGTGAATTACACAACCTTCTTTCCTGGAAGGATCTACTTCTGTCTCCTTTAAAGCGAGTAAGAAGTTGTTTTGGAATTACATCAATCCAGCAGATTTTCTGCACATCATTTGTTGATAACCCTGAGCCAGATACAGATACTTAATCTCCTAATGTATCTCCTTAGATATAAGGGTTTTGGGTGTGCTTAAGGGAGAATTTGACCAGCTATCTAGCCATTGTCAACATTTAGGAATAACCTCATAGCATTTATCTATAGTTAGAAATACAGCACCGTATAATCTTAGTAAAAAAAATATTATCAACAAATAAAATTTTTGCCCAATGAAGTTAATTCTTCCTTCCTCAGCTGCTAGGAAAATCTCTACATTGGTGTTATTTCACGTAGTATAGATTCCGCTAATTACTCATGCTGGATCATCTCTGAGCCTTGAGATTTGCAATCCCTGTTGACTCCTTCACCTCCCATAATTCATAGTTTTTTCACTAAGGTACTTCTTGTGAATAAGATGTGGCATTTTAGCCAATATTTTAATTTCCACATTTTGTACTATTGCACACCTGCTGAAGTACACTTCTTATTTCATTAAAGAGACTCAATGGAGAACGTTGGGAAATTTTAAGCAATACCTATTATAATTACTTTTCTTCAATAGCCAGTTAACCCTTTTATGGTCTCCTCTGCCTTTTCCTAGGTTTTGTATTACCAAAGGCTGCATCTTTTTGAATAGTAAAGATTGGGGAAAATGCAGACACTACAGAATCATGCCCCAAAGATTATATATTATGTTCATCAACATAAATTTGTTACAGTGGACAAATTTAAGGAGAATAGAAATTCCTGTTGAACCATAAGCTCATTCTAGATTATGCTTTTTCAGTTCCATCCAATCTGTTTTTTTCTAAAGTTAGAAATTTCAGTGTTTTGTATATTCAGGCTACTTTCCATTTGATTGCTGTGAGATATCCACACAGCCTCATTCTGTACATCTGGCTTTGACTTTCCCTTGTTATCCTCCAAATATAGTGATTCAGAGCAGGAACAAAATTGTAATTCACTACCTCTTTTCAGTGTCTATGTATGGATACCGGGAAGACTGACCTGATTTAACCTATTAATCAGTTTCCTAAAGGTAGGTAATGTGAATATCTCTCTTGCTAAAGGAAAGTGTGATTATTCTGGGACACAGGGACCTGCTGAGGATCTCAGTGGTAGAAAGTAGTGCGTTTAGATTTAGGCATGAGGTAAGTAAATGTGTGGTTAGTTGATTTGTCTTTGCTTTGTATTGCACTGGTGAGCACTTATTGGTAAACTCTAAGATTCTGAAACCTGGTCTCAAAGAAAAGATTTCCTTAATTCTTATCTATTGATCACATTTCTTATAGCTTGGGCACTTGACGTTTTTAACTAATGTTAGCCAATACAGAAATAAAACTATATTGTTTTGAGATCTGAATGATTGTTAATACCTGTAGAACGGTGCATATATTTTAACAAATGTATATCCAGCTGGATCTGGATGCCTTGGGAAAAAAACACAGATGTGTGGGAAAAAAAGTGTAAAGAAGAAACAGAGCAGTAAATTGTGCATGACATTCTTTTGAAATAGCCTCAGTTTCTGAGGACAGTGAATTGGAACTAATTGTTGGGACTGGGTATAACAGAGCTGGGGAAGGATATGGGGAAAATCAGATGAAGATGATGACATTCCTAGAGTTGTCTGGAGCTGAAATGACATATTGTTTCAGCAAAAATCTAAGATGTCACTGTTAATAAGCCCAATGACCTGGACATCTACTAATCACTTTGAAGTTGCCAAATGAGATGCTGGAACTATCCTTACAAAGATGTGTTTCTTTATCAAGCAGCCGCTAATACCCCTGAATCATAAAGCTTGCGAAGACAGAAAAAATATTAGTGTTCCAGTTTAAACTGGGTCATTGCTGAGATCCACAAACCTTCTTTACATCTCAGTAGGGCTCAAAGCTTAAGAAAATTGCCATTGCTATCTATTTATCAGTATTCAAGCAGGACACTATGTAAGATATCATGATTATTTCCAGTGAGAGGCTGAATTATGCATTATAATAAGCATTATGAACATTAATTTATATTGTGATTCTTCTTACTGTTTTGAAAGATGCAGTCAATTTTCTGATTCTCAGAATAAGCTCTGAAATATGGTTATGAGCTCAATTTATGTACCTAATATTTACCATTGAGAGTCTTTGATGGATTTTTGATGGAGAATTGTCAGCCTACATTTAAGGCAGAACTACAGCCTTAAGGACTCTTACCTTGCTAGTGTGTCCCATGCCACTGAGAAAAATCTGCAAAGACAGTTTTAGAGACAGCGATAACTAACAGGAAAAAAATGTGGACTTAAGTTAAAGTTCACTGATACTTTTTCAACTGAAGCTATATAGTTCACAAATTTGGATATATAGGGGTAGGAAATTCCTTGCATTTGGCACTACTGCTTCCAACCTACACCCAGCCAGAATTAAGCAATGATCTGAATTGAGTACTGATAAACTAAAATGTCTGTTCTATTATTTCAAAAATGTTTTATTTACTCAGTATTTCACAGAAGCAATGAAGCAGTGTTTGCTTTTTTTAAGAGTACTAAAGAACTGTGTTTTTGAATTAAAAAAAATAAACTTGTTTTGGGATAACTGTAGTTCACCTGGAAGAAATGCTGTATAAGTTGCTTACATACTCATTTTGTTCCAAGTCTAATCATGATTTTATCCAATATACTTACCATAGGTTTAATCCTATCTGTACAAGGGCATGATTTAGTTTTCATTATCTCAGCTTATTACAGGTGAAGATTTGACAAGATGGTCATGACAACAAGTAAAATTATGTTTTTATGTGGTTGAGGTATATCCTTACATGGATCAGGAGCTTCATGAAAATGAATGCAGTGCTGAAAATTCAACAGCAATTCTCAATAACTGACTAAAATGTCTTAAAATATTTTTTAGATTGCAGTTGTGATTTGCACTGATCAGCTAGGTAGCAAGAATTAATAGAAGGACTGACATACACACAAGACTGCTAGACGTAAAATCTCATCTAAATGAGAAAATCGTAAGTCAACATTAAAAAAAAATAAAAAAAATTCTTTTTTTCTATTTATGTAGATAACTTTGTTTCACAAAGGAATAACAAGTATTTTATAATATTAACTTAAGAAAATGATAGATGATGCAAAACTAAAAACATTATATTTGGATGATGGAAATCTATTTTCCAGTGGCTGAGTGCCACTTACATTTCTCTTATAGAAACGTTAAAAGAAAGTTTTATTTTTTATGATATCGTTTAAAGAACAGAATTACTTGATCTCTTTTTTTGAAAGTTTATAATATAATACGTGAAACTAAAAAAGAAAAAAACAACAATGGATGAATGCAAATCTTATACAGGACTATTACAGCAAAGGATGTAAAATGGAAAGATATATTTCATATATATGTTCTCCTATTCTTAAGTCTTAACAAATATCTGGGTACAAATTATTTCTATGACCTATATCAAGTACTGAGATTTTATGTGTGTATTATGAGTGTCTTCATGTACTCACATGTTTCCACAGTTAAGAAGCCTTCCACAGGAAATGGAGTACAAGTCCATCTTCTAATTCAAGTCTGAATATCTTTCAATTAATGGAATGTATAATTTTATTTTTTCTTCAAATGCATCAATAGAAATAATATTGTTTAAACAGATTTGGACAGATTGTAGAAACCTACTAAGTGTCAATTCTATTAAATGTAAACTTTGAATTCAATTCACTGCATGATTTTATTTTTTTTTTTTGTCCTCATCTTGCTTATTTATTTGCATTTAACAAAATGTGCAGAAGTGAAACAAATCGCCTTTTATGGCAATCATAATTCAGAAAACTTTTAAAATCAATTTTACATGTAACAGGTTGTACAAACTATGGACAAGATGAAATGAAATACAGTAACTCCAATATCATTTACAATAAGAAGCTGAAATTCATGAGAATTGAAGTATGCCTATTGGATGCAAAATGGACATTAAAATTTGAAACACAGAAAAAGAAATGTTTCTTTCACCTGTAATATGCCATTTTATTTAAAGTTTTGCTTTTTATTGTATGAAATTCTCATCACACAGCTCTTGTAGCTTTTGTGCTGGAAGCTACTTTCTATTTGAGTAGAACGATTCTCTCTGCAATGAAATTACATGTTCTGGGTGAGTAAAATACTGCAAACAGATAGCCTGTAGCTATTTCTTAGAGTGGGATGGCATCTGCCACTTGAAGACTCGAAGTAGGAATCACGTAGCACTTCTCTGGCTAACCCATAAACACTGATTATCGAGAAAGCTGCTTTGGACTCAGGTGGTTTAACAGTCCATCAAAAGCATTCAAGCTCCTCAAAGCATGGAAGATATCTAGGATGAATTTTCTAGATCATGCTATTCTGGGGAAAAAATCTTGGGTTTGGAATTTCCCAGTATATAAAAGTTTAAATTAATTGGATTTTTCTTTGTTGTAGAGAGGGAAACCATGTATTTCCTGTGAAATGAAAGAGATCACAGGCCATTCTCTGGCTATGAGAGAAAGTGACAAAACAAAATGTGGTGGAAGCATCTATAAATACCCAAAGGTATAGGCGTTGTCTAAGACATGGCTACTTGCTGGAGAGGGTAGAAAAGCTGATCAGAAGGCAGTATGAGATGTAGTATTTTGGAATTCTCCCAGAACATGCTGCTTGCATTAAGTTTTTGCTGTCTGGCTTCAAAGGAAAAAAAATAACCAAAAACCTCTGTAGAGATTACTCTTGAGAAAATCCCTCACTTTATATCATTTTCTTCTTCTCTAAATGAGGAAAATATCTTTTATCTCCAAAACCCTTCTGCTTCCGTCTTATCTTAGCAAACAGCATAGTGACAACAGAAGTAAATCCAGACTTGCAGTAGGCTCAGATTTCCTATATTCTTTTCTTTGTTAAATTTATAGCATTTTTTTGTTGTTGTAGTTTATCCTTTTGTATTATTTCATAATTGATTTATAAAAATCCTTTCTAGTTAAACATGGAAGGCTACTTAAAGCTAAAGAATGTGTGTGCAGTGTATTGTATATTTAAATCCAACTGTAGTTATTGGGAAGCTCATAATTCAAAGTAACAGGAACCTCTTCTGCTTTGGCTTTTGAAGTGCTCTTTTTTCTATTGTGACTATGAAAGATGTTGGTTCACAGCCCCAAGTCAGGCTCTGATGTTGTGCCTTACAAACAAACTGTAAGCAGCATTGAAAGGAAAGAATGGTACAGGAAGAGTGAGATCTGTAAAAGGACTATGATCTATGATGCAACAAAAGGAGGAATTTAGTGTTGGACTGAATAATATTGCTCTCAAGAGAGACTCTGGACCAAGTGAAGAATTATTAATTATCTATGAGAAGAAGTCAAAACAGACTGCAATTAGTAGGATGGAAATACAAGTTTGTTTTTAGAAAGCTTATTTTCATACAGATCATTTACCAAATCAGAGCAGTTTGAAGTAAGGTTGTCTTAATATCTGGGGTCAGTATAAATAATAGATCCTAGAAGGAAAAGCCTTTGTTGACCAGTGCTTTTATTTTATTTAGCTTATTATGGTTTAGTTTCTTGTATATCATTCGAAGAGCTAGTGGGATGTAAACTCTTTGGGTACATTCTTGCTCCTCTAACTGAGAAGGAACAAACAAAATCTTCCTTTTAGCATCCTGCGTGGTCATTGATAGAGTGTCACTCAGTTGCTATGTTCCCACTTGTAAAGAGTGGGAGGAGAGGCTTTCATGAATCAGACAGTGAGACACCACATCAGAAGAAAAGAAATAAAAGAAAGGCAGAATAAATGAACTGCAGGGAAAACGGAAAAGAAAAGTAGTGAAACTTGCAGAAAATCTCTGTCTCAGAATTATTTGGAAATGGTAGCTCAGTGAACTGGGAGACATCCTTTTTAAGCTGGGAAGTGCACAGATCTCTCAAAGGAAAATAAATCACAAGCTGGGAAATGTCACTAAGAATATATCAATATGTTTTGTCTCGCACACTCCTACTTTCTCCCGATTTCCAGTGATTTAGAATGAGCTGTGATTAGCCTGGTGACCCTGGTGAGTGATTTCCATGAAGAAAAAGTAAACCACAATATTTTAAAATAGTGTTTGATATAAGCATGAGCCAAGCTTCACCTTTTTTATGGCTGGAAAAGAAGGAAGCACAAGAGACTTATGATTTCACTTCAACAGTTGTGCTAATAACCAAATTGGCTGGTGTCAGAGCGTGCCTGAGACAGGCCTCTGCATTCTTCTGATGTAAAAGAAGAAATCACAAAAGACCCTCTTTTTCCTTGTCATAACCAGGTATTTGTTACTTAATCTTAATAGCGGATAGAATTGTGTCCTCTTTTTTTCCCCTCATGGATATATTCAGTTCTTCACTGCTGAACAATGTTCTTTGAGTTTTCATTTAATGTTCATTTAGAAAGCAAAAAGATTTTTAGCTGAATACTAGCTATACGGACAAGTTGGACAACTATACTGGAGAACTCTATGATCATTAATTGTCAACAGTCTTTGATATTGTTGAAAATTACACAAAATGAAGTATTTAGAAATGTTGAGCTTGTCATACTAGGTTTAGCTAGACATTTAGATATTATTCTGTCTCTGAGAGTGGCTAGAAGTTAATCAAAATGTTTTACAGAAAACGTATCAGGGTTGCTCCAAAAGTATTGCTTTCTATGTTACTATGTTGGCCTACAGTGTCAGAGGCGGATGTTGATTGTGTAGCAGCAGAGACTGAATCTTCCCACCAATATTCCATTACATACTGCAGCTGTGCCTCAGATGGCAGCAGAGAGACAGTCTGACAAAGTGGCTTCTGACATAAAAGTGCATAAGGAGAAAAGGTGTGTCCTTAAATTCCTTCTTGCATAAAAAAATTGCACCCACTGACATTCATCAGCATTTGCTGAACAGTGGATCTAAGTGCAGTGAGGGGTGACTGATGAGTTTCAGTAGTAGGGACAATGGCTTGAAAGACGAGCCAAGTTCTGGATGGTCCTATAGATAGTAGTAGATTCATTGCAAAAAATGGATTTTTTTTTTTTTTAATGATGCATGATGTGTTGACCAATATGTTAGAATGCTCTTAACATAGGTTTGTTTACTGCTGATAAACAAAAGAGGTATAGAAGAGTAAAATATGAATGCTAAATACATGTAACCTTATTTACATTTCCATTCAAATTATTCATTCAAAGTCAGATTTTCTTCAAAATCTAGAAAAAGATATATTTGTGATGACTTTTAGTTACATTTGTGCTATGTCTGACTATAAAGGTACTTTCCACTGATGTCATACAGGAAAAACAACAACAACAACAACAAAAAATAACAACAAAGAAACAAGAAAATGTGAAAAGAAAGTACACATGTAGATGAGATTAAAGTTTACTTTTGATTTCATGGTGTCTAAAGTAGATCATGTTTTTTACCAACGGTGATGATTTCTAGCAAACTGATTATCTACTGTCATCTTTGAAACTATGATTTGTATTGCATTTTGTTTTGTATACTAAATGTGGCAGATATCTCACCAAAAGCTAATGATATCACTGGTTCTTTTAAACCTGTTAAGATATGTATACTTTGGCAAAAGATGAGAGAACACTGCTAGTAGAAGACTCAGCAAACATGGAGAATATTTTTCGTAAGTTTTGAGGAAAAGTTAATTAAGAAACCATCTGGGAGTAAATAGGAAAGTAAAAGAGATGCTGTGTTAGCAGGCAGCCAGCAGAATGAACAAAGGCAATAATATGTGAATTCCACATGAGGAAAAAAAAGCAATACATTTTCACTCAGAGAGAACCTCTAGTCTGATAAAAAACCTACGTTAATAATACCTTAGTGACTTAAAATCAAATCCAAAGAAGTGCTGGACTCTCATATTGAAAAGTGTGATCCATAAAATTCTTTCCCAGTAACTTTGTGATGAGAGAAGCCCTGTGTCAACTGAGTTGCCTCTGTGCTTGTAGCTCAGCTTTACACAAATGACCAGTCTTGCTTGGTTTCAACAGTGGGTTTCCTAGCATTCACCTAAATCTCCCTAGATCTAAACCAAACCTGGTTTCAGCAATACCAGCATCTCCTGAAAAACTCAGACTGGACTCTTGAAAGAACATTGAAGACACTGGTCTTTTGAAAAAATATCAACACCTGTGATATTGTGCTATGGAACTGAAAGTTCATATGATAAAAAAAATTCTTCTCACACAATTATGAAGGAGATAGAAAAATTGCCATTGTGTAGCTAATAATAGTGACCTGATGCAATAGGATCAGTGTGCAGAATGGGATATGACGTCCCTCTCCACTCTCACCAAAGCTGGGTCTTGGCAAAGAAGCTTTTCTTGGCAAAGATTTTTAAAAACAAACTAGGTTTCTGCAAAGCTATGCTTTAAGTAGTGAGCTAACAGTGGAGTTTCTTTCTTTTCTTTCTTTTTTTCTTTTCTTTTTTCTTTTTTTCTTCTTTTGTTACAGTCCCTCAAATGCCTAACCTCAGGAGTAATTTAAATACTTGACTATATATTCACATGTGTGGCTAGGATCCCAGCAACTTTTGATTAACTTCCATTAAGCCTGAGGATCCAGGTCCTATTATAAATCAGTCAAATTCAGCTTCTTATATTTAAAAAAAATTATCAGTTTTTTTAGGTAGGATTCGTATTCCTCATCGGAGACCCTCAAGCCTTCTACACTGTCATTCCTTACATGTGGCAAGAGAATTTCAGCACAAAGATTCACCTGGATGCACAGACAGCATTTGTAATATTATACTACAGCAATTACTGAAAAGACTTAGTGAGTCACGTGGTACTAATTTATGGTGTTGTCTGTGTGGATATGGAAACGATCTCATATAAATATTTAACATATACCATTAACTAAACCTATAGAAACTCCATAAAGAATATGTTTTACCTGATGTCATGTGTAGTAATTAGAGCTGTACTTAGCAACTGTAGTTAAAATCAGGGCTTCTGTGCCTTAAGCAGCATGCAAGTATAAGTGTAAGAGATGGTTCTGGTCTTGAAAAAAGATGTAGAAAGCATTATGTATTGGCATTCTTGATGTATATTTTAATATCTCAAACAAACTTCTCAACGGCTTCCTTGAAATGCAAGAGAAAAGAGAATATTTCATAATTTTAAAATCTATTCTATTCTATCCCAGGTCCTATCTGAGTGTAATTAATGTAGGTTTTGCTCCATGATATTTATGAGTTAAGTGAAAAGTTTAACGCTAATATTCTCTGGCATATTAATTCAAGGTAAACATGTTCATTTGCAGCTGTATCTGTGAAGTATTTAAGTTCGATCTACTTCTGGATTCTGCACTTGCCTCTGAGTGCACTGAAAACGTTCTTTGATATAGAGGTCAAAAGCCCATTTAAAGTAGTCTGTAGTGTCTTTGTGCAAACATTTGCATTCAGTAGTTCAACATAGTAAACCATCAAAAACTATTAGGAGGACTTCAATTTTACTGTCTGGAAACTCCACTATTTGGGCTGCCCTGGGCTTTATTTGGGGAAAGTTCTCTTTCCTGTTTTCATCAATGACTTGGATGCACAGCTCAAAGGTATAGTAAGTTTTGTGGGCAACACTAAATCAGAAGGAACTTTAGACTCCCCAGAGGGTACAGAGCCCTTGCATAGAGATCTTGGGCAAATTGGGAGGGTAGGTAGTCATCAACCACATAAAGTTCAACAAGAACAAGTGCTGGATTCTGTTCCCGGGATGAGGCATCCCTGGCTCTACGTACACACTGGGGGTGAAGAGGCTGCAGAGCAGCCCAGCTGAAAGGGATCTGGGGTTCCAGTTAATGAGAAGTTGAACATGAGTCAGCAGTGTGCCTTGGCAGCCTAAAGCCAATTGTACCCTGGGGTGGATCAGGCCCAGCACTGGCAGCTGGGTGAAGTGAGAGGTTGTCCCACTCTGCTCTGTGCTTTGTGACCTCACCTCCTGCACTGAGTGTAGATTTGGGAACCAGAATAAAGGACAGAGTATCTAAAGGGCAAGATGTATGAGAAGTAGCTGAGGTCTCTTGGTTTGTTCAGCCTAGAGCAGAGGAGGCTGAGAGGAGGCCTCATGACAGCCTACAGCTCCTCATGAAGGGAACAGAGGGGCAGTGTTGATCTCTGCTCTCTGGTGACGGTGATAAGATCCATGGGAATGGCATGGAGCTATGTCATGGGAGAGTCAAGTTGGATTTCGGAAAAAGGTGGTCCTACACTGGAGCAAGTTCCCCAGGGAAATGGTTACAGCCCCAAGTGTGCTGGAGTTCAAGAAATATTTAAACGATGCTCTTAGAAATATGGTTTGAATTTTAGGTGGTCCTGCATGAAGCCAGAAGTTGGATTCAAAGATCCTTGTGAGGCCCTTTCAACTCAGGATATTCTATGATTCTGTGATTCTATGAGAAAGCTGAAAGCCAATGTGACCCAGGTCACATAAAATTTTTAAGTTCAAAGGCACATAAAATACTTTTCAGAATCAAATCAGCTGTAAAATCATATCACTATGTCCCAAAAACTTTGATAGAGGAAAGCTTTCTCTTGGTGTGGTTTGGAAGGGAAATGAAAATTCCTGTGCTTTATTTTTCTCTTATCATGTAATCCAACCATGCACGTTAAAAGTGAATAAATATTTGCTACTGAAGGATCAAAGATGAGGGAGAAAATACACGAATGTTTAAATTACAGATTCAAGGAGCTTGAGGGAGGCAAACTTTGAAAATGTAGAGTAGGAACTCACTTTGACAACTGCTGTGAATGTTGTTTAGTCAATATCTGTGTCAAGCTGCAGAAATGCTGGAGCAGAAGTCGTTTCTGTCCAAAGCAATTGCTACAGGCAGAGGTAATTCATCTTGCACCTGGGTTGCTCTAGCCACCTCCTGTATCCCTGCGTACAGTGCTTGGGGTAGCATCTCAGCAGAACCTGGGAGAACAACAATGGACTTTTCATCAGGCCAACAAGGCACTTCTTTGCTTCTTATCCAGACACTGCAAGAGGCAGAGCCTAAGCTAGTAGCAAACTAGGAACACAAACAGTTCTATGTCTATATTCTATATATGTCTATATTATATATGTCTATATTATATATATGTCTATGTCTATGTTCTATATAACCCTGTCATGGTTTGTTAGGCTGTGAGAAGGGGAAATACTGTGCTGTACAGCTAGCATTCAAAGAAGCTTACAGACTGTGTAAAGGCTAAGGCATGGCAAGTACTGTAGCAAGATTACAAATACAAATGCAGAACCTTCACTAGCATTTCTCTATGCTCATCTGTAGTGCCTGGGCAGCATTTTTTTGCATCCAGCTCCACCGGTAAACTATTACATATTGCAGCCTCAGCAGGGAGGTGAAAAACTTGCAAGTAACGTAATTAGGAAGAAGGTGATCTTCTTAGGTCTCTGTGTTTCCATCTTGTTGGCATCTCTTGAATCCTAGGGGCTCATAGTGAGGATCACTGTTTCTCCTCGGTTCTGAACTGGATCCTTCACAGAACACAGCTCAGAGGAGAAAAATTTTTCCTACTAAAGTTAATTTTTCAGTTTAGGTTGAGTAGTGGTTGACTGCTCCCTAAATTGAAGTTTTAAGCCAACTAGTTTGAGAATTTCCTCTTTGCTTTTGTAACCACCCGGGAGAGTAATTTGGGAAGATAACAACGTATCACAGTTATATAATTTTGTCTCATTTTTGCTCAATTTAGTTAAATGCTGATCTTCTAATTCTTCTGAATGTTGTAAGTATTAAAATGTTCTGAAAGCCCATAAAAATATCTTCTTGGGTCCAATTACAGATAAGAGTTTCACCTCATTTAAAGATCAAAACTTAAACACATAATTAGCCTGGAATTTTATTTTGCTGAATATGCCTGCTTTGCTGGATAGTTACATAAATGTCTTTTACTGAAGAGTCAGGTGATTAAATCCTTCAAATGCTGCAGCATAATTTATCCCAGGAGCCACATTTTTTTTCTGCTATAGGTGGGAGGCAAGATCAGCACCAGTGTTGCCAGTGTGGCCCCATTATAAGACGAGTGGCAGAAACACAATTTGAGAGTACTTTGGATAGGAATGCCAGTGAGCATCAAATGCAGCCACATTTTGACCTTGTCACCTTAAAGAGCAGTAACACAAGCTACTTCCTAGAATAATAATGTTGTACACAAGTTAGCAGAACGAGACAAAAGTAAATCAGGCTTGGAGACAAGGAATTCATAGGAAATTATTATTCAGAAATAATAAGAAATAAGAAAACATTTCTGTCTGAGGTATCCTGGAGGAAAAACTACTGCATGTGCAATTTATGGGCCCTGGAGTAAATGTTAATATGGCAGCTGGCTCTGCTGGAGGACCCAAGCATGGTATTTACACAAAATAACAAGAAACTGCTTAAAAATTTATACACTATACCTGCAATAGTTAAAAGAGTTAAGATAATAACAAGAGGAGAAAAAACATGAAAATAATTCCCTGTCTGAAGTATCATATCTATACATATATTTATTTTGAAAAGTCAGATTTTCTATATACACTGAACTGTTGAACAGCAGGAAGAAATACAGCTAAGAATTAAAACAAATGGTAAGTTGCTGCTAGATTACAAATTGTGACAGAATTCATAGGCAACAATATTATTTCTACCAGGTCTGAGCAGTTCAGTTTTTATTTAAGTTTCTAAGTCAATGTAGCAAAAGCAAATTCAGGAAAAACTCCAATTAAAAATTTTTGTGAAAAATACTTATTATAAGACCAAAAAGGCAGCATAAGTGGCTCAATATCTCAAATTTCTCAGAGTCTCTTTCTTCAGGTTTTTTGTTGTTGTTGTTGTTTGTTTGTTTTTTGTTGCTGGTTTTTTTTTTGTTTGTTTGTTTGTTTTTGTTTCTCTGGAAGACTAATATGTTGCCAGTGCTTATTACTTTTCCAGACCCAGGTGGATTAGTGGTATGCTGTGGTTAGCCTGATTCATATTGCATTTTCTCATAAAACTCAGTAAAACTGAGAGACAAAGACTGCAGACAGATCTATAAATTGTTGTCCACTGCCGATATTGTTGGAATGATGACCCTAATAGTGGCCAGCTACAACAATTATAATTGTTCTTTTTATGAGTTCTGCTATTCTCATTTTGCACCTAAGGTGCTGCCATGCCTTCCACGTTGTCAGGAAATTGAGAGAGCAATGCACATTGGAGTCAATTAGAAATTTTCTGGCACATGTGTCTACAATACATTTGCTTCTTAAGCTGGGATTTGGATTTCTTTTCAAGCAAAGAAATATTGAAAAGAAGGAAAAAAAAAAAAGAACCTCTGTAGAACAGAAAGTAATATTCAGGAGCGAGAATCACAGAATCATCAAATCCTAGAGGCTAAAAGGGACCTCTGGAGAACATCCAGTCCAACCCCAATAATTAAGTGAAAAGGTCTCACAAAAGCGTGATACACATGCAATAAAATTACTTGGAATTTCACAGTAAAAAAAAACAATTGCAACACATTAATATAGGGTTTGCTAGCACCTCTGTCTAGTTCCTAAGCAACTCTGCAACTGCAAAGCTTATGGAAGTATAGAGATCCATTCTCTGTGAATTTATTTCTTCACATATGTGCTGTACAATCTTGTTTTTTTTTTTTCCTTTTCTTTTTTTTTTCTTTTTTTTTTTTTTCTCCGTGAGTGCCAAAACAATTTTGAATACCAATGAGAGTTTAAAAACCCATCTGGTCAAAAGAGAAGATTTGTTACATCTGAGATTACCATATGTTAACCTGTTGAGACAAGGTTATAACTACTCTCCACTGTAACCTCCTACAATTCTACATGTACACTTTGTGTTTATTAACATCACTGTTTCCATTAAAAATGTACTAAGGATATGAAACTCGACTTTTGTAAACCCAAGTAAATTATAGCAACTGTATTTTCCTTATGGACACTAATGTTCACCTATTTGAAGAATGAAAATACATTTTTGAGTAGAATTGTGAGAGAAGGAAGGAAAAGATTGTGCTCACAATTACTGTGGAAATAGTAATTTTCCTGTGTACATCATTTCTGATTTTACTGATTTAAAATCTCATAGTTGTCAGAACTTGCTATGATTCTTCAGAGTCCTTTTTCACAAATATTATATAATGCTCATTCTGTAATAATACAGTAAAAATCTCCTTCAAGACTTCCATTGCGGTATAAGAAGATATATTTTAGGATGGATTTCCATGTATTTTTCCTCTTGTATTTATTTTCTGTATTAATAGCCTCATCCCATTCTGGTTTAGTACAGAACCCTGTGATAGAACTTTGTGAGTAGTTTAACTTCTTCAAATGCTATTATGTTTTTATATTTTTTTTCATAAGAGTTATATATTTATAATTTTTTATATTTTTATATAAGATTTATAATTTTTTGAACTTATATAACATTTAAGTAACACAAGTTAACAAACTGCCATCCTTATTTCTGCTGATGAATCTAAGGATTATAATTCTTATTAAAACCATTCCAATTTGAATAAACTGCAGCTAAAACCTAAAGCTTGCAAAAGAAAAATGTGCCAGAATGTAACCTAAAGTTTACTATTAATAGTCATGTATAACACCAGCAAACAGTCATCATTATTTCTGTTGATGAATTTGAGGATTATAGCCATTATTAAAATCATACCAATTCAAATAAGCTATAGCTAGAACCTAAAGATTGAAAAAGGAATATCAACATAATTTGACAAAGTTTACTATTAATAGTCATGGAAAGTGTGATTTGCAATTACCCATTACTTACCGCTGATTCTCTTTTCATTGATCATTTTAACATTTGACTTGTATGTTATGACAGTTTCATAGCACAGCTGTAAACTGTCATTAATTTTTGTGGTCTGTAGCACAGGGGTGTTCCATTTTTTAAAATACTTGATGATACTATTGATAATGTAAATGTTATGGTATTAAGTGTATTCGCTATGGTGACGCTTTGATGTATTGGAAGAAGATATTTTTCCTCTCACTGCCATTCAACTATGACCTATGTTTATCCTTTTGGGGTGACTTTTGTGTATCTCAACTGTTATTCATCAGGGGATCCTGACAAGGTAAAACTCAACCTGATTTTTTATGAGTAGCAAGTGTGCTTTATCCATGGCAGGAAGCTCAACACAGTTGCATGCTAGCTGCCTCTCAGCAGGATAGGTGAGAATCAGAAAGGCAAAAATGTGAGAACTTGTGGGTTGAGACAAAGACAGTTTATCAGATAAAACAAAGAAATGTGTGTCCAAGCAAAGCAGAACAAATAATGATTTCACTACTAGCCATTGTCAGCTACTTCCAGGAAAGCAGGGCCCATCATGTGTAACATTGTTTTGGGAATACAAACAATATCATTCTTAAAAACATCCCTTCCCCTTGCTTCTTTCCCCCCAGCTTTATTGTTCAGCATGACATCACATGGCATGCAGTATCTCCTTGTCCAGCTATCCTCACTGCAACAACTGTATTCTCAGTATTTCTTATTACCAGCCCATCCTGAAGCTTATTCCTGAAGCTTGGAGATGTAAAGTGCCTTCAATGAGTGTAGCTGTGAAATTTTTTGTGACAGTGTCAGTGCCACACACAAAAGTCTTTGACACGAGTTATGAATTCATAAAGTGAAAACTAGGTTACAGGCATTGTGACCACCATAGGAAGACTGGTATGCATGCAGACTGTCCTAGCTTGGAGAAAAGTAATAGAGTGGATAATCTCTAAAAAGGTTTTGTGCTCTGCCTGTATGAGTCTAAAGAGCTATCCATGCAAATATTGCATCTAAATACAGATTTGCTCAAATATTAATTACTTCTATTTCTACAGATATTTTTGGGGAAGGAGAAAAAAAATAGACCTTTTTAAGTATCAAAAAATATAAATAATATTTTGTACATACTTCCGATTCATTTACATTGCAGTCAAATTCATTTCTTCTAAGTAGGATACATTTTAGCTCTGTTTCTTCACTTCTGAACTTCGGGGTTGTTTGAGACTTTGACACTCCTATTTTCCTTTTTTTTTTTTTTTTTTTTGTGCTGTGACTAATTGTTGTGTGGCATTCTCCGGTGACAAATGGAATATTTTAGAAGTTCTTTTTAGACTGATTCAAAACAGCTTTTTAGAACACCAAGGCCTGAAAAGCATGTGTCATGCAACATTTCATTTGAATGTTATTAAACATTGACTTTAACTTAATTAAAATTTTCTGACAAGAGTGGGTTCATGCCAGTGTTCTGCTTTGAAAAGCATAATAAACGTTTTTGAAAAATATGACACAGGATATATCTTTATTATATGCACTTCCAGAAATGTGTTTTAATGGTTAAATGCTTAAGAAAATATTTGTCATGGTTCTTTACTTAACAAAATATCTAATTTGAATATGCAACGAATATGTAATTAGAAAGTGAACATTATTGTGAAGAAATTGATGAACAGTGATTGTAATTCTGGGCTATTTATGCCAGTCTTGCCTTCGATCGAGCAGGTCATGTATTCAATTTCTTGTCACGATGAAACAGACTAGTATTACCATTACCCTGTGTGTTTGTTTCAGGTATCTGCTTGTATGGAATAAGTCCTAACAAAAATTTTATTTGTGTTATTTATATATATCTTATATATTTATTTATTAAAAAAAAAAGAGATTTAACATAAGGTAATATCACAGGCACCATCATAGTTTTCTAGAAACATCAGTATTAGCAGTTGTAGTTATTGCACAAATAAGACTATTGTAATTCTGGAAAAGTTCTGTAGCCTTTTTAAATTAAAATGAAGTACTACATTTCTTCCCCCCTGAAAGTAACCTAGTGTTGATAAATTTAATTCAATTTATATGCTAGATATTACTTCAAATGTGAGGTTGAACTGCTTTGTATTTTTTTCAGAGAGAAAAACTGCCTTCAGATAAGGTGAATGTGATGGATTAATGATATATTCCAAGCATTTCATCTCAAGAACTTGAGACAAGTGCAAAAGATAATGAGACACTGAACTGTAAAATAAAGACACCAAATGAGATGCCATTTTAAAAAAGAATGTATCAAAACACCGTATCATTATACACAATGACCATAATATCATATTGTTCTAATTAATATTGTATCTTCCATTTGCTTATCCAAACTGCAGGCTTGTTTTAATGGACTTTTGTTTCAAGTACTATGAACATCAGAAGCAAGTATTTATAGTTTTCTAGATATTATTTAATCATATATTTTCATCTACTGTTAATAGTAAGTTCCTGAATATATTATGATAATTTAACTAATACACAAACAAAGAGATCTAAAAGAACATTAATATTCCTCTTACTGGTTGTCTGTTTCAGAGATTGTCTTGTAGTGATGGGTTTCAAGATAATTTCCTTTACTCGAATGCTTGTTAGACAGACTTTCTAGTTAAGCTGAAATTTCTTAAATTCCACCTGAATTGCTTCTTAAAAAGCACCTCCCCCATGTGAAGCACTAGGGCTTTTCAGCCTGGAGAAGACAAGGCTCTGAGGTGACCTTATAGCAGCCTTCCAGTACCTGAAGGGAGCCTACAGGAAAGGTAGGGAGGGACTTTTTACGAGGACATGTAGCTACAGGATGAGGGGAAATGGCTTTAAACTGGAGGAGGGTAGATTTAAACTAGATAACAGGAAGAAATTCTTTTCTGTCAGGGTGATGAGACACTGGAACAGATTGCCAAGAGAGATTGTGGATGCCCTCACCCTGGAAGCATGCAAGACCAGGTTAAATGCAGCTTTGAGCAACCTGGTCTAGTGGGAAGAGTTCATGCCTATTAACAGGGAAGTTGGAACTAGATGATTGTAAAGGTTCCTTCCAACCCAAACAATTCAATGATTCTGTGATTTCTAGGGGTGGGGAAAGAAGCTTAGCCAGTGTACAGAATTTATTGTCTTTGAGAGAGGAATTTGGAAGACTTGGCTGCCTCCTGAAGGCAGTCTTTCAAGCTCAATCTCTGCAGTTAAGGCAGCAGCAGAGTCTATCCATAGATCCCATAATATTTCCATGGTTATATTAGGGTCAAAGAAGAGGTGTTTTAGCTCCATTCCAACATAGGTTTGCTAACTGTCCTGTGAGTGCAATCAAATATATGAAATAGGAAACTGCTTTGTTTAACACAATGTTGTAAAGAACTGCAGGTCACTCAAGAAAGAGAAGAGATTTCTTCCTGGAAATTTCTTTATCAGCTGTGGCACCAAAACCTGTGACCCTCATTCTTGTAAATGTATCCATTAACAACAGTGCTCTCTGTATCCTGGTAATAAATCAGTGTAAGACTTTGCCCTGCAAAATCATTATGCTTGTATATGTATTCCTCTATAAGGAAAAGATTATTAGCTAAATCAATATATACACAAACATGAATTCTTTTGAATTTTGACAAAAAATACTACATTCTTGCTATTATTTGCCATTATCACTAATACTTGAAAAATTACTTTCAATGACAGGGAGAGATTTCTCTATACTTTATTTATCCACTTTATTTAAGTATTATTACTGTTTCATAAATTTTCTGTTTTCTTTTTCTTTTTAAAATGAGATTACTATTTTGGGTCCTTAAATACATTCCACAATTTATTTCCTACTGTAGCTCTCTTAAAACTGAATTGATACTCATGAACAATACTGACTGCAATGTCTAGGGTCTTTCTTATTGTAATCTACCTGCATTGGTGTTATGTTAGCATTTTCACAGAGAGCTCAATATTCAGATATTTATACTGAGTGGCAAAAATTACCCAAGATTCAGAACTGAAGGGAAAAGCTTCATGGTAGAATTAACTTCAAGATTTGCCTATGAAATAATGCAGTATCTTAAACTGTTTTGAGAAAATGCACAATGTATGTGCATGTGATAAACTTGATTTGTATTTCTGATCCCATTTTATGTTAAAATCAATGGAGAAACAACCCATTCTCAGACAGGATAGCAGTCTTACTGACAATTTCAGTGTGGACAAGGTTTCTTCAGACAAACTTTTATTTGGCAATAGTAATTCTTGGTTATCTGTTTGTACAAGATATTTCTGGTCACATAAGTAAGCCACCAGAGAACCTCCAATAGAGGGAAGATCTCAGGAGACAATTCATCTGATCTCTTTCAGTATTTTCTTGAAGCTTTTTTTTGCAGAATATTTTAGTTGCGCATGGTTTAGACCAACCACATCCTGAAGCTGCTAACTCTCTCCTTCATCTTTAACAAGGTTCTGGAGTGACTACCTCAGATGTTTAAATGATTATCATCAGCACAGTCATTTCTGGAGAAAACAAAAATTTGTAGAATTTTCCACAGAGACGTTAATCAGATACTGTTTATTTTTGTCTGAAACTCCTAAGAGTTGTCTGCATTTTTTATGACAGGCTTGTCATAATGTCTCAAAGCACTGTAGGATGGCCCAGAATACTGCAGAATGATGTAATATGTTACTAAAGCTACAGAGTCACAAATAGCTGCCATTTTGAGAGATCTTCAATGCAGAGCAGGTTCTATATCATCTGCTGATGATCTAATTCTCACAATATGTAAAAGCAAAATGTTGCTGTCTTCTTTTTGGTAGCAACTAGCTACATTTAAAAACTCTCACCTGTTTTGATATTAAAACTTTAAAATGCGTGTGCTAAGTACGTGAAAACGTGCAACACATTTTTTGCAATGTGATATGAATCACCTGCTGCAAGCATGAATTTCTATTCTTCCATATTGATAGAACTATTAACATCTTCCATATCATTTTTGAAGTTGTTTATAGACCAAAAAGCCTTTTAATGAGAAGTGAAATTTGTACAGCACTTCCAACTAAAATATGGTTTATTTGTCCTTTTAAGAAACCACTGAATAAGCACATTTTGCATTTTGCTGCCCTGATTGAATTATTTTTTTCATGGTCCTTTTAGCTCATGCCCAGATTGCATCAACTTCAGAACATAGCTGTAATGAAATACAGTATTGTGAAACTGTTCTACATAGCTGTCTGTAATACATTTCCTAAATAAATACAAATTAAAATCATAAGAGTGAACTGTGCATCAAAAGCGTTCTTTCTCAGTTCTTGGCATCTGTGAGACTTGGCTGGTATTCTGTTTTGCCAGTTGAACAAAATAAGAGTTTGTATAATGATCCTACTCATTCTGACCAACATCTTTTGTGTATCCTTGGAGGTTTTTCTCATCACTTATGACTTACTGTTGAACAGGGAAGTATTTTACTCTTTGCAGCCCTTAGAAACTGTGCAGTATAGTACTTGAATGAATAGTTCCCTTTAATAACGTAAAAAAAAAAAACAAGTGCAATTTTTTCTTCATATTTGTATCTTCCCACATAAAAGCAAGAGCTTACACTGTAATTTAATGCTGTTTATGGGCATAATCAATTATTGCTGATCAAATAATTTATCCTGTTCCTTCTACCTTATAAACAACTTACTGATGCAAGAATTAAGACTGTATTGTGTCCTGTTCTAATGTTAATTTACATTGTAGGTTTAAACAAGTAGCTAGACAGCAGAGCATTACCCATTAGATTAGAAACATCTCAAGTAATGCTCCTCATGTTTTTTATAGAAACACTTGAATGACTGAAAGATAATCATATTCTCTAAATAGTCCCATGAAATGCAATTTTATAACTAAACAAATCCAGACACACTGCCTGTGAACTTCTATTTTTTTTCCTCCAAAATTATTTCCCTTTGTATTCATGAACAGATTTGAGCAAAGCTTTCTTCATTGCTGACTTTGGCAGTTCTTTACACATTTCAGTTACGTACAGGACTGATGGATTCAGTACCATATCCATTCCTGTGACAAGATGAACTCCTGCTGGGTTTGTTGCAATGTCCTGGTGGTACAAACCTTCCTCTTCTGCATCCTGGCTGTAAATGCAAGATATTATTCACTGTCAACAACAGTGGGAGTTCGTGGAGATGTTTCTGTGAAGTTCTGTGTTGAGAAAGAAGGCTGAAAGTTGTCAAATTTCAGTAAAGAGGGAGAACAGTATTGGAGATGATACCACAGTGGAGTAAAGAGACAAAGGAAAAAATAGTTCCTTTCTGGTAATGAATGTGACTAAACTGAGCACTGCGAGGATCATATTTATGAGCTCTCTAAATTACTGATGGATTTGTGTTTAAATTCTATCAATATGGCATGCTTTAGGGACATAATGCAGAAACTGAAACTGTAAGTGTATGGTGTATGTTAACAGATGCTGTAGTGTAATGAAAAGGAGTGCCCTCTAGTATTTCAGAAGAGAATATCCTGAGCAAACCATCTTGCCCACCCTACTAGAGACAAAAGGAATAATAATAATAAAAAGGAAAAAAAAAAGGTAAAACATACATGAATTGCTAGTACGAGGTCAAAGCAGGATAGCAGTGTGGCTAATGTCTGTGAATTCAGAAGGGATAACCACAGTCTAGGTAGGCAGCTAAAAGTGCTCATGTCCACGTTCTGACCACGTAAGCCCCATGTTTTGTTCTCTGTACCCACGCACATGTGAAAGTCAGCACAGACCAACAGCTATGCTATTAGGAGAAGGGCAGATAAAAATACGTTAGTGTGACATTATAGGGATGCAGTGAGACCTGGCATTGGAAATGGCAGTGTGACTGTGGATTGTACACAAAGGACAATAAGCAAGCTGAGAATTGGTGCAACTAATTTTTAAGACAAATTCTTCAGGAAATCATTTAAGAATGGAAACAGGGTACAGGGAATTAAATGAAGGACTCTGTTTCTCACATGATTAAAACCAAATGGAGAACAATATTCTTTTGATGAGCAGTTGATGATGAGTGCTGTCAAATAAAGCAGACAACCTTCACAAAAAATAGCTTCTTAAAAATATATTGGTCAATATACCTGAAGAGGAAAGTACATTTTAAAAGTGAAGACAGCTCCAGGTGAGCTAGATGTTATAATTTTTATGGGCTTGACTCAGGATCCTAGTTAAAGTAGATAAATCTTGTCCAGTTGAATAACAGCATGCAACTTTGTACATGACACAGTGCTTGAGCAAGTGACTTAACATCAAATATATCCTTGCACTGGAAGGTTGGGAATTCAATCCCCAGCTGAGGTTAAGGCTCATACTTGCCCCCTGACATGAATTTAACTGAAATCTGCTCCGTCTGCAAGGAGCTAAAAATGTCTTGTCAGCTGGAGTAAATAATGGGAGATCAAAGCTAGCTACCTTACTGTATTAAGGCTGCAGGGAAAGATCGACAATCATTTAGCATTACCTGACCTTTAAACTGGATTTTCATATACAATCTGATATCATAAAGATAAAAGGACATTTTAAATCTTTCCAATTAATAGCAAATTTGAACTGCAAAACGTATCACATTTTTAAGTTATTTTACAGAGAATTTGCATATATTCATATCTCTATGTGATGCATAGAATTACACCCTCCTCTCCTTCCAGAACTACTATATGTTTTTACTGAAGCAAATGTAGCAAATATCTCTTTAACATAAAGATGAACTCTGTGAAGCATTTGATTTCACTGTCATTATACAGTAACAGTAAAAGAGCCTGTTTGAACTTCAATCTCTATCTCTGAAGCTGGAGGAAAGCTTTAGATTTTTGATCCTCTGACAAAACACAAGCTTTAATGGGTGAGGAGTCAGAAAAATACTTATAATTTTGTAATTTCCCAGAAAAACTAAAAGACTTTAACATCCAACAGTCCACTCAAAACATTGGAAATAAATCTGGACTAAGTCACAGAACATTCTTTCTTCTTTTGTACTTCTTTGCCCACACCAAGTTCCTGCTAAAACTCAGAAGTGCATCTGAGAATTCACGTCTAATTTAGATGGACGATAAGATTTCCATTTTGTTATTTCAAGAGGGCTTCTGGCTGAGGTGCTCACAGGTACCTCTGCAATGCCAGTGATCCTGTTTATTGAGTACAAGACAACACCCTGTCAACATAGTAATGTTAAAATATTGCAGATCCTTTTGTCTTGCATGGTATAGAATTGCAGTTAATGCAATTCATTTAGGATAGACCTGAGTCCTAATCCTGGACTCCTGTCCTTCCTAGGACAGTTCAAATATTTTGAAACTAAATAATAAATACAATTACTTTTTAAGGTGAACAGTTAAGTGCATTGAACTGTATACTCATATTTCTTTCTTCTTTTATCCACTCAGTGGATTTCAGATTTGCTTCAGTGCAGCATTCTGTGCAACAGATTTGAGAACTTTCTCAAGATGCCTTTCTGTCTTCAGGCAAGGTAAGAATTTTAATATTCCTTAATAAGGAAATTTAGTGCGTCACTCAGTTTCCCAGGAGCAACAGGGGAGACTTTTACTACAACATCAACTCCTACTTCAGGAGTATGAATTTGAATCAGTTTGAATTAGGTTGTAGAGAGCTACCTTGCTGACAATATATACAGAGTTTTCGTACCAAGACAATGAAGTTGCTTTCCAACTGCTACACAGGAGGGAGTAGTGCAGGAGGGAGTGTGGTCCTTCTTCAGGTACCAGTGAGTTTTCAGACTGGCCTCTTTGAGTCCCCAACTTGAGCAGCATAAGCTGTTTGCTTCCTTGGAGTTGATATACTTGAAGGCTTTATTAATTGTCAATTCTTTGAGTATCTTGAAAATTTAAATGACTTTTTTTTTAATTTTATTTTTCACTCTATGTCTCCCATTTCAAAAAACTTATTTTCCCTGCCTCCCAGCTGAGGCTTTTTCCAGTCTGGCTGAATCTCATATTTTCCTTTCATCACCTAGCATATGACTCCACAGAGAGTCCTTCTTGGCTGCCACATTATGAATAGTTTCATGTGCAATAGCACATTCATGTGCAATATTGCTCAAAATCTCAACAATGTTTAATGAATGCTGTGCAAATGAATGGGCCTGTATGCGACCCTGATAGGTTTTAGAAGGTAGGGAAAGAAAATAAGTGAAATAGTATGGAAAAGAAAATCTCTCAAGAGCAGACAATGGAAGCCAGATCCAATATACTCAGCAGCAAAAGACTTTGTTTCCAATTTTATTTGTCCAGCCAAAAACTTTGTTTGTCTGTATGCCTACTGCACTTTAGGGTTTGTGTTTTGGAGGCAGGTCCAAGTTCTGCGTTCCAAGATCAACATAAATACCGTAAAAATCTTTGTAATTATTTTTACATTTTAAAATGACTAGGTATTTAAAAAAACAAATAAACAACAAACACTAAAATTTTGATATAAAACAAGCAAAAAAAATAGGTACCATGAGAACTTTCTCTGATTCTATTAGCTTGGACAAAGATGGTACATACACACATTACATTCCAGACGAATCTAATTCCTATTAAACTTTTAAAACATTATTCTTAATATAATACATTAAATAATGGGACACACTATTTCATCATTTTGTACTGGATTTGTTTTCTAAGAAAATAGTTGAATAATCTTGAAAGGAAAAAATCTTACTTTTCCTTGCCCTTGAATCTGCTGTCTTACTAGGCCAAAAGGAAAAAAAAAAAAATAAGAAAAAAAGGTTTTTTTTTAAACTTATCTCCATTGCCTATTCTTTTCTCAAAAAAATAAAAAAAATAATAAAATAATAAAAAATCACTTCTATAGTTTAATGAGAATAAAATTACATCTATACCTCAAAATCATATTTTATCACTTAATTTTCTACACATGACTAGTTTCAGTGAAGTTAATGGATTTTAGTTGTTATTGGAGATAAGTAAGAAGTCATTATATGAAGAGTTGCTCTATTTAGGCGAAATAAAATTTAAACTATACACTCCGGAAACAATGGGCCTACTGTAAATCAGTTTTTTTGTTGTTGTTGTAATGCTATGGCTGAACAATTAAACGAAAAGCAAATTTGATGGATCAGTTATTCAGCTAATGTACACTCATACTGCTCAGAGGAAGTCAAAGATGCAGTGTGTCCTTGCAGCATGTGTCTGTTTAGTAAAATGTTTCTAAAGGAATATAAACTAAGATGCACCATATACACCTTGTAAACAGTGTATAGATACAAGACTGCGATACTCAATTATTTTTATCTTGTATTTTTATTAAAACTTCTTGATCTGGTGTCCATACACTCGAGTATTTAATTTCTAATGTAAGTGTATTAGCATAAAGATGGATATCTAGAATATTTGACTTTGAAGTATATCATGTATTTGTTACCTCTAGAAGTGAGGTATATACAGTATGTATGTATGCTTATGTGCAAATTCAAAACCACAGTCAAATATTGTTATTACTGGTTACTGGGAATGTTTGTGAATCAGTTAGAATAATCGCTCTTTCTGAGGTTGACCACAGCGTTAAATGGGAAGATTGATTTTCAGAGTGTTAACACTACTTTAGAGAAAAGCTGCTCCACATAAGGGAAGAAAAATGGCTTATAAAGAATGTGTGTATTTATTCAGCCTGGACATTACCAGAAGATATGGAATTTTGGTGACTGCTTTTTGTTCAGCTGTTGATGAGAAATGGAACTAATCTCTACCATAAAAATAGCAACCAATATGCAATATGGACCCTTTGTGGTGCTGAGGTGTTCCATTGTTTTGGCTTTAAGAAGGGAAAGGAAGCTCTAATGGTTATCCGTAAAAAGAGATCTTCATTGGAGTAGTGGTGAGTAGACAGCCTAGCTCACAGAAAGTGACTCCAGAATTAACAAAGCTGAAAGCTTCACATTCAAGCAACTGTGTGGCAACAGAGTATTTCCAATGTCATATCCTTTCTTTGGTTGATAGTTGAGGGTGTTAGTCACTTTTTGTACCGTGAGTAAACACAAATGACAACTCTTTCTGGCAATTTAGATAGCATTCCATGATTAGAAGGGCTTTATAATTTAAACACTGCAGAAAATCTTTGGAAGGCATGATTCCAAGTCTTTAATGAAGAAATATTTTTCCTATTCTCCACCTGGGCATTAATGTAAACCTTCACTTTTTTTTTTACTTTTTTTTTTTTTTTTTTTTTAATATTGTAGTAATGTTCTGTATTTTACTTTCTTTATTCATTGTAAAACCAAAGCTTTTTGGGGATGGCTTGTTTCATGTTGGCATAAATGAAATCAAGAGAACAGATTATATAATAATTAGTCCCTTATTCATAAAGCTCAGTTTGCTCTTTATAATCCTACATTTTGTAAGTTGATAAGCCTTTCTTTACTGAACTCTACTGTATGCTAATTCTTTCTCCAGACTTCCTTTGTAAACTTCCAAACTTAAAGGTTTTTTTTGGAAAAAAACATGGAAAAAAGCCTACATAAATATACTATGTGCTTTGTTTCAGAGAAATCACAAGGTGTAGACCACACATGTCTGTGTAACATAGATGTTACAGTGTTGAAACTGTCTTCAAGCTGTACAGCTCATCTTTTTCATCTGGTTGATGGCACTTTCCTCATCCTAAAAACACAGTAGGAAATTTCTCCTAGGAAAGATAAAAGGCCCATTCTTAATAGCTTTTCACTGGATCATTTATGTTCTTTCTATGTTAATTATAGGTGTTTATGTTTGATAACTGCCGTCTTTCTTGACCTATCTTTCAGCAAAGACAAAAACTTCTGTTAATATTACAGAATGCTTATTGGATGTTTTTGTTTGGTATCCATTTCACTCATCGCTTCATCTTTTACAGCATAGTTGAAGCTCTCATGGAATAGCAATAAAAGTGATGCTTAGGTTATATAACAGACTTACCTGTATCTACACTGCCTCTAATCTGGTCATAAAGAAGATTCAAGAGCTCTCTGAAACAGTGGATTATGCCTTCTGACTAGTGAGGTCTGAACTGATCTCTGTATAGATGTGCAGGCAGGCTGGCTTTCTGAAGCCATGTCAAGATGGTTTCAGGATTAGGCAGAGGAGGAGGAGGGAGAATGTGCTAAAAACAGTGGAACATGAATCTTCAACCTATGAACATAGATCAGAGAATCACAATTTTAAATTTAATGCCAAACTAGAGATCACCAAAATACCATACCATTAAGGCTATTAACTTTTTGATGATTTAATGCTTGCAGTAAATTATGAGAAAGTTTGATTTTGTACTCCTACCTTAATTTAAATCAATTTTTCCTTGCCTTTAAAGAAATTCCCACTTGAAAAGGCCTCTGTCATGAGAGAGGAATGCATGTCAGTTTAGTAGAAACCAAAGGAAATAAAAAACACGTCTATCTGCTTGTTGTAGGAGTTTGGCACTGAACACAGTAGTATCACTCCTGAGTGGTTAGTCACAAGGGTATCCAGCTGTAAAAAAAAGTTTGGATTTGGCTTCAAGTCAGGACCTACTGTTTTTCAGCAGGACTGGAAATATATAAAGTATAAAATGTTTTTGATGGTGCCAGAAAGGGTTTAGCTTACACAGAACTCAACAGGAGGGTATGAAACCCCCACTCCCAGCGCCAAGTTTGAGAAGAAATGCAATTTTGCAGACTAGCAGACTCAATGTTTTCAATAGGTAAAAAAGTAATATGCTTCAACAACCAATAGGAATACTCTTATTTCTATTTTGCATTATTCATTTAGCATGAAATGAGAAAGTGCCTGAATAAAGCATATTGGAAGCAATGTACTCTCCATGAATGGAGTTGTTATTGTGAAGTAGGACAATTAAAAAAAAAAAAAAAAATTGTACTTTTTATGCATTTCTTTTTCTATTATACATCCTCCTAAGAGTGCATAATAGCTTTATTTTCTTAGACTAGTTTATTGGAGAGATTCAAGACAAATCCCTATGAATATATTTCCAAGAAAGAGTAGAAGCTTCATTACTCTTGAGATTCTGCTATTTTTAAATAGACAGTTATATGTCTAAAAATAAAAATAAATCAGCTCTTGGTTCAGTCTTTTGGAGACTGTGTTAAGAAAAATCATTAAGAATAAATGTGCCTAAACAACTCGTATGTTCAAACATAAACCTTTACCCTCTGCTGAAATGTATCATCTATCTCTTTAATCAGAAGCTTTTTCTTGAGTTATTTGGCCTTACAGTCCTTGCTATTTGGCATGTTCCTATTTTTTAACTTGGTGAGTCCCATGCTCTGACAGCACTGTTTCTCCTCCTGTAGATTAGTTGTTAATTTTGTCCCATCTAAGGCTCACTGATCCTATAGTTGTGTTAGACCAATCATGTGATTGGTCATCATACATTGGTCATCTTTCTTACACTTTCTAAATCTACTGTCAAATTCACTAGCGGTCAGTGAAAAAAAACTGTGTCATACTACTTTCATTTTTGCTTTTAATTACACTCTTTATCTATAAATAATATAAAATCTTTTACCCTTTTCATGAAATTTTACTTTACTTTGACCTTGCTAGTGAAAAAGTACTGACTACAAAGGGAGAGATATTTTGAGGGTATTCATATGGGATCTTATTCTGCAAATATTCATTGCCTATGGCCATCCTGTTGTTTGACCTTTAAAAATGAATAAATTTTTTAGTAAATGATGCTTCCAAAAGGACAAAGGTTTTGAGCAGGTTTATATTCTATCTTACAGCTCTCAGGCTATGATAGATAACATAGAGCAATGTCACTGTCCCCAAAACTTGCTGGAGAGACTTGAGACGGTCAGAGCCTGTATCAAGCTTTTCAGACTATTGAGCTTTTTGGCAGCTCAACAGTGAGTTTTGTACTTTCATAACTATGTTACTTGCAACACCCATTGCTCCTATTTTAAAGTTAAGAGAGGCATATGATAGATTATGAGAACTTCTCAGCTGTCTCAGGCTGAAAATGTGACAACAGACAGACATCACAGGTAGGATAATTCTTCCTGTGTTTTGGGCTCTGTCCTATAGGATCCAAGTGTGCCAATTCATACCCCACAAGAGATTATCCTACTTTTTACTTGAGGCTGGGAATTCATAATTGCAGGGACCGGAGTTTCTGAGACAGACCCTGAGGAAATTCCCTGTTCTGCAAGAAAACTTTAGAAAAAATATCATCCAGAAGACTTTTTCTGTTATAGCTCTGCATCCCAAGACTGGGACATCTGGTATCCATAGCCCGTCATGTCTGAACTGCCCTTTCTAGGCATATCATTTTTTGGTCCAGATCTCTTCAGAAAGTCTGAGATAAAAACGCAGTATTTCACACCAGACATGAGTGATGTCTCTTTTGATGACTTTCTCAATAATTCAGAGCAGTAACTTAGGAATCAAGTTTATAACTGAACATAATATAAAGAAATTAATTTTAAAAAAGACTGCATTGATCTCTTTCTTTCTTAGAAAGGAACAGACTTATCCTAACCATGATTAGCATTCCTATTTCCTCTGATCCCATCTTATTAACACAATTCTAAAGTTTCTGTTGGGAGAATCAATACTGCTGGAGAGACATAACTTATTCATTTCAGATTTGTGCAAGCCTGGGGACTCAGTGGTTTCCCAAAAACCAAGCACACCAAACAAGCTTAACCATGCTATTTATACATTAAACTTAAAAACTTAGTAGTTTTCCAAACCCATCCTCTTTATAATGTTTGGTTAGTGATTTACATGCAATTTTGACACTGCTGAATTCTTCTGGGGTCTTCTTGATTAAAGAATACTAACTATTTGTTTTTCTGATTAGGGATAATTAAGTGTCCTTTACTTGCCTGCTTAAACAAGAGAACAACTTGACCTAAGAGAGCATCGTCTAAGTGTTACAGTACTGTAGTAGTTCAGCAGAAGACTATGGAGCAACAGCTTTTTAAAACTCATGAAGGAGCCATATCTGTAACAGACCCAAACTTCATTTTCTCCTTGCTGTTGTTCCATATCTCTGAGGTAAAGTTAACTAAACACACAGCTCACTAAGAAGTGACATAAACTCTACGCAACAACTGTGTCGTCAAGACTGAGAGAATCTGCCACCAAAATCTCAACCCTGGATATGGGAAGAGCAGATATTAGTCTGCTCAGGGATCTAGTTAGGAAGGTCCCCTAGAAACTGCTTTTGAAAACATTACGGTCCATCAGTGCTGGTCACTTTTTAAGTGTTTCCTCCTAAGAGCATAGGAACAGGCAATTCTGTAATTCTGGAAGTTAAGCAAGCAGGGCAGAAGGCTAGCTTGGCTGAATAGGGTTCTTCTAGATCTTAAGTCGAAAACACATATGGCCAGAAGAAGTAAGGTCATATGCTTGGTGGTTGCCTCGCTCTCTAATTTGTCTAGATCTCTCTGCCCCACCTACTTGACTACCAACATATTGCAATTATCTGCTCTGCTGCTTTTTTGATGTGGTAATTGAAAAGTGATTAAAACTGCCTTTGAAGGCATGAAGATCCATTAGTTTCCTAGAGGACCTAATTAACTAATTCCATAAGCAGCCTGAAACCTGCTCTCTCCATAGCCAGGGTTGAGGCTTTAGTGACAGTTTTCCTCCTATCACTAAAGATTTGAATTTCATAGACACTGTGGCCAAGACAGCTAGCAACTGCCACTTCACCCTTAAGACATTCTCTGTTCACAAACAGACCTAGGAGGGCACCTTTCCTCATTAACAGGCAAATCATATACTCTAATGTGTCCAAACAATTGTACAATTACTTCCTTAAAGTGTTCTGTACTCCAGGAAGGAGATTCCTACTATCCCACTATTTGTGGGATAGATGATTAATAAACTTAGGCTTGAACCAGGAACCTTCTATCAGTTCTTTCAGCACTGTTTGTCATAGTATTTGTTAATTGGTCTTAATTAGAGGCTTTTTTATAAGGCCTGTTTCTCTTTTTTTTCCAGTAAAATTTTTGTGTCTTAAGCTAGTTTAAAACATAAATTTGGCATGTCAAACTTGCTTGTTATATTTTCCTGTCTTTTTTTGTTGGTTTTCATTTGATATTTTCCACAAAAGAAGTAGAGAGTTTTCTTTCAGAATGTATGTTAAGTCAAGTCAGTAAAGGAAGAGATGGTGCTGTAATCTGCTATAGGTTTCAGAATTTTCCTGTAGCTGTACTCATTAGAGCATATTTTTGGGGATGAGACAAACTGGTAATGTAAAATGTTTATTTTCTTCAGTGACTTGTATTGTGATAATGACAATCTTTGGTTATTTAAGGTACCATGATTCACATTCATAAGCTGTTCTTGTTCATGGCTACTTGTAGATCATTTTTAAGTCACTAAAAAGGGAAAGTTATGTGCATTCATTTAAAGTATGATTCTGTGACTGAATTCATTTTGCTCTTTGACTCTGCCATGTTTTTAGTAAAATATCTGTGCTTCAAAACATTCTTCTCACCTCTTTTCCCTGTCTGCAGTTTCATTTTGTTGGCGAATATATTGAAATTTTTCTTTTTCTCCTTTCTCATTCCAAACTGGAACAAGAAGAAAGTTAACATTTGCTGATACAATAATAATCAAGAAACAATACTATTGTGCTACTGACAAAAGCAGGAAAACAATTAATCTTTCTCTTTATTAAAACAAGCCATTATCAGTTTCATTAGGAATCTTCTAAACATTCTAAGAACTAATGTTATCTTGGTTTGTTGCTGCAAAACTTCATTTTTTCTGTTCCACATCTATGCTAGCAAGGCTGTGGAGACCACATGATGTAGAACTGTGTCCTATAGCTTGTTTTTCTTGTGCATTAACAGTGTGTTAACAGGTTTTCCTCTACCTGCTCCTCAATTGTATTTTCTATTCTATTTTTGTAAATATAATCTATTCTTGTTATAGCTACATAATTCAACTGTTACATGATTTAACAATATTATTTGCATAATGCATTGTTTTACTTTCCTCCTGCTTCGTGATTTCCACTATTTCACAGTGATTTTTCCCTTGGATAACTTCATATAGGTAAATCATTTCCTACATACAGATATATCAACATTGTTTAATTCAGTTATTCTCATATTATTTCTGATACAGCAAGACAGAAATTCAGTTTTAATTTACTGAATCTGTAAAACATCTGTAAAATTTACACATGCCCTTAATCATACTTGCAATCAAGTGAATCACTGTATTCTCCAGTTGACATGTAATACCTAGCAAATAAAAAAAAAAACAAACCCAAAACGCAACTTTATTCTGTACCAGTCCTGTATTAGCCTTCTTTGAAATGTCAAGAGAGGTCCTGATACCCGTGCCATTTTGAATAAGCAATGGATAATTATGTTTCTTAATTTCTATATTTTAAAACTCTAACATAATCCTTTATGGTTTTTTTTTTTTTTTTTTAACTTGCAGAGCTTTTTTGCTTAGTAGAATAATTCAAACCTGTAAAGAAGATTGCTTTGATTTTCCAGAATAATTAGTCTGCATAGTCGTCAGAAAGTACTATATATATATATAGTCACAGCACTAAAGTAAAAAAAAATAAAAAAATAAAAAACAAAATAAATAAAACCCAGCAATTTTCATACGCAGCATAAACAATACTTACTTTACAAGTTTCATAGATGCTCTGGACATATACTTTCTTTCTAATTTCAAACAATCCTGGAGGCTACAGTGCTAATGTTAAACAATGTTTAGATTACCATAATGCTAAAGTCATAAGTAGCAAAAGAGAAGATATATATTTACATTTCTGTAACTTATATAAGTAGCTCTGAAGTCAACAATTGTGTTTAATCTTGTTACTCCTGAATTAAAATACAGAAGTTTTTAATTCTTAAAGACTAAAAAAAAAACAAACATGTAAAAAGAAATTGAAACAAGATCTGCTATGTCATTGTAAACAGTAAGAAACTTGTATACAGTTAAAATACTTCCAATACATATATTAAAAAAACTAACTGTTCTTTTTATATCAGATGAAAAATTAGCTTTGATTTACTTCATTTTACTAGTGGAAACCACTGTGGTAAGTCATAGGATTTACAGAATTATGAAAATACAGAAAGAATGTTGTGCATGCTAAAGAATAAGAGGGATTTTTAGTATTGTTTCTACATTACATACTACTACTTCAATAATATGATTCCATGGCCTACTTTTAAATAAAGGTTTGGAAATCATGATGCTGTACATAAAATATCTGTTAGTTTATTCATTTATCTTCTCAATGTTAAAATTTTGCAGCACATGACATCTTGATGTCAGGTTCTTCAAATGCATAAAGCGAATGTTGTTGCCTACAGTAGAATACATTTTTCTACAGAATGACGAAGAGCCCAAATACAAATATGCCTGTAGCTGTACACCTACGCTTATTTTAGCTTTACTCCAACATATATTTATAAATTATGCAGTTTGCTTGCATTTTTAGTTGCACAGACTATCTCTGGACTGACTAAACAGGACATACAGTTTCATATCCAGTGCTGGAAAGCCAAGAAGTAGGGAATTGTGATTTAACCCTAACAACAGGGCTTTCTGTGAGCAGAATAAAAGCATACTATAATAATGGAACTATTCGCACTGAAGTCAGTAAACATTAACAATAAGAATAGAAATATCTTCCAGGATTGGGTACACAACTTTTATAACAGGCTACTGACCATCTCAATTTACCAAGGTCTGAATACTTTGCTGAATAAGCTTAAAAGTCCTTGAACTATTTAACTTACTTTTTGGCCCATTAAAAACTTTTTCTCAATACCTTATCTATTTGAGTCTGTTCTGTAACATTTTTTTTTCCCAGCAGTTTCATGTCTTTTTTTTTTTTTATTCTTTACATGGATCATATAATTTGATTCCACCAGTAAAACATAACACATTTTCCTGTCTCCTTCTTCTTTCTCCCAAAACCCTGTTATAAATGATACCTGTTTGATTTACAGTGATTGTCATTTGACTGTCATTTCCTTTTTCTTCCTACCATAAATATTTATATGTGTGAATTGTTAAGATCGCTTTAGCAAGTTCTTAAGATCACGCACATCACAGACATCCAGTTAAACCCTGAATATCTCAAATCTTTCTTAAAAGCTCACCCTATATATTTGACTAATATTTGACAAAATATAAGGTGTATAACATATTTGTGCATGCGTTTTCAGAAATCAAAGATATTTAGTAATTTCAATATATATAAAAACATTAGAAGATGGAAAAAATGAATCCAACATTACCCTTTTTTCTTTGGTGAATGAAATAGATTTTTCTTTTTTCTTTTTTCTTTTTTTTTTTTTTTAAACTGATTCTGACATAAGATCTATTTAAGCTAGAAGAATATAGAGGAAAGCTTAGAGTGTTTTAGATAGGATTCAGGTTCTGTTCTTATTTAATCTCAGTTTGCTTCTTACTTGTAAAATTCAAAGACTCCAAAGAAAATCAGGTATCCTGTACAGAGGGAAACTCACTGAATCCCCTCAAAGCTCAGAACAGTCAGTGTTTCTCAGTTCTTTGTACTTATTATTTGTCCTTTAACACATTTATTTGAAAATAATTACTAAAATGTTGTTATTGGACCACAGCCTCGTAGTTGCAATGTTGGTTTCTGTAATAAGAAAAAAAGAACACTGCTTTTTATAAAGACTTTGACACAATATTACTTCATGCAATATTTAGCAAAGATTTACTTTTCAGAGTGTTGGGTTAAATTGTCATGACATGGCAGATCTTACTCTTCTGAAAGAAAATATAAATTTTTCTTTGTTTGCTTTGAAGTTTCAGTCATGAGGAAGCAATGATGTTTCTGGGAATATTGTATTAAATAAAAGATAGTGCTTGACTCTTTTGGGCAATTTGGAGTACAAGTTTCAGCACAATACTGCAACAGGAACTAGACTTCTAAGAATGATCATCATTCTAAATTTGATTGATTTTTTTTAATCAAAAACTGTCTCCATGGCTGTAAAGTTGGAGCTGGATTAGATCTCACCACAAGATGAATGCGTGTAAATGATTTCACATTCCCCCTCTTTATCATCTTAATGACGTATACTTTGGAAGCACTCAAACTCTTCATGTTGATGAACTCTACAAATAAGAAAAAATAATCTTATATGGGCTTTTGCTGGTTTGGATTAATATCTTATTATTGCAGTAGCCTAAAACAAATGACTAATCAATAAGAATATGAATTGTTTCCTTAACATACTGCTGCAATTAAGTAAAATCTAGACTTTCTGGCTACTGACCTGTAAATACCTCTTAAATTGCCTGAAAAATTAGACAGGATTTGTGACTGATAATTGTCTACTGTGGATTGTTTTCTCAGTTTATAATGTGTTCAGATTCAGGTTTTATTGTTGAGAGGTTCGTTCCTTCTCACTATACTGATTGTTTGTTACTTAAAAAAGTTGCAGAACAAGAAGATGTCTTTTTGATAAGGAAATGTTGCTTGTATGTGATAGCTTATATTTCCAAGTTAACATACTTTCTCTGAGTTTCTTATTTACTGAGCTTAATTATTCTAAGTAGTTAATTTACCCTTAGCCTGTTTGTCTTAATCAGCAGAGTACTGTAAGATAAGCTGGGAGAGGAAAGTTCCCTGTTTTTCATTTCCTGATTGGATCGTTGAAGTAATTATTTTTTTAATAAAAAGAGGTCCTCCCTACTTTATCTACAGATAACACAAATCACATTTCTCTATGTTACTTGAAATACACAGAGATTCAAACATAGTGTTTCATATAATAAAATTATTACAGTTATATGAGTGCTCCTAATTGCTGTAGCTTCTGAGTCAGACTGACACACTCTGGGTATGCATTCATACTTGTTGCTGCTCTGGAAAGGTATAACAAAAATAATTAAAACTTTTCTGTGAACAGCAAAGTGGCTATGTAAATTCTGAAGGTGTTTAGAAGATCTCAAGAAGCATGGAGCAAAGCTTGTCTTTCAAAACAATGAAGTTTCATGATTCTTGCTTTAAAGTGGCAATCTGTTTTCTGAAAGAATTCAAGGATGTTGACTGATAAGTCAGTTTGAAGGCTGACTGGAAAGGGCACACCTGAGTTATAGTAAATCTGGTCTCATATCCACTACTCATGTAAACAGCACGCTCATCTGAGGGTAACATGGCCTGTAGAGATATAGCATAACTCCTATCTAAAAAGGGATTGCTAGGACCTTGAATGTACTTAAAGAACAAAACAGCACTAGCTAACAAACAAACAGAAACTATAGAATCGTTCTTAATTTATTTATAATCAATCAATTAAGTGAAAAATGCAAAGAAGTGAAATGTATTATATATCTTCTGTGGGATTTCTGGCATTAGCAGTAGTAAAATGTGATTGTTCTATCAGACCTAAGGAAATTTTTTGGTGGATGAAGATTATACTCAAAATGCAATTGACAGATCTTTTTTTTTTTTTCTGTTGTTTTTGTTAGTTTGTTTTTGATCCTTTTACTCATCTGGTAGCATTGCACTTTTTAAGATATTTAGTAGTTTTCTGAAGAAACAACCCACAATGGAGTTGCATTAGTTATTTATCTTAATATTAGATATTGCCCAGTACTATCACTTTAGCAATGCCTTCCCAATATGTTTAATATTTCCTTAAAAAAGCAGAATATATGTTAGTTCAGCAATTAAATATGCAATTAACAAAAGGAATTTCAGTTTTCCTTGGCACTTTGCAAGAAAAAAAAAAAAAAATCAGAAGTATTTACCTCTATATTTGAATAAATATTCATGGACATACAGATTTAAATATAATTTTTATTGGTGTTCATATATCTTTTATCTATAGTCTGTATTTAAATAGAAGTTCAAACAGTATACTAAAATAAAGTGCAAAAAAGCTAGTCAATATTCAAATCATTCGAAATTGGAACTTTCCAGAGGTGTCCAAGTATGGAAGTATGCAGTTACGATTTTATCAGGATCTCTCCCTACTTTGCAGACAACTCCCTTCTCTGAAACTGGGAAAGATTTTTCAATGGGATAACATGTCATTGCTGTTGCTGATGGGGAGATGTAGTAGATAGATGACTTACACTGCAGGATAAGTAGATACATGTTTACTCTCTTTGAATCTAGATACTGATGAGTTTTCATTGATGGAGAAGTAAAATACCTGAGTGTCTGAAACCTCACTTCAGAGAGGCAAGTGATACTTCTGGTCTTAAAGCTACATTAAGGATGTCTTTTCTAGGCAACATTATTGAAAATAGGAAACAGAATTTTTAGTAGTTAGTGAAAGATACTGTCCTACACTCAGGCAATATTAACATTTGGATTCATAGGGAGATTAAAAAATCCTCTGTTTTCCTTTTTTTCTATTGTTGAAGAGTGACATGGTCTCAATTATGCTTTATTTACAAAACTCCATTTCCAGAGATCAAAACTACACAGTATGGCTTCAATTTTTCCCTTGGATGGAATGATTTTATCAATGTAGAATTTCTTGTAAGACATATTCTGAAGAGAATATTAAAAAAAAAAAAAAAAGAAAAAAAATCAATGTTTTTCTAAGTGCTCAATCTGATTGATATATTACTAACAGAGTGATTTAACTACTTCATTGCTGAGACCTAATTCTTCTTGATGGTAGAAATCCTAGCTTTTTGGAAGGTTAAATGGGAAAATATAGAGGGAAGGAGCTGGCAGTCTGTATTGAAAACTAAAGAAAAAATATTCTATCCCCTTCAGAACAATTGCCAACTGGACATTTGACAGAGAAACAGTGAATAATTCTTCAATTTACTATATACTGGAGCATGTTGTTTCATTTTGTTCACGCAGTATTTGACTATTCAGCACTTCTTTATCAATATGAAACTGCTTATAACTAATTATCTTTGAGATTGATGTTGTAAATTGATTAAATTTATTCATTACTCACTTCAGGAATTGAAAGTAGGGTCCAGATTTGATTTAATAATGAAATATTTTTTGTGAATCCTTAGATAAATTAAATTGTCCCAGCTCTATTGGCTTAAATGATAATATGATAATTTACAGGGTAAATCTGTATCCCAACAATTGTTTCCATTGAATGTGAAGACAAAAATCTCTAAGAAAACAGCTGTCACAACTGGATCTGAAGAACAAAGCTAAGTGGCATCTGCAGCTATTCAAGTTTACTGTTTTCACATGTATTTGAGGATGTGAAGGGAAGAAATTTGAGGAACACCCTTGCACATCATAAAACCTGAGTGACTAAACAAGTTAAAGCAATCCATTAATTAGAAGGGTTTTTAAATGTCACTTTCTTGTTTTCTGTGTCTTCTTTTCTACTGGACACTATTTAACTGATAGTATCTGTGTTTCTTGACAAAATAATTTCTATTGCGTTGTTGTTTCTAATTTACTTGAAATAGAAGTAATTTGAAATGTAAATATGTGAGCTGTTTCTAGTGTATGGAAAACTAGACCAAGTGAGATGAAGCTGATCAAGTATGTAAATATATTCCAGTTTTGAAGAAAGTAGAGTTGGATTTTATGGCATGTAAGTTAAATATTAGTGTTCCATCAAAAGCAGTTTCTAAGGTTTTCTTTCCATACTTATCTTTCATCACATCAAGCCACAGTATTCCCAGCAAGCCAAACAGAGAATTAAATGGGAATATGGATTAAATAAGTACTGGTTTTCTTAGCAATGAAAATATAATTTGTTAGATTATGTATGCGTATCTGAGCAGTAAAAAATAGTATAGTAACTTCTTTTTTTTTTTGCTGTCACAGAGTAGATGGGAAATAGGACATTTTTTAACTTGTTAGAAACTTGTAACAAAAATTACATCATAAAATAATGGCATTAATATCTGTTGTATCTACCTTAGGATTTTACTCTCTTCATCACCATAGTTTCCGGTATACTTACACAAAATTAGAAAGAACACTGGCAGGGGGCATTTGCCTCATGCTTGACTCTGACCTCATGAACTGTGGGAAGGTGATGTGAGGTATCAGGAGGCAGGATGGTATGGTGGTAAAAAGATGGATGTATTACAGTGGGAAAGGATGAAAGAGCTGCATTTTGCAATGGATGGGGAGGAAGAATTTTTAGCTGTATTTTAGAATAAAAAACTATTTCCCAGTGAAGTTTTCACAAACACTGAAAATTTATACAAAAAATTCTTAATCAAAATGTTTTGCTAAGGCAGTGCTGAAGGCTGTCTTGCACTTAAGCATTTCAGAGGCCATTCTTTTCGGATTGTGAAAGTGGAAAATAATCTTAAATAACAAAACAAGATACCAAATTTAGAAGCATACAAAAATAATTGGTTTCAGAATACTGTTTTTACCATTTCTGTTTTCTTTGGAAGAAAACAGTAAGAGTTTACTGTTAAATAAAGATTGCCAGAGACTGATCCTATAGCAATTGCACAAATTATTTAACCTCACACTGTTCAGTTCTTCCTCTCTAATGCAGACAAATTTGATTTTTGTTGATTTTCTTTCCTACACCCTTTATAATGCTGTGTGCACCTAAGGTGCTTTTACTTTGTCAGTTCTCATTGCATTTATAGCATCTGAAACAAAGTGAGCTTTTTTTATACTATGAAACACTGTATGTGTTACAAAACTGGTGTGAAGCAAAATACTGTTTGAAAGGCAAAGTTTTTCTAAGGTAGTTTTATAGGAAGTTTTGAGGGTGGAATTGCTACATCTGAAGCATAGTTCTTGGGAATAAAATGGGAATTTTGCAGGTGCAGTTCCAAAATGGGACAGTATGTTAAATGAAGCTTAACAGATAGCTCTTAGGCTCTATTTTGCACTAGCATTGCAGACATACCCAGTGAGACGATTTAAGTAGAACTCTGATTGGAATTAATTTCACCTAACCAAATATGAAACAGTTCCCTAAACCTCTGGTATCAGTGAGTAAATACCTCTTGGAAGATAACATTTTAGTTATCCTAACATACACAGCTAAAATAAGTCAGGTAAATTATGCATTATAAATTAAGCTTTTTTTTTTTTTCTTTATTTTTCAGTAGGCTTTAAAGTCAGTTAGATTTAAAGCTAAGTCTAGTCAATCATAGACGACACCTAAAATGATTGGATGTGCCCTATTGCAGAAGAATTCTATAAAATCTGTTTACACTCTTGTGTGGATTATTTTTCTCCTTATTAATATTACCAACACAAGTAGTGCACAGCAATCCAATTATTAAAGAAAATAGTAATTAATATTTTTTAAATACACCATTAATACCTCAAAGAACAAAACCTGGACATTGTTTTTTGCCCTAGCCTGTTGAGTTTTCAGTAGATAAGGTATCTCTACTTTCTCAGTAGATAATGAGTATTCTTCAGCATAATGAAGAGATAAATTATCCCTGAAAACAAAAAATAAAAAGGGAGCAAAAATACTATACATATCAACATTTATTGAAGACATCTGTTGGTCATCACTTGAAGGTGAATAGGTAAAATTTGGTTGAATACTTAGGAGATTCACTGAGAATGTGAGAGCAATGTCATAAAATCTGAATTTCAAGAAAGAACAGTTGCATTTTACTAATTAACCTGAATTTTTTACCTTTTATCTCTGATAATTCTGTTATGATAGGAAAGTACTATCTTGTCTTACTGTTAAATTACTGCTGCCATTAAGTTCTGTATTCTGATCTCAGAGTCATTTATTGTTTGTGATCCACAGTTACAAACTGTTTGGAGTTAATTCATAATTAACTTCATTTGTAGGCAAATTTTAATCCTTTATTGACATTTTTAATATCACACTGACAATAGTTTATTTCTCTGGTTTTCAGTATACGTATGACCAGAAAATTGCACTGTTATTAAGGAAATAGTTCTCAAGATCATTTGCATTTAAGTAAAGGAATTTTCCATAGTGCTTCTCAAGTCTTGAAACATTTTGACTATTCATGGTTATATTAAACATTAGAACAAAAAATGACATTTATCTTGTTCTGAGCTGTAAAACAATGGATAATTATAGCATAGCATAGAGATTCTTTTCCTTTTATGAAATCGTGTTCATTAACACTGAATGATGCTCATTAAAAAATAAGTATTTCTGAATGGCTCTCAAAAGTATTCCCTATAAAAATATGAGATTAAACAGAAAGTAGAATCAAAACAAGCTCCTCCACATAAATTCCACATAATTTGAAAAGTCCCTCTCTGCTTTTCTCCTCCCACATAAAGGATGTGAGACAGGAAAAAAATCTTCAGCTATTTATGTTGTCTCCACCCATAATTTCTAACAGACCTCTCGTTGCCACTCACATGAGTACTCCATTTCAAGAATTATATATATTTTTTACTGTTAATTGATGTGACATTAGCTGAATTTTACCATGCTTTATACATATTTTGAAGTCATATAGTTAATACAACTACTCATCTAGGAATGGCTTTGTCTTTCACAGTACCCATTCAGCTGAAAAAGAAGAATATCCCCATAGTCTTTATTAGGTTCAGAGATATTTATTTTATAGATATTTTAATGAGAAACTCTTTAAAATCACTGCATTTATTAATAAAATTTAAATTAACTATGATATCAATATTACATGTCATTACATATATATTAGGCAAGTTTTATTCATTAAAATTAGTAATGATGTTTTTATGGCAACATTCACTTAAAGTTTAAAAAAAATTCAAAAATGTCAAATAACTGAATAAATGCCAAGTGTTTTTTCTTTTGTTTATGAGAAAAACTTGCTAGAATGTTTAGTTGAGTTCTGTAACTATTTTGTCTGTAAAAACCTAATTAACAAGAAAATTAGATGCTTCAGATGTCAAGTCAGTGACTGTGGAAACTTGCTGAGCAGTAAAAAACACTTAGCAGTAAACCGATAATTGATTATAAGATTTCAAGGCCAATGATTTCTCATTCATATAGAGGAAGTGCCTAGCTTACATACATGAATATCCCTCCATGTTCGGTAAAACTAGAGTCTTCACCATCACAAATTGGAATCCTCATTCTCTAGATACAGTAGTGATAACAACACATTAACTGTGTCTGTATGTAAATGTCTGTTCACCCTTGCTCATCAAACCACTTAGCAAGTGACAGCAGATGTACCCCCCCATCTAAATGAGAGGCAATTACTGATACTTTACCTTCATTCAGAGTTCGCGCTGAAGAGAGAAACCAGAGAAAGCAGTCACCCTCAAGAGCTCTGTTCCCTTTTAGTAGCTACCTGCATGATCTGCTGATCTTCAGCCTTCAAGCATAATCCTAAAAACTCCCAGAAACTTTTCCATAGTCATATAGTGGAAGTTTTGCTGAAAAATTTAAACTTACCGTAATTTTTTTACTGATTACAGTGTGATTATTTGCAATTATTGCCTTCACTTTATCTCACTCATGTCCTGAAATCACTTCTCAGTGATAATTTGAATTTACATCCCACAGCTTTTTCCTCTCTCTAGTATTTAACTGTTATCCCATCTCAAATAGACTCCAGTTTCCTCCTCCCTCTTATGCTTTGCAACAACATTAGTTACTCTCAGGCTCTGATAGTTCAGTCAAAAATCTTATTGCTAAGTTTGAGCAGACCACCCGTGAATGTCATCTAAAGATTTCCTATATACACAAGGTCTTTGGGAGGGAATACACTTCAGAAAGAGAGGTTCCTGCAGCAGATGGTCCCCGTGGAGGTGCTTCTGAATGCATTATTCCCAATTCATTAAATTTCTATGAGTATACACTGTGTAAAAATTGAATTGAAATAAATATTTGACCAAATAAGTCATTTGAGCATCCCACTGTTCAGGACTCAACAGTCTCTTCCTGGTGCTTCCTCTCACAGATGCCTCTGAATTTTGCAGTGCTGGTGTTTTTTGTTTTTTTTTTAGGTAGCTTTATATTAACTAATTCTAGAGATCTCATTATCTATAAAACCTATGCAGTTAAGGGGGATGACTGTCTTTATGCTATGGTGGACTGTGGTCCTGTCTCTAACACTGCTCATGTTGAACTCCTATTTTAAGACCATGGTTGTTCAACCTCTTGATTGGACTGGGCCACACTGAGTAAAAAGGAATTGTCTTGGACCAGATATAAAACATATCATATAATTAATGTATTTAAGTATCAAAAGTTGCTATGTTTTTTTAATAAAACATAAAAAAGCAACAAAAAGATAGTTGGATATTTGACCTTGTTTTTGTGAAACTAATGCATCGATCTTGTTCAATGGAAGTTGCAATTCTTAGCAAATTCTCAAGATGATTGTCAGAAAAGTAAATTATGTCCCCATAATCATCATCCATACTTTTAATTAACTCCTGCAATTGTGGATGATCCAGTCCCTTGGACTTCATGAAATTAGCATCTTTGATGACAATTTGCATGACATTATCCATTTTTAAAGCTTTCACACACAAATTTTCTTGATATATGTTGCAGCGATATTTCATCAAATGTGAGTTGCTAGCAATAATTATATTGTCTTCTATTAATTTTATAAGTTTCTCTTACTGTTCATTGCCAGGGCTCTATCTGTAGGCATATCAGATATGTTGACAAATGTTGAAAAAAATAATTTTAATGTAAATTTTACTGATTGATACTAATCAAGGGAATTATTTGTATCTTTCAGTGGCATCAAAGACGCATTTTCTTCAGTGACATTTGTTATCAATACCACTAATAAAAATGACAAGTTGAGCCCCATTTGTAGTGTCAGTACTTTCACTTGTCACCAGAAATCGGAAATCACAGGATCACCAAGCTTGGAAAAGACCTTCAAGATCATCCAGTCCAACCATCCACCTATCACCAATAGTTCTCACTAAACCATGTCCCTCAACACAAAATCCAACTGTTCCTTGAACACCTCCAGGGTCGGTGATGCCACCACCTCCCTGGGCATCCCATTCCAGTGCCTGACCACTCTTTCAGAAAAGCAGTATTTCCTAACATCCAGCCTAAATCTCCCCTGGCGCAGCTTGAAGCCATTCCCTCTAGTCCTATCACCAGTTACACGAGAGAAAAGGTTGATTCCCAGCTCACTACAACTTCAGGTAGTTATAGAGAGCAATAAGGTTTCCCCTGAGCCTCCTCTTCTCCAGACTGAACAATCCCAGCTCCTTCAGCCACTCCACACCACTCATAAGGCCTGTGCTCCAGATCCCTCAACAGCTTTGTTGCCTTCTTCGAACTGCTCCAGGTCCTCATTGTCTTTCTTGCAGCGAGGGGCCCAAAACTGGACACAGTACTTGAGGTGCAGCCTCACCAGAGCTGAGTAGGAGGACAATCACATCCCTGTTCCTGCTGGCAACACTGTTCCTGATGCAAGCCAGGATGCCATTGGCCTTCTTGGCCACCTGGACACACTGCTGGCTCATGTTCAGCTGAGCATCAGTGTTCAGCCAAGCATCAAGTACCAAAGTATAAGATTTGAAATTAGCACAGCTTAACTCTCCATTTTTTTTTTTTTTTTTTAATATACATTTTCCTATTTCACCAGTTTGCCTGGATACAATCTGCTGAGACATTGATATCAGAAAAATCAATTTATTAACAGGGTAAATTGCATCTGCAACACTTCCCATGTATTGCTTATTAAACTCACCATCAGGAAATGGTTTTGATTATTTTGCAACCAGATTGGCTACAATATAACTAGCTATAATAACAAAGGCTGTTTGAATTCAATTATAATATTTATAAAAAATTTTGTTGTTCAGTTCCACTATTCTGTCTATACAAAACATTCTTTGATACACATCAAATTATCAGCATGTTATTGCATGTAATGTCTTTTCAAATTTTAATCTTTGAAAACTGACACAACCTCCTTACAAATTAAGCATAGTGCCATGTAATTTATATAGACAGAAGACTACTCATCTGTCCATTTTTCATATAACACTCTTCCTTCCTGAACAATTTATGTTATTTTGGGGGTACTGTTTTCTTTTGAGATGACATGGGATAGGTTGAAATATTATTATTGTTAATCAACTGTGCTTTATTCACAAAGGGCACAAGTTCACGTAGTGAGTAATGCACACAGGTTTCGATTTGACTGAGTGTGTGTGGCAGGTATGAGAGGTGGAGTCAGCACTGCACCATGCCCTCTCACCTACAGCGTTCTGTTGTTGCCTATGCAGTCCACCCTTAAGCTATGCACAATTGACAAATGAAAAATATCTCTGAATATCATGCAATAATGTTAACAACTTATAATCTTGTGCTGCCACATTACTAACTGTCAGGGGCTGCATGCGGCCTGTGGGCTTCAGGTTGGGCATGCCTTGTTTAGATGAACTTCTATTTTGCACTAGTTTTTATTTATTGTTTAATTCTTGATTTTTTTTATTCTTAAACCAGACATTTATGATTTTTGGTGCAACAGGAGACAAATAGGTAATCCAGTTTTGAAGATTTTCAGATACAAGAGGATTGCTATATCTGTAATTGGTGTTTATTTTCTTTTGTTTGTAAAATAAGCAAATGCAAATTAGTTTATTTATTCAGAGCTATATGCCTTAAATTTGTAGAATATCAATAGGGTGTACAAAGCTGTTTGTTTTCCTGCTATATATGAATTCTTGTAGAAAGAAATATTTCCTGACAGGAATAGAAGGGATCTTGCAGCAAGCTGTCAGTCAAAAGGTTGGTGATATATGCCCTTAAGTATAGAATGTGTGCACAGATATGTTCAGTTATGATCTTTACTGGCTATTCAATACAATTTGCTGAGTTAATCTAGGCATGATTTACAATAGAAACTATTCATATTGAACCGATACAGAAATTCTGTCTGTCTCAAATAATCACTATTTGGCTAGTTTAGCAGAAACTACTTTCAGATTACCTTCTAATACTAGTTATCACCAAGTCAACTGGATATTTGAATGTCCAGAGTGCTTTTAGTCCTCACTATGAACAGCAATGAAAGTACAGAATAACTTCTTCCTTAATAAAGAGGAGAAAGCACAATGAACAATTTTATTTCAGTGCTTCCTTTAAAATTATTAATAAGAGGTTTATTTTAAAAATATCTAGCTCTTTCTTGGCAAAAAAAAATACAGCATCGTCTCATCATAGAATCATAGAATCATAGAATCACTCAGGTTGGAAAAGACCTTAAAGATCATTGAGTCCAACCATGACCTAACCATACTACCCTAACTAACAGCCCTCCACTAAATCTTGTCCCTGAGCACCACATCCAAATGGTTTTATTCATGTTCCTGTATACTTCTATCTTTGGCATCTTGGATTTTTGTAGAAAAGATTGTCCTTGTTATGTACTCATAAGCTTGAACTATTTGAGCAGTAACTATGCCATACTGTGGACAATTTGAAAATTATTGATAAAGTTTGCTTGCTCTATCTTCAAATATGTGTTGTAGGCTACTTATTTGGATTTGTTCTGTTCATTGCCTAGGGGATTTTCCCCACAGGATATCTACAGTTAGATTAATATATTTAAGCTATCAATTGTATCAGTCAGGCATACGTGCAGTAATTTTACCTCACTTACAACACATTAAAAAATAATAATACATTAATAAGCAGATGTGTTGCAAAAATGAGAAGGTAAGCAAACCAACAAACACAGGATAACCTTTAAAACATTTCAATCTCCACTGTACTCTTTCAGAACAATAAATACTAATGACGAGACTTTTGGGGGAGTTTAATAAAAAGATGCCCAGCAATTAAGTTACTTTCTCATGTGAGAAGTTGAAGTAAACTTTTTTTCTGAAGCATACATAAATTTCAGGAGAGTTAGATTTCCAGTTCTGTTTTCCAGTTAAGACATGAACTAAATGCAGTATCTTGTACTTTGTAGATAACAATAGGAAAAGATATTGTATATTTATTATGGAAGACATTTTACTGTGTGATACTCTTTTTCCAGCAAAATGGCAGAACATTTTATGTTTTGTTAGCTATTTTAATATATTCTAGAAGCAGAAGGTTTAGTTTTCAAAGGTGAAAATAAACTAACTTTAGCTAAAACAGCTCAGGGTATGATATAGGTAAATCAACTGTAAATAACAATAGATAACAGAACTTTGAGGGAGTTCTATACAATTTTGTCCTTAGAAACTGACTTTTTGAAACTAAAACTTTCATGGGAACCTAAGTGAAATTCAAATGTATAAAAATGAATTTCTCATGGGGGAAAAAAAAAAAAAAACAAGACAAGGAAAAGAATGAAGATTTCCTATGATTTTGGAGGTCTGAAAAAAACATCTACTCTGATTATTTCCAGTTATGCTATAAATTTTTCTGAAAAAAAACCCAACCTTCCAAAATTCTAAAAGTTGTTTCTTGTTTCAGTATAAAATTGTGCTATGTTTTAGCCTGTCAGACAGCTAATCACCACATCTCATTTGAGCTACAGAAATCTATAAAGTACAACAAACCTGACCCATTCTAGATGTGTATTTTAGGATAACTTTCACCCTACATTTTCTTGACTAAAACTAGTCAAGTTGTTAGTGACTCTATTCAGATTAATCTCTTTCTTGACACATTTACCATTCTTGGGTTTCTGTGTGTGTGCATGCTCCTGTTAATGTACGTAAGTGTTTCCAAAAGTAATGCTTTCTATTTTTTTTTACCTTGAAAATTATAACACATACAAAGAGCATTATAACACTATTTTATAGAGGAAATTCACAAATTCTCAGCTATAAAACATTATTTTTTCAATGTATCTATTCATTTTCACCAGCAATGAACAAGAGCCTGCATTCTCCACTGGTAAAAATCTGTGCCAGTGACCCAATGTTTCACTGCAGCTGTGACAGTATCATTGTGATGAAAATATTACCCATGTAGTCTGTCTTTCATTGGCCTAAACAGATGAAAGTCAGAAGGCACCAAAACCAGACTATGCAGAGCATATGGTAGGACAATCCAGCCAAGATTGGCAGTGTGACTCCATTGTATTCAAACTGACATGAGGCATGGGTTAATTTACCATGTTGCAAGAGAAAGGTGTTCTCTTTTTCTGGCCTGACTCTTGAAGATGGAGCCTTCAGCTTAGTGTTGTGATCTAGCAGAGACAGTTGATAGTTTTTTGGGTTCCAGGAAATCCAAAAGGATCCTTTCCTATTCCAAAACAGTGAGAATCACTTTACCTGCTGAGGGTGGCGTTTTGAACAGGAAAACCAAGAAAAAGTCACCTTTGGTCTCATATTGTCTTGATAGCTCCTGAAAAATTTGCATATGGTGTTTTTTTCTGTTCATATATGAGCATTCATGGGACCAATCTGGTGCCAGCTTTGTAGTATTCCAACATTCTTACTATTATTTTCAACATACCAAAGCTGATATTCATCTCTGTACACAGTTCCCTGGTTATAATCTGCTGATTCACCTGGATGAGCTGATTGAGACAATCTTTATTTCATGCTGTGACAGCTGTGCATGGCTGTCCAGAGTGTGGCTTGTCTTTCATGTCGGTACTGTCACTGCTGAAATGCACCACCCATTACCTCAGTGTGCTCACGTTTACTGTGTGGTCTCCATTAACATTCACCAGGCATTGATGAATGTCAGTTGATGCCATTTTTTTTCTGCATGGAGGAATTCAATTCCAAAGCTTGGCTTTATCCACACCTCCATATCAGATGCCATTTTTCCAGACTGCCCCTCTGCTGCTATCTATCACATGGCAACAAAATGTAATAGAATACTGGTGGAAATTTTCAACATCTCCTGCCATACCACTAATATCCATCTTTGATGTTGTGGGCCAATATAACAAATTAGAAGGCATTACTTTTGAAGTAGCCCTTGCATATGTATACACAGATAGAGGAACATTTTCTTTTCCTAGTATAAACTGAGTCAGGTGTTATCCATGACTCCTTCCCTGTGACAGGTAAAAATTTGACAGCAGTGTGTAATTCCTGATGGAATTATTATTTTTTTTTTTCTGGTAGACCTGTCAGGGCCACTTCACTTCCACTAAGGTTCTGAGAGAATGCTTTCACCTGGTATCAATCAATCAGTCAATCTACCAATCACGATTATGTGAACTTATCTATCATATGCAAGAGCACAATGTGTTTGGTACATGAATAATAGCCTCAGGTGACTTCACAACCAATGTGAAAACAATAATTCCTTTCTGCACTAGTTCTCCAGAATTAGCCCAACAGTAAGAAATGTATTATCTCATTATTTTTTTTAAAGAAATTGAAAGTATTTAAGTTCTAAGATGTGTTTGCTTATACAATTTCTAACTAAAAATCTTAAATATCTGGATAAAATACTTTAAATAAAGGGAGGTATTAGAAAATATCTCTTATTGTAAACCTATTATTCAAATAATAAAAGAATGCTTAGAACTTTATTTTATAAAATTCACTTGATTCTCTCCATTTTCTTTTTCAAGTAAGCAATCCAAAAATCAAGATAATTATTGAATATCCATTTTGATTTTTTGTTTCATTCACTTCAGTCCGTAAAATAACAAATTAACTTTTTGCTAATACTTATGATTCACTTACAAATGAATCAGGTAGCAGAAGTGTAAGTCTTTGACTACGTGCATTTTTTTTTAAGCAACACTGCTATTATTCTCTAGCAAAATTTGTACTCTATACATTAGTGGCCAATTTGCCTTACATATTTTTTCTACGTGAAGTACAATTACGGTTGCTGTCATTTTTCTCTGACAAAATAAGTGTCCACAATTGTGTTTTCACTCAGCTTGTAGTGAGGCTGATGAAACTGGGTGGTACACAAGGAAGTAACCCTTGGGGTGAAATTTGGTTTGACTTGTCTGTTAATACATCTACCATATGAAGTATCATTTAGTGTAAACAGTGAGAAAGAAATAAATTTGATGTCTTCGATTTGCTCTTATTAATTCTTAAAGCTGGATCTGGCTGATCACAGGCTTAAAGCTTTTCCAATTCTGGAGAGTACTATCTTGGTCTGAAGAATTAATAATATATATATATTTTTTTTTTAAAAAAAAGAAGGAAAATATGTATTAGCCTTTATCATCTCGTTCTCATGCAGTACTAATAGTCCTTAGTGCCAATCTGAAATTGAGTTTATTCAGGGAAATGAGATATATTTTAAAAATAAAATCAGTAGTTTCTCAGAGACAAAGCAATGTCAAGGATGTTGCTGACAGTAATAGAGCTGGAAGTAGTCGGAAGTGAAAACTGAATACTCAAAGTTAATTATGACTACAGCTGATACTAATTAAAAATATATATATCTTTAGAAACTGAAATGTATCTCTAGGAAGAAACATTCTCTAGCCCTTTCTTATTTATGCTAATTCACATATTAAAAGCTCAACATGTCCAAAAATTTCAAGCAGAGATTTACATGTAAAAACATCCCACTTTTAGATGAAAAAGAATAACATTTTCTGTAAATTTTCAGATTCCTTTTCCTTTTCAAGTCAATGTGAATGTCCTGCTTGAAGCTGAGATTTCTGTTATTTTGTTTAAAAGTGACAGCTCTTAAGAGGCCAGCACATTTTAGCTTTGTTATTCAAGGAAAAGAATTAATGGGTTCAGGACATGTAAGATGTTGAAATATAACCATGTAAGATGTTGAAATATAGCCATAATTTCATTTATTATTTAATTATGGTCTTGTTAATTAAAGCACTCACACTGTGTGTGTTTATATTTGTATCTTAATTTTACATTCAGGGCATCATTGTTTTTATAAAACAAACTTATGGAATCTTCTTAAACTAATTTAAATAGATATTAAATATGTAAAAGCAACAGAGGTAAGAGTAGGCATGCCTCTCTTCATAGTTCAGGCAAAGTATGCACTAAAACTCAAACACTGACTGAATATAAATTTTTAGAATATAAAAATTCTCTCATATAATTGAGTGCAATTCCATATAAACAAGCCAAAGGTATAAGTGAAATAACATTCTCTGGAATTACTATTTTCTGGGATTGTTCATAGGAAGAAGAAAAAATACTTTGTCTTGAAAAGGAATTCCAACAACAGAGCAGCTTTACATTATTAGATATAGATGGAAAGTGTGCAATAAGATTCTGATAGGAAATGGCTGGAACAGGAAACTCCTACAATGGCTATATAAATATCACAAATTCAGTATGGTCTTCTAAGATAATTTGAAATGTCAAAACTAATTTAATTTCAAATTTCTATTTAAAGCTCTGTATTAAATATAGATTTTATTATAACTTTATTGATATTAATATAATTAAGAGCATATGATGACATCTAAGCAGTAAAAAAAGGAGAGGATACTATAAAGAACAAAACTTGATAACTTGAATTTGAAGGGAAGAATTTTTTCTTTAGAGATTCCGTACTGATTTTTTTCTTAATAGCTAATTGTAGCTGCACTGGGTGAAGACAGAATGACTCTATTCTCCTTTTCTATGAAAATATACCAAGCTGCATTAACTTTCTGATACTGTAAATGATTAGATATCCTGGAGTGACTTAGTATGTTAGGTTCTAGTTTTTGACTCTGCAAAAGTGATAACCTAGCTACCTAAGGAATTTTTAAGGAATAGAAATAATGATTTATTAAGCAAGCAATACTGTATAGGTGGAAACTATTTTGAAATATATCTGAAATTACTTGGAGCATCTCATGTGAGATACTAATCAGAGACAGAGGCTGTGGCAAATTTGAACAAATGGATTATTGTTATTACAGTGTTCACTGAACTGAACAAAATAGTGGGGGGGGGAAAAAAAACAAAACATTTCCCACCTTCCAGGTATCTTTGGTAGCTGCATCTTTCAGCTAATACTACATATTATTTTTCTTCTTGTCAAAGAAAGATTCTGTATTAATTGTTTCTGTGTTCATTCACCCTCTCAGATGACAACATAGACAACATAAAACTGAATAAATGGGAAGAAGTATATATGAAGAGAAGAAAAAAAAAAGATAAGAATGTAGTGAGGAAAGCTTTTATTGGGTGGAAAGGGGAGGATGTCAAGAATGAGGCAAAAATTTGACTGTCTTACTGTAAATTTGAAATAAACCTTAATAAAAACAGAAAAATAAATCACAACTATTCATGTTTTTCTGAATGATTTATATTTTTTCCTAGTGCACAAATTCTGAGCAGTCTTTTGGGAAATACCATAGTCACAAGCCGATTTGGCATACTCAGATCTGAAAAACAGACTTTTTTAAAAAATGAAATTTAATTTTGAAATGCAAATAAATCTTAGGAGAGACCAAAATATTATTGAAGTCATTATGAAGTGTGTTTATTCAGCATAGTTTAGCTACATTGTGAATTTAAGACACAGACTTCAGAGACAAGACTGAAATATTTGGTTGAAATATTTTATCTCCTTGACTAGAAATGAGAGACGATGAGACTTTTTGAGGTTAGTATAAACTTTGAGGTTAGTATAAATCTGTCATTCCAAGAGAACTGTATCTATTGTTAGCAAGAGAAAGAGGAAGGAAGAGGAAGGAAAGGAAGGAAGGAAGGAAGGAAGGAAGGAAGGAAGGAAGGAAGGAAGGAAGGAAGGAAGGAAGGAAGGAAGGAAGGAAGGAAGGAAGGAAGGAAGGAAGGAAGAATAAGGAGGAACCACCCTTCCTTTCCTGTACATTTTTCCAGTTCTGTAGATATACATTTCACATTTAACTTGGCAATAGAAAATGAAAGAAAATGACAGTGTGCCAGTAGAACAAGCAATGACTATGATTTTCTCCTCTTATATTTTCTCCGATATAGGAAAAAAAATATATAGGATGCACATTTGTAATCACAACCCTTTTTGTAACAGAGCCCTCAGAGGGATCTCTGAGGTGTCTTGGAGGAGTATCCTCTGAGAGGAAAATGGGAGAGGAGTATGGAATTCAAAGGAACGTTCAGACTTGGGAAGACAGTACAGGGTGTGGCGAGTAAAAGCTCTATGAGCTGGGCAGATATTAAGGGATATAAACTGTCCCTTCAACAATAGATCAACAAGCCTTTGGCTTTAGCCATGTCTGCCTGGCCATTTCACCTAGACCTCTTGGAGCACTTTGCTATCTGCAGAAGTTTATGAGGCTGCTATTATCATTATTAAATAGAAAACAGAAAACAGAGCTGTATCTGTTTCTCTTCACTAACCACAAACAGGCCAATAGTAACTAGGACTAAAGTCACCCAAGAGTCTTGGAGCTTGCAAACAATAAAGTCATTCTTTCTATTACTTATGTACATGAGAAAATATTCCTTAATGATGAAATTATGTGCTGTGAAAAACAAGTCAAGACAGAAAAGTAAGAATATATCCTTTTAGTTGTTGGGATGTTCTTGGGATGTGGCTCTGAGCTGGGAGCTTCATAGCACCCTTTATTATCCCATTTCTGATGCAGACATAATAGAGACTTCTGGTGTAGAGCCACAAACTGGGAAGCCTTCTATCTCTTTTTAATAAATATTCATGACAGATCTAGCTCAAATTTTGACTTGACAATTATCTAATTTCCATAAATGATACAGAAAATGGTAAAGCTTGATTCTGGACACTGCTAGATGTGGATAGAAAACAACAAGGATCCTACCATCAAGGCCACATAATTTATAGCACTCTGTTTCTAGTACAGGTATTAACCTCTCCTCCGTTCAGTACAGTTTTAACAAGAGTAGAATTGGCAGATTGTGCAAGATCAAAGGGGATGCTGCTAAGCTTTTTAAGAGTGTGATTGTAACAAAATGCAGCCAGAAGGCTAATGGTATCCTGAGCTGCATCAGAAAAGGGGTGGCCAGCAGGAAGGGGGAAAGGATTGTTTCCCTCTATTCTGCCTTTTGAGAGCCCATCCAGAGTATTCCATCCAGATCTGGGGCCTCCAATAGAAGAAAGATTAGTTCAGAGGAGGGACATGAAGATGATCTGAAATCCAAGCAAAAACATTTACTTTTACATACATATATATTTATACACACACACTAATATATATATATAAGTCTACCTAAATAAGATACAGTTTCATGGATGCTTTGTGTATACAATGTACATGAGAACTGAAATATTTATCTTTGTTACTGTCCGTTAAGAGTTAAGAATTAAAAAGTATTTTTTTCCCCCCAAGTTATGTACCAGAAACTATAGAATATGCTTAAAACTAATTTGGGATGTGGGGATATGAAATTAGATGCAGATTTTATTTTTAATCTCTTTTGTAATATACTGTTCTCTCATGGTCTGTTAATAATATTTCCTGAGTAAGAAGATTTTTATCTTTATGCCCCATAGTTGCATTTCATAACAGCCTGACATGCATCATAAATTTATTACAGGATTTCTAAAGTTGGAGATAAAAAATTCTATTCATTTCCCAGTCAAATCAACTTTTAATGGAACTTAAAGACTTTATGCTGGGTGAGGCAAAAGAAAAAAAAAACCAACAAAGAACAGGATGCATTTTTTGTTATTTTGGAGAAAAATCATTAAAACAAGACCAGTGAGACTATAATGAGAATGACAAAAATAATAAGATGTTCTAAATAGAATCCATTTACATGGCGTCTATTCAAGAAAATAAATTATGTCAAATACAATTTATAGTTAAAACCACATGGAAATTTCTTCTACAATTCCTCAGGCATTGGCATAATGCATAAGTCTTTCCTTCACTGAAAAGCAAAGATAGAAAGATGGTATATTGTCATCAATAAAGCCTTTGAAGGCTATATTCCCTATATAGAAAGAAGGATATTACCACATTTGAACAGTTACCAATCAACGTAACTTTGTCCAAAGACAGTTCTTCAGCTAAACATTGACAACAGACTAATACAACCCAGTGATCTGGACAAAAACATATGGATAATTCTGACAATGGACAAAGATATAAACAATTAAGTATTCCATCATGTGTTCTCATTTCTATATCACTAAATTTCTTCTAAAAAAATGATACATTTTAAAAGGATTTGATTGGCAATCTTTACACTTTGTTGTACTATGATATCAGACCTGTAAGAGCAGTAATAAAACAAAATTGTAAACTAAGGCTTGTTTTTCCAATTTTAGATCACATGCAAACTGGTAAGACAGAACATTTTAACAAAATTTAACTATTAAAACTACATTAAAATAAGTGAATATATTTTTTCAAAAATATTCAGGTTTTTTTTTTCACTTAGCTTTAGATAAGAACTAGATAATCATTAATTTAGATAATTATTTCACTGGTAAGTAGCTTTTAATATTTTCAGCCTCATAGCTGTCATCTAGAATTCTTATCTGGAATTAATTTTCTGATTTTCTACAGGATAATTTTAATTCTATCAAATTCACACTATGCTTAAACAATGATATCTCTCAAATTCACACTTGCATACTCAACATTCATATTCCCTTGAAGAGGATATAGGATATAGGTTTTAGGATTTTGGCTAAGCTGAATATTGTAGCTTGAATATTATTCAGTCCTACGAGAGTCCAGAATTTAAGCAGCAAGTGAATCTGTCTTTATTATGTCACAGAATCATAGAAATACAGATTGGAAGGGACTATAAATAACATCTAGTTCCATTACTACTTCCACAGGAAGGGACATCTTTCACTAGTTCTGATTACCCAAAGCCTCATCCAGCCTGGCCTTGAACACTCCAGGGATGGGGCATCCACATCTTCACATGGGCAACTTGTTCCAGTGCCTCAGTACTCTCATAATGAAGCAGTTTTTACTTACATCTAATTTAAAACTACCCACTTTCAGCTTAAAACTGTTACCATTTCTTCTATCACTAAACTCTCTGATAGACTTTTTCCACATCTTCCCTGTAGGCCTTCTTTAAGTATTGAAAAGTTGCAAAGAATTTTCCCCAGAGTCTTCCCGTTTCTAGGCTAAATAACCCCTATTTTCTCAGCTTTTCTTCATAGCAGAAGCCCTCTGATCATCTTCATGGCTTTCCTCTGAACCCAGTCTAACAGGTGTCTTTCTTGTGCTGCAGGCCACCATGCTAAACACAATACTCCAGCTAGGATATCAGAAGAGCAGAGTGGATGGTGAGGACCGCCTCCCTTGATCTGCTAGCTACACTTCTTTTGATGCAGTCCAGGATATGCTCAGCTTTCTGCTGCATATTTCAGTGTGTATTGCTGGCTTGTGTTGAGGTTTTCTTCCACCAGTATTCCCAAATCCATCTCCCTAGGGACGTTCTGTACTGACTCATCATCCAACATGTATTTGTGTTTGGGATTGCCCTGACCGGCTGCAGACCTGGCGCTTGTCCCTAAGCACCTGCGGCCACCTCCCTAGTCTGTCAATGTCCCTTCTCTCCAGCATGTTGACTGAACTACAATTTTTGATGTCACCTGCAAACTTGCTGCACTCAAACTCCCTGTCCATGTCACCAACAAAGACATTTAATTGCACTTATCTTTATACAGATTCTGAGGAGCATCACTCTTCACTGGCCTCCACTTGGACAGTAAGCTACTGATCACTATCATTTGTGTATGAACATCCAGCCAATTCCTTATCCAGAGAGTGATCCATCTTCAATCAAATCCATATCTTCAGTTTGGAGACAAGGATGTTGTACAGGACAGTGTCATCTGATTTGTACAAGACCTAGTAGGTGGCATTAATTGCTCTTTATTGATGAATGCCATAACCCTATTGTAGAAGGCCACCAAATTTTTTCTAGCATGATTTGTCCTTAGTGAAGCCATATTGACTGTCACCAATCACCTCTCTGTTCTCTGTGAAGCTTAGCATAGTTTCTAGTAGGAACTTTTCCATGATCTTGTCCATCAGTGAGGTAAGATTGATTGTCCTGTAGCTACCTGGATCCTTCCATTTTAAAAATGGGCATATGTTTTCCCTTTTCCAGTCACTTGGAACTACAGTGGACTGCTACGACTTCTCAAACAATACAGACAGAGTCTTAGCAACTTCATTTTCCATTTTCTCTCTAGAGCTTCATATTCACCTCATCAGGTAGTATGGATTTATGCATATTCAGATTCCCTTAATGGTGATCATTCATTCTCCTAGTTTCTGCCTTTGATTTCTATGACTTGGTCAGTGTGGCTAGAAGAGTTGCCCACAAAGACTGAGCCAAAAATGTCATTGTCGTCTGAGCCTTCTCCATGTCTTGGGAAACCTGGTCTCCCACTCCCTTTCACATTTTTCCTAGTATTTTTCCTTTTATCACTGATGTATTTATAGAAGCCCTTCTAATTGCCTTTTATACCCTTGGCCACATTCAATTTTATCTGTACTTTATCTAACTTGATACATTTATTTATTTCTCCAAAGTTACCAATCCCTGCTTACATCCTCTGCAGATTTTCTTCTTTGTGTTTTAGTTCATCTGTGAGCATCTTGTTCATCCACACTGATGTCCTGAATTTTTTCCTGACTTAGTTTGTCGCGATGCACCATTCTTGAGTCTGGAAGAGGTGATCATTGAAAATTAACCAGCTTTCCTTCACTCCTCTTTCCTGTAGAGTTTTATTCCACAGTACTCTACCAAGCAACACTGTTCACACACTAAAGTATCTATTTCTTATAAAAGACACTTGTATTTAGAGAGAACTGCTAGAAAATTGTTCAAAAATACTTTTTTCCATTTTTTAAGACATTTTATAACCATTTTGATTCCTCTTGATATGCACAAAATGCCAGTGACAGCTACCTTGCTAGACAGACAGACATAAAGATTTCTGAAGAAACCATCTAGGCTTAGTCTGGAATTATTTTATTATCTCACAGTTGACTATTTCTGAGTTCACTCAATCTTTAGCATAATTTACTTTACATAGCAAACGAGAAGATCATAAAATAGGGTACATCTTGTTAGGCTAGCTAATTGATTTTTTTAAAACTAAGTGATTTGATAATAGCTTTGAAGTTGATAATATCTTGGTAAAACAGTTGCTAGCTACTTGAATGCAATTTGAGGCAGAAGTATTGACTGCAAATCAATCTCCCTTGTGAATGCACTACACATGCCTTTGAAGGACTGAGTCACAATCTGAAAGATGTTGTATATTTTTAGCCAGTACTTTTCAAGAATTAGTTGATGTAAATTTGAAAGTTTTATAGCTAAACTTTAACTCCGACTTTCCCACGTACTACTCCAGCCCCTCAATTCCCTTTTTCTAATACCATGGACTTACTGAACTGGGATGTGTACCTTGCCTTCAGAAACCTATCTTGTCTATTGTGTTTAGCCTCTCTCCTTCCCATAATTTCCATCATGCTTGCTATCTACTTATTCATCTTTCTTTTGATTAATATCTGCTGTAATGTAATCTATGCAATATTCATTAAAATAATGCACTTGCCTTAACCCCATCTCTCATATCTCTTTGTTTACGTGGTCCTTTCACCCCAAAGCTTGGAGAAGTGTTATAGACAGTGTGGGAAGAGCTAAAATGAACAGAGAAAAATATCAATAGTATTTGGCTGAGAAGTATAAAATTTCGCTGGCTGAAGTTGTCAAAGGAGCTTGTGTGAATGTATGCATGGATTTTGCATGTCTACACCTGGACAAACATCAGACAAAGTTGTTAAGTTTCTGCTGGGACCGTGAAGAAGTTGTTGAGATATAGTGGAAAATATTTGGCTAAATAGTCCCACTGGACAACTGATTTAGGGAAGACAAATGTGTATGTATATCAATATATCTATATATCTACACATGCATGCACACGCACTCACATATATATATGTGTGTGTAGATAAATGGTGGGGATGTGATAGCTCTGAAATTTGCACCAAAGTTAATATTCCTTTTCAAATCAAGATTTTTTTAGTAAACTGTCTACAATTGAAAAACATCATAGTAAAAAATGAAAATAATAAAAATTGCATATACATGAAGGACAGTGAGATGTTATGTTAGAATTCAATGTATCGTGACAACACGTCTGTTAAATATCATGATTGTGATCTTTACTCAGAGACAGGACATTTCCAAATCAGTTTTCCATGAAATCTTGTTTATTAGTTTCTTCTGAAAACATCTCTATGATTGATTTTTATTTGTTGTTGATGTGACTTCTACTTGTTTATAAATGAAAAAATTGTTAGCTTTCAGATAGAAATTATTTTCCTTCTGGCTGATAATGTGATATCATACCTCTACAGTGAACAGCACAGAAATAATTTAATCATTTACAATACAAAAAGTCTGTGCATTTTGATTCTCTTATATAGTAACAATATTTTTGTAATTCTTTCTGTAATTTCAAGTGTTTACAGTAACTTCCTTGTAACATCTCATAATTTCCTCATAAATACTGTGGTTAAATAAATCCTCACAAAGGCCAAGATCTGTAATTCTTTTCATAGAATCATAGAATGACTTAGGTTGAAGGGAGGCATTAAAGATCATCTAGTTCCAACCCTCTCCTATGATCAGGATTACCACTGACCAGATCTGGCTGCCTAGGGTCCCATCCAACCTGGCCTCGAACACATCCAGGGATGGGGCCAGCCACAGCTTCTCTGGCTAGCCTGTGCCAGTGCCTCACTACCCCCTGAGTAAAAAAAAAATCCCCCTAACATCTAATCTAAATCTCTTTTCTTTAGGTAAAATTATTCCCCTTTGTCCTTTCGCTAGCTGCCTGTGTAAAAACTCAGTCCCTCTCCTGTTTTTAAGCTTCCTTCAAGTACTGGAAGGTCACAGGAGGTCTCCCTGGAGCCTTCTCTTATAAGACAAGATTAGCTCAATCAACATTTCCTAGTAGGAGAGGTATTTCAGCCTTTTGACCACTTTCGTGGCCTTTCTCTAGATCGAATCCAATAGCACAGAAATATGGACATGGAAATACACTTCCCCAAGCTTCTTTATTTTTCATAATACTTGAAATAGTGCTGACACTTTTCATGAGTGTGTGCGATGGCAATATCTTCAATAAGAACAGTGGCTGATTTTTTTTCAGATTTGAAAGCATGCTTTTTATGATCTTAAACTTCGGGACTTAGTACAAGGAATGTAAGTGAATGCTCTTGGGAAACATCTGTCAGTTGCTTCTAAAAAATTCAAAAGGCTGATATATTTTCATTTACAATAAGTTTTGAAAAAATATGAAAGAAGACATAACTATTTTCCAGATATTAAAAACGAAACAAAACAAAAACAAGCAAAAACAAAAGCCCAACTGTGGAAACCTTTCAGTTTCTTTCTTTCCTGTCAGAGGCTGAGCATTTATCTCATACAACATTTGAGGTCAGAGTGATCTTATCTGCCATCAGCAATGATACAAACCCATGAAAAGAGTTACAGTGAATGGAAAACAAACAGTTCACAAAAAGGACTGATTTTCCAAATGATGTCTCTTTGGGACATCATTGATTGAAACCAGCTTAATGGCTGCTTACTAATTTCTAGAATCAAAATATTGAATGAAATCAACCTGAAAGTTAGGAGCAAATGTTTTAGGAAATAAAAAGAACTATTAGCTTTAACTATCTTGGTTTAATTAGAGAAAAAATTGTCATCAGTAAAGTAGCTGGTAAACATGTTTCTCCATCAATTACAACATGATGTTTAACATTTTGTGAAGAAGCGACTCATTTTCAGAACTTTCTAGATAAGTTTTCAATTGCAGAGAAAAATAATATCATGCATTCATTGATAATCCTGTCCATGGTGAGAGAGTTGGAACTAATTTATTTACAGGAATACTGTCCTAGCAGACAGTGATCCAACAGCATTCAAGGAAAACCTTTTCATTCTGAGTTTTTGACCTACATTAAGGTTGCTCACAGACAGCAATTTTCTCCTCAAATTGAATCTAATTGAAGTTTAGCATAAGTAAATATTTTCTGTTTCTTCTTCTTGTCTTCTGGAGCAAAGAAAAGAAAAAAGGCCAAATGAGAGAAAAGGGAATAGTTTTTGTGTATCATGTTTTCTTAAAACAAACAAACAAGCAAACAAACAAAAAACACTTATTCTCTTGACAATTTCAAACATCATTTGTAACACCTCCCCTGTGAATGCATTGAGGATTTTTTTCTGATATTTCATAAATTAGCAATGTATACTATACTTAAATACAGGGAATTTAATATTTTCCCAGAAAGAGGAGAGTGAGGTAATGAAGTTTAAAGAAAAATATTCAAATTCTGATAAATATAAAAATTAAAATATAATTAATATGATAAAAGTATCAGTAGCAATTATAACTCTTATCTTGCCTGTAATAACACATTTCTGTATTGTTATTGTGTATTGCTATTTCTATCAATTTAAAAATTTTATTTCTGCCATTCTTCAACACTTAAATAAGTCCTTTACATGTAGCTATCATTTGGAAATTTCCAAATGATAGGAAATTTTCGTGCTTGATATCCTGTAAGGCTTCTAGTATAACTTTTGAATGTGATTTTAAACCTATTAATTGTAATGTAATCTTTCATCCTCAACAATTACATACCATCATTAGCTTTTTTTTGCTTGAAGACTAAATGCAAAGTCAGTTTACAAAACAGAAGGATCGATTAAACACAATTTTACTCCCTCCCTCAAATGTAATAACACTTTAAAATATTTTTTCCAAAAAAAAAAAAAAAAAAGATTTATAGCAACGGAAGCTTAAGAAAAACAAAACAAAACAAAAACAAGACCTGGGAAACCATTTCTTTTTTTCTTAACTTTTTAATTCTTTAGAGAATAATTCAATTATAAATGAATTAAAAAAAAAAAAAGGAAAGTATGTTTTCTCCTATTTTAGATCTTGACACAGCCAAATCAAAAGGATTAGCTAAGTCTGCAAATCAAGTGCACACTTTAATATCATCCTTGATGTGCAGTAAACTATCTTGTAACCAGTTCCCCTTAAAGTTACGAGGGGCGTTGCATACGATGGTGCCCAGACCTACTGCTGTAAATCTAAACTGGAAGATGAATGGAGAAGTGAAGAAATGGCCTTGTTCCATCTGATCTCTCTCTACAAGGCAAGAAACTTAAAACAGCCAAGGAAACGTCTATGAGCATAATCCAAACATTAATTCTTCTGAATGCATCAGAGGTTTCTGGACTGAAGTCTACACTTTCCCTTAATTTGTGGCTGTCTCAGCCTGACATTTTTGATTGAACTTACTCCTAATATGTCCATTGCAAACTGGAGATGATTAAAACATAGGTTTTAAATTTGAAAATTAATGTGTATACATATAATTAAATCTTTAATCTTTCTTCAAATATAACCTGACATCCATTTAAGTAAAGTTATTTTTTCCGGTTCCCACGTATCAGAAATGTACAGGGTACTTGGGCCTTGGAGTCATATTTGGCAGTTTCCTCAGAATCACTGATGAGAGAATAATCCATGTATGTATCAAACACCAGTATAATATTTCTTGGAAAAACACACACTTTGGTTATGTTTGGAAATATCTAACTGCTGAGATGTATTGAAGGCTAAACCTACAAAGTATCTTAAGATTACATATCAAAAATATTTTTAATTAGTATTTATTGATGTTATTTGTATTTTTTTTCCAATAGAACAAAAAAAAAATCTATAATGTACCTTCATTTGACAAAGATCATACAGCCATGGATACAAGAAATATAAAGATATAATACAAATTATTTGTTGTTAACATCTGTATTTCCTTTTGAAAAGAGAAAAAAACCAAAACATACTTTTAACTTATGTATCAAAAGGGACTTTTCACAGACTGCTTCATAAGCAGTAACTTCCTATGTACAAAACCAAAATTACCAACAATTTTTCAAATACTTTAATTTGTGGACAATATTGATAACAAGCTTTGGAGCTTCAACATCATTTTTGTATCAGTACGCTTCTTGTTATGGGCCATTTCAGTCATCCTGAATGCGTATCTATATGTGAAGCTACACAGAGGCATTAATAAGATTAAGGAAGAGAGGAGTTTGGAAGGGAATTTTTAGAACTCCTGCCTGAGTGCCTTACCAGATGTTTTACCTGCTCAAAGAAATTTTATTCTGTTTATTTTCTGTCTGGCATTTACTCCAGCACTGTTGACTGAACATTTCTCCATTCACAGGAAAAGATGAAAAAAATACTCTTAGTTGTGTGTCACAGTTTTACGATGCCATGTATTTTTGTAGTTATGGCAGTTTTTGAGGAGTTGGACACATAATATTCCCAAGTGGGTCTGCAGCCTACAGTCACATTTCCCCTGCTTGCTGAATGGGTATTAAGGCCATTAAAACAGCCTTCTTTGAACAGAATATAGAAGGAAGTTCATGAAAAAGTAGGCAATCAGAGAAGAATTCTTGGGAGATAAGTGTCTGTGTCCATACAAGAAAGGGATTCTTAGTGTGGATTACAACACAGAATTATTCAAACTTTAAACCTTATACAAAGACTTATGTATATGGCTTAGTGTGGGAAAACAACCATGTTTGACTGCTGTCTAATGTTGAAGATATCAACATTCTTGTCCTCTCTAAGATAGACTCCCAGTGTGTTGCCTGACTTTTTGTGTGTCCTTTGCACTTAGAAGTGAACAGCAATTCCTACTATGACAATGTTTTATGTACCTGGCATTATTATTCTTGGATACGAAGTTTTCCAGAAATGAGCTCTCAGAAAGAGAAGCATTTTGAGCAAAGACAATTCAGCTGTTTTCAAGCATGAACTGAGCACAAAAAAATATGCTTGATAAATTATGGAAGTGATCTTGTAACTTGGAATTGCTCAAGAGGAAGGAAAGAGCTTTTAGTGACATATATTCAAATTATGACTTAATGGATATCACGTGCAGGGCATGGCTAGTGTATATCTCACTGGAGTTTAAGCTTAGCACCTGATGTGTTCCAAAAAGTAAGGCTGCATTGGGCATCCATAGCTCATGTAGATATCTAATGAAAAAATCTTGCAGTGATGTACATAAATGGAGTGATCTGCAGCTCTGTTCTCTTGTTCCCTGCAGCTGTTTTTAAATGTTGGCAATCGTGACAAGTCTCACATTTATAGGCATAAGAGAGTCTCTCACTTGCCATTCACAGATGGACCTGACGCAAAGCACACTATATTCTGTGATACCAAGGTTGGGATTCATCTGATCTAATTTCAGATGTCTGTAAATGAAATTCATCTGATCGTTGGATGAGGTAACTCTCATCCTAAAAATGCTTTTTTAATTCTTTTAACTGTTAAGGATATCTAATGTAAAATGGTTCAGTGATAAGTATTTCCTTAAGACAGATGAGTCTCATCTCATCTTCAGTACATTTGCATCAAGTACAAATGTCCACTACAATTTCTTTTCTGTAAAACAATGGAAAATATCATATGCAAGTAATGTTAGATTGACATGAATGTTCTATATATAATGCCCAGAAACAAATAATACTTTTCATCAGAATGCTGACATACTTAAAGGGTCAGATAATTTTCTGTCATACTATTTTAAAGTAGAAATAATCCTACAGAAGGAAAAAAAAAACAGTTGTAAAACATGAATAGCAAAATGGCAAATCAGAGCTGTTCTGAGGAGTATATTAAATTTCTTTTAGGTCAAATAACATCTGATGATAATTGACATATTTTATGCAGTATTATATTTAGAAAATAAAAACTAGAACAATGCCTTTTTGTTCAAAGTAGACACTGTCTGTGAAGTGAAAAGTCTACATTTTATCAACATTCTTCTTCCTGTGTTCTATGGATAAAAACTCAAAAGTTTACTTTATAAAGAAATAATAATTTTTCTCAGTCATATATCTGTATAATTTAAAGTTACATCTTGTATAGCATTTTTTTTTGTTGGATACTCAGATAGTTTGAGATACAGTTCTTATTGTCTTCAATGCTACTGACGATCTGGACCACCATTTCAGTGGTGATCTTGTATGCCCATAGTTTCCCTGCAAACCATGAAATTCAATAGTCAATTAGAAGATAAGTCTATATAAACATTTTAAATTATACAGATAAGTAATTCTGTCAGTCTAATGAAATTAATGGGAACCATTTTAATGGTGTTGAACTTAATTCAGTAAAATAAAAAATAGATGCAGGTTATCTCCTTTTTCAGACTCCCTCCAAATTTTCCCTCCCTACTTCGATTTTTACATCGACATTAAAGTTAAAATTGAATATAAAATAAATTTAAACAAAACAAAACAAAACGAAAACAAACAAACAAACAAAAACCCTACCTGTATACTTATTAGGAAAAATGAATTAGACTAAATGGAAACAATATAGTCAAGAGGATCAGAAAAGTTTTCTCTCAGTTTAATGAAATATTATAAAATCTAACACAATTAGGAAATTAATGTTTTAACTGTTTCATGTATGTTTCACAACCTGAATTTCTTTAGAGTAAATAATGATTAAGGCTGACCTAAATATACATATGCTATCTTTGTAAATAAAAGTTACATTTCTAAAAGCTCTCTTGCTTCGCAAAAGCTTAGCTGTACAGATGTCTTCCAAGTGAAGAAGACAATACAGGGTGTGTCAGTGAAGAGGGATCAAGAAGAACATACATCTGTAAGCCACAGACACCGCAGTATACTCAGACACAAGTAGACTTTCCCAGCTGGCAGAAAGCAAAATTGAAATCATGACCATAACTGCCAAATAAAATTACTGTAGTTCAAATAGATAGTTCCAGACCTGAAGTTGTCCCAAAACTGTTCCCAGATGTCCTAACTATAGTCAAACATTTTATTGTAGAGCCATGCTGAGATCCCTCTTGGTCTTGTTTATTCAGACTTCCAGTGAGGAAGATGAATTCCAGAAGTTTGAAAGATTATGTCTGGAGAGGCAGATGAGACATTGAGCTGCTCCAGGATTTTCCACTTTGGAAATACGTATCTGGTGTATATATACTAAAAGTACATCACAAAATATTCTGGGAATTTTTCTTTTAGCACTAGTATCAATAACCATATATACCTTTATCACATACAGTCTGCAGCATGATCATTCTTTGTCAGTGATAACTAGTCATTATATCAGTGTAGCATTTCCTTGAAATAAATAATAACATATTATTTCATGCATCCCTAGTGCTATTACTTGATCATGATAATATTGAAATCAGTTTAAAATTTCAGAACTGTAAATAAATTTTACTCTGTGTTCAAATTTGTAGCAAAAAAAAATGTTTTCAGATGGATCTGAACTATCATTAGAAGGCAAGAAAGATCTGACAGGCAAATCAAAGGGTCAAGAATTAATTTGCAGTTATTTTTTTTCCATTTAATGTTTATCCAAATATAAATGTATTGAATATTTCTGTAATACCTCTTCAAGTTTCTCTTCTGGGTGACCACTGCAAACAACGGTTGCTGTTACAGAACCACAGAATCACTGAATCACTGAATCACCAAGCTTGGAAAAGACCTACAAGATCATCCAGTCCAACCATCCACCTATCACCAATAGTTCTCACTAAACCATATCTCTCACCACAACGTCCAAACATTTCTTGAACACCTCCCTGGGCATCCCATTCCAGTGCCTGACCACTCTTTCAGAAAAGCAGTATTTCCTAACATCCAGCCTAAATCTCCCCTGGCGCAGCTTGAAGCCATTCCCTCTAGTCCTATCACCAGTTACACGAGAGAAGAGGCCGATTCCCAGCTCACTACAACCTCCTTCAGATAGTCATAGAGAGCAATAAGGTCTCCCCTGAGCCTCCTCTTCTCCAGACTGAACAATCCCAGCTCCTTCAGCCACTCCTCATAAGGCCTGTGCTCCAGACCCCTCAACAGCTTTGTTGCCTTCTTCGAACTGCTCCAGGTCCTCAATGTCTTTCTTGCAGTGAAGGGCCCAAAACTGGACACAGTACTCGAGGTGCGGCCTCACCAGAGCTGGCAACACCATTCCTGATGCAAGCCAGGATGCCATTGGCCTTCTTGGCCACCCAGGCACGCTGCTGGCTCATGTTACTGGGAGTTGTCGCTTGGATTCAGTTTCTACAGAAGTGTTTTCTCAAGTTGAGGAAAATCTCAAGACCTTTAGAAGGAATTGGAAAGACGGTGAAAATTGCTGAGTATCTGACCATTCCAAAGAAAGTTGAAGGATTCATCAGAAATGTTTCATTATTTGCTTAATGCAACACCTGTATTCAAATGGTCTTTATAAAAAAATATTCCCAAATATAGGAGTAAGAATAACACATTTTCTTCTGTTCCCAAGACTGTTAGACACATCAGTAGATAACCTGACTTAGATTGTTGTCCATACCTGAAGGTATTGTTACAGTATGTTTGAAAACATTAAATAGTAGTGAGAAAGTGTATTCCTCTTCAAAGTGGCTCTGATATTTTCTATTACCAGTAAAGAAAAATAGTAATGATTGAGATGATTAGTTTTTTGCAATGATTGTCTTAATATTTACCACTGTCATTGGGACAGAGGAATTGAATCAATCAAGACAGGCTTTACTAAATGTATGACAGTTGGCATCCAGCCTTACATGTCAGTGAGGTCTGCCTAATGCGAATGCTATGATATTAAAATAACATTTTTGTGGTGATGATGGATTTTGCTATTGTTAACTGCTCATTTAATTATGCAACATCTGAGACACCAGAAGATTCGAGTGTCTAAACATTCATTCCTTACTATATTGCAAACATTGTGGCAGGGAGGATGTCTAAACTGAGGCAAACAGGAGACTTCCCAGATTCCTGAGCCTGAATGCATGGGTAAGTTTGTATCCTCATAGTCTATTAGGATGAGAATGTAGTATGTGCCATTTTTTCTTTTATGTGGAGACCTGGGGCTGCAGATTGGTAGCAAGGGTGACTGTATCAAGGTGGCATGATGTTAGATCCTAATCTGGACAATCTATATGTCATGACGATAAAGTAACCTGGAATGGGTACTGACTTGGCAGCTGAGGCTAAGCTATCAGTACTAACCTTTATTTAAAGGAATTAAGAATTCTGTAAAGGCCCCTGCTAGTCTGGAAGCCTGATGTAATGATCTAGCCATATGTCTAGCTGTCATCAGTTTCAGAGTTCTGACTGGGGCTGTGATACTCATGGCCTCTGTGGTCTTAGGCAAGTCTCTTCTCTGCTCTGTGCCAGCAGAAGGGAAAAATGATACCCTTCCTCCTCACAGAGAGGTTATGCAAATTCATTAGTGACTGTTTGTGAAGGGCTTTGAAGTAGAAAATCACTCCATAATTGCTAAGTATTATTTAATAGCTCTTTTATAGCAGGCATTTCCTTTTGAATTACTCTGCTTGATGTTTCATTAAAATGACATCATGCTCACTTGCAAATTATAGTGGAAGGTCATGTGCCTGCCAGTATAATGAAGCATGAAGAATTATAGACATCCTCCCTAAATAAATTAATTTGCAAGAAGTTATCACTACTGAGGTCAGACTGTAAGTATCTAGTTTCTCATATCTATGATGCTAGCCATATACTGATCCTCACTGTTTTTTAACTGACTTTTGTAACATTTGTTTGAAACTGATCTCTTCATCAGTGTGATTTGGGATATACATTTTTTTGTTCTTAAGTTAAATAATATTGCTAAACTGTTTGTGACCTACAAATTAAATACCAGAGGTTCACACTGAGCTATCTGTAGGTGCATTCTATGTGAGGCCAGGGTAGAAGAAAGAGATTGAAATACAAGGAAGAAAAACAAGTGATGAGTCTTTGCATTGATATAGAGCAAGAACAATGAGTTGGCCGTAATTGGTGTAATTTTATGAAAGTCTGCATAAGAGTGTCTTATATAAGAACTTCTGGCTTCTACTTGCCTGAAGTGTTTGACAAGAGTTTCTTCTCTTATTTCACAGATACACCATATCCAAAGAGTTGTATGTCCATTACGGAGGTACTTCATACATAACACCTCCTATTTTACTACATTGGCCCACAATGTTAGTGGTGGATGTTGGTGGTATGACAGTAGAGGTTGAACCTTCTGACAATACTTCATTCAATTTTGTTGCCGTGGGACTGACATGAGCAGAGAGGCAGTCTAACAACCTGGCATCTGATATGGAAGTGCAGGTGAAGAAAAGGGTTGAAATTGAATTTCTCCATGCAGAAAAAAAAAATGGCATTCATTGACATTCATCAGTGTCTTTGAACATTATGCATTTTGGCAGTGACAACACTGAAGTGAAATAAAACATGTTCTAGACAGCCATGCACACTTCTCACACCACGAAATGAAGAGAATCGCAATCAGCTCATCCATGCAAATAGTCAAATAAATGGTGATGACTATGTTGAAAGATAGAGCAAATTCCCAGTTACAAAACACTATCAAATAGTATTATTGTGCTCTTTTTATCTGTTGTAGTTTCCATGGAAATAAATAGAAAGCATTACTTTAGGTGTGACTTACATACATCCAAGTCTTTACTTGAATGAGCATTTATATGGATACAGGTCTAGGACCCAGACCTGGTCTTGGAGTGCAGGTAGCCATGGAGAAGATGAGTACCTGGGAGAGGAGATTTAAAAAAAGATTACTTATCCCACAGCAGGGTTCACAGCATGACATTAGTAGCTCCGAAAGGTAAACAGGCTCTTCTGTTATTCAAAGAGAAACAAGATCTTTTTTTAAACTGTGAACACAAATTACAGTCACAATTACTCTTTTCAAGACACCCAACCTTACCTGGTACTTCAAAAATGTGAATATTATTTTTAGTTCATGTATCATTAGTACTTAGAATACATATTGTAATAGTATCTCAGTAAAACTTACTGTTAAGAAGTGATAAGCATTTATTGGACTCATAAAATTGGGCTTTTTGTTTATGAGGTTATTATTCTCTGGAATAATTTTTAGCTTATGAAAAATAAGCATCTCCAAATTCTTTACAGAGATATACTTTTACAAACAATTATAAAACCTAGGAACTTTTCAGAAGAAATATAACAGAGAAATAAAGCACCAAAATAGGAAAATAACTTCACTTTAGTTGAAAACACATATACTTGGGACCTACATTCCCTGACTGAAAACTGATATTTGGGAGAGATAGAAAAAACAGTGTTCTGGAGAGCAGAACATGCTGCTAAGTGTTTATGGCACCAGTGAAATAGGAAAATGTCTGGACATGCTATTTGCCAAATAACTGTTATTTGTGAAGGAATAATTCCAAACATATCCCACTGCTTTGGAGCACAGAGTGATCTAGTAAATGAAGACAGACAGTGACCTTGGTCTTGATCTACTGTATGTAATTAAGAAGAGTCTTAGATAATTATTTCCTAGTAAATTTAGAAAGAAAAAGTGGGGTGTATGTGTGTGTGTGAGTTGTTTTGTAACTTTGATTGTCACAGCATCATTCTTGATATACCTAGCTTGTACTTTTTAAATGGAAAACTACTGAATCTAGGAATAATGGGACAAATAATGAAACAGGGAAAGCCAAAAAAGAAAAGTTATTAATTTTTGTATGAAATTAGGAATAAGTGTAAAAAGATAAACACATGAACATAATAGATTCAGATAGTCATTCACATTCAGTTGCTGCAGTTAACTTAATGCTTCCTCAAATCACTTAGGTGAGTTTAATACTCTCTAAGCAGAAGTAAAAAAACAGGCACGTAAAGGGAGAGAGAAAGAAGAAGCTTTGAACATTCAAATAGAAATCCTGGATCCATTTCTTTTTTGGAGAAAGATCTTTGACATATAGCTCCTCTTCGAAATATTTCCATCTAATGATGCATTTCCTCCATAGCCAAACAGAACATCCTCCCTCTGTGAGCTAATAGCATTGGTAGCATCCAGAGCTCTTAGAATTCTGAGACTTCATCCAGCAGTGAGAACTCCTAGTTGATCTATAGTATAATCTCTAAGATATTCCAATTTTCCTGTGTTTTTAAATTCATGATAATTTCTAAATTGAGAAATTTATAAATTTGTCTTTTGAAGTGAAAAATATATTTGTACCACGTGTAGGAGTGGGCATTACTTCATTTGGCAGATGACTCCTGTATAAGAAGGGAGAAGCTTGTTTACATCAAGCTTGGTACTTGTCCTTTAATGTGATTTACCTAATATTCACATAACAAGTGATATTTTGTCATTTTCTTTCCAAGATATTTTGTCATTCCCTTCTAAATAGGAGGGAAAGGGAAAAAAATATGATTCTAGAGAATGTTCACTCTTTTCAGGCTTATTTATTATGGATATTAGAATATACAGTATGCCATGCTTCCTAATGAAATGTCCATGTTCCTTCACCCAGTCTATCAGTAATTCAAAATGATTTCAGGCCATGCTCAGTTTAAAAATTAATTGAAAAGAAATTAGTCCCGTAAGGATATAACTGTGAGCTGTAATCTTGACTGACAGTGGGATAAAAGGCTGTGGGTTTAATCACACTGCTTTTAAAAGCATTTTATATATGTAAAACTTTTCAACTTGCTACAAGCATATGTGATTTCAAATTGCTCTTGGCGTATATCTGTTCATCTGAGTAATGCAGGAGTGCTATAGGAAAAAAGAATAATTCAGGAAATACTTTGAGGCACTTGTCACTATTAGTTCATCACAAATGTAACAGCTAATCTAAGAAAATCCTGAAAAAACATCTCTCCCATTTTATAATGGAACAGTTTTAGTAGTATTTTGGTTATCTGAGAAGTTATGTCACTGAATCTCTGATATAGGCTACATCCAGAGTACTCTTAATGGTACAGAAAAGGAGACTGAACAACAAAATATACTACGTAAAGAAAAAACAATTTCCAGCATGCTTCCTATTTTTCTGTAAATGTTGTTCAAATGCCCATCTTGACAAACTCCTCAAATCAGGAGGGATGACTGGGCCTAAATTGATAGGGTCTCTACTAAGACTGGTAATGTTTAATACCTTCATTAATTACATAGACAACGGGATTGAGAGCACATTTGACAAGTTTGTGGATGACACCAAGGTGCAGCAGAATGGATGCTATCCAGAGGAATCTAGGACAGACTTGAGAAGTGGACCTGTATGAGACTCATGAAATTCAGCAAAGCCATGTTGAAGGCTCTGCACTTGGGTCAGGACAACTTCAATCAGTATATACCAGAGGATAAGTATAATGTGAGCAACCTTGCAGAGAAGGACTTGGTGGTACTGGTGAACAGAAAATTGGAAGTAAGCCAAACATGCATGCATACAACCAAGATAGTTAACAATATCCTGCTTTGCATTACAAGTATAGATAGCCAGTTGAAAGAGGTAATTCTCCCTTTCTACTCTGTCCTTGTGAGGCTCTACACTCAGCCCTGGGGCCTGCAGCACAAGAGAGATATGGAGCTCTAATAGAGGATCCAGTGAAGAACCACTAAGACGATGAAAGCATTAGAATATCTCTCCTACAAAGGGAGGCTAAGAGAATTTGGGGTTGTTTAGCCCAGGAAAAGGAATTCTGAGTATATGTTTTTGAGGTCTTATAATACTCAAAGGAGACTTAAAAGAAAGACAGAAGAAACTCTTTTCCAGGGTGTGTAAAAGCAAGCCATTCTGCTCACAAATAAGCAAAATTGCTTCCAGCAGGTTTCTGGTGATATCAGCAAAGTAGTTGCATGTAGGCCAATAGTCATATAAGAAAAAAGAGTAGAATACAGCCACTTCACACTGGTGAAAAGGGACTATACAGCACTCCTCCTACACAACAAGCAGCCAAGCCTCCTTTGTGGCTGTCCCTTTTATAAGCCCTGGGTCCACCCCTTCTGGTCAAATGGAGAACACAGGTGCAAATAATTTGCCTGTGCTACCTGGGCCAGCCACACCACTTCAGCAGGTGCTCAATCACCAGTTCAAGCTGTGACATAACAGTTCCTCTACATAGGTCAATGGGTAATAGCTTAAAATGAAAGTGAATAGGTTTATATTAGATACAGGGAAGAAATTTTTCACAGTAACCATGAAACACTGGAGCAAGCTGACCAGAGAAGATATGGATGCCCCATCCTTGAAAGTGCTAGTCTGGATGGAACTTTGAGCAATCTGTCCTAGTGGAAAATGTCACTTCCCATGGCAGGAGGGTTGCACAAGATGATCTTTAAAGGTCTCATTCAGCTCAAGCCATTCTACGATTTATGATTTTGAGAAACAGGAGAACGAAATATGTTTCACAGAGGTTTCCTTTTCTTATCTTTTAAAGTTGAGGTCATTAAGGAGAAGAAAATTAGAAATTTCTCAGAAGAACTACTAGTAGATTACTTCAGCTCTCTTAAGATTTTGTCCTATTGCTTTCCTTTTCCATTATCTTCCCTCTTTGGTATAGCTTCATTAAAATAGCTCCAGTCCAGGCTTGAGTTTGCTTTAAATATACTGCACATGCCTGTGAGATTTCAGATTTAACTAAACAATTGCAGAGAAGAGGCAGGCTTCAAAACACACTTTTTGTGATTCATCTAGAAGTATAATTAGAGTCTCCTTTTAGGGATGCTGATAAAACTGATGAAAATTTTTTCTCATTTCAACTTCAAGAATCTACAGAATAAGCATCTAGAAAGACGAGGCTAAATGAAGATACCATTAAAGATGTAGCACATAGCTAAGTACTTTACAGTAGAATATTAGTATTCTGGCTTAGAGAGTGTTCTATAGGCAAAGTTAACACACACGTAACACAAATGGTTATATTTCCACTGGCTGTTTATTTTTGAGTTCATAAACATTTATAGTGTGGAGCTTCGCATTTTATTATGCTATTTTGGAAATGCTGTGTGATTATTTGCTCTAATCTAATGTTCAAAAGTAATATTACATAGCAGTAAAATTTTGAAATATTCTGAGAGGGCTGCATGTCACTAAACAACCAAGCACTTAACAGGTACATGGTATCCATGCCTGCTGAAATATGGACAATGTAATTATGGCAGTCATCCAAAAACAAATCAAAGGATAGGGATATGGCTTCTAATAGCTTACATTTGAAACAGTATCCAGCTGTTAGACAAAAGGGAAAAAGAACTGGAGAATGTTACCGTGGAGAAGACCTATAGCTAATCCAATTCCTGTAAAATTCTTAAATCTTGACATTTCACTGCAAAATCATGCAGTAATTAGCAGTGCACACATATTTTTCCAGTGTCTGTTACAGCTATATCTGTCTTTTGGATTTTGTAGCTTCAGCGAACATATTTCTTTTCACAACTAAAAAAACTAAATGCATACACATTGGCTCAGCAATCACTTGTCTCATTTCAGTGACTTGATTTCCTTAGAGCGTATGACCATGTCATAACCGTGGTAACTAATGTCCCATAGGTAAAAGCATTTGTGTGTTGTACTTCTAAGTGCTCAATCTAACCTAAGATATGAAAGAACTGACATTTAGCATGGAAGTCACAGAGAATATGAGGGTTTAGTTAGATTAGAGAAGGAAGAGAAAGAAAAGTTATGACTGCAGCTATTTTACCTGCATCATTCTTTAAGTAGTCTGGGAATTTGATCCAACAGATTATGACTTGTTTGGTTTCTTTTTGGTGCAGAAGCCACCTTTCTTTTCAGTATAAAACAGAACACAAAAAAAGGCTGATGCATGCCCAGGTCATGCCTCAGTACAGGGTAAACAAAGTCTGTTCCAGATTACAGCCAAAAACTCAGAAGCACCTCCAGTCCTGCTTGTGTGGGTGTAGTCTCAGAGTATGAAAAGCATCCTTGTTTCTTCTGACATATTTGGCAGAGAGCAGCGAATGTGGCTGAATGTTGCTTCCCCCACCACAAACTTCCTGTGAAGTGGGATTGGACAAATGCTGCAAAGTCAGTGACTGACTAAGGCAAGAACAGACAAATTCATAGTTCACTAAGCACGTAAAAACCAGAAAGCAGAAAAACGAGCCCCCCTTTTTACCTCAGTTGAAATGTAAAATGTATTAAACAGAAACTTCAAGACACAAGACAAAAGAGAAGGATGCCGTTCAAAGGCATTGCTGTGTTGTAATGTTTTGTATGTAATGTGTAATGATTTAAACAAGCAATTGCTTTTTATCTTGATCCTAGTATGTCAGAGGCAAGACTGTTCCAAAGAGGCAAAGAAAAATTAAAGATAGAAAGAAAGGTAACTAGATGATATGTATTTTTAAGAGTGAATGAGAAAATCCACTACTATCAAGATCTTTGTACTTTTAAAATCTTTTTGTAGCATGCTTTATGTTTTGGTTTGGTTTTGGTTTGTTTTTGTTTGTTTTTAAGTGAGTATGTGAAGTTCAAAGTCAAGTGACATCAAGAAAACTCATAGGTAATTACACTTTATGATGTGGACAAACAAGAACTATCACAAATGTAAAAATTGCACCATATTAATTTGATGCTGAGCCTCCAATCTTCAACATTTTACATGTCTTGCACATTTCCTCCATTTCATTCCCTTTATGTTATAACTTAACAGCTTAAATGTACTAATAGCAAGTAAGAAATTTCGCTCTGGGCTAGGCTTGTCCTTTAGTATATACACATGTATTACTCCTTAGTGCTTCTTCTCTCAGGCACATGTATTCACAGATAGCAATTGCATCACAAAGCCAGTTACAGAAATGTGGATGGGAAGGAACCTGCAGGGCCTCCTCCAGAACTTCATGAAAATACAGCTATTGACAACAACATCAGGTCAGGCAGCATTTTGCCTAGATGTATGTTTGTAAACTTCCAAGAGAGGAGTTTTCACATCTTGCTGGGGCACAAAGGCTAGAAAGGTGGGGATGAGGACTTAGATTTTGGTTCACCTATCAGGATCATCAAGCCATTTTCTCTAGCTGTAAAACAGAGCCCCTGTGCTCACCAGGCTGCAGAGATTCAGTGCCTTCTGAAAATGCTGGTGATAAAGCGCATTACAAAACACATTTACATTTTGTTTAGCACGACATGCCCTATAGCAAATTCTGACGTCACTCAATTCTTCTGAGAGGATTTTGAAGAAACTTTCATGGAATATTAGCTTGCTCCTCAGCTGAAAGGAATATTGAATATAAATCATTTATACTGATCATGCAAAAACAACTTTCAGTCGAATTACTTGCATTCATTCACTTGATAGATGTTCACAACATCCACATTACGTAGAGGACTAATTCTTTGCCAGGGCACACATCTGAGTGAGTCTTTGTACCTTTCTCTCAGTTGTACACTAGACATGCATGTTTTGAATGAAACATTCAACTGTGTTGACATAAGCTTCCCAAGGAGACAGGTGTACTGGGTTTGGGGTTATATTTACTCACAAGGAGAGCATTCAACAGGCACAGCAGATGAAAGAATCTGGATGAAAGATCATGTCTCCATTAGAAATAAGGAAACTTGTACCTGAGTTTAAAGGTTTCTTTTGGTCCAGCCCAAAATTCACTTTAATGTGAGGGTTGTTTCAGTCAACATTTAAAGGGGAACTGGAGGAGTTGGAATTAATATAATAATTATCTCATTACAGTACTTCTCCTATTTACATTTTCAGAAGAGAGATTTTAAAATTTACATAGAAATGAATATTCACTAAGAGAAAGTTCATGGAAAACAAGCCAACTTGTAGTAACCCTGTTTCATGAAATAACATTGATCATTTATTTCCATTACATGCTTTGGTTTCATAAGCCTAGATAATTCTCAAACATCCCATATTTTACATGCTATCTGTATATTTAGAAATTTCATATCATAGTTTTTGAATAGTGTAATGAGACTGCAAAAAGAAGACAAAAAATTTAACCTGTTTAGTCTAAAACTATTCAATCAAAATGAAAGCTGTGTGCAATGTGGATATTTTTGTGGAAGTTGCCAAAGGCAAGAGAATTACAAGGTTTCAGATGAAAACATGACTAGCTTCTGGTTCAGGTACCTCCTTCTCTTATTTCAAAGTGGAAGTATTTTATTAGCCTTTCTAATGTTTATATTTTGATTGACTGGAATCTATGAGAAGTAAAGTGGCTTAAGTTAAAATACTTGTGAGTAAGCATGTGGGGGAAGGTGCAAATGATGAGAAATGGTTCAAATCCATATGACTCACTTTCCCAGGCAGAGCTTTTCTGCATGCATCCACACCAATTCACAGCTGAAAATAGAAATAGACCAGATCCTTAAAGATAGAAAAACCATCACTGACTTGGAAATGGTAGCTGTAAAGTGACTTTATCAGTCCTCACATACTTACAGTATGTGACAATTAGTACTGTCCAAGCAGGACATAAATGCAATTAATAAAAAGTGTACTGTGGATTTTTATTTGTTTGCTTGCTGAAATAGTATAAAAACAGTTTTTAAAAGTCCTGGTTCAAGTGAAGAAAGAGGCTGAAACAGTACGCTCAGTGTTTGCCTCATTTGAACTGGAGCTACAAAACCCCTTACTATTATATCCAAAGGCAAGTCAAGAGAGGTCTCGTAGGGGTCTGAAACTGCTTGGCAGTTCAAGCACTTGACTGGAATAAAAGAAGATAAATGCTTAACAGAAGGTGAAAGAGACTAGGTGTGCAATTTCCATGTATGGATACCAGATTATCTGGATAATTTGGAAAACATCTGCTGTTTGGGGAAATATGCAGTGCAATTGGATTTGCAGAAGAACCACTTAATCATAGAATCATTCAGGTTGGAAAAGACCTCTAAGATCATGAAGTCCAGCTATCAATGCATCACCACCTCTAAACTATGTCCCTCAGTGCCACATCTACACGTCTCTTGAATAATTCTAGGGAAAGTGATTCGATCACTTCACTAAGCAGCCTGTTCCAATGCTTCATAACACCCTCTGTGAAGAAATTTTTCCTAATATACAACCCAAATCTCCTCTGGCACAACTTGAGGCAATTACCTCTCTTCTTATCACTAGTTACCTGGAAAAATAGGCCACCAATCACCTCACTAAATCTCCCTTTCATCCAATTGTAGAGAGTAATATGCTTCTCCAGATTAAACAATCCCAGTTTTCTCAACTGCTCCTCCTAAGACATATGCCCTAGATCCTTCACCAGCTTAATTAGACTTCTTTGGACATGCCTTAGTGTCTCGGTGTCTCGATATTTCTCTTGGAGTGAGAGGCCTGAAGCTGAACAGAAATGCAGCCTTAGCAGCACCAAGTAAAAGAGGACAATCATTTTCTTAGTCCTGCTGGCTACACCTTTTTTTGGTACAAGCCAGGATGCCACTGGCCTTGTATACCTGGGCACACTGCTGGCTCATGTTCAGTTCATGGCTGTCAACTAACATCCCCACATTTCCTCCATGCAGCTTTCCAGCCACTCTGCCCCAAGCATTGATGGGGTTGTTGTGACTGAAGTGCGTGACCCGACACTTGGGAGTGTTGAACTTCATACAATTGGCTTCGGCCCATTGATCCAGCCTATCCAGATCCTTCTGTACAGCCTTCATACTCTCGAGCAGATCAACACTTCCTCCAAACTTGGTGTCATCTGCAAACTTACAGAGAGTACATTCAATCCCCTCTTCCAGATCATCAATAAAGATATTAAATAGGACTGGCCCCAGTACTGACCTTTGAGAATCATAGAATCATAGAATGACCTGGACTGAAAAGGACCATAATGATAACCTAGTTTCAGCCCCCCTGCCATGGGCAAGGTAGTCAGTTAGTAGTCCAAGCTGGAGGCCTCAGGCCTGAATGCAGTACTCCAGGTGGGGCCTCACAAGAGCTGAGTAGAGGAGAGTTGAAGAGGGGATAGTGTCCACCCTCAGCAAGTATGCCCATGATACAAAGCTGGGAGGATTGGCTGACACACCTTGAAGGCTGTTCTGCCATCAGCAAAACCTGGACAGGCTGGAGAGCTGGGCAGCAAGAAACAAAAAGCAAGTGTAGAGTCTCGCACCTGGAAAGGAATAACCACAAGCATCAGTATGGGTTGGGACATGACCTGCTGGAGAGGGGCTCTTGGAGAAGGACCTGGGGGTCCTGGTGGACAACAGGTTGGCCATGAACCAAAAGTGTGCTCCGGTGGCAAGAAGGCCAATGGGATCCTGAGATGCATTAAAAGGAGCGTGGCCAGCAGGTCAAGGCAGGTGATCCTTCCCCTATACTCTGTCCTGGTCAGGCCTCACCTGGAGTACTGTATCCAGTTCTGGGCTCCCTGGTATAAAAAAAGACAGGGATCTCCTGGAGAGATACCAGTGGAGGGCCACAAAGATGATAAAAGTCCTGGAGCATCTCACCTATGAGGAAAGGCTGATTGAACTGGGTCTGTTCAGCCTTGAGAAAAGAAGACTCAAAGGGGATCTTACTAATGTTTATAAATATCTTAAGTATGGGAGTCAAGAAGACATGGCCAACCTCTTTTAAGTGGTCTGTGGGGACAGGACAAGAGGAAACGGCCATGGACTGGAACATAGGAAGTTCCGCACCAATATGTGAACTAACTGCTTCACAGTGAGGGTGACGGAACACTGGAACAGGCTGCCCTGGGAGGTTTTGGATTCTCCTTCTCTGGAGATATTCAAGCCCTGTCTGGATGCCTACCACTGCAGCCTGCTGTAGGAGGCCTGCTTTGCAGGGGAGCTGATGGTCTCTGGAGGTCCCTTTCAACCCCTACAGTTCTTTGATTCCGTGATCTGGATTTAACTCCATTTACCACCACTCCCTGTGCCTGGACTCCTAGTCAATTTTTTACCCAGTGAAGATTACACCTGTTTACACAATGGGCTACTAGCTTCTCCAGGAAAACACTGTGGGAGATAGTGTCAAAGGCTTTACTAAAATCTAAATAAGCTACATCCACAGACTTTCCCTCATCCAGTAGGTAAGGAAAGATACCTGGAGATACTGGAGATGAGGTTGGTCAGGCCAGACCTGCCTTTCATGGACAGATGCTGGCCAGATCTGAAATGAAATTCCTTTAATCTATTTATGCTGTGAACTGTGTAAATTCCAGTTCTACTGGAATTTGATCACACATATAAAATGAAAGAGTGGTGATTTTAAAAAAAATGCATTTGACTTTTGCTACCCTCTCCTTCTACTGAGACCAGCTGTGTGATTCTCTTTAGAATCATAGAATAGGGTTGGGTTGGAAGAGACCTTAAAGATCAAATTCTAGCCCTCCTTCCACAAAAAAGGATACATTCAACTAGATCAGCCCCATGCAACTTGGCCTTCAAGGCCTCCAGTGATGGGGCATCCACAGCTATTCTGGGCAATCTCTTCCAGTGTCTCATCAACATAATCATGAAAAATTTATTCTTTATATCTAATGCAAATCTACTCACTTTCAGTTTAAATCCTTTATACGTTGTCCTACCACTACATATTTTTGCAAAAAGTCTTTCTTCATCTTTCTTATAAGCTCTGTCTTATGATGAGAGAGTTAAGAGCAGGCTGTGCACTTCAGAGGATTCTCCTTGTTAGGTCACGTGCCAGAGAAAATATACTAATACATCTCTCATTTTAAAAGCAGAAGTTGTTTCTTCTAAGCAGCACTCAGTGGTGCCATAGCTAGATTTTGTTTTGGATCTAGAAGAAAAAAGCCTTGGTCCCAAAGCTAACATGAAGATTTACATTGAATGTAGAATTACTATACTTCTGCAAGTGCATAGCTACTTCCATCTCACACACACTGTGTATGTACTCTCAGCATGCATTCTTGGATTCTTGGATTACATAATCATATACACAGGTATATGACATTACTCTTCAGAGTATCTTCCCTAAGAAAGATTCATTCACCCAGGAAACCACTCAGTGCCAACAGTGATAAAGAAACATACGCATTCTCCTATTTTCAGTAAAGGTCAGCTGCAGTGAAATAGGAATCATGTAAGATTCATACCATTCATCAGAAAAGAGAAGGTGGGTGAGGTCTCTACAGGGAAATGGGTTCAATTGGGTATTCTTAAAAGCATTTCAAAGTGGCAGGATCAGAAAGGGTTAGGTAAGTTATTAATCTCAGTTCAAAGAACATGCGAGTAAACTCCCTGGTGCACAGAGAATTAGATTGAATCCTTATGAAACTGCTAACCTGTTGGCTCTGAATATTACAGAGGAATTAAAAACAGGAGGAAAATAAGTAGAATAAATATACTTTTTCCTATATAGTAATAGTTTCTTGCCAGCTGACTGATTTTTTTTTTTTTTCATTTTCATTTCAAACGCAGAATATGAGGGGCTTGGTTTTCCCTTTCTGGTTTTCTGTTGGTAGTAATTTTTATCCATTTTGCTGAAATACTTTCCTCTGCATCTGCAAGAACAAGCAATGCCACTCAGGAAACTCTACTAATTATTTATTGTGGACAAACCCATACAGAAGCTTTCTACATCTGGGTGGTCAATTTAATATTACACAGTGAGTTCAAATGGACTGGAAACAAAACAGCAGAAGGAAGATAAAGTAGTGACCAAGAAAATTTAGACATTCTTAAAGCAAAGTAACTTATTTTGTTAAATACAAATGTATTTATTTATTAGTCTGAGCTCTCAAGTGTATCAAGAAAACATTTCATAATTATTTTAGGCTTGAACAGGTCAGATTTCTCAGGACACAGAAGTAATTCTTGGTCATGTCAATACATTTGTAAGTGTAGTCAAGAACAAGTTTTTGTAAAATATTGTTAAATACCATTAATATAATAAAACAGAAAGTAAACAAAGAAAGGATATAAAAGAAGAATGCAAAAAAAAATCATACGCTAGAGAAAAATTGATTTAAGGACTTAAGTGCTGAGGGCCAAAGTTGTAAATGAAGACAATATTTTTTAAATATTATAGTCTGCAGAAATTAGGTATATTATGCACTGTAACATCAAATTCTCTAGTATGAATCATTAAACTGAAGAATTATAAATACTTAATATGGAGTAATATCAACTACAACAAATTAGAGATCATATCAATAGGAAGGTAGGGAAGAAAACAAAGTGAATCTGTAAAAAATGTAAAGTCAATACATTTTACTTAAACAATAATTAGCTTTTAAATTGATATTTCCAGGAGCAAAATTGATTTAATTGTAGTCTTAATTATAGAATGGCAAAATGTCTGACCGTCTTTGCTGTGCTATATACAACCACTTAGCATGTCTCTTAGCTTGTAATTTCTAACTTTTTATCACGTCCCCTGAGGAAATACTGTAACAGCTGAATTTGTTAAGCCTGGCCAGAAGAAGGCTTAGAGGACTCTTACTTTAACTGTTTAACGGGTATTTAGACCACAGACAGAGGCAGTTATGCAGTTATTTGATTGTTTATTTATTGTAGAATAGCATAGCAAAAGACAACAGACAAAAGTTTCAGCAAAGAAAATTCCTGTCAAACACATGGAAAAGTTTCCTTATCCTGAAAGTGGTCAAAAACTTGAGCAGACCGCTCAGAGATCCATGTACTTCAAAATATTCAACAGCTCACTCGACAAGGTCTGGAGTAGTCTAATATCAATTAAAAGCCGACTATTCCTTCAGCAGGAGATTTGACTAGATAGTCTCCAGTGCTCATCTAAATTAACTGTATTTAAAATCTAAGATCTAAATTATTGTGTGATTTGACTATTTGAGTACAGCCTAAAAGGCATACAGAAACAATCAGTTGTCTAAAATTCAAGTTCTCCCTTAATTGCTCTATCTCTGAGCTGAAGAATATTTTCTTTCTTTCTTGTACATGAGAGTTGGAAAATAACCTGTTTGAAGCTTTGTAATAAGTCATTTATCCTGTCTGAAAAATATATCTTAAGAACTGTCAGCTCTGTGAACATACAAGGCCAGAGAGAAAGGGGTTCATTATCACTGTTCATGTATCTCAAGTGCAAAAATTCTTGTCTGAGCTACCCACCAAGATTCTTTAAAGAAATTAGAAATTAAAAGGAGTTTTTAATTTCTAATTAGTGAGCAGTTCATCTGGTCTATTTCAGATATGTCAAAAGAAATGAATGATACTTTGAAATGGACTACTTTTCTGTCATTGACCTAAAAATACAAGTAGCTAGCTCAGTGATAAGTGTACTCTGTAAAGATTCAAGTGAAATTAGTCCCATCCTAACAACCTTGTAAAAGGAGTTCATATTTTTGTGGTCCTTTGTTGGTTATTGTTCTCAGGTTGGTTCAGTACCAGGTAACATTACCATGTATTTCACAGCTTGGGACTTGGGATCGGAAGAGATATAACTGCCACATTCTGTTAAAATTTTTTATAGATAACATAATCAAGTTGAAGAAATGTTTGAAGTCTTCTTTAAAAACCTTGAGTAAGTTTCTGAATCGCAGACTGAACTTATGGATTATTTTCACCTCCCAGTCATCTTCTGGAGTAGCAACATTATGGAACACAAACTATCCTGAATGTTTCTGGAGAGCATTGAGGTAACTTGGTAAAGTCACAGCTGCTATTCACTGGCAAGAAAGAATTGATTAGGATGACAAAATCAGTGTAATTAGGGCTGTAGAGATATTAAGTATGGGACATAACAATCTTAATGTGTGCAAAGAGAGTAAGAGAGCAGACAGCAAAATTCAGGAAAGAAGATTTTGACTAATTCAGGAAACTGATAGTTAGCAGCTCAATGACAGGCTGCTAAGAACTTGGAAAAAAAACTGACAAACTTTGTCCTGCAAGGATGGTCCACTCCATTACTTGGGAAGACAAGCAGACATTTCAAGTGACTGGCTTGGTTAAGGTGGGAACATTGGCTGAAACTCCGAAGTAGACAGAGAGGAAACAGGGAAAGACTGCTCAGGGGGAATCTAGAAATCTTGCTTAAGCATATAAGGAATGATATCGGAAAAGCTGAAGCTTAACAGGAGTTGAACTTCAAAGATTAAAAGACTTGAGCAACATGATTGACATTTGTAACATCAGTACTTTCATCTACTGATAAAATATAAAATTTGAAATTAGCTCAGCTTTACTCTCCAAATTTCTTTAGATAAATTTTCCTGTTTCTTCACTCTGCTTGGCTATAGTCTAGGGAGACAAAATGGTTTTAGAAAAATCCATTTTTTTAATCAAAACAAATTATATCTGCCATATTTTCCATACATTGCTTAATAAGCTCACCAACAGTACATTCTTTGGATTCTTTTGCAATCAGATTTCCCACCACGTAACAAGCTTTTATAATAGAATCCATTTGAGCTGTAACTTTCTAAAAAACATTTTGTTGAGTTGGCAGATATTTTTTTATTTTGCTCTTTTGTCTTCAAAAACCATTCTTAGATATGCCTTGAATTTGGCAGCATGCTTTCAAATACAATGCTTTTTTTCAAACTGTAATCCTTGAAAATAGACACAATTTCCTTACAAATTAAGCATAGTTCCATATTATTTGTCTCAATAAAAAAGTACTCATTTGTTCATTTTTATTGAACATTCTTCCTTCATCTTTCAATTTTTGCTTTGTTTTTGAGTTTTTTTTTTATACTTTTGATGCAACATCAGTTAGGTTGAAATATTATTGGTAATCACTGTATTTGATTCAGCAAGAGGCCCAAGCTCATGAAATGTGTAATGAACACGTTTAAATTTGACTGAGTATGTGTGGGAGGTAGAAGAGGTGGAGTTTACACTGCACTGTGCCCTCCCCTTGTACTGGTTTCAGATCAGACAGTGTTAATAGCACACAGATGGTTTGTTTTTTGCTGAGTGATGGGTACATGCCTGGGTATGATTTGGGCTGCTCGGTGGTGAGGAGCTGCAGTTATGATGGCACTGTGGCATGGGGCGGGACACATTACTGGCTGTCACAGGCCACATGCAGCCCCTGAAGTGCAGGTTGTACAAAACTGTATTAGGAGGTCCAGTGCCTTTCAGCCGGGAGTCTTTTCTGGTTTCTAACTATTAGGAAAAGTAATGAGCATTTGATGGCTGTTTGGAAGCTTAGATAAACTTTAACATACCAAGTGTAATGGTATCCCTGTCTTAACATGTTCTGAAATACAGAGGTTCTTGTCATTTTGTCACTAACGTAATGGTACAGAATTATGGGTATGACTGGTTTGCATAGTGTACTGGTTTGCATAGTATAATGGTGAGCAATGGTAAGAATGATGCTAGCCTTTCCACAGTCATCACAGATAAAATATAAGAGTTCTTCACTCGGTAGATTTGTGTTTTGTCATTGTGTTTTGCTGTTCTGTCACTGTTTTTTTCCTACTCTGGAAATGCTGTAACCTATTGATTCATTGGACGATGAACTAGCTTTAGACATCAGAATATATAGTAGTAAAGAAATATGCTTTGTTCAGTACACTTATTAATAGTTTCTGGATGTGTTACAGATGACCAAATAAGAACTGTGACCTTAGAAGAAGTGGTATCAGTTTTATACACACTGTATTTTGGACTGCAAAGTTATACAACAAACAGAGAATGAATATCGTGGCACTAGAAAGAAAATGGAACTGTGACAGAAAAACAGGCAGACGCAGAAATGAAAAGCTGAAAAACTCTATCTCGTGCAATGTTCAGAATTTGGATTAACTGTCACTTGTTATGAGAATAGGGATTCAATTCCTTTAAAGCAGTGATGAAAAAGGAAACAGACAAGCATCAGGCAGAAACTCAGAAACACAGTGCTTTTTTCCTTATTTAAGTAGCATTATTACATAAGTTCTGAAAGAAACAAACAACATCTTCTAGAATTCCTTACAAGAGTACATAGGATGTTTTCTCACACCTACAACATTATCAAGTACCTTCATTATTTCTTATCTACCCAGTCATCATAAAACTGTAACACCATCATGAAGATGATCTTGTTCTTCAATGCCTTTTAACAAATCAAATCTCTGAGAACAGGGAGAGAATTATTTTCTCAGTGTAGTATCATAATACTGACAATTGTACTACTGAATCTGATACTCATGTTCTACTACTAGAAGAAATTATTTTCTGTGCTTAGATTACGTCTATTATAATTTCTGTCATTTTTAGGTTAATTTAATTGGACTCGAACATAATTTTTGGGAAAAAAAGCATTAAAATAAATTTGTCATTATCTGGAATTCATATAAGACTGCATCAACATAATATGCTGAGTTTTCACAAGATTAACAAACTCTTAGTCAGTTTAATAAAATGTTATTACGCATTTTACATATGGAACATAAGATTCTCATCCATGTGACATGACAAAGAGACAGAAGGTCAAATCCTGGTCACATTTGTCTTTCTATAAACTATAATTTCCCTAAGTCAAAACAAAACCAGAGCTATTCTGATATATTTTATTCTGTTTAGGTTTTTTCATTTGTTTTAAATAGCTTGTGGCTATTTCATAGTTTCTTCAACCCTACATTAAACTTTTCTTATGTAATAAACGTTTTGAGATATTATCAAAGATAAAATATTTTAAATAGCTCAGGGATTATCAAAGAAGTCACATTACATATTTTGATTAAAAGACATTTCATCACACATTTTCTTTCTTGGCATCATTTCATGACAAGCAGTTGCATTCTAGAATTATTTATGGATTTGAGTATGTCCAGGTAAAAATTAGTGATCTGGAAATAAAATTCTAGTTTTGACTGTGGGTTTCCTGGCTCATCTGTAATTTCACCTTTGCACTGGGAACGCAAATATAAATGTAAATATATATATATATAGAAAATAAATTCATCTCATATCTACGCAGTATTAGTATCAGTGATCTCTTGTAGCAACCACATAGATATTTTTTTATTCTTTATATTTACTGCTTCACAGCTAAAGAGGATCAGATTAGGAACTGGGAACAAACCTCAGAAAAGTTCATGCAATGTCTTCAGCTGTGTGACCATTTAATCTTTTCCAATTGTGTTTTCTTCACTGCTAAGAAAAGTCTAGGGTCATATTGGAGCCACTCTGACTTTATTTTAGCCTTAAAACTCAAAGGAGATTTCTTAAACATTGAAACTAAATGTACTGGGACTGTTTGAGCTGGAATTAGCCTTTTTCATAGCAATCTGTATGGCAGTGTTTTAAATTTGTGGCCACAATAACACACCAGTGCTGTAGCTTCTAGTATTTGCACAGTGTCAGAGCCTTCACTGTTTCTCACGTGGTTGCTCCAGTGAACAGACAAGGGCTGAGCAAAAGTTTGGGAGAAGGTGCAGATGACTTAAACTGACCAAATCAATTTTGCACACTATATATCATCATGAACTGCAATAAAAACAGGGGGGAGTTTCTCCAAAGTCATTACTTGGAGTCATTAGTAGTCAGCAGTTAGAGATTGGCTGGGCATCAGTCTACTGTTGGCTTTTGCATCACTTTTTTTCCTCTTCTTTTCTTCTTAAACTGTTTTTGTCTTAATTCATTAGAATTTGTGTTTGCTTGTTGTATGCTCATTTGGTTGGTTGGTTTTGTTGCTATTACTCTTCTGATTCTCTCTCCTATCCCACTGTGGGGGATTGAGCAAGGGGAGCAAGGGGCTGAGTGAGGTCTTACACGTCAGCTAGAGCTAACCTTGAGGTTGATCGCAGCTAATTTTCAAGGACATCTGGAGTAGCTATCAGCAGAGAATAAATGCTTTGAGTGAAAAACAAACAGCACAGTCTGCACCTGCAAATAATCTTGGCTTCTGATGGACATATAGCTGCCAAGATTTCCAGTGAAATCCCCACTTTCTTTGTAGGGAATCACAGGATTTTTTTTTTTTTTTTCTCCAAGAGTAAGCCCTTAAGAGGAATCTATGTGAGGCAAAGGCTGTAACAAGGACAAGTCATGAAATGATTTGTGATACTACACATCATAAAATCACAGCTAAAAATCTCTGCACTGCTAAGTGCACAAGAAATATGGTAGTGAGAAAAGATCTACTAACAATGTGTGACAGAAAGAAAACCCTACATTTTGTTTAATATAGCTTTAGTATAGCTTTAAATCTGTGTTTACATACCAAGAAGCAGCTTTACAGTTACTGACATTCTAGGCATTATTGTGAGTAAGAAATATTTGGGAAATATTTAAATTCTTTACTAAGTCTTGACATATTATATATGAATAATATTAATAGTAAGTGGTGTCTGGCTCCTAGCAGATTTCTCATGCTAGAGAAATACTCAGCTGGCTTAGATGGAAATTCTTCATATTCCATTAAGGAGTTTTAAAGACCTCAGATAATTATCAAACCTTAGTTTCTCTGTAAATTACAAATGAACCAACATCTTCTGGGTTTTCTAGATCCCTTCTCCCAGTAATGTGTAAGTGAAAGCAAATAACTTTCTCTCTTATTTCTCTGTTTTTTTTTTGTTTTTTTTTTTGTTTTAATTTGCAGAATTAACAGACAGCCTGAATAGTGAAACACATAAATGTTAATCTACAGACAGAATGATTTAAGCCATTGTTTTCAATTTGTGTTAATGTTTTTCATCTGAATTTCTACTCTTCTATGTAAGAAGAAAAGGAATTTTTTCCTATCCCAATCCCCAAAATAATTCTCTAATGAGTAAAAATGTCTAAACCCAACAACTGAGCAGATTGTCCTTTTCTTCATATTGCTTGGAATTTGATATTCTCCTAAGGCATTGACTGCAACTGCATGCAAACAATTTGTAAAATAAATGTACATTCTTGAGAATAAATCTGTAATTCTGAACAATGAATAGATTTTTTTACCCTCTCTGTGATACTTGTTGTCCTATAGCCATAGTAACTTAATGCTTTTTCATCCTCCATGCTCTCAAGAGTGAAATCAGACTGGGCACGTTTGTCACCATGACAGCAAAACACTACATGTATTTTAACCAAAGCAGATGTGGAGTGTGTAAATCTCAAGATTTTTTTAGTTTGGAGAGATTTGAGGCAGCTCACTTCACTATGAGTCCCTGCATAATAAAGAAGTGAAATATTTCCTTGCTTTTGAATTCTAAAGAAACCTGCATATTCTGTGCCTCAGGTTGTATTTCCCTTGAATGTTGGCACAAAGCTAGCTGCTGCATCTTTTCCTTTATAGCAGTCAATAAAATTCTGTTATGATAAAGTTGTTACTTAGAAGATAATGCTATTTTTTTAGGAAGCTTTGCTACAGTACAAAGGCTTTCTGCTTGTGGCAATATCATTTTAGTTCACAAAATAATCAAAGGAAAACAAAAAATATGACTTCTGAAAGCCTGAGTAGTAAGACAGTACCTCAAAATATGTACCTTAATTGTATTGCATAAATGCTGTTTAAGACCACTGTATCAGGCAAAGGAATATGGAAGAGCAGCATTTTTTTGAAATACTGTCTTTCTTCACCTGTGATGTCTCACTAAGAATAGGTGTCTCAGAAAGCATTTTCCTTCCTTAATGGTCCATCACTGTAACCCACCTTCCTTCTGGATCACAATCACTTTAGGAAAGCATATGCTAAATGTATGGCAATACACAGCAGAGGCACACAGTTATTAAATAAAATCATCTGAAACCTGTTGGGAATTGGCTGAAATTTGCTGAAATTCTGGAATTTGTTTCCCTCCGATGTACTCATTTCTCTCATACTCGAACTAATAAATTCCCATACACATCACTAGAATGAATCATAGAATCATTGAACGGCATCAGTTGAAAAGGACCTCAGAGATCATCTAGTTTCAATCCCCTGCCATGGGCAGGGTCACCAACCACTAGAACAGGCTGCCAAGAGTCACATGCAGCCTGGCCTTGAATGCTTCCAGAGATGGGGCATCCACAACCTCTCTGGGCAAGCTGACAATACAGTATGGCTTTCCTTTGCATTGCTTTCCTTCAGTTGATCTAAGAATGACTTGTTTGAAGGACTTGCTTAAATTGGGGCAGCCCACTGTCCAATTTTTATAATGCTCTTGCACTTCACTATTGTATGGTCTGTATGTGCTTTGCACAACACTACTTTGCCATCAGGAACAGCAATACCATCAGTTAGGCAATACCATACATACAGGGGACTGTCAAGGGCTGAATCCACCCGGATGTATAAAGAGAGAATTCACTCACTTTCTACAGCATTCAGAAAAACAAGACAGATCTACCCTGCATAGCAAGCTGCAGCTCTTGAAGGTGCCTGGCTGCAATTTCTATGATCTCTCCCTTTCTTTGCAGGGAAGGAATGCTGCTCTGTAGTGTTCCAGGCCGAAGGCACATTATAGCTCATTACACATTTATCTGGCAAACACCAAAGGCCTCTGTTGAATACTCCTCTAGCTTCCTTTCACTCCTTCCTCTACCACAAATATCGCAGGAAATAAAAGGATCTCATAAAATTGAGAGCAGTTTGTGGACTGAGTTTAGTAGTGATGAAGTAGGCTCTTTATTACTATTCGTTCTGTTATAAATTATCCTCAACTGCAAACAATTAGAAATGCTATAGATGGAGGACACAAAGACATTAAATCCTGCAAAACCAACATAAAATTTGTATTTAAGGGGGAAATTTAATATGAGTGACATTCTCTGTGGTTTGTACTCTATTGCCAGCATTTTTGCTTGTACAAATTGAGAATAATTTTTTTTTTTTAATTAAAGTTAGATATTATCTAGTACTGACATTATTTCAAGCAGTACTTGTTTACAAGATCTTTATTTTTATTGTTTATTGTGTAGTATTATTTTAGTGAAAAATATTTTCTAGCATGAAAAGATCTTCATAGAAAAAAATGTATTAAATGAGATCCTGGAAAATAATATGAAAAATCCAGGCAGTTTTCCTCATGCTATCTGCTGTTCCATCCACTCCCAATAATAGCTTATTAAAATTGTTAAGATGGAATAATCATATTTTCTGAGGCTGATTCACCATCAAAAAGGCAGAGAAGAGACACTTTCCCTTGTTTCTGTTACAAGTGCCTCTCACATTAAGGAGAAGGAAGAGAGACTGAAAACTTCAGCCATCACTGTGCAATAACTATGGGAAACACAAAGCTGGCAGTTACTTAAGCAGTATTCTGTTGAAATTTTTATTCCTCAGTCTTCCAAGTATGCATAGCTTTGTCCTGAGCTGAAGTGGGGCCCCTAAACATAGGCAGGCAAAGTGGCAGATGTGCTCCTTAACCAAATTTGCTTTAGAAACAAGAGAACAAGAAACAAAAATAGTTGTACATATAAGGAGTCTTATGCTTAACTACTTCTTACAAACCAACTACTTTATTCTGTGAGTATGTCAGCCTGGGTAAGCATTTACTGGAACTCTCCTCACTAAAGCAACTGGTTGCAAGGCAATTATCTCCCCTTGAGTTGAGACACCTCTCAAAGATATTCCTTGAGGTTGAGAGATCATTTACCAGCAGCACATCTCTGGTAAATGAATAATCTCACGCGTAACTGGTACTTTAGGACTTTAAGATCCTGTACTGATAATTTAGAATTAGTATTATATGCTCTGTGCATTAAATAATAAGTTGAACCTTGCCATAAAAATCTGTTAAATCTTATTCTCAGCTGGAACTGAAACCATCTTCTTCAGTGTCTGGTGGTATGGTGCTATTTTTGTTTGTTTGCTCGCTTGTTTCTAGGAAAAAACAATGTTAATAATGCACTGGTGACTATAGTTGCTACTGCTAAGTAGTATTGTACAGAGGCAAGGCCATTCTCAGCAAAGGACCCAAGGAGCTGGGAGGGAACAGAATTAGTACAGCTGACTTAAACTGGACAAAGGATTATTCCATACCATATGACATCATGTGGAAGGAGTTTTGAAGGGGTGGGTGTTCATCCTCTCCCTTTCATTGTTTAGGGGACTACTGGGCATGATTGGGGAGGTGGTGAGCAATTGCGTGTATATTACTTGTTACGTGCATTTTTATTTATGCATATTTATCATTATTATTATCCTTTTCTTTTTCTCTATCTTAGTAAATTACTCAACCTATGAGTTCTACTTTGTTTTATTTGATTCTTTCCTCCATCCCACTGGGAAGAAGGGGGTTGAGCAAACAACTGTGTGGTGCTCATGCTCAGCTAACTGCACGGTTAAACTACAAAACTCACTTTTACAATAGTTTAGTTCAATGAATCATCTTCTCTACTATTTTTGGTGATTATTCTTTAAGTAGTTTAAATCTCAGCTGTTACAGCCCCACCAGAATCCCAAGGTTGGCTCTTGCCCTCAGGCTCTGGGTGCCTCCTTCCCACAGTGAGGCATAAGGATCACATTTGACAGTGAAGGAATAAGCCATGGTTCCTTAGCCAAGGCAGTCTGGGATGGCAAGGAAGTGCCAGATGGGTATGATAGGGGATACCTAAGTGCCAGTGATGGCCCACCAGGAATGTGGTGATGTCCTCTGGGTATTCCTCAGATCTACAGCAGTGATGGTGGGGAGGTGGGTCAGGATGGAGAATGACTCTGGACTCCACTCCATGGAGTGGAGTAGGGATCCCTGGAAAATCATATTAAGCCAACTAAGGCCCATTGGTGCCCTCAAGGCCAATGGTTAACAGTTTCATTAAAATAACACTGATACTGAGCTAGAATAATATTTTTATGAATTGGACCAAGGGAAAGGAAAAAATCTTCATTTTATGATTACAAATGTCAATGGAATAGAAGCAGAAGACAATATAAATGAGGGCAAAGGCTCTTATGGCTGTGCTGTTGTCTTACTATGAATATTTCACATTCATGAGTTCCGTGAAAATTCCCTCACATTTTTTAAGTGCAAACTGACTGAGCGTTCAGGGGAGCCACTTAAATTGAAACTGTTATATAGGTCACAATGTAACCAGATAATACATTATACTTTTTTGCTTATTAATGCAGAATTTTAAACACGAAGGATCACTCTAGCTTTACTATATATAAATCTGTTCATCATGTCCGAACATCCACACAGGATAATGTTATATGCTGCCTTAAAATTCTATGTTTCAGTAACAGAAGAAAGCATTGCAAAGACTTTCTTTCATTCTCATTCCAAAATGCTTTGATGTGCTTCAAAGATAAGAGCACTTCATTATGTTCATGAAGAGTGAAAGTGTCCTACTATGACAAGAACTCTTTTAATACGATGGTTAAGTGAAGCTTAGCATTAGTTTCAAATGAATAAAAGCACTTGCTGATGTCAGGTCATGATTCATATTTACCCTCTTCAAGTCCCTTGTTCACATAAAAAATGCTTGCATCTTCTAAAAAAAGGCTGGGCTTTGTTTCATAGCATGATACAGGATTACACTGACTTGGATTTCTTGCAATAAGATGAAACATTTAAGTCATTAAGTTGACATTAGAGATAAAAGACTTCCGAGTTACTTTTCATAAGACTACCTTCTCTTTTGTGTAGAGGACAGATATTAGTGGGTCTCTTGAATCTTGCATTTTGAAGTTTCTGGGACAGCTTTTCATTGATACAAAACTTGTCAGATGGTATTCTGCTCGTTTAAACTCATATATTAGATGAATCTCTCACACAATGGGAGTAATTTTAATGGTGCAGGAGAAAAATCATAACACAGGTTTTCCCATAATAAATGGTACATAAAATCTTTGTCTCTATTTTAGCAATTTTCACACTTGAATGATAGGAAGCAAGAGAGCTTTTTTTGGACTTCAAATCATTATTTACTCATAGTCTAGCAACTCACAAGAATTCACAACAAAATTGTTGTACTATTTGCTAGGAATTATGCAAACAAACAGAAAAGTGTAATCTTAGTTCTAAACAACCCTCAGGCTAGCATTGCACACACTTTCTTTTCACATACAGTGGAACTTAAATATTTTCACATTGGCTTGTTAATATTCCCTCACACCCTGAGAACTGAATTAAACATAGACATCTTTCATTAAATGCTGTCTAAATCGTCCAAAAGTGATCCAATGATTTCTTTCTGTTTTGCTCTACTACATTTCAACAATAGTTTGAATCATCTTATTTCACCAGCAAGAAGTTTTGAATTCAGGTAGTTTTGGGGAAGTATAGAGAGGGCATTTTTGTGCTGTTCTCTTTCATTTGATACCCTTTCCTTACTTAGTGAGAGCAATTAACTGGAAAATGAGAAAGCCTTACCCCTTCCTATGCTGTGAGGTCTGAAAAGACAGTCATGTATTTTCTTGGCTCTCCTTTCCTTTTAACAATTTTCTTCTCTGCTCTACATTTCTCTGACATTCATACATCTCCTGTTGTCCCCAGAGTCCCCTGCTGACAGGGATGTGTCAAAGTCAAATCACTTAAACAGTTACCATTTCCCTTATGCACTGTTCTTTGAAGAACCACTTTGCCATATGGCAGTTATGTCATATGATCTCATCTGTTATGGTTATGTCTAAAAGCCAATTGGAAGAAAACCTGATAATACCAAAGCTGAAATTTTATGCAGTGGAACTATACCTACTGTTTTACAGAAGAGTATTTATAATGTATTATTATAACCAAATGTGGTAGATTTTCCACGACTAAGAACAAATTCAAAGCATCAAGTTATTGGTTAAACTTAGATATTTCCATACATCGTAGTACTTGAAATTCCATACTAAATAGAAATGAGGGTAAAATATGAGGCAAATAAGGTCAAAATTAATCATTTGCTTGTATTCAGACTAAGCAAGCAAGTTCAAAAATTTAAAATACTTTAAAAATTAATAAATAGAAATCTTAAGCTATTTCAAAATAAGATTTTATGATTTGACATCTTTATCCTTTTTACCATTTAATCCTTAGAATTTTTCCAAGTTTCTACTTTCTGAAATCATGTGAACTTGAAAAAGTGCATTTTGACATGTTATACACAGTAAATAATCCTCTCTTGTGCTATAGATAGTACACTTAAGCCTGTAGTGGCTGTCTGGATTTAGGAACTCATGCTTTATATGCATCTACCGTTGTGTTTAAGATGTGTTTCACATAGATTTGTAGGAATGTGACAAATTCTTACCTCTTAAAAGTAAAACAGTGTAGAATAAATATGAGATACTTAAAATATGGGATTATTATCTGTCAGGTCAACATGGATGAATTTGAATCAGATACTGAAGGAGCTCCCTCTTTATTTGCTGCTGTTTTTTATTTACATCCACATTTGAAATAGCATTTCAAAGACCTTTCGCTACAGTGTAAAGAATATGCAGCCTATGAAAACAAATACATATTTTAACTGTAGGCTCCACATTGTTATTCCAAGACTTTGCTAGATTTTTGGAATTCCAATTCCAGGCACACCATTCAAAAGCTAGACTGTGTTGCCAAGAGGTCAGAGTTTGAAAAGAGAATAAAAAAAGTTACTGGAAGACCTGTGAATGACCACTGATCTTTTTTCTCCAAGGCTACCAAGACATAATGCCTACTAAGATAGAAAAATATGCATATATAGCTGTTTAAAATATTCATCACATGCAGATCAGATCAATGTTATATAGCTGCATTTTAGATGATAAATGTTTTATAAATATGTTCATGAGCATAAATCAGAAATGAAGTAATGACTTCTGAATGTGTAATTAATATGTCTCCTGCTGATTCAATATCTGCTGTCTAAACAGTTTGGATCTTCCTTGTGCCAAATACATGCTTTGTGTGTGAAAAAGTCTGTTGCACCAGAGAAAGAAATAAAAACAGACATTAAGTTGGATTTATGTGTATTTCAGGGAAATTACACTGATAAATTCTGAAATGATCAAGAAACATTTAGCCCATTCAAATAATTGAAAAGTTCCGTATTCTCCATTAAAAGGGCTCAGGAGAATTTTGTCTCAAGCATACTAAGGTTTTAGGGCCCCAAATATCATCAAAATGGAAAAAGCCTGGAGATCCGAATGCTTTTGTAGCTCTTGTTAGTTGTCTCTTTGGATCCATAAACTCTTTGAATGATCTTCAATTCACCTTGAAGTGCTCTGCATGTAATTATCTATTTATGCATCTTCTGAAATTCTGAGTGGTAGTGTTAGATGACCCATATGCTCAATGAAACACATCCTCGACAACTTCTGTTCTCTTACATTTGAAAATATTGTTGGGAGAAATTGCAGGATGAAATTTCCAGCCTTCAGTGCAAGGTCAAAAGAAATGGAGAGCAGTTGCACTGGGATAGCCTGTTCTGGCCTTGGTCCATGGAAAAAAACATGTGCTATAATGTCAGTAAGCAAAGCTCTTAGCTAGCTTTCTCAAGCAGCGCTCAGGGACTTTGAGCATGACAAAGTCCCAGAATGAGCTGTCTGCTTAATTAATGCTATAGACTAGAATAGAAGATGTATTTCCTATTTGGTTTTAATTAGGGCAAGTTTGGAATTATAAATGTATTTACATTCAAGGTAATCAAATTATTAGCTTGATTAACTATCTAAATACTATCAAAATCTTCTGTCATTTCCAGTTTCTGCCATTTATTGTAGTTGTGTATAAAAATTAATTCACCTTCAATTTTATTCATCCTGGATGTTTGATAGTCTAACTCTTAAAAATTTCAGCAAAAGTTGGGCTTCACATAGCATTGAACTGCCACAACTACTGCTAGGGTTGGGAACGAGGGAAGAGAGGGGAAGCTTTCTTCCATGAGTCACAGGGAACTGAGCAATAGAACTACCATCCTCATTTCAATCTGGAATTAGGTGATTATCCTTTTGGAGTATCACACCTAAATTCCTCCTCTAAGGGGCTTACTGTCTAAATTTGTGTTTGATTCACTTCATTAATCCAGCCTGACTTGAATACAACTCCATTTATTTTAATATCTTTATAGCAACACAAAATAGAGAAGACTAGATATGAAGTAAGAAGTATACATGTAGCATGAAATGAATCACTGAAGAAATATGCAGTCTGCAGAACAGACATAGTAAATACAGTTTTTTTTTTCTTATTTTCTTATTTAAAGAATATTTTATTAAGAAGTTTGACAATTTACACCTTAGCTAAAATTGTAAATGCTTACAGAAAATAAAATTATTTCATCTGCAATGATGATTAGAATATACTGTATAGTATATAAATAATAAGACGCATAATGAATTATGTGAATAAATACAAATATGTAAGCCAACTAAATTAAGGTACAATTACAGATAAGCTATAACATATATGTATACTGATAAATGTGACATTATTGTACAAGTACAGTAACTTGGCACTGCTGTAAGTTACAGAAAGATCTTTAAAGATCAAAAGCACTAGTGTTGAAATGATGGTAATAAGAGCAAAAGTCAAATGTATTAGCAACACTTCTGGGATACTTGGTAAGAGTCTAAATGTCCAATTTCAGGAAGTAATATATTGCTACAACATTAAAAGAAATAATTCAGAGGCAGTTAATGGTTTTATATAGAAGATCTTGAGGTGAAGTAAAGACATGAGGACTGAGAAAACCTAGATTTGTGTTGGCTTTTTTTTTTTTTTTGTTAATTTGTACAGGGTTTATGAAAAAAAAAATACTTTTAGTTGTCAGAAAGATCTTTTAAAATAAAATCGAGTATTAACATCCTTATTTTTTTCTGAACACAGATCTAATGTCCTTACCACAGTAATAGGTATGCCATAACAACCAGCAGTTAAAAAGGAATAAAATGTCATTGTTGTTAGATTACTTAGTAATTTCAGCTGTTATTTCAATGATTTCCAATTAACTATTACTATTCCTTCCCATGATGTATGATGTAAATGTCCACAATCAATTCAGATTACAGCAATTATATATTCATTGTAAAATATGAAATTTATTCCTCAATAGAAAGTATATTCTAAAAATGCTATTGTAAGCTGTGAGATTGTGAGACATATATATATAAATATATAATATAGAAATATAAATAAATAAATAAATAAATAAATAAATAAATAAATAAAGATCTGAAATAGATATATTATATATAGATAGATATAGATATAGATAGATATAGATATAGATATATAGATATATCTATTTCAGATCTTTAATGATTATTCTTTGGACATTAAAATTCTTCTGACATTTCTGTGAATATATAAATATGTATACTGTGTACCAGGCATGTCCAACCCACAAACCAGAGGGCTGCATATGGCCAGGACAGCCAGTAACGCTGTAGTAATGCACAAGATCTAATAATACACAATATCATAAACTTACAACTATATTATGTGATATTTAGGAACATTTTTCATTTTGAGATGACTGCACTCAAGTGTGGACTGCATAGGTGACAATGGAATGCTGCGAAGGGGAGAGCACTGTGCAGTATTAGCTTCACCTCTCACGCCCACACACTCAGTTAAATTGAATAGCACCTTGCCTGAGTCCTAGCTCTGCCCTGTCTCCTTCCCTGCACCGTACGGCTGTGGCAGTTCTTCCTAGAGGCCCAGCCCTTGTTGTGCACCCATCACACAGCAACAACCAGACCATCTGTGTGCTATTAACACTGTCTCAGCTGAAACCAGGACAAGGGGAGGATAAGGCACAGTGCTGACTCCTGCATCTCCCACCTTCCACGCACACTCATTTGAATTTAAATATGCGTGCATTACATGTTGTGTGCACCTCTGTCACTTACTGAGTAAAACACAATGACTACCGATAATAATATTTCAACCTAACTAAAGTCGTCTCAAAAGACAACAGAACTCAAAAAAAGCTAAAAATTGTGAAATAAGAGTGGTCGGTGAAAAATGGAGAGACTTTTTTTTGTTGAGACGAATAATATGGTGCTATGCTTAATTTATAAGGAAATCATGTCAGTTTTCAAAGATTCTAATTTGAAAAGACGATATTTCAATATGATACCTTCACGAGGATAGAATTGAAAACAAATCCCAAAATTTTACAATTATTTGTAAAAATTAGAAAAAATATAAGTAGCCCGTAGACTTAAATGAGAGGAGAATGTTAATTTACAAGAAATATTTAAAAGAGGATGTAGAAGATATAATAAGCTGTAATTATTGAAAGCAGCACGGGATTTGATCAAGGACAGTTATCAGAAGTCTCACAAGAAAGCCCTGTTGGTGGTAGTTCTGGGAGTCTCTTTGAGGACAGTACATGATAATTCACTCAGTAATAAACTTCCAGCAAGAAGCTGTTCTGTTTATTCTTAATCACAACTTTTATCATATGGAATTCATTAAATTTATTCATTAAGCTTAAATGTATCCTTTTTGAGGGAAACGTACCTGAGCACAAGCTTCTATTAAGAAGGAAAATATGTTCACTTGTAACTTACAACTCACCCTTGAATGTGAAACTGTGTATGAAGAGGTGACATCATTGATTTATGTCACTTACTAAATGCTTCTAAAGTGCCCCCAAACTTCTGTCTTATTACTAATATGTTCAGTGTTTCCATTTCCGTTCTAAAGAGTTGATACACAGGCAATTGGAAAGATTTCAACATCTGTGTGTGAGATTACTGAATGATATGCTGTCTGATTATTATGTTGGTTTTTTTTTTTGTTTGTTTTAATAATTACTTTATTTTTATTACAATAGAAGTAATGAGTCAAAAAGACAATCCCTTCCCTCTCTACACCCTCTTGCATTCTCTAGAATACTCTTGCATTCTATTGTAAACCTTGATATCCTTTAGCAGCTTTAAATAAGGATAATATTGTAGTTGCAAATACATGCCACCTACAGAATGCAAAGTTATATTAGTATATTAGTCTTAATTAGTATATTAGTCTTCCAACCTAAGCACTGAAAAAAAATTCTACTGCTATTTATTTATAACTGTCCACCACCTTGATATTATTATATATGGTAAGTGCTATATATATCTGTTATTCTCTATGTGCCTTTTATTGCATATAAGGTGTAGTAAAATGATACATCAGGGTTTATCATCCTGCTGGTCACTTGACAGGTACTTCTGTTCAAGATATATGTCACGAAGTAAGAAGAAAGTGTATTGAAAGAAGAAATGTACATATAAAACACTGAAACTAACAACATCTGGCAAGTTCATCAATTGAATTTTATTGCTCACATTTGCTTGAAATTAAAGTTTATTACATGAAATGTGTGGTAAAAGAATTATGTAATTTCTCACCCAATTGTTATTGGAGAACATAAGAAATGTGTTGCATCCATCACAACTGTAAAAGCCACTTAAAGTATATATGTATACCAAGTGGTTCGTCTGGTTTGTGTGTGCTAAGAAGTCGATAAAACCATGTATGAATCAAATTTTAATGCCCATCTACACTAGATTATTTTTTAAGAAGAAAGATAGATAAAAGATTTTAAAAAATCTAATTGCATGACAGCATTATAAATCAGTAGTCCTCTTTAAATGTCTGTAATCTTGTGGACAGGAATTGATAGAAATATTACAAATCTGGTATTATGTTCATATATCTTTTTGAAAAAGGGAAAATGAATGCAAAAAGTGATTAGTAAAAGAAAGATAGAGGCACTTCTTGAAGGGTAATATGAAGAGTTATAAAAGCTTTTTTGAAAGACAATCCCTCAGAAGTAAAAGTTCAGAACAGCCCTGTCATCTAATTTGGCAAACCAGCAACTTCTTTTGCAGCAGTGGCATTCACACCATCACTTAGAAATATAATAGAAATTCTCTTAAAACATGGATGCTTTTCCTTTAAATTTAGCAGTTGTCATCATCATACTTTTTTTCTCCTGTCTTGAATGTTCACAGATGTAGAAATCTCTCTCATTCTGTATCTAAATCATCTGAGCCTTCCAAGGAATGAAGAAGCCTTTACTTCTTCCAGAATCATTCATTCATTGCACTTCATAATGGACCATATTTCAACATACAAAATTAACAATTGAGTAAAATATAATGTCATGAAGATTCAGAAATAACTGTAATGGAACAAAACAAAAACTTTTTCTCTTTCAGTTTTGGAGATTTTGTTCAAAGACAAAATCTCTTGATTTGATTTTTGACAAAATCAAAAAAGTTTAAAAAACTGCTTTCCATTACATAATCTTTTATAGAGGATGTGTGTTCAATGCATCCTTTAATCAACATAGTGAATATGCATGCAAAATAAAATCCACCATGGCAGAAGTAATCCTTTATGAAATTGTAGAAATTATTCATTTCTCAATGAGAGCCAGCCTAACCTATTTTATTCCATTAATGTCTTGAGCAAAAAGTCTGGAAATTAGAATTTTAGATGTCTAACTATTTCTGTAGACATCTAACTTTTTCATCCTTTTCAAAAATTTTTGTCCACCAGTGCTCAGACACTTTTAAGAGAAGCACAGTTGGCTGTTTGAGAAGGGATTCAGCATTATTGCTTATACTCTTTTTTTATGCAACCATTCTTTATTTCAGACAGAAGCTTTTAGCTGAGTTAAACTTACTGTCTTTTTACAGAATTGTATTAATTTGCTGAGTTGTCTCATATGATTGGAGAAATTTGCTGTTTTAGAAAACACACAATTGGCTGTGACTATGGACTTTAATTAGAACAAAAAGTAACCACTGTTTGTATGTGTAAGAAGATAGTATTATTATTAATGATATCATCAAATAGAGCTATTATATTCTTATTAATAAATTTGAAGCTTCCCAAGCATTTATATGCTAAAAATATATATATTTATATCAGGATTGTTTTAATCAAGATAAGAAAATGGCCATAAATGTGTTATGAGTACAAAGGGCAAAGCAGAAATTTGAATTCATGCTTTCTGTAATATATACAGAGTCCTTTAGCTATTTTGGAAAATGTTGGAATTATTTTAGAGAAAGAAGTTTTACCTGTGTAAAAGAATAAAAGGTTACTGAATCAGAGTAGCAGTGAGTCCAAGACCATAATTAAAGTATTAAACAGTTAAATGAATAAAAAATTATTTGTAGTCAGAAATACATTTTCCATACAGGGAAATACTGCTGAAAACAGAATTACATGAACTAACCTTAATTTGTACGTTGCATGGTTATATAAAACAGACATATTTAATTTCAAAAACACTGTTAAGAATAAAGAAATAGTATATCATTTTCCTGATTAAATGTATCTTATGAGAGAATGATGTACAGTAGAATTAAATAAGTTCATTTCCTAACATTGCATTTCTCACCATATCCAATCATCCCATTTGTCTTTGCTGTCTCACAGGTGGAAGTATTTATGATCCCCTATTTGCTTGTAATTATCTGACATGCTATTCGTTCTTTTTTGATTTATTGCCAGAATGTTTTTCTGAGTATGACTCAATTTTATTTTTGTGTTAGAATGAGCACAAACATGCAACACTTCAAATTGTAACATTTGTGTTCTAAAATAGTTCATGAGCTGTCCATTTCTGTCTAAAAAGATATATGAAATTATTTTTTATATTCTTCCCATTAAAAAGCTTCCTACATCTACAATCTTATTTTTAGATTAATAGAGGGGTAGTTTGACTTAGTTTAATTGCAGAGGGAAATCTCATTATACAGTGAGAAAATGAGCATTCCTGATATTAAAGCCAAAGGTATTAAGATATCAAATGTCTGAACAGTTAACATACTGACACTTTCTGAAAATCAAAGTTCAGTCAAAACTGTTCCTATTATTCTCGGTAAAAAAAAAAAAAAAGAGAAATTTTCTTTATTCAGGAACAAGCATATTATTCCACTTTTTGCGTTTTCTCAATATGAATATGACCAGTGGTTAATGAAACTGTTTGAGGAAAAATGTCAGATTTTTCTGTCTTCGTTACATTATGTAAAAGTGAAAACAGTTTGATTAATTTTTAAAAGGGATCATGTATATCTGAATGAATAATAGCACACTGAACAGGGAATTCACTGAACAGGGAATTTTTTTTCTACTTTATAAGTAAAATAGGCAATATTTATTCTCTTAAATGATTGGAGTAATTACAACTTTAAGATATGCTATATGCTCTCTAAATTTTAGTGTAATACCTTTTCTTTTTCTTTTTAATAAATTCTAGTCAATTATAGAGTGAGAAATCTGTGATTGCATGGTTTCCACCAGAAGCTTTCAAAGATTAATTTATACACAGACATGTAAACATATGTAAAGAAGATCAGCATCTATATTCATGAAGGTGATTTACACAACTGATAACTGATGCTTTTCAGCAGATACAAATAGCTGCGTCAAATTTGATAGGGAATCTGACACACAAGACTAACAATGATTCTTAAATTACAGTTAGAGTCCCATTTGCATCCATCTCAGTAACAGTTTGTGAAAGGAATATTTTCAATACATTTATTAATATGAAAAAAATATGGGACTTGTAGTTACTAGTTTTAGCAACAAAATTGATCAAAATATGGTATGGAAGGTTAAGCCTCTGCTGCCATACCATCAAAATCTACCTCTGATGTTGCAGACTAACATAGTAAAATAGGAGGCATTACTTCTGGAGCAGCCCTAATGGATATTTAATGAATTGTCTCCTCTCCTCTCTTCTTCAAAAAATTATTGTACAGGACACCTAAAAAAGATTCTAGACTAGAATTAAAAAGACATGTAGAAGTGTAAGGCATTCTTTCTTTTAGTTAATGGAATGAACGTTCATTAAATTGTCATAAAGTTACATGAAGTCCTTCAATAATGAACTTTGAATATAAATGCAGAATAATTAGTTAAAAACAGATTAAAAATAACACTAATAAGAAATAAAGGAATTTGTAAGAATCTGTTTGTAATTAATTGTGTCTTAAACCCATGAAATCGAATTTTGCTTTTACTTGATAATCTCACATATCAATGGATTTATTCATGGTTGAATTGGTTGTGAGAGAAGAAACAGCTTCATCATGTTTCTGTTATGGAATTAACATCTGACAGATGCTCTGCTGGACCAAAGAATGTGGCAGAACATTCTTTGAAACTCTTGTGGACTGTCAAGTAAATTCACATGATAGAAATTTATTGGAGATTTTTTGTTGCGTAAAACCCATTTGGATCAGAATAGGGATAAGTCCAAAAAGCATAAAGTCCACTACTGTTCAAGAAGTCAGACTAGAAAATCCGACTAGCTTCTTCTAGTCTTAAATGAAACAAATCAAATAACAGAAGTAATTAAAGCTAAGCAGAAGAAGAGATTGAGAAGTTTAGAAAAGGGGGAAGATTAGGAAATAAAACGTATGAAGAGTGTTTTCTTAACCAGTAATTTGAATTACAGCTACAACTTTATTCAAAAGGACTTCTTGCATTAATGTGCTTGCTTAAAAAAAAATAGAAATTTCATAATGGGTGCAGATGTTGCTCATTAGTATTATTTCATTTCCTCTCTTAAACTGAAAAAAAATAGAATAGAATAAAATAAAAATAATAAAAAGAAAAGCACGCACTTCTAATTTTCCAAAGTTAATGTGGACTTTTTTTGTCATATCCTAGAGATTTTTTTTTCCCCTTCAAATACATATCTAAGCATATTTCACTTTTGAAATATAGCTTGTAGTGACATTGACATACTTTTGTGATTGATAACGTTACATCTCCAGACATTTTAAATGTTCCTTTGTAAAGCTTTCATATTGGAATTCAGGAGTTCTTGCAAATTGTTTTAATGGAGCAGCACAGCAAGAACAGATTGTAAATGGCATAATACTCATTACAGAATTCTACGCGAGATGTTAAGAGACAACAGTTGTAACTTGTTTCCAAACTTTTCCTTATTTTTCGTTAGAATATACTATAGAAAAACTAATGAATGTAAAACTGCCTATGATAAAGGTCCACATAAATAATGAAAAATTTGATTAAAATAGCAAGTTATCAACAACTGGTAGAAAAACAAAATCAGTTTTGAAGGGTGAAGAACATGTATCTCTAGGTTTATCTTTTAGTATTTGTACTGAGAACTAGCTAAGCGGCAAGAGCAAAATGTCAGAGGTTAAAAATCAAGTAAATGCCTGAGGAATGCCTAAAACTTTACCTCCTCTATTATATCTTAGGGAATTTATATTTTAAGATGAGATTATCACATTGATAGGAAACACAAGGGTAAACCTGGTGTTAACTTGTAACTCTATCAGCATGGTGTCCAAGATTTTATGATTCTGATTATTATAAACTTTCTAGACTCATTCTCCCATACAGCTTTGTAGGAAAACACAGACATTTGATAGAGGACATTACATTTTTCTGTTTTCCATGAGGACTAACTAATAAAGAACAAATTTCAGAGTATTAGCGTATATTAATAATTCATGTCCATACTCTATATGTGTAATATATTTGATTATATCGGTATAAAAACACTCTGCTATTTGAAATGGCATTGTCTTCCAGTTTTACAAAGTTTTTGTTAGCTAACTACTGCATAAAAGAACCTGTAATTTTTCTAGTCAATTTCTTCCATGTGATTATTCGTATGTTCATATCAGTTACTCTGATTAGAGGAACATATATTTAATTTCATCAACTATTAAAAGTAGGATAAGCTACTCTTAAAGAGGAAAAGTTTTGAAATTATGATTATAAGGCATCACTCAGAATCAAAATCTCTTAGAAAATTCAAAGTGATGAATATGCAACGCAACCAGCTTTACAATGCGCTTGTTTTGTTTAATATTAACAAATTTTGCCCTTTTATTTTTAATATTTGTTTGGAATGTGCCTTTTTGTACTCAGTGAATTATTCTAGTGTTTTGTTAGAATCACATATTCTGTATTTATGTATTTAATAATTGCATTGAGATAACTGGCAGTTTGATCAAATACAAGCTGGTTGTCAGCAAGCAACCCTAGGTCCCCCTTCCCTTCCCTTCCCTTCCCTTCCCTTCCCTTCCCTTCCCTTCCCTTCCCTTCCCTTCCCTTCCTCCTTCCCTTCCCTTCCTTCCCTTCCCTTCCCTTCCCTTCCCTTCCCTTCCCTTCCCTTCCCTTCCCTTCCCTTCCCTTCCCTTCCCTTCCCTTCCCTTCCCTTCCTCCCTTCCCTTCCCTTCCCTTCCCTTCCCTTCCCTTCCCCTCCTCTCCACTCTTATGCCCATCCATCTGCAGGGGGAGTAGATGAGTGGCTATGTGGTATTTAGCTGCTTACCAGGTTTAAGCCATGTCTATAATAGGAGCTACAGGCACTTACGGTGTCTCAGAATGAACTCATCTTTAAACAGGTAAAAGCTTTATTCATTTATGTATTATCAGACAGCTGAAAAAGGGCCAGGGATAATATAAATATTTTCCTTAACTATTCAAGGGAAAGCTTGAACATACATTGCAGTTTACACTTTTTTTTTTCTTTTTTGATTTATTAATGATATAGAATATAATTGTGTTACTTTAAAGACAACACAACTTTTTTTGCTAAGACTTCACTGAATATAGTTACTATATACACAATACTGTATAACATCTTCACTAATGAGCTAATATTCCTTAAGGTATTCAAGCATATGGAGGTCATTATTTACAGATAAGTTTATAGAGAGGTTGCTGTTTTCCATCTATAGCTGTTGTAAAGTGAGATGGGCTGTTGAGGAGGCTCTGAAGTGTCTGTAGACTTCACGTATAACAGCCAGAAAGCACTCCCTTCCTTCTATGCTTTCTTAGTAGTCTCAGGGGGCAATAAAAGTAAAACAGGTTATAAAATACAACATATGGACAAATCTGCTGTTGCAACCAGCATAGCTTTTAAAATGAGAGACAAATATCAAAGGAGCATGAGCTAGGTGCCTGGTCACCCTGTGATACAAGCTGTTTAGACTTTCTATGAGTTGTATGTGAGTAATGAACATTTATCTGGCAACAAATCAGTAAATTTGTCCTTCGTTTTGCAATTATCCTCATGGCCTGAATTCCTACCTACTAGTCAAGTCTTAAAACAAGGGCATGCATTTGCAAAAGTCTCATTACATCTTGACATGTAGGTAAATCAGATGGTTAATATACAGTAGAGCTAGTGTCTGGAAGAGGCTGAATACATGTGTTCCTATAGATTAGTTTGAAAAGTAGGGCCAAACTGGCTAGGCACAAGTGCACTGCACCATTTTTATTGCCTTCAGCCTTAGCAAGTTAATATAATAATAATGTTGTGACCTTCCAGGCATTGCAGTGCTTTACCGATGCTGCCGTCTGTACACTCTTGTCATATTTTAGAGTGGTTGAGGACTTGAAAATATTATTCATAAATCTTTTTTTTTTCCCCTGGAAGAAAGCAGTATGTCCTATTATAGCTATGCCTATTTTTTAACCACAAAAATGAATCCTATCCTGATTCAAAATGTTGCCACTGAGGACATTTGTGCAATTCCAAAATTTGAAACAATATTATAGCTAAATTTTAGTCAACTTTGAGAAGAATTCAGATCTTTTCCCAGCTTTAAGATATTTTATCCTATTCCTGTAATTTACTGTAGTGACAATGAAACAAACAATAATACGGTACCCAAGTACCTTAGCTGTATTTATTCATTGATATCTTGAGCAAAGCTGAAAATTTTAGGAAGTTTTTTTTTTTTTTATTGTTTTTTTTGTTTTCCATTTTATCTTCCTTAAGAGCACACTGTTATTTTATCATGTTGTAGGAATTCTGGCATTTGTTTTTGACTTCAAAACCCATGCTTAAATCTCACTTGAGTATATGGATTAAATACATTTTTTTGTGTGTTTAATTAGATGTTTTGCTGAATTGGGTCTTAAATTGCTAATTTTTCTTTCAAAATAGTTTTATTGATATCTGTATTTATGTAAAAGAGCTATCTAGGATTTCAGTATAAGTTTTCTATTATAGGATAATTTTGGAAGAATTACCTGTGTGAAAGTATTGGAGTAGTATTAATTATTGAGAATTTAGAAATAAAATAAGCCAGGAAGCAATAAAACACAAAGCACATGTATTTGCTTACGAGTTTTCCCTGTTCATAGGGAGGTAAAGTATACAAACAATGCATTATTTCATGAATGAAGTTCTTCCATATCTGTTTTCCCTCATGTATTATGGAGCAACATTATGGCTGATAAAAACAAGAAGGTCACTTTTTTTTCTCCTGGCTTTTTGTTCATATTTTATTGTTTGTTTTATATAAACATCTGCACAATAAAAACTACATTGTAAAAATAAAAAAGATCTAATGAAATTTGTGTCTTCGCCTTGTAGAAAAGCAAATTTTTATGTCTCCTTTACAAGAGAGAAGGGAAGCAACTTGCAAGCCAAATGAGTTATTTTAAAACTATGACCAAGATTTTTTAGTAATATGGAAGAGTAAATAATAAAACATGCTGCATAAAATAATTAACAAAATTAACAAAAATATGTATAGTTGAAACCATGATCTGTTCTACTGACAACAGAAAACAGACTAGGTATAACAAAAAATGTATCGTTGGTCACAGGACAGAAGCAATCTAGCTAGATACAGACATCATTTCTTTCAAAATGTAGTAAAAGTAGAGATCTAGAGATCTTTTGGGACACTGGACATCCTAATGATGCTATGATCCTTATATGCATATGTGTGTGTTTAAAAGAAAGGGAAAACAAGGAAAAACCTGTAGCCACCATTTAATATGATTTTTCCCCCTTGTGCAAGTCCACTTTCAGTATTGTATTTTAAGATTTGAACTGGCTCAAACCAGCTTTATATTTGGTTTTGTCCTTTTTTTTCTCATCTCTGCTATGGGATTGACCAGATGATTTTGAATTCTGGTGTAAACTGGGAGGAGGCTACTATTCCTGTAGGAACTGCTGATGAGTCACAAAGTGGGACAGAGGTGGTGGAGGCAGTGGGTCCTGGCAGTCAGGAGAGAAAGGGGCTGCAGTGGTGGTGCATACAAGGTCCCCTTCAGCTAAGGGACTCTATGTAAAACAGAAAGTATCCCTGATATGTTTTTGGGATTGTTTGTTTCAGTTCTCTCATTCCTGAAGTTACATGTTAATTATCATGGAGTCAGATGTTATTTTTAAAGGAGGATCAGGAAAGTTTAATTTCAGAAGTGGTCAGAAACCTCTTTTTTTCAATTTATCTTATATTGAATAATCCAAAGGAATGAACATACAAGACATATTGATTCTATAATCATTAGAATGGACACGTTGCAGATTAATTAATTAATTAATGTTTTTATATTGTTCACTATATGCAGATCTAGGTGATATTTTGTCTGTACGTCTAGTTAAAAAACTATTGCAAAAAAGAAAACTGGCAAAGCCTCTGGAGTAGTCAAGGCCATCTTTGTAGTCACCATGCTGTGCTGTTGTAAACTTGAAACTTCTTTTTTGTTCTGCAAGTGGAAGTGATCTTACTTTTACCTGTATTGTATAGATAATTCCTATGCAAACTAACAGCAGGAAGAGTTTCCTACATATCTTGTCCAATTTTCTCAATGAAATAACTTCCATGTCGCCTGGCCTTTGTTGTAGCCCTCTATACTAGGTCTGTAAAAAAAATTAAAAATGAATTTGTAAGTAATGAAATTAAAATAATCCATTTTCTACTGATGAAAATATTTGTGTAGGTATGATGGAAGGCAACAGAGGAGCCAAGTACCATACCTAGAAGCAAGATTAAAATAAAATCCATATCATATCCCCAAAACAAAATCAACTACTTGACATTATCATGTTTACCTTTAGAGTTCCTTATTGAGTGTTTCAAATGAAACAGATGTTTCATTAGGGAAGCATGTTCAAAATATTTTTGTGAACATAAGACACTTTAAGATTTTTTGGTAAATTACCTAACAATTTGAAGGTCTTAATAATGCTTGTGTAAAGATCAGTGTAGATTAAAGACAATCAAAAGCGTACTTCCTCTAATCCAGATCATTCCAAACAAAAAAAAAAAAATAATTTTTTTAAAAGTCCAACAAACAGCACAAGCTTTTTGGAGGCTGACACTTGTTAGAAAAACAGACAAAATTCTGTCCTATTAAGAAATTGGTAGAATTCTCTCCTGACAAAAAGGAAAGTCCCTGAGGAACACCATTAGTTTTTCTGGGATATTTTAGATGATCTATGCCATTTAAATAGAAAGCTGATTGCGATAACAATATGGAGGTAGGATCCTGATTATTTAGGGCAAAAAATTAGGTATTTAAGAATAACTGTCTGATTCTATTTCCTGTGAGACCCAAGGCTGGAAGATATAAGACAAGCTCTTCAAGACCTGGAGTATCATCTGGTAAACTTCCAGGCTACCACAGGCAGTTGAGAATCAGGCTCCTCGCTAGGGTCTTGGGTCTGATGTTTGAATGACACTGAATCTCATCCCAAATTATTGGATTTACAGCTGTCTAACCTGTAGGTTCCTTAATGAGAACCACTCGATTCTGCAGCAGCATGTGAGGAAGACAGACCACCACTCCTTTCAAATAATCTCCACTGTTTCTTTTTCCTTCCCACATTGTCCCAAGTTGGAAGATTTTCCAGAGGTACCATGAGCTGTTCACAGTGGTTGTCTAAAACCATAGCTCATCACCTGAGTATTACTTGAAAAATAGTATTTTTCTCGTAATGTGTGCTGTAGGTATAAAAATGACAGTTGTTCCCACCTGACAAGATATCTGAATCCTGTAAGTGAGGGCAACTTGAGAGAAATGTTCAGAGGATTCAGAACATTTTCTGGGAATTGAAACCATGTCAGGGGTTATGCTGGTGAGGTCAGTCACTGGCAATTTTAGAGGGAGAGAATACACTGAATAAGAAGAAAATTATTAACAAACTGCATAGCGGACCTGCTGTGTGACAGGATGAGGCTGTTAAAATTCAAACTTAGCAAAAACAATGACCATGCTGTTTTTCTTACCAAGGAAACATGAACCTCTAGTGAGTGACAGAGAGCTGCAAAGAGCAGGGTTACCAGTCTTTTATTCTTTTCATCAAAAGTCTGAATTTATCCAATGGTAAACCACCTTAGGTGAAGTTTTCCTATAAAGACTCAAGAAATTAAACAACTATTTTAAAATTATATAAAATATGAAACCAAGGCAAAGCCAACATAATTTATTAGGATTCAGCATGAATGACAATGAATTAATGTTGTCTTATAGTTTGTGTCTTTTCCCTATTAGTTATGTACATCTATGAAAAAAATCATTCCTACATGTACACTTAAAAAGAACAACTAAGACTAGGATAAATCTGTTATTGTCTTGTGAACTTCTGCACGAGACAGGATGGGACAACTTTTAATTGAAGTTAACACTTTTCTAAACATGCTGTCATGCAGAATTAAAGATGGAAAAGTTTTCTTGGGGAAGACAAGAAAATATCATATGCTATATGTGTTTTTACTTTTTGCAAACTCTCATGACTCCTTTTTTTTTCCCCCACTAATTTGCAGTCTCTTTACTTTGTTACCAAAAGTTGTATTCACAACTGAAATCGGCTGAAATGAAGTTACTCTTAAAAAAGTCTCTTTTAGAATTAGCTCAAAAATAGGACACTTCTCTGAGCTGTGGACTGCAACACAAATATAACCTTAGCCTAAAGACATTCTTTACCTGACTTTTTTATTTTATTCAATCTGTGGTTTTATAAATTGTAATTAAATCTTACTGATTCTAGGCAATTTTTCTGATGCCATAAAACCAGTTCTACCAGAACTGTGGTACAGTGCACTTTTGGAACAATACAATTCATCATATCAGTCATTCATGTCTTTTTTAGTTTATTCTACTTTTCCAAATTTATTGGTAATGTCATAGTTTTCAAGACTTATCTTTAAAAGATTATGACATGAGAGCACCGACATGACATTTTAATTAAGCTTAGACCATATTTCATTTACCATTTTTCTCACCAGGTAAAATGAGACAAATCTGCAGGAAAAACAACAACAACAACACAACCCACAACAAACCAACAAACAAAAAAGATAACATGATAGTATGGAAAGGATTTGACACATAATGTTCTTTGCAGCTTCAGCACGCAACATAAGGTTGTACAAGGTTATTTAAACTACTATTCATAAAGGCACTGACAGTCTTGTAACACTTTAGGACCACATTCTGCAAAAAAGCTGATTGCTTTCTGACATGAATTTGTGGCAGTGATAACAAGACTTCATAAAAGTCATTGTTTTCTGAGTAAAAATCTAAGACCCAGAAGAAATGTAGAGCAAGAAATAAGGTGAGAAATGTATCACTGTTATTAAAAGTACAGTCATGGGAGCTTAGGAGATATTGCCTGGCAAGAAAGCACATAAACCTTTTAGATAATTTAATAGAAGCCAAGGGAAATGTTAAAGAAATTAGGACAGTAAACTGAGATTTTATAAAGGGAAAGAGGAGATTAAAAAAAGAGCAAGAACAATGAAATGGAAAGTTGTGTTCTCTAGTTCTTTCTAGAGGTTTCTTGACAGATACAGCATAGATTGGATGTTCAGCTCTACTATCGTATCTTCAGAAAACAAACTTTAAGTCTTCTGTTTCATTTTAGACCAGGTTTACTTGCTGAGGTAATGGGCACCCATTCTTGTGATCTAGTGTGGGCCTATGGGGACTTCAAGAACTGTGAATGTCACCAGTCACAAATTAAGGATGAGACGCTTCCTGTTTATGGGACTGTATAACATCCAGGAGAAGAAAAATTAACATACAACTTGTTCTATAATTTATCAATCTCCTATGTTTGTTTAATGTTAGTGGAAAAAAATGAGTGTCCTGATACTTCAGATGTCTTTGGTTCTTTGCAGATTGGCTGTAAATTATATAAGATGTCTGCAAAAAGCTCTTATTCTTAGACAAAATGACCATATTTGTTGATCACTGTCTTCAGCACAATAAAGTTAATGATGTTATTTTCTGTTGCGAAGACCTCAATCATTGGGATTATTTTCATTCTGTTCTCTTGGAGACGAGGAGAGGTGCCTGTGGTCTTGGTGGTAGTGGCATATGAAGGGAAGCAACCTGAATTTATGATAAAGGACATATTTAGTCAATTTACCCAAGGCATTTTTCCTACAGCTGTTGATAGAGTTAACAGCTTCAGAATATTGTTTCAGCAACTTCAGTTTCTGCATATAGTAATACTGTTTTGAAAGGATTGTTTTAGTTCTTTTATGTCTACTGCCTGCAATATATTTGTCTAGGCTTTCCATTGTAGCTTATATATTTATCACTTCAAATCCAAATGACTAGAGAACTCTCTACAATAAATCCAGTATTAAATAATTTCAAATCCTACTGATGAGTCAGAAGGCAACAGTCTGTTATACAAGCCATGTGCTGAATGGGTACAAGGGCAAGATTAGTTAGGTAAGGAGAGAAAGAAGCCAGTTTCTAAACTCTTTATTAGCTGACACAATGTCTTGTGAACACATTCTTTCATTATCTAAGAAAGGCAGGCTCACCTTGTGAGTCGCTTTTAGCACTGTATCTGCATCTCAGCTGTGAATAATACTAGTTGTCTGCTACATTTTTGAAAGAATGTCTGAGTTATTGATTTCTCCTTGTCTTCTAAGAAAATCTCTCTTAATGCCTGCTCCTGCACGCTTGTGAGACCCCCTTTTTTTTGCTAATGTGGTGTTGTTTGAAGTTATATGAGATTAGAACCCAGCTCTGTTGAATGATATGCCTTTCAGAATCTATTCTGTGGCTTGATAACATTCAGATCATAATATAAAAAAAAAAAGTCTTTCTACTAAGAACAATGGAAATGGAATCATATAAAGGCTGTTACTTCAGGCTGTGATTTTTATTATTTTTAGGACATTGTCTATGATGTTCTATTTTTAAACTGAGGGTAGAATCTATAGTGTAGACCTCTGTAATACCCTTATAAGTTTATAAATCAAATTAGGAAAAGATTATTTGCCAGAGGCTGCTTGGCACAGGAAGAGGCTCTCTAGGGCAGTGGTCATGGCATGAATCTACCTGAGTTTAAGGAGTGCTTGGACAACACTCTCAGACATACAGTTTGAATTTTGGGTAGTCATATGTGGAGTTAGGAGTTGAACCTGAAGATCCTTGGGATATTCTATTATTCTATTTCAGAATCTTGCTTTATGGCCTCATAGATCTAGCACTAATATGCTCTCTAAGGAGCTTCCTCAGAGTTGGAATAACTGAATGAGATTTAGAATCTAAGTCTCAAGAGAGCTTTGCTTGATATTACATTGCATGTCCTCTCTACTGTAATTTTTTTCTGTTTTTTAGCTTTGGGCTTAGAACAGCCTTCTACTACATTGTCAGAAATAAAATGAGTTCAAGTAACGGAATTACTTCTTAACTCTTTTATAACCCATGACTCCAATATTTAAACAACTTTTAGTCTTTATCAAAACCATATAAAATATGAAAATATTCACTCTCTTATACATGAAAGTAGAGGAAGAGCAAGGAAGTTAAATGGATCAATCCTAATTGCACAAGAAGTCAGTGACACAGCGAAGACTTGAAACAGTATTCTCGTGTCCTGGGTGATGCATTTTATGCAACAGTCTTGGAATATTTGAAATCTAATCATCTGAAGTTCAAATTCCCTTGACAAAAAATTGTTTGTTTTTTGAATTAACCTTGCAGAAATGAGATTTGTATATACAAAGTCGAGAAATTAAAAAAAAGAAGAAAGAAATCTTGCTTTTATTTATATTTGTCTTAAATTTGTAAAACTCTATTTTTCTTCATATGGAGTGGAATAGAAGTGGAGATCAAAAGTTGTCTGAAATACACAGCTAGACATGTCACTGCTCAGGTCAGTGAAATAAATGGTATTATAGCAATGAAGGCACCAGCTATCAACTGTACTGCTGCTAATCACCATTCCTTCATTCTTTTGCCTAGAAATCATTCAGGAGGAATTTTTTATAAGAGATGTTTAGGATGACTCATCCTCTGTGAGAGAGGAGGTGTGAGGTCCACATAATAAAATGTTTAGGATGTTTCCATAGTAGAAAAGGAAAACAGTCTGCCTCTTACTCCTTTTCTCTTTTTATCGGAACTCCGAGTTTCCCAGAAGCTTTGATAATTTTCAAGCTCTGATTCATTCCATTGTCATGCTAGGACAATTGTTTTAGACTAAAATCAAAGTGATGCACTATCTAGGTGAGCATGTTCCATAGCGGTATAGCCACGTACATTTTGAGATAGATAACTTAATTATCTCAAGATATAGGCAAAATGAAATATCTCATGAGACAGAAACATCAGATTTGCAATGCTAGCACAAGAAAGACAGAGATACCTTTCACATACTCTCTTACACAAGCTTAAGCCTTTTGAAGTAACACAGGCTGTGTCTAGTTTTAGGGACAAAGGTAATTAAAATGATGTATATCAGCACTGTAGAAGACAATTTTTATATCTTTCCTGTTGGCTCTTTCATTCTTCTGTTGGCACCAGATATCTCTATTTTTATATGCTGTTTATTCAGCCCAGTTAATACTGCCATCAACCAGCTCTTCCCATATTCACTACTACTTCTCTATTATTGACTGGTTGCCTTCCACCTATTTCAACTTACATGAGTGACTACTGCAGCAGTAGAATCATGATAGCAATTTCTAAGCTGTGATTATATTAATCATTTCACTTTGAATGATAAATCTGATCTTCTAAGTTCTCATTACTTATACATGGAAGGTCCACTTAATTCATGTAGGTAGAGCTTGTAAAAAGTGTGACATTTAAGAACCGTTAATGACTCAAAGGAGTTAGGCTAAAAAAATATAGAATTAATCATTGCCTACTTTGGTGTATGCTTTATAATTCGGAAGAGTTAAACTGTTCTCAGATCTGTAAATTTTCAGCCTTGCACTTGCACACTATTGACATATGAAATGGACTTTTTCTGGAAAGGAAGCCAGCTGCCATTTGAATAAAAAAGTGGCAGAATAGCTGGATTCAAAGGAAGTCAGATGTTGATATTCTTCACCACTCTAGACCACTATCTTTTACTTTTTCTCTTTTAATGAACCATTAATTCTCCTAAGGTGAATGATAAAATAATATTTTCTACTTTTTTCTGTACGTTGCATTATCTTTTCCTTTGTAATTTCAGAATAGTATCTCAATTTCTTCCCTAGAAAGAGATTTAAGAAGTTGCACTTCTTAATTTTAACTGCACTATCCTCTGTAAGGAAAAATAACTATCACATATGCCTTTTTTTTCACTTTGTGTTGATAGGAAAATACAAAAGCCTTTCAAAGTAACAACCCTCTTTTCTTCCTCATCAATTCTTCCATCTGCGAATGAAGGAAACTCTTACCCAAACTTTTGCTCAGAAATAGGAAACTGAATTTCAGAAATATCACGAAAATTACTGAAATATCATCTGAGATAAATGTTACTCTCAGGATAAGAATTAGAAATCTGAGACAAATTTTCTGACTCCTGGTAATCCTTTTTTAATAGGGAACAATGAGTTCACATCACTCATGACTACTCTTTCCAGACTGAAAGGGAGGGGAAGAAAAATGTTCCATGGAATTTAAGCAAACACTTCTTTCCTCGTTGAAATGACCATTCTGAAATCCCACAAGAACTATTCAGAAGTGGCTTTTCAAGTAGAGCATAATATTGCAGCAAGAAATCTTTGTTTGCAAACTTTACTTTTATTTTCTTTTCACTCAGATTCCCCTTTATGTTTTTTTTTTTCTTTTCAGCACTCTACATTCAACACTGCACAGAAAGTAGAGTCAACTGCAAATATATCCTTTGCATTAAGGTGTGGATGATTCTAGAACAATGTAGCATCAATGAAAAATCACATTTTCTTCATAAGTTAACATAAAAAGGCAAACAATACTTGCAGCTTTGCTTCACCATTAAATTTTTTTTTATAAATCATTTTTGTGCAAGAGTTTATGAAATATATGTTTTGCTTAATATTTTGAAGGGCTTAAGATTCTGAGAAAAGATCAAAATTCTCAGTATCAGATGTTACATAAACAGACAGAAAAAAGATGAGATACTTGCTCTGAAAACTAACAACCTGATTTTTGTTGTTGCTCAGTAGTACCCTGAAAAGTGATCCAACTGCTCCCTGACAGCTTAATAAATGGAATAAAAAGCATTCTTAGGATGTATAGAAAATGGAAGTCTACCTCTCTGTATTGTGGACAAACTTCATTCTCATGAATATCCTGTTGCTGTGAAATAATTGCATTTAATGAACATCAACAGTTAAAAGGCAGAAGGAGGTATTTTTCGTGCTATATATTGATAAAACGCCAGTCAAACTTCTGATGAAAGAACTTCTTATTTATTCCTTTTACAACTGATGTTCTTTCTGAAGAGTATATCTCTTTGACTCACATATATATACAACAATTTATGGAAGGACAAACTGATTACCCAAAATAATTCCTGATTTGGGATCTTTATCTACATTGCAGTGTTTTAAGTGAGGCTAACACTGAACAGAATGCCTGTTTCATTACAGTACTCCTCCTCTCAATTGAAGTTAATGACAGAAAGCCTCCCTGACTTCAGAAATGTAAGGTCAGACTTTATGTGAGCCACATACCACTGAGATATATAATCCTCTCCTCAGAGTACAGAGCTATAGCAGACATTTGAGTAGCTTGTGGCAGATATGGGAGGAGATTCATATACAATAAACAATATGTAGGACAGCAAATTCACTTTTACCTACATTAATAATGAAAAAGCTAAGAACCTTGTCCCCTTGTTTGAGTAAAGGATTTACTTGAGTCCATTGCAGGACATGTTCCGCAACTGTTTTTTCAGAAATTATCCAAATTTGCAAGATATGCCTGATTTTTGTTTTAATTAAAAAATTTCTTTGACTTGGCTAATTGAATCATTGGCTTTCCGAGTCCAGTGAGCAGAGTTTTTTTGTAAAAATGCATAACTTACTCTTTCAGTTGGCTACAAAGACTACTGGAAATAAAGAAAAGTCCCATATTACTAAAGGTGCTATAAATTTGTTATTATTGTTGTAGTTGTTGTTGGTTTTGGCATTTTTTTGTAATGATTTATTAGTGAATCAGTGAGATTCAGCTACTTTTAAGTACCTCTCAGACATATTTAAATTAGTAATATAATCATGAAAAGCTCATTACATAGTTAAATGTAGTTAAATAATTCTTCATTAAATAGTATTATTCATCATATAATCAGCACTTGGTTTTTGGCACATATTGGTTTGCCTCATTCATTAGTCCCAGGTATTAAGGCAACTAGTATGGCAGCTAATACCTACATGAAGGCAAGTGAATCACAGACTTGTTTTCCACTGCCTGCAGTGGAAGCCTTGACACCTGGTTCATGTGCAGTTGACAATTGTGTTTTAGCCAAATTTTATCTAAGTAAATCAGAAGGTGAGTCTTAACATGTTTATGTAGCTAAACTAGATTTCATTTCAAACTAGGTCAGTCCCTGAGGCAATTAACTTTCAGATGAAGATGGGAGTGGATATAAAGCTCCATAGGTTGTTTCTAGACTAAAACTTACTGAACAGTTACTTGTACTGCAGTTCCTTCCCCTTCCCCTCCCCTTTCCCTTTTCCTTCCACCTTCCTTTTCCTCTCTGTCTCTCTTTTTTACAGTAATTATTTTTTTAAGTAAATCTATCTAGTTTCTGAAAGCAAGTTTTCAGGTGACAGATTATTGTTTTAAACAGCCATATCCAATCCACAGACCATCATCTGCATGCAGCCCGGTACAGCCAGTAAGGTGACCTACCTCCTGCACTGTACCATCATGGATACATCTCTTGCCTGCCAAGTGGTCTGGTCCAGTTTCTGTCAATTCCAGATGTTCCTCTTCACTCATTGCAGCCCATACAAGCCAAAATTTTTGGACACCAATAATTTTAAGCTTCAATTATTTCAGACTGGAAAGATAGACACTCCATTTTCTTACTTTATTTTATTATACAGTTTTTGGATGGGACAAAAGAGAATCACAAAATATCTGTGTCATTTTAAGTTGATCACTCTTTAAAGAATATAGAATTTGCATTTGCTGTTCCACTTTAAAGCCCTGGAAAACAGTTTTTGTTAGGAAAAAATACGTAAATTGAAGGAATTACTTTCTTCTTTTCCTGCTTACGACAGTAACTCTGGATATAGAATAAGAGGAAAGCTATGTACCTTTAAACATAGGACTCTTCCTTTCCAATCTGAGACATTTTGGGACTCCATGATTCTATTCTACGAACATGTCCATTTTTATTTTTATTTTTATTTTTACTTTTCTTTTTAACCTTTACTTTCTTCCTTTTTTTTCTATAAGATTAATCTTAAGATTGTAATAACACATCTCTATTTTTATATCTATTTTAAATTATCTTTGTTCTATTGTTTGTATTATTTATATTATTGATATTATGAATACAATGATGTTATTATTTTAATTATTTTTATAGGAGAATGGACTATATCCTTTCTGTGTATCTTTAAGCTCCTGTAACTTTTCGTCACATGTTATCAACACCATCAAAAACCTGTTGTAGAAAAAAAAAAAAACAGGAGGGCAAAGATTTTTAAATTCAAGTTTCTTATTTAAATTACAGATTTAGTTTCTTTAAGATCTCTTTAGTGAAACATCACTTTTAGTAACATGATTATATATATTCCTTTGAAATAACTTCAGCCAACTTTTTCAAAATCATATTGCCTATTTTTTTTTGGGTGCATTGAAATGGATTTTAAGAATTAATAAATCTTGAAAATAAAAGTAAAATCTGAACTCTCCAAAGTGACATTACAAAAATGACAAAATAACCCGTCTTGCCATAAATATTGCAGCTCAGCTGAAAAGAAAAAAGTAGCTTATTCACTTGAAAATTCAATAAGCTTAAAAAAGGATGTACCTTAGTCTTCTGTAAAGATGAAATGGAAGTATTTAGGCATTTATATGAATTATTTTCAAGAGTGATCTTTTCAGACTATTCCTAATTAATAAAAATTCTGGCCTTTCAAGACCACCCAGGAAAAGTACCTAGAGCAACATACCATTTCATTGAAAATGCACTTACAGATCAACATATAATTTGAAGTTAAGAACATCTATATAGCTGGAAACCCATACACATTGTAATATTTTCTTTAAGCTTACTAGCTGGGAATGAATCTCCCATCAGTGCATTCTTGATATAATCCATCAGGTGTGCCTTCAATTTTCTATTTTTATAATTTGATCTGATTTTCTGGACAACTTCAAAGCTCAAAAAAAAGGTTTTCCCAGTCTAGTAACCTTAATTGCTAAAAGCAGATTCTTTATGTTGGTAATTTTTGACTTTATAATCTCCTGGAATACAGAGAAAGAAAATAAAAGATTTCTTGAAGATTTGGTTTGTCAAGCACTACATTCCAAAGAGTTAGTGCTTTTATTGTGTCAGAGATTTATTTCATGAACTAAGTAAATTGCTTTTATCCCTTGACATGATGGATGTCATGATTTACAAATGTGATCTGCATTACTGAATAATGCCAACAGTTGATTTCCAAGAAGCACCTATTTCAACCTTCTGTTAAAATGGTAAATAAACAGTAATCTGTTGAGCATGACCTTGAAGTATTCCTGAGGGAATACATAGGGAAGCAAACTCTGTCATCTTCCAGATTATTTAAAACAATCAACATGTTCTTGTAACATATATGCCATACATATTTGACATATTCTTAATGGATTTTTGTCAGCATCACTCAAACAGCAATGTAGGGGTGCTTCTGGCTTGACCACAAAACTTACTCATTCTGTACAGTATTCTAGCCTTAGATTCCACAGTAAGGCAGTGAGCACAAGAACTGTAGGTATCATTAAACTGGCAAAGGGTCTGAGCCTATCCAAGGTCTGGTCTCTTCGTGTAATCCCAGTAAAGCCATTTGGAATATGAAATTACCTTTTTATTGGTATTGGCAAAATCATTCAAAATATATAAGGCATATGTAAGGTAAGTGAACACTTGTCATAAACTGTCATAAACACAGACTCTCCTCTTACAGAATTTGATTAATATATTTTTTCATTTTCTGTAAGCTGATATCAATCCAGAACTGGTTGTAGAAGCAGAAGTATGATCTATTCTCAGTTGAAAGTCTTACTGAAAAGTTTTTACCAGTGCAGTCAGTGGCACAAATATGTTGCTTTGTACTCAGTTTAGCAGTGCTGGAGGTTTTGTGCAATAAAGAAAGATTAAAACATTCCTGTACAGAAAATTCTAGAGTTCAACCCTGTAAGCTGCACTGTCTGATACAGATGTTACTAATAAAATTGCTAGAATACCATCCAGAAAGTCTCTGTATGTGATTCTGGTTCAAGACTAAATGAAAGAGACGAAATACTTTTGAATCTGTCACAAATTCTCATATGTAGAATTCAAGAAGTAGAATTCTTTACATAAGGATATCAAGTCTCAATGAACTTACCATTCTAAATTGTTTAGTTATATTGCTTAGGGCTAAGTAGCTTTCTTATTTTGCATTCAGTTCTCCATTATTGAGAATAGGTTGCATAATCATTGAAGGATTGTAATTTTAAAATAATTTAGCAAACATCTGCCCACTTTATCTGATCATTGTCTGTGTTTGCTGTCTTTTTTGAACCTCAGACATTGGTTTCCAGCTTATTCAAGATGACAGCAAGCTCAATGAATGGTGTAATATATCACCAACAACTGTTTTGACATTGACTAGATGTTGAAAGTGATTCACTCAGCTCTTTATTATGTCTTCAGAATTTTGTGAGCAACACATTAGCTGAATATGTGTTTAATACCAATTAAAATATATTATTAAAAAATAACCAAGATAATAAAAAAATTCCTTTCTGGCATCTGTGATGAAAATTATTTATTGTAAGTCTGAGCATTACTCCCTAAACCATTTAATCGAACTGTTTTTGGCAGCTTTGACAGAAGTAGTCAGGCATTAAATGTGAAGGTCTCTTCCTCCAGTGCCTGAAGGTAACAGGCGGCCTGGGTGCAGAAGATATATATCTTACCTTCCAGTGATTAGTTTGTCAAAGACACAAGATCTATGAATATACTTATTTAACCTGCCAAGAGGGTATAGTACAGCCTGAAAAGTCATCATCAAACCTGATGTAGCAGAAAATTTCTAACTATTGATTAGATTCAGACATTTGTTTAATCTGAACATGTACTTTAGTGCATCAATAGGTCAAGTAGTCTATGAATGCAACCTAGTAATATTGGAATCTTGAGTCAGCAAGCTAATATGCCCCTACGTACCTCAAATGATTTTCTTTTGGGATGTCCCTTAAAGAGAAAGAAGGTATAGTGGAAGTATAGAAAAATAGATCAAGGTTATGTTCATTTTAACTGCATGATTTCTCCTGTTGTAGACAAAACCTTAAGTGGTGTACCACACGCAGACAGGAATTTAAATTTCATTATTATTTCTAAAATAAAATTAAACAAAATTAAGATTTTAAACTCATTCATCTTTGTAAAAATATATTTCTATCATCAGGGGATCTACAGTGTGGGAGAGGTTGAAAAAAAGAAGAGAAAGAAAATTAAAATGGAATTTAGCTTAACTTAATGTCACTATTGTTAAGAGAAGCATAAATTAAAAAATAGGTATGTTCTTTGAACTCCCTGAAACAGCTATATAAATAATATGCTTGGAACATTTATTCTGAAAGGAGAAAATTTCTATGGCAGTACTTTTTTTTCAAAACAATGGAATATTATTCTTACTGAGTTCACTTGGAAAGTGCTGTATCATGCATATCATCATACAGCTCTTGGAATTAGTAGTATTTTCAGCTATTAGGATGGATTTTTTAATATTTTTTATTGATGTGCATGCAATATTTTTACCTTACTTTTCATTATAAATTATTCACAATATTTTACAAATTTTGTTCCATACTTACTCTTAAGCAATCCCCCCCAAAAAAAAACCAAACCCAAAAAACATAGGTTTTATTTCAGTAAATATAAAATCTTTCATTTCTATTATACCAAAGTTGCAGAAGAAATTAAAACAGAATATTTGAGCATCTTAAGAACACCAGCATTTCCATTTCTTTATATATTTGATGGATCACTTAGCAGAAAAAGGTAAGTCATCTAAAACATGAAAAACTTAACTGCGTTTTTTTATTGAACAGAATGATAAAAGATGAGTTATTGAGAATAAATGATGTGTTTATTTGCATTTTTTGAATAAAAAAGAACTAATTTACAGTTTTTGAGTATTTATGATGTGAAAATTTAATAATTAATACATTTAAAATTAAACTGGACAACATGAATGAAGAAAAGTTGATCCGTATATAATAAAATATTAGGAAATTACCTTTACAAGAAACCATTTTCCTTGTAGCAAAATTTTTTTATTCTGAACATAAAAGAAAAATGAAAAGTGGATAGAAAAAATAAAAGTGGTAAAAGAAAAAAAAAAAAGTGGATGCGATTGAGCAAATGTGTGGACTACTTATCAAACACATGCAATAACTTGCATGCTCTAGAATGTATTTCTTCCCTGTGGAAGAAGTGCAGATAAGTATTCTCATTTGTTTGTTATAAAGACTCTGGATTTCTCCTTATCTGAAAGCTCCAGTACTGGGGACGCAGGGTAGCATAGACAACTGAGGGTAAAATTAATCTGATGCATTTTTTACATCTTAAATTCTTTGGTTTCTAGTCCACATATTAATTATCAGTTTTTCCTGATAAAGGCTATGCTGGGAGAGAGCCACCTTCTGAGGATTCCTTGATTAAGATGGGTTGACTCAGGTTGACTTGATCTTGGAAGATGCCTAGATATCTTGCCATTGAGGGATTGTGGTTTTAACATACAAATTCTATGTGAATAAAATGTCACTGCAGTTACATCTTTACTGAGGAAGTTGAAACTTCTTTAAAGAAAGTGCTCTCCTAATTTTACTTCCAATCAATCAGAAATACAAGTTCTCTACGAACAGATGGCAGACAGTAAGAGTTCAGATCTTCTCTATGCTGCCATGTGAAACAGTCAAGAAATGCAGTCACCACATATGATTGGCTGCTGAGGACATAATTTCTCTGGCCCCATAAAATAAAATAATAATATTAAAAAATTAAAATAGCAACTACCACAAGAAAAAAAACTCCTTACAGGACCAATGCACAATATTTAACAAGGTTCTGCTGTTTTAGTCAGGTCAAAGCTATCTGACATATTTAGATTACTATGCCTCCTATGCTGTAAGTTTTGAAGTGTGCAATTATACAATTCATTCCCGATAAAGTCATTACACATACAAGCTTCTAAAAGAAGCTTTGTGTGCTAGCACAAGTATTTTATGAATTAAAGTATATTCATTTACATACCTGTATTTATGCATACGTATGAATTTTGTATTTTTATAGATGCACGTATGCACATATGTTTGTAGGGTAATGTCGTGTTTTTACAGGTGAATATTGCCTTCTCTATTTTAAAATGTCTATTTTCCTACATAAATCCCTAAGAATTGGACATATGCATGTGCCTAAATGCTATGCAGATACTTCTTTTCCACAGGTAAAATGATAACTTAGAACGAATAAAATCTATATTTTAAGTAAGAAAAAGATTCCATGTATTTGAAACTATTTCTAAAACCCTTCTTCCTGAATTACACTGACTCTTATGCAACATTAATATGATAAACTTGTTAAAGAGGGAAACAATAGTTAAAGTGTTCAGGGATTTTTTTCTTCTGGGTATTGTTGACAATTCTGCAATGTTCAGAGAAAAATTTTCAAATGACTTTTAAAATGACTTTTGTTTATTCCTTAAGATTTCACCTGGCTGTTACTTCCACTCTTTCTCTATTATTTAACTAAACACACCACTGAAACAAAATGTTTTGCTCATTTCAAGGCAAGATTTTTTTTTCTGATTCTCATTTTTTTCTGACAGGCCATTACTGAGAGGACAATTCTATAACTATCAGCTTTTAATCAGTCCCATAAATTTAATTCATAACTGGTCAGTAGTGAGCTGCAAAGCTAAAACTGAAGTCTGGGATGGAAAAAATGGGAATGGATCCTGTCTGAGCTGTTCGGAGTGAAAGAGACATTTGCTGTATCTTTTATCTGTGATGCAGTTTCCAGGAGAGCAGGCAGTGGTGAAAGTTTGTGTAGACAGCAATGAGACAGCTATGAACCTATTTGTGAATCAGTGGTAACTTGTACACTTGCTTCTATGAAAGTAGTCTGAACTATCTCTGGCACAAGTCTATACACATTGGTGAACAACAAAGTAAAGGATAATTCTGTCAACTACATGTGTCTAAAGAATTGTCTCACAAAGGAGTCTTCAAGTGACAATTTTGTGTCCTAGATGGATTGAAACTGAGCGTTTTATTTATTCATTTTGGGGAACAAATCCTTATAAACCAACTGTAGGCTAAATACTAAGATAAACCCCAGACAGAGGTAGTTATTTAGAGCAGCAACTGCGCTAGCATATGTCAGAAGGAATTAAAGATGAATTTCTTTCAGCATTTAATTTAGACTAATAATACCAGCAAAGGAACGTTATTAGAGTGAGAGAAAATGGATTTCAGATTTCATCAGTTCAAGAGAACTAACAGACAGAGAATCTAACCATATTTAGGTCAAGGTTGGATTATAAATTTAGAAACTTCTTCTTAATAGAGTATTTCCCTATTGATTCCTTTCTTTGTGACTCCTACTGAGTTTGCATCTGTTCATTCTCTAAGTAGACAGAATGTGAAATAGATGCAAATATGATACAGTTTGTTGATTAAATTCTTGGTTGTGTTTATCTTTTGCAAGCCTTATCATCAGGCAGTCTATTTAATCAAACAATAATCTTCAGTTTATCGTGATCTTTTCCAACAACTGCATCCACAGACCTTGTAGTATCCTGTATTTATTGAAGATCTGTGTCTTCATGGAATTTAACACAGTTAAGTTAAAAAAAAAAAAAAAAAAAAAGAGGATTATTTTTAGTAACAGGCAGTCCTACATATAATATTTTTCCTTGTCCCAAGACTGTAAATATTTTCTTGAGAAGAATTAGCATCTCTCTAGTACAGGCCAGAAAATTATTTATTACATTTCTGAAATTCCCCATGGCTATGCAAAAACATGAACAAATCAGCTTTTTGCAGGTTGAGTCTTTTATTCTGATAGCTGAGGTTTATTTGTTGAACCAACCTAAATCTGTCATTTTACACTCTCTGTTACACCCGTGATTAAAGAAGGAGGAAAAAAGTTTATGTCTTTCCTCTTCCTCTAAAAACTTCTCTACACTTAGATGGCATAATATTTCAGTATTCATAAAAAAATGTAGGAAGGTTGGTGTTAAAAAAAAGTAAAGAATTAGAGCTGCTAGTGTACTCACATTAGAAGCAAACAAACTCCCACCGTAGTAGCAACGAGAGTTAGTGATGAGAATAGGTGTGTGGGTTATGAAATAGCTGTTCCTTTTTTTATCAAGCACATTTGTTTTTAATGTTATTTTGAGTGCTCCCATCCTCTGGAAGTCCTTTCACCTTCTTCTCCCCATAAGCTACTGCGTAGAGTGAAAGATTGGCTGATTTTCACTGTCCTGAGGCCAAACAGATCAAACACAAATTTTCAAGAATCTCACTTGTCCTGTCTGGCAGGACATGTGGCTGTCTAAATTTTTCCTAAAAACACTCAGCAGTGAGGCTTCACTATGTACCCTGGATGATCTATTATAATATTTCACTAGCCATTAGATATTATTCCTAAAATGCAGATTTGTTTATGATTACTATAATTTAGCCCACTGCTTTTTGTCCTTGAAGTGCTGCCAAAAACTGGTGACATACTCAGTTGAGGCACTGTCAGTGCAGAGCAGATCAGAAAGATCATTTGTCTGTATAATATCTGCATTTTTCATAACAGCACGATACTGGTGTGCTCACGTTGTTCTTGTGATCCACTATAACCCATAGCTCATTTTCTAAAAGACTGATATCAGTATAGTTCAATTATCAGACCTGATATTTATTCACTTTATACATGCCTGAGTGAAAGTGATGTATTTTCTGTACTGAATGATATTTTTATTACACCAATTTGCCAAGAGTTTATTAAACTCTATGTACATATTCCTAGCACTCCAACCTTGGTGTCATCTGCAGATTTTAAAAATCATTTTCTCAGCCAGACGATGATAAAGTTATTAAACAAAATAGAAGTTCCCTGCGTGGAAAAAGGGAAACACCACTCTTATTTTTAATTAAAGTAGAAAGGAAGACCCAGGAGACTACGTGCCAATGAGACTCATTTCTGTGCCTGGGAAGATCATGGAACAGATCTTCCTGTAAGCTACGTTAGGCACATGAAGGATGAGGAGATGACTCAGGACAAGAAGTGGCTTCACCAATGATATATCATGCCTTACCAATCTGGTAGCCTTCTACTATGGAGTGACAGCATCAGTGGACAAAGGAAGAGCAACTAATGTAGTCAGTCTACCTGTACTTGTGCAATGCTTTTGATATGGTCCCACAACACATCATCATCTCTAAGTGGAGAGATGTGGATTAGAATGGTAGACTGTTTGATGGATAAATAATTGTTCAGATGGTCTCAACCAGAGCGTAGTGGTCGACAGATCTATGTCCTGGAGGAGGCTGGTGATGAGTGATGTCCCCTGGGGGTCCATCTTGGGACCAGTACTCTTTATCAATGACCTTGAAAGTGGGATTGAGTGCATCATTAGTAACACCATCCATAGACAACACTAAGATGAGTGGTGCAGTTGCTACAACAGAAGGATGTCATTCAAAGGGAATTGGACAAGTTTGAAGAGTGGGTTCAATTAGTCTGTGTGAAACGTGTTGCATTTGGTTTGAGGCAGTCCCAGGTACAAGTTCAGACTGGGAGAGAACTCCTTGAGAGCAGCCCTGCTGAGAAGGACTTTGAGGGTCTTGGTGGACAAAAAGCTCAACATGAGTCAGCAGGGTATTCTTGCAGCCCAGAAGGTCAGCTGTATCCCAGGCTGCATTGGAAGACAGGTGGCCAGCAGGGTGAAGAAGGTGATTGTTCTCATCTACTCTGCCCTCATGAGGCATCCAGGTTTGAGCGCCCTAGCACAGGAAAGATGTGGAGCTTTTGGAGAAGGCCACAAAGATTAATAGAGGACTGAAGCACCTCTCCTATGAAGAAAATTTGAAGGAGCTGTCCTTGTTCAGTCTCAAGAAGACTCTGGAGGGACCTCACCGTGGCGTTCCAGTTCTTAGAGGGAGTTTATATAAACAGAAAGGGTATAAATTTTTTACATAGGTAGATAGTGATAGGACAAAGGAAATGACTTTAAATTAAAAGAGGGGAGATTTAGATCAGATGTCAGGGAAATTTTTCACTGAGAGGGTGGTGAGACACTGGAATAAATTGCACAGAGAAGTTGTGTATTTACTGAGGGATTTGAGGCCAGGCTGGATAGAGCTGTGGGCAGCCTGTTCTAATGCCTGGCAGATCTGCCTATAGCAGTGGGGTTGGAACTTCAATCTTTGCGGTCCATTCCAACCCATGCCATTCTATGATTAAGATTCAAACATAAGTTCTGAAGAAATCAGTACATGTCCTTCAATTTGATAGCAAATCCTCTTTGGAAATACTTTTCCTCTACTGAAAAGGCTCCTTGTATAACACTAGAAAAATTTTGTGAGTTGAAACTTTACTTTTTTTTCCACTGAAACCTCCCAAAAGCTTCTGCTAGCTGTATGGTTCCACTATGTTATTCACTAAGCTACCTCAGTTAAGTGGAATTTTCAATAGTATTCATGTCAGAATGCACACGTTTTCCAAGATTTTAAAACTGGAGTGTTGTTTTTGAGGGGAAAAAGGGGTTTTGGTTGTACTGTAGTCTTAATGTTGAATTAAAAAATATAAGTGAAAGAAAAATATTGTCTTTAAAAAAAATTGCTTTACAGAAGAGGTAATACATGCAACATCGCTTTACAGAAGAGGTAATACATGCAACATCTGTTTTGCTCAAGAACAGTAAGAAGGGATGGTATTCATCTATTTTGCCTTTGTGTCTGTAAAAGAGATACTTATTCTGGTTGCTATGATTAGGGCAATACCATTAGATAGAAGATCCATAGAAACTATAAGGCCAGGTAAAACACACATTACATTGCAAGAACTGTAAAAAGTATGCGGTAACAAACCTATGATGTTTGATCAAAAGTATTGTGGAAAATTACTACATAATTTGATGTATTAAGTTTCAAATGGTATTTTCATAGGCATGACACTTTATATGCCCAATTTTGTGCTCACTCACTTTATGTGATGAGTTTATAGACATGGTCAACTGGATATACGAGGACTGCTGCTTTCCACTTTTTTACATTAGCTCACAATGTCAGAGGCTGATTTTGGTGGTATGGCAATAGAGATGGAACCTTCCCAACCAATATTCCATTACTTTTTCATTGCTGTGAGACAGATGGCAACTGAGGGGCAGTCTGACACAAAGGCGTCTGACACGGAAGTGCAAATGAAGCAAAAGTGTATCTTTGAACTCTTCCATACAGAAAAAAAAAGATGAAGATTGTTCTTCTAACTGTGGAAATAAGTATTTGTAAAACACATGTGAAGAGTGGAAATAAGCCAGCAAAATAAATGCTTCATATCTTCAGTTATTAACTGAAGGTACTTTGTGCAAAATCTATGTTGGTAGAAGAATGCATGATTAAAAATCAGTAATTTTGAAAACCATTTCATATAATTTTTTCTAAATTTACTAGAACTGTTGTAGGGCCATGGAAATGCAGGATAAACAAAGAATCCCTTAGAGAAACTCAAAAAAATGAAGCTTCCTTTTAATGTGGAGGTTTTAAATGTTCCATGTCAGTGCAAAAATAATAGAACCATAAAATAATGTAGGTTGCTTTGAAGGTTATCTTGGTAATAGTACTATTCAAATTAGAGATAATAGACACACTGGGGTTGCTAAGGGCTTTATGTCTGTCAGATTTTGAAAGTTTTGAAGGATGGAGGTACAACAGCCTCTGTGGTAAGCAGTTGCAGGGTATGACCAATCTCACTAGAATTTTTTCTTTTATATCTAATCCCAGTTCACCTTAATGCAGTTTAAGCCGTTGCCTCTTGCACTTTTGGTGTGCATATCCAAGAACTGTCTTATTTTGTCTTGCCTAAACTAACTGTCAGATTTTTGGAGACAACATTGGATTCCCTCATGCCTCCTTTTTTTTTTCTCAGTTTCTCCTTGTGCATCATGCGGTCTTCCCCCATTTCACTGTACTGTTTCAAAGGATGACTGTTTTTGTTCTTGTTCCCATGTAGTTAAAGGGAGTTGCCTTTTAGACAACCACACAAGATGAAAACCATTCCAAAAGAAACACATAGGCAGGCAATTATTAAATATGCTGGACCATGTTTTCTTTTTCCAGATTTTTCTTTCTTCCTCCTTTCTTTTTTTCTTTCCTTCCTTTCTTATTTCCTTCAGTTTTTATAAAACATATAAACATATAGGCAGCTGTGTGAGATTTTCTAAGTAACAAGGGATCTGATATCTCAAAGCTTAGCTTTATGTGCATTGTGGAAATGGTGCACTCCCCAGTGTGCTAAGAGTTAGTCTGTTACCCTAATAACATTTTCCCATTAAAGTAAGACTGCATGTCTTATACATCCCTATATTTCAGCTACCTATAGAACTATTGGTACCTGTTTTAAAAGATTTTAAGATTATACATTAAACAAATTTTCGAAGTTGTTTAGGTAGTTCTGTATACTTTATTTTCCAGTTGTCTTTTTTTTTTACCAAGCTATGTAGAGTCTGAGAAGAATACTAGCACATACTCATTATTTAGTAACTACTTGCTTTGGTGCCAGCTTCATGTTGTAAGTGTTACTTAATAGTAATAGAAGCTCTAAATAGCACTGTAATAGTTCATATTCCAGAGCATGTGTTTTTTTTTCTGTTTGTTTGTTCATTTTTAATGTATTTGTTTATGATATAATACTCCTTTTTTCAGTGTTGACAGTACTGATAATTTCAGGGTTTTACATCTAAAGACGTTATTTTCCTAATATATGGATTACTTTATATTAGTTATACACCAAGTTGAAAGAAAAAATGCTTAATGGCTGATATTTGTCATTCCTATTTGAAAAAAAGAGTGGATTATCAAAAACATTTTACTTACAGGTTATTTGTTGGTAGTAACAGTTTGGTTCCTCATTGAACCGGTGTGTAAATCTATCTTCCACAGAGCTGGAAAACCTGCAATTTACTTATCTAATCTCATTTTACTAACTGAGTGACCTCTTTCTTCTCAGATGACAACTTCTAGCTTCAAGCAAGCATTGTGTTTCCTTGTTAAAGCCTTTTTCAGATTTCTACTGAATGGCCTGAAGGTGATTGATTTCTATTCTAGTCTGGTAATGTATAGCCTGTACATGAAACCAAATTCTTCAAAAATCTGATGTTGAACTGTTATACTGAAATGTATGTGCATGCATTTGCTTCATCCTTGCTTGATATTTTTTAATTTGAGTATATACTAGGGAAGTATAAAGGACCTTTATTTGAATGTTAAAAACAATGTTGATGCAGAAATCTATTCCCTTTCTGTCTGAGCTACAGCTATAATTCCTAGCTGGTTTAGTACATTTGTAAAATGCTGTTCAGTTGCTCAGGGCTTGAATGGATGGAAGAAGATTTAAACTTTTCTAGTTGAATTTGCATGAAATAACTATTTGTTGCCCTGATTTATTTTTATTTTTATTTTTTAACTATTAAGTTTAAATTGAGGAGAAAAAGATTCAATGTTATGTGATTATATCATGATGAGTTCAACAGAAACCTGTGAGGAATACAGCTCAGAAGCAATGCCACCACCCTTTGCACTAGTGCATAGTTTTGAATACTGATATCTCACATAACAACTTATTCTGGAAACGATATTCTTTCCTCTGCATTTTCAGTGTCCCTCTTTTTTTTCTTTTTTTTTTTTTTTTTTTTTTTTTTGTACTGAAAATATTTCATTATTCATTGCAAATACTGTGACAAGTAGAACTTGAGTAGAACTGAAATCTCCCGACTTAGTACCCACCAGGCTCTAAAATCATTTTTATATGTTGCCCCGAGTATTCAGTGCCATCTAAGCAATTTGATTTGAACTAGTCTTGTAGCATCTTTTTATTATAATTATTATTCTTTATCATCTCATTTAGACTACTATCAGAGGCATTTATCAAAGTCTGAACATCTAGTCTTGAATTGACAATAATATATCCTTGAAATACATTAAACATTTAGACTACCTATTATTTTCTGGATTATTTATTCATTTAAACACTGCCAATAGAACATGTTTTTTTTCCCTAGCACAGTAGATAATACAAGATGCTTCCAGCCATTTTGAATTTTAGTAGATTTAAATGGCATGTTTTTAAATTGCAAATGTCTACAGTGTTTATCCTATGATTTCTTTTTAATTTCTTCTTGGAATTTCTGTGGGTAATGGAACTGGAAATAAGCTTCCTCAAGAGTATAACCACTTTTCAAGAAGTCGTAGAAAGCTAAGTATGCAAATCCTCTACTCATCTGCTCTGGTGTTGAGGCTCTTCATTAGACATGAGAAGCTCAGCCCCGAAGGCATCAGCCTGATCCCTATGACTTAATTGTACTATGCTGTACAAAATCTCATGCTTGAGTTCACAGCTTTTTGCTTTTTTTTTTTTTGTCAACAAATTGCACTGGGGTGATTGATCTCCGTTGTTTCTTCTTAGTCTTTCAGAAACTGTATTGTATATCAAAAATCACTCAGAGCAATTAGAAAATATGCAGAAGAGACAGTTAATGCTGTTTCTGTATATTAAAAAGTATGCTTCAGGCAGTAGCCTACTATCTTACCTACAGTGATTTAATCACTGATAGTCTATTTCTTCTCACTTCCTCTCCAGCTTGGACATTCCTCTTTATTTCTTACTAATACTTACAGGGTGTTTTCTGCATGTTTCTCCACTTGTCTGTACCTAACAAATAAGAATATCTGACATGAATTCCTTGTTAATACTTTACAGATGTAAAGTCACTTCAATTAATGAAGTTTTGTATTTATTATACTTTCTTCTATACTACTGAAGTAATCTCTTCAGATTGGAAGTAAACAAAAAGGTGCCTAAGTATATAAATATTTTACAAAATTTTTTCTTCTGTCCTGTGATTATTGTCTGCAATAATGTTTTAATTGTTTATCTGTTTCTTCAGTTTGATATATTGAAATATTTAATTCTCCAAATTAAGAAAATAGCAGATGTACAAGTAAGATATTTAGAATGTATCAATATAAATTCAGAATCTTTGCATAAGCATAATATTACACACTAAGTTAATAATAATACTTAAATATAGTTAACCATTGATAGGTGTTTGTTTCATTGACTGAAACAAACCAATTTTTATGCTACAAAAAGCTATCAACATTAAAAAAACAAACAAACAACTCAGCATACTAGAGTATGCATAATCACTTTTTACTTTCCTGAACAAATAAAACATATTTTCATCTTATCATGGATCCTGAGAATCACTTAAGCTCATACATTACATTTCAGAAGATTATTCAAAGTCTGATAAAGTCCTGTTAAGAAACTGTGTCTTTGATAGTGTTATGTATCTGCTTTTATTTCTCATGCACTTCCAGGAGGATCATTTCCATGAAATCTGCGTGTATCTGCAACAAGTACAACCATGGCTAAAACACAGCAAGATTCTTGATTCAAGAAAAAACAACTAGGCAGTAGGTAGAGCCATCGAGGTTAATGTTGGAGGAAAAATGCATAAGTAGACCACAGAGATCTTTTAGCTGCCTGTGAAAGATAGATATATGACAGGAAAATAGGACAACTGCACTAGGATGCAGGAACAGAATACTGTTCACATTATTTAAAGGATTCTACACTTACTGATATATCTAATAGCCAATCTGTTTTCATACTATGAATTCTCATCATTCTAATTAACAAGTTTTTTATTCTAGCAGAACAAATTCTAATTGTGATGACCTTGGCTAATAGAAGGTCACTCAGTCACTTACTCATTTCCCCAATTCAGCAAGAAGGGTGAAGGAGAATTGGAAAAAAGAGGAATAATAAATCTTGTAGTTTGATGAAAAGAAGGGAACATTTCTTACCAGTTACTATCACAAACAAAACAGACTCAAAGTGGGGAAAATAAATTTAATTCTTTTCCAACTAAAACAGATGAAGGTATTGAGAGGCATACAAATGTGAAAACATGGAATTTCCTCCAGCGCATGCCTTCATTTCAGATTCCTCTATCTTTACATGCATGCATACAAACAAGTGAGTCAGTTAAAAACAGTTTAATCTTTGTGACTTCACAAAGCAGTGTTTCTGAATTGACTAAAGGTTTTAAGATTTGGATGAAAGCTTAAGGATGAGTTTGTGTTTTTTCATCACAGTTCACCTGCCATTACTAGTCACTATCTACATGCCTAGGTCTCAAACGGTCTATTGAGTAATCTTCCTTGCTTCTATGGTCTTATTTCAGTTCTTATGCTCAATGGATTTAATTGGCTTTCAGGGGTGACTGCCAGTGCTCTATCATTTTTCTGTTCAAGGGAACACCTCAAGAAAAACACTGAAAATGTCATTTCCTTAGTCTCCCTATAGTCATACTCCTTTGCATGTTAGTCTCAGACTGTGAACTCAGACTTGCTTTTTCCTCTGTTCCTGAGACAAATGAGATACAATAATTAAAAAAAAAAAAAACAACAACAAACAAACAAAAAAACCCATAGTTTTTCATATGTCACGAATAGTTTTTGTTGTCTATTTGATGGGATTGCAGGATTTCCAATTACAATACCAGACTCCTTGGAAAGGTCTGAGTTATAGAGGTGCAGCATTTCAAGTGATCTTTATGGTCTTTATGACAAGAGCGTATAACTTTTAAGTAACGTGTTAAGTAATATGCAATGGAGGTAGAATGAAAATCTATTTTTTTTTTCTAGAAAATTCCAACTGTATTTGCTGAGTAAATATAATTTTCAGACATGATTCAAGGAAATACAGCATGTACTTAAGAACAACAAAAATATTAAGTTTTATCATTATTGCAGTTGACACAGTGCTAGAAATGTTCTAGAAGAGTTCTGGAAGAGAAATGCTAATCTCACACATGCGCCTTGAAACAGGTGACAAACAGTACTTAGTGTTGGTTGTTTTTCCTCTTAAACCTTAATGTAAGTGAAACATAAATTACACTCTGATCTTTCTCTAGTAATTTCCTGTGTACGTTTTCCTACTAAATTAAAGTGTATTTACATAGAAGTCAGAAAGTTTAGATAGCATGCTTCTTTTTTTTTTTTCTTTTTTTTTTTTTTTCCTTAGGGGTTGTAATTTCGTAATCCATCTATCTTTACTGGAAACCATCCTTACATGAATATATTGCACTATGTAAACAATGGCAGGAAGCAGAGGTGGAGAGATAAGCACCAGTACCAAGTCATTGACATTGTGGAGAATCAGATTCTTTGTATCTTAGCTGAGGTGCAAACAAAGCAGATCTCAGCAAATGGCAGGTATGTGATGGTGAGTGTGACCAAGTCCATGACAGAAAAGGTCTATGCCATAGCCTGCTTGATCTGCTTAATAAATTCAACTCATCTTTGTCACATTTCTTTTCTTTTCCATCCACCAAGAAAGGAAAAAATAAAAGTGCCAGAACACTTTGATAAGCATTTTGAGAGAGAATTCATTTTTCTTGAAGATGACTAACTTGAGTTAAATGGAGTAGAAAATACCTACAGTCTTTACATTTTTTGAAGTGGGAAGGGAGGGGAGGATTGAGTTGCCATAATATTGTAAAAGAAGTAATATTATTGGTAATATGTGTTCCAGTATGAAAAAAAACAGAAAACTCATAAATGCTAATTATTCCTTACTTCCATGATTTTTTTTTTTTTTTTTTTTTTCCCTGTAATGGTATTCCTTTCCATTATTGATATTATGAAGACAGGTAATCTTGATTCCTAAACTGGTTACACACAAAGTTTAAATAAACAGTATAAATGCTTAACACAAAAGGTATTTTAAGTTAACTAATTTCCTGATTTGCTGAGAAAAATAGTTGCTATGAACAAAAATAAAAAATAAAATTCAGTGATTAAAGAAATAGGAAATTCAAAAGAAAAATTTTAAGAGAAGAGACTTCAGTACTATGAACTCATTAGGGTCACAGAGACATGCTAGGCATCATCTGACTTTAGTTACAATCACCAGGCCTGATTCTGTACCCCACCCATATACTGATATTGTAGCCAGGCATCTTCAGCTCTCAGGAAATGTAAGATGCCTGGGGATTGGTGCCATTGACTGCACTCCAAACTGCCCTGCTCCCTAGAGCACCCCGTAGACTTTTCTGCTGTTCCTAAATCCTCTATCAGTGTCATTTCAGGGCATCTTCTTTCCCTTAGGGATCTGACAGAGATTTAGGTTTTGTTCTTGCCGAATTTCATGATGTTCCTGTTCACTCTTTTCTCCTTCTCTGAGATGACATCTGCTTTCAAATCTATCCAGTAGGACAGCAAGGCAGTGAATCAGGTCTTCCCAAGAGGCTGTGGTGCCCGTGTCCTCAGAGGTTTTCAAGCCCGGACTGGACCAAGACCTGAGCCACCTGGTCTGCCCCCAGAGCTGGTCCTGCTGATGAAAGGTTTGGATTGGAGACCTCTGAAGGTCACTTCCTGCCCAAAGTGTCCTGTGATACTATTTTAACACAGCAGGAGAAGGTTGTACATTTTTCCTTACTTACAGGATTATATATGTCATATAGCTCTACAGCTTTTTCTCAGGCATGTAGAATAAAATCAGTTTCATTCAGTGTAAGAGAAGAATAGAAATAAATGTTTTGACTAATAGAGGGCATAATCTTTTTTGTGTTATTACTGCTGCTCACAATATTTACTTGCTTGTCATTCAAACTTTTGTAATGAAAACCATTTGTTGAAATCTTTTTTGGCAACACTGATTATATTGAATAAGCTTCAGAAAATAAAACTCCCCTAATAGCAACAGCAAGAAAATCTAAACCAGAGTGACTTGGAAGTTGATTTGTAGATATTACAGCTATTTTGAAGACAACATATTTGTTTACATTATATCATTTCCCAACCAGCCCAGCATGTGTCTTCATTATACTCATTGGGCTGTGCTGGAGATATTCTCAACCCAAATTAGATCCAAATGAGATCTCTTGAGTGTAGATAGAATTGGAATGAGAGCCCCCAGCTATAAGAAAGATGCATAACAATATCCTGTCAATAATACTCTAGAAAGTCCTAAGTATTTAAGTTTATTATGCCTCACTAGGCAACAGCATGGGACAGAAGAGAATATATTAGGAATGAGTGGAAGGTTGGAACAGACAGGAAAAAGTTACTGAAGTGGGAAAACATATGTTCTAACAAGCTCTTCATTTTGCAATATTAAATTTTAGATAAGAATTCTATAATGATAAAATCCTTGAAATACATTTCCAAGAAATTCAAGAATTAATGTGTACAGTTAAACCAAAATTCTGCTAAGCAGGTAAACGTTACTTTCTTCATAGTCAGACAAATTTTTACCCTTACAGATGTAAGTAAAAGCTCTGTCTCCCACAATGCAGTCATAATAAATTGCATGACTGAAAATAAAATACAAAAAAGAAAAAAAAAAAAAACCAACAAAAACTGAGTAAAACCCCAGATCAAAGTTATAATAAATCTTTATAAATAGATACTATTTAGATATTGATCAAGATTGGAAAAAAGAAGCTTATGTTCTGCCGAACACCCAGCCTTAACCCATAAAAAATGGCATGCATTTACTTAAATGGGAGACATGCATTCTTAAGATTTCTTTAAATGTATAAATTAATGCAGTTTCATTAGACTGGTAATAAGATTTATATTTCTCCGAAGGCATTGTGAAAAAACAGCAACAACAAAAACAAACAAACAAAAGAAAATCACAACACCAAACATACACAAAATAAACATTATTATAAATACCTTTCATTTTAACAAATAAAGGCAAAAAAACTTTCTTTCTAAAAAGAGATAGAAGAGAGAATCCTTTTTGAGTTGTTTCTGCTATCATAAATACTGTGATTTCATTCCAGCTGCAGGAATAAAGCACCATGTTTCTTTCTGGTTCAGACTCTGTGATGACACCACACAGAAATGTAACAGGGCGAATTCTCACTCTTGAGTGAGACAGACTTGCAGCTAACTGATGAGTAACGGAACAAAATTGTGACAACCTTGTGAAGGCCTCAGATACATACGACATCTCATTCTCCAGACAGTTCAATCTGTACAAGCCAGGAATTAATCAACTGAAATATTATCAAATGTTCATTTAGTATCATCCTTATTTCTTTTACATTAAAGTCTTGGAAAATTTAACACTGTATTGAAACAGAGAAGAATTAATCCAAAAAGAAATGATTTTGAACAAAAACTGTGTAAAATGAATTTGTGAGATAGATATTGATGCATCCTAAACGATTCTAAAGTTTCAAAAGATATAAAGAAATGAGTTACTGGTTTTTGCATTTGGAGAGAGCTCATGAGAACTCATTATTTCTGATTTGGAAGCCAATTTTAAACTAAATTATTCCATTTCAAAACCAGATCAACAGAACACTAAATCCACACTGTGAAACCTTTTATTGGAGGAAGCGTCAGATACAAAGGTTTTGAGTGAACTATCTGTAAACCCTAACTTCTGCATTATTTAATTAAAAAAAAAAAACAAAACAAAACTCTGTGTAATAGTAAACTGTACATTTAGGACAAATGTGATTGGCTACTTTTGTTAATTGGCACATCATTGCTGATGAAACCATGGTTTCATAATGTTGCAGTACTGTCCAAGGTGCTGTATTTCAGAGGAGGTACTTCACTGATGGATTGAGTTCTGTATGTTTTGTTCTGACTATATCTGTTAAAACATCCTATGATATATCATATCAAGCTGAGATGACTTTTTTTTTTCCCCTTTAAAGACATTGATACATGTATTTATATTGACATAAAAAATCTCCAACTGTCCATAAGTAGACATAATATATTCATATTCCAAAAGAATAAAAGTTTAAAGCCCACTATGCAACAGATTCAATTCAGCTGAAACCTAGGGAAAGACTAGTTTTCAAAATTCCTGAAAGCTTGTGAAATTTTGAGAAAATAAAACATATTAATTTCTCTTAACACAGAGTTCTTTTTGAACCTCGTATCGTTAACATGCAGGAATTTTGGATGGCAGGAAACATTAAAATGTGTTCTAAGGGCTAGAAGGTAAAATGCATCTATGCCAATTTTCATCAGTTTAGAGTCTGGGACTATATCAAATTTCTTAAACAGTTTCCGATAGTAATAAAGACACTGGGTTTGTACTGCTAATTTGAATAGAACCTGTTCTCTCTTGTTTTCATGTTTAAGTTATTTTTACTTTCTTTTTCACAACATATCCTTCAATTTCTTCTGCGTCAGCTGCAACAGGAGTGGTCTAAGCTATGAAGTGTAGACCAAGCACATCTTTGACCTTGAGTTTTGCTGCAAAACCTTGGTTCTGGTATACTATTAGAGATCTTTACTTCCATGAAATAAATACTGTGAGTATAAAAACAATTAATTCACTAATTTCTATATTAAAATTAATTTCTATTATCTGACTAATTTACAGCAATATGTTTGTTACAGAACTTTGAGATCTTTGACCAATTCTTCCAATTCTTCTTCAGAAATGTTTTTCAGATGTCTACAGTAATCTTTTATTTTGCTTTTTTTTTTTTTTGAAAAAGATGTAATGAAATTGAAACATCAAAATGCAAGATAAGAATCTTAATTTTTCCATCAACCACTCCTCCCATAAACAAGTAAGCTTTAGGTGGTGTTTCTTCCCACGTTTTATCCTATGAACTTCTGTGCTATTGTGTATGATTAGTAGATTCTATGTATTTAATTTTTCTGATTTGCTTTATGTTACTTTTTATGATGTTTTTCATTGTCTTTCATTTCTGTTTTTCCAGTGAACTAGGATTTGGCACAGGATTAAGCCTGAATTAAAATCCTATGAACAGGTCATACATGCAAGATGAATAGCATCTTAATTTATATTTGCTATATGCACATTAATTGTGAAATACTACAAAGAACATCGAAGCTATATTGTTGTCATACATTCATTAAGAACAATACAGTACAGTTCTAAGTTTTGTAAGTGAAATATTACATTGAAAACATAGAAATGAAGAATATTTAGTCATTTATCAATTTACACAATGAGGTATTTCTCATAACCTCATACAGAATCTAACAACAACTGTCTTCCTGTGTAATTGATAGACTTTATATTGTCCTTTATTTTAACCTGTATGTAATTATTTTACCACAAGTGAATGTGTACACAGGGGAAAAAGTCCCCCTGTGTTTGAAGGGACATCCTTCATCCCATAAAGAGCATCAAACCAGTCTTGATCAATCAGTCATTTTCCTTCTTTTTTTTTTCTTTTTCTTTTTTTTTTTTTTACAAAATATTTCATTAGTGCAGAGTTGAATAGAAGTCAGCAATGATTCAAGATATTTTTTTCAGAAACTATTTACAACAGTTGAGATTGATATTCTAAACTCCTGTTTCATCATACTCCACTTAAAGACTTAAAGATGTTGCATTAGCATATGCATTTTATGAGAAATTACTGCATGTGGTACAACTAGCAAAAATAACCTACACATGTATAATCTCTGATAAGTTATCATACATAAAAGGAATGCTATCATATACAGGAGGAATAGTTCATAATTAACATACGAATATATTTTTTCTTGCATTTTAAACCTGAATACAATTTTTGCTTTTGGGGACATATCATTGTTAGATTGGTCTGTCTTTGTGTTATAGCCAAAGTTTTTCCCACTTTCATTGTATAACAGCAGTCATATCATATGGCTAGCCTTTCTTTATCTCTCTTCTCACCAAATAACTTCAGTTTTGGCAACAGCAGGAACACTAAGCCTTTTTCTCCTAGATGAACTCAACAAGTTGTTGGGGTTTTTTTTTGTTTGTTTGCTAAAGGTTGAAAAAATACTTCCTCCCTCTTGAAGTGGGAAAATTAAAATTATTGCTTTTAAAGTGGGTACTAGAAACTAAGTACTTCTAGGACATAGTTCATTTTATTTGCTTTGACTTTCATTTTGTGATTTTTTTCGCTTTGATTATTTTCCCTTTGAATCTAAACACTCGAAATCCGTAACAGTAATAAATCAGTAATAAACTGGCTTCTAGACTTCAGGAGAATCTTACCTATGATGACATTAAGATCAACCTTAAGGAGGTTTTTTGGAGCAGTTTCCAGTTACTATAGAAAACCTATGAAAAGGAAAAGCTGGAAAAGGTGAGAGAAAAAGATGGATGCAAGGGCAAAGAGGAATTTAAATGATTTAGCCTTACTCTGTATATAACAACTTATGGAACTGATGAGTCATTATTCAGCAAAGCACAGGAAATCAAGATCATCTTATCCAGTTTAATTTACCAAGTACTTTATCATTTGCATATCACATAATTTTATAATTATGGTACACTGACTGGGTTAAAATAATTTTTTGCACTTCATGTCAAAAACACCTACTTTTCAATGACTTGGGAGAACTTTAAAATTCTTCAGGAAATTAAAAGTTTTCACAATGGTTGCTTAGCAGCTTTTAGATTTCCCAGGCATATATGAATCAAGTCTGCTTGCTTGCATATTTGTTTTTATGTGTTCTCAATTACGGAGCTATTCATATTAGCTTGTAAACATCAAGGTCAATCTAAGTTCAAATTATGTTGAAGTCTGTTCAGTGAGCATATCTTACAACAAATAATATGATGAATATTATTTTTTGTAGTATATCATGAGAAAAATGGTAAGTCAAGCATTTGTCACAGCTGGGAAGCTTTTCATTTTTGACTTTGGAAATGTTTCATATGATGCATATAAACATATAAGAGACCACTAACATACATTATCAGTCACATTTTCCAATATGGGTACAATTAAATGTGTTATATATTTTTTATTGCCTAGTTTATACAAATTGCACAATATGTTGACAAAATGCTGAGATACATCTAAAACTCTTAGTGTCAGAAAATTCTGACATAAAATAAGTAGACATAAAATAAGTACTTGAAAATGAGGTGCCATATTAAAGTGGGTAAACTTTAAATAGCTGCCTTGCATCATGAAGTTTGAAGGCTACTTTTACTATGTCTTCAGTGTAGAGAAGGAGATCCGTCCAATGTAGCAGTATTTCTAATTGTATTCAAGCAAGATTTTCTTCTGGTATTGAACAAGGGAAGGCTCAGACAGACTCTAATTAGAAATACAGATTATGTACTTAAAATTAGACTCTGTGAATAACTTCTTAAGTGTTTTTATGTACCAGTACCTGCACAATAGCTTTTCATCCTCTTAGAAAGATCTGAATTAGAGAGCATTCAAACACCACTGAATACATTAATCAATAAATATATTGTTTTAAAAATCTTAATTTGAAAGAGTTGCATCTGGCTTCTTTCCCATTATAATTTATTTTCTTCCTGGAAATATTAGAGCAGTTGGAATTTTCTAACCTTACTATTTCTTGCCATATTGAGAATGTTCCTTTGATAGAAGCTGTATTTAAAGAAAAGAAATGCCTTTGGGATGCATTCATTTATTTTATCAACTAAAAATCAGTCTGGGCCATACATCACATAATCCTCTCCTTCAGAAAACTCTTTCATTAGCGATACACCAAACCCAGTGCTCTGTTGGGTGTGGAAAAGTTGAAGGGCAGGTAATGGAAATTTTTTCAAGGTTGTTCACGGTAGCACAAGCACATCAGAATGAGAGATGAAGCAGAGTTTGAGTACTGCCATGGCGATCTGCAGCACAAGTATAGTTTTTAGAGAAGTCATGCTGTGCCATAAAAGCAGGAAGGAGGAAGGAGACCGGGAAGCTATGGAAGAGGTTATGGAGATTCCCTCTTCTTGAGGAGAGTGACAGAAACAGAAGCAAAGGGTTGTCCAACAGTGGTAATGCATAAAGTTTTGTGTGCTTAAAGGCATACAGAATGGGGACTGGAGCATTAATTGGGATTTGTCTCAAGGTGTTATAAGTAATGCTCGGTCAGCTGCTAGCTTTTACCTTTGTTAACGCCAGTGACCTTAGATTGTCAGCTGAATGTAGCTGTACCTATTCCTGAATTATTACACCTTATTGAGATACATATATATGTTGGAATAAATGATACAGCCCCTGATATTGCCCTTTAGGGAGAGTGAGGATGCCACTTCTAAAGATGAACATCTGCTCTATGTGTGACTCAGATGCTGTAGTCTGTTTTAAAAATTTCAAATAGACATTAATCTTGAACATGAGCCACCAAAATGCCCTTGCCTCAAAGAAGGCTAATAATATCTTAGGCAGCATTGGGCAAAGTATCGATATTTGGAAAGGGGAGGTGATTCTTCACCTCCATTCAGCAATGGTGAGGACATATCTGAATAGTCTATCTAATTCTGTTTTTTCCCCATCCAATAGCAAAGTGGAACTACTGGTTCTTTTCAGTGCTGCCTAGTGCCTGGACAAGAGGCTACAAACACTAACTGAAACACAAGAGATTATCTCTGAACATTGGGAAGCACTTCTTTACTGTGTAGCTCTTGGAACACTAGCACAGGTTGCCCAGAGGGGTTTTAGGGCCCCCTTCCTTGCAGATCTTGACATTATCTGGGCATGATTCTTGGCAAGTGACTCTAAGTGATACTGATTGAGTAGGGGATTGGACCAGATTAGCTCCAAAGGTCATAGAATCATAGAATCATTAAGGTTGGAAAAGACCTTTAAGATCATCAAGTCCAAACATAGAATCACAGAATCACAGAATCACAGAATTGTAGGGGTTGGAAGGGACCTCTAGAGATCATCGAGACCAACCCCCCTGCCAAAGCAGGTTCCCTACACCAGGTCGCACAGGTAGGCGTCCAGGCGAGACTTGAATATCTCTAGAGAAGGAGACTCCACAACCTCCCTGGGCAGCCTGTTCCAGTGCTCCGTCACCCTCACCGTGAAGAAGTTCTTACGCACATTCATGCAAAACTTCCTATGCTGCAGCTTATGTCCGTTTCCCCTTGTCCTGTCTCCACGTACCACTGAAAAGAGACTGGCCTCACCGCTATGGCCGCCACACCTCAGATATTTATAAACCTGGATCAGGTCCCCTCTCAGTCTTCTTTTCTCAAGGCTAAACAGACCCAGTTCACTTAGCCTTTCTTCATAGGGAGATGCTCCAGGCCCTTCACCATCTTTGTGGCCCTCCGCTGGACTCTTTCCAAGAGATCCCTGTCTTTTTTGTACTGGGGAGCCCAGAACTGGACACAGTACTCCAGATGAGGCCTTACCAGGGCAGAGTAGAGGGGGAGGATCACCTCCCTCGACCTGCTGGACACGCTCTTTTTAATGCACCCCAGAATGCCATTGGCCTTTTTGGCCACGAGGGCACACTGCTGGCTCATGGCCAACCTGTTGTCCACCAGGACGCCCAGGACCATTCAGCTACCACAAATATTGCCCACTAAATACATCCCTAAGTACTACATCTGCTCTTCCCTTAAGCAACTCCAGGGACTGCGACTCCACCACTTCCCTGGCCAATACGTTCCAATGCATAACCACTCTTGCTGAGAAGAAATTCTTACTAATAATCAACCCGAACCTCCCCTGGAACAACTTGAGGTTATTCCCTCTTGTCCTATTGCCAGTCGCCTGAGAGAAGATGCTGACTGTTGTCTCATCATGACCTCCTTTCAGGTAGCTGTAGAGAGTAATAAGGTATTTTCTGAGCCTTCTCTTCTCCAGACTAAACAAGTTGCCTCAGCCACTCCTCATAGATTTGTGCTTCAGAGCCTTTACAAAATTTTTTGCTCTTTTCTGAAAGACTTTTATGACCTTGATGTCTTTCTTCTAGTGAGGAGCACAAAACTGAGCATAATACTCAAGGTGTGACCTTACAAGAGCTGAGTATAGGGAACAAACACCTCCCTGGTCCTGTCAACTACACTATTTCTGATACAAGCCTGGATGTCATTGGCCTTCTTGGCCATCTCGGCACACTGCTGGCTCACATTCAGCTGAGCATCAATCAACAAACTCAGATCCTTTTCCTTCTTGCAACTTTCCAGCCACACTGCCTCAGGTCTGTAGCCTTGCCTTGTAGACTTTGGTTGTTTTAACCAAAGTGCAGGATTTGGCAATTTGGTTTGTTCAACTCCATCCAACTGGCCTCAGCCCATCAATCTAAACTATCTAGATCCCTCTGATGGGCCTTCCAATACTCAGGCAGACTGCCACTACTTCTCCACCTTGGTGTTATTTGCAGACTTACTGAGGGTGCACTCAATTGCCTCATCCAAATCATGAATAAAGATACTAAAGAGGACTGACCCCAATACTGATCCCTGAAGTGCACCACTCATGACCAGTTGCTAGCTGGATTTAACTCTATCCATCACCACTCTCTGTGCCCAGTGCTCCAACCAATTATTTACCAAGCAAACACTGTATCTGTCTAAGACATGAGCTGTCAGCTTCCTCAGGAGAATAATACGAGAGACAGTGTCAAAGAGTTTGCTGAACTCTGGCTAGTCTATATTGACAGCCAGCAGGTCCTCACTCTTTGATTCTGTAACTGTGAAAAGCAGAAGCTATTCGATTTTCTAAGTCATTTGAAAAACTGGTTATTATTAATGTATGCAATATTGACTGCTTTTAAAGGATATTTGAATTCTAATGCCTTAAAGACTTTGAACATAATCTTAAGGCTTCTTCCAAGACTTAAGAAATGTAGCTGTTGTACTACCGACAGCACTGAGAGTGTTGTTCTATAATGAAGGTTACTACTGGCTTGACTTGTCTCCTTCTAAGACTAGGTGACCAGACTGGTAGACGAGGGAAAGGCTGTTGATGCAGCTGTGCTCAATGGGTAGTGGTTAATGAAGTTAAGTCCAGCTGGCAACCCATTACAAGTGGTGTCCCCCAGGGGTTGGTACTGGGGCCCATCTTGTTTAGTATCTTTATTGATGACTTAGATGAGGGGATTGAGTGTACCCTCAGTAAGTGTGCAGATTACACAGTTGGGAGGTAGTACACTGCCTGAGGGTGGGGAGGCCCTTCAGAGGGATCTAAATAAGCTGTATCACTGGGCTGAGGTGAATGGGACGAAGTTCAACAAGGCCAAGTGCTGGGTCCTGTACTTTGGCCACAATAACTCCATACACCACTACAGGTTTGGAGATGAGGGCTTAGATGACTGTGAAGAGGAAAGAGACCTGGGGGTGTTGGTTGACGCTCAGCTGAACGTGTGCTGATAGTGTGCCCAGGTGGCCAAGACGGCCAATGCCATTCTAGCCTGCATTAGAAATAGTGTGGCCAGCAGGAGCAGGGAGGTAATCAGCCCCCTATACTCAGCACTGGTGAGGTCACATCTGGAGTATTGTGTTCAGTTTTGGGCTCCTCACTACAAGAAGGACATTGAGGCCTTGGAATGTGTCCAGAGAAGGGCAACAAGAGTGGTGAGGGGTTTGGAGCACAAGTCTTATGAGGAGCAGCTGAGGGAGCTGGGATTGTTTAGTCTGGAGAAGAGGAAGTTCAGGGGAGACCTCTGCATTGCACTCTACAACTTCTTAAGGGCAGGTTGTGATGAGGAGGGCTTCGGCCTCTTCTCCCAGGCAACAAACAGGACCCGAGGAAATGGCCACAAGTTGTACCACAGGAGGTTTAGATTAGACATGAGGAAAAACATTTTTCTCTCAGAGAGTGATCAGGCACTGGAATGGCTGCCCAGAGAGGTGGTGGAGTCGCCGTCCTTGGCAGTGTTCAAGAGGTGTCTGGATGAGGAGCTACGAGATATGACTTAGTAGCTTGTGGTAGCAATGGTAATGGGAGGTCGGTTGGACTAGATGATCTTGTAGGTCCTTTCCAACCTTGTGATTCTATGATTCTATGACTTTTCAGTAATTAAATTAGAAATTCCTAAAAATACCATGTCTTCTCCAAGGTTGAGGCACTTAAGTCTAACAATAACTAAAGAAATATTTTGAAGTTGCTGAAAAAATGTCCATGTTACTTTCCCTGCAGTATCATATTTACTCTCACGTGGCAAAATTATATAGTCAATCCTTCATTTCTCTTTCATGGATCACATTATTCTTCATGGGGAGCAGTCTACATTAACTAGTTTCATAAAATTGGTGTACTCAATAATCACTTTCAGAAAAAAAAAAGTGTGAAATTATTGGATGTCTTGAAATTTTGGCTTTTTTAAAAAATTCTATATAGGTGGATTAAAAAACTAAATGAGAAAAAACAATAACAACAACTATCAAAATATTACTCTTAGATTGGTATATGAACTACTCCCAGTCACATAAGAGCTCATGTTTGATGAAGGCTGTATGTTTAACACAATGACCATTTCACAATGATTTAAAAACTTATATGTGTGCACTTGTATCCACTTGCATCCACTTTTCCTAATACTCTTTCTCAGGCTTTCATATTTCCTCATTTTGTGCTTCCTCGTGTAAGATGTGAAACTTCCCTAGTCTTAGTCCTCAGGAAACGTTGGGTATCATGTTGGGTAATAAACCAACAGGATTTGAATCATTTTCTGTGGAACCTACCAGACAATGTCTGACTGAGAAAGTGTTGTCCAGAAGAAGAGACTGCAAATCACAGAAGAAAATTAAACTCTGATGATGCCTCAAATAATATGAGGAAGACAATAACAAAACAAACAGCTGTAAAGATAAATATTATGACAAAAATTTGCCTTCTAGACTGTTACTGTAAGTAGGTAAATGAGCAAAAATCCTGTCAGATTGGAATTCTCAGTGGTGTATAATTATAAAATTATTCCCTCTGCTCTTAAGATACCATCTGGGCAAAGTTTTCAATCTTGTAAAGTAGTTCAAAGGACCTCTTGAAAGAAGTGCAACACTTCAAGACAAGTTGAAGGAGCAGCAAAAACTAAGGCAGTTCCAGATTAGCGAACAAATGAGGATTTCTAAGCAATCAGAGAGTTAAATGACTCTCTTGAAACTGGGTGAAACCTCGGTCATCACTGAAGTACATGAGCGCTTTGCAATTGTTCTTCAGTGTACTGAGGATTTCACTCACTATTCTGATTCCTTGTTAATAGACTACAAGGGTATGATCAAAGAGAAATGCCAAATAATTGGTTAATGTATTCAAAGAAAGCTGTGAAGGATGGGCGTCTCCAGCCACTTGAGGGAGATTCAAGCTTGGCACGTTTATTAGACTAAAGAGTGATAGTTCTTTTGAGATTGAAGTCCTGCAAAAGCACATTCTAAAAAAATGGTCCCATTTCCAGTAGTCCAGTAATCAAAATTGAATTAATCTGGCTGGCTGAATGAGAAATGACTGACAGGCCTTCCAAAAACAAGATACTTTCTTTTTATGCATAAGATGCCTCATGGATCTGATGTGTGCTTGATAAAGCTTGTAACAACTTTTGATATCTGACAGATTCCATGAAATAAATAAATTCAGTCACTATTGATTTAAAAATAGACTGATATTTATTTGTTCTCCTATCGGAGACAAATTAATAAATACATTACAAGTGGTTACTGAAAAAAAAATCAGAATATTTATTCTGGTAATCCTAACTCACCTAATCCATACTGATGATCATTTAAAAATAATATTTTCTTTCTATGACACTTTTTCATTATTTAATATAGTTCAGTACAGACGGAATAGTTTTTACTTAGAACACTAAGCAATAACAAAGAAGCTGAAACTTTATCAGGTGCATGTAAATGCCACCAGTGTAGTTCCAAGTGTATTTCTATATATAGCCCATGTATTAAAAATATTTCTTAATTATGGACTCTGTATATATTCTAAGTATCAGAGCTAACTTTGAATGCTTTATCTGTTGACATTTGTCAGATTTCTTAGAAATTACAAAAAATCATATTAACTGCAGCTTTTTAATAGTTACATGCATGACTAAACAGCATATACTTATAACTATGACCTAGTAGCGCAATATATGGTTAAATATGGTTTTCTCTTACAATTTCTAATTTTGATTCAATGGGTTTTGTAATTATACAAGCAAGTTACACATACAATACCATCTCAACAACTCTTCTGAACAAGAGTAAGCTTTTCATCAGCACTAGATCACTCAAATCATCAGTTTGTAAAAGCACATTTGAAATTATCCAAGATGGAGAATCCTTTTCTGTTCTAGGGAACCTGGTCCAATGTTGTAGTGAACAATTTTTTTCCTAACTTGAACTTCCTGAGCTACAGTAGTGTCTCCATTACAACTCATTTTGCAGTCTGTGTAGTGGTTTCTCTCTGATGGGCAGTTAAACTCCACCATGCTTCTCTCTCACTTTCCTTCCTCAAAGTGATGGAAAGAAAGTACGGTGAAAAAGGACTCAAAAGTTGGCATATCTCACCAGTTACTGTCACAGGCAAAGCAGACTCAGAGAGGGACAGTAGTGTAATTTGTTGCTAACTACTAACAGACTAGAGCAGTGAGAACTAAAAGCAAATTACAAAGATGTTCCTCTCATCCATCTTCTACTCCCTAGTTTTCTTTTGATCAGAACCAGTCAAGATCACAGACAAATAAGATGACACGATATAAAATTTATGTTGACAGTAATCATAATATTGTTTTTTTCCCCCAGTATTTAGCTGGAGATAAATTGATTTAAGCCTCTTATCCTGAATGAATTCTTATAGATCTTTCATCTAGATCATGAGTGTGCATGAATTGTTATTCCAGTTCAGAGCTTAATAAAAAAGGTGTTCTTCATGAAATGATTGAAAGAGATGCTTTTAAAACATAAAGCTTCTCTGACAGTAGAACTACTTGTAAATAATTTACCATATGCTAATACAAATGTCATTTTCTGATACTGAAGGAAGCAAAAGTACTGACATTCAGAACTGATCCGCACTGCTCTACTTCAAATTTCTACTTCATGCATTCATGTGAAATGTTAGGGTACTGAAACAACTCACATTCAATTTTTGATATAGGTTATCTGTCACTATGTAGATCTCTATGAGAACAAATCGAATGCCAAAGATGGGAAAGGCTTTGTCTTAATGATTTCTACCACCTCCTCATCTTGTCTCTACAGGACTCCTTGCATTCCCATTCACTCAACTAATTAAAGTAGTTGATGTGAAACATTAGTGAATACAACAATATGGCAGAAACTTCACATCAGACTAAGTTCTAAAGAAGAAAAATGAGCATATCTGATGCAGGGGAAAAAAGAAGAGGGGAGAAAGGGGTGAAAAAAGAAAGATTGCAGTGTGTAGTTAACTGTTCTATAAATTGGCTCAGTTTGTCTTAAAACATCATATCTGAATCCTGAATCGCTGATGAGAATGCCTCAAATTTACTGTTTCAGAAAGTCATAAGGGTTTCCCAAGATATAAAAGATAAGCTTTTAGACAAGCTATTGCAAGTATGTTGTTTTGCATAGGGGAAGACCTTGTTACTGGTCTCTGCAAGTGATCATTTTTTATGATGAAGCATGAGGCTAGACACTCATGAGTTTTTATACTGTAAATATTATTCACGGTCACAAAATTATGAATATTTAGAACTTTTTAACTTAACTTAGTTACTTTTTTCATATAAAATGATACAACACATATTTTAGTGTAATGTTTTCTTCTACTATAGGTCCTATGCAAGTAAACATGTACCTTAGGTCCATATATGTAGGTCTGTCCAAAAGTAATGCCTTGTATTTATTTCTATTTATTAATTACTTCTATTATTAATTTCCTATTGGAAACTACAAAAGATAAAAGAGCACAATAGCTCTGTTTGATAGAGCAAATTCTCAGCTACAAAACTTTAGTTTTTAACATAGTCACTACCATTGAGTATGCATTTTCTCCAGTGATGAACAAGAACCCATATGCCACACTCATGAAAATCTGCACCAGCAGAGATGACCCCACTGTCACTATTGTCATTGCTGAAATGTACCACTCACTACCTCACTGTGCTCACATCCATTGTTTGGTTTTCATCAACATTCAGCAAACATCGATGAATGTCAATGGGTACCATTCTTTCTGCATGGAGGAATTCAGTAACACACCTTTGCTTCAGACGTCAACTGCCATTTTCTCTGCTACCATCTACCACATGGCAGAAAAATGTAATGGAATATTGGCAGGAAGATTCAGCCTCAATTCCCGTATCACTGACATCTGCCTCTGACATTTGGGCCAATGTAATAAAGCGGGAGACATTGCTTTTTGAGCAGCCCTCCTGTTTTGATGCCATAAAAGCTCGAAATGGAAGATCATCCTTTTATCCCTTATAATCTTCAACTATTATGCCAAGAAATAAAGCTCTGTATTTTGATGTCTTAGGATGAAGCAGCATTACTTTGTTAGTTTGTCACTCTACAAAATCATACAAAACATGTTTAGGTAAAGCAAACTGCAACTAGGGGCATAAGTTATCATTGCACTTATTTCTCCACATGATAATCAGCCACCATGTTACAATCCACTTACTCTTTAATGCGTGAAACATTTGTGCTGTTCTACCTCTAAGCACTTTTACAGTTTAAAATGCAGTTAAGGCGCTGTAATAGAATTTGCTTCTCATTTGCATCTATTTTGAGCAGATGACAGAAGATAATTGCTGGCTTTTACTGATTTATTTTGTAAGAACACTATGGAATGTGGAAGGAAATCAATGTATAATCCATTATGTAAATATTTAATATGTATGTAAATACCTACTGACCTCAGATAAATGCATGAAAGTCCAATATGTTGGGTTTTTTCAAGAGGCTTATTCAAAGATTTCATTGGTCAACAGTACAATATTTTTTTCAAGAGCTACCATTTCCATTGAGCTTAAGGATTTAAACATAAGTCATGTCTTTTGATTTTTTCCATTTTTCCTCTTTTTTTTTTTTTAATTAATGTGAAATTACTCTCATAGCTCACTGATTATTTCTTCGAAGGTCTGTCAGATCCTATGTTTACTCAGTGCTTGAATGTATCTATTTGTTGATAAAGAAATTCAAAGAATGAAAAAATTCTCAAAGCACATATTTCAAGAGTAAATTGGGAGAACCATTCTGAAGAGCTAGGTTTCTTGGAATCACTTTTGTAAAGGTACTGCTACCAGATTTACCCACAGTAAATTTTCTTTAAGAGTTATTCTTATATTTACACAATTCTGGTATCAATTATATGCCTTTTGCAATTCATGAAGTAAGCTGCAAGTCAATTCTCAGAGCCACCCCCTTTTGCAGGAGAAGAAGGGTTATGGCCACAACAGATCTATTAATTTATAAATCATAATTTACTATATTCCCATGACATCCTGATAACAAAGCTGAGAAAGTGTGGGATAGACAAGTAGACAGTGAGACGGTTGAGAACTGGCTAACTGATCGAGCTCAGAGGGTGGTGATCAGCTGTGTAGAGTCTGGTTGGAGAGTGCAGAGTATGTAGGGAGCCTGCTTTGCAGGGGGTTCGACTTGATGATCTCTGGAAGTTCCTTCCAACACCTACAGTTCTGTAGGGATGTTTTGTGCTAGCAAAGTTATAATATCTGATCTTGCTATCATTAGCAAAGAGAAAGTATAAAAAAAAACCCAAGAAGCATATAACAAACAAGGAAAGGGGAAGAGGGAAAAAGAAAATTATTCATATTCTTTTAATGGATTTAATTTTATATGTCTGTGATAGAAGTACAACCTATCAGAGTTTTCATGGAATAATAAAATCATGTGACTATAGTCAGAGTAAGTATTTATGTATGCAAATTATATAGGCATATATATACTTATACACACATGTATATGAACCAAAAACAATAATCAGCCAGAGTTTTGAAATTAGTTTTCATACAAAATGCACGCATGTTCAGAGGCACGCATACCCTGAAACATGTATGAGTAGAGTTTAGCAGAGTGCATTTACAAAAAGCAAATATTTTCAAGGACTTCGTATTTCAGTCATTATCCATGAGAAACACTCTGTGCTGGCATGGAAAAGAAATGCTTCTGATTAGCAAGACTGCCAAGCTGTAAGTCTCCTGTGTACTTTAACTGAGCTAGCGAGTGGAAAAAAAAATAATAATAATAATTAAAAAAAATAGCATTTAACTCTATTCATGTGTCATGCTTGGGGTACAGCACACTACTGCTTGCATTCAAAGAACGTGTAGTACATTGTGCCTTCATTTTTTAGCTAGTGCAGAGATGACAGAGAATGCTAATTGTAGGTGTTACTTGCCCACCACCAGTTGTTTTACTGTTTGGGAATAAAACAAAAATTCCTCTGAGGATTCGGCAGAGATTTTTTTATGGATCCTTTGTTCATGCTGACAATAAACAAGTCTTTAGAAGCCCAGGTGCAAGTGAAGAGCGGACCTGTCAGCTTATTTTTTCCAGGTCAGATGCTGTTGAAAGCAACTGAAGACTTTTCAATTGATAAGACAATAATTCAGAGATCAGTGAGCATGTCTAGTTGATGAAGATAGATAAAATATTCTACTTCTCTGTGAGATAATTCTTCCAACGGTAGAGTACAATATTTATACTAAATCATATTTTTCTTCTATGCTGACATGATCTGAAATATTGTGACAACTATTCGTTTATATATTTAGTTTTCATTCTTACTTTAATAACTGCTATTTATCTGGATTTGATTTTATTTTTTGAAAGTATGCATATTTGCAGATGCCTGCTCTTAAGTGTCAAAATGCTTTCCTTTAAAAATAATTAAATAAATAAAGTTATTCAATTCACCTTTCATATAAGATCATTCATTGAACTGACTTACTTCCTGATTTGCATGAGGTAATTTTCTGAAGACTGGGAGTCCTCTGTCAAATTCTGTATTAGGGAACCAAAGTACATAATACTTTTTATTCACTAGCCTAAGCTTGTATCAGTACTGTCTTCTCCTGACAGCAATTTGATGTTAAGTTACTTGCTCTTTAAGAGCAAATGACAAGAGCACCTATAATTAATCTGGATGCACAGAAGGTAGGGAAGAATCAGCTAGGAGTGTCTCTGAACCATCTTCTATGCAACAGAAAAGAGAAGATCCACATGGAGCTGAGGAGGAGATTCTTTTTTTAAAGCTTTTCTCAGAAATATCTAGAACTTATTTCTAAAAATGACATAAGGTTCATTATTTCATGAATGTTTTTAAGCTCACCGAATTCTAGTCTGGAGACTGATTCAACACAGAAACAGCAAAGGAGTTAGAGGCTTTATTAAGATATGATCTGGTTTCACTTTCTGCCTTATTCCCAGTTACGCGATGTAAAACAGAAAATTAGATTCAGAGAAATCTGAAAGGGCTCCTAATGTCTGGTGAGAATAATAAAAAAAAAAAAAATGGTAACACTAATTGCTCCTAAGAGGTATTTAAAAAAAAAAAAACAAACACAACAACAACGAGAAAAAAAAAAACACAAAAAACTTCCAGAAGTGTGATCAAATTTGTAAAGAACTTTCTGAAGAATCAGATGAAGTGAGGGAAGCTATAGGCGTTTTTCCATGTCACATATCTTAATAAATAAATAAATAAATAAATAAATAAATAAATAAATAAATAAATGTCTCCACACTTTTTCCAAAGCTTCGTATGGATGGATGTCTTGATTGTGGATTTCTCCTTGCTCTTTTTCTTCATATTCTCTCAGGTTCATTAATCACTCTCAGTGGCTACAGAGGCTTCCCCAGTTTTTACATCTGAGCCAACTTGACGCTGGCCTTAAACAGAAGCACGGCGATACTGGCAGTCAGAAGAAGACAGCTGTACTTTAACCTTTTTTTATTTTCATAAGACAGTACAGTCTATCAGATCCCTTTTATTTAGATATAAAAGTGAAAAAAATGGCTTTCATTTCTTCTGACAAAGTAAGCTAGTAAATTTAACATGTAAAGTTACGAGTAACATCCTCATTATGCATTGTATTTAATTTCTACTTGGCTATCTATTTTGATTTTTTTTTTTTTTTTAAATTTTAGTCTTTACCATAAGTATTTCATTCAGCCTTTAGTTTCTACTTGTTTTGTGAGATTCTTATCCTTTGACAATACAAAATAACTATGAAATATTCGTACAGCTCCTCAAAATCTCAACAGTTTCCAATTAAATCAAGCAAATTGTCCGAAGCAATTATGTTATGTGTGAATGCATGCAGTACCTTCCAGATTTCATGAAGTACTCATTGTTGGTAACTGTTAACTATTTAATGAAGAAAATAATATAAGTCATACTACAAATATATCAAGTAACAGGCAGAAGAATCCAAATGCACTAATCTGTTCCCATACTAGCAGTCAGGTTGGTTGTGTGACACACACACACAAAAAAAACAAAAAACAACACAACAAAACAAAACAAAAAACACAAAAAACCAACAAACAACAAAGACCAAATGACTGTGGAGACAGAATTATTATCCTTTCCATGCATGATCTAGTCTATCTAATATTTTACTATTAATAGAACTTGTAATAGAGAAAAGACTTTATTGGTCAGCTTCTCCAAATGCAGAATAAAATCCATGAGGAGAATAGAAGTTTCTATCATTAACATCTTAATGTTTCTTATCTGTGAACACTAAAGGGAAGTGTAATTGATCTACTCACTCTTTTACACAATAACTAGAATTTACTTAAAGAAATTACTGCTTGATTGTTTTTAAAAATAAGTAGTGGTCATCTTTATAAAATGTCAAAGTGTCAAAATCTAAGAAACACTGGACTAGACAAAATAAGATAGAAGATATCCATAATTATTCCCTTCAGATGATCAAATAGAATAACTACATCCTGCTGCAGATCCTGTTTACAGAGATGAAGGTTACATGGTGGAGTAAACAATGACATCCAGTGGCCATATGGACTCAATGCGTTTCTGTCATTTTGGATTTTCTCATCACAACTATTTATATTGTTTAGAGGAGTTAACACTGCTATTGTTTTTATCTAGTTTTCATTTTGCTTATTTCATGATAGTAAAGACCCAGTAGCAGAGGCTTTTTTGGAGCCAAATAACATTGCAGGCTTGATATGCAGAACTCCATCTCTCTAGTAAGAAAAATGTCAATGAGCTTTTGAGTACAAACTTGACTAGTTCATCAACAACAAGAATCACACTTGTAAATCTATAAACAGTTCTTATTAATTTGAATTACCATGGAAAATAGAGTACAAGTGCTTCTAGATCAGTATTACAAGAACAGATACTGGATATTTATCCTGTTTTATAGAGTATCAGGGATGCTCTTGGACTGTTGTGTTAATTATAGTTAATCTCATGTGAAAAACAACACAAACAAAATAAACACCAAAAGGGAGTCTATTTTAAGGATAAATTGATTTAAATGCATTATGGTTTATCTCACTACGACTGAGACCAAAGCAAAGCCAGAAGGAGCTGACTCTAATGAAACTGGCTATGAGGTGCTTATCTGGAATGTACTGTCTGATTCTCCTTGGGTGTTATGAAAGCAAATATTTATTATGTCATCTCTCGTGCACCAGTCACTTTATTATCATCTCTTGCATCAAACGTAGTATGCCATTTCAGTTAAGGGCTGAATCCCATGTCTGAGCTTCCTACAGATATTATCATAAATCTGGAAATAACGAAGTCTGTTTTTAAATATATTTTTTTCCTCATAAAATACTAATTTTCTGAACAATAAAACTGTAAATTGGGCTTTACTCTTTTTCTGCCTTTTCTTCCCTCTCTGCTGGAAATTAGCTTATGGGCATCCCAAGACAGTGGAGCAATAAGATAAAATTATTTTAGTTTCCATTGCAGTGCTCAAGAAAAACAGTGCTCCTAGTGGTAACTATAAGCCAACATAGTCTGGTGACTATGCTGAAAAATAGTGTTTTATAAGTTAAAATTCGCTCTTTCAAACAGTGTCATTGTGCTCTCTGTATCTGTTGTAGTTTCCATGGAAATAAATAGAGGCATTATTTTTGGAGTGAACAATGTTCTTCCTTCAACAGATGGTAAGTGAGGAAGCTGTAATGGAAAGCAGACCTCAAGAGGGACTGAAGAACTGCTAACAGTCAGGATTCCTTCTGCTAGGAGTTAGTTTCACTGGCAAAGATTGTGCTCCGTCTACACAAATAATCTACACTGCATAATACATGCGTCATCCTGAATACAATAATAACAAAAAATAACGGTGAAAATGAATGATCAAATAAGTGTGGAAAAACCAATTGTGACTTTTGGGTGTTCCTTTTGTACAAATAGTAAATAAATGTTAGCCAGTATCTTCTATGCTTATTATAATAAAATTATCCTCTTAAAGAAAAGTTTCTTAACTGTGTATGTCTCAAATTTCATTTTCTGACTGATACTATCTTCCCCAATTGAACTAGTTAACATCAATACCATTCTCTGTTGTTTAATTTTATTTCATGAAATTTCTATTGGCTGACAAGTTCTCCCAGAACTAGAGCATCTAGGATCTCCTTCAACATGTCCAGCCATCAATCTACGGTAAAAGCTGACAAATGCATTTTATAAAAAACACATTGTATTCCATTTTAATTGAACAAAACCAGTTAATTCTTTAGAACAGTAAAAGAGAAGAATAACTGAAAAGAAGAAAGTTTCTAATAAGATGCTTCCTATGTCTTCATAAATATATGTAAAATCATTACTAATTATATCAGCTCTGAAAAAGCTCTGGTACTAATACTGAGTAATAGGACCACAAAAACATTCAGGCAGAAAGAGTCTCCAATTCAAGCCACTGTCCAAAACAGCCAACTCTGTGCGATGACCTGCTCCACTGCCTCAGTTTTCTCATGGGGGAATGGTTTCTCCTTTTGATTCATCTGAAACTCTCTTACTTCAGTTTATACCTGTATTGCAAATAGCTCACTTGGCTAACATACTCATACCCAAATCTGTGGGAAGCTTGTTTTCATTAATACAATTGCCTGTTCCATGCATACAGCAGGCCACAAAGTGAAGATGAATAAGGTAAGTCTCTGAATTCATACATCAGTGTCTTAGTTTACTCTGCCCACTTCCACAAATCAACTGTGAAATACTAATGAAAAAAAAGACTAGGGAATTCCAGATTTTCAGATTCATTAAATTGTGTCTGTAAATTGTACATTGGATAAGCTTTTGATTTAAAAGAAGAGTGAAATAAAACTCTCAATTCATTTTCAATAAGAGCAACAATGCTAAGAAGTAATCATAGTGAAGACAGCAACTGTGTCATCTTGGGGGGTGCTTATAAGATACTTTACAGAGCTTTTCTGTACAAAAAAGCTAAAAAAAAAAAAAAAAATAATTACAAACAATTTATCTATAGAAGAACCCTTATTTCATTCCTGAACTGTTTACAGGATTGGTCAAACTTGCTGCTGCTGCAGTTATGACTGAACTTACCTTCTCTCAATAAAGGTGCACATATGAGACATTCGTCTCGCTACATGATCTTTCTTTACAATCATGCTTAGTGTTGATTTAGTTATATCATTTAGCATGTCCTGAGAAAACTTCTGTAACTAAGTCAGAGTGGATTTCACTCTGGGATTATGAGAAAGTCTCATCCCTCACTGGGACAAAATTTTTTAACAAAATATTATTTAATTTTTAAGAATAGCCCACAGTCGCAGTAAAAGTAAAAGCCTACTGATCTCACAGTAATCCATATGTATGAATGAACATTAATATTAATTTTACTTCACATTCCCATAGTTTTAATTAATGTATTTGAAGTAGAAGTTGAGAATTTCACCTTGTTTTTCATTTTCTTATTTCCTTTTAGATCTCTTTTCTCATTGTCTGAAAGAAGAAAAAAAAGAAAAAAAAAAAAGAAAAAAGTCAGAGGCTTGCATGGAAGCTGTACAGGCTTCCGTGCCAACACTAACATATTGTATTCAGGGAGTTTAATTAGAAGACTAGGAAGGCATGAGAGCAGCATGAGCAGAACTTTGTGTCTATCATCACTCCCAGCTGGATTCTTCAGCTACACTAAGTTTAAGAATTACCAGTTTTGGCTTCAGCAATAAGCTATATGATAATAATTCTTCGCTTATTATTCAAAACTTAAAGGATGAGAAAACACAGGATATACAAGCATCAATCCTTTGAAATTGTGAAATTACTTTTGACATATTCTTTGCAACACCAGACAAAAGATCGTTAAGAATGCCGGTAACCACATATAGGAAGAACAACTCACCCAACTGATGATAAAAGTCTCTGACTACAGACCACCTTCCCCTTCCTTCTCAAGAAGTAATCTTCATCCAGGACTTTTTTTTTTTTTTTTTTTTTTTTTTTTTTTTTTTGAGGATAGCTTATAAATGAGCCTAAGGATGTGTGGGCTATTCCAATCATGTGGGAAGCACAGGTGGATTGCTTGCACCTGTGCTTCCTGGGCTAGCCACCTGCATCACCAGGTGCTCAATCATCAGTTCAAGTCCTGACTATATAATTAGGATGTGAAGTCTGAAAGATTTTGGATTTTTAAGTTTGTTGGGTTTTTTTTGTTTGTTTGTTTGCTTTCCGGTGATAGTCACCATTTTTCTCTTCATTGACATAAGTGGTGTGATACTTGCACATTTACAACTTAGCTGTAACATCAATTAGATTACAGACCCTGCCTTATGACTTCAGTCTACACAGCCTTCTGATGTGTCACTGACTCGTTTCCTTTCAAATTAGAAAATTTTAGGACTTTTTTTTTACTCCAAAAGTTTAATATTTCATTCTGTCATGTTGTGTTACAAAAGAGGGAGGAGATATGGTCAGTTACAGGAGCTGACTTGATACTTACACCTTACTGAGTTCAAATCTTTTTTCACTGCTAAATCTTTAACTATGGACCTGAAAGACATATTAAATCAAATTATCAAGTATTTATTAACATTATTTTCAAAACATGTTGGATACCTAGCAGGTGAGACTAAAATTTCTCAAGACTTTAACAGTTTTGGAAAATCATCTCACTTAAAACTGATCATGAAAAGAAGAATTTTAGATCTTAAAAAAATGTAGCATACAAATAGAGATCATTTTGGAAAATGTGGACTATATACATTCTCAACGAGTAGAATGTAGATAATTTTTGTCATGCTACAAGGATGTATGAAAATCTATTAAATAAAAGACAGTTTTCATTTTGTTGTTGTTTTTTCGTTTGTTTGTTTGTTTCAGATTTTGTTTGTACATCTTTTCATTAAGATCCTTATTTCTTCCATTATCCTGAGGCCAGACACCAAAATTTTTGAGATAATAAATTTAGGAGAACTATCATAGTCCTTCATTGGGCTTTTTCATATTTTTGAAATGCCTGATATTTTTGAAATGTTGAAGTAAACTTCATAAAGCTCTGTCAAGCAAACTTTAATACCAGTGATGACACTAGATATAATGATCAATCATGTATCTCAAGAAGCATTATCCTTAGAAATCCTTTTCCTACTAGTTTTCAGGCTGATCTAAAAACCTATGCCATTTCTTTCTTCTCTACTCCCAACTACAGGCATAGATATCAGTACATGCAGATACCTACACGTGGTTTTGTGTCAGTCTGTGATTGTACTCACACACATGTACACTGATGCAATATTCAAGATGCTATCTCAACCCACCACTTAAATTTTGTTCGTTTTGTTCACTGTGGCAGTATTGGAGAGAAAGGAAGCAACTTTCACAGCTAGATCATTCATCTGAGAATAATAAGGTGCAATTGTCAGTCATTAACTCTCGAGATGAAATTCCTAACTGTTAAGCAGGCACAAACATTCACTTTTCTCAGGCCCAGAAAATACCTAACATCTATAGAGTCTCTGTAGATCACTGGAGACGTGAGAACTGTGAATTTACAACCATTTCAAAGGCAGTGACAAAGAGAACTTCAACTAGCATAGAGACAGGGACAATTATATTTTCTCAAAGTCTCACGCAGCCACATAAGCTCAGAGTCAAACCTAGTGACATATTGAAAGACATTTCCATCTGTCCAACAGCCAGGAGTCTACACAAAGTAACTTATGTGACCTGCAGATACTCCCTGCCCAAGGACCTTCCTATGCTTACAGTCACACTGATGCCCTTAGCCCCTCAAAGACTTCAAGAGGACTGACCTGTAAAAATACCTTCTCTACGAATGTCGAGAAGAAGCCCCCTGTAGGACTGATGAACTTCTCAGTCAGTCAAGTCATAGCTTCTTACGCTTAGTGATGTTGAACTCCATTATGTGTAACTCTTAATTTTAGGTGCTGGTGTCATTCTCTGACAGGGACTTTAGCCAGTCAGTGATCCTCACCACTTGCTACTAGGTATTTTTAAGCAACTCCCTGCTCAACAATCTGGCTCCCATGGATTCAGATTTTAGTCATTATTCTCTCCATTCATTGTAGACTGTTTCTCCATCTCAAGCTAGGCAGCAAGTCATTTAAAAGTTAATCAGTGCAGTGCTCAGCATTTCAATAGCTGTCTCCTTTTATGTGTCTAGACATTGGTTGAGGAAGCCAACTCAAAGAAATGAGCTATAGTTGCTGTCTGAGACCTCATATCTTATCCTTTCTGAATTTCAGAAATGGTTCATCAAGAAACTTGTGTTCCAGACCTTAGGTTTATTCTGAGTCAAATGCAATTCCAAAAGAGATCCTTTTCTTTGCAGTTTGCAACAATGCCACTTTAAGCAGCAGTCTTGAATTTTCTATCAGCCACAGCATGAGCTGACTGTATATAAATGTTTTCCACTTAGGATCAAGAATTTATGAGAACTCCTCTATATGGACACTTACTGCTAGATGACTTATTAAACTGAAACTAAACATTTGCCTAAATCTAATAGACTTGTAGATGCAAATATTGTCTCTTTTTCTTTTTTATTCTTTTCAAACAAAGCAAATGTTTCTATGGCTAACAGAGAGTGTTAAGGAGTAAATTCTAGTTTTATAGACACACATATATATGTACTTAGAACAAAAGACACATAACACAAACAGTGGTCTGTTTGCCATGTTTAGTGAATAAAAAATCAAAATCTTAGGGTGTTGCACGTGGTGTGAAGAAAAAATTAAATATCATTTTGTTTTGACTGAAGTAGGAATATTGTACTCATGATCATTTTTGTAAGCATTTATTTATTGTTCGTTTCTTCATGTGTAAGTGATTATTTTTGGTAGCTCCTCCATAATTGGTGTGATTGCTATATAACATGTTCATTTATAACTCTTTTCAGGATCAGTTCATTTTTCTAAATAAATCTTTAATATTGTAAATTCTCTATAGAAGTAAAAGCCTCATTTTTTTCACATCTCTTTGTGTCTGTCTAGCTCTCCCCCTGCTCTCTCTCTGACTCCTTTTTTCTTTCTTTCCTTTTTATTTTTTTTTTTCTTAATGAACATAAATTGGAGCTTCAGCAGGGTGGAAAGAATGCAGTCTGGTGTGCAAAAGCTCTCTATTGAAAACAAAACAAAAAGGCGCCCAACTCAGAACACAAGAAAATAGTATGCATAAAATCTGTAGAGACACTAAAAAGAAAAAAACAAACAAATGTACTTTTAAATTCTGGTTTCATCTAAAATTATACATTTTCTTTCTTTCTTGTTTTTTTTTTTTTTTATTAGTTACTCATATTATGGGAAAAATGACCAAAAATACAATATTCCATACTTCACTGTCAGCTCCTCAGTTAAGGAAATATCAACGTTTCTTTAAGTACATTTTTATTGTTTTACTGACATAACAAAAAGACCAAAACAGCTAAAAATGACAGTTGCACTTTACCTAAGTGGATAAGCCAGGCCACATTTGGTTTTATGTCTGCATCAATTCTGAGATATAATGCTGCTCCATAGTATATGTTATGATATTAAATGGTAACCTGAACTTTATTCAGTTCTCAAACAACTAATCTCCCTACATTGTATTTCATCACTTTATAGAAATACATGCAGGTAACATAGAAAATAGCAATTAATAATAACTGATTCACTATTTTCATTAAACCCATATTTGAATAAACATTTTATTTTTGTTTCATTTTGCAGATATTTAGATGTGTTTTTCTCACAAAAGAGAAAAAAAATGAGAGAAAGATTGTGATATTTGCCCATGTATTCATTCTTCAAATTCTGAAGTGAGAAATGTTTAAAATTTTCCATGGGAACTTTTTCATTGTATTAACTGTTGCTTTCATGGAATAATAAATAAATAAATAAATAAATAAAAATTAAAAAATAAAATACACATTTGGAATACATTAGCTAAAATACATTCTTCACTGAAATGCAATCAGAGTAGTTTGTTATAAGCAAAAATGATGACAATTCTTTCAATAATTTATGTGGGGTCATTTTGGTTTGGTTTGGTTTGGATTTTTTTTGTTGGTGGTGGTGTTTCATTTGCTTGTGAAGATTTGTTCTTTGTAAATTTTCAGATTTCATATGTGAGTGCTAATTTTGATGAAAACAATTAACATTAAGAAAGGAAGAAAAAAATGAAAGTAAAATTCCCTGGCTGGCAAAAGTGATTTTCTTTTTCTTAAAAAATAAAGAAAGAAACAAATCCCTTTTCATTACTTCTTTGATATTTGAAATTGCCACAGAATGAGAGCTGAAATCCTATTAGTATTTTTTTTTTTACCACATGCTCATAGCTCTAAGCTCAGACTTTAGTTTCATACTTGTTTTATTACTTTATCCTACTTTTTCTATATTAGTTCTAATTCAATTTTTGTTTCCAGAGTGAAGTTATGTCAATCTACTCTCCTTGGGAAAGAACATATTCAAACTAAAACCCATGCCAAAGAAAATAAAAATACTGAACTGTAATATTAATGTACTAGTAACTACATAAGTCTTGTCTGTGCAGCATTTAGACGTATATTTTGTGGATATTGCAAGACTGGCAAACAAGGACATTTAATCCTGATTTATATAAAGACATATGAAAAGTAATGTTTCTGATTGCCTTTCCAATGTACCTAGAGCAAGACCTGGAAGGACTACCTCCAAAGATGACTTGAGAATGTAAGCTGTTCAGTAAATTTAGTAATTTTCTTTCTATTCAAGATTCCAAATTTCATTTAGAGGAGCTATTAACATCATTTAAGGTGGTGGCTTTAGCACATAAACTGTGTCTACCAGGAAAGTAACTATACCCATCAAGTCATTTTTCCAAGATATGATACAACAAAATTATATATAGTTAAGCCTACATGATTCCAAACTTAAAACTGGTAACAGAGTGAGCGGACGTATTTTCTGTTGAGTTGTTTGACTTGGTGTCAGTGAAGGCATTGGTACAGAGTGAACTATAATGCAGGGAGAAAAGTAATAGCCATGCTGTTCACAACTCTTTAGAACACTTAATGACAACAGGAGAACCATAAACAGCTAACTCATAGAGTCTGATGAAGTCAGCTCTGTGCTTGCTACTTAAGCTGGTCACATAGAATAAATCATGTTCCACCTTCATGCACTTTTTTGCTTAAAAATAAAATACAGTTAAACACATTGACAATTTCAGGTTGAACTGTCACCTCTGAATCTAGGGCAAGTGACACAGTGAAGTTAGTAGATAGTCCTGAGAGATTTAGAAAACAATATCTTTCATGATTCTACTTTCAGGCTGAAATTACAGAGCAACTAAAGCAAAGTGCCAGTTTGCATTTACTTTATTAGGATCAAATTTCATCTCATGCGTGGCGAAAAGATAATTCTGACTACAGTCTACTAATTTATACTTCCTATTTAACTCCCTGTGCTTGCACAAAAATGTAAACTTCAGATCATGAAATATTACTGAAAAAGTAGATAGAAGGTGATAGATCAAGAAATGCTGGGTCTTGTAAATATAATAGCTAAGACTACAAACCAAGCACAGCTGTAGAGATGTAAGAGGATCTCCCATGTCTTGGAAATGCTATCGTTTCACATCTTATTTATTCACATAGATTTATACTAAAAATTAAATAAATCTTTGTCAACTTCTAGTCTAAGGGCAAGAATTTAATTTATAACTCTGTCCTAAATCCACTTTATGATAAATATTTTTACAAGGAGGCGCCTAACTCAATTTGTGAAAATGCCAGTTAGCAAAGGGAAATAAAGGGAATTAATTACATGCAGAACCTAATTTCTTTCTGATATGTAATTCTAGTATTAATTACTCATTTAAAAATTGTCATAATGAAGCAAAGATGGTTTTTATTTTTAATAATTAAAAAAACATTAAAACAGAGCTTGATACAGAGAAGATGTCCGGCAAGGATGGCTTTAGGGACTATGAGACATAGATACTGATTTGTTCACTGTCATTTATAAATTTAATCAAGAAATAATCATTAACTTTTGATGAAATCTTTTTGGTTGGAAAATGATTATTCAGCGAGTCTGAAGGAGTTTATAAGAAAAAAGTTGGACTTTCTAATTTTCTTAATTTAAATAAGAGAAGTATGACAAAAAAAAAAAAAGTATTCAAAGCTGTTTGGACATTTGCAAAATGAGGAGTACAGAAGCACAACATGCTATGCATAAAAGCAATTTTAATTTGGTAGTAGAACTAGAATTATTAAAAAAAAAATACACTTCAAGATTTTGATCTTTTTTTAACCATAAAGATTTTATTTCTTTTTCAAAAACTATTCATAATTATTTGTATTTGGGTTTTGAAACGGTAATGAAAATATTAACAACAATGAAAATGTATAGTAAATACATATCAGAGAATTACAGAATTACAGAATCAGAGAATTGCAGGGGTTGGAAGGGACCTCTAGATATCAACAAGTTCAAATCCCTGCTAAAGCAGCTTTCCTACAATAAGTCACACAAGTAGGTGTCCAAACGGATCTTGAACATCTCCATAGAGGAGACTCCACAACATCTCTGGGCAACCTGTTCCAGTGCTCTGTCACCTTAAGGTAAAGTTCTTCTGCATGTTTGTATGGAACTTTTTATGTTAAGGTTTTAGTCCATTACTCCTTGTCCTATTGCTATGCACCACTGAGAGGAGTCTGTCCTCACCCATTTGCCTCCCTTTAGATATTTATAAACATTAATCAGATCCCCCTACTCTTCTTTTCTTTAGGCTGAATAGACCCAGGTTACTCAGACTTTCCTCATAGGAGAAATGCTCCAGTCCCTTTATCATTTTTGTGGACCTTCACTGGATTCCTTCTAGGAGGTCCATGTTTGTTTTGGTTTGTTTTGTTTTTATCTGGGGAGACCAGAACTGGACACAGTACTCCGTATGTGGCCTTGCCAGGGCAGACCAATGGAGGAGAATCACCTCCCTCATCCTGCTGGCCATGTTTTATTTAATGCACCCCAGGATACCATTGGCCTTCTTGGCCACAAGGGCACACTTCTGGCTCATGGCAAACCTGTTGTCCTCCAGGACCCACAGGTCCTTCTCTGCAGAGCTCCTCTCCAGCAGGTCATGTCCCAACCTGAACTGATATTTGTGGTTATTTCTCCCCAGGTACAAGACTCTATGCATGCTCTTGTTAAACCTTATCAAGGTTCCTCCCTGCCCAGCTTGCCAGTCTGTCCAGGACTGGATTCTTTATTTAGTTAATAGATGTTTACTTTATAAAACTCTGTAAAACTATATACTGTCACAAATAATATTGCCTACATTGTTCTCTAACTCACTAGCATGAACTTAGAATGATCAGGATTTAGTCTTTGGAAATATCTCAAAAATAGAGCAGAGGGATTTGAAATGTGGTCAAAAGAAAACTTGTTTTAGAGAATATCTGACTTAAAGCAAAAACTGGAAGGAAGGAAGAGTTTCAGTTTACCATGTTCAGGCAATATTTTGTTGTTAAAGTTGCAATTACCCTTAATCCTGAAGTAAAGAATTCAGCATGTTTGTTTTGGAAGACAATTAAATATTTTAGTCCTTAAGTAATGTCAATTTTAGTTCAATGTGAAGCTGACATTTTTTATTTCTGGAACAATGTTATATATAACAGGCAATGAAATGCACTGCATGTGATACTTTGAGAACAGATGTGTATTTTATATGTAAAGATTTTTTATCTGTGAACTTTAACTGCTTTGCTTGTGTGAAAAAAAAGGTGTAAAAGCTGTTTCAACAGCATGGCTGTTTTATGTCGAATTAAAAAAAAAAAACATTCACTTTGTTCAGGTTTAGACATGTAATTATACAACACAGTGAATTTTGTTGGAGGTTATTATTTCTTTTAGACTCATTCCAATAAAATGCAGCTCAGTGACCAGTTTATCTTTCCAGTAAAGCTTCTCTGACAAATAACAAGGTTTTATCATGTGTACCCTCTTTTGTCATTGGCCTATGTATCTTGTATGAGACAGATTTTCTAACTTTCAAATCTCTCTACTTAATTTCCATGACAAGAATTCTCTTCTCTTGTGGAGATTTTTGGTATTGTGTTCTTGTTCCAGATAGAGGATTTACTAGAAGATACAATGTTAAATTATTCAGTCATAAGAGCTACACTATTCATCATATGGATGGAAGGAAGCAATCTCCTAACAATCTAGAGTTGTCTGACCTGTGTTGTGAAAATCACTGAGCTGTAGAATGTAGGTGACGTCAGTGCTGAACAGTGAAATACTATGTGCAGGACTCAAGATCTCCTATTCTGAAGGTTCTTTTCTCTCACTTTGTCATAGACACAAATCTATAGGTTTGTACTAACATTAGTGTAAGTTTTTCCTTTTCTGAGATAAGATGCTGCAATTAGATTGGATTTAAGGTCACCATAAGCTCCAATGTTCTTTTTGTGAAAGTAAGAAGTATGGAAATACAAACTGATGAAGAATGCACTTAGTACTTAAATCTGGGGAGCACATTTTGCGGCATAATTCTCAGTTCAAACAATTCCCAAAGAACATCAAAAATTTCTTTTTAAAGCTTCACCTAGTTTCCTTTCCAAGGGCCAAGATACATTGCTTGGCTCACTGATTTTAGTTTCTAGCATGTCTTACTGCTGTAGCACTTTTTGAATTTTTTTGGTTCTTTTGGAAAACTTTATTGAGGAAGAACTTAAATGATAGCTTCAAACTGCAGGGGACTCTTTATACTTTGTAACCTATTGAGTAAGGTGGAAATTCAAGATGAACTAAGAGAAGAACTTCTGTTTTTAATCTATGTTTTAGTCAATGATTGATACCAAGAAATATGGAGACAGAGCTTTCCTTGTAGGCAATGAAAAAAAAACCACACATATATTCGGCATAATATTAGATAAGAACCATGATATATTTCTAAACAAAACAACAACAACAACAACAAAAAACAATCTCACAATGCTTGTTACTTAACACTCCTTCTTCATGGATACTTGTTCACTGACACATATTACTTATGCTCTGTTATCTGGCAAATATTCAATAAAAGCTGAAACTTTCAGAAATTTATTCAGTGGTGCATTTCTCTTCTTGTTGGCTATATAACTTTCCCTCTGATGACCTGATAGATGAACTTTTGCTCACCTATCTTAAACAAGTAAAGTTCTGAATGTTTGGTGCCTCGGCTGAATGTCTTTTGCTCTTGTTCTCTTGCTATCATTTGGCCAGCTAAAGTGAGTATCTTCTCTGCTCTTCTCTTGAAAGCCTGTTAGGCTCTGAAGGTTTAGAAATAAAATGTCCATAAATAAAATAATAATGCTCTCAGTGAAAACAGTGCTGTGTCTGTTAATGTACTGGCATAAGTAAATTACTATTAGTCTGGAACTGCTCTCTAGCTAGAGTCTAGCCTTTCTCAGGCAACAGTATTATCCATGAAGGAAAAGATAAATACCCGGGAAGAACTGAATAGGAATAAAGTAATGTGTGAACAATTCAGTGAACAAAGTTAGAAACATGTTCTTGTTCTTTCAATTTTAACTTCCATGACTTTCTGAGTAGTTTTTTATTAGAACAAAAAAATAGGTATAAACTCAGTTCATAAACATATGTGCAGTCTCAGTATAATTTTCCAGACATCTTTCCTTTTCCCTTTCTCTTTTCCTTCCCCTTCTCTTTCTTTTTTTAATTCTCCTTTTTTAATGTTCAAATTTATCTAGACTGCTTTCAGAGTTATATTCTAACACCAATACCCCATTCTGCACTTAAATAAATCAATCTTTTCAGTAACCTGCCAGTTCTCTAAAAGATTTTTTACTTACATGAAGTATAAAGTTTATCTAGTTTATTTCAAGACTAACCTCTAGGAAATGTTTTAGAGTGGTTTTTTATTTGCTCCAATAAGTTAGTTTTATTAAAATCTAATGAACTCTTGGACTCATCACAAGACTCTGACCATGAATAAGTTTATGAATAGACTAGCTGATCACAGAATTTTTTAAACACCTGCAAGAGTATCTTTCTGACATTGTTGATATTTCCTGAAAACATACGTATTTGCAATTGTAATCTGAGAGTTTTTGTAGGAAACAAGTACTCTTTAATAGGCTTGGGATTCCAAGTCATTAAATTTTATGTTCTGAATTCATTGCTGTTTAATCATCAGCTAATGCTGAGCCTTCTCTGCCTGTTTCAATAGAAATAAATGAATTGAAATGGATCAGGGATAAAGTACAGCTTTGGTTTTAGAAATCCAAATTTTGTTTTCTTGAATTTTGAACCGACACTAAAAACAACATTAAAGGAATAGGTATGAGGATGTGTAGAGATTTACCATCAGAATAGTAAATAAATTTTAAAAAAATTATTCTGTAAAAAAATCTCAACATTAAAATATTAAATATTCTAAAATTTCTACATTATGCAAAAAAAAAAAAAAGAAACTTGGCTACATGGAGAACACTATTTTGCTTTGTTTGAACAGTCACAATGAGATAATATTTCAGATATGCACTAAAGCATGGAAAAATAAAAAACTTACTAAAGAAATTTTAGTGATTTTCTGCACAAAATGATATCTGATCTTATGTAAAATAATTATCTTATCAACATATAACCTAAACTTCTTCCTTAAAAAAATGAAGCAAGACAGTTAATATCTGCCTTTTAGTTTCTTCTTTGTCCTCCTTTTGTCATCTTGCTTTCATTTAATATTTTGTATTCCTGACACCAGTTTACAGCAGAGAAAGTGCGCTCTGGACGTAACGATGATAAAGATGTTCCTTATATGTTTCATTTCATTTCTTTGAGACAAAATCACAAGAGCTGTTTGTTGTTGTTGTTGTTGCTTGTTTGTTTTTGTGTGTGTGTGGAAGTGTGTGTGGTGTGTGCATGTGTATGCATGTGCGTAGGAATGCATTGGTTCTACTACAGAAAGTTTCAGTGTGTTAGAGGAGTTGTTCCAGCCTGATGAAAATTTTCATCTTCTGGGTAAATGTTCAGAGAAGTGTCACTAGATATATGGATATGTTGAAAATACAAAGTACCTTTAATCTAAAAAATACATATGAATATATATATATACACATACACACAATCTGAGTAAATATTTCAAACTAGCTTTGAAGTGAATTAAGATACTTGAAGACCTGTGCTGTATGCCTTGAATTTGAATTAATAGTCTCTGTGAAGCCACTGAAAAGATAATCTACTCACAGAACGCTACTCTCCCAAGCAATCATGTTATTGTAAGCTTGAACTCTTGTAACTCTGGTGTATTCAATACCAAAATGTTACAAAATTAGAATACAGATTCAACAAAATAAAAGTGCATAGAACAGAAGCCACATTGTCAATATTAAAATCAAGATCCCAAACAAGTTTTACCAGCTTGTAGGATCAAGGAACAGTAGTTCGCTCACCATGAAACAAAAAAACATTGTCATGTAAGATCTGAGTCCTCATTTTGCCTTTTATTTTCTTTCTAAAAGTAAAGAGGGGAAAAAGAATAGCTTAAAAGTATGCACTTGATTTTATGGAACCTCATTAGGTTTTCATGGGCTCATTTCTCCAGCCTGTCCAGGTCTCTCTGGATGGCTTCCCTTCTTTCCAGTGTATCGACTGCACTGCTCAGCTTGGTATCATCTGCAAACTTGCTGAGGGTGCACTTGATGCCATCATCTGTGTCACTGATGAAGATGTTGAAGAGCACCAGTCCCAGGACCAACCCCTGAGGGTCACTGCTTGTGACCGGCCTCCACACTGACACAGAACCATTGATCACAACCCTTTGGCTGTGCCCAGCCAGCCAATTCCTAAACCATCGAACAGTCCATCCTTCAAATCCATACCTTCCTACACATATCTAATGGTTTAAAATCAGACTGTTCCAATACTAAGGAGAATTCAGACTAGTATTGCATCTGAGTAGCATTTCTGTTGGACGCTTTCACTGACATCATCCTCTGAGGGCTGAATGAGTGACTCATAATCTTTCATGTAAAGTCTGAGTCTAGGTTATTAATGTATTGTATACTGCTTAATAAGAATTTGACCCAATCTTGAGAAATCCTACACAGGTGACCAAAAACCTGTGAAACTAAGAATACTAGAAATTCTGTGCAAATATATGCTATGCTGAGTGAATCACAGAATCATAAAACCATACAATGGCTTGGGTTGAAAGGGACTTCAAGGGTAATTGAGTTCCAATCACTCTGCCACAGGCAGGGCTGCCAACTGCTAGATGAAGTACTAGATCAGATTGCCCAGGGCCCCATCCTCATTTACTTTTAAGAATAGTTTAGAGAAAGCTTTCAGAAGTGTTGTAAATTATAAAGGTAGACAAAATCTATGATGTTCTATAACCTTGTCTTAAACATCTCCAGGACAGAGCATCCACAACCTCTCTGGGCAACCTGTTCCAGCACCTGATCACTTTCACAGTAAAAAACTTCCCCTGACATCTACTTTAAATCTTCTTTTCTTTAGTCTAAAATAATTCCCCTTGTACTATCACTATCTACCTTTGTAGAAAGTTGATTTCCCTCATGTTTATAAGTGCTAGAAATTGACAATAATTATGTTAATTTCATTCTTATGTAATAATAAATCTCTATTATTCACAACTCTGTGGCCAATCCTCATTCTGCCAAAGATTCCTAAAGAACCTGCCTATCCTCCATAATGCCAGGTGATAGTGAAGTAAAGTCTAGGAACTTACCTTCATTATGGCATTCAACATGTTGTGCTGGGCGTGGCTTGCTAAGTGTTGCCTATTTCAGAAATCCAGTGAAGCAAGGCAAACAAAATACTGCTTCACAAGTTGCTGGGATAAGAAAACACTAAATTTAAGAAAGGAGACTGCTCTAAGCAATAACATTCAGATTCGAACATAAAAGATCCATTGGAGAGCAAATTTTGGTTCAATTCACCTGACATAGGAGTCCTTCCTGTTTTCATTTTGAATCCTGTGGGAGAACGTGGCTTTCGTTAAACTCTTGGCTCATACACAGAAGTGAAATCAGTCATACTGGTCACATGAAGTGTTCACAAAGTGACTTACCAAATTACTTAATTATAAGACTTAATTTTCACAACTGACCTGTAACTCCAAGTGCTCAACTTGTCATTGACTTTTTGAAAAATCTCTGAATGCCCCACTTATATTGTTGCCTTCTTACTACAAATCTTTAGCTGCTTTTGAAAACAGCCCCATGAATAGCACCAGAAAATTTTATTGTTTTTCACTTTTTTTCTTAATAAAATATGATTATGGTAAGAAAAATCCTTTCAAGTTTTTACATGTAGTGAAAGTTTCAAAAGAATGTTCAAGGTATTCTGAAACCAGTCAAACATCAAAATTCTGCTTCACAAGTCACTATTGTCATTAAACAACACGGAATAGAAAATGAAAATTAAAAAGGTGAAGACTCAGCAGATTTTGCTAGAAAAACACAGCCACAGTGAAGAACTGCCAAAAAAGCTTTCCAACACCAATAAAAAAAAGAAGTTTTAAAATAGGAAAGCTTATTTTAGAAGTGCCGTGTGGTACAATGTCTTATCTGCAGTGAATATTAAGTAAAATATAGCATATAATAAAGGAAATTGTACTGCTGTAAAAATTATAAATAAGCCATTTTCTGAATGGAATTCCACGAAGATTGCTTTATATAGTAATAGTTGGATACAATCTTTTTGTGTTTTATTGACTGTATTATTCTTATAGAATATGGAATTCCATAACCAGGTCAAAATAAATAAATAAATAACTAATAATAATAATAATAACAACAACAACAACAACAACAATAATATTTATTATGTTTTGACAGAAAAAAATTAAAAATTAGAGAAAATACTCAAGATAAACATTCCAGGCATTTCTTATTTCCCCATTCCAACTCTCTCTAGAAAAGAAATTGGTACTTGTGACAGATTTTCCCAAAGTTAATTTCTGTTTTCTTAAGTAAAGGAAATATAAGAAGATAAAGAAGCACGTAAGACATGGCAACATATACTTATCTATTTTATTACCATAGTACCTTAGCATGACAGTTAAGAAAGTCCCTATGAATGCATTACAGCTATAATATGGCAGAGCTTTTGTCTAGAAAGCTGATAAGTGAATGAAGCTCCAGTTGATATCAACTGGATCCACACTTATGCACCATGCCTGTCACACTTCTATATTTAGACTCATGAATTTGAAAGATGGTGCCAGAAGCAGTCTGTGTAAATCCAGCGTAGAATCTGGGTACTCTTCTATTTATTTGTTTTGTTTTAAGAAGATATCCTTTTTATTTCAACAATCACTTTTTTTTTTACTAAGAATGCTTATTTCCTATTTTTTAAAGAAAGTAGAAGTAGCAGTATTCTTAAAAGATAAATTAGACACTGATTGCTGGTTCCCAGTACTTAGATGAAAAGAAGATTTAAATCTTGCATATCATCAATCATGTATTGTTTGCAGTCCTAAGTAAAGAAAAGAAAAATAATTAATGACAAACCATATCAAACTAAATTTTACCACTAAGAGTGCTGTGGTTTAACCCAGCAGGTCACTGAGCACCACACGGTTGTTTGCTCACTCTCATCCTTCTCGATGAGATAGAGAAGAGAATTGAAATGGGAAGAATAAAAATCAAAGTAGAACTCGTGAGTTGAGATAAAACTATTTACAAAGATAGAGAAAAGGAAAAGGAAAGACTAATAATTGTGACAAATATATATATATATGAATGTACATAACAAATAATGCATGAGCAATCAGTCACCCCTTGACCAATGCCCAGCTAGGGCCCTAAGCAATAGAAGAGAGAGAGATGAATTCTCATCCCCTTCAAAACTCCTTCCACATGATTTCATCTGGTATAGAATATCCCTTTGCCCAGTTTAAGTCAGCTATACTAATTCTGTTCCATCCCTGCTCCTTGGGCCCTTCACTGAGAATGTGTACAGCACTGCATAGCAGCAACTATAAACACTGGTGTGTTATCAACATTGTTTTTCTCCTAGAACCAAAACATAACATCATACCAGATACTCTGAGGAAAACAATTCCATATCAGCTGAAACTAAAACAAAGAAGAACATTGAAATTATTGATACTTTTATGGAAAACTAGAAAGAATAAGATGTTAATCTCTTTCCACAACTTCGAGTTGTGGAGTAACTTATCTTGGCCAGAGACTTTGAGACTGTAATGAGAAACTGAGTGACAGCGGTAACACAATAATCTTGTTCTCACTCTAAACCTGAAGCTCATTCAGAATTCCTCTTCACACACTTTTGATACAGGGCTGTTTAATTTCTCCTGCTGATATGTTCAAAAACTTCACTTGACTCAAACATAAATACAGCCTCAGTGGGTCTGCAGAAAGATTAGGAACAAGCTGAAAGTTTAAATTGCCATCTTATTGAGAAGTTTAAACTTGCAATTTGCAAGTTGCAACCCTTCATCTAAGCATTGTGGCCATCTATTGATTTTCATGAAGAATCAATAATCTAAAAAATGTATTTTAGCTTCTAGAAGATACTGATAGGATACAGAAAATGTTTAAAAATAAACTCAGTAGAATTAAAAATGACTAAAATTGCACTCCCGTGTGCTATCCTATGGCATCGAAGGAGATACAAAATTTCAGTGTTAAAGTGTAACAGTCATAATACTGGCACTAGAGTGAAAGTTAAGGTAGAATAATAGTCTAAAACTATTTTAAAAATTAAATAATTAATATGGGGAAAATAAAGCCTGGACCACATCTTCAATTCCTCACTCTGGTTACTAAACTCAAGGAGTAGATTATTATTTTTTAAAATATCTGTGATTTTTTATTTCAGTGGATAAAGGAAAAATAATTGATGCCATTTACCTGAACTTGAGCATTTGATACTGTCTCACATGACATCCTGGTCACCAAATTGGACAAAAATGGATTTGATGGATGGACCACTCACTGGATAAGGAATTGGCTGGTTGGTCGCGCTTAATTTTGTCAACAGCTCAATGTCCATATGGAGACCAGTGACAAGTGGCATTCCTCAGGGATCAATGCTGGAACCAGTACTGTTTAACATCTTTTTAGATGATATGAACAGTGGGATCAGGTGCACCCTCAGCAAGTTTGCAGATGACACCAAGCTGAGTGGTGCAGCTGACGTGCTAGAGGGACCTGGATAGGCTTAAGAGGTGGACCCATGCCAACATCATGATGTTCAAAAAGGCTAACTGCAAGGTCCTGCATCTGGGCCAGGGTAATCTCAAGCACAAATACAGTTTGAGCCGAGAATAGCATGAGAGCAGCCCTGAGGAGAAGGCTTTGGGAGTGTCAGTTGATTTAAGACTCAACACGTGCTTGCGATGTGCGCTTGCAGCCCAGAAGGCCAATCATATCCTCGGTTCCACCAAGACAAGCATGACCAGCAGGTTGAGGGAGATGATGCTGCTCCTCTACTCTGCTCTTGTGAGACTCTACCTGGAGTACTGCATCCAGTTCTGAGGTCCCCAACAAGAGAAGGATATAAAGCTGTTGGAGAAGATCCAGAGGAGGGCCATGAAGATGATAAGAGGGCTGGATCATCTCCTCTATTGAGGACAGGCTGAGATAGCTGAGGCTCTTCAGTCTGGAGAAGGGAAGGTTCCAGGGGGACTTAAAGCGGCCTTTCAGTACCTGAAGGGGTCCTACAAGAAAGCTGGGGAGGGACTTTTTATATGGATGGCAGTGGCAGGATGAGGGGAAGTGGCTTTAAACTGGAAGAAGGTAGATTTAGACTAGATATTGAGAAGAAATTATTTACTGTGAGGGTGATGAGACAATGGAACAGGTTGCCCAGAAAGGGTGTGGATGCCCCCTCCTGGAGATGATCAAGACCAGGCTGGATGGGGCTTTGAGCAACCTAGTCTAGTGGAGCTGTCCCTGCCTATAGTGGGGGGGGGGGAAGGGGGGACAGAACTGGATGATCTTAAGTGTCCCTTCCCACTCAAATCATTCTATGATTCTACAATTTCTTTATGATTCACTATATAATACCAAAGATACTTAGGAGTCATCTCATCCACAAAACTGACCTGGCACAGCTAGACTGGGCTAAGGTACCTAGACCCTGTTTGGATTTCCCAATAGCCCTTAAGTACTGATGAATATTTATGCAATGAGCACTCAATAATCATCTAATTAATATGTATTTCCCTCAAAAGATAGGTATCTACTAAAGCAGATAATGTTAATTACATGCACAAATGTTTGCAGGGCCATGGTTAGAACAAACCACAAACAGTCTATTGAAAAGCAGAAATCAGTTTTACAGAAAATAGACTATAATTTCTGTTGGTTTTGAATAAATCCAGTTGCTCTTGTTGAAATCCTGATGGTGTTAGAAATTTGCAAGGAAGTATGCAGCTATGACACAATGTGCTGCTGTGAAAGTTTCTGATCTAAAATCAACTAACTCAAGGTGAAAAGATGCCAACTGAGAGTTTCTTGGTTTCTCTCATGTAATCATGGGAAAAAAAAAAGAAGAAAAAAGCAAATTTCATATTAACATTTTGTATGACAGAAAATGTGAATGAAAGAACAGAAAATCAGTGTAGTACGTTTCTCCTGCTATACTGCTATACCATAAGATCATTCACCCATGTACTGAACCTAGTTTCTCTGCGTTTCTCTAGTTTCTCTGTAAGACAAAACAAGAAGGTTCCAGCAACAGTAGCTCTAGTTCAGATTCTACATCTGGAATTGCTCAGTAATGTATATGTAAAAAAAATCTTGATAGACAATACAACATAATCCCATTCAGGCAGCATTACACTTCTAAGTGAAGTTGTAAACTCAATTCAATAAATCTAACACTATCACTATATATAGAATTTCTACTGTTACATTTGTTATGCCTCTTATTTAAGTTACAGCTTTTAGTTAAATACTGGAGGCATCAATCAAATAGAAGGATATGTGTAATATAGGAAGTGCATCTTTCCATAGATTATTTCCTCCTCCTGGTATGTGAATAGCTCATGTACCAATATAACAGAGAAATAAAAACGTCTGTAGCAATTAGACATGACAGAACATTTTCCACATACTGTTTTGTCTAATGAACTGTCAGAGGATGTAGTTTCCCTGAAATTTAATTACTGCACCACCCACAGTTAGGACAAGTTCACCTAGCTCATTTGTCTGGGATCTAATTCATCTTCTCAAATCCATTCTTTTTGAAAGTAGTGGGTGCCAGTTTCAACTTTTACTAAACAGTGTAATATAACAAAAAGACATAATTATTGTGGGCAGTAACTTTCCCAGTGGCAATTCTTTTTCAGTCAGAAAAATTACTCATTTTCCTTCCTAATGCATCTAATTCTCTGCCTTCTCATATCAATGAGAGTTTTCCCATCAAAAGTAAGTCCAAGATTTATTTGACAAACATTAACTGTTTCCCTAAGAATATTTTAGACAAACAGAACTAAAAATGAAAAGTTACTTGATACTACTCTTCTGGATCCAAGTTCCCAAGGACAGTCTCCTTAATCATTTTGTTCTATTTTATAAAGTTTAGTTTTAACTATTAAGTGTAGGTACTTAATTGTGACTACGGTGAAACTTGCATTAGGGTTGAAATCTGGAAATGCAGGACATGCAGCTTTGTAGATAAAATTTTATTCCGTTAGTTTGACATGCAAAACTGTTCTCATTAATTTTCTCAGCAACATTTACCTTATTATGTTAGCTTTTCCACATTTACTGTCTTGTTACCAGGATTCTAGAGTGAAGGAAAATCACAGAATTTTACGTTCTTTTAGACTTTTCTAAGTCTTATATGATATGAAGGATGCCTTCCAAAAACATCTCCTTTCCTTCCAATGAAAATGCTAAATAATGCTACACGTGAATATTGTTTAGTTGAGTGGGGTTTTGGATATAACTGGCATAAACATGTATCATGGAGAGGAGGGTGCTAAACAAAGCCATAGTACAGAGCACAGGCATTCCTGGACTTTATTACTTTAATTCTTCCACACAAGATCTCCACCACCTCATGATTGCTGCATCTCAAGCTGTCCCCAGCCTTCACATGCCCTACCAGCCCTTCCTCATTAGTAAAACAAGGTCAAGTAACACATCACTCTGCATCAGCTTCTCCACCACCTGCGTCAGAATGTTATCGTGAACGTACTGCAGGAACCACCTGGACTTTGTGTGCCTGGCCGTGTTACTCTGCCAACAAATATCAGGATGGTTGAAATCCCCTATAAGAACAAGTGTGCTGGGGATCGCAAGGCTATTTCTAGATGTTTGTGAAAGGTCTCATTGACTTCCTCCAGAAGGAAGCAGAGAATCTTCACCAGCTCTTCTTCTCTGTGGTGAGGAACTGGCAGGACTGCCAGGAGGAAAAGGTGAGCACTGCTGCATTCCCAGCCCAGGATGGCAACGGGGGCACACATGTATGCAGCTCTGTCTGTGCACAGTGGGCTGAGAGCAGAGGGGGTGACAAGAGGGAATGGGCTGGCTCTGCAAAGGGCCCTGAACGGACTCTGTGCTCAGGGCTGGATCTCCTGCTGAGAAGCAGCTGCATGTCACAGCACTGTGACTGGGAGAACTGGGGATGAGGGTGTGGGGAAAACCTGCCTGCCCTCCAGAGTGAGCCCATCTCCTACTGGGCACAGGGGTATGGAGAAAGGAAAGGGAAAGAGAAAGCCCTCTTGTAGGAAGGGCAGACCTTCAGTCTTTGATGCCAGGCCTCTGCCATCCCGCTCCAGGACAAAAAGGCCGTCCTTGGGGCTCTGGCTGCCATGATGGCTGTCCTCCTGCAAGAGGAGCTGCACCGAGAGCAGGTCTGGGAGCAGCTCCTCTGGCTCGTGCACCCATGTCAGGAGGTCCAAGACACCTGCAGGATGGCCAAGGTAAGATGTTGCGCAGAGCCAGCATGGATGTGGGGTGCATGAAGTGCCACGAGGGAGATGCAGGAAGGAGGCAGAGAGCCCTTGAACAAAGGAGGAACAGATGTTCAAGGGAAGTCTGAGGCTTACTGAGCTCTCTAGTCAAAGAAGGAATAACCCGGACAGGAGCCAGGAGGGAGCAAAGAGGCACTGGGGCCCTCTCCCGGGGATGGGAGGCTTCAGCACCTCTACCATAGGGCTCTGATTGCCTGAGGAGCTCTGTGCTAATGACTGGGGGGACCACGTCCAGTTGCATCTGATGGGGGAGAAGAGGGCTGCTGGGTGGGAAATGCCTGCAAACAGTGCCCAAACAAAGCTCAGTTGAGAGCAGAAGGGCAATCTTGGTGCTGCTGGGAGGGAGGGATGTGGGAGCTTCTCCCAGAGGACAAACCCTTGGGAAACAGTTTCTCTACTCCTAAGTGGCTAGATGTGGCTTCAGCCCTTTCTTCCTCTCGTGGTCTCTTGCAGAGCCTCACTATCTTCCTGGAGGCCCTAGAGGGAGTTAGTTTATCAACCCCAAGGACACGTTTCTGGACATCACCAGTGCTGTGTTCTACCAGGTAAGGGGAACCTATCCTTGCGCCCACAGCAGCTTCCCTCTTGGCTAAGTCTCAGACCTGTGTTATCACCCAGAAAGGACAGTGGAGGTGAGCGTGGCAGGACACTGAGTGTCTTAGAGTCTTATTCAGCACTTCTTTCTCCTTGCAGGCCCACTGCAGACTCCCCAGACACTGCTGGCACATCTGTTGGTGAGTAGATGCTCCAGAGGCCAATGCTATGAGCCCTGAGGAGGAAGAAGCATGGCCATGGGCAAAGCTTTTGGCTGTTCCCTGCCCACCCACCAGAGCCAAGCTGCTTCCTTCCTGGTGAAAGCTGCTGCTGTTGCTGCAGAAGTGACCCTGTTTCTCCTTGCTTTCACTCAGGTGGTGGCAGGGAGCCTTGTTGCAGGCAGCGAACTCCAAGCCGCTGCCTTCGTGCTGATGAAAAACCTCCACAGCAGGTTCCACAGACCTGTGGGGACCATGTGGGCTGCTGAGATCCCCCTACTGCTGCAATGCCTCCAAGGTAAAGTGCTGTGGGGAGGGAGATGTGGAGGCAGGGAAGGGAAGAGGGGGAGTGAAAATACAGTTCTGCAGCATGGCAGAGGGGAAGCGTTGCCTGCGGCCCAGTGCTTGCTCCGCTGCTGTTGCCATTCCAGGGAGACAGCACTGAGGCCCGGAGACCTTTCCCCACGGGGATCTGCCCATTCCAGGACACAGATGGGTCATGTTCCCTCAGATAGCAGTCTTGGAGTAGTTAGTTCCGTGTTCCTGCAGGGACAGTGTTTGAGGGAAGGGACAGGTCATTGTGGAGGGGTGCAGGTCCCAGCTTGGCAGTGTTGAGTGCCCATGCCAAGCCAGGTTTGCAGCTGCTCTTCTTTTGTGGCTTGATCCCAAGTAATGGTCTTTTGCTTCCTATTGCTGTGCAGGGAAAGATGAGAGTTTTCTGTACTCTGCAGAGTGGGAAAGCTGTCTGCTAAAGGTACAGCATTGCTGGGAGGAGTGGTGCAGAGAAATGCTTGCCTGCCCCAAGTAGCCCCCGCTCCCATATGAGCCACCACGGGACAGGAACAGCTTCTCAAACGCTGCTGTGGAGCAGCCGCATGCCTTTGTGGCACTGCCTCTTCCGCTCTGTGCCAAGGCCAAGAGGGATCTGAGGAGAAGAGCGGCAGGCGGCTTTAATGGAGGGAACGCTGGGGGAGCTGGGAGAGGGACTGTTCTTCCACACACCTCTCTGAAGAAGGCTGTGGCGACTTCGGAGTGAGGGAAGAGGCAAAGGGCAAGGAAACACTGTCCTCCCACATCCAACAGAAGCTGCTGCAGCAGCTGGAGGAAGCAAATGCAGAGGAGCCATCTGAGGCCCAGGTGAGCTCTCCTCTCCTCCAGCTTCTGCAAGCATCCTCGCTCTGTCCCTGGGACAAGGGGCTTCTCCTGGCCCTGCTCCGGGCCTTTTGATCTCCTCACTGCTGCCATTTCTCTCAGGAGAGGAGTGGCCCAGCCACTGTGGGTGGCCACACCAGTATGTTCAGGCCTGCACCAACTGCCCCTTGTTCTTTTGTGCAGGGAATGATCTCTCTTCTCAGCCATGCTGCTGAGAGCAACTTCCACACAGTCCTGGATACACTCACCATGTTTGCATCCAGGCTGTGCAAAGGCCACAATGCGAGAATTTCCAGGTGCAAGAAGGTAAAGCATTAGAGGTTTCCATCTTGGCATTCTTCTGCCTTATTTTCACAGCAGCTCCTGCCTTGGGAGCCCAGGTACATTGCGGGGCACTGGGGGCTGTGCCTGAGCATCTCAAGGCATTTCTCTTCACACAGGTAGAGCTGGACAGCACGAGAGCTCATGCCACACATAGCACTCTCATGCTCGCTCATGGCAACTTGGCACTGCGTGCCTCCAAAGAACAGCTGCTCGCTCACCTGGAGGGAGACATCATAGGCAACATCCTAATGCTCTACAGCTGCAGCTGCAGGGTGAGAGCTCAAAGTGTGCAGGGTGTCTGAGTATCCAACTGTAGCCCTCCATATGGGGGGATGCTGAGATGGGCCTTATCTTTAAAGGTCTCTCAGGGAATGGTTTGTGCCCATATGAAGATCCAGGCCCTTTCCTTAGCATTGCCCTCATGTGTCCCCCTTGCAGTCCTCAGCCCTTCCCGCAGTTCAGAGAATGTTCTTCTCTCTTGGGCCTCAGGACTTGCAGAACAACCTCGCACTGGTGCAGAGCATCACCAACTTCAGCTCTGCCTTCCAAGCTGTGGGTGACTCTGACTGTTTTAACCTCTCCTTGAAGGGCAAGCTTCTGGAGATCCTGATGGTGAGTGCCTAGAGCCAGGGCTGCCTGTAGCGGAGTTTTCGGCTGTGCCACGAGGCTCGCCTCCCTGGAGGCCCTCAGCCATATGTCTTCAGCTGGTGGGGACCTTGGGTGCTGGCAGTCAGTGGCTGGGCAGTGGGCTAAGTCCACCAGCTGTGGGGCTGCTACATCCTGCAGTGCTTCCATGGAAAATGTGGGAGTGCTGGGGCTGGTGTGTGGTTTGGGGCTGGGTGGAAGAGCTCTTGCGTGTCCCTTGACAGTGTCTCTCTGGGACTTGCAGGACTTGCTGAAGAAATATTACTTGGGCAACCCTGTCTCCCCAGTGCCCTTCAAGGTGGTTCTGGCCCTGCAGCAGTTGAGATAAGGGTGGGAGCCTCTGGGGTTGCAAGGCAGGATGGTGGTCCCCCTTTTTGGTAGCTCCCCAGGCTTGTAGAGGGCAGGGGGTGAGGAGCCACATCTACAGGAATGATGGCTGGGCTGTTGTGCCCGGTGAAGCTGAGGTTCTGGGCAGGGAGACAGGCCCTGGTGCTTCTGTCCCCTGGTGAAGAGAAGGGAGAGCTGGGCTCTCCTTCCATTCAGAGCAGGAGGTGGTTCACTGCTGCCGGGGAGGAGGCGAGCGCTGCTGGAACTGAAGACAGTGCTCAGCAGCATGGGCTGGGGGTGTTGGGTTTGGCAGCTGTTGATGAGGAGAAACTCAGATGTTGTCTGAACCAGTCTGGAGAACGCTGCTAAATGCCCTTTCTACTTTCTCTTCCTTGTTTCCTCCTGTCAGCAAGCTGAAGCCCTCTTTAGGAACCAAGGACATACTTGAAATATTGACTGTGCTGCAAGAACGTTGTGACACACCCTTCAGCAGACATGATGCTGAAGATCAGTACCTGCAGGTAACCTGCCGTAACTTTCCTGGCCGCCTCTCAGTCAGAACCCTATCTCAGCACACACGACCTATGCTCTAGCAGCAGCTGTGATGCCATATCTCAATCCCTTCTTCTGCTTTCAGCTTCTGCAAACATCACTGAAAGCTCTGGGCCGGCTCATGGCAGTCCTGCTTGAGACAGAGCCTACTGGCAGCTTCTTCAAGAACATAGTCCATGTGAGTATGTGTGGAGCAAGGGAGAAAGCATGGTGCCTGCCGATAGCAGGGACAGAGATCTGGGGACTGAGAGGACAGTTGACGTGCCAACTCACTGCGAGCTCAGAAATGGGCAATGAAATGGACCCTGCTAGAGGAAAGGCAGGAGCCAGCCCCTGGCAGGCCACAGCTGAAGAAAAGCTCCTGGGCTAGGAGGCAGGAGTGTCTGCAGAGAGCAGGGGCAGCAGTGCTAGCGCTCAGGGAGGTGGGGAGATGGCGTGGAGCCACAGGGCAGGCCCTGAGGGAAAGTGTCAGGAAAAGAGGGACAGGGAGAGGGGTGGCAGGAAGGGAAAGAAAAGATGTCCACAGTGAGACAGATGCTCTGCCCCAGGTCCTGCAGAGATCAATGACATCAGGAAACATGTGGGAGTGCAAGAGGGCCCTGCAGACCTGCTCCCAGCTGCTGAGTGTTTGTTAAGAGCTTCGAGTGAGTAAAGAGCCCCACCACATGCCCCCTGGCCCCTCCCCGGTGCCCCTGAGCTGGAAGGCGAGCTCCGCCCAGCTGTGCATGCTGTGCATGCTGTGTCACGGTGTGAGAAAGGCACAGGCGGGAGAAGACAGGAGAGCTAGGGCTGCCTACAGCTTTGTTCTTGCCTCTCACCCCTGCAGAGAGGAGATGCCTGTGAGCACTTTGGCTCCTTGGTGGGATTGCTGGCACCTCTGACATGTGATCCTATGCCCACATCCCGCCAGTTGGCCGTCACCTGTCTGAGCTCCCTTCTTTGAATCCAAGGTGAGTAGAGCGGCCATGCACCAGCCCTTTCCCTCCTCCACAGCACTACCAGAGCCCCATGCGCTGGGCCCTGTTTACAGGAGGCAGAGGCACCGTGTGCAGCTCTCTTCTTGTCCCCACCCTGTCTTCTGTCTCTCCCCTGTGGAAAGTAGTTCCATTTCCAGAAGCATGACTTCACTTTTCTCCCCGTGCTCTTTCCAGCCAAGACGACCAACACAGTCATCAAGATGGGAGACATCAGGAGCCTGTGTGAGAGGCTGCATTCCTGCAGCAACATCTCTCAGCTCCAGACCTTGTCCAGAATCACAAGGGTAAGTGGACCCAAAAAAGGGTGGTGGGATCTCAGTGCATAGGCTTCTGCACGTCCCTCTACTCCCCCCAGCCTCTCACACCATTTCCAGAACAAGCTGTCACCCTGAGACCACATTTCTCAGTAAGCAGCAGGAGGCTCTGAGCTATTTCTGGCCTTCAGACACCCAGTGCAAGGAACTGACTCCATGATGTGTGTGTGTGTGACTGTGGCTGCTGGGAGGTAGGCTTTGCATGTAAGCAAACATGCAGAAGCTGAGAGAAGGCTCAACAGCCTTATGAATAAATAGCAGGGTACAGACAGCAAGAGCATTGGGATTGCCACCTGAATGACCAGCAGGCCACTGAACTAAGAATGCCTTCAAGACTGCTTTATGTTTTGAAGAGCTGCCACAGAGCAGTGATGGGATCTCTCCTTCTCATTTCTCTGCAGATTGTGTGCAGAAACTTCCCCCTGGAATGCACCATAGACCTCATGATGGCCATCAAGGAGAGCTTCCAGAAAGCCAAAGGAATGCGTGCACGTCCTGCTGGGAAGTGGACGACCACCTTTCTGCAGATGTACTGAAAGAACATCTGTCAGGATGTAAGAGACTTTCTTCCACGTCTTGGACTTTTTCTGGCTATTGCACTATGTCTTGTGCCATTTGCTTCTTGTGCTAAAGCACAACCTGAGTGCAGAGCGAGGGCTGGCATGAAATTTAGGCATAGGCCTTGGCAGCACGTCAAGGGAGCAAGCAGTGCTCGTGCACCAAATGTCCATGGTTAGGCCTAGCAGATTCAAGGATACAGCAAGTCGTTCTTTCTCCCCTTCTTCTTTCAGATGCCACTGATCCTCTACATCCTGCGCAGCTGCACATCATCCACGCAGCAGAGCATTTTCATGCCCCTCCTGTACCAGGCAGTGGCCATCTTCACCCGCTGTCACAAAGAGGAGAATAAGAGAATTTTGTCTTCGACGGTGGAGCCAGTAGAAGAATGAAGAAAAAAAAAGAGAAGAGAAAGGGAGGCAAAGGGAAAAGGAGAAAAAGGCAAAGGGAAAAGGAGAAAAAGGCAAAGGAGGGGAGGGGAGGGAGAGGGAAAGGAAGGAAAGGAAAGGAAAGGAAAGGAAAGGAAAGGAAAGGAAAGGAAAGGAAAGGAAAGGAAAGGAAAGGAAAGGAAAGGAAAGGAAAGCTGAGCTAAAAATAAATATATTATTTATTTTAAAAAATTAAAAGCCAGAATCATGGCTAAGTAGTGAAAAGAGTATTTTTGTAGCAAGTCTTCATTTTTAAAGCTGCTATCTCTTCTTCGTACCAATTACAGAATCACAGCATCACAGAATGCCAGGAACTGGAAGGGACCTCAAAAGATCCAATCCTCCCACCTTAGCAGGATCACCTAGATTAGGCCACACAGGAATGCTTCCAGGCAGTAGTATGCATCATAAGTAAAGAATGTGAAAAGGCATTAAATATATTACTAAAATGAACTTTTACATGACTATTACAATTTTTTAGTGCGGTTGAATACAACAATGGAAAAGTGTTCTTATGAATGTACTTGGATAATTAATGGCAAAGACTGGAGACATCATGTAGTGCCAAATCAAAGATTGTAAATACATTTTTTCAAGAGACTAATGTACCCATTGCTAGTTAATAATTAAATATATTGCTAATTAGTAACACAGTGAAACTTCAGATCTTTAATGCTATGGCATAATTCATTTTGACTTCAATATTGTTAAGATTAATGCATACCTCTTCATGTAAGTAGCAATGAAATAAATACATAAATAAATTCTCCATTACTTTGCCAAATCTTTGCTAAAATTCAGCTACATTATACAGTAATTTATTATCTACTATTCTACATAGGAGGAGATTACAGTATTAAAAATGGGGACAATTATTGAAATCAATGACAGTAACCACTCTTGTATTTCTTCACATTTCTTCTTCAACTCATGTGGAAACTTATTTCACTTCTCAATGGTCTGGAATTCAAGCAAAAATTTAAGCTGTAACCTTTTTACAGTCCTTCAAATGCATTGCTTTTGCCAGATGGAAGGTTCTTATGTGTGCTTCACAAAAAAAAAAATAAAATAAAAAAATTCTTTCTCAGTTTCATTTTCTTCTGGTAAGACATATGTACTTGCATGTTGTGATCAGTGTATTTTGTAATTTACATTCATACGTTAATTCATACATTCATACGTATACATTCACAGGTTTAACAGCCAAGAAAGATTGGCTCATAAGTAAACCCTGTCTCATTTATACATTAATTTATTAATTTGAGAGGTCACCCAGCACCTAAATTTACAAGTGCTGCAGTATTAATTTATTTGAAATGCATGGAAACTACCTCTTCATGCTTAAGTAGCCATCTGAGTCCAAACAGGAATGGTCATGCCATAGTTAATTTTTCTATTATTAGAACATTGCAGAGGCCTTCCTTTGCTGCATCACAGCTGATGGGTTTGTCACACTGTAGTGAATTAAACAGAAGACATAGATCTGGGAGCCTGCAGTAGCTGCTTCAATAGACTGAGACTCTCAGATTCTCACTCATGCCATAGGTGGCACTGACAAAATGTAGTGCAAAAATTTAGGTGTTCTTTCAGGATGTGAACTAATTACCAACCTAAAGAGAGAAATGCAGTAAGAATATAATACTTCCTAGAAGAGTACTAAGTCAGGCAGCATGATATTGACTGCTATGGTGAAATAATAACCCCACTGAGCATCACAGTAATGCATTCAAAAACAAACTCAAGTTCTAATCTCAGTAGAGACACTGGAACTGATTTTCTCACTCCAGAGACCTTTACCTCTTGCTTGTAATTGCATACAGCATTCTGTATGGTCACTTTGCAGCTCTTTCCCTCCTTCTGCTACTGATCTCTGGTACTAGGACAGGAGAAAGACAAATATTGATTTGCAAGTGTGGTTGGCCTCTTTCATACAACCCATCACTGTCCTTTCCAGCATCTTTCATCACAGAACTTGACAATTACCTGGAAATAGACCTATCTGCTCCTGCACATCACACTGTGAATGCAAAGAGATTTAAAAGAAGAAGAAGAAAAAAAATGTTGAGGGAAGGGAATAATGAATACTACCCATTTAGCAGAATCCATTCAGCCAGCCCATTAATTTCTTGTCAAATCTCATCAGGGAAGAGGAGCTTAAACTCTTCAAATATCACAGCTGAAGAGTCTAAGTTACTGTCGTGCTAAATAACTGATGATGTTAGTCTAAATTATTGTTGATGCTAGTCTTTGTATGTGATAGAGGACTATACATATTGCCCTTTCAGATCCATTTAGTCCAGTATTATCTCTCTCATAGTTCCCAGGTAGTCAGAGGCAAAAGTCATCTAATGTTGGTAATTTTTGCATACTAGGTCTGTAAGATCTTTACTGCCTTGAAAACTTATTTAATTCCAGGAACTGAAACCTCCAAAGAAGTACCACAGAATCCGGAGTACCACTGTTCTTTTCCAGTAGATCTGCACAAGCCTAGCAAAAGAATAAAAAGTAGAAGACAGAAATATCAATCCATGACAAGAGAAGATTTGGACTTTCAAAATTTTATTCTTCAACAATTTAGAGGAAGCCAACTATATGCTTTCTTATGCCTTGATTCCAGCTAGCCTGGAATTTCAGAATTATTGTACCTGGACTTTCTGAACACTACAAATCATCCAGTTTCATCTGGAAAACCTCCACTATATCCAAACAAGTTCACAAAATCATTTCACTAGTTGGTGGACTCAGCTTTACACCAGTGTAATAGATGATTGCAGTGTGCCTGATGTCTTAAGAGGCTGGCAACGGACATATGTGGGACAAGTAATGTATTCAGATGGCCTCTCAAAGATCAATGACATAAGTTGTTCAGAAACATCTTAGCCTTTATAGCCCTAAATCAGGTGATCAGCAATTATTTAAAATTAGCTAGACATCCAAAAATTAAAATTATCTGTAACAACTAAATGCACAGGATTATGCTTTTAATTATCTCACCTTTGACATTAGCTGTTCTTTCTTTCTCTAGAGAAAAAGAAAACAACAAAAATAAAACAAGATGTCAACTGATTTATGCTAGCTTCTCTGCATCTAAAGTTGGAGAGGATAATCATTATTAAGCTTTAGAGAACGAGGTTTAATAGTAACTGCCAACTTTAAGTGAAGTATTATTGGCATGTTGAATGCTATACAGGTGATCTGGAGCTTGTTAACACCCATGGAGGTAGTGGCTGAAAACACACATTTTAAAAGCAAAGCAACTAGGTCAACAACTCTCCCTTCCATCCCTTTTTTCTCTGCTTTAGATATCCTCCAGAAAATGCAAGTATGAAGAACATGAATAATTGCTTTTTAGTACAAATTTTATTTTAACATATCATCTCTCTTATGTTTGCTATTTTTCTGCACTGCTACTTACACACTGCTAAAAAAGACTATCTTATTTTAGACTTAAACTGCTGTAAGTTATCTTCCAGCAACTGGATTTTTTGTCTTCACCAGCAGTTTTGAAAAACCCTCCCATAACACATATATCACTTTTCAGCGTCCTCTTTTATGAAAAGAAATTTTGAGCTACTCTCACTGAAAATAATTTCATCCTTTGAATTCTCACTGTCTTGTAATGTTCTTCCAGAGGGAGTGTTAGACCTGGAAAAAATGTTACATTAAAGGCAAGACCATTTCCACCCTTGCATTTGATATTACATATACACTAATCACAAGTCTTTTTTCATGACATGACAAACTTTTTTTTTTTTAAGAAAATCCTTCATTTTATCTGACTTCTAAAATACATGTAAATTACATCTTTGTCTCATAAGTAATTCTAAAAATTAAAAATTACTATGAATTCTGTCCTCAATTAGTATGTTTTTCTTTAAAAGAATTTTGTTACAGTAATTTTCCTACTTGCTTTGTTGGTAAATGTACAACCTCTAATAGCCTTTTCAACACTGTACATTTACCTTTTGTGTTATTTTATTTTAAAAAAATTACAGTATATGATATAACACACAGTGAAATATAGACTTAATATAGAAACGTCATATTGAGAAATTTTTCATTTTTATTTTGAAATATCATAGCAGAATGCAGAGATTAAAATCTGTTCCTGGATTGGCTGAGAGATGATATAATTGCAGCTTTTCTACTATTCTTCTAGGATGCAGTAGTTATTGAAATGTGGGTACAGACAAATGCATTCTGCAAACAGAATGCAGATGCTCTCTACTGAGAGTGTCACCCCAGCCAGGTGTTGGACATGTTTTCTTGCCAGTTTACTGGCAGTACTCCTTTGCACAGGTGAAACAAGTTGGAAAGTTTGGATGGAATCTTTAATATGTCTAATCTGGTTTTGAATTAAAAGTGTTAGAGATCCCCAAGGGTGATGGAAAATAAGCTACTCCAATTTAGGCAATTTAAGTAAATTCTGAATAACTCGGCAAATTTTGTCTGAAAAGAAGGGTGTGAAGAGCACAGGTAGATGATCAGTCACTTTTATATTCATATTTAATTGCAAACAATAGAATAAGAACTTGGGTACCTTATTACTGGCCCAAAAGCAACATTGCTAACACACCTCAAAACTGCAAATTTCTCATCTTCCTTGTCTTACAAAGATCAAAAGTTAGGAGCACTCAAGCAACAGATTTGGCACTCACAGAAGTTTGGTGTTTATTTACTATGAACCAGGTGAAGAATTTGGTTCTTCTTTTATTACCTTATTTGCTGTAAATCCATGGCCTTTGTAGACATCATCAGAATTAAGGAAGTCTGACCTCAAGATGGTTCGTATTTCTCAACTGGACTCCTTGGTGTCTCCTTGTTTCAAGTGCCAGCCAAATTATTCCCAAACACTTTCTCAGGTGTCAGGTTAGATGCTCCTGGCCAGAGATGCCATGTGCAGGGTCTTCCTTCACTCTTCCTGTGACCTTTTCCATGATGTACATCTTTGAGGTTTCTGAGGCTGTTGCATCCTGTTGCCAGTTGTTCAGAGTTTAATGGTGCAATGGTACATACGTAAGTACCTTCAAAAGAATGATCATAGACACTTTGCTCTCTGATTTTTTTTGTGTGTGTGTGTGTTTTTCTTTTTTTAATGAAAATCCTGCTGCATCACCACAGAACTATAATAATTGCTTAAAATCAGGAATTTGTTTACATTAAATTAAATTGCTAACAAAAACACACGTTCCTTTCAACTAGCTGCAAACACAGTTCAAACCTCTGCTTTTAATGACTCAAATCTTACTGAAAAAAATTTTCATCTTTAATCCAGACAGCTTTTTTTCAGAGAGATTTTTTTTTTTTTAATCTTAGCATATGTAGCACTTCTCGTAAAAGATTAGTGCATACTTTGCATTTAAATAGTCTGTACAGATCAGCAACATTATCAAAAATATCTCTGGGGAACAACTACAGATTATGAAAGGACTTGAAAGCATTTTTAGTTTTACATTAACACTGATTAAAACTATAATCCCTTAATGGCATTATACCATAAAAAGCTTTTGCTTCATAGAATTCAGGAAAGTGATGTCTCCAAGAGATTCGTGATAAACAAATGCTTGACTGTCCTTTTCAGCAATAGTCAGTATGCATCCACTGTATCTCAATTAAAAACGAATAGTGGTCATAAGGTGACTGTGCTTTCCAATGACTGTGTGCAAAATCCAGAAGAACAGTTTAAATATAGACATCTAAAATCAGACTAGATTCTCAGTCTCAAAGTCCTGGAAAAAAAACCAACATAATTTCTGTGCATAGGGAAAGCGTTAGCAAGAAGCTGTAGAAGTTCTTGCTTATTCTGAAATCACGCAAACATTTTAGCATCAACTGTGAAAATTATGATCTAGTCTTAAAATCCTTGCTTGATTTTATGTTTATATATTTCTAATGTGTAGGCTAATTAGTACAGTGGGCATGACTACTCTGTCCAAACATGAAGTGACCCAAGTGCAGGATCTCTGATAATCCATCCTGCTTAGTTCTTGGTTCTCTTGTTCTGGACTGCTTTGGTTAGCCCTTTCAAAGATAATTCTTGTTTACGGCATTGGAAATAATCCTCTCTGGTCTGATCTATAAAGTCAATGTGAAAACAGCAGGAGACAGAAATAGGTTCAGTTCATATAGTTTTTGTTCATCTAATGAACAGAGATTTCTCTCAAGGTGTAGGAAACTGAAATCCTGAGGAGGAAGCCACTTTCCCTCTATCTTCTGTGCAATAGGGGAAGACGTTTTCTTCAGTGCCTCTGAGCAAAAGTCTCTGGCTCATGGGAGATTTACATATCTTTACTGATACTTTTCAAGGTACAAACATATTTAGCTATTCAGTGCTCTTTTCTGTACAGGCAAAAGAGGGGAAATGGCTTGCACTGGGATAAATAAATATTTTATTGCATTCATCATCAAAATCCATTCATTGAGAAAATGTATAATTCTGCAACAGATCTCACAGTCTTTAAATTAAGTTCATTACAAATCTAAGCTTTATATTTAATATACTTAGAGTGTGGTTCCAAGTCCCAAACTTTGCTCTAAGCTATAATCATGTATGGTAATCAAGCTGTCAAATGTTGTTTTCCTACAAGCTGTGGTAATTTGCGAAATCTTTCTATGCACCATTTCTATGCACAATAACACTATTAAACTGACACATTATGAAAATATGTTGTACAGATATTACTCTTGATGCTATGATGTATGGTTTTCCTTCCCACATCAAGGCAGCCTGCACTGATTTCTGGGCCTACGCACTGAGCTATGGGATTCTGAGTTCACACAAGGGTGCCAGATGTGCACTGTGCACTTGGGAGGATGTCTTGGAGCCCAGAGATAGAAGCAGTGCTCAAACTCCAGAGATTTACAGCATATGAGATCCCATAAAATGTAATGCTAGCATGATCATCTTGAGAGCATCCAAGCAAGGAAATAGCTCCCCAAGAGCTGTGTGCCTGACACAAGCCAGAATCAACTATCCATTTTGCTGGAAATTAGGTTACTTTTATTTTTACTTTATCATGTAATAATAATATATTGCCCAAATATGTTTTGCCCAAATCCTTTCACTATCCTTAAGACAGTGAAAACATAGAAGATTCTTTACCAAAGGGGAGACTGAAGACAACCCAACAGAGGTACAAACACCAGGGCAGAAATGAGCTAAACTGTAACCTGGGTACAACAGAGACATAATGGAATGATTCTTGCACAGAAATAATATGGAGAGAATATATGCCAATTTTCAAACAGTGTCAAAGAATTTATGAAAGAGAGTACTTCATCCAAATAATCACCCAAATTCCTATTCATGTTTCTACATAAAATAGGGAGTTTAGCAGCTTAATTATGTTTTGCAAAGCTAATTGTGCTTCTGGCTCCTTTGAAGAGATCAAGAAAGCAGTGTATTGTGGTGTTTTTGTTTTTGTTTTGTTCTGTTTGATTTTTTGTTTTTTTTTTGAGAGTTTTGATTTGGCTTAGTTTGTTGTTTTGGTTTGGTTTTTTTGTTTGTTTGTTTGTTTTTGTTGTTGTTGTTGTTTTGCAATTAATAATGTAATCACTTCATTAGTAACACTTTCTCCTCTTTAGTATAGACCATATTCCTACAATTGCCTGGAAATGACATAACTGATTTATTCTTCTGAAACAAGCTATTTCTTTTAACATTTTGATTATTTTTAATTTTTAAGTAGATTTTTTAAGTAGTTAGATGTCTGGAAAGCAACACAGAACTCATAAATCTTGTTGATGTTGTTTTTCTAAAATCTCTGAAACACATGTGTTTCCACCAGTCTAGTAAACACACTGGAGGGACAAGAAGGAGATCATGCAAACATAGCTATATAATGTGTCCTTAAAAAAATATCACTGTAATATACATCTTAGCAGAGTCTTAAAATATGTGGGAAACCTAAATGTCACAAAGCTTTCTAACACATTCACAGGCAGAATATGGCCCATGGATGAGGGGCTTAATTGTTTTCAAAGTACCCTATAGAGCAAATACATTTTGGAGACAACTTTATTTCATGCTTGTGAACAGTAATGTAGCTTCAACAGGTTGCATTTTTTATCAACAGAAAAACAGAAAACTCCTCAATATCTTTTTAGACTTCAAATCCTTTAACTCCTGTACATCACCATATCATACTCATTTTGAAGTAGTATTTGCTTATTTAAGTCCAGCTGCTTCCCAATTCCAAATGCCATTTAAACAAGTAATCCTAGCTCTCTGATAACTTCACTATTTGCCCTTTTAGTAAACTTTTTTTCTTATTCTGGCATGTGAACACTTGCACTCTCACCTGCAGTTCAGATCAGCTCCTGGTGCTTCAGAAAGCTACTGCTCTGCTATGAGGGACGTGATTGTAAAAATTTCTAGCATTTATTAGCAGTAGTGGACCTATGTCCACCCCCAGTCAACCTCGAAATTGATATTCTTCATCTGATCTGCATAGGTCATCTGGCAGGTCACCGCCTGTGTTACATTAAACCACTGTTTTCCCACTAACCTGGCTACCAAGGTTAACTGGAAATGTGGCAGGCAGAAGAGAGAAGCTGGACACATGGCACATATTATTTGCTTTAGAAACTAGCAGAGATTTCTTTGTGCCAAGAGCATCTGAATAAATGATTTTGACTCAGTCAAAATAATGTTAGATTTAAGAGTTTTTATTCTGAATGTCAAAATTCTTGAGAGCCTCAAAAAGCAAACTCATCATGAAATAAATTGTTTCCTTGAACGGAAAAGAAAAAAGAGATCTGTTTTTCTCACTGCAAAGATTTGAGAGTTTTATATATTTAACTGCTAATATACCATCTGCTTTAGTTGCTCCTTTGAGCCTAGTTTTTCTAATTGTATCTTTAACAGATGACAAAAAACCTACATTCCTCTTGGGCACTGTAAAATAATAACAATTAGAACATGAATAATAATAATTAATGAAGCACACATGGTGCAGAAAGTTTGCAGTCTGAAAAGGCTGCTCATTCTGCAGTGTCTGCATGCATTTTGTCACAGGAGATAATTTTAACAGGCATTACCCTGTATGCCTGAAGCTGTGGCCAGCAGCCACCAGGTTGTGTGGGAATAAATGATACAATGCAGCAAACACTATGTTATGTACCACTTTCTGCTTTTCAGTTGCTACTGTCAATAAGAAATATTAGTGGGTGGACTACCAAAGAGAGTACTGTGCAAGATGTTTTTTAAACATAAAACTTGTTCAAAGTTTGTTACTCTTTTTTTCAACCTCAAAAGCCAAAGTGAAAAATCAGTTTATTGCAATTCTTAGCTGTGTTCCAGTTAATCTTTTTGCAGTTCTGGTAGTTTGAAGCAGGCTATTACTTCACACACTTGGCAATGAAAGCATCAGCCTTATGTAATAGATCTAAGAAAATTTCTGCTGAGAAAAATTTGATGTCACTTTTCCCAGCTGTAACATGTACTGAAGGAACTAAGGAACTGGGACTATGAACTCCAGTGATCTTTCAGTCTTTAGGTTACCATATAAATGGTACACCATATTAATAAGAATAAGCCTTTGGCTTCTTTGACATATACTTGCTCGTTACTATGGATCTACTCTTGTAATGATTCAGTATCATCTATATGAGCTGTGAGTGCAGTCAAGGACCAGGAGGAGTCCAGTGTTCACATCTGCAGCAATACAGCATGATGGTTAAACTTCTGTCATATGCTAGGACACAGGAAATTGATATGCACTTTTCTAAATACTTTTCTGAGTCTTCAGAAAGCTTTAAAAGATTTTGTTTCTTGGTTTGTAGTTTTACTTTGATAATTTCAAGGTGTCCAGAAATAGCTTTCTGGGGAAAAAGTTAAAACCAGCACAACAGCTGCTGGAATTGTGAGTAAGAATATGCATATCTTGTTAATAACTTTATGTAACAACTGATGTGTTCATAAATTCTGTCTCTTATTGATGTTTTCCATTTTAGCCACAGCTGCTCTGTGAAAATACTGTCTGTTTTTCTTTTCCATGATGGAACTGCAGCTGTGCTACAAAAGGCATTTTGACATTTTAGTGCTTTACCCTGCTTTTGGCAAAACCACCCTTTTAGGATACAGAATTCTCTTCTGTGTGAAATTTGAAGCATGACTGTAAAAAACTTAGTTTACTGCAAGATTTAAGATATTAATTGTCCTAACTTTCTTGATACATGGCTTATGTTCAGTCTTGCAATAAGATTCACAGATGGAAATAATTTAAAAATATTTAAGTATGAAGCTGCATGTCCATTTAATCTCCTCTTAATTAAGAGGTTAATTAAAATGTAAGCAGCCATGAAGTTAGAAACAACTATTTGAGAAAATCCTATATTGATGGAGGAAATTGTAGAATCACAGAATGATAGGATGGCTTTGGTTGGAAGAGACCTTAAAAATCATCTAGTTCCACCATGAGCAGGGTTGTCAGTAATTAAATCAGGCATTAGATCAGCTCAGAACTCCATCCAACCTCATCTGAACACCTCCAGGGTGGGGACATCCACAGCCTCTCTGGGCAACATGCTCCAGTGTCTTACCATCCTCTCAGTGAAAAATGTTTCCCAGACATCTGATCTAAATCTCCCCTATTTTAGTTTAAAGCCATTCTCCCTCGTTTTATCACTATTAGACAACACAAAAAGTTCATTTCCCTCCTGTATATAAGCTCGCTTTGAATATTGGAAGGTCTCAGTGAGGTCTCTCCAGAATCTTCTCTTCTCCAGGATGAACAAGGCCAGCTCCCTCAGCCTGTCCTCATAGGAGTGCTCCAGCCCTCTGATTATCTTCATGGCCCTCCTCTGGGCCCATTCCAACAGCTCCACATCTTTCCTGAGCTAGAGGAACCAGACCTCAGAACACAGTACTGTAGATGGAGCCTCACAAATGCAGAGTAGAGAGCCAAGCACCTCCCTCTCCATGCTGGCCATTCCTCTGTATGTATACCTCTATAACATCAATGCTATTACTCCATCATAGAAGGCTGCCAGACTGGTGAGGTATTAAATGCCCTAAGTCATTTTGTACACATTTTCCAGGAGGATTTGTTCCATGATCTTCCCAGGCACAGAAATAAGGCTCACTTGCCTGTAGTTCCTAGGATCTTCCTTACATATATCTTAAAAACAGGAGTTATGTTTCCCTTTTTCCAGTCATGGGGGATTTTGCCCAACAGCCAAGACTTTTCAAATATGATGGAGAGTAGCTTGGCAACCACCTCAGTCAGCTCCTTCAAGACACTAGGATGCATGTTTCTAGGCCCCATGGACTTGCACACATTCAGACTCATTGAGGTAGTCTCAGACTTACAGGGATTTTGCTCCCACACCTTTCACCTAGAATTTCAGGAATGTGAGGTTCAGGGACATGAGAGACATGAGAATCCTGGCTGCCAGTGAAGACTGAAGCAAAGAACTAATTGAGTTACCTCAGTCTTTCCATACCTGTTGCAGCCTGTTTTCCTTTCTTGTTTATCAGATGGCATACATTCCCTTTGCTCTATCTCCTCCAACTAATGTATCTGTACAAACCCTTGCTATTTTTTACATTCCTCGCCGAGTACAGTTTCACCTGTGCCTTGTCTTTCCTGATTCCAGCCCTGCATGTCTAGACAGCATCCCTATAGTCTTCCAAGGCCACAAATCCTTGCTTCCAATGTCTGTACACATACTTCGTGTCCTTCAGTTTGAACAGCAAGTCCTTGCTCAGACATGTCGATTTCCTGATTCCTCTGCTTATTTTCCTGTACAAGGGGACAGAGAGATCTTGGACTATTAGGTCAGATCAGGTCAAATACAACTGCAAAAGTGCTTCCAGAATACTGATACCCAGAATTTCCTCATCTGGCATTAAAAAAAAAAAAAAAAAAAAAAACATTCAGGTCTTATGGTCAAATGCTTTTTCCTCGTGGCTTTTGTTTTTCATGCCGAATATAATCTAATATGAGAGTGAAGCCCAGAAAGATGATGATTATCTTCTCACTAAGCCTACTTAGCACCTTTTGTCTTTTGCCTGATGCAAATGACTTACTTATACATGACTGGAAAATGCTTGTTGTGTATTCTCTTTTATATTTATAAGAACCTTTAAAATATGTTGCAACAAAATGTAAATCACAAAATTCCTTTCATTTCTTATCAAAGACATTGAAAGGGATCAATTAAGCCTCATGGTTTTTATTATAGATCCCTTGATTTGCTAATAAAGTGGAACTTGCAGTATGAATATAGATAAAAGTAGAGACATGGAATTTGTTTATCATCTTCATGATGCAAATTCTTGTCACATTCATAAAGTCATGCGAGCTACATACTAATATGCTTTTCATTCAGACTCAGGATTTGCAACGAATTTCTAATCTTTCAAAGTTCTTACTGTTCTTGTCTACAGATTTTCCTAGTTACATAAAAATGAAATGGCCTGTATCTGCACTGTTTGTTATTAAGCAAAACATCTTTGCATTTAGTAGAAACATTTAGCCCCCTTTTTTGTTAAGTAATCATAATCCAATATTGTGATTACTACTATTAAATCAATTGTTTCTGAAGTCTTACTTGTATGAAGATTGTAGCATGTGCTTTAGACAAGTTGTTGCTGAATGCCATAATAGAACATTTGTTTTCAATATAACTTTCTATTTGCCATTCTCAATGTCCCCATTTTACATGGAGAAGAAAGTATATGCCTGCTTGCACCCAACTTAACAACTAAATTTCACATAAAATCCAGATAGAAGTTCTTTGGAGGTCATGAAAACATTGTTAGCATGATACCTATGTTAAAATGTCTAAGAGCTCACTTCACTCCCTGTGGTTGAATCACAATAAAATACAGTATATCTAAAGCATGAATATTTATCTTGCTCTCTTCAGGTAACAAAATGAGGGTCACTTCACTTGACTTTATGGTTTATAAGGCAATATTCGCTTTTTCATCAGGGTCATTATATAATGGCTCCCATGGGTAGCAGTAATGAATATCTAGTTGGTGAAAAAATTAGAGTAGAGAACCCAAATATCTTCTTCCAGGAACATTTACATCAGCGGCTGGCCTGGGTAATAAAGATAATCTGTGAAAACAGGCGAGGAATCCAAGTGGCCAGTTAGGACAATCAATTTGATCATATAATTAATGCCTGCATGCTGACTGGAGGAAATAAATCTTACTGAAAAGAATCAACTTACAGAAACAAGAGGAAAAATAGACAATATTTTTTTACTGAGGGAAGCAAAGAAAGCATGATAAGGACATGGGGCTCATTAGTTTAAAGACAAGCCACATATGCATTGCAATGGGAAAAAATAAGAGGCTTTCTCATCAGTTGGACTGTCTGGAAGGAGATGGTGAGTATATTATACCAAAAAAAAAAAAAAAAAAAAAGTGCAGAAGTGCCAGATGTTATCTTTGGAACAGAACTGTGAAACCGCAGCCATACAGTGTCCTAATTTTAGTGACTACCTGTCTTGCCTTTAAGGGCCTGTCAGAGCAGCCCTGTTGTCAGCTGTTGTCGAGTGGATCTTGGTTATGCCCTGGCAATACAGAGGTGAGAGAGAACTCCCTGAGGGCTAAACTGATCCTGAGTCCTTAAGGTTCAGCTACAGTTCTGCTGCTAAATAATAAACGCTACGAAAATACAGAAATCTTTCATTTTTTTCTTTGTTTATGAGCATTTTTTTGTTTTAATTTGTGACTTTTTTTTTCCTATGCATAATAGTTACAATGAATTTCTGTTTGACTGTGCTTTATATACCAGATCTATTACCTAACCTATGTGCTATGTTAATGAAAATTCCATTTCAAATGGATGTACAGCATTGTAGCTTTGTTTAAGTTATTTACTACAGCTGATATCCTTCATGAAATTGATCTGATGTGTCCAGCTGGTAACAAACTGTCCAAACTGTCTGAACCTTTACTTGCATTCTTTTTCCAACTGTTTCATTAACTAAAGCAGAACAAATATACATATGTATTCCAGAAGTCCTCTAGCTATTGCCCTATTGTTTTTTTAATCTTATTTTTAAAGGTCAAAACATTCTGCAATGCAGTATACATGAGAGAAATGAAATATTCTTAATACCCTTCAAAGGTTGGAAGCATTTTACCTCTGCCATCTGGGAAAAACAAATGTTGACAGCCAGTGTCACGAGCAGATTTTACTCTGAAGTTTTAATGCCAGCCAGACAAGGTGTGACGACATCTGCCCTGTTTCCCATTCTTTTGCCCAGTGAGGCTGCAGAGGGACCATTGTCCTCCCCAGTGAGGCTGAGGCATTTTCCCCTCTGCTGAGTGTGGCCTGAGGCATCCCTAGACAGGCTGCAGCCTACTGCAGGCCAGAGCTGGCCTCGTGTCTCCCCAGCTGACTGCATTAAGAAAAGGAAGGGTCTCAGCAGGAGAAAGCAGACAAACAGGAGAATAAGAGGCCAAATATCTACAGTGGAGCACCTGAAGTCTGAAGTCCCCTGGCAAATGGTAACAGGGTGGCAGAGAAAATGAATTATGGGTTTAAGTATAAACGTAAGCTAATTTGCTCTAGATTGCAGGACAAGGCAGGATCAAATAGTGTAATTTACAATGCTAATTAGTCATAGTAGGACATGTTACTGTTTCCATCGCTTCAGATTTTTGCATCCAGGTACAGAAGAAGATTTTTAAACTCCAGGAATGTTTCCTCATGCCTTTCTGCAGCAGAAAGAGCCCACATCCTGACAGTCAGGTAAAGGTGCTCTTCAGTGTAGGACAAGTTGAAAGCAAGTATTTATGGAGTAATATAAAGCAACAGAGAAAGATTACTGAGAAAATATGAGTACTTTCACATTAATCAGTTCTAAGCTCAAAGACTACATATTTTGATAGCACCTCTGAAGGATGTTGCATATTGAAAATAAGTACAGATGTGTATTAACACCTACCTACATTTATTCTAGTGTCAATTTGTTTAAGCATCAGTTTTGAAGGGCTAAAATCTGGTTTCTTTTCAGTGAAAAAAAGTGCCAAAGCACCTCTCTTTATTGGCAATATACAAAAGAGACTGGCATTATATTACAGAACTGTTGTGGATTAACCTTGTAGTCAGCTCAGCACCACACCGCCATTCATTCACTCACTCACCTCCATTCCCAGCGGGATGTTGGAGAGAACTGGAAAAAAAAACAACAAAGTAGAACTTGTCAGTTGAGATAAAAACTATTTATTAAGATAGAAAAAGAAATGAAAAATAATAGTAATGATAACATGCATGTATATTTACAAAACAAGTGATGCACAATGTAATTTCTTATCAGCCACTGACCAATGCCCAATGAGTCGCCAAACATGAGCTGCTTACTCCTCCCCACCCTCCTTCACCCAACTCTTCAGTTTTATAGCTTCTTCACATGACATCATGTGCTATGATATATCCCTTTGTCTACTTTAGGTCAGCTGTCCTGGTTCTGTCCCCTCCCAGCTCCTTGTGTTCCCACAATTTCTTCACTGGAAAGAGAATATGAGAAACTGAGAAATTGACATGTCCTTGGGGCTGTGCAACACTGCTCAACAACTACTAAAACACTGATTTAGGTGGAAGTTTTTCACTTAGATGGTGGTGAGACACTGGAACAGGTTGTCCAAGGAGGTTGTGGATGCCCCATCCCTGGAGGCGTGCAAGGCCATGCTGGATGTGGCTCTGGGCAGCCTGGTCTAGTGGTTGGCGACCCTGCACATAACAAGGGGGTTGAAACTAGATGATCTTTGAGGTCCTTTTTAATCCAGACCATTCTATGAGTCTATAATTTTTTATCATTGTTTTTCTCCTAAAGCCAAAACACAGCACTCTACCAGATTCCATGAAGAAAATCAACTCTGTCCCAGATGAAACCAGGACAAGTGCTTACAACATTCTCAGAAACGAGTCTATATTCCAGGTCACCATAAAGAGTCTTGCCACGTACTTTGTACACAATTTCACAAGGGAAGGATCAGAGGTTTATTAATATGTACATGAAAGTTGGATGTATTCTTGCTTTTGTTACCATTTTAATCACATTTCTTTAAAGACCTTAAAAAAAATAAAGATTTAAATTCTCCCTGCTAATAAAACAAGCAAATAAACAAGTCTTGTAACTTCATTTTTGGAAGCATATTTGGAAAGCTGGCTTTCAATCTAAGGAAAAAAAATGGATTTATATCCAACAAAGCAAATATTGGAGTCTGGAAAATAAAATAAAATAAACAACAACAACAGCAACAACAAAATCAACAAAAAAGAATTAGAAGATTATATCACTGAACATATGTCACCTGACAAATATCTATTAAAAATTATAATTTTTACAACAATGATTTTGTCTTAAATATAGTTCTACATCTAGCAATCAGGCTTTATGATCATATTTCTTCAAAGTTTGCCACCAAGTGATCCTCAAGTGGATCAGAGTCCTACATAAATCCAGCAAATGGGCATGAAATGATGAATTCTCTGTTACTGATGGAGTCTTACTTAATGTGTTTTAATGTCCATCAGCACAGGGAACAACTCTGGTTTCAATATTGAGTTTGTCTGGAATGACTGGAATTCTGGTCAAAGGCTTTACTGAAAAAAAAAAAAAATTCCCTCTAAATTAACCAGGAGAAACAAAAATAGGAAAACATCTATTTTTTATCTGCAAGTAGTTGGAGTACTGCTCTGAAACAGTTGGGCATTGCAGCAAGACAGAAGGATTTTGGACATGAGTGGTACTCATGGGTAGTGTGGCCTTCTGTCAGGCTAAGTGTGAATCTCCCCCACCAAATGCTGCCTATGAAATTCTCTCCTTTGCTCTCCACACACTGCAGCAATCAGAAGTGACAAAATAATTTGTGTCACCTCTACACAAGTGAAGATAAAGTGTCCTCATGCTGAGTTGTGTCAAACACAGCAAACAGATTTTGACTGATCTGTATTCAGTCTTCATTACTGAAGATGAAAGAAAAAGCCCAGATATTAGCAGTTTTGATTAGCAACACTTAGAGAAATCTCACCTGATCTCCTAGATACAAGATGCTTTTTGCTAAGAATAGAAAGACACTTTATTTTTAAAAGATCATTCAGGGCTTGAATTGCACTGAAATGACTCTGATATCTGAGTATTAAAAGCAAAACAAAATAAAGAAAAAAGTAAACCTTAGTCTAATAAGTGATTTCTTTGAGGAGTTGCCATTTCTCTGAAATTCATTCTTTTGGAACAAATCCGTATTTTGCAAGCAATTATATGGTTGATTTACTTAAGTTAAAATCCACTCCACTTTTTTTTTTTTTTTTTGAGGGAAAAAGAAAAGTAGTACTTCTTTTTATACTATTATTCAGGCAGGTTCCTAAAGTGGAGAGATTATAGAAAGAAACTGCAAATTGGGATCAGAATATAGATTGTTCAGAAATCATCATGTTTAGCACAGATTATAAAATCTAAAAATGCCTAAAAACGTCTGCTACATACTAACAATCCATTGTTTCAGATAAATGGGCCATTCAGCCCTCACAGGGGATGGCTTTATAGTCAGAGATGTTTTGAAACACACACACAATTGCCCCCCCAACCCTCAAAGAAAAACAGCAGAACAGCTTGCTGTCTTCAGTTCCATCATCAACCTCATTTTTTACTGACTGAAACTGTATTTTTGTAGAACTCTTTTTTTTTTTTTTTTTAACATTAGTTTTAAAGGCAATATTAAGCTCTGTCTTTGTAATATTATAGCTGTGACTGTACTAGCAAATTAACCAATGTAATAGCTCAGATTTGGGTATTTTGACTTGATCATCTGTTGATAGAGAAGTCTTGGCAGGCTCTTGAATTAAGAAAACAATGTTTTGGAGGTTCAGAAATGAATGCATGCAAGGATCCATTCCCAGTACTTATTTTGCCTGCCACCATTCTGTTTTGGAGACTAACAAAGCTTAATTGTATGGACACAGACCATTTCACGCCAGCTGGCCTTGCTGCCAGAGACTAGGTTTCAGCATGTTTAATTGATTGCTTAGACTAGCAAACTTGTTAGACTATATCAGTGAAAAGATTAAGACTATCATCTGAGTAAAATATTTCCTGGTTGAGGATACAAAAAACAAAAAACAAAAAAACAAAAAACAAACAAAAACCAACAAAACAACAACAAAAAAAGTACAACCCAACAACCCACATAAGAATTACTTTCTTCAAGATTGGTTTTCTTTTCATTATGTCAAAAACAGATTGAATCTTGTCAGACCTTTACAAAGAGTCTTGTAAAGTAAAGATGTCCCTATTAAGAAGAAAAGTCTTTGAAAAAGCAAGGACATCTGAAAAGTGTAACAGACTCTGCATTCTTATCCTCAACATGAGAATTAATAGAAGTCTTCTAAAAATAAAAATACCTCCTTCACATCTCTAGTTTAGCATGACAGATCTTAAACCTAAGTCTACAAGACTTAAAGAGAAAATTCATAGTACATGTGATGCACAGAAACGTTGAAAGCATGTCTATCTCTGTCTCCACATCCCACAGAAGGTGTCTTTCTGTGCAGAGGGACTCATCTGGAACAGGGCAGCCTGTGTGGATCCCTGGCAGAAACTCTCACAAGCCCAAGAAACTTCTGTGCTCTATGAGGTTGCTCAGCCAGAAGCACAGCCCTTAACTTCTCTGTCTTGGAAGATGGACAGTAGTACACGTACATAGCTTTCTTCCAGTCAAACATATAAAAGGATCTTCTACACTTGCATAAAGGCCTTCTAGAGCCATTTCTTCCTGTTCAGTACTTGCTCTCACTTTGAATAGAAATAAGCAGTTAGCAACAAAACGCTAACATATTGGCTTCTTCCGTACTGCTGAGAATTGTCACAATATTAGCTCCCATTCTAACACTTCACTTTGTTTATCTACGCTGAGAGGAAACAGCTCATCCTTCAGGAAATACCACACAAAAGTTAACTGCAAAGGTTGAGACATAAATAAGATCACTTTTCAGCAAGGTAATTCGGCAGACTGTTTTTGCAAAAAAAATTATAAAGACAGTTAAGCACTCAACCAGTTCTTTTCTCTATATAAATCCATCTTTCAAAAATACACACATAGTCTCTCTGTGTTGTATATATACATGCAGCATAGATGGATATGTATAATACATATAAAATACACAATTAGTGTGTAATGTTAACACGCAATTATATATGTTTTTATACATATGCATGCATATTGGTACTTATAAGTTCAAGAAAATCTAGATATTCAGGGAAGTACTTAGATTTACAGGATATTTTCCAGAAAAAAAGCCAAGAGCAACTGAGATCAAAAATTTTGCCGCAGTCATACAAGTTCAATAACCTTGAAATTATAAGATAACAAGTAAGATGTAGGAATTTTATATTGCTTCTCCACAATTTCTTTATATCTTACATGACATAGATAAGCTACACACCTTTAAAATTACTTCCATGTTTTTCACTGTAAATATATATTTGAAGGAAAAAATCTAAATAAAAATACCCTAACATATGTTTCCGTATATGTATTCCATAATATTACAATTGTATTTACATATGTTACAATAGATATTTTACCTTTAAGTTGCTAACAAATAGCTTACATGAATGACAGCCGAATTTGGCTTCAGAAAATCATTTATTTCCACAAAAATACAAATTAAAACCTATAGTTTTCATTATGTATTTAGATTACAACATGCTGCAGTTAATAATTTTAGTATTTGTTTTAAACCTGGTTCCTATTCCAGAACAATAATTTCTCAAACAGATAGAGACACAGAAGTGAAAAGCGTTAGCTCTATAAACAAACTAAATATGCCACAATAAGGCTTAAATTCCTCTCACACCCAAGGGATTATGAAATAACACATGAAACACCTAAATCAAACGTGTGAAAATAAATAATCTAATCATGTCTTGGTTAACTTGCCAACAACATTTATGATACAAAAGAATAATGTGTTGTACTTAAACTGGTGGATTAATGGTTGACACTGTAACTAGCTAAATTCAACTGATTGATTTACCAATGTTTTACAACCTTTACTGCTTTACTCCTCTACTGGATTGGTGAAAAAAGATAATTTAGCAAGTTTCTGAGAGCCAGAATGCAGCTTAGAAGACTTTATAAAGGAAGGGTTAAATATTTCCCTTTATATATTTACATGTATATGACATATATATGCCATACTACTTCATATGTACCTAGGTGGTTTCAAAATATTTTAGGATTTATAACCTCTCCTTGTAATAAACATTTCTTCAGACAGAATGTGAAAATTACAGATTTAAGAGAAAAAACAACAACACATTTTACAACAAAATAAAATTAAATTAAAAAAAAAAACAACAGAAAAATACCCCAAGAAAACATGAAAAATAAGCTTTAGAAAGTGAACAACAACAATAACAAAATCTGGATATCTATTTTTTTTCCTGAAAAACTGGAAACCTTCCTGACACTCCTGAATCCCAGTATTCCAACTCTGAAAATGTCATTTAATGTGAAGAGTGAAAATGATAACTGTAGTCTGATGTTACTATATTTAATTATTTCTCAGAGAAGGATAATAAATGAAATAACATTTACTGCTGAGTTGCTGGAAGGTGTTCAATGATTGATGGCAATTTCCATCTGCCATGTTCCCAGCTGGACCCCAGCAGAAGCACTGAATCTGATAGGAAGAGAGAAAGGCAGTCCAGCCATTATACTGAAGAGAATTATAGTCTTCATTATTTTCTTCTCAAAGTTTAAGCCACTATGCACAGACTGCCATGTGCACAACACTGAATATCAAATATAAAAAAACTGCCTGGAAGAGTTTTGTGATGAAATGTGTGACTGCAAAGCATGGGGATACAATCTTGGAAGGGGAAATATGAACAAATATGGCAAATATTTGCCATCACATCAGAAGTAGTATGCAAGCACACAGTCCACACTATAGAAGGAGGAGGAGCTGTTGTAAGCCACACTGCTGCTTACAGTTGATTCTAGGAAATGCAACATCTGTAAGCATTTACTGATCTGCAAAGACAAGCTAGATGATGAGAGAGAACCTATTGGATGAGTTGGAACCTATGACCTTATTTCAAATTAATATATAGACATATTCATAGAGAGCAAGAAGGCTTGTTGCACAAGATTTTCACCAGAGCATCAAACATGAATTAGTTGGATTACATGGAGTAAGTTAGAATAAAAAATCGTATACAATTCTCCTTGTTTTACCTTTTTCACTACCTAAATTCAACTACAGGCTCCTCCACAGTCCAGATAAAATTTACAGACATTACTGAGATTTATGCTTGATTGAGGACCCAATAAGCACATCTTTCACTTTAGAAACTGGCAATGGAAAAATGTATATACCTTCTCCTATGAAGAATGTATTTTCCTTGTATGAAAGAGCTTGGACAACAAGAGACAGCATAGATATTGAGCAAGCTTAAGAAGGCAAGATTAACAATATCATGGTATCAATGTCACAGTGAGACCTGATGGAACTGAAGGTGACTTTATTTGATAAAATCACTGAAACAAAACTGTTTTCATGCAATCATGTTATTATCATATCTGCACTCTCACAAGTGTCAAGGAGACACCTGCCTGTGCTGCAGACACGAAGACCTTTCAGCCTTGGTAGTCTGCCCAGGATTTGTTGTGAATGTGGGGGAAATAAGGGATGCAAGATATTAAGTCCTCCTGATGTTTTCTAGGTTCTGCTTAGGTTTGCAATTCTAAGTTGATTTGGGGCATCTGCATCCTTTACATGGTTGTGTCTGCTTATCGAGGTGTCTTCTGCCTCCCATCCTGTACTGTCTACTGTCTTCCTTCAACCACTTTTTAATGGCTTGAGTCTTTATTTTAATGTTGACATACTCTATTTCTGGTCTAGAGTTAACCATTTCTTAGGCTGCTTTTTTGCTTTGTTTTGTTTTCTTTGTTTTTAATTTTCAAAGCTGGGTGATCTCAGAAGCAGCAAATACATATGTTGGCATCTTGGGAGTATGCTCTTCTATGTGTCATCAAGACTAGTACTTCTTATAGCCCTTCTATCCTTTGTCCCTTCTGGAACTTCCCTACACAGATAATTCTCTTCATTCTTCATTCAGTCCAGTCTTAATTTTCCTTTGACCATCGTATATGTTAACCTGTATTGTTTAAAGAATCCTTTACAATTTTTTGGATGTATCCTCAGACATAGAAGTGGTGTAAAAAAGTTTGCTTGGTTACTAGAAGACTAGCTGCAGTTAGCTGTGAACTGGTGTTGGCTGCTTCACTCTGTTCTTTCAATGGCTTGAATGGTTGAAACATCAGCTGATGATGAATTAAAACTGATGGGTTTTTTAGCCTGTCCTGAGTTCTTTGCTTCATATTTATAGCTAAAATAAGGGAACTATAATCTAGAACAGTTTCAGGTATGCGATCCCCACCCTTCTGGCACAGTAGTGACTATTCAGTAAATTACTCTTCAACCCAAATATTTGTGGAATGACATGCACAACAACTGAGAATGAATTTTAAAAACTAGAGACATAATATTTCTTACTTGTCTAACTTTAAAACAGCCTCTAGATTCATTTCAGATATTGTCTACCATTCCTCTACACCCAAAATATTCTCTGAGGAGTTAAAGGGAACTTGTATCTTAACAACTTTGACATGCAACTCACCTTTACTGTAATTTCATAATTTACCAAATTGGTCAAGAAAAAAATGTAAAAGATTAGCAAGAATATCTATACAGTTGTTCAGGTTGGGTTTCACTGACAGAACTGTTCATGATGTATAATTTATATACATTGTTCAAAAATCTATATAAGAGCCAGAGGTTATCTGGCAAAGCATCTGATGAGCTTGTTTTATATTAAGAGCTGCCAGAACTGCAACCACTGAATGCAGTAATTGATGTGCTACATAATTAGAACTTACAAAATAATGCTCTACTTCTTAATGTCTCTGCAATTTTCTTGCCCCATTTCTTTAGCACTGATCATCCATCTCTGTGCTTAATCATATCAGGATTAATCTGTGGTCCACATTTTCTGATTAAACTACTTCTATTTTCATATCTTGCTTATCTGTAACTCTCTTACCTATCTTTTTTTTTAGACTTGGCTTCCACACATTCATTTTTTACAGAAAGTTCCTTTAGAAACGTAATATAGAGACTAGCAGATCATGAAGATTGTCAGTATAGTTTTAAAATCTAAACCCCTCATCACTTTGGTAATGTGGTTGGTCTTTGAAGCTTTATTAGGCCTGAGACACAAAGTCTGATCACTTACACAGATTTTCCATTTGGCAGCTATAGGCTATTAACACATCATTGTAACAGTTACTTAAAAAACTTGTGTTTTATTGGCTTAAACACTTTTCAACATTTTAGAAGTGAGAGAGCAAGAGTATAATTACAAGATTAAAGGAGCTCAGCTATTTTTTACTGAATTTTTTTTTTGATGACTTGTTCTTGTAATAATAACTTAGACCAACATCACCTGATTCTTTTTCAAAGTATTTAAATGAGAGACCTAAAGAAACGTTTGAATTACAAAAGGTTGACTCCTGTTCTAGAAAAGAAAAACAAGCAAGTATTTAAAATGGAATATATCCGCTGTATAATAATCAAGATTAGCACATATATTAGGATGAGTGAAAGATTAAAACATATAAAAATGGTCTTTTAAAAACTTTTGGATAAATTTATTCTTGACATTTAAAAAATATGCTTAAAAAAAGGAAAATAGACTTACTATTTAAGACAATCTGAGAAGAAAAATTTAGCCACAAAAAGATCCAGTAGTTACTAATTATAATTAGTGATGTCATTAATCATAATTGCAGCAGAGCTGGTGGAGTCTCACCATAGTGCTCACTGGCACTATGCTCTGGATTCCTTCTGTAGAACTCTCTTTACTCTATTTCTGTCCATCTTAAGAGCTCACCTTTCCCAACACTTCCTGTTACATAAACCTCACAGTGTCCTGCACACGATAGATCGAATTCCTCCGACATCAGCAACTGAACAGTTTTTGCTCTTCTAAGAAACAGAAAATAAGATCAAGACAAAAAAGGATGCATCTCCTTCATACTCCACAAAAACATTTCCAAGCATTTGTGTTTTTCATCTCCTTCATTTTCATGAATAGACAGAGTCTATTCTGCATACATCAATAACATTAAAGGAAATCTACTTCATGCCATTAACATAGTAACCATTCAAGATCAAAAGTGAAATGAAAGATTCTATATGGAATCTGCTATGGTATGAAACCAAACAACACTAATGAAGGAGAAATTAAAGTACAAGATGCTTTTTCTATCATGAGTATCTCACACAATCTTTCTTGAAGAGTCAAAGTTTCAGCATTCTTTTTGTTTGTGACAAGTAACAGATTGCAAACCCATCAATATTCTCAAATATTATGCACCTTTCATTACTGGACTTTCTTTCTGAAAGAAGTATATCTCACAGACACTCATCTGTGTTTACCATACTGATGAAACAGTTGCAATTGATACTATAATACTGCAGGATAAAAGTCCAAAGAATCTTTAAATCCCTTGTTTAACCCAACAAGCAGAATTGTCTTTATGTCTTGCATACATAAATCAAACTCACATGGCAAAATAAGATCATATGTGAAAATATACCTGTCAGTAATAGCGTTATACTGGGTGAGACCACACACGTGCTATAAGGGGCATTTTAAATGTATATGCTTCAAAATAACCAAAGAAACTTAGCAATTGTAAATCTCTAAAGTTTTTTCCTATAAGTGGCAGTGGGGAAGCCAGTCAGCCTCAGTTCTACATATCAGGGTCAATGACCCAAAATAAAATTGTTTTTGACTTACTGTAGTTTCGTTGCAAGGATATCATGGTCTATAATTAATTCTTCAGGAATGAAAATAAGCAATGACATGGATATGACTAACTGAACTTACAACAAATTACAGAGTGTTTAAATATTTTGTGAAAAGTACAGATCTTAAAATGTCGTCACTATAGACATGGAAATAGTATACTTCTACAGAACTTGTGTAAAAAACTTGTTATTTCTTTAAAACTGCTAGATTTAAACATTCTTTAGACAGTAATATCCCTGTACAAAACTTTATTGAAAGTGCAGCATGGCTTAATCCTCATGTCATAATATTCTATTAGTAACATGGATGAAAAATTTGAAAGCAAACAAATCATTTTCTTCCCTAGCATTTTACTCATGCTTTTTTTTTTTTTTTTTTTTTCCCCAGATTGCAAGCTATCTAGATGGTCTTGCTTAAGATAGCACCAGATTTAGAAGTATATAATCAATCCTATCAGTATCACATAATTCTGCTTTGAAAGGCAAATCAATACTTACTATTGAATACGTTGTACTGCTCAGTAGTACTCAGAGAAATCTTCTACTCCAAATAGTGCATGAGGGTAATAGTCTATCAAGTTCCCATGGACTCACAATGCATGAAGTCCCAGAGGTCAAAGGGTAACGAGAAATCAGAGTCATCAACCTGAAGACTAAGGTTTCTGCATCTGTGAGCAAGTTCCCAAGAAAAACTGTGGTGCATGAGTAGGAGGAGGTCACAAGGGCATGAGAATTTGGGGTTTACCTGTACAGTGAAGTACAACTCTAAGGTCCACCAACACATTCAAGTGCATGTAACTAGATTAGCCATAGTTACAAGGGCTCATATGACTAGATAGCCCTTCAGCAACATTAGGATGTCAACAAAGACTACATACCAATCTTTCTGAGAAATGCTACCTCTTGAAGAATAGGAAATCTAATGTCATTCATACAATCACGCTTCTCTAAAACAGATAACATAATTTTCATTATATACATAAAGTGCTTTTCAGAAAAATGCATACAATACAAATTTCAGCATCACACAGTAATATAAGCACGTCATATATTTGAAAGAAAAGGAAAACACATAGAAACAAAAATCTTTCATAAAGCAGCTTCCTTTTCTTCTCCCCATAACAATTTACTTCATCAACTTTTCATATAGAAAGTGTAACTAAACTACCTGGAAATATTCCCAAGCATTAAAAACTAATTTGAAAAAAACAATTCAGGTTGGAGAGTTCAAGTTTCTCCCAGATATGACAAAGTGGATCTACACATTCATGTATTTATTCTTAGTTCCAGGAGCACTGCATCCAGCTCTGGGGGCCTCAGCAGAAGAAAGCCATGGATCTTTTGGAACAGGTCAAGAGGAGGGCCACAAGTAGAGGACTGAAGCGCCTCTCCTATAAAGAAAAGCTGAAAAAGTTGGAGCTATTCAGCTTACAGAGGGCTGGGCTTCAAAGGAACCTACAGCTGCCTTCCAGTATTTAAAGGGAGCATACAGGAAAGATGTACATTTTATAAGGGTGTGTAGGACAAGAAGTAACTGTTTTAAACTGAAGAGTAGGTTTCATAGAATCATAGAATCCTCGGAGTTGTAAGAGATCTTTAGAGGTCATCTAGTCCAACTCTCTGGATTCAATTCTGCAACCAGTTCTTTGTCTATCAAACAGCTAATCTGTCAAATCCATATGTTTCCATTTTGGAAAGAAGGATGTTGTGAGGTACTGTGTCAAATGCCTTACTGAAGTCCACATAGATGACATCAGTGGATGTCCATGGATGCAGTTATGCCATCACAGAAGTCCATAAGGCTGGTCAAGAATGCCTGTTCTACTGTATCACCTCCCTGCTTTCCATGTGCCTTAGCATAGCTTCCAGGAAGATCTGCTCCATGATCTTTCCTGGCACACAGGTGAGACTGACAGGTTGGTAGTTCCTGGAGTCACTCTTTTTATCCTTCGTAAAAATGGGTGTATTGTTGCCTTTTTTTCCAGTCATAGGGACTTCACTTGATTGCTATGAGTTTTCAAATATTTGACAGTGGCTTTGTGACTACAACAGGTAATTCCCTCAGGACTCTATGATGCACCTCATCGGGACACATAGACACGTGGATATTCAGGTTCCTCAGGTGGTCATGAACCCGATTAGATTAGATTCAATATCAGTAAGAAATTATTTTTGACAAGGGTGGTGAGGCACTGGAACAGTCTGTCCAGAAAAGCTGTGGATGCCCCATCCTTGGAGGTATTCAAACCCCAGAATGGGGTCCTGGGCAGCCTGACCTAGTGGGTGGCAATCGTGACCACAGCAAGGAGTTGGAAACAGGTAGTCTTAAAGATCCCTCCCAACCCAAGCCACTCTCTGGACATTTTTGCTTAATTTTCCTTGAGTCTATAAACAAGGAAACAGGAAAGGTAAGAAATTTACTCTATTTTTTAAAAATTGAAACTGAGTTTAATGATTATCCCAAGAACTGTTTCACTATCATATTTTGAAAAAAAAAGGCATGATGTTTTCTCATACTTTTTAAAGACATAAAAGATCCATAAAATGAAAATTGAAAAAGAAAAAAAGCAATACGATGAAAATATAATGAAATTTATAGGTTGAAAATTAGGAACAGTACAGAGAAAACACATAACAATGCAAGAGGTCTTTCACTATTTGACTTTGATTTTGAATTGCTTATTTTTATTATAATAATCATTTTTATTAACACAGATAGTAAAATTCTTTTTATGAAAGAATTTGGGGGAAAAAAAGCATCTAGATAGATTTAAGGTAAAAAAATATATGTATACATATATCTCAAGTATATAACAGGCTGACATTCCTAAGCTGTAATAATATGCTTTTCCCTAAAATAAAATATTTTCTTTTTGGATCAATCAAAATATGCAGTTATTTTTCTTGTCTCTCTCAGTTTCTGAATGTCTTTTACACCATATTAAAAAACAGCGTACACTTCAGGTCTCATGACTGTATTCCAAATTAGAAGTGAACTGTTTCTTCTACAGCTATTGAACATGAAGAAGAAATATCTTCTTTGATACAGTAATTAAACATGGGAGGAGAATAAGACTGTAAGATCATGATGGACTTGGCAGACATCAGTCACATTTATACCTCAAGTGATCTCTTGGTCAAATTAAGTTTTTATTTACCAACATAGTTCATTTCATATTGAACAAAAATTACGTTAAGTATACATCCATTTGAATTTAAGTTGACCAAAAACCTTGTCACATGAAAGCCAACTCAAGGGAAAGTGTCCCCTGATTGCAGATATTTTGACCCTTTTGTATGTTAGATCCTTTACAATTTCACTTGATTCACTAACAAAATCAGAGAAGGTCCAAATATCCTTTTAAAATAAAATAAAATAAAATAAAATAAAAAATTCTAGAATTTCATAGCATTGCTTATTTTCGTAAAAATAGGCTCAAGGCATGCTAATGATAAGTTGAAAAAAAAAAAATCCTATAGTTTATATATCTTCTAAAGTTAATATTGACCATATCTTAGCTAGAAGTTTAATTCTCTGCTCTCATACATGCATGATGTGTTTTTGACACTAATTAAGATTATTGATTAACTCACTCTACTGAGAAATATGTTAGGAAGTTGAAAATGAATAAAATGAAAATTAAAACACTTTTGCAAATTCATTTCCTTGTGTGAAATATGTTTATAAGCTAGATAACTGTAAGAATCAAAATTAAGGATGCCTTTTCATTTCAAACTCAAGCATGACAAATAGAACTATTTTTCTTATTTTCATGTTTTTAGGCTCAACAAATGCTGTCATGAGTTGGGACTGCCAAAACGTCTGCCTCTAGTCATCACGAAGCTTTAACTCCTCTCTGAAGAGAAAGTCTTACAGAAAATTATGTTTGAAATATGACACCATTCATGCAACACGACTGTTGTACATCCTGTTTTTTGAATATCCTATGCCTAAACCATAACCACAAACTAACCGCGTTCTTCTGTGGCTGTCCCTCGCTGTCTGAGGAAAGAATTGCAGTTTAATATGTAACATTAAATCATAGACATCCAAACACACTCACAATTTGCCTGTCATAAGCCAGCTCTTACCTTGTGAAAACTGTCACAAATTGATGGTACAACAAATCTTTGCTTACAAGAAAAATATTGTAATTTTTTTTTGCAATTTAGTAAGTTCTAAGAAAGAATTTTGGAACTGTGATCATAATTTAGTTTTGCTCCTAAAGTAGGCCCTTAAGGCCAAGAAAGGATCATATATACCAGGGAAGAGAGAAATGTCATTTTTTTCCTATGAGGTAGTTAGAAATGCTTTAAAGAGGGAGGACTACATGTCATATCAAAGTATGAAATTCTTTTGCAATATACACGTTAACTTTACAAGGTAATTTTTCTTTTGCTGTGCATGAGGCTGAATAAAGAAATCACTGCTACTCTGAAATCTGGAGTTACCTTCTGGTGTGGTTCTTGGACCACATATCAGGGGTTAGCTTGTTCCATACAAACATGAGGAGGAATTTATTTTGAGGGTAACAGATCATAGAAACTGACTGTCCAGAGAGGTTGTGAAGTCTCTTTTTCTGGACATATTCAAAACCCACATCAGTGCTTTCCTATGCAACCTGCTGTAGGGAACCTTCTTTAACAGAGGATGGGACTAGATGATCCCCAGAGGTCTCTTTAAACCCCTCTATGTTCTGTGATTCTGTGATTCTTTGATCCTCTAAGTTTTATTACATACTGAAAACCTCTTCTGTTGTCAGCTTACAAAAGTAACATCAAGATTTTTGGTTAAAATGTTCTGTATATTTTAAATGCTCTTTATAAAAAATGTTCTTTCCTTTCAGCCAAGTTACTAGACAGTTTTGTAATATGAAATGGAGACAGAACGGTGTAGTTTGGCTTGTGCCATCACCTCATGCAGTACAATGTAACAAGGGAGTCAGTATTTTGATTTGTTGAAAGCAAACAGAGTCCCTTTGCCAACTTTGTCTGCTTTGAATTCTCAGAAAAAATGAAGTAAAGAAATAGGAGGTATTAAATCCCCGCCTCAGGAACGAAGGCTGCATGTAGAAGAATGACAGATCTAAGGATCTAAATAGTTTGTGGGATTAGTGTCAAGGTACAGTAGTTACTTTAAGTGCCATAGTAACAAACGCTACAGAAAATCAGTGTTCTGCCATTCTAATGTTGGGTTCCATAGAAATTGTTATAGTAAGAAATTACAAAATAATATGTTTCAAATAACAACAGTGTTATTTCACTCTGTTCACTTCTGAGGTGTTTCACACTTCAAGTTTAACTGAGAAAAGGCGTTTTTCTTTTAATGCATGAGATCTTTCTGTGGGCTGGGACTGAATACAGTGATCTGAAAGCATGGCAGTATTAAGGATTTTTTTTATAACTGACTACTAAACTCCAGGTTTAAAAATTGAACTGAGTTTTGTCTTCTGAAATCACTGTTCTAGATACAGATCATGATAGATTAACATCTAGGGATAATAATATACTCTGTACTGGAAAATTACATCCATAGCTGTATTTGAACTTCTGAGATGAGGGCAAGAAATGCACATATTTAGCTCTACATCAAGTGATTAGACATTTTGTAGCAGACCCTGCCATTACAATATGATTTTCTACTGTGAGCTTTCAGATTCCTCTTACATTAAGTAATAAAGGAATTACTCTGTTACTGACTGATCCAATAATTTTTTCTGATCTGTATATCTTTTAAAGAAATGTCATTGTGCAATAGTTTCAGAAATCTATTAATTGACTACAATTATAAGCAAAAGTTGTTATTAACATGATTCATATTTTCTATCTTCATTTCACTGTACTGTTCTTTTGTGTGCTTTTGTCAGCTTTCTGTTACATAAGGGGAAGAGGTGAGCTGGAGGCCTTAAAAAGGATAAAAATGGAAATACTTAATGAAAATATTATTTTACTATTATTTTTAATCTTCTGTTCCATCACCACTGTCCACAAAATTCTGTTATCTTGTAACCTCTCCATGAACAACGAAATGATTGTCATGTAACACTCATAAATAGCTTCAAATTGTGGTAAATGTGGAAAATGTATTTTAAGCCAAGACTTAAAGTACAAATTCTTGAGATTCAACCTGAATGCCAAAGCCCTGACCTTTAACACCTCCTAGTCTGAAAGAGAAACTATAACAAATATGTGTCAAGAGGTGATGACTCTTCTCTCTGTCATCTTAGAAACTTAGTAGTATCTGTGTCCTTCTAAGCATAAGCATTATTACAACGAGAAGTGATGTCCAGATGAAGTAAGCAAATCTTTAACTAATTAAGAATTAAGCTGCTTCATACTGTTCTCTGTTTGGTTAACTTTCATTTCGTGAATGCTATCAAGATCTTATCCTTCCTCAGTTTTCTCATTTTGGAAATAGTACTTAGAAATAGTCAGAGTACTACTTTGATCATTGTAGCTTTTACAAATATGAAACATACCAGTTGCTCTGTTAAGCATTAAAAGGTAATTCTGCTTTCAAATTAAATGGATATTACCAGAATATGAATGACTAAGTGAAGATGTACTTGTCACATGTATGTAAAACCTTTGTAAGAAAACTCCAAAAAAAAAAAAAAAAAAGTGACTTAAAAATTGGGAATTTAAGTGAATTATGAAATTTGTTTAAGTAAGTGCAAATCTGAAAAAGATAATGTCCATATATTAGTGTGGATAGTATATTTTCCTTGTTGTAGGGATATTATGGAACTAGAGAGTATTATGCCACGTCTAAAAGTAATAAAGTTCCAATACTATTTTATTGTTGTTGTCAAAGAGAGAAGAAAATAGTAAAATCAGTTCTTGTTTTTTCTCCACAATGCAAAGAAAGTGGTATTGAAAGTACTGAAACACTAATGCAGGAAAAATATAGTTAGTAAATTCTAATGGCATGTCATACATTTTTGAAAAAACTGGAGATAGGTACCTGATGTGAGTACATTATGCTTATTGCAATCCAAAGAATTTATCAGAAAGCACAGAATATCAGGAATATGATGTCAAATCCTTGCTTTAAGACTACAAAGAAGCAGTCAGCAAACCAATAGCACTTGCAAGCTGTTTACTGATAAATCCTGGAAATAAAATGACCTCTCTTCAGCTAAGCCTCTAATCTATGATTATCATACCATCAAAGTAAGTCTTCCATTTTCCAAACGGCATAACTGGATGCAAACAAATTTGCAAAGAAGACTGAATTAATTTTGCAAGAATAACACCCTGTTATCAGAAATCACACCGCAACTAAACTTTATAAGTCATTATAATTTGACTACTAATGGGAGAAGAGTACAGAAAATGTATTTTTAGGAGTAAAAGGAAGTAAAATAACATGAAATTGCATGGAACTAGTGTCAATTATGCAGATAGCAGTATAGCAATACTACTATACTTGTGGAACTTGGATAGCCTTTTGCTTTTGAGTGGTTAGTGAATCCATTTAATCATCTTTTTTCTCCCAGTGACAGCTCTCAATTCCGATAATCTTACCTTATTTTTGCTGAAAGTTGCAGGTTTTTTTGTCAGCTTCCAAGGTGAAAGATCTTCTATAAATGACAAGCAAAGAGAATGGTTGATACATTGTTGATGAGTAAATAAAATTTCTAACAGGTCATTTAATCATCATATTTTGTTTGTATGCATAATCACATGTGCATATTTTTGTTATTTTATGAGCTCACTTCTATAACTACTGATTTTTTTTTTCTATAGAAAATCCATGTTTTATCTGTGAAAAAGAAGTTACAACAACTGATCTGCACTCATATCTGCAAAATCTTACAGACTATTTTTAATTAATATAATTTAATGAATTATATCTAGTGGCAACTTATTCAACAGCACTGTCAGAAATGTGCATAATACTTTACATTTTATATTGAAATGATTGGTCAGTCTTGTCATTTTTTCTTGCTTTCTAGGAAATAATACAAACATAATAATACCTATAAAATTATAGTGATTCTGTCTATAGACTAATTAGAATTATCAAATTAAAAAAGATGCTTGAAATGCTGATAGGAGATAATTTGAAAATTCTTTTTCTATACTACAGAAATTATCACTTGTATTTTAATTCTCAATTTAAAGCTACTATCTCAGTCCTCCTCATCAGTATGAGCATGTGTGAGAATACTGAAGACTGTCCTTCAGAACACAATTAAAATCTTCTTTCAACATACCTTCTAAGGAAAAAAAGAATCGTTAATGTATCCAAAATAAATACCTTAGGAAAAAAAATGCTTCGAGGAAAAAAGTTCAAACAGTCAAATGTCATTATGTCATAAAATGTTGTCAGACAAACTGGCCGAAAACAATCTCACCAGCATTCATTGCTCCTTTTCTTTGTATTGCAGTGCCCCCAGCAGGTGTAAAGCAGCGTCTGTTCCACCATAGCATTTTCTTTAGTTCTTGGAGTGGAGCGTTTCATCATGCAAGATTTCAAGCAAGCAAGATTTCATCAAGCAAGACTTCAAAAAACCCTGCTAATTCCAAAACATTGTTTGAAGAACAGACCAAACATATAAAAAAACTAGAAAATGGGAGACAGATGGAAAAACAAGATTTATCTCTGCTGTATTTTAGATGAAGAAGGCAATATTCATAAGATACAGGAAGAAGAAAAATAAAACAACAGAAAAACAAAATAACATCTCACAGAGGCTAGTGAAAACTTGTGTCCTGACTTTTACTCTTCAGGTCTCAAGAGTTTTAATCTGGAGAGGAATCTAATACTTCTCTAATGCAATTTAAATCAAAACACTACTGGCCTCAGTCTTAAATGATCTCTAAGTTGCTATTATTTTTTCCTGTATAACTAGAAGAGAAAAAGATAAATGAATTGCCTCAGGATAATGTGTGTTACACATACTTTATACAACACCAATGTATGTTAAGCACAAAACTAGCGGACTGACTTTATGTTATTGCATTTCAATACATATTTTGACAAAAAATCTATGATCATTCCTTTTTGGTAGGATTGAGATAGCAAGCTATAGAGCAGACAGTTAAAAAGGCTGAGGAAAAGATGTAGACTTCTGAAACCTAGATGGGGTCTTACTGTCACTCAACAGAAGTTGTGCTGGCATGATGAAAGTGATTATTAGCCTATCCTACTTACATGATAAACAGAGGGATTTTTGGAAATTTTTCACAGACTAGTAGCTTCATCAAGGAAGCATGTCATAAAAGAGGCAAAAAAAGGAGATTTCATTTGTTGGTAGGTAAAGTTTTTTAGTTAACTGCCATGTTTCCTAATTTGTTAAACTCTGGGAGAGTGCTAAGCAGAAATTCCACAAAATAATTACAGCATAATCACAGCAGAAATGGCACAGCTCAGGCAGGAAAGAGTGGATAGAGTGTTTTCTCCATTTCTGTAGAACATTCACTGTCTCAACATAGGCATATAAGATGCTTCCATCTCAGACTGTAGGCATAGAAGGGTGTAGGCCCACCCTTCATCCTCTAGTTTGAAATATGATGGTTAAATCTATTAAATTAATGACTTTCTGCTGTTGACTGCATCTGCTCAAAGATGTTTCTATGTAAATACTGACTAAACTAAATTATGAGTAATTCTGCTGCAACTGAACTTATATATTCATTATAGATTACAAAAATAAATAAGCAACATTCTAAAATACTTCTGTACAAGTATTCTCTGCTAATTTTAAATTGACTTCATCTTCAGTGGCATTGCAATATCATTTTGGAAGAGCTAAAGAGGGAATTCTAGTTCTAGAGCTTTGATTAAAAACTTCCATTATACAAATAGCTGTTGCAGTTGGTTAATTGGTAGTGACTGATGAAGTTGGCCAAATGCTACTTTTTTGCACAATTGATATATTTCAGGCTTTGTGACTGAAATTAAAGTATATAAAGTATAAAGAAATTCATAAAATTAGGCCACAAAAATTTCATTAAGAAAATGTCTTTGTAGCTCAACTTCAGATTTAGAGATGTCAGTTTATGAAACGAGGGGTTATAGTGCAGCAGTGGTGGCTATGCATATACACATATATATAAAGAGAGACAGAAATACATAAATAAATATACATACACTCATATGTATCTGGCCATGTCCTTCATTTTTGAACCATCTGATAACTACACTAGGTTTTAGCTCTATCTCAAAAATTAAAATATTCATGTGGAATTTGATTTCCCTTAACCCTGCTGACATGTCCCTCAGGATGTATGCTGCAGAAATAGAACAGTATAAGCTTTAGGAAAGGCAAGGCAATTGTCATATGTAAGTACTTTCCTTAACTTATGCCTTGATCCAAGGTCACCTGCTTTATCTTCTTTTCTATTTTTTCTATTTCTACACATTCTTTTATGCCAGTTATCTTGCTGATTACTACCTCAAACAATATTTCTTCTTGTCATTAGTGGACAAGTGTCTATTAAAACTGAAAGAAGCTAGATCTTGACTTAAGAACACAGATGGGAATAACAATAGATCAACATGTTTTCAGAGTTCAATAGCTCTATACTCAGGTGGTCAAGTGAGGAGTGGTCCCCAGGGGTTCATCTTGGGACCAGTGCTCTTCAACACCTTTATCATAGAATCAAAGAATCACAGAATCATAGAATCACTCAGGTTGGAAAAGACCTTAAAGATCATCGAGTTCTAACCATACTACCCTAGCCCTAACAAGTACAGGTGCAGGTTTACTTCCCTAGTCCTGCTTACCACATCATTTCTGATACAAGCCAGGATGCCATTGGCCTTCTTGGCCACCTGGGCGCACTGCTGGCTCATATCCAGCTGACTGTCCATCAGTACACCAATGATGGTGTACCTATGACATAGATGTTGGGATCAAGTGCACCTTCACAAATTTGCTGATGACATTAAGCTGAGTGGTACAGTTGATGCAGTAGAAAGAAGTCATGCCATCCAAAGGGAGCTGGACAAGTTTGAAAAGTGAGCCCACTGGAACATAATGAGGCTCATGAAGACCAAGTACAGTGTTGCACATGGGTCAGAGCAATCCCAGGTATATGTACAGACTGGAAGAATAATACATTGAGAGCAGTCCTTTAGAAAAAGACCTGGGAGTCCTGATGGACAAAAAGTTGAACATTAGCCACCAGTGTGCACTTGCAGCCTAAAAGGCCAACTGTATACAACATTAAAAAAGGAATGGCCAGCAAGGCCAGGAAGGTGATTATTCCCTTCCACCTCTACCTGCACCCACACGGAGTACGGCATCCAGGTCTGGGGCACTGAGTACAAGACATGGAGCTGCTGAAGTGGATCCAAAGGAGGGTCATGAAGAAGATCAGAGGGTTGGAGCATCTCTTTTATGAAGGAAGGTTGAAGGAATTGAGTTTGTTCATCCTGGGGAGGAGAAGGCTCTGGGGAGACTTCATTGTGGCCTTCCAGCACTTAAAAGGCGGGAGGGAGACCAACTTTTTACACAGTCTGATAGCAACAGTACAAGGAGAAATGGTTTTAAACTAAACAAAGTGAGTTTTAGATTAAATGTTAGGAGGAAAATCTTTACTCAGACAATAGTGAGACACTGGATTAAGATGCCCAGAGTTGTGGATGCTTCATCCCTGGAAGTACTTATGTCCCAGTTAGATGAAGTCCTGGGCAGCCTGACATAGTGGGTGATGATGCTGATCATGGTAGGGGAGCTGGAAATAGGTAATACTTCTAATCCAAGCCATTCTATGATTCTATAATCTTTCTTTAGGCTCTGTCAACTGGTCATTTCCTATACATACTCAGGACACAAGGTTTTTTTGTCTTGGGATTAAATTACAAATAATAATAATTAATGATTTTGTAGCATGCCTTTGCCTTTACAGACCAAATACAGGCTGCATTAAAAGAGGAGTGGACAGCAGGGAGAGGGAAGTGATTGTCCCTTTTGGCTCTTGTTAAGCCCTGTCTGGATTTTTGTGTCTAGGCTTGGGGCCCCCAGCACAAGAAGGACATGGAGCTCTTGGAATGGGTCCAGAGGAGGGACACTAAGATGATCAGGGGGTTGGAGCACCTCTCCTATGAAGGGTTGAGGAAACTGGGCTTTTTTAACTTGGAGAAGACTCCAAGGAGACCTCTTTGTGGCCTTCCAATACTGTTTACAAGAGCTGTTTACAAGGGTGGATAGTGATAGGACAAGGGGGAATGGTTTTAAACTGAGACAAGGGTTAGATATTAGGAGGAAGTTTTTCACTCAGAGGGTGGTGATGCACTGGTACAGGTTGCCCAAGAGGTTGTGGATGCCCCATCTCTGGAGGCATTCAAGGCCAGGCTGGATATGGCTCTGGGCAGCCTCGTATAGTGGTTGGCAGCCCTGGCCATGGCAGGGGGATTGAAACATTTTCAACCCAGGCCATTCTATGATTCTATGATTCTATGATTCTATGATTCTATGACATCAGCAATCATGTTTGATGTTCAGAGATGGGAGGGTAATACTGTGATATGCAACAGCAAATGACTCTAATGTGCCAACAAGGCCAAGTTCTGTTACGTTCTAATGCTTTTTGTGAAAATGACTGGAAAATGTTTCATTTAAATGAGGTATATGAAGAAGATCAGAGGTATGGAGCACCTCCCCTACAAAAACAGGCTGAGGGAGCTGGGCTTGTTCAGCCTGGAGAAGAGAAGACTGCAAGGAGATCTCATTGCAGCCTTCCAGCATTTAAAAGGGGATTACAAAATAAAGATAGTGACAGAACAAGAAGAATGATTTTAAGCTCAAGGAGGGAAGGTTTAGGTTAGTTGTCAGGGGGAAGTTCTTCATAGAGAGAGTGGTGAGGTGCTGGAATAGGCTGCCCTGACAGGCTATGGATGCTCCATCTCTGAGGCATTCAAGACCAGGCTGGGTGGGGCCCTGGGCAGCTTGGACCATATCTGGAGGTTCGTGGCCCTGCCGATGGCAGGGAGGTTGGAACTTGATCCTTTGGATCCTTTCCAACCCAAGTAATTCTATATGTGTGTTTTCTTGCATAAAAACAGCTCAAAGGCTGTGTTGTCTCATTAGAAGAAATATGCTCATGTGCATTTCTACATTCATGATAAACCTAAGAAAAAAATGCAGCATAGCAAGTTGTTCTACTTCTCACATGTCTCCCTGGAGAAAACATCAACAATATTTTGATGAATTCAGCCTGAAGGCACCTATCTGTCTTTTCTGACTGATAGTGCTGAAAATTAACCAAGCATTCAAAAAGATATTTCATTCTAGCTTTACAAATACTGAACACTGAGATCTGTCAGCTCAAAGATAATAACTAGAGCAAGTAGGACTCTTGGTCCAGAACAATGAAGCAGACTGTGTTACTTTCTTAAAAGTTAGAAATCTCGTTCCATATTGTCATTTGCTTGGTTTAACTTGAAATTTAATCTATTTTTAATCAAAATGCTTAGGAAGAGGAAACTGGAACTTCAACAGAGGTTATACAGAGACTTTAAGAGCACCTGTTGAGATATCTTTTAGGTTGCATTTTTTAAATTAATCAGCTACTACAGTATAAGATCCAAGCTACCTCAGTCTTAGAATTGTTATGTAGTCAAACCACTCACTGACATAAAAAACTGAAATAACTGATATAATTTTTGCTGTTGGTTGGCATTCTTTTTAAGAGGGGCTTTTTTGGATACATATATATTAAATGTTAAGAAATGAATCAAAATTCTATTCTGCTTCTAATTTAAGTTTTTATTTCTTTCTTAAACTGTTACAGTGTCACCAAAGTTCTTCAATCCTACATCACAGAAATTAGGCAGGCAGAGATCAGTTGTACAGAAAAGGGAAATATAATAGGCTAAAACTGTAGAAGGATTTGAAGATATTTGCACTTCACAGTTCAAGCCAAGCATATGCAAATTTTTTCATCTAGTACAACTCATAATTACAAGATAAGAATTATTTCCTCCTGGATTCACCTTATTTGAGAGCATAAATACCCAGAACCTGTCAAAACATAATCTGTCAATCTTAATTTAAAATTCAACAAATCAGACTTTAAAGGATGATAAAATGCTTTTGTAGTAAATGCCTGAAGCAAAAAGTACTAAAATTGCTTTTAGTAAAAAAGTAATATACAAGAAGAATATATGAACTTGGGGGCTTTGTAGCCCAGGGCCTACGTGGTCACATGGTGGATTGATGACACTTTTTGGTCTGATAGTTTGCCCTTCAAAAACTTCCAGTCATGTCTTGTCTTAAGATGGATTGTCATAACTAAAGATTCTCTCATTTAAAAAGTTAGTCCAAATGAAAATATGAATCAAGACAAGTATGGATATGTAAACAAACACCATCTGAAAAAGTTAGTTATTTCTAAAGATTCATCTGATTTCTATCAATATATTGTATTTGTTGTTTTATAGAGGATGCCATGGCAGTCTTTTCCATGAACATCCCACCCAGTGCAAGTGCCGTCCTTCATTTCTGAGAGATTGGAGAGCAGCCCTGTGGAAGGGGATCTGGGGATTTTGGTTGACGGCAAGTTGAACAGCTAGCAGAATGCTGTGGTAGTCAAAAGGCCAACCGTGCCCTGGCATGCATCAAGCCCAGCGTTGCCAACAGGGAGAGCGGAGGGATTGTCTCACTCTACTTTGAGCTGTCTCACCTTGAGTACTGTGTGCAAGTTTGGACACCACAATATAAGAACATAATGCTATTAGAGAGTGTCCAAAGTAGGGCTACAAAGATGGTGAAGGGTCTAAAGGGCATGACATATGACGAGTGGCTGAGGTTCCTTGGTTCATTCAGCACAGAGGAGACTCAGGGGAGGTCTACAGCTCCTTGTGAGGGAAGCTGGCGTTCAAGGAATGTTTGGGCAATACACTCGAAATAAAGTTTAATATTTAGGTAGTCCTGAAGAGCTAGGATTTGGACACAATGATCTTTGTGGATCCCTTCCAACTTGGTATATTCTATGATTCGAACCTTATGCTTCAGTAAGACTGCAAGGATAAGAAACTATTAAATCAGTGTATTTCACTTTTTGTTTTCAAAGATCTAATATTTTCAAACAAAATCTTGATAAAAATAATTGGTTGGAAAACACACTACTATCAAATATGAAAACATAAAAGCAATGAGTGTCACAAACTCAGAGCAAAATATCACAGTATTCAGATACATTCAGATACCATGCACTGTCAACACCAATGCACCACGCATTGATGCCAAAGGTCAGCATGGACCAATTACAGCATTTAAGTCTGGTCAAATATATTGGAAGAATTGTGATATTTTTAAGTTTTTAAGTCTGTTTGTAAGGAAAAGTTTTTTTTTTTTTTTTTTTTTTTTTTTGGTTCAAATTTCACTTGTAAGGCTGTATGAATGAATGCAAGTCATTTTTGTTGTTCCAAAAGGATTTAGGTCTTCCACAGTCTTCCCAGTACTGATAAGCCGTGCCACTTGAGAATGAGACAGGTAGACTCCTTGCTCTTGAGCAAAACTTCTTGCATTTTGGACTCCTGGGAAAGAAAGTCAGGAAATCACCATTTGATGGCTGCTTTGCTGCTTGCTGCCACATGTAACCTGGATTCAGCGAGACATGACACCTTTCTTTCTCTGCAATAGAAAACATTGTAAGGTTGCTTATGCAAGAGGTTTCTGCAAATACTCCTGAGGCAATACAGCAAGAGAATATAATCAGACAAGACTGCCATACAAGTACACGAGGACTTTTCAACAAACTGTTTCTAGGTATAGCAGCAGAAATCATTCAGATGAAAACTTCTTTAAAAATTCTTACTTCTGGGATGGCTTTTCTACAATAAGAGCAAGGCCTTCCTCCAGAGTGCTGAGACAACGATTTTCCTTCTAAGGCCAGTTCTGCACCATGTGGAACAGATTTTACCTCAGATGAGCTTTTCACGAGTTAGATACTTCAGGATAGGTATATTTCCACAGCTTCTGTTGGAGCTAAGCTATTTAAATGCCTACAGGATGTGATTCATGTATCAAGAAAAAATTACTAGATGTGGGAAACAAGATTACCAAATGGGAATCTTTATGTCTAGAATTCTCATCTTAAAAACATTAGCACTAAAAACAGATCAATTGATGTAAGCAAAGAGCTCTTCCACATTTTTCACACAGGCCTCATTTAAGGCTTTACCTTCACTACATGCCAGTTTTAAGCTTTCCCCTTGTTTCAGGATATCTTTAGGTTAAAAAATAAAAAGCAACACTGAATAACATTTAATCAAAAACTCGGTTTTGTCAGGGCAAAATCTTGATCTCCTCGTAGATGATGTTATCAGAATAATCTCAATATTTTCACATTTACCTTTCAAGAAAGATTCAGCAGATCTGCCAGATCAGCAGTCAAGTTTAGCAATGTTCAATAAGTCCAATTATCAACTTGGCCTACCAAGTCCTACCACTAAACAATGTGCCTCAGCACCATGTACATACACCTCTTACATACCTCCAGTGATGGGTACTTCAGGACTTCCCACCATTCACTTGAAACATTACATAGCCAACTGATGTGTTCAATATACAAATTACTATTACAAGATCTCCAGGTCATTCAAGAGCATGCTTACTACAAACATGAACTCATTATATCAGACTGGTGATTGAATTTTCAGAAAGGAAAGACTGTAGAATGGTAGAAGGAAGGGATGCCATTCAGAGGGATCTCGAGAGGCTAGAAAGGTGGGCCCTGGTGAACCTGATGAGGTTCAACATGGCAAATGCAGAGTTTTACACTTGGGCCAGAGGAATCCCAGGCATCCATACAGACTGGAAGGAGCAGTCCTTGAGAGAAGCCCTGCAGAAAAGGACCTGGGGGTCTTGATAGATGAAAAATTAACATGAGCCAGCAGTGTCCCCTTGTGACTCCGAAAGCAAATGGTATCCTGGGCTTCATCAGAAGAGGGGTGGCCAGCAGGGACAGGGAGGTGATTGTCCCCCTCTACTCTGCTCTTATGAGGCCCCTAACTCTTTGAAAGGCTAGATTACAGCAGGACAAAGGAAAATGGTTTGAAGTTGAGGGAGGGAAGATTCAGGTTGATGTCAGGGGGAAATTCTTTACAGAGAGAGTGGTGAGGTGCTGGAACACACTGCCCAGAGAGGTTGTGGATGCCCTGTCCCTAGAGGTGTTCAAGGCCAGATTGGATGGGGCCCTGGGCAGCCTGGTCTAGTATTAAATGTGGAGGTTGGTGGCCCAGTCTGTGTCAGGGAGGTTGGAGATTCTTGATCCTTGAAGTCCCTTCCAACCCTGGCCATTCCATGATTCTGTGATTCTGGGAAAGTTCCTGCATTCTAAAATAGCTGGATTTATAGCTTTGCCCTATCTCTAAAGTAAAGTACAGGTTAAATTTGACCTTCATATACTACAGAAATATGGAAAGATCTTCAACTAGCAAATCTTATGCAAATGTTGTTCAACAGCTTTTAAGTAAAACTGCGAAGTATCATTTGAGTAATGTCTTTTGCACATTTTATAGTGTTGGAGACTCTTTTAGCCAGTAAAGGTTACTGGTATAAAATATAGAGCGAAATATAGAGCCGAAGGATCTGTGAAACTAAAGCAGAACTCAGATAAGACAGATTTGATATTTTTAAAAAAAGAACCAATACTAAAAGTGCCAAAACAGATCCTATGAGTAAGAATTAAGATCATTTTTCTGGGTACAGAATATATATTTCAGTCTCATCCAGTCCTTTCCTATTGTTCTACTAAGCAGATTTTCTCTTGCTTTGCACTGAACTTGCTGCAATTGTTTGCCAAGAGGTTACTTTTAGCTAAAGAAAAATGTCTTAAAGTAAATCAACAAATAACTTTCTCCTTGCAGTCTAGTACTGTCACAGGCGAAAAAGGACACATCTAAGTTACATGTTAGTGTTGGTACAGTTATATAGTATCTTTAGATCATGTGCTTTCAAAGTATGCCCAATTAAATAGAGAAGAAAACACTTCAGCTGTTAAATGCCATTTGTGAGCACTTCAGGGCTGTGCTTACCCAACATATACTGTGTGCATGGAAAGATGATGCTATGTTTTCACAAAGTAGGAAGACAGAAGACAATGGATAGTACAGAGATCAAACATGGCCCCAAACAAGTGGTCACTTATGTCCTTATTACCTTCAAATCCTTTTTAGATTTTTACAAAGATGAAATTCCTGCCGAGGTATAGAAAACAAAATATTATCTGTTCTTTCTACCTTTTTATTAATAGTACCTGAAAACAAAAGATGAAAGCGCTTTAATAGGTTTTAAGAGCTCCATTTTTAACATCCAAACATTGTTTATGCCCATAAGCTTCTCTATGACCATTTTAATTCTGAATCACTAGCTACAAAGAATCAATGATGTATAATTAATCCACATCATACTAACACCATTAGGTTATTTAGATAAAATTTCTTTACCATTCCTGCATGGAAGTAAGTGTAATAAAGACTAATAAACAAAGCATACAACAAAAAAATGGTTTGCCAATTAGCTTAATCAGTCTCAGAAAGAAAAAATGCTGTCAGAAACAACTCTATTTCTAGAAGTGCCACATACAGACTGATATGGATTTATGTGAAAGTTTTATAAAGAAATATAATGTAAGTTATCTGCTTTGCATGCCTTCAATTCATACAACGTGAAATAAAAAGAAGATGAGAGAAAATAATGGGATGATGAAATAAAGGGTTAAAAGTAGACAAATGTCAAGAAAATGCGAAAAGAAGATGAAAAATACAACTTCTGGAAACTGCACAAGCAATAGGTTATGTAATAGAGCGAATACATCAAAAGTACAAAGATTTCAAAATCATTTCCAATTACACAAATCTACCTTTTTTTTTTTTTTTTTTTTTTTTTTTTTTTTTTTTTTTCTCTCCAAGGGTTGTATGGAACTGGGAAAAAAATGAGATAATCAAGTAAAAACTTAATAATTTATTAATTTGGTAGACTTTAAATATTAGAGAAGATGAAAGATGCAAAATATCTAATTAGTTGGTTATTGAATTGGAAGTTGGAAAGAAACATCAGAAGGCTACACATCAACAGCAATGTTGAGATGTTACTGTCAGTACACAAACCTCTTATGATCCTCTAATGCATCTGAGTCACTCATATTTAATAAAGAAAACAACAACAAAAATATTTACAGAAGGTTTTGCAAAGGAAGTGGTGGTGAGAAACCTGAGCATGTCAGCTGTGAAGCCAAGCACAGGCATCTTTAAGTAGTGCTTAAGGAAGTTAAATGAGACAAATTATAAGCAGGCTAAGTGATTTAACAACAATGTGCCATTCCCATCAATGGTGTCCATTTTTTCTGAGTCTATTTTCTATTTAATGGATGACTTCAGGTTTTACTCTCTGGTTTCCAGACAGTAATTCATCTCACCTCAGAATTGGAATGATGGTGGACACAGCATTTGGCAGCTGAGTGTACACTGTTGCCAGGACAGAGGTTCATTTTGACAAACCAAAGGCATTTACTTCCAAAATGGTTTCTGAGATTTTCCCCAATGTCAATATAGAAAAAATAAGCAGTCATAGGGAATCATTATTCTAATATACTTAAAATTATAGTGTGAATTATAATGAATTCCTTTCCAATAATGTATATTTCTGCTTCCTGAACAGCGTGGCAGATCAGAATAACTAGCTCAAATATCCACATCTAGAATTTAGCCTATGCATACTTTCCTGGATGAACCCCATCCAAGATGTCAAAAACTGAAAAGGAAAATATAAAAATGACTACTTATAAGAAAAAAAAAACACAAACAAAAACATCTGGGCCTTCTATGAAATATACATATAACACATCTTTATAGGTGAGGTATTCCATCCTTCTGAATCTATCTTCTTTATTATTTAGAAAATATTTGCATTTCAGAATTCCGCTTGACTCCTTCATCAGATCAAAGAAACTATGAAAATGGGAACTGGAAAAAGTAAATGTAATTTAGGTTGATAATATTATCTATGAAGACAAGGCAAACTGCAGTGCCACCTGCTGTTTAGACTTTATGTCTAGAAATTCCTAACAGCTGATGGGGTAGGAGTAATTTTCTAGCTTATATCTAGCCATCTTCCTCTTGTATTGTCCAGACAATTAGTAACCTACAATGATCTTGCTTTGTGTGTGTGTTTATTTTTTCCTCTTAACCGTCACATTACTGACAGAAATACATGTATGTATGAGCCTGCTGTAAAAATTTCTGTTGAGATTGCCACCATAAAACAATCATTAGGCTTATGAAGACACTATCCTAAGAAGTTGTAAGTGCTACACACTCTGCATCTCTCGTAAAATGATTAAAGTACTCCAGAAATATATAAGTCCTTAAATGTAGGATATGTACTAGTTGATTAAGCTCTCTGACAGTTGGTGCTCTAAATCAAGCAGCTTACATGTCTGAAAGAAGAGGCTATTCAGAGGATTGCTTCATCTTAACAGATGATATGAACAGATATAGTTTACTGTAAAGGAACATCAATGTTATATATGCATTAAAGACATGAATGAATAATTGGGGGCAGGGAGGAGGGACAGATTGAATACGGCTTAGACAGAAATCATTATCAATCCTTTTGAACAGCCTCCTCTGGAACATCTGCCGTGTGTGACAAAGGAAATCAAAGATGAATTCTACAGGCTATCTGCCATTGAAGACAAATTTTCTAGTCTAAAATGGTCAGTTGTATACCACAAAGGACATGCAAAGTCTTATCTTACTTTTTCTATCAGATGATGATAACCAAATAACTGAAAATGTCTTTTTAATCTTGCAATTAGACAAAAATGTAAATATGTAATGACAAAAACTAAACTCTCAGAGACTGTTGGAAGATACAAAGCTGCTAAAAGGCTGACCTAGTAAACCTTATAGGAAGAATGCATGATTTACATAACGTTAAGCTAAACAGATGAGGTGTTTGGAAATTGAGGAAGAACTATCTTCTCTTTGATATTGAAAAGTAACTTGAACATGTTATCTTTGGACTAGATAGCATGAACCAACCCAGGGGAAATCTTACACTCAATCTTTCTGTTAGCTGGTGTTACTCAGTTTTAATTAAAAGAATCTTCCAGATAAAGCATAGACAGGAGAATAAAAATGAAGTGTACCTTGCCTATTTAGCTTCAATGAAGTCAATCTAAGTGGCACTGAAGTGATAAACTGCAGGCAGAACTCTGCACAGAGAGAAATGAAGATAAAAATAAGCTTGAGCAATTACAAACATGCAAAAACTAGTGTTATGTATTCCTTTCAAATGAGATCTTATCATTTTATTAAGAAGCCTTAATAGAATATCAGTTACTTTTCACAATATTTTGTTTGGTTTAATTAATTATGCTGATCATAGCACCACTTGCAACTCAAATCAACTACAAGCTGGTCAGAGTGCAAGCTATATTGTATGAGGTTATTTGGCTATTTTGGATGTGACTAAACTCAATAAAAATCATTCAGGCTTGAACTGAACTTCTGCTAAGATTTGGAATAGTTAACTAACAATTTACTATACAATAGTATATTTATACATAGTTAACTTTACAAATTACTATACCACATACCACTTTTTTGTTCAGAAAGGCTGAAACCACACCTTCAGTATCTAATAATTTTCTTGGCTAAATCAACTCAATAGGACAAGTGTACACCTTGAAAAATCTGCCCTATGCAATGGAATCCTGGAATAGAACGTTCCAGCTTTTTAAGATAGACTTATATTTAACAGAATATGACACAGAAAAAAAGACTCTATAAACATCTGAAAGGAGGCACTGCAGGGGCTTCCCCCCACTTACTCAGATTTCTACAGAAAAGATTTTTTAACCAGTCATGGCTTTAGATCTAAAAGATGACAAATTTGAGCTTTCTAGAATTTGTACAAACTAATATTCAGCATCTGCACATCTATCAATGATGGTTTTTGTCTGCTTATATACTGTTGAGACACTTGGCTTCTAATACTCAGAGACACTCAGTTTACATCAGAAGAACAGCTAGGCAGTAATTATCACAAGGCTGTGATAGTTACTATTGTAACCAAAGTTGTTTTCTACACTCCCTGCTCTGAGAAATGATCTTCCCATATGATGTTTACTCCACTTTTTCAGCACGTTAGAAGGATTCCAATCGTTATTCAGTGTTGTGCTGGATCTATTTTCACCTTGTCTTTTAACGAAGACAAATTTTAACAGAGACAACAAAAAACATTTTATTTTTTCCATTTCTAATAAATATTTAATAATTCTGTAAAAAACACTGTTTTGACCAGATCTTTGCTAACTACAATTTCATAAAACTGGCTGTAAGTATCACAGATGGTTTCCATCTGTGTTGAACTTTTGCCTTCTGAAAGTCTTCCACTACTGTTCTGTGATGAACCTCAACAACTATCTTCATCTTCTTTAACTCCCTCCTCTCACAGTTCCCCCGCAGCCAGAAACTTCCATCCTAATTCTTCCTCCCTCCCTCATGAAGTTACCAGCCTCACTCCAAAACAGATTGTTTTTAACCCAAAAGCATCCCTGTTCTTTTGAGTTTATTTATTTATTTTTTAATTACAATGTGTACATTTGTTTTATATATGAACTTCTTCCTCCTGTCATCATTTCTCTTTGAGCCACTGTTTGGAAAGATTAACTATGCACAATGTGATTTTGCAAGCAGAATACACCCAGCTTGAATATATAAATAAACTATTTATTGGCTATAGTACAGAAAAAAATGCTATCACAGTAAACATTAATATACTTACCTCCTCTTTTACAATGGAAATTAATTATCTCCTCTCTTTCAATGAAGAATCATTGCTAGCCAAGCAGACAGTTCTGAGGAGAAGGATCACTTTTTGCAGATCCCTGGAGCACAATCTGTTTTTTGTCTGTCATTTCTGGCACTCTATGTTTTCTTTTCATCTTATACCTGTCCGTATCAGTGCTTTTCCTTTTCTCATTTGTCTGCAATTTTAGCTCTTTTATCTCACAAGAATCGACAGACTTTCTAATGGCTTTTTTTTTCCCCCCCACACAAACATTGCAAAATCTGAGCCATTCAACAAAAGACATAATTTCAAAATCTATATAATTCTGAATAATGCATGGAACATCTTTGTCAGTAGTAAGGCTTTCAAATTAAGTTTTACTCTCAACTGATTTTCTTTCTGTATCTTTTCATTTCTATGTAAGACTCAAACTGTGAAATAAGCATTCACATTCTTACTAGTAGAGACACATTACAGTAGTCACACCACTAACCAACTTACTCATGCTAACCAAAAATGTAACAATATAAAACCATATTCTCAAGAGCTTATTTCGCTGCTGCAGATTGGCCTGCTAAGGGAACGTTCAAGTAAGCTGTAACTTAAACATACTGGTGCTTCAAAATACCTGTACTGTCAAATCTTGCAAAGCCAATGAAATTTTTATATACCCCATGCCTTTATATAAATCAGGACTCACATATGGCTTTTTTTTGGTGCGCTTTAGTCTTAAGTAAATGGCAGAGTGTTACAAAGAACAGCAACAATTAAAGGAACAAATAACAAAAGGTATGTATCGTGCTATAAAATGTTGAATAAGGATGAATTTATCTAAGCATCAACAAAGGGCAGTTAAATGAGAGTTTGACACTCTGAAGGTAAGGGTCCAACCTATCCTAGTTACAGAAAGGATGAAGACTGAATAGGGAGCTGAAGAAGTCTTATTTTTACTCTCTCTTAAAAAGTCAAAAGAGACACAACTGCTGCTACATTTGAGACAGATAGATCTCCTTAACTCATGGAAATAATCATTACTTGTTCCTCCTATGCTTGGAACTGATTAAAGGTTTAATTCTCACCAATTCAGTAAACTTAATCTACATCACTAACTTTCCAGTTCATTAATAGATAGACATGAAGCAAAAATTTCAGTTCAATTATTTGGAATAAATCTGTACACATCTGGACAGTTGAGAATGAAAAGGGTCATCCTGCTTTTTAGTGACATTTGTACTTGTCAAAGCTGTCATCTAAAGTATCATTTCAGATGTAAACATGGTCTCTTAATGTCTGCTACAAATTAGAACTTCGTCTGTAGTTAAAGCAAGATGTTTTTTTCAGTATCAGGCCTCATCTGGTTTCCTGATCTGTAGGCTCACCCTGTCAGCAGGAGGAAAGAGTGCAGAATGGTAAAAAGAGAAGAGAAACCATAAGATGGTTTGGTTGCTGAAGTACAAGACAGTCCCAGAGTCCTGTTTTGCAATGATTTCTTTGTGTGCGTGTATATGTGGAAATGTGCTGCAAGTCAATTGCTGTTGTTGCTGCTTCCTCTTCTTGTATGTACAAAAATATCTGCAGTTTAAAATAAATTCCCAAAACAATAAATCACAGCACAGTCTGTGAAGTATTGAAGATCTGTTCCCTAATAAAAGGAAAATAAAATAATGCTTTATGCACAAAGATTTTAGCATACCTTCTTTCAATTCCATGGAATTTGTTCCTTTTTAAATATTCTTTTACAGATCAACATTCATGTGAAAACACCATATATTCATCTTCTGGTGAAAACTAGACATTTTCACTCAGAAATGTCTGTATTGTTCGAATGAAAAGGATAATTAGTACCACTAATTATTTTAATTATCTTCCTCCTTCCACGGAAGCGGAATTTAAATGTATAGGTTGAGAATGCACACTAGCTATCTCACAGAAAAAGGAATCCAAGGTGACTGATGAGATTCACAGCAAGCAGTTCCAAGCACTCTAATAAACAAGAAGATACACTTCCAGAGAGGTTTTCTAAATGTTGTTTTGCAAGCTTGTGTCATACTGAATATATCTTTTTTCTCACACAGAAGAGCAGCTCGCAAATTGATGTCTTCCAATGCCCAGGCTCATGGCCGTGTGTCTGTCTTAATACCTAATGATCTGATAATATCTGGTAGCTGCTGATAATTACATACATACATCACACAAGCTGCTGTTTTCATGTGATTTACTTCTCAAATGATACTTTTTCTCCCTAAATTCTGCTGATCTATCTTCATTAAACGTTGACGAGGGTGACAGTGGGTTGTCTCACAACGGTGTCTGTAGCCTCCACACAAGAAAATATGCACTCTATGTGATGATCCCATGGAGAAACCACTTTGTAAACTTTTATTTTCCTATCTCCTACTTTAGAAAAGCTAATTACGCCATCTGAGCCTGTTGGTAAGGCATCAGGGTCAAAACGGTCAGTGTAAAGAACATATGCCTATTATCTGCATGTTCTGTTTCTGTTCTGGACGAAGCAGCGCCGGCGGTACTCCAGGAACGGCCCGTGCCACGGAGCCGCGCCGCTCCCGCCCGCTCCCGCAGCACAGGGGCGGTGGCGCGGGGCCGTTGCCATGGTTACCACCCGTCCGCCCGCCCGCCCGCCTGCGTGGGGAGCTTGGAAGTCTCGCGAGCTTTGGCGCGGGAGGAGGCCGTGCGGCGGGGCGGGTCGGGGGCGGTTGTGAGGTGCTGTTCGGGCTGCCTGCGGGCAATGGGGAGGCGCGGGGTTAGGGAGAAGTTGAGCTCCCCGGGAGCCGATCTGAGAGGAGGGCGGTGCTGCCGTGTGGCGGGCGGGAAACCAGGAAAAATGAGGAGTGTAGTTTACAGTTGGGAAAGAGGCGGTGTGTTAAAACACCGGCCTTCTGTCTCAAGTCTGCAAGCTTAAACGTCTTAGCGACTGTTCTGAGCGTTGTGGTCGTGTGCGTTGCCGCTTGGCTTTCTGTTTTTATTCCGTTTAAAAATTATATCTCACTGTTTCGGCGTTGCTTGGCTTGTTGATAGCGCGTTTTTACTGAGCGTACATGGAGGGGAGCACCAATCAAACGGCGTTGTATGCCTCATCTTACAGCACGCGGGGTGACGTCAAGGAAAAACCTGAAACTCACGGGGTGGGATTGCGTTTGAAGCTGTTTGTGTAGCCCTGAGTCCCTGCACCCTCAGGGCTGCGCGGTTCCATTTTGCCCACGTAGACAAAGCAGTAGGCTGGTTTATTTTTCATGCCATGTCCATATAACAGTCAAAATCTTAATTGATGTAAGCCAGACTTTGAGGTTGGAGTGTGTGTAACCCTTCAGATATGCAGGCCTGAAAATTACATGGCTAAACAACATGCCTGAGCAATTCTTACTGGGCTCTGACATCACTGCCTGTTTTTTCTTGGTGAACAACAGGTTTGAAGTCACTAGAACAGTCCTTATGCTTTTTTTCAGCTGAGACATAACAAATGACATGTTCATGTTAATTATAAGGGAGGTTATGTTCGTTTGGTTCTCTGTCTTTGTAATTTTAGCTCTTCCTGTTTTTGAAATGAACAATTATCTTCATGGTGGTAGATAGCACAGTGCTAGATGGATGCAGAGACAGAGGGAAGGAGCTACTGAGAAAAGGTTTTTCCTGCAGCTGTTTCTGTCTTACAAATGATCTTGTAAGACAGCTGTGTTTTAGATTGTGAGCCCTCGACAGCTATGAGGGCTGCAAGGGGAACCTTGTTACAGGATCAGGGTGCTACAGCCACCTTTCAATTGCATGTTTGTTTATTGTTTATTTGTTTATTTTCTTCATATTTTTAAACAGGTTACCTTGAAGAAAATTCTACAGTGTAATTTTATGGTGTCCAAGCAGTTCATCTATTGATACTTAGTAAATCTGTAGTAAAATAGCTTCTAAGAGTGCCATCATCTGGATTCAGAGGTTACTTTTAGGAAAATGTGGACTGCCAGAAGTCTCTGTACTGCACAAATACAATTACTTGAGTTGAAAGAAGGCAGATTGTGTAGTTCCATTCTTCCGAAAAAACAGCAGTTCTGGACTGGAATTCTAAACTGTTGTACCCTGAGAGCACCATATGATAGAGCTAAATACCAGGTAAGTATTTACTTCCATAGTATTCTAGGTAGATGTGATAAGCATTAATACAGTATTGGTTTCACTTTCTTAATAACCTACTTGGCTAAGTGTTTTTTTAATCACAAGTATCTTTTGATGCCAGTAAGAGGCATCTGTCTGAAATGAAGATGCCTTTCTTAAATAAAGGTGAGGCTGCAGCAGCAAGAAGTTTCAGTAGAACCAGTGTTTTAGTATGATTTTTTGGTGCCTTTGTTCAGTAGTTCTAAGCAGGGGAGAAAATTTAACTTATTTCGAGTTATACTCCAGGCAGTATGGAATGATAACTGACAGAATTAATAGCTGGTGAAAGCCATTTAGTGAATAATAGGAGCAGAGTTCTCTGGAAAATTGTCTTTACTAATTCAGTATTTTGCAGAGGGCAAAAAACTGTGCTGTCTGTGCTTACCAGATTGGAAAGAGTAGATAAAAAAATGCATGCGTTTGGTTATTAAAGAAATATGTGGGTATAAACAGAGTCAGTGGGAAAGGACACAAAATTAACGCTTGTTTTAGAGACTTGACAATTTTAAATTGTAATGTTTGTGTCTAGATGTCTAAATGTCTAAATAATTTAATCTTTAAAATTTAAAATACTACATATAGCTTATAAATAGTCAAACTTTCAAATAGTTTAATAAGGGCTAAGGTATTATGGAAAATCCTTTCACATGGTTATATGACTATTTTAATAGAATTTTTAGGTCTATATAAGAGTTGAAACTAGATTGTTGTTGTGGTCTCTTTCAACCCAGGCCATTGTATGATTCTGTGACAGACGAGCTTTTTTTTTTCTTTTTTTTTCCCCCTTATATGTACACTTTATTTTGCTTTTAATGGTAATATTTGATTGTAATATTTTAGGTTTCCAAGATGAATGAAGACCAGTCAGTAATAGATACTGCAGTTGCTGTTAGTGCAGAAGGAACTAAAAGAACTTCTGGAAATAGTCCCAGTGGAGAATATGATGGAAAACAACGCATATTGGAAGGTATTGAAACTTTTTTCATTATCTTAAGAAGCCAGCTTTTCCTGTCTTCTCTAGACATCTTGTGTTAATGATCAAGATGATCTAAATTATGAACTTGACAGTCTGAAATCATGTCTTTATTTAATTTCTTTTTTTAAGGGAATTAAATGCAACTTTTATAGCTTGCAGACACTAGTACAATTTTCTAAGAATCTTTATGTCTACTTAGATTATGTGTCAATTTTTAAAATTATCAAGTTTCTTTTTTTCCATCTGTTCAAACTTATACAGTACTTATTCACTGTTACTGGATATATGCAAAGCTTAGTCTTGCCATTCTCCTGGCAACCACTGTAATTCTTAATTAGAGTACAGTTTGTTGAACTTTGTTTGACATGGTGGAAGGAAGGGATGCCATTCAGAGGAATCTCAAGGCTAGAAAGGTGGGCCCTGGTGAACCTGATGAGGTTCAACATGGCAAATGCAGAGTTTTGCACTTGGGCCGGAGGAATCCCAGGCATCCATACAGACTGGAAGAAGCAGTCCTTGGGAGCAGCCCTGCAGAAAAGGACCTGGGGGTCTTGATAGATGAAAAATTAACATGAGCCAGCAGTGTGCCCCTATGGCTTGGAAAGCAAATGGTATCCTGGGCTTCATCAGAAGAGGGGTGGCCAGCAGGGACAGGGAGGTGATTGTCCCCCTCTACTCTGCTCTTATGAGGCCCCATCTAGAGTACTGCATCCAAGTGTGGAGCCCCCAGTACAAGAAAGACAGAGAGCTGTTGGAGAGGGTCCAGAGGAGAGCCACGAAGATGATCAGGGGACTGGAGCACCTCCCCTATGTAGACAGGCTGAGGGACCTGGGCTCGTTCAGCCTGGAGAAGAGAAGGCTGTGGGGTGACCTCATTGCAGCCTTTCAGTACCTGAAGGGAGTCTACAAACAGGGGGGGAATCAACTCTTTGAAAAGGTAGATAACAGCAGGACAAGGGGGAATGGTTTGAAGTTGAGGGAGGGAAGATTCAGGTTGATGTCAGGGGGAAGTTCTTTACAGAGAGAGTGGTGAGGTGCTGGAACAGGTTGCCCAGAGAGGTTGTGGATGCCTTGTCCCTAGAAGTGTTCAAGGCCAGCTTGGTTGGGGCCCTGGGCAGCCTGGTCTAGTATTAAATGTGGAGGTTGGTGGCCCAGCCTGTGTCAGGGGGATTGGAGATTCTTGATCCTTGAAGTCCCTTCCAACCCTGGCCATTCCGTGATTCTGTGAACTGGCTATCATTTTCGCCCATTTTTTGGCTGAGAAAACAATCTCTTGAGTATTTACTGAAGGCTAATGTCATGTGGTGCTAATGAGCACTTCTTTTCCTTTTGTATAAATGAAGAAGTGTTGAGCATGTGAGTGGTGATTTTTAATTTGGCTAAATTTAAGATTATCGTTCCTTAGTAGTTACAAATATGACCTTTATTTTAGCAATACTGCTTAGCTGAATAGTTCTTTCCATACCTTTCCTTGCTTTCTCATTCCTAATAACAAATTTTCAAATGTCCCGATATGCGTCATACGTAATAACTCAAAGTACTTCTGTGCTTCAGGGTGCTTAGTCATTCTCATTCTATGTATATTTAATTTTTGTTTCAATAGGCTTTCTAGTCAGTTGCTTAGGGCGTTTGCAGCTTTTGTTTAGAAACAGACAGACAAGGACGTAGTTATGACTGGTTAAGGCACTGAGATCATAAAATGTTTATATAATTAGATTGCTCAGGAAACAAAAGTATGAAAAATTATTTCATGTTTATGTCAACTAGGAAAACAGTAATCACGAAAAGTTATGTTGTAACATAACACAATTCTGCAGTACAAGCTCCTTAGACGTCTTCCCTGAGGTAGAGATGATTGAGGTGCAACTGGGTATAGAAATGATTCCCTTCCAGATATTTTTCTCATCACCAATTAATTCTTTTTGCAGATGTGAGAATCCTATAAAAAACAAATCCATGTGGTTATACTTATTCCTGAATGCTTTTGCGTTATCTGTACAGTTGGGAGTTCAAGCAGCCCCGGTGTCCAAGATGCTTGTATTTATCTGCTCTTAGATTTTTTTTTTCTTGTAGGCAGTTGAACTATGCCTATCCCTTTAGCCAGCTAAAATATTTTGAAGTACGTCATTCATGTAAGATGAAAATAGTTTTGGACAGCAGTAGGAAGAACATTTGCTTTGTCCAGTGTAAGTAATATTTCTACTGGTCCAGAGCTATGCTGAAATGCATTCGTGTATCTTGTAAGTTGCACTTAATGCTATTCTTAACAGCTTAGCTGTATGATAATTTTTTAGTTAATAGTTAATATTGCAAAGAGCAAGAACTTCCATTAAACAATCAAAGAATATTCTGAAGTCTTGCATGTCATACCAGTTTTAAGACAACAAGATTTCTGCTATTTACTCAGGTGAAAAAATGGTCTATGTTCAGATGTGACAGCGTTCTCATTTGTGGTGCTCTGGTAGAAACTGGCAGGGAATAGTCATATTGTAGACTGATTACATTTCTCCATATGTCTCTTGAGAATTGTTATAACCCTGCTGTTCTTTTTGATCAAAGAGCAGTGATTCACGATCATGAAAGGAAAAGAATTTTTGAATCATACTGTCTTTCAAATGTGCCATTCTAACTTGCAAATCAAGTACTGCCATGAAAAATTTGTAAGAATCAAAACAAATGAGACAGTTTATATTCGTACAAAAGTGGGTATATTGGTTTCCCTTCTCTGATTTTACAGGACATTCACCTAGTGTTGTCTCATCTTTTTCTCTTACAGAATACTTTACAAGGTGAAACAACATAGCTTAACTACATCTGTCAAACAGATAGTGTCTTACAGAACCATGATTTTTATTCATCGGAGTCATATTTGTAGGATAACTGTTTTCTTACAGGTTTCTTGTTGTGGTTTGATTTGTTTCTATGTATGTGTACACAGTTATTTTGTTAATAGATATGGAAGTGTTTTGTATGTAAAGGGGGATAAAGCATGATTAATAAGTTGATAAACTACCTTATCATAGTGTGGTTTAGCAGAATGAATTGTCTTCTGAAACAGAAAATGATATGCCCTGATGCTATGAGATCTCTTTCGCAACAGAAATAGTAATCCTTCCATTTAGGCAGAAAGACCCATTAATGGTCTGATTTTAAACATGGTATATATAAAGCAGTATGTCTTCTTATCTTGTGGTTTAGAAAGCTCCTGTCTTGCCACTGCTTTAATTTCTAAGCTGAAGAGGCAACTTAAATAAAAATCTGTTACTATATGTCTGCGAAGCTTCATCAATCAGTACTGACATTGTATTGTCTCTAACTGGTTTCTAAAAGAAAAATTTCATCAGCTACGCCACCACAGAACAGTCAGGTGTACTCCTGAGTGTACTGATGTATTCAGTCCCATTCTTACTGATTTGTACCCAGATATAATTTTGTATTTTAATTCACCATGGACAATGTCTGTATATCTGTGCAATATAATGGAGAATATCTTGCTCTCATTTTTGTAGCCTTTTCAGAAGAGCTAATAGAATATATAGCTTTGTATATATGTGGTTTGTTTTTAAAAAAAAACACCTCTATCAATCTGAATTCTGTGCTTCTTATTTTTTTTTCTGTACTTGATACCTTCAGATTACATTCATGCTTTTATGAGCAAACTTTTGCTTTGTATTTATATTTTGCCTCAGTGTTTTTATGTTTTTTAACAGTAACAGTGATGTGTTTGCCTTTTTCCTTTCTGAATAAGGAATGACTTTATATAGGAATTTATCTGCTACTGAATACTAGTACTAGTAAGTAAATGAGTTCCAGAGATGAAAGACAAAAATTATTTCCTTAGAGAATTCTGTTAGATTCAGGGTTGTGTGCATAATGGAAGCATGATGATATTTAGTGTTTCAGCATCACTGTTAACACTTTTAAGACACTACTTCTGTATTTCTTTGATAAGATGGATGAAAATGTGCAGGTATGTTATATATAGAAACATACTTCTATGTCCTGATTGAAGAAGGAATTTGTGCTAAGGAGCGTTTTAGAATGATAGCATCTCCAAAACTGAGAGCAAAACTCAAGCAGCTAATTGTTTGATATATTGGCTAATCAAAAGTGCTTACTACTCTAAACTAAACAGTTTTTTAACATAGATATTATATATATGTTATGTATTCTTTCCCAAAAACATAGTTGTATGTTGTAAGACAAAAGTAACTGATCCTCTTCCTGACTGCAAAACTTTATTTCCACAGGAAAAATGAAACATGTCAATCTGTCATTTGCATCGTGTGGGTTTCTGGGTATTTACCACTTGGGGGCAGCAGCTGCTCTTTACAGGCATGGTAAGAAGTTACTGAAAGTTGTGAAAGATTTTGCAGGAGCTTCTGCGGGATCCCTGGTTGCCACTGTCTTATTAGCAGTACCAGAAAATATAGAGGTAAATTTATAAAATCGTAGGTGTAGGACATAATCATTTACAAAGATTATTTGAAAATATTTAAGTTTAAAAATTTTAATTTTTAGAGGTAATAATAGTGGTATCCTTAATTTTTGATCTTCACCTTGCTTTTTGTAAAGGAATAGGACTCATGTATATGTTTTCATTAGCAAAATCTGTGAAGCGTGGACAAAAAAACAAGTATTTATGCAAATGATGGTGCTCAGTTTATGGTATAAAATTATGTGGACTGTGTATTTAAGTTGTGTAATTGTAATTACAAACTTCATGTGTCTGAATGTTGAGTAGCATGTAACCAGATGTATCAAAATATATCTGTGTTTTACTTATTCATTGTACGTTACGAAGTTGATCATTTTTTTCTTGTCTATAGGCAGACTGTTAAGCAAATGTGTAGCACTTCCTTTGTGGAAGGATATGAAATTGATGAATGACTCTATCCTTATAGCCAGAGCACCACACACAGGCTCTAATTTTCACAGATCCTTACTGTTTGTTCTTGATTAGACAACTTTAGATTGGACATGCTTTAGACTCAGTACAATTTAGGACTTGATAGCAATAGCTGCACTGTATGCCAGGGGAGAATTAACCCTCACAAACTTCTATTCTAGCATGTCACACAGTTGTTAGTCCTGCTGTAAGGCCTTTGATACAGTCTCTCACAACATTCTTGCCACTAAATTGAAGGGATATGTTTGATGGATGGACTGTTAAATGGATAAAGAATTGACTGAATGGATGCATCCAGACAGTTACACAGTTCAGTGTCCAAATGGAAAACAGTAATGAGTGCTGTCCCTTAAGGGTCTGTATTGGGACCACTTCTACTTGACATCTTTATCAGTAGATAGTGGGAGTAAGAGCACAGTTAGCAAGTTTGACACTGAGATGAAGTGGTGCAGTTGTTACGCTAGAGACAAGGGTCTGATGGAGAGCATCTTTTAGAGAAGGACCTTGTGATACTGGTGGATGAAGAAGTTGACATGAGCCAGTATGTGTGCATGTAGCCTTGAAAACCAGATGTGTTTCAGGCCCACATAAAAAGAAGTGTGGCCAGGAGGAAGATGATTTATCCTCTTGCTCTCATGAGACCCCACTTGGAGTACTGTATCCAGATCTGGGGTTCCCAGTACAGGAGAGATCGAGACCAGTTAGAACAGATCCAGAGGAGGGCCACAGTAAATATCACAGTAAATATCATATATCAAAATATATGCTGTGAAGAAAGGCAAGAGAGTTGAAGTTGTTCAGTCTGGAAAAAAAAAAAAGAAGGTTCCAGAGAGACCTCATTACAGCCTTTCTATGCTTAAGGACGGCTTATAAGGAAGACAGAGAAAACTTTTTACCAAGGCCTGTAGTGACAGAGCAAGAGAATGCAGTAGTAAGTTAAAAGGGAATAGATTTACACTGGATAGAAGAAAATCTTCACTATGAGGTTGATGAGGCTTTCTGGGAAAACACTGTTGTTTTTTTTCCCAGTTTTGTTTTGCTTGTTTTTCCCCTTAGTTTAAGGCTGCTTTTCCTGATGTGCCTTTAATGGCTTTCCTTTAATATACTTAGAGGAGTAGGACTTGCTGAAATGTTAATAGTCCTTTAATATTTTTAATTATCGTAAATGACATTTTTGAGAATGAGAGAGAAGACTGCTGGATAACTTTTTTCTTTTTTTTTTTTCTGCTAATTCCTCTTATGGTTCAGTCTAACGAACATTTTGTAAATTTCTCCAGCTCTCTCTATACTTCAACGGCTTTTGATTTGAATAGTATCAGCCCAGATCACATGTTGCCACTGAACTCCTTGTTTTGCTATGATACGAGCATAGCTTGCACTTGGCCGTACTTTGTTTTTTCTGTCTCTTAATACTTAGTTCTTCTCTGGCTTCTTTTTACCTCCACCCCTGCAAACGCTTTCTTTGTATGACTCGATATTAGCAAAGTTCCGTGCTGTTGTCAAGACAACACTATATGTTACTTGTTCAGGTGTAGTCTGTCATTTCTAATTAATAGCTTAGTTTCAGTTTCACTTGGTGTAATACTTACCTCTGCCCCTAATTTCTTGCATGGTAAGCACAGCAGCTAGCTTTTTTTTTTTTTTTTTTTTTTTTTTTTTTTTTTTTTTAAGTCCAAGAAAAACGTTTTTAATTTTTTTCTAGGCAAAACATTTGTTTCTAATCTGAGTCAACTTAAAATATGTTTTTAAATCAAAATATGAGAGGAGTTTTTGATTCTGGGAATTAAGCTTATATTATATTGGATTTTGCCCTGACAATATTATTTTAGCATAAACTGAAGAATGTGTCATGAACTTTTTACCCTTCTCGTTTTCTTAACAACTTTTAAGTCACTCTATTATATTGCTTAACTGAAAATTGAGAACTCTTTGGGAGTTAGTCAGAAATATTTCCTAATTCTTATAGCATGTAAATAAGGACAGTGTTATATATTGAGTAGAAAATACTTAATTTTAATATTTTATTTTTATTGAAATTTCTACAAAATTTTCATATCTAGATAATTATTACATTACTGACAGCATTTGTAATTGTTGAAATATCCACAAATATAACTCTGACATCAGATAAGTTTTCTTTTTTTGGAATGATGGCTTTGTTAGATAAGCTATAACTAGGACTTTCTCAATCTTATGTTCTCAAAGCTCTAATACAAACTTTTATGAACTAGAAGAGAATGTAATGTTGAAGATTTCTTGTATTGACTATTGTTAAAATATAGCAGCTTTCCGATGCATTTGTGTAATATCTTGGATGTTTGTCACTGTTGAAAAGGCATGGGACTTGAGAGTAGTAAGGACAGGTTTTCAAATATATGAAGGCTTATAGAATTACATGAGAGTACCTATTTCTTTCAGTAGTATGTGATCATGTTAGATGTCAAGTTTACTTAAATCAGTAGAAGTAGTTACCATTTCTAAACATGTCCTCATTCACTATTTGAAATTTAGATGCACTGTTTAAAGCTTCTGACACTAAAAATTATAAATAATTCATAGCTTCAAGGAGACATGCCTTTTGACAGCAAGAATTGAGAGTCTAGGTAAATATGATCTGTTCTTAGCATTTATAATATGGAAAGTAGTTTTGTGTTGTTCACTTAAATTTGCTGTTACCCAACTCCCTTTTACTCTTATTTCCCTGTCACTTCAGTTACTTTATTAAGGCAAATCTAATGATCCTAATTATGAGATGCTTCTATAATCTGTAGTAGTTTGGGGATTTCTTCTGTCCCCTTAGAGAGAGGATGAGGTGCTGAAGGTTTGAATCGCTGTCTGAATTACGCTTCTTTCCTGTGGATTTACTATAGAAGCCTTGGAATGAACTGCTTTTATATATTTGAATTGGACTGGCAGTGGTGAATGAAATACTGCCTAGGGTAGAAGTGAACATTTAACCTGTGTGTAATGAATTAGTGGTCATTGCTTTAAGAAATGTGGAACTCTTAATTTTCACTAGTATTTTTGATGGATTTACTAGGAGACCATTTATAAAGTGGGTGCAAGATCTTAATTTCTGCATTTTGCTTAGACAGGTGCTCTATTGCGCTTTTACATAGGAGAGTACAAGTGATTTGAGGGAACTAAACTGCTCCAACCAGCTTACCAGCTTACGTTCTACCCAGGTTTTTTCCTGTTAAAGTTTTGAGAATCTTTTTGCTAAAAAGTAAACACATCATACTCTTTTACTGCCTTTAGAGTTATGGTTCACACTTCATGCTATTTTTTTCACATCACCTAAAACTAAGCATTTCAGCTTAAGTAAGAGAGCTTTTTTGGCTGTAGAATCTACAGCCCGGTTTTCTGCACTTGTCTTTTGTTCATTTGTCTTCCATCAGTTGTAGTAAACACAGTATTTCATTCATTAAATATATGTCAATAATTTTTGTTTTTATCAAGGAGAAATTATGATGTTTTTAATGCTTAGCTATCTTAAGATACTTATGTCTAGTTTTAATACAAAAGTAGTCTTTAACTCCTTTTACTTTTTTTAGTCTTTATCTACTTTTAAAAGGTGCTTGGAATGCAAATCTTCATGGTATGATCCAGAGAACTGATTACTGAGCAATAGTAATACCTAGAAAAGTAGCCTTTTCTTGGCTGACAGAATGGTATTGTTGGGAGGTTTGGCTTTTTGCTTTTGTTTTTTTTTCCATTTAAATAGATTTGTTATTAATGAATTAGGGATCTTGTTATATATGTTTTCTTACAAATTAGTTTGTGTGACAGGGTCAGCAGTTTGTTAAACGTATCTTGATACAAACCACTCACACATGGAAAATATCTTAATTTGGCCTTGTAGGTTGTTCTTGATTGAAGTTTTGGCTGTTAGTGTGTTCTAGATACCACAGTTGAACTTACATTCTATAATGAAAATTATGATGAAAGCATCTTTAATGGTGGATATTTTAATTTTCAGAAATGTCAGCAGTTTACCTATGAATTTGCGGAAGAAGTCAGAAAATTGGACTTTGGTGCAGTAACTCCTGGTTACGATTTTATGAAAAGACTTAGGTACCTATCTTAAAGCATCTATTAAATCATTTCTGTGTGACGCTCTCTAAATAAAAATGGAGAGTAAAACATATGTTTTTTTCATACTGTGGAGAGCTTTATCCCTCAGTGTACTTGTGAGATTTTTACCTGGTGAATAATACTTAGTGTTTTCTTTATTCTAGGGAAGGCATAGAATCTATTCTTCCTTCTAATGCTCATGAGATAGCTGAGAATCGGCTCTATGTGTCTGTTACTAATGTAAGAAATGGGAAAAATTACTTGTTTTCAAATTTTGCCTCCAGGGAGGATCTCATTAAGGTAATGATTTTGCACAGTTCTGCTTTAAATAAAAGTGTATGACTCTCTTCAGTGCGTAAGAGTGTTATTATTAGGTGTATAAAAATTACAGTGCTGCTATGTAGATAAATAATAAGCAGAATTTGATACATAAGTTTTGGAGATTTTGCTAAAATTCAATCTGTCTCTTTCATTTGTTTCAGAAGTATTACATTGTAGGCAAGGCCTTTTAAGAAATAACAAGATAACTGTTAATTACCTTTTAATGGTTGATTGCTTAGTAGGGAAAAATAAAATAAATAATCTTCAAGTTCTATAACAATTCTGTGAATCTTTTTGCATCTCTTGATTCACTGATATTCACTTAAGTTCAATCACAAGAGTGAGTGAACAAAAGGAATTCCTGTCTTGAAAATAAATAAATCCCAGTAGTATGTGGGGAATAGACATAATGCCATATTAAGTATTACATATATTTTAAGTATCACTATATTTTAACCATTATAGTATATCTTTTATGGCCCATCTTTTCTCTTTTGAACACCATTTTAAAAATCTAGATCAGGATTGTAAACATAAACTGGTTTATGAAATGGTAAGAGGAATTCATTTGGATGTAAATGAAATGTTCCTTCTAATAATTGTTTGTATTGTACTGCAGGATATAGCAGAAAAAAAAAAAGGAGGAAATACAATAAGCAGGAAGTTTTAAGAAAGAATCTTTTTTTTAACATTTTTCTAGATGTTTTGAGGGTTGCGTTAAAGGGGGACGTTATCTTAACTGTTTTGTCAGGGAAAGGGCCTGTTTCTAAGGAAATGTTTCCATTTTTCAAAAGTAGAAGACAAAACCTTTCTGTTTAAGCTCAGACAAATATCTAGTTCTTTAGATCACTGGGAATAGAAATAGGCAAGAAAAAGTGTGAGGTGAAGCCTTAATTCAAATTCGTAAGGGGAAAAAAAAATGTTTAACACTGAAAGTAGCTTAATTTGTTATAAAAATACAATTCTACAAAGACAACGACAACAGACAACAGAAAAAACATACAAAATAAGTTTGGACATTTTTTCCATAATCTCCATGAATTATTTGCTTGTTTGGACCTGATGGCATTTTGTCATTTTATATGTCTGTAAGCTGCTTGTGTTTCTCATTCACCCTCATGCATATGGGCCAGATTTACCTGTACTGAAATATTTGACACATCTGACATATCTGAAATATCTAGCTATATGCAGTTCCCATATCCAGGTAGATCATTGGTTACACAAACATATACATAGATGGACATGCACAGATTCATAGATACTGTTGGGAATGGATAGAAAGGTACATGAATATGTGTACCACATTTCTGTACATAGCAGAAGAGGTGTCTAGTCTAAAATAAATTTGAGAACTGCTCTAGACAGCAGTGTAGCTTGCAGAAGAACAAGTAGCAATTTGTTAATACCTGAATATAACGTATTGAACTAATGAAAGATGTGCATAAATGAATTTCCAGACTATTTATAATGTTTAATGTTATATGCATGAAAATATTTATTGGTTCAGAGTTATTTAGTTCCCTTATCTTCACTCTTCTTCTCCAGTCCTTCTTCTTTCTTTTATCTAGGTCCTGCTAGCAAGTAGTTTTATACCAGTATATGCTGGAATGAAGCCAGTCGAGTATAAAGGAGAGGTAAAGTTTCACTGTGTTTAACTTTTTTTTCCAATAACATCCTTCATTTATGATATAATTGCCTGATCTCAGGGGATGTCAGGTGGAAATTGCAGTTTAGTTCCAATAACTTTTTTGTCCTATATAAATAACATTTTAAGAATAATTTTGTTTTGGTTTGTAATTATTAGAACAAAAGAAAATCTTTTCTAAAAAGTGTTACTACTACTACTTCCTTTTCGTTCATCATACACGTCCAAATTCTGCATTTTGCATATCTTTCATCCTCATAACCACCACACACACACACACACACACACACACACACACACACACACAAAAAAAAACCAACAACTCACAACTCAAAACCAACACTAAACTATTCATTCTGACATTCATATCTAACACTTACATTTCTGTTTAGGAACTTTGAATTTCTTTCTATGTCAGAAAACTTCAGGTTTAGAACTATTTGTACATCAATAGATATCATCTAAAATGTCTAAGGAGTTTGAATCAGTTTACTTGACTGCTTGAATTAAATGAGAGACTGCTTGCCAGAGTCTGGAGATTTTGTCGATTGAAGTCCTTGTATTTTGCTTGTGCAGCTTAAGGGGCATACATGGATGTTTGTGGTTCATTTTGCCACTACTCAAAGGGAAGGAAGTGTCTTTGTTAAACTTCTTACATTATTCTTTTAATTAACAAATTGAAAAGCTGGATCAGAGATCTGTCTAAATTGTCTGAAAGAACATTTTACTGGATGAACACTGCTATTAGCATTTGCCAAAGTTTTGTGATACTTACTGAAATATCTGCAGCCTCTTCTTAGTGAACAACTCTCATTGCTTCCTAGCTTTAGTTTTTTGCATTCAGAATTAAATCAATGAATGTATCAGCACAGCTAGTTCTGTTATGTAAAAGCTGCTTGTCCTTACCAAAGCCTCTTCTACACTCACATCAGATGTATCAAAGGTACTTGAGAAGGAGAAAAAGATTGCTTTTACTTTCATTTGTTGGAATGGATTAATTGTGGATGCCTGACTTTTCTCACGCTTGTGGATTGGGATTTATTTATTTGTTTATTTATTTATTTATTTGAAATGACTCTTTCTGGTAAGTGGAAGTGACTGCTAGTCCAAAACAGTTTGAGTACTGTGAGAGCAAAATCTTAAAAGCTATATTGCATTTCCGTGGATTGGTGTAGTGAATGAAAGAGTGTGGATAGGTAACTAGGCACCCATATATTGCAGAATAGAGCTAAGTATATGGAATGGGCTACTTATGTCACTTGCATGCACATCACCAAGTCATCTGAGGTGGGGATAAATGTGCTAAGTTGCACATTAGTGTAGTCACCACATCAGTCTGTTCCTAGCATGTTTTCTTCTGGTTTGGTAAGCCCAAAGCTACCCTGAAGGAAAAGGATGTGTAATACAAAGAGAACATCTGAGAACTTGATCTGCTAGTGATCTTAACTAGACTGGGCTAGGTTTTTGCCCAGATCGGGTATTTAAGATTGTCTGGATCTACACTTCCAGTGACAGTTGAGTGGCCTTGTGCTATGCAAACTTGGACATACTGACTTTTGTTAAAACAAACTTTTACTGAAACCAGTGGGACACCTTTCTTGTGTACGTATAGATGGGCAAAACCTGCTCCAAGTAAAATAACCTTATTTTGAGTTGAGTTGGTGTCCTCTGAATGCCTGGGAAGGTTGATCTTTGAACTGAATAGATTTCCCCTGATGATTGAGTGACCGTATGTAATGATGAAACTGTAGTTTGAATCACTGTAGTTCTTACAGGATACCTTTGTAAAAGTTACCTACTGGTAAATGGGTAGATTTCATTAGGTCCAGTCTCCATCCTTATCTTCTATGTTTGTCTTGGTTTTCATTGCACATGATTTTAGAACTTTCTCTTTCTTTGGACTGTACTTACGTAATAAGGGAACTTATTCAGAAGTTATCTGGAATTTGCTTCATCAGCTAGGAAGCATTTTTGAAGAATTGGTTAATAGAATTACAGGAAGCTGGAGCATTGCATTCCTTTGTTTTCAGCGTGGAAGTATTCTGTTTTTCTCCAGAAAGAAAGACTTTGGAGCCAAAATATTTTTAATAGAGAAATAAAAATATTTTGATAGATTTCTATCTCTAGATACTCTGATACAGTTTCTCCCAAGTAGTTGAAAGAAAAGGAAATGCTACAGTGAGCATCATCCAGGAAGTACATAATCTACACAAGATAGTGCTTAACAAAACGTATTGCCTTTGCCTCAGTAATGTTTTCAAATTTTCAAAGAACTCTTTAACTTGTATTAAGGGGAGAGGGAGGAAAAAATAAATAATCAGAATTTTTAAACATAGAGGATCTTAAAGGGTATAAAAAGACTAAACTAGACTTGTGAAAGGTGTTAATAAAGTCTTGTATTATGATATCTTAGATTTGGCTTAGATAGGGATTTCACAGTTCTCATCGTTGTAGAAATCAGAATTAAAAAAAAAAAGCACTTTAAAATTCAGGGATTGTTTTATTTAAATCAGCTATCTATGGACAAAAGAAAAAAGCAGCTCAAGAATGGATTAAAACTGATAGACATTGGTGTTTCAAGGTGCATCTCAACTTTTACTCACAGTAGTACTACTGTAATGGAGTTTGAGAAATCTGAAAGGTAGCTTTAGATGGCTTTTTTTATCTTGTCCTTTAAGGCAAAATAATCTCCATACTAGCATAATTTTTGTGAAAAGTGAAGGAAGTCAGTGATACATCATGGCTACAGACATTAGCAGCTAATGTCAAGAGTCAAGCTCTTAAAGCTGATTATGAAGTAATAGGATAAGAAGGGTCATATTTATATCTGTAGCTTACATTTTAAGCTCAGGAGCATAAAAGAAATCTGAAATGTCAGATTTAATCCAAGAAAGAGAAGAAGTGCGTGGGTGTGTGAACAAAATAAACAACAACCTAATTCTTGCTGTATATCCGTATGAGAAGGTCTGAAGTCCATCAGGTATCAGAAGATATGGAAGTTGACTGGAATAAGGCATAACTGACAATAAAATCATCTGATTGCATGAACTCTAACATGGCATTGGGGAAAACTCTGTACCTATGGAATTAAGAGGAGACTTGTTTTAAGTGAGAGTGAAGGATACAGCTAGGAGCAGTCTATACAATTAAATCATGAACCTCAGTGATTTGAAGGGCTTCCAAAGGCCAGACACTGGAAGCTGAACTTACACTTTCTGTATAGCAGTTGTTACACAGAATGCAAGTATCTTTCCAATAGTATGAAGACAGTTTAAGATGTATACCGTAAACAATTGCCAGTAGCATATATTTTTTTTTACAGGAGATGGCTTTTTTGCTGCTTTTGTGACTAAATTCCTGTAGCATTTTCAGAAATTTTGTGAGAAGGCTTTCATTATTTTAGCAATTTTATTGTGGTCACAATACCAGGTAGACTCAACTCCTGTAGAAGACTTGATGTCTGCTCCTTCTCAACTACAGTGTGTCCAGCTCCTTCCTTAATCATCTACTTTCCAGCTATTGCTGTTCTGTGTTGCAGTTTTTTCAGTGTGTAAGAAAACGAGACGTTCTAGGAGAGGTGAAGTCACATTTGTTTTAGTTCATGCAGCCGTTTTCCCCTTCACATGGACATTTCCCAGCTCCTACTTTGCAACAGATTAAAGCTTATAAATATATATGCTGTGTGGAGTGGTTCAGGTGTAACAGTAATGATCTTACCTTTTCCTTTGTCGATTGAGAAAAAATGTATATTTTTAAACTGTCTGGGACATTTTGTTAATAGATCAACTAAACAAGACTTAATCACTTGATTAAAAATATTTAAGTGTCTGGGAACCTTATGAATATGTTTCAGCATTGTCAAATCCTCATCAACTGAACACTATATGCATTGTCTGTTCTTAGATTTTAATGCCTGCTATACTTCAAGTTGCTTATTCATTGAGAGGAAAACTTTTAGATTTCCACGAGAGTGGTGTAGAAGAGGCAGGGACAGAAAAGATTACGCATTCAGTTTTTATTATATTGTTCTTAAGCTATTCTGAAAATTTTATTTTGCAGTAGAAGTGGGTTGATGGTGGCATTACCAATGGCCTCCCTATCTTGCCTTTTGGACGAACGATTACGATTTCGCCTTTCAGTGGTCGATTAGATATCTGTCCACAAGATAAAGGACGTGTGGATCTGTATGTTAAATTTGCAAAACAAGATATAATGGTGAGTTGCTTGTTTATTTACTAACTTCAGAAGAAGAAAAGGTAGTTGAACAGTTTATACTTTTATTTTATTTTTATGTTTATTTTTTGCATGTAATTTTTTTTTATGTAATGTTTTTTGCATTTTCGGTTCTGCGTATAAAATGTAAACTTTTCCTTAGGCACAAAAGAAAGAAAAATCTAGTAAAAATTTTGCCAGAAATGTTGAAAGGCATGTATCTAGTACAAAATAGAGCAAGTATGTTGTAGGCTATTCAATTTACATAATCTAGACTTGCTATAATATCAGCTACTCTACTTCTCTAAAATACTGGAGGGAAAATATCACATCTGTTACTAAGTCAGCTGCTCTGAGTTTAAAATATATATATGTAAGTTCTACATTTGAAATTATATCCAAAGACTTGACACTTCATTGCTCAATTGAGCTCATGTTAAGATTTTAAAACCTGTGACTGCAACACTTTTCCAGAAATTTTGTTAAATGTTATAGAAATATTTATGTAGGCCAAGGCTGATTTTTATGACCTTTTCATTTTTAACATTTCTGTCTGTTCAGGCTTTTTCTCACAAACTTTTACTACAATATATTGCATCCTTTGTTATGATGGAAGAAAATGCTGAATAGCAGTAGATCTACCACTGTTGCCAAAGAAACTTTATTAGAAAGGAAAAAAAAAACCCAAACTGGTTAGCAACAGTTGCTATACTTTTTAAGTCTCACTTAAACCATGCTTAATGTTTTCTTAAATTGGGTGAAATTAATGTTCTTTAATGTTCTAAATTGGGCCAATTTCTAAATCTTTGTATCTTTCAAAGCACTGTAGTACTTGGTAAATGATCATAAAGAATGAGATTATTTATCTTATTGAAAATAAATGCATAACTTTCTTTGTATTTTTTTATTATTGCTTATGTCCAATATTTAGTGCATCTACAGGAAAAAAATGAGTTGATGAAAGGAATAATTTGAGAATAAATTGCAGAATTGCCTTGCTTCTATTGTCATCCAAATGCAGACTTATTTAAAATCTCAGGCAACATTTTAGACTATTATTTTTGAAATATCTTTGGCTTTTAGAGCTGCAAAAGTGTGAAATAAATAAATAAATAAAGTACATGGCTAAAATAGCATTATTTGCACTAGGAATTGGTCAAAATACTTCCTTGCAGAAGTATAGTACGTGTCAGCTACCACTGTCTGAGGCAGTTACTAGTGTGTTTCTGTACTGAAAACATTTCAGAAACTCTGGGCAGTTTCACAGTCAGCTTGTCTTAGAGGTTGTGAATTTACTGGTACATATACAGACTATTTGTATAAGTTTGCCTTTTCAGCAGTGTGCCTGAATATGTGATTTACTAGCATAGACAGTTTTAAAATATGCTAACCTAAACACGTGAGAGAACATACAACAATACCATGAAGTCTGAGATAAGCTGCTTTAATAAATTAACTTCTAGCACCTCTCTCTTTTGCAGTTGTCTTTGGCCAATCTAGTAAGACTTAATCAAGCTATGTTCCCACCAAACCAGGAGAAAATGGAATCACTGTACCAAAATGGATTTGATGATGCTGTACATTTTTTACTAAAAGAAAACTGGTTTGAATAGGCAAAACATAAAAAATAAAACCGGATGGCTTTCAAAACACAGCTATAGACATTCTGATTCAAATCTAAGAGATTGTTATCACAATTTCTGTTTATTGAAAAATCCCATTTGGAATTGCATCATCTTCTGCCAGGAAAGTATCGGCTCCACTCAGAAGACCTGTATAAACTTGTCTGATTGAGAACTGTACTTGCCTAGTACTTGGCTTGTTTGAGAAGATTCATGTTTTGATCCATTTTGCTTCAGAACTGGACTTTAAATTGGCAATTGTAAAAGCTTCTGTTACCATAATTATAGAAATTTAGAAGACTTTTCTGATGTTATTTGAGAGACTAATCAGTGTTGTAGTCTGTATTCCTCACTTAATATAGCAGTTGTGCATGCTCGTTGAGTGTTTGCATTATTGCTAATCCAATTGACTTCTTAAAGCATTTTAAAGGATCTGAACTCAGCTCTAGCCACAAAAAATAAAACATTTGCACTTTTACCTCTGATACATTTATTTTTTTGAACATTAAAGTTTTCATGCTTCTTAGTGAATGCACTTTCTCAATTAGAAATACTACTTGAAACTTTTGTAACAGAATTGTGATGTTTTGTTCACTAAAAATATCTTGTACAGTGGAGTAGTTATTTTTACTGTGTTTTCTTCTGCTGCTAAAATTGAGTGAACTTATTTTCTTGAAGCTTTTGTGAAGAACTTATTTGTGAGTTTCTCAGAATGCTTTATTCATGAAATAAAATAAATGTTTTATTACAACCTGATAAAGTGCCTGGATATAAGTTCTTTTACCATTCACCTTGCAGTGATTTCCTTAAATGCAAGTTCAAAAATTTTAGTCTTAATGCCTAAATTCTAAAATCAACAATTACTTAAAAGCAAAGCATTTGTTTCTTAAGTGTACTTTTTAATATGAGTTCCTAATGCTTACAAAAAACTGAGAATTATGTATAGCACTCCTTCAAAATAATTGAAAATCTAGGGAGGTGAGAATTACAGTTAAATTATACATATTTTGTAGCTGTTTGAAGGCCTTTTAATGTAAGCAACGTATTCATATGTAGATGATATCAGAATAGGATTCATTTGGTAGGATTGAATTCTGTTGCTGTTTTTGCTAGAAAAAAATAATAATGCTTTGCATCAGCGTTTTTAGATGCATGAGGTTCTGTATGCAGTGAAAATATAATACGATTTCCAGATACGTAGGACTCCAGATATGTAGACAGCATTTCTACAGCTAGAGCTGAAATGCTTTGATGCTACACAGACTCTTGTGTCTTGCTTGCCTTCATTACACAGAGGAGAACTTTTGACATAAATAGAAATAGTGAATAATGCTATTAAAAGATTGTTGCAAACTGATCTGCTGTAGCCTACGTTTGTAATTCAATATTTATTTTGGTACTATGGCAGAATCTTCTTTTCCATGTAGCATTCTGAGGGCTTGGAGCTACTCATGAGCTTTCAGAAATAGCAGAACCAGAGCTACAGCTTCCTAGCTGTCATGGAGCCACGTATATTTAGCAAATCTGTACAAAGCTTGTTTACCTGGATGCAGTTCTGTAAGAGCTGCCTGTTAATATTATTAAATGGAAAGCTCGTTTCTTGATAATGCATGTTACTTTTGAGCATTGTGTGTCACAGTTTGATATGCTCTTTAGTTTATTAAAATCTGGTTTCTTTCTGTATGTATTAAAACAGGAATATTAGCCATATCCTATGCACTGAGCTCTAAGTGCCCCAGGCAGTGTTCAGTTCTTTTGAAACTGACCTTCAGATGTTTATGATAACATAATGCTCTTCAGGAGGAATAAAATCATAGTAATGCAAAAGAAAGATCTAGAAGTGTTTACTATTATAGTATGAATATTTATTTATTTAATTAATTTATCTTGGGATGTAAAAGTTGAATGAGAAAAGCAAGAGTCAGAGATTTTTCAATTAGAGCCATTTTATAAAAGATGGCAAAAAAGAAAAGTGATGCAAGCTTGTTGTCTTAAGGCTGCTAATTTGATCATAGTGTAGCATGGTAAAGCACATTCAGAAATATTCTTAGCCAACAGTGTTTGAATCTTTGAAATGAAATGTTTATTGATCAGTTAGCCTCTTACAGAAGTATTTGGTGTTTTAAATCAGGAAAATAGTTGTAATCTCTTTGTTTCATAAAGGAAACCATCTGCTGTGCATTCAGATTTTGTGATGTTGCCCATTTTATTTCCTCCTTCCTCCATACTCAAGCTGTACCACCTTGAAAACTTCAGGTGGTGTATTAAGAGAATCTTTTTTTCCAAATAAAGTAGTACTTTTATAACAGTGACATACCTTATAAAAGCCAAATTAATTTTCTTCTGTTTTTTCTCTAACATTTTGTTAATTGATCATGATTGCCTTCTCTTTACTTTCATGAAACTCAAATCTTTTAATATCTCTAACAAAATAATAATTTCTGTTGCTGAAAATAATCAGAATTGGGAAGTCCATACAAATGTGCTGAATATTGCTTCTATTTTTGAATGTGCACAGACTTTGCCACTACACAAATGAGAGGTAACCTGGAAATGTTTGCAAAAGCTGCTTCTAAGTTAGAAAGACTCAGGTACTTTCAGGTCCATTGGTTTAACAGTCTGATCCCTTTCAAATAATCCCTTTCAAATAATTTCTTACCTATCTCTTCATTTATATTAGTGCCAATTTTTCTTATCCCCTGTCCTAGCTCTCCTAGTTGTACATAAATATTGCTGTTTGTGTTCCTAACCTAATCCTTTTTTTTTTTTTTAATCTCTTCTGTGTATGGTCTTACTGGACAATGACTTGTATGCATCTTTATTCGTTAAATATGTTCTGTTCCAAAGGGAATCTAATAAAATGAGAGCCTCTTAAGCTTTGTTTTCTGTTATTAGCAGTTATGTTTTCGAGGAGTGAATATTTTTCTGTATGAAGCAAATTTTTCTTTAGTTTGGTGTGTGTGTGTGCGTGTGTGGCTTTTGCTTTGTTTTAAACCACATTGCAAGTTCTGCAGTTTGGCATTTCCTGGCTAATTTTGCAGACTAATAGCTGGATTTTTCTGTTAGAGAATCATAAATCTGTTATACTAAGAAAGGGTTCTGACCACCTTATTAACATTTTTCACAAAGACTTAAGGTAATAAAATGTTCTCTTTCTCCTCTTTAAAAAAAATGCTTTAAAGAAACGTAAATCCAAAGTTCTTAAACAGATTCTGATCATTTTCTGTTAGAGCTGTTTTAACTGATGTCCTTGTATGGCTGAAAGCACAATTTGTGCTTGCTAGAATTTCACCTTCTGTTAGACTTACTACATAAGTAGGCTGTTTAACTTTTTAAGAAAATGCATTTTTAGTGTCTTAAACAGTTAAAGGAAATCAAACTTGCCAAAAGTCGTGTCTGTTTTCTGCCTTCATGCTGCTGATAAGTGGTTGCTGTCTAGATACAGACGTACTACAGAGAGTCCACTGCAGACACACAAAGATCATTAAAGGCTACATGTTAAGATGTACGAACAATCCCTGTATTTAACCCCTTAATATTTAAGGTAATTAAAATAAAAGTAAAAAGAAGAGGTTGGTAATATTTTATAATCAACAATATATATATATATTTAAGATTTTTAAAATAGGAAGTCTAAGGTGCATCTGAGCAGCTAGTTTCTCTGGAAATTTACATATTTTCATCCCGAATTAGAGTTTGAATTTCTGAATCTGGAAACCTGAATATCTATGACTGAAAATGCACTCAGAACCCAGTTTGAGTAGAGGAGTGAGGAAGACCATTATTTAGTTCCTGCTATTCAAATTAAAGAAAATGTGATTTTTTCATGACTTCATGACTGCTCTCCACCCCTCCAAATGCACAAGCGTTGTTTGTCTGTCCTTCTGGAAGTCGTACTTAACTGTCTCCAAGTGAATCAGAAGTACTTTTAAGAAAAACAGTCAAATATCAGTTTTTAAAACTGTTTTAATTAGTATTTTTACTTACAGAACAGGCAAATATTTTAGAAAAATGCAGTACTGATAAAGCTTTAGCTGAAGTTCACTAGCAATGTGCATCCACATCGTAATGTACAGTCTTGAATATTAACTATGACTTATTGCCCCCTTGAGTAAAAAAGAGCTTACTCTTTGTTTTATATTCATAGTTAGTGTAGAAGGCTGTAATCTCTGGCATTTTAGCCTAGGAACATTTTCCTTTCACAATTATATTTTCAGTGTTTAAAAAATAAATAAATAAAAATACACAGTACTCAGCTTGTAATATTTAATCGTTTGTGGAAAAAAGAAAAATTCAATAACTCAAATAGAGTTTGTCAGAGTATTAACTTCTCTCAAGTCACACATACATAACTATTCCAAAGCACAACTTCCTCTGAGCACTTCATTATTATGCAAATTATGGTAAGCTCTTTCTACAAAGTTTAATTCTATTGTTGCTGTTTACACGGACTCCAAAGCATCCTAAGTACTTTGAAACAACTTTTAAAGATATTTTTAATCCAAATGGCTTATATTATAATGTTAGATATGCCAGAAGAAGAACAACAAAGACAAGCTCTTCATAAGTAATTATTATGTTTTCTTCAGAAATTATAACTATTAAAAACATATTCAGTATTTTCATTCTTTCAAGAGAGGCATGTAGAAATGTGCACTATATCAGTAGCATAGCTGGCTACACAGCCAAAAGTAGAAGTTGCAGGCATATATAAATATGAGGGCAGGATAAGGAGCTGGAAATAAGGTCAGGCAGTACATCAGGAGCACATGAGAAACTCCTCAATGAGAAAATGTTTTTTTAAATTTATCTCAGCAGCAGACAGGTACTGTAGTACAGAATTTGCCGTTGCTTTGATGAAGCAAATAAGCTGTCTTAACCCAGATAAAAACAAAATTCCAAATGTCCTTGAGTTTAAAATGGAAAAAAAAATATATCAGCATATCCTTGGCATCGAAATATTAATACCTTTAGCTTTAACAGTATTTTTGTGGTAGCTGTGCACACTAAATATCATTACATTTGTAGCTGCATAGAGCATTAATTTCACTAGTTTTGAAGTAGATACATGAATAGATGAAAAAATCTTGAACAAAGAAGATTCCAAGCTCACAAAACGACTTGTGTGTATGTTTCTTCTGTATCCTGAAGTAGTACACATCATTCACATGCTCATAGCATTATGGTTACAGCTGTGAGGCTTGTTTTTCATATCACTTTCCTTTCAATGTGACTGAAAGTTCTTACTAGTGACATATCTTCATATTCTTGGTTAGACCCATTATTAACAGGTTTGGATGGCTTTTCATAAATCCATTCACTTGGCTGGATAGCGCTGCTATCTGTATTTCTTGAATCGTTCTTGCACTTTTTACAGCAGTAATGAATCTGTTGCAATATTCCAAAAAATATATTGTTAAGCTATTAAAATGTTGGGGTTTTTTTCTCCACTAGATACCTCATTTTTCAGAGAATATATTCCTTACTTCACTAAGATAGTGATGAGTATTTATTCTGAATTGTTCATAAGGTTGCATATCACAGTCACAATAAAACAATGAAGAACTGATTTTTACAGGTAGTGGAATAAGGGTAATTCTCACTGTACTCAAGAAGTAGAATGTGAGTCTGACTGTATATCAGTGTTTTCATTTAATATTTCTTCAATGCATGGTAGTACCTTTTCACGTGCATAAATGCTTTTACTTTATTTAAACAAACAACTTGTTTAGGGTGAAAGAGGTTTGTTTGTTTGTTTGTTTGTTTTTTAAATTCATCTTGTATTCTTACATAGCTTAAGTGATCATTCTGGAGAGTTGATGGGATAGATATCTTCTTTTGGGGAGAATCCAGAACTGACAGCTCTAATGGCTTCCCCATAAAATATGCACAATTGTCATGCATGTTTAATGGGAATAGCACATTGCTATGCCCTAGTCTTGATTTTGAAGCACAGAAAAAAAATTTGACAAAAGTAAGGAGAAATGTAAGAGAAATTTAAACTAAGAAAAGAAGTGTGACGTCTTCCTGAGATAGCAGCTCCTTCCAGAAGGTACCTGAAGGGCTCAGCCAGCCCTGACATACCAAATTTAAGTAGTGGCCTAGAAGTGTCAAAAAGCCAAGGGGCTTTTGAGTGATCTAGTACCTCTTTCATTATTTCACACTCTGATTTTGACACTATACACATTTTCATGATATGGCACATTTGTCATTTAGTGAAGAAATGACCTGTAAGAAGTTATAGACTCCCTGACTTCAAAAATGTCAGTGTCTTTCTCTTTAGCTGCTGTGCTGCCTTGACCCTGGCCAGCAGCCAAACACTCATGAAGCTGCTCATTCACCTCCCCCTCCCCATCAGGATGGGAGAGGACAAGAAGAACAAAAATGAGAAATCTCCTGGGTCGATGCAAGGGCAGTTTGATAGGTGAAGGAATAAGGAAGAAAATAAACAACCAAAAAGTCCTAAAGCAAGGGAAATCACTCACCACCTCCCTTCAGCTGACCGATGCAAAGCCAGTCAGGGAGCAGTGGTCATCTTTTTAGCCAACAAAAACCCTTTGTTCTTCCTCTGCCCTGATTCTCTTGATGAACACAATGTTATGTGGTGAAATATCCCCTTTGGTCAGCTGTAGCCAAGCATCCTGGTTACATTCACTCTCAGCCACTTGATCATCCTCAGCCACCAATTTGAGGAAGCAGACTGAGAAATGGAAAAATACTTGATGCCATGCAAATGCTGTTCAGTATATGGGTATACTATCAATACTTTTTAACCACAAATCCAAAACATAGCACTGTATGAGTTTTCTCAGTGAAAGTCATCCCTGCCAGACCTAATATATTTTGCTACTACTAATTGTACTCAAAGTGACTCATTTTAGGAAAGATTCACTTGGCTGTTTTTGCATATTCAGATGCAAAAGTGCATTTTGACAGACTTTACTGCTACTGTTTCTTAGCAAATTTTGTTTGTTTACCACCTGAATTGTGTGAACATTTCTGATTTTGATGTGGCTTTGAAGTAACAGCACTTAACAACAGGTTTCTAAGGAAAACAAAATCCATACTTTACTTGACCCAGAAGGGTAATCAGATACCATAAATGTCTGTAGGTCTTGTAACTTGTCAATGGTGTTGAATCTTTTAATAATGAAATCAGCAGAGAGGGAGCTGTTGCTATAACTCTAGTTTCAGTAACACTTAAATGGCCCTTTTAACTGTACAAGCTGAGAACTTAAGTTAGTTACCTATTTCCTCTTGGTCCAATTTAGCCTGCATCTATTAACTTCTAAGGAACTCTAAAATATTTGTTTTTGATGGGAGAGGTTATTGGTGATGAACAAGGAACTTTTTAGGTCCCATAAGTTACCATCTTATTCATTTGCAATTATGGACCTTGTAATTATAACTAGAGCCCATTTTAGTACTGCCCATGCCTTCAGAGACTGAGATTCTAATTGGCATCATGCTATGGCATAGCTCAGCTTTATTTCCTTCCAAATAGTTTCCTTCACATAAAGTGTATTCCTAAATGTGACCAAAATAGAACTATTGTCTTTTTAGTTTTTGGATCCATAAGAAGAGGTTGATTAAAATGATTATGAGGTGGGGAAAAGATCCACAACTAGGAAAGAGAAAAGATTTCTGAAATATTATGGGAAGTATAAGAAATCACTTTGGGCTTAGACAATTTTGTATCAAAAAATATTTTTTTCTCTTGGAAAGTATTTTCTAGTTGTCAAAGCTGGCTAAGGAAATGTCAGGTGGGGACCCATCCCAAATGATGGGTGGGAGAAGGCATAAAGCCCTGGCATGACTGGTTGCTTGGCTGAAACACATGTAAAATAAAACATAAGCAGACATTAATGTATGCCTGGTGGAGCTCATGAAATTAGGAGCTGGAGCCCAAAAGCATGGAGGAAACGGGATGTGTTTTGAACTGCAAATCATTTAAGAATTTATTTTTTTCTCATTATCTTTCACTTCCAGGTAAAAATAAAAACTTGGTAACATTCAGCAACATCAAGAATAGCTTCTCAGTGGTCAGCAAGCTTTGAAAATGGTAGCTTTTACTTTTCTAAGTAACTCCATTGCCAGAGCTTTCTTTTATGGTCATACCCTCAAATATGCAAATACAGGAGATTCTACCTCTAAATCTTTGGTTAACAGAAAAGAGACAGACTTTTTACTTTGCCATAGCTGCATGAACATCTTTCTTTCATTTACTTATAATATTTTTCCATTAAAAGATGCCACCCATGTTTAGGTCTGTAGTATTTATTTCTGAAGTTATTACTTACACCGAAAGCTATGGTAACTGTGGTGACAAAGAGAGTGTATCCAAGAAGAAGGAACCAACACCACCAGGTTGGTTCTGATCTTACACAGTCTTTGCATGTGAAATCTGAAATGAAGAGGAAGAAAATTAAGTATTTGAAAAATTAAGAAATAGTTGCTTTTCTAGTATGATTTAATCTGAAGGATTAGCGAAGACTGACTAGTTAGCACAGTTGTCTTTATCACATTTTATTCCTCTCTTTTTTTCCGGACTAAAAGGTTATACTTCTCATGAAAGAACTGTTGTCTTCTTTCTACTTCAGTGATGAATTTTTTCAATTTTTAGCTCTGAGCTAATTATAAAATGAATAGTAAACAAATTTCATAGGTGATAGATCCAAAAACATTTTTATTATATTGCACATATTTAAGTTACGATGAAAAATACATTTTGGGTTTTTTTTTAATAAATAAATAAAACATATGCTTATGGTGTGAAAGTCAGAAGGATTTCATTGACAGCTGTTTTTCTTTAGGGACTCAGAAGAACTGCATTGGGAAATTATTATATATAAAGTGAAATCTAGTAACGGAGAGACGCTTTGTAGCCTTTAGCATGCACTAATCAGATATGCCTGCAAGTCTACAAGCAAAAAACTTGGCTCCTCTAAAATTATTTACCTCAGTCACTGAGGTCACTGTCCCCTTCAGGATTACAGAACTTGTTTACATAAATTGATGCTAGGAGAAGAGTTATAAAGTGCTGAAAATAATTTTACAATTATGTGGAGAGAATCTCCTGCTCCTGTGCATCCCTACTTTCACACACACTTCATAAAATCACCCACATTGCTTAATTTACTATTAATTTTTCAGAACCTGGAGGTTAAAGAACAGATTGCATACTTCGAAACAATAATGCTGGCACACAAGGACTGAGGAAAATGATGAAAAATGAATGTAATGGATTTTTTATTTTTGTATGGAGCAAAGTAAAGTTTCAGTAAATGTTTGTGGATAATACTGAGAAAAAATATTTCATATTCTAAATATATAATGTATATATTAATATAGAAGATTAACCAAAATACTATAATATACAAAATGTTTCATGTATATAACATGTATTAACTATTGAATCAATGTTTTATTTCCCACAGTCAGGTTCTCAAATCATGACTGTAGACTGCTTTTTCCCCATCCTTCTCACAGCACTGAGTTGTAGAATAGAAATCAGTAAAACTGATGGAATATTTAACTCACCTTGCATCCATTAATACAATTTCTTTGACTATCAGATGCCTCTTACCGTGCACTGTCAGCTTGGTTCCATTTCCACATTTGCCATGGGTTTTCTGGGTTAGTATCACATCACAGAAATATGAGTTGCTGTCATTCTTGTCAACATTGCTCAGTTTTAAGATAGAGAATCCCCTGAATACGTCCTTCATAATGTGTATGTGTGGCCTTCCTGCTCCTGAACTTGACCGAAGACTCTGCTGGTTGTCACAGCTGGGGCCCTTTCTCCAGTACACAACTGGCTCCTCATTCTCTTGCTTGGGGTATTCAAAGACACAGAGCATCCACACAGTGGAGTTAAGGAGCACACTGGCATTTTCGGGGTATTGCAAAACCAAGAGCTCTGGCCCACTGCTAGCTGTAATTAATAATTAATTAATTATCACATTTATTAAGGAAAGTTAATGTTCTAGTAATATTCTTCTTAGTCCAATACATCTTATTTAAATATTTGATTGCAACTTGTTTTCTGCAGGAATAATTTCAAACAAAGAAATGAAATTATATCTAAAAGAAGTACAAGTCAAAAATGAAATGAATACAGCTGTAAAAAGTTTTGCAGAAATATATTGTATTCTTGTACTAAGATAAATAGAAGAAAGTTTACCCACATGCACCACTTCTGATATTTTCTGTACAATGCCAAAACCTTTGTTTCTATGTCACATCAATACAAGTCTTGAATTTTCATAACTTTTCAGCTTCATTAATTCTTGACATCATATCTAGGCCCTTTGCTCGTTTTTAATTTTATTTTTTTTAATTCTTCATAAAACTTTATATGAGTACTGTGTGCAAATAAAATAACCATACAGAACTAATGCAGAAGGATGATGAAGATTCTGGAAGATCTTTTTTTATGGAAGATTCTATCCATAGAATAATGGATATTTTGAGAATGATTTAATTTCTTGTATATATCTGTTGTGCAGACAACAATGGGATAAAGCACTGGAAGTATGCCTGAACACATCTATTACTGTGCCTTGAGTAGATAAAGTACAAAAAAAAAAAAAAAAGAACAATCCAACAACAACAACAAAACACCTATTAGTTAAAGTTAGATTGCAGTGAACAACACAACTCAGGTATTAAATGAAAAGAATTCTGAAGTTTAAACTGATAATACATTTAAATATTCTCTCTGCCAGAAGGTTGGAAGATATCTAGTTCCATCCATGTGCTGTGGGCAGGGCTGCCAACCTCCAGATCAGGCTGCCCAGGACCCCATCCAGCCTGACCTTGCATGCTTCCAGGGATGGGACATGCACAATTTCTCTAAGCATCCAGTGCTTGTTCATCAGCCTTATCACAAGACGTTTCTTCAATTAGGACTACCTTCTTTCAGAGCAAAATTTTTTCCCCTTGACCTGTCACAAGAGGCCCTGGTAAAAAATCTTCATCTTTGTTGTAAGCTCTCTTTATGTCTTGAAAGGCCACAATGAGGTTTCCCTGGAGCCTTTTCTTCTCCAGGCTAAACAAACCCACCTCCCTCAGCCTTTCTACAAGAGAGAGGTGCTCCAGCCCTCTGATCATCCTCTGGATCCATAAGGATGAACACTGGGAAATTTTTGTGAATAACAGAATACCCATATCAGATACCCACTTGACAACCTTATCAGATCAGCTAGCAGGGACACCTCACAATTTCTAGCAACTTATATGACTAAACCTTTTCTCCATTTGAGTCTCATCCTAACTTATTCTAAATTTTAACGTAGATAATGAGACAAGTCTGCTTTAAAGTCAGTTATTTAAACTTTAAATAATCACATTGAAGCTCCAACATTTAATCCTATTCTCCCTTTGTAGTCAGTTAACAGAAATAATAAGTTAAAGAAAAGCTCAATTTTAGTTCCATAATAAAGATTTAAATAGATAAAATAATTTATTTCCTCATCTAATGTAAAAATATTTCTCATGTTCAGAGAAATATGTTAAAATTCTGTGAAGTGAATCATTTTCATTCTGAGAAGGTGAAATCAGATTTCCATTATAAATTATGTTATATTTATGGAACTGCTTTGAAATGAAGCAATTTGTCGTATGCAAGTATATATATATGAATTTTTATACTGAGTATAAAAAATTGGAAAGTCATTACAAAACACAGACAACAGATGCTTTTAAATCAGAAAAAATAATGTTTTAAAATGGTTGAATATCTCTGTTTTATATATTATATTTAGTAGAATTTTTATCATTATAAGACATGTAAGAAATGCATGTTCAAAAAGAAATTTGTTGTACTTTAAAGGGACTTGGTTTTCTGAGATCTGACCTGAAACCCATTTTAAAATGTAATTAATCCATAAGAGTACAGGACCTTTCTGAGCTACTTTGTTCATTTAAGTATAAAGCAAATATCTTTAAAAAATTACTGCATCACATTCATAGCAATATTCCAAAACCCAGTGAAAACCATTCGCAGCTTAATCATTAATATCTGAAATATCTCTTGCATTTTAGTTGTATCATACAAAAATTTCTAAAAATGTCCCAAATATTATGTTTTCTTTTCCTTTTATATTTTTTTAGTGTAAGTGAACACAAACAGTTTTAAAAATATTCCAAGATCTACTTACACTAATATGCTGTTGACTTACGGACCTAAACATAAAAACGTCAGCATAGATTCATAACACATGGAAGATAACCGACTATTTTTTCTTTTTAAAATATGTGTTAATGTGATACAAATTTTATTTTTGTCACTTTCATCCCTGATTAAATATTAGTATGACCTTCCTTGATTACTTTCGTTTTGAAGAATTCTGAAATAAAAGCTTTTGGTAGGTTTTTTTGTTTTGTTTTGTTTTTATTTTTATTTTTTCTTTTTAGAAAGTTAACAACAAAACAGCAAAAAATCTACTTACCTGTAATGTTAACAAGGTAGGATATCATAAACAATATGCCAATCCTCATCTCTTTTTTTGGGATTGCTAATTGACTGGTTTTAAAATCTCAGATGAGACTGCAAATACCACAGCTGCAAACACCTAGCTGAGAATTAAAGTTCTCCAAAAAACATGTTTTTAACCTTGTTTCTAGGGGGGAGGTTCTTGTGGTTTTACTCACTTATTTCCCTTTCTGCCATTGCACATCCTGGGCATTGCAACAGATCAACTTCTAATATTGTAGTTTCATACTTAACTCTATTGTGACTGTTTTTCCATTATGAGATTTTGATTCAGACAGCTCAGAGGAGGAGAATCAGTTATGTGTGGTGAGTTTAGTGAAAGCTGCCCACCTTAACAAAACATGTATGTTGTTAATGGCAGTGATGATGTAATACAGCAAAGTTTTCAATAGACACCTCCCTCTGATGCTCTTAAAGCCCTGTTTATGCCACTAGCACCAGATACATGAATATGACTTTGTTCTATTTTTGTAGCTAGAAAAATAAGATACGGCAAAAATATTTCATAATAAATATTATTTCTCTTTGCTGAAGTGATACTGAATGTCTAATAATCACCGTGCAGTCCAGCATATGCGAACATTAGCTGCCAAATCCCACAAAGTGCAAAATGCGGCGATGTGGTTTCTGTCCTAACATATACCTTTGCAATTCACTTAAGACCATGAGATCAGCTAACTTCCTTGCAGCTCCAATTAAATTTTATCCCACAACATTACCCCTGGGTTTTATTAAATCTTGGTTTCATCCCTCTCTCCTGCCTACTGATCTGAATACCTGGATTTGATTAAGGATAACTTCCATGGAAATATCCAGCTTTGACTTGAAGGCTTTGAGAAGAAGAGCATCTGCAAATTCAGTGGTTAACTGCTGCAATGACTAATCATTCTCACTCACTATGAAAGACTGTCTTCATTACTATTTTGATCTCTGCTTTCAGCACATAGCTACCTCCTTTTTTTTTTTTCTTTTTTTTTTTTTCTTCAAGATGATACTTAAGATTTCTTAAAAGCATTTTATGAAGCATTAAAATCAAGTTCCTTCCTTTCTGCTCCTCTGACTTGTTTACAGATATAGGACTACTCCTCCACAATGCTGATACTTAATGATAAGCATATGCTTAAGTCTATTACTATTTGGTAAACATGTTCAAAAAGAGTGGGTAAGAGTGACGTGTATGTGGCATAAGCACTTTCATGAAGACAAATGAGAAGACTTTTGTACTTACTGCACAGTATCTATGTGAGCAAAACTTCTTATCAAGAAAACATTGTCATCATCAAGAAAGATTTGAAATAATGAAGAGCTTAAATAAGATCAAATCTAAAAATTTTATTTTATGACATACAATAGAAACTATTAAAATGTCTTTGTAAAAAAAAAAAAAAAGTGAATTTACTCTCTAGCACTGCAAAGAGATGAATATTTAAATATTTAAATATTTAAATATTTCATATATTTCCTGCACATTAAGTAGCTGTCTGGGAATAATTTTAAACTCTGAAACAAGTTAATAAATGGACAATGACCTCTAACCTCCTCCTCTAGAAAGTAGTGTACAACTTTAATATAAAATGGAGGACTGAAGTGTAGACCTTCTCCAAGACCACCTCATGGAGATGAAAATAAGAATCAGCTGTATTAAAATATCAGAGATACAACAACAAGTAAGAACAATCACATTTAGACTTCTGTCAGTCCTGTGTTTTTTCTTATTACCAGCTTGAGCTACAATGTCAGGGAACATATAAATTTATCTAAAAATATCTTTTTAATTATCTGCTGAATTGATGATTAGTTTTAGGACTATAATAGAGACAATACATATTTAAAAGGCCTAGATTCCAGCTGATTGATTATTATCCTACAGGACTAGAAAAATATGAATGGATTTATCTAGTAGGCTGTAGTTTCTCTGTCACAGTGTCATTTTCACTATGTTAAATGGGAGAATTAAGAGTGTAACTGCATGTCTGTGTCACTGCTCTACGGTTGTAGTCTGGAGGAGTGGCATATTCTAAATGGAAAACAAATACGCAATCTGTTTTAAAAATTTATAATGGCATCACAGAGAGATGAGAAAATAAATTTTGTGCCAATTTCTATTGAAGCAATGAAAATGGATAACAACATTTGGGCAGAAGTAAACAATTTCAAAGAGTAATAGCTTTTCACCATTCCCTATTTGGAAGTATTTATCTTTGAAAAGCAATCAAGCATTTTATGAATGTCTATAAAAATGCAGATGAATATAGCTGTATGGAAAAAAAAAAAGAAAAACCTATGCCTTGTAGTTCAGCTACTACTCCAAGGTAGCTACTGCACAATATACAGCTGCTTAAAGCAAGAATCTCCTTAGTGTGCCTTAAACAAATAAGGTAACTTGCATCTAGTTTATAGTTTATCATTTAGTCTTATTCAGCATAAATTTCATCTACAAACATTATAGAAAACTTCCTAATGGTAAGTGTAGCAGAGCAGATCCTCTGGGGAGACGGCGGACCTCCAGGTAAGATGGGACAGACCTGTATCCAGAACAACATGAGAATAGTGCATATGACTTCAGGATTTCTCTGTGTTTTTTGATCAGTTATACAAGATGGGAGAGGACTAGCACAGACAGAGAAACAGGAAGAGGCTACTTTAAGTCCAGTGACTCCTGAAAGCCTGGGAGAAAATCTGCAGTTTACCCAAATAGTGCAAGATACGTAAACTCCTGCTGGGTTTCTGCATAGAAAAGCATTGTTTAGCCTATTAGAAAGTTAAAGACACTGCAGGATCCTTTCTACTAGTTACCAGAACAAAACAGGAGCAAAAATGAAATTCACACTAAAAGCAAATACTTTAATGGCTCTCACAATTAGGAGAGAAATGAGATGAATGACAAGAGAAACATGGAAAGAGTATGTAGGCTCATTTGACCAAAACTACTAGCTTAGTTTAATTATTTAACTTCCTAATTCTTATAGCCAAAAAAGGAAAATGCAGCTATATTTTCCTTCCAGAATATTTTCATACATCTCTTTATTAACCACTATGCGTTGAAAAAGTTTTTAATCTTTTTGGTTGGACTTGGAGATAAAATTTTTTGCACAGTTCCTCTTAATAAGAATGTATGGATGAAATTGCCAACAGTGTATATCAGTAGTGGATCTGCAGCTGGCAAGTTGAATTTAGAGCCAGTTATGTATGAAGTCAGTTGATCTCAGACTACAGTATTGTATGTTACTAATAAATAAAAAGCTAAATACTTTTATAACACAGGTCATTAGGGGAAGATAGCTTTATTAAACTTTTGAATTAATCTGAATAGGTGGAAATCAGGAATTTGAGACTTTCCATGTATAGGAATGTGGAACCTGCTAGTATTTCCCTGTTCTCCTGGGTGTGTCCATACATGCAGAGATGGTTTTAACTTTGCAATGAAACGTTCTTCCAAATTCCGGAGTGTTCTATATTCTTAATGTATGAGTGGAAAAATCTTGAGACTGTTTGATTTGTCAATATAATCAAAGGAGATGCGGCTGGATTATCCATTCAAGTCTATAGGATATTTTGTTTGATCTGCTGAAGGGTGCCTACAGTATATATGACATTCTTCCTGGGATTTCTTTTCTTGAATTTAGCATGGAGAGATCCAAATAGCAGTTAAATGCTTAACATACAACACAAGCAAGATACTAACATTGCATTTTGGCAGGCTTCATGCAGCCTTACCTGATACATCAAAATACTTCTGCCAAAGTAAGCATAGAAGCTCAGTGTTCTGGTCCTGGATATACCCAAATGTGAAAAATCCATAGTTTCTCTAATCACGTATGTGCTTTTGAGATTTAGCTATAACATCATGCCAGTCCTTCACATATGTTCAGAGGAGCCTTAATGCACATGACCAGGTCTCAACCAATTTCAAAAAATGCTGTAATAAAAATATTTTTCCTGATATTGTTCAGAGCTCGCATAAGAAATGGAAAGTTGCAAATCTTCCTTATCTTAGCAAGGTAGAATTCTGCATTTCAGAAAGCAATACAGAGTGCAGTATGAATCAAACTATTACAGAGTTAAAACATCTCTTGGCTCTTCATCTTCAATTCTCTCTCCACATTTCCTTTGCCCTCTTCTCCATTGAAGTTGGAGAAGCACACTGAACAATTTTATCCTGTATAGATCAATACTGAAATTTTAAATCCACACAGATATCTAAAGGCAACTAGTGAAAGAAAAAAAACTTTGTGATTTTTCAATTCCCACTGAGATATCAGTTCAGTGATGAAGCCACAGATTTTTACACAGGTTTCGGTTTATAAACTCATATCTTCACAAACCTGTGGGGGAGAATGTAAGTCTGAAATATAATTGTACCTTGAAGAACAGCTATTTGCTCTGGCAACTTATGTCAGCGTTGCTGGACTTGTGTTGAACAAGACAATCACTTCAACTTTGAGAGCATGATGCTGATGCCTTTTAAATCCCACTTACTTTCATTACTGTAATATATATTTTACTGACATATCAAGCAATGAACTTTTACCTCTACAGAAACTATATTTCATACATAGGAATAGAAAACTCAAGGAAGGGAAGAGTAAGGACATATTAAACAGAATGAGGAGAAGGAAGAAAACTTACTAACGATAAACATAAAACCACTGACTCGCATATATTCAGTGTCTTCAGATAAGTGGTACAGAGCCTACAACTCCCAGACAGGATGCTTCTTGTGAGCATCTTTGGTTGGTTGGGTTTTGTTTGTTTTTTTTTTGACAGTTGCACAAATGAAACTATCTGATGAGGATTGTTTACTGTAAGAGACTGAAGGCTTCAATTCCTTACAACAATACTGTAATCAGTAGCAAAAAATTGTGAAATTAATATCATTTGAATATTTTATTTTGACTTATCTGTAAACTAGTAAGCCTTATTGTCATTAACTATATACTATTTTATGAAGATCCAAAAGTGTAATTTCACCAGTTGAATAAATATCCACTTTTTTTTTTTTTTTTCCCCTCCTCCTTGGGGCTCCTTGACTCCTTGTAATTCACATAATTGTTTTCTCTTTTTTTTTGTTTGTTTGTTTGCTTGTTTTCCTCTTTTCAGATATCATGAGGAAATGAAGAAGAAAACTGACTAGTTTTTGAGAAGCTAGAGCTCCAGATACCACTCTTAAAGAAGTGAAAAATGAGTTTTTAAAATAATTACGTAAATGAGTGCCCTGGAGGCACAGTAAAACTTCAGAGTAAAACTACAGATATCTGTATATATATCCAGAAGTTGGAGCTTATAACAATAACTTTAATTCCTTTGAGGAAGATTAAAAATTGAGGAGGAAAAAAAAAAAAAAAGCTTTAATGTTGGAGAATAAAGTTAACTCATAATTAGATTATATTAGCAGTGTGATTCATGAAAGTTTGTGCTACCACAGTCAGACTTTATCTTTTTTCTTTTCCTTTAATAAATATTATGAAGATTTTCCAGTGCTGGCAGTCTTCCACCTTCATCTAACATAAAGTACCCTCTTGAAAGGAAGGACCTGAAAATTAATATGGCTTTCTTATAAGCATAGCATATGCTCAGGAAAAACCACAGGTGTTAATAATAAAGCAACTAAATTACTGTCTTCTATCCCTGTGGAGAAGCCAGTAGCAATCTGGGAAACAAACGATCTTGCAGGAGGTAATTCAGAATCTTACATGTGAGATAAAACTGTAAAATAGTTGGGTCTTATATTAATCAGAAAACATTTTATGTGTTATACTGTGAAACAGTGAAAATGCTTTACCAGCAATGACTGGAGAGATAAAACTCACTTTTTTTACTTTGCTTCCTTATTTTTTTAAGGTTAGAAGACGTGAAAAATAACTAAACATAATGCTTTTTAGTATTTGTCTACTGAGTTCCTTTTTTTTTTTTTTTTCTTTTAATATTAAAAGAGAAGTGAGAAAACGTAAACACAAAGAGCAGATTTGTTAGAAGTGATACCCTGAGATCTGCATTTTTGCTGGCCAGTATAAGCATTTAACATTATATTTAAACCACTCCTTGAAAACACAAGATTTCTGGGAAACTGCCAGACTTCTTGCATTTGTGTAAAATATTACCTTTTATAAAATAATTTTAATCTGTTTTGATTGTGGTGAAAATTTACCTTTCTTTAGCACAATTCCTTTTCACTATTAAATTTCCTGTTTGAAATAAACGTATTTTTATGTGACTTAATTAGGCTTAATTTTCCCAGTCTACCACAGTACAGTAAGGACGAAGCTTAAAAACAAGAGTCAAAAGGAGAGTTTGTCAAAACCCTTCTGAGTTTATTCAGGTAATAAACGGCAGTAGAATTGCAAGAATCATGGCTTGGCTATTTCTTTTCTAATACTTCACTGGCTTTCTAATCTAAGCCTCTTTCTGCGTAAAACAATCCCTTTAAGGGCCCAGGCAATCTGGGAACAATCTAGTCCAATGTGGCTGAGTTCAGCAGAAGCACCCAACTGCAACTTTCATTCACAAACACAATCAGCAAAATGGAAGTTACTGCAACCCATGCATCATAACAGCCAGTAGTTAGAGCATCTTCAGATGGAAAGAGGGACTGGAGTTTCATTATGAAAGTATATTAATGTAATGGAAAACCTCTCGTGCACAACTGCCTGCTCTAGCAAGTCTGAAACCATTTGAATCAATAAAAATACAAATGTTTATCCTCTCCATAAAATTCATAGCATTTCTAACCACTCTGAAGGGCATTTATTGGTTATCTTCTGGTTTTAAGCATGATACTAAGCAAAAAGGAAACCTTTCCACTTTTCTCTATAATGTAATGCTTCAGAGCACTAGAATGCAGAAGGCTCAATTCTCTATCACATTATCTTGTTTTGGTATATAGAAGGGAAACTGCTTCAGAGTCCAATTTGATACAATCTCTGAGCCTTTGAGGCAGGCACACTGACATCTTGAAGGACAATGATGAATGGAAAACGTGATGTGCTGATTGTATTTATCTCTCTTGCAGGATCTTTCCCTTCTGTCTGTGATGAGCACACTCATGTTTTCCATGAGCGGATAATCGCTGATAACAACAACATCTTTGTGCTTCAGAAAATGAGGCATAGATACTTCTGATGATTGCAAATCCTGATATTGAAAAGGAAAACTGGGAATTATTCAAATTTTCTGTAACAATATTTAGTAATAAAAGGTGGCTGATAAATTCATTGTCAATAATTTCAACAAAATGTCAAAATAATGCGAGGGGTGAGTGGGAAAAATAAGAAAGATAAAGGTAGATAATATTTTCATTTATTTTTCCCCTCTTCTCTTTTTCAGATTTCAATTTCATTTTGTACTTTGCATGAGGAGGGTTGTTTCCTGTTTGAACATTTGTAAAATTGTAAGAGAAAATCTTTTCACATCTCTTGAAGTTTTCATTTTAATGGTGTCCAAAGCTCATGGGTAGCCTCTACTGGAACAAAGTTGTATATGTAGTTGGGGGGAACCAAGCTAAGTCTGTATTCTAGCAGACCTGTTACTATCATCAAGTCTACCTTCCATCTGAATTGGAAATTATACAGGTTTTATTTATTTATTTATTTTGTGGGATGGGAAGAGACTTAAGTTAGCAAATATATGACCACGAAGTTGAAAATTGTTAACACTACACTTAACATTACACTTAAATTGTAATGCTTATGGTCCCAAAAATATTTGGAGAGAAGAGAAAAAGAAGGAAAGAGAGGGGGAAAATGAGGCAAGTGTAAAATGTATTATGGGTGATGGAGAACTGACAGATCATTTTGAATTTACTAGAGTCAACTACTAAAGAACGTAACAAGTTCAATTTCACCTTTGTGTCAAAAGACTGTACTGTGTATTAAGGAAAAACAGTGTCTTAAGCTTTTTAATCTTTCCATTTTCTCTTCTGTGATGAAACTGGAAAAGCGTTTAACTTTTCAAGTATTGTTAACTATGCAGTTATGTTTTTCATTATAGATATGTGAAATTTAACTCTGAGAGCTAGAAAGACAAGGTTAAATGGTTAAGATTTGATACGTGTTAAGAGAAGCTTCTTCTCAGTGCAAGGTATCGGTGTCAGGCTGACCAAGGGAAGTTTTCTGAGGATGATTTGCCAAAGCAGGTCAACAAGTGGTAAATAATCTCCAAAATGCCATCTTTTGACAAAATTTCCACTAACCATAATTTCAGTTCAGCCCAATACCCACTGTCCATTACTTATCTTAGAGTAATGCTATTATCATTGATTATAAACAATTATGTTTTACTACTTTTTTATTGCAGTATTTCTTTGGATCATGTACAATCAATGGGTGTACAATCAATAGGTATACAGAGGTTAGGCTTAGTAAGATTATCTCAGTAGAAAGGTAATCAAAATAAATGGAAATGCTCACCAGTGTTGTAAACTCACAGTAAATCTCCCCAAAAAGCAATCTCCAGAAAGAGATCCTTCCTTGGTGGCAATCAGCTCTTAAATGAGATCTAGGAGAGGTGGAACCAGGCTCCACCTCTTCTGGTAGCACAGGTGAATTGCCTTCACCTGTGCTCCAGTGGCTGACTCATTGCTTGCCTCGGGTGGTCAATCAGAGATTCAGGCCGTGATCAACAGTTTCCATACAGATCATCACTGCAACAACCCCAATGTTTTCTAGTACTGTCTATTACAACCTTATTCAGTTAACAGCCTGTTCTTAGCTGTTGTTTTATTACTAGTAGCAGTTGAGATATGAGAGGTACATAGATCCCCATAGCAACAACTTTCAACAGAAAGCAAACAGACATGTCCCTGAAATCCTCAAAAGAAACATCTTTCTAACCAAGGAAACCACGTGGCCTCCATGTGGCTCTAAATGAGTAAGTTTTCCTTTGATCCTCTAACTAGACTATCTGTTTTTAGAGTTGGCAGGACATGTTTGCTTAAAAAGACACCAAAGATTTCTCTTTCCTTAAGATGAAATATTGGTTTTGTGGCTACTTCATCATAACAGGTTCTACCACAAAATCTTGCATTCATAAAACCCTGGTAGAAATACTGCTGCCTGCTGCTGGCTATTGAAGATCCCTTACTGAAATATTATTTTTGATGGAAGAAGTTGCTCCTCTGTTACTTCTTACAGAGTAGCTACCAGCAGTCCTTCTCCTTAGTGCTTCTGACATCTTCAGATCTAGTTGTGATGTTGTAGCTAATCTCAGCTCAGGGTAGAGATCAGAGAAGCTTAATGCCAGGAAAGGAAACGCTCCTTGGGAGCTGCTCACTGAGAAGCTCTGAGTGCTCACACTCAGTTCATGTGTGTCACAGAAAATGTTGGAGTGTGCAAACACCCAGAGCAACCCCCAAAAAAGCGCCAAGGAAAAAGTGAGTACTTGGAGTTGAAACATAAGTCTTGCTCCACTACTACCAGTATTTTTAAGTAGAAGAAGGACAGCAACTGTTCATGAGTTGCCTTGTAATTTGTGACACCTCTGATGTTGAGATCCGGGATTAATTTTCTGTTTAGATTTCCTTCCCTGTACTATGAAATTACCTATTGGAAGTATTTGGGAAATAGCATAATATGTTCATAACTACCTTCGGATAAAAGCCTGTCATTTAATTGTGTTCTCTGCTGTAGTTTAAGGAGAGATTTCTGGAAGAATATCTCATGACTGGCAATGTGAGAATTTACAAGAAAAGGCATGTGGTAAGCAGGCTGTTGTGCTGAACATCTTCTCTATTCATAGAATCATAGAAAGGCTTGGGTTGGAAGGGATCTTAAAGATCACCTACTTCCAATCCCCTGCCATGAACAGGGCTGCCCCCCAACAGCTCAGGCTGTCCAGAGCCCCATCCAACCTGGCCTTGAGAACCTTCAGAGGTGGGGCACCACAGCTTCTCTAGGCAGCCGTGTGAGCGCCTCACCACCCTCTAATTAAAAATTTCTTCCAACATCTAACCTAAATATCCCTTTTTTTTAGTTTAAAACCATTCCCCCATTGTCCCAGTCTGTCTCTCTCCTTCTTGTAAGCTCCCCTCAAATTCTAGATGGCTGCAGATTCCCCAAAATCTTCTTTTCCCCAAGCTAAACAGACCCAATTCCATCAACCTTTGCATAAGAGAGGCCCTCTAAATTTCTTTGTGGCCCTATTGTTGTGAAAACATTCAGTGAATATTTTTTCCCCTTATTGCTCTATTCATCTGTTTTCTTCCTCTATTTTTATGCTTTTATCTCAGCATTCATATTTGCCATTTATTCATTAGGCACATTACAGAACAAACCTAATCTATCACTTATTAGATGTGCATTTTATAAAGAATAGATACTTGCCACCTTTCTAGACTCCTACAAGCACAATAATCTGTGTCTTATGTGATTGAGCATCTGTTTACAAAACAGAAGCTTTTACTTTAACTTTCTGCATGCTATAGATCTAATTAAATTAACACACATGCATTTCTTAATCTATTTAATTCTTCTGGACACAAGATAGTGATAAACGAGATAATGAAAAATGAGTTTACTTTTTGAGCAGTGAGAATGAAATTATACACATTTCCTTTCTCTAGTTTACAATGTGCTACCATAAGTTTTTGTGAGGTTTCTTTTTTGAATGATGACCTTTAAAGCCAGAATGTTTCTCCAATGCACTTATTTACTTTCAATTTAATTTCATAGAAATATTGAAGAACACTGTTTACAAAATTGATATTAAAGTATGTGTATCAACTGGAACCTTAAGATCAAAGTTCAGAGCCTATTCATTACATACTTCAGTATTTAATATAACTTGGTATTTTAAATTGTCTCACAGAACTAACAAGTGAATCTCCATACAAAAGCAATTAAAGTGATTCTCAAGAACCATGAGGTTTTTTTATCTTTTGTATCTTGTTTTTGGCTGCAATTTGAATTTACTTTTCTGTCTTAAGGAAAATCTGTTCTTGCATCTACAGTCTCTCAAGGAACTGCCTATAATAGTGGCTGGTGTTAAAAAAATTAAAAAAATCAAAACAACAGTAGCATAAAAAAAAAAAAAGGAATATTTAAATAAGTTTCAGAAATAAGGCATTAAAAACCATATTGCACCCTTTTTGAACTGGGAACACATTTTCCCATTTTAGGTAAGTGAGAGGGTCTGGGGAATGGGAGACTTCCCTTTAGTCAGGAAAGAGGACGTGCGTGAGCGCCTAGGCAGTACTAAGGTCCACAAGTCCATGGGACCTGATGGGGTGCATCCACGTGTGCTGAGGGAGCTGGCGGAGGTCACTGATGAACTTCTCTCCATCATTTTTGAGAGGTCTTGGATAACAGGGGAGGTCCCTGAAGACTGGAGGATAGCCAATGTCACTCCGGTCTTCAAAAAGGGCAAGAAGGAAGACCCGGGTAATTATAGGCCTGTCAGCCTCACCTCCATCCCTGGAAAGGTGATGGAACAGCTTGTGCTGGATACCATCTCCAGACAACTGGGAGAAAAGGAGGTTATCAGGAGTAGTCAGCATGGGTTCACCAAGGGCAGGTCGTGCTCGACCAACCTGGTGGCCTTCTATGATGCTGTCACATGCTGGGTGGATGGAGGAAGAGCGGTAGATGTAATCTACCTTGATTTTAGAAAGGCATTTGATACTGTCTCCCACGACATCCTTATAACAAAGCTGAGGAAGTGTGGGATAGACGAGTGGACAGTGAGGTGGGTTGAGAACTGGCTGACTGGCAGAGTGCAGAGGGTCATCATTGGTGGTGCAGAGTCTGGCTGGAGACCTGTAACCAGTGGTGTCCCCCAGGGGTCTGTGCTGGGTCCGGTCTTGTTCAACATCTTCATCAATGACCTTGATGAGGGGGTAGTGGCCACCCTCAGCAAGTTTGCTGATGATACGAAGTTGGGAGGATTGGCTGACACACTTGAAGGCTGTGCTGCCGTTCAGCGAGACCTGGACAGGCTAGAGAGCTGGGCAGTAAGAAACTGGATGAGGTTCAACAAAAGCAAGTGTAGGGTCTTACACCTAGGGAGGAATAATTGCATGCACCAATACAGGCTGGGGGATGAGCTGCTGGAGAGGAGCTCTGCAGAGAGGGACCTGGGCGTCCTGGTGGACGACAGGTTGGCCATGAGCCAGCAGTGTGCCCTCGTGGCCAAAAAGGCCAGTGGCATTCTGGGGTGCATTAAAAAGAGCGTGTCCAGCTGGTGGAGGGAGGTGATCCTCCCCCTCTACTCTGCCCTGGTAAGGCCTCATCTGGAGTACTGTGTCCAGTTCTGGGCTCCCCAGTACAAAAAAGACAGGGATCTCTTGGAAAGAGTCCAGCGGGGGGCCACAAAGATGGTGAAGGGCCTGGAGCATCTCCCCTATGAAGAAAGGCTAAGTGAACTGGGTCTGTTTAGCCTTGAGAAAAGACGACTGAGAGGGGACCTGATCCAGGTTTATAAATATCTGAGATGTGGCAGCCATAGTGGTGAGACCAGTCTCTTTTCAGTGGTACGTGGAGACAGGACGAGGGGAAACGGACATAAGCTGCAGCACAGGAAGTTTCGCACGAATGTGCGTAAGAACTTCTTCACGGTGAGGGTGACGGAGCACTGGAACAGGCTGCCCAGGGAGGTTGTGGAGTCTCCTTCTCTGGAGATATTCAAGTCTCGCCTGGACGCCTACCTGTGCGACCTGGTGTAGGGAACCTGCTTTGGCAGGGGGGTTGGTCTCAATGATCTCTAGAGGTCCCTTCCAACCCCTACAATTCTGTGATTCTGTGATTCTGTGATTCCTTTTGGCTCATTTTATTCTTCATATCTATACAGATACAGACTTGGATTTAAAGTTATGTATTTATATTTATGTTGTAAGAGTTCTATGCTACTGAAAAAGAAAAACAAACAAACAAACAAACAAAACTGTTCTACCTGCATTCTATCTTTATTTTTTCTTGAATTGGATGTAGTTTTTTCTCCTTGGTTGGTTCCTCAAGCAAATATTATTAAAAAAATAATAAAAATATTGTTCTGTAGGAAGACTTGAACCAGTGGTGTTAGCAAGCATGAATACTGAATACGTGCAGAACTTAAGAGATAGACTATGACTCCTAGTTAATTTTCAGCTGATAATTTTTAGTGTCCTTTTTCACATCCTGCTTTATGAAATATAAAGAAATGTATCTAGTAGTACAAAATATTGTAAAGGAGTAAGTATTTTTGTTAAAAAAACCAAGAACATTTGTTTATTGTACCTTTAGTACAATTTCCAAAACTTTGGCAAATGTCATATTTGCACATATGGTAACTGTTTTTTGTTGTTGTTGTTTTTGTTCACTACTTCAGTTAAGTGAATCCAAAACAATTACATGAGCGTCAATTTTGTTCACCAATTAAATGCCTTTCACAATATTTTTCCCACAGCTTCATTCTGTTTACCAAGTGCTGATGTACTTTCTATGCATCTAAAAGGTGAACATCTGTTTGTGTGAGGGAGTTCCATTAGACCATAATAATCTCCAGTTAATTGCACAGCAAATATTTATTTCTCACACATCAAATTAATGAAACAGTGAGAGAATAATCACATCAGCTTGGCAAACAACATCTATAGAGCTATCTAAGACTTCCAAGACAGTCTTGGCAGAAATCCTATATTTAGAAGAATTGTGTACCTTTGAGAATACTATCATCATTTAATTACAGATGATGGTGTTTTTTGGTTTTGTTTTCTGTTTTTTTGTTATTGTTGTTGTTAGTTGTTTTTTTTTTTAACATGAAAGGAATACTGTTAAAACTTAAAAAAAAATAATAACAATCTCAGTATTCTAACATGCCATTTCCACAATGTAATTGAACAGTCATTATTTTCAAGCTGCTGCAAAACTCATTTAAAATTAAATAAGATTTGGCCACTTCAGTCACTCTACAGCAATAACTGTAACATTCTTAACAGCAGTGTGGATACTTTTCATGTGACTACAGTAACAACTGTTTCCTACTCCTAACATATTTTGGTATTCTCCTCTCAGCAGGCGGTGCTAGTATTCTCTATGCAATACATGGCACTATATGCAACTGACAAAGGTCAATGATGCATAGCAGAATAAAGTTTTTTTTTTTTTTTTTTTTTTTTTTTTTTTTTTTGAGCAAAGGGAGTGGTAATCCAAACTATCTCTGACTATTCTGTTTTATATCTTTGCTATAAAATTCATACCGTTTTTCTTAATATAAATTCTGAGAGACTCATAAATATTTATTTTGTTTGCACAAGGTTTTCTTTTTATACCACATTCTTTTTCTGAAGCTTTTCCAGAAGTAGATGCATGGTATTTCTATCAAATATAAGGGCGCTTAGACTGTGTATAGAAACTCAATTTTAATAGCTAGAAACAGTGTTCGTTTTTCTTTAAGTTAAATGAATTTGATACCAACTACCTGGACGTACAAACTCTAATTTTTATGAAACTGAGATGAAAAGACTAGACTGACGCATGCTTTGTTTCCTTTTTTTTTTTTTTTTTTTTTTTTTTTTTCCTTTACCTTGAAACTATTCAAATCTCAGTATGAAGGTTGCTCTGAAAGTAATGCCTTCTATGTTATTATGTTGGCCCGCAACATCAGAGGCAGATGTTGACAATATGGTAGCAGAGATTGAACCTCTGCCTATTATCCCATTACATTTTGTTGCTGTGTGACAGATGGTAGCAGAGGGAAGTCTGACAAAATGGTGTCTGACACGGAAGTGTGAATGAAGCAAAGGTTTTGAATTTAATTGCTCCATGCAGAAAAAAATGTACACGTTGACATTCATCAATGCATGCTGAATGCTTATGGAGACCAAACAGTGGATATGAGTGGATAGTGCATTTCAGCAGTGGTGACAGCAATGTTCCAGATGACCATGAAGTTTTCAAGCACAACATTCAGGCTTGTGTTCGTCATTGTTAAGAAAAATAGTGTTGTTATGATCTTAATATCTGTTGTAGCTTCCACTGAAATAAACAGAAGATTCAGAGTGATTTACATGTATGCCAAGGAGTATTCACTTTTTATGTCAATTGTGTTCATGAAAGTGGAAAATTTGTCTTAATTTCTCCCTGGCTGTATAGAAAAAATATCACAGCTTAAACTAAAAGAATTACTTATAATAAGTAAATAAATAAACCCTAAGAAGAAAAGTTTGTAAGATCCATGGGGGCAAACTGTACTTCTGAAATTTTGATGATTTTGATGTCTATTAAAAATTGATCAGTTACCACCTTAAAGTCTTGTGATTTGGAAGGACTTGGATTAGTTTATATTTCAGTTTTCATTTTCATGTGTGACCTAGATTAGAAAAGAGGACTAGCCACAATATATTATTTTAGTCAAATTTAAATCAAACAATCTGATTTCTTACTCTTGCATCAAGTCTTTTTTGATTTGCCCTCAGGAACAAATGTTCCTTATTTAAACCCAAAACATTTTTGTATTCTAACAAATTAGTGCACAGATTTGATTAAACAAATGATGCAAAAAGAAGCCTTAGAAATAAATCTTCCTATATTCTTAAATATGTACATACATACAGAAAGACATACAGTATATACTTATCTTACTGCTGAAATGCTATTAAATTCCAGAGACATAGTGTGAAACTCTACATCTGAAAACTCTTGTTTCTTGAATTCTTCCTGACTGTGTCGTTAGTCATCAAATACCCTTATGTTTTGGAAACAATGAATATTGTTGGGAAAAACAAACAAACAAACAACAACAACAACAAAAACAGAAAAACAGCTCAACAACTGTATACCAGTTGGTGGAGGTTTTTTTTGTTTTGTTTTGTTTTGTTTTTAGTATATGCATTACTGCAGAACAGATCAGAGAAGTATGGCATGAAATTTTCATTTAATTTATCTAGGAGATGCTATACTACTTTGTTTTTACCAAGAATTAAAGAGACCATCCCAAACTCTTACAGCATAAAACATTATTATTGCACCATCGAATACTGCAGAGTTAAGGAACATTGCAGTAGCATTAAAAGTTTGGTAACATTCAGAAAATGCCTGGCTAAAGAAAAAGTTCTTCTTGCTTCCCTCTCCATTTCTCTCTCTTCCTCTTTCCTGCTCCCATGTATTACCTATGCTGTCTGTTGTTATGGATACATATTTGTTAGAGCTGATGACCTGGTCTAAATCACATACACAAAGAAAAAGCAAGCAGACAACAGCATGAAATAAAAGCAGTGATTTTCCATATCAATTTAAAGTTAATTTTAATATTGTTATTGTAAGAAATTGTTCATAGGGGTAACAAAAAATAATAGACTAATATAGAATTAATAAACTAATATAGAAACATTCTTAGTTTGCTTCATATATGTTAGAAGACTCAACACTGTGAACTTGAAAGCAGAAAATTCTGAACTGCTTGTCATTTCGACCATATTGCAGTATTAGTGTGTTTGTTAAGTTATGAATATGGAAGATCAGACAAACAGAGTGAGGGAGAGAGGGAGAGGGAAATGAGCATGTTTCCAATGAGAAGGAGATAGAGAGCTTGTGCCCAGAAAATGATTTCTGTCTCAAGTTCTGATTACAGCACACTCATCTTCCTGCCTAAATCTTTGAAGCTGGCTGTTGAGACTGGGATTCCCTGTTGCCACTGAAAGCCTTAACTAGGTATCTGAGCCACAAGGAAAATACGCACAAACAATAGACAGGAGGCAGCAGACTTGTGAGTGGCTTCAATCAGAAGAGAATTTCCACCAAGTAGATTTTGTTGTAGTCCTTTTACATTTCAAAACAAGACATTTGAGTGGTATTTTTCAAACCACTTGACTGGGATAGAACTTTCCTTACTTTTTTTGTGGATGGAAGAGCAGCCAAGTTACCTGAATGCATCAGTCTTACCACCTAAATATATCGATAGAAATCTCATAAATTGTTTTGCAAAATCCTGTCTTTTTCAGAGCTTTTAGTTTGAAGTGCTCCTTAGCAACTTCCATTCAGCAGAGCTAAATCTTTCATTATATAAATAATACACTATCACAGAACAACAGGAAGATAAATCTCCCATGTTTTTCTCTCAAAATGAACAAACTTCACATCATTATTTAACCAAATCTAAACCCCTACAATCCCATCTCAGTCACTGAAAGGTTTTTATCACTTTATTTCACTGAAAACATCACTAGGATTTTAACTTGTCAGTGCCAGAGGTAATGGCATAATGGAAATCTATCAGTTATTGTTGTGTTTCAGCCACTCTTGGTCACACAGTGTCTTAAATTCAAATGTAGGTCTCTTACAGTCAGAGTTACCTTCTTATCACAGTTTAATCCCTAAAGTCCAATCAAGTCTTAAGCAGCATGCTTGCACAGATTTCATTTTTAAGTGACACAGAGAAAAATACAATTATTATTCTCATTTCCTACAGATATTCTAAATCTAAACTGAAACTCCTACCTATTCTGAGGCACAGGATATCTTATTTTCTGTTATTAGGTTGATACTGAATGCAAACTTATCCGTTCACCTATAAAGTTTACTCTGTATAGAATGATACTTTTTTTGTTTGTTTGCTTTTTTGTTTTTGTTTTGTCTATTGATAAAACTGTAGGATTTCTCTCTGAGTTAGTCTGTGAAAATGTTTCTTCTGCTTTCAGCCAGACTGAAATCTCATTATATAGAAGAATCATAGAATGGCCTAGGTTGCAAAGGACTTCGAAAATCATCTAGTTTCAAACCCCCTGTCACAAGCAGGGTCCCCAACCACTAGACCAGGCTGCCCAGAGGTACATCCAGCCTGGATATTTTCAGTCAGTTTTCATAACTTTATAGTCATAGTTTTTTAGGAAATTGTAAAGATCTTTTGTAAATTAACATAACAGAATCCCTAACCTAATGAAAGTTGTGTTAGTGCATTCTCTCTCTGTCTCTCTCTCCCTCTCTTCCTCCTGCTGTTTAAGGATCTTTTTTTTTTTTTTTCTTTGTCTTGTGTGATGTACTGGATCATGATGGATCAGTGATTGTTGAGAATGAGCTTCTACAAGAGTACTATTAGTGGCTATAACCTATAGGCTTCCTTAGTTTATAAACTGAAGTAATATTAGCAGACTGGAGATGCTTAATAGTTTTTCAGTCATTGAGTTTTTAATGTATTTTTTTTTCCTGTGATTATCAAATATACTGGTACTAATAGCCATTTGTGAATTTTATAGCTAAATATACATAACTAGCTAGATACATATATCTGTATCATTAGATATAATTGAATCTGTATGTACATATAGATATACCCAGGATATAAAGGACAAAAAAAAAGCTACACAGCTCACAAAAAACAAAACAAAACAAAACAAAAACCAACAAGAGTTGAATTGCCAGCCAGAAATGTTTTACTGTATACAGCATTTGGTCCTAATTCAGATAAAATTCTGAGGTCTACCAGGAAACAGCTCTTTTCAAGTTTTTCATGAAAGTCATTGTGAGATATCATTAATCTTTATATTAATCTTTACCTATGAATAGAAAAGTTATGTTTTGTAGTCAGAGTTCTTCTGGAAATTGAAAACACACTGCATGAGGGGGTCATGATGATGAAAAACAGAAGAAAAGCAGGGTTTCCTTAAAAGAAGATCTATCTTTCAAAGAAAGCACTGTAAACTAACCTGTGTTACACTTCGAATTGAACTTAACCACTTAATTACTTAATTCTAACTAACTGAAAAAGTTAAAAATTATCAACTTTTATACTAAATGTGTTAATACCAACAAAAAACGCACTCACAAAAAATAAACCCACAGAAAAATCCACAACAACCAAAAAGCTTCCTTGAGACCATAGAAGATGAAGTGTATGTGTGTGTGTTGCAAGAAGTACTTTACAGCATGAAAAACAACTCATAAAATGATGCATCATAAGATAAGCATCACATAAAACATTTTATCTTTTCCTGTTACACCCAAAGTTCTTCCTGCTAACTCGTATTCTCACACTTGCATCTGCATACGTAACAATTATTTTTTGTATAGTCAAACTTTCAGCTCATGGCATGAATTCTGTTGATTTAACAGTATACAGCTTTGACTGATCCAAATATGTCAATGTGAAAGGGAGAAAAGAAGAAACTCCTTGTGTTTAAAGGATGAAGGATGATGTATTACACAGCTATAAGAAATTAAATAGATTGTAATATAACTTTAAAGCATGTTACTTGGCAAATAACTTGTTTCAAATTGTACTGGAAGACCTTAATCGGTGTTTAATGCTGCTCATGAAATTTGATGCCAAAATTCTTCTAAATTCAAAAACAGTGTTTATCACACACAGTTCTTGCTGGTAAGCTAATAGTCTGTGTTGTTTGACAAATAACATATTTTTAAGTTATTTAACAATCTATTAAACACAGTATTACAGATGATTCCAGAGTAGCTGTCGTTTCTCTAGATAACTATAAGTAAGTTTGATAGTACTTGCCTTACTAATTATTTACTACTATATGTAGAAAATTTTTCTTGTCCTCTTACATTCATTTTAGTATTTTCTGCAGTGATATTTTTTTTACCAGGGTTTCTTTCATCACAATTGCTAAGATGATCATCAGGGATATCATGATAGGTTTAGATTCCAGAAAAAAAAATGCTTATCTATACTCCTTAATATCAAATGAGTAACATGCTCAAAATCAAGATTTCTTTTTTGTATAAGATGGAAGATGCAGCCTGTTGAAATAGAAAGCCTCTAAGAAGGATGGTAATTTGAATAATAAAGTAACATACTAAATATGTGTTATTGCTAGTGTATAGATAAGTATTTAAGTATTTGGTATTTCACTAAGGAAGAATATTGCATTAAATATCTAATTTCTCACTACAGTAGGAGAGGGGAGCTAAGTGATCCAGCAATCAGCATGGTAAGAATGATATTCCTGGAACTGTCTGGCCAGTACAGTGCCTTATGATCCAGCCTGTGACAGAAATCATAGGTCTTTCCAATCTAGTATTCCCTTCCCATAGCTGCTCCTCTGTTCACAGAAAGACTTGTTTCCCTTCAAGATGTACTTAGAATTTTTTTTTCTGGAAAATGAGGTAGAATTAAACTGAACACAATATGTGCTTTCTAAGACTAACTTCATTATTTTTTTATAACAATTTTTAGTGAGTGGAGTACTTATACAGTGGAAGAATGACCTGGCTATTAAGTACCACTCTCTTCCCAAATCTGCATCACAGTTTTAGATGAGTCCATAGAATTTGAGGTCATTCTTCCATTAAAAATCATGTGCTATATTATCTGTCTTAAAAATTGCTGTTCTCTGTTCAAAACAGATCTATAAATGGTTGTTGCACAATCTCACATTGATTACAGCACACACAACCCACTTAGATGAGATTTTATTTATTTATTTATTTATTTATTTATTGGATTGCTTCATTATGAACTTAGAACAAAAGCACAAATATATATGATATAAAATGTAAAATAATTTGTTGGAGCTGTTTATATGACAACCATATCTGTCATACAGAAACGATTCATTTCTGACATTAAAAGTCATAGATATCTGAGACAGCTTAGCTCAGAACAGGCTTGCTTTCTTGTTTCTAAGGATTTGGACTATGCTGGAAACTCAGAAGCTGATGCTGACCTCCCCTTTTCAGTCTTGAAATCCTTAGACATGTTATGTGACATGCAAGGAAACTGTGCCAATATGCTCTCTCACTGGGAGAAGCACATATTAAGCAAGAAGGTTGAGACCTGTATGACTATTTTAAGTGGAGAGATCACAAAAATACAGATAGGAAGCTGAAAATATGTCTAGGAAAAAATGCTATCACTTTACCCTTTAATATCCTTTTGATCTTCAAAGAGTCGTGCAAGGTGAAGTCTAAGGACATTTATGTAGTTGCTTTTCTATCATGCAGGCATCTCCAAGAAAAGACACTGGCAATACCATCCATGCATGCAGCGCATCAACAGGTATTTCTATAAAACTTGAAAAAGAATTAAAATGTTCATCTATATTTTACTGAATTGCTTAATGTCTCCAGATCAAGGCACTAAGGCCTTCTTAGATTCTGATGCACTAATTATTCTGCTATTGAGACTCTGTTTACTGTTGGATAATGGTGTTCCAGGAAAAAAAGACCATGAAATAATCTATTTTGCTTGTATAATAGACTAAGTATATCATAACTGTTAGTTCTACTGCCAGTTTTTGGAATCTTATTCTTGAGGAGCAATCAGGTGGTTAAAAATTATTCTGGAGGAGTAGCATGTAGGTCCTAGTGTGCTGAATGACTGTCTCAGGAACTTTGTTCTGCCACTTAATTTGTGCTAGGAAAGAATTTTAAAATATTTTTGCTTGTGGCACTGAGAAGACATTGAAAGTAGAAGAAAAAGGAGATGTTAAGGTATTGGCAGTGGAGGTTGATGTTTTCTGTTGTTTTTATTCTTGTTTTCACTGAATCTGTAGAGTACAAAAAGAGTAAGTTGATGGTAACTCAAGTGAGACATAAATCTGATAAACAGAAGTGGTCTTCTTCCACTGGATCAATCTCTTTCAATTTCAGCTTCCTTTCAGTCAGAGCTATAAAAGCTAAAATGCATCACTATGATATGTGAATTCAAGAGAAAAGAGAGCTGAGAAGAAAAGCGCTCTTCTTTGCTTCTTTGCTTTTTTTTTTTTTTTTTTTAATATCAATATCCTGACGAACTTACACTGTGGAATCACTTGCAGTTGTTTTTAAATGTAAGGTTTCCTTCTGTTCAGGAGAGGAAACATGATCACAAAACTATGGGAATCATAAGTGCTGGTAATGCAATAGTCTTGCACCAGAAATTAATCTGAATTCTTAAAGTTGTATTTAATAATTAACAATTGTAAACTCAGTTGCCAGTGAAAATTACTGAAGCATTATCTTTCTAATTTTATTCTTTACTAAGAACTGGCAATGCCTAAACTTTGGAAACGTGCATTTTGTATCGTGCATCAATTATGACAATAAGGATTAAGGAAAAAAATATTTTATTGAATAAACAGAGTTAATTGGAATAAAACCAAAATATCTCAATCTTACTGTGTGAGAAAGTTTTATTGTCTTTTTTAGTAAGAATTTTAAATTATCAAATAATAGTTGATCACCAAAAAGAGATTTTCTCCTTTTCTTCTGTGCTTGGCTGGAATGTGTTCTCCTTGAGCGCTTACATTAATATACTAGAGAGTACGTAAATGTAAACTGGTGGTATGAAAAGACAGTAAGAACAGAGTCTTTGCAGACATGAATCTTAGCATGATGCTTCTCTGAACCCCTCCATACCCTCCCTCTACAAAGGACCTAAATCGGATATTAGTCATATTGAAAGTATGTAACCCTTGCATAACCGTGGCTAGAGGATACCTTGTGTGGGCATCTCATGTATTTGTCTTGGATTTTTTTTTGCCTCTACCAATTACATTTATTTGTTTCTAAACTGATTTGCTATGTGAAATTCTTTTTATTATTATTATTATTATTATTTTATTTTTATTTTCTTTTATTCCCCAAGTATTTTTAACCAGGTATTAGCTTAGATGGTGGGAAATCCAGTATGGCCACATGTTCTTTCTTGGTTGAATTAGTTGTACTGTTTGTAGTTGAATTTTATGGCTCATTTGTTCTCATTTTTATTTTCCTGTACAGTTTTTGCTTCTTAGCCTGTATCTGCTGCTTTGCTTTGTCCGAATCAATAACTATTATGTGGTCTATTTCCTTGGTGGGAAATAGACTTTTCAATACTTTTTTCCCACTCATACTATAGATGTGAAAGCTTATGGGCTTCCCATGCAAAGAAACTGAGCAAGAAACATAAGAATTATTAAGAGTTCAAGTCTGAAGGGGAGAACAGGCATGCAGAAAATATGAAGAAAACTACTTATGGAAATTTCTCTGTTAGATTTAATAGGAGTTTCTTTTGGCATGTGACTGCTCCTTGGTCTGTGTAGGTAGTTTTCTTGAAGCTGAAGAAAATTTACTGAGTCAATAGAGAGACCCTCTGAAAACAATGAATATGATAAGTTTGACAATGTCTTGAAAGAAATAAAGAGACCTAAGAAAACAATTAAAAAAAAAAAAAAGGTTTTGAAACTGGAAGAAAGGAAAGTAGCATTTTTTCCACCATCCTTGGTTAAGGAAAAGGTTGATTCAAAAAATAAAAAGTTTCATGCTTTCTTTTTTTCTTAGTTTTCTACCTTTTCTCCTGTGTGAATTAGAAGGAAATAGCATTTCATTGCAAATGGCAGAATGAAGGTAATATCTTTTTCTTTTCTGCATCTAGGAAGCTTACTTACTACTGGCTATGAAATCTGTTCAGGATAGGTAAGGGTTAGAATAGCTATTTTTCTAACCATACAGGAAAAAAATTTGCTTCTGTAGCTGAGGTGATACTACAAGCTGGATTTCTGTGTGCGACTTGAAACAGGATATGCTGCTGCCATTGCCTAGCATACTAAAATGATATAGGAAGTCACAATCCTGACTTCAAGCCTGATGAAATGGATCATTATTTACCTTAACACAGACTATTAAAAATGCTGGTATCAGACTCACCCTTAGTCTCCCAGTACTCAACCAACCAGTAGTAGTGATATATTTTGATGCGTGATCTCAGGGTCCAATCAAAGGTGCATGTGATCTTGAATTGTGCAGAAACTGTGGCTTAATAGGAGTAACAATGTTTATATTGTGCTATCCATTCTGAAAATTTCACTCAAGACTCACAGAGCATGATGTCTCCTGGAGAAAGAAGGTCTTAGCCTATCCATGTCTTTCCAGATTTTTGAGCTGTGGAAAGCAGTCTTTGCAAGCTTAACTGTATCGAGGTTTTAAGATATTCATAAATGTAGAGAAGTATGAAAGCATACTACTTCTTGTATTACAACTCTAGTTTTGTGAGAAGCGGATGAACTGTGAGCATAACTTGTGTTAGAAAGTGCTGTAGACACAGAGTTATCAGAAGATGCTAAGTGTGCTTACAAATTTATTGTCCCCAGAGCCAGAACTCATGGTGGGCCAATTTATTAAGTGCTACAAATTGCTCAATTGGTTGTTGTTTTCCTCGTGTCATCAAGCTTTTCACTACAAGAAAAGCTTTGCTTCTTTGAAGTTAGAAAGTCCATTTCTACTGGGGATGTTCTCTGTTCCTTTTGTTCACTTAAGAAAATTTTCTTTCAAATCTGCTACAAACAGCGTTTTTTATTGTATGAACCATGCTGGTTTGCATTGTGGGATATTAAAAGAAAGAAAAATAAAAAACCAAAATAACAAACAAATGCTCTAACCGTAGTGGGCTTTTGCCACTGGTTACAATATGAAAAGATTGGTTTCTAGCTGTCGAACTCTGAAATCTGACTTACATATTAACATAGCTGGAAGACAAGATAGGCAGTTGCTTTTGGAGCAGACTTTGGTAATTCTCTTACTGTACAGCATTTTTATCTGCAGGAAATAGAGAAGTAGATGAACTCATCAATGATCAGTCACATTGTCTTATTGGCATTCATTACTATCCATCTTGCTTTTGATAAAATGATTTCCTTCTTCACTTCATTATGTTTTTTGATTATACCTGTCTATGTAGCTGGTGATTGCTACAGTCATTGAATACAAAATGAATATGGTGATGGAAAGTATTTATGATATTTTCCTTCCATTTGTCATCAGTATTATGTGGTGCAAAGGTGAAAAAATTCTCAGGTACTTTGTGGACTGTGTTGACAGAAACTATTTTTGACTGATCAACTCCTTATATATATTGTTTAAGGTTACAATAAGCATTAAGCCAAATATCATCTAAAAAGTATCAAAATTAAAGGAACTTAGTACTAAAACTAAAGGAACTCCGTATGAAGAAATTGATTTTTAACATATTTTGGAAACTGATTTATTTGGAAGAAGATTTATCAAAAGACAAGTTGTAGCTGCATAGGAATTAAGGGCTGTATTTACAGATTCCTCAGATGTATCATACACAAATTTTAGTGTTTTTTTTTTCAGTAATACTCTTACATGTGCACTGTAATGTTGTGTCTGTTAAAATATATTTCACAATGTATTGATAATATATTGAAAATGCTCAAGGATTTTAATGCAAACAACAAAAATGTAACAGATTCAGTTCTGCTCGTTCAGAATGTATTTACAGTCATTTTGCTTTCAGATGAACAGTTATCTTTCCTATCTTTGTTTTTAAGTGTAAAATTGGTGCTAATCAGCAGGAAGTGATAAGATAGTAATATCTGAGTATCCAGTAAGCAGGGGTAATCTTCTTTTTTAAGTATGTGTGATATTTACTGATTGTCTTTCTACTTGTGTCTCCCATTTTTCAGTCCTTTTTAAAATTTTTATTTATTTATTTATTTATTTATTTATTATGTTCTGTGTGGGATTTCAAATTGGCCTCATAAAAGTTTCTGAAAGATACCATAGTTGCAGGTCATCTTTGCTAGGCTCATACAGAGAATGTTGACATCCAAGGAAACTAAGTTGATGCAAGATATAAATATTTTCAGAACTAAATAGGCCTCAATCTCCTATTTACCTGTCAGTCATAGCTTTCACTTACTTTCTCTTAAAAAAGAAATTAGAGTTCTCCATCTGAGCTTTGAATTTTTTTTAAGTGCATTTTTTTCTGAGTCTACTAGTAGACTTGTTTCACAACCTAGTGCTAAAAGACCTCATATCCTTTCACTACATTGGCTTCTCTCCTGTAGTCTCTAGCCTGTTCAGAACTATTCTTTTTAAGGAATGTGATCAACTCTCATAACCTAAACCAGCTGTGAGATTGCTTCCAACTCACTGAAGTGTAAAGAGAGTGAAAAATCTTCATAGTTCATGCACTTTGGGTTTGTAGAGCATTACTCTGACATTGAAAGATATATATTTGGTTATTGAGACACACCAAAGAACAAAGAAAAAGAGAATCATATCTGGGCTTTATGGCTGCTACATTGAAAAACAGAGTTTTTAATAGAAACCGAGGAATAGCATGACTGCCTGAGCCAGTAGGCATAAGAGAGTGTATGTGAAGAAAATCCATTTTTCAAAGCGATATGCTAGTTAATGGAATATTTGCATTCAAATGAAGAACTTCAACTCTTGAAGTTGAAAGGGAGCAATTTAAGTGTCTACAAATAAAATATTTTTTTGCTTGTGTATCAGAAGGTTAGTTTTGTCTTAGTGAAGATTTTATACTTCTAATCTCTGTATAATAAAAATTTGGAAGATGGATAAAGTCTGCCTTATAAATACTTTTTTTTTTTTTTTTTTTCTTTTTTTCTAGAGGCAAGCAATACCTGATCTCATACATTGTGCAAAGGAAATTACTTTTTTTTTTTTTTTACAGTACGTGATACTTAAAACCATCTGGGCTTTTTTCCAGAAGTACTAGCAGCATTGGAATTGCACTAGACACAGCTTGAAGTTGAACTTAGGACTGAACTCCATCACACAGAAATTGCTTTGAAAACAGAGAACTATAGGTTACAACAAGGAAGAGTAAAATAAAATCTTGTGTTAGTTTATTCTCCTTGTGTTATTGCTTTGCAGCTGTAAAAAAAGGATGTCTAACTTTCTATTCTTTGTGAAGTGTGACTTCAGACTTCAATAAAGTTATAGATATTTTGCAGTAGTACAAGGAATAGAAGAAATATCAAGATTGATTTAAAGTCAGTAGAAGACAATTAAGTGCAAAATAGCATGTATCTCACATGACCCATATGCAGTTTTTGTAGTTAAAAGCTAAGACACACTGCAGCTTAGAATAATCTCTGCTACTAAGAAATCAATATTCAATTGAAATATCAGGAATGGAATATCTGATTCTAAGTATATATTCAGATTTCTTTAGTGTTTTCTTTGGTGTTCAACTCCTTTCAGGGACAGTTTTGCTCCAAGATCAATAATTATTTTTCAGATATAATTAATGGCTAACTTCTAGTATATGGACTTATTTCTGTAAGCCCTTGGCCAAGATTTAAAATAAAAACCTCCCTGAGGTGGAAAAGAAAAGAGGATTTATTTAGTTTCTGCTGTGTTTTGTATTTTTTCCTTTTATTGCAGTGTTAAAAAGGTTCTGAGCTTGTTTTAACAGTGTATTCAGAATGAGGATATCGACATATGGTCTTCAGTGATATATACAATAATTTTAAAAAGGATTCCGTAAAATACATTTCTATTTGAATTCCATTTTTACTCATTTGCTTGGATTTATGCAAGTATAAATGAGAACAGAATTAAACTCTGAAGTAAGCTGTGTCCTCTACTTCAGTGTTGTAAGAGGAATCATTTCAGAGCTGCACTCCTGCACTGCATAATCCCACGTCCCCAGCTCCAACAGTTCCTTCAAAAATCCTCTTCACAGAACAGATGCCTCATGGGGTTTGTGGCAGATAAAGAGGAAATAAATAATTAGTTATTCCCTTACACTTAAATGGGACCAGGAATAAACCCTGCTGCAGAGTAGCAGCAAAGAATCAAGTTCATCTATGTGTGAGCTAATTCACTGTCTTGGAAAGTACACTTTTATGTAAATTGTCAAAACATGATGGCCTGAGAAATCTGCCCAAGTGTTATAGATTACTGATGCAACTTGATCAGGGCAATATTTTATTCTGTTTCTCTAGCACAGTAAAAAATGAAAATATTGCTCTTCCAGTTGAGTATGTTAACAAAGAAAAAACATTTATGAATGTCAGCATTCAAGTTCCTTTGTTTTGTTTCCTTGTGGTATGTTCCTGCCCAAGGCTTGCTAAAGGGCATAGGTATTTAAAGTTAAGCACTTCTTTTTAAAAGGTACTGTAGGAAAACAAGTGGATCACGTCTGAGTTCTTAATTATATGATATTCTTTCAACAAAAGCTTGTATCCCAAGGTCATTTGTCTCCATACAATGAAACTGAATGATATAGGACTGAAAATTTGATTTTCTATTCCTTGTCTGGTGAATGCCAGTGGCATTTTGACTGGGTGAAAAATACGAGTTATTTTGTAACAAGCAAATCATGTAAATACAGCTGTTGTACTAGAAATTAATGTCCAAATGACAGAGAAATACTTGCTTACAGAACCACACCGAAGATACCGAAATTTATTTGGAAATGTGCACAGTTAACTATTCAAAGCAGACATTGTTCAGGAACATATATGAGGGCTGCTCTAAAGTAATGCCTTCTATTTTGTTGCGTCCATGATGTCAGAAAAGGATGTTGGTGGTAAGGAAGTAGCAGAGGCCGAACCTTCCCACCAGTATTTCATTGCACTTCATTGCCGTGTGGCAGATGGCAGCAGAGGAGCAGTCTGACAAAACTTGCATCTGACATGGAACTGTGGATGAAGAAAAGGTATGTAAATGAGTTCCTCCATGCAGAAAAAACATTCACTGACACTTGCTAAACGTTTCTGGAGACAGTGGATGAGAGCACAGTGAGGCAGAGGGTGATGCATTTCAGCAGTGGCGATGGCAACAGTGGTTCACCTCCACTGGTGCGAATTTTTATAAGCAGGCTGTTGTTCACTCCTAGCAAAAAGATGTAGTTAATGATGTTGATAATATTGAAAGCTAGAGTTCTATAGCTGAGAAATTGATCTATCAAATAGTGCTATTGTGCTCTTTTGTATCTGCTGTAATTTCCAAGGGAATAAATAGGAGACACTAATTTTGGAGTGAACTACATATTTTCTAAAGTCAAAAAGAAACTGTATATGTTTTCTGTTGTGCCTTTCTGCACCATTAAATGTTTGGTATCTTTTCACTTGAGTCTTAAATGCGTATGTCTAGAATTTATTAATGCTGATTTCGAGATAGCTACAGAATTCAAGTATTATTTAGTCTTTCAAAATTATTTTAAAATCCTCAGTATGTTTCTATTCTAAATTAGTATGCATAGGAAAAACTAAGAACTTCATACAAAGTTGTGGAATCAGGTCACATCAAAATTCTGCACTGAGTCAAAGAGACCTGCATCTAAACACATTCTCCTCTGAGATTTTGTCAAAGTTTTGTAAAACACAAAGATGCAAACCTGGAAGTACTGGTAGCATTTGAAGATTTTGACTCCAGTCTTACCAGATTCCAAAGGATTCCAACATTATGTCCAAGTTCACTGATACTATCCAGGTTAATATATGAATTGAAGACAGACTGTGAAATTTTATTTCATGATTCATTCTGTTGCAAGGTGAAATATTCAGGGCCCAATCAGGCACCTAAACTGAAAAGAGACCATTTGCAAACCATGAATATAGGAAATGAAATGAGGAAAGATTAAGACAAAGATAAATCTGCATAAAATCTTAGCTATATATATATGTATATATGCAGTTTGGGATAGGAAATATTGGGGGAGAAAAAACGTATTACTTACACAAAACTTCATAAAATAGTAGTATTCTAGAGATCAGGGTCCACAGCTGCTCTGGATGAAGCATGTGAGCTACATAATTTCTTTCTTGAAATTCTTCTATTCTGCTTCAAATATTTTCATTCTCCTCAAAGATAATGAGGAATATTATTTTGGCTTAGCACAAGGAACTTGCACTAACAAGATTTCATCTGGAAAACCTTACTGTAGCCTCCACAAAAATAGAGAAAATATATTCTAATAGTGAAATGGGAATGTAAGAATTTGCTTTCATTTTTATCTACAGTTCCTTTGAAACTTACTTTGAAAAAGCTACAAGGAATTGTGGGAGACAGGATCAAATTGTACAGAAAAGGATAAAAGTAACAATAAAGAATAAGTGAAGGAGCTGGAAAAGAAACATACAAACTATGTTTGTGTATGTGTAGTAAAATTTTAGTTTTAATAATCACTGGATATATTGCAATGCACACCAGACTCTATTATATTTATTTCTTTTACCATTAAACTGGTAAACGTCATCTTTATTTTGAATATACATTTCTGTTTCCTCAAATGGACTTTTACCATTACTTTGTTTTACTGATAAGCATGATAGCACTCACAGAATTAGTTGCAAAATTTTATTTACTGTATGTTTCTCTGTGAAATACTGTTCTCTTTTTTTTCTGAAACTTGTTGTTTCGAATTTATTCCAGCTCCTTAATAATAGAACCATTATTAATGTTTCTTGCTTACCTCAGAAAGTGATCGTGAGTACAGAAAGAATCAGCTAAGATTTCTACCACCTTCTAAGAAGGTGGTCAGAGGGTGAGTCCTGTTAGTGCTTGTGCACATATTGGTGAGGCAGGTTGTCTCATTCCTCTTAGTCTGAGAGTTTCACTACTGTAAACATTAGAAGCATTAGAAATACATACTTCAAGAGATTAAGTTGCAGTGTCGGCTTTACTGGCAGATGCAGCACAAAACCATTAAATAGATGAAAAGGCTGTAATGTTCGCAAAATGATTACATATGTATCTACAATACTTTTCCTCCACATTGAATTTAAAAGCATAAAATAAACTTAGCCCCGTGACATTGGCTGCTGCAGGTGTGCAGAATACCAGGATCCAAATTTAGTTAGAGAAGATGAGAAAATGTGGTGTGTATTTAAGAACAATTTATTGCAAATTCCTGGAAAAAGAAGAAATAGCTTGGTGTTTGTTTGTTTGTTTGTTCCAAAATAAGGGATTATGTTGTAGCTGAATTGATGTGAAATTTAATGATAACGTCTTGATATATAATAGTTCTAAAACTCTATTTGCTGATGCTTCAGTTAATGTGTATGGACCCATCTGGCTCTAACATCTAATGCTTTTCTATTGACCTTCAGTGAGTCATTTGCAAAATGATTTTTGTTATTTTTTTTTTTTTAATGTGCTTGAAATCTGCAATCTCCACTAGCAAGACATGATTTAGGATTGATTTTTGTGCTACTTAGAAAGCCAGTGTGATGATAGATGAGGGCAAACTGGAATATACCCCTATTTGACCCATCCAGCTTGTGAAACTCTCTTAAATGCTCAAGTGCCTGTTTCCAGCAAACCATGTCTATTGATTGTTTTTTTTTTTCTCTCTCTAAATTGATTTCTTCTAACTTTCCAAAGAAAATAAAAAAGTATATATATGTAACATTTTGCAGATTAAACTGCCACCTAAATGAAGAAATATGTAAAGCCAGAATGCAATCACCTGGAAGGCAGTTCTTTATCAGGATCCAAAACAAGATTTAAGATAATGAAAATTCCTTTAGACCTGAATATTTTCCAGACTTGCAAATTGCACCAGGAATGACTTCTTTCACCTTTTCTTTCTTTTTCTTTTTTTTCTTTTTTTTTTTTTTAATATTTTATTAAAAAGAAAAATGCCGATTTTGGAAGAGGTATTTAGAGTTCCTTAAATCCTGAGAACTAAATTCATAAACAAAGGATGTGAATGTAATCATTTAATAAGTTTTAACAGTATGAAGATGAAAAGGAACCTACTTCTCATCCTACATAGTCCTTGCTTTTTTTAGTTCTATTGAATTTATTCAGTGCTTAAGTGAATTGTAGGAGACAATCTCATTCATTGATGATGTAATGTTAGTTGACAAATGTATTTTCAGGTGTCTGATGTATACCAGTTTATCTTAAATACATATTCAAATAACAGGCAAAAAAAAATTGATTTTGCAGGTCACTTCAACTTGAGTTTAGAAACATTCCAAGGTTAAAAAAAAAATTGTGTAAGTTTAAAAACATCTGTAAAAAAAAAAAAGAATTACAAACAAATCATCATAAAACAAATGTCCCTTGTATTTTAGCAGTGTGAGGTAATACTGAAATATGATTTTTTTAAAATTGTCATTCTTCTTGGAGGGAAGAAGTAAAGACGTTAGAAAGAGAGAGAGAGAAATGAATGTGTAGAAGTTATTTGTGTGTTCCACATTAATCACCCACAGTTTCTCTTCATAAAGAGTATGTCTCATTTGTTAGGTGTAGATACATATTCAAAGTAGACAGGATTAAGTAATAAAATGAATTTGAACAAAACTTTATCAATGCATATACTCACTGTGTTATTCACTCTGCCAGTTTCTGCAATGATTTTGATAGGTGGATAAGAGAATGGGGAGATTACCACATGTATATGAAGATACTTCACAAACATCTTTTCCTTGAAGAATATCAATGGTTTTATATGCTAGGAAGAATGACTTTGCATTTGTCACAGATCATAAAGAGAATACTTCATTTTCCTATTTACCCCTTTGTTGGATTCTTTTCTATCATATGTTTATCAGAAGATTATAGAACACCGATTAAAAATTGTTTTTCTGTATGAGGAGTGGACTGTTGGTAGATTTTAGTATAAAAGGAGGGCTCTTTTTGATTAGAAGTTTCCTTTCATGGAATCATAGAACGGCCTGGGTTGAAAAGGACCACAATGATCATCTGGTCACCAACCACCAGACCAGACAACCACCTCCAGGGATGAGGCATCCACAAGCTCCTGGGGCAACCTGTTTTAGTATGTCACCACCCTCTGAGTGAAAAACTTCCTCCTCATATCTAATCTAAACCTCCCCTGTCTCAGTTTAAGATCATTCCCCCTTGTCCTATCACAATCCACCCTCATAAACAGCTGTTCTCCTTCCTATTTATATGCTTCCTTTGGTCTAGCCTGAATTTACACACCAATACACTACTTAATGCCCCACTTGCAGTGGGGATGCAGAATCCCCCAGTTTTTAGGTATCCACGAATCAGTGATGTACATCCAACAGTCAGTGTGATTAGTAGTAAAGATACAGTGTGGATATGTAGGCCTACAGCCCTAAGGGACTGCAGGAAATCAGACGTGTCTTTTTTTCTAGTATACCAGTTACTCCTTAAGAGAAATAATCTGAATTGCAGCATTCACAGTAGAGAAGAGAGAAACTTGGGGGGAAATAGATTTAACCAGCTATGACTTAACCTTATCTGATCATTGAAGGCTTTCTGAGTACTGGAAAAGGAAGCAGCTTTGTACCAATCATGAGAAAACCCAAATTTGCTTTTTTGATGGCAGTTCAGTAAAAAAGAAACAAACTACTCTTACTAAAACTCTGATTGGATTTCTTCCTTTCAATTCCTTGCTTAAATTCTCAGGTGTCTGTACACTGTAAATCTACCTTGGCATTTCTTAGGTGCTTGCAAAACATGCAGAGACAAACTCAGAGGTACTTCTAGCTGGGAGGACTATGGTGTCCTTCACTCTCCCCACTCCTCTCGATAACCATGCTTAATAAAGCCTTGTGGTAGCTGCAGTCCTTTCTGACTGGCCTCCCACCTGGATGATAGAAGAGGTGAGAGATTTTGCCCTCAGAAGTAGGCAGTTTCAGCAGCTGGGTCAGGCTTAGGTCAGTCATCATAATCGGCAGGCTTTCTGTAGTTTTTTATCTTTTATCTTTTTACAATTTTCATCTCTTCTGTATGACCAGACCTTTTATTTCCTCTGTATTCTATATGAAATAGTCTGAATAAAATGCACGAAAGGTACCAGGAACAGAATGTAGGATTCAGTGTAATCATTGACCTTGAACTAACTCTTCCTTTTATTCCTTGTAGAACAAGAGGAGGCATATGTAGCAATAGCCTGTTGAGTATAGCCTCTTCTAGGAGATGGAAGGTTTCAGTTAAAAATGTACAAAGTTGATAACTGAACTGATTCCCAATTTTACACTTCTACAGAGATTTCTCCAAATTGTTATATACAGCATGTCATCAGAGTAGTACCAAACAGGAAAGAAAAGTGGCCTGCTTTACACTTCTAAAAGGAATAATCTAAATCCCTAAGAAAATATTTTGGGCTAGGAATCACCTTGGTTCCCAATTCTAAATTCTCAGTTCCTTGCTTTATTTTTTGCACCTGAATGAAAGACTCTATTTATTTTTAGCACTCTAAAACTCTGGTAATACTATTAATATACTATATTAATATCTCACTGAAAATTAACTACAGTTGTCAGTGAGCGTGAAAAGCAAAAAGCAATTTGAATAGGTGTCAGTAAGAAGAATCTAAGTTCAGATTTCAACCCAATCTTACTTTTCATCCTGGACAATTGAAAGGAACCATGACAGGAACTAAAAATAAATAATACACCCTAGTATAGCAACTGTAAATAACTTGATTTAAATAGTTAATATCATTAAACATTACAATTACGTAAAGTGTATAGTTAGGAAAAAAACAGGGAACTGTAAAAGACAGCTCTGAAGTATACTTAGAAAACAAACAAACAAAAATGCATGCATGCCGTTCCTCTGTTTTAAGGCATGTGAGTATTGGAGAGGACAGGAGGAAGAATTTAGGCTAAATACTTCTTATTTGTTTTGGAAAGAAAACAATCCATGATGGCACATGGAAAACTGTTAGTGAAAGCTGAAACTATATTGTCTATGAATATGTGAATCACTGTGAGGTTGAAAAGATTAGACTTATGTTGAAATAATGAAAAGAAAAAAAAAATCAAAACTAAAAAATATGGAAACTAAAACAAAACAAAACAAAACAAAACAAAACATGTACTGCAACAATTGGTCTGGGATGTGCTTTTTTACCTATATGCTATTTCTGGGAGATGACTCGTGATGACTTCATTCATGCAAGACTGAAGTTTCAATTAGAGGCACATAAGAATCACGATAACTTGAAGTTCAGAAATTATTTCTTCAGTTACAGGAATCAGGATATATATATTTCTTTTCTTGATTCTCTTTTCATTATTTCATAGATTTCATAAAATGACTCCTGCCATTAACACGACAACTGAATTTATGGAAAAACAAAAAGAAGCATGATGCTTCTGAATACATTTAATTCTGTCAATACCTAATACAATTCTCCACTGTTTTCTATCACACTTTATGTTACAATGTCCTTTGCTTTCATTTTAGTTAAGAGTCTTTGCAGAGAATATATAACCCTGTTTGAGAAAAAGTATTCCCAATTTAACTGTTCAGACTGATGGCACTGTAGCTGCTACTGAAAACTTGCACCATCTCACAGTTTAGTATGTTGGAGATATTTACTAAATGTAAAATTATAGCTATTAATGTTCCATCAGGATTGTTATGAAATATATTGTCAGATGAAATGTTGAAGAAGCTATATGTTCAGATTTTCTGGAAGAGAATAATGTTGTGAGATTCAGTATACATATTATCCATAGAGGAACTGGAAAAGGCTGGAGTAAGTAGACTTGCACACCTTTGGCATCTGGAAGCACAAGGGAGATGACAATTCTGGAGAAGAGTTCCTCTGGCCTGCAGACTGACTGATGGGCATTGCCATGACATAAAAAGATGGAAGAAGATATCAGAGGAAAAGGAAGGGAGAAAAGTTGAAAAAAAAATCAGCTAAAATTAGAATCTATGCATTTTCTACACCTACAGTTTTGTAATTTTCTTCTGGCTGCTGACTTGAAGAGTAATCTAGTTTGCTTTAGACAGTTCCACTTGCATTCGATACATTGAACTGTATAGAACTAAAAGACCAGAAAAGGTCAGTGAGCTCATCCTCAAACCTTAAGCCAGACACTCAGATGCTGAGACTTTATATTAGCCATCATTACATTGGCTAAACATTCTTTCATTTCCAAGGAAAAGTTAAATGAATTAAAACAAAAAGGAGAAAAGCAAGAGTTCCTTTCCAATGATGTAAAACTTGTTTTCAGAAATTATTTGCACCACTTCCAAATGTCACTTCTCTATGATGATTTAAGGCAGTGTGTTCATATGATTTTTCTCAAGTAGTTTTACAAATCTTTAGTGGCAAAGTTTCAACAGTTCCTTTTCATGACCTCTCTACAGTAGATGCCACAGTCAGAGAGCTTTTCATGATAAAAGTATTTATGAGCCAGGAACAAATAAGCCATAATAAAGTGACTGCATATCTAATTATATGCCACTTAAATGATTCACAAATGACACACTTGGAATAAAGTTTTCATATTTTAAGATTTCTAATTTACAAGCTTGTCGCTTTCAGTTTAATCATTTTGCTCAGATAGAGTGAAAAATTGCTTAAGGTTCCCCTAATTGCCAATTCTTATTTATCAGTTCTAATTATGCATAATACTTGTATTAAATATCCTTTCCTCACTTCCCCCCTGCCCGCCCCCTTCCCAAACATACACAAAGAGCAACCTGTGGTACAGAATTTAAGAAAGCAGGCACTGAGTGTCGAGAACTATGATAGATTGTGCATAGTGAATATTAATGTGCAATACTTAAAATTGTTTTCTTTTGCAAACATTCCTTACTGCACTGGGCAAATGCATATATGCTCACAGAGTCTCACTAAGAGTCTCACTAAAATAAGTGGTACTGGGACAATGCTGCATTCTTTCCAGTCATACAGGATTAGTATAACGCTGATAATTAGAGAACCGATGAATCATTTTATATCTGGAGAGCTCAATACTTACACTTCTTGCTGAATGAAAAAAGGTCAGGCTGTTGGAAAACTACAGGTGGAAAAATCTTGAGTAAGGTTATCTGTACAAAACCCCTCTGCTGATGATTCTACATGAAAGAGCTAACTGGTTACTGTTTTAAGGATCAGTTTACAAGTGGTTTTGTTTTTCTTTTTTTGTTACAATTAGGGTTACTTTTTTTTGCATATTCTGTTGTGCTCTTCTTGGAAGTAAAACAATGCTCCTACTGACACTTCTTATGCTCTGCTGATAAGTTCTATTAGTCCATTTGGCTAGTGTGCCCTGGAAGTGATGTAAGAAAGGAGTATTGCAGAAAGCAAATGAGGAGAAAGAAAACTTGTGAGCAGCAGCTTCCTCTTATTACAAAAATTTAGGTCAGAGATCTTATTTACTACTGGTTCTTCCCTGGTAAGCTGTAGGAGGTGATCGGAGAGGGTGAGCAGGGCTCTATCATTGGAATGACAGGGATGGGAATGGAGACACTATGGTAATTGTAGTGAAATAATGGGAGAAAAGTTGGAGAGTTAGTAGCAGTAAGTTTTACCACAGACGGGTATCTTGGGGAGAGTTATGATTCTGTGATTCTTTAATACAGGCACTTGCTAATTTAGTTTTCTCTGAATTGCTTTTTATTTTCTGTGATTTTCCATAAAGTTCTGCTTGCTTAAATCCCCTTACTCACAACTGACAAAATACAGTTTATCATGGGTACCCACAGGTCATTTCCTTATTCAGCTCATTGGGTGGAAAATTGGGCTCACCCACAACCTTCCTGCCTAACTTTAGCTCTCATTTGGATGTTCTTTGAGCCATTCTTTCTACTTTACTTTCTTCTGCTGTAAATGACAAAAATAGAGTATGTTTTTTTCTAGTATGGATGTCCTTACTTTTGCCTGAAAAAAAAATCTCTAGCTTATTCCAGAAGGAAGAATACAAATGGTTATATGATGATACCACTGCATGTTTGTTAATATTCTGAAGTGGACCAGGCCAGAAGGAAAATATGATACTCTGCTGCTGGTCATGAGAATACAAGTTCTCTGCTTGTCTGTTTCACCTTCACTTAATAAGCTTTATTCTTCCACAACCTTTTCACTTGAAAGCTTTCTGTTTAAATTGTCTGTACTTGAGTGATCAGATCTTGGAACATAATACCATTGTCAAGACTTACAAGTAAAGAAGTGCAATTTTGCTTGGTTAGAAGGGGCTGCTCTGAGTAGCACAATTCAGTGCAGAAACTCATCTCCTTCAGGGCTATTTTTGAAAGCCCTTCATGTGCAGAAATCTGACTGTGTGCTTCATAATTTCAGTTCATAGTAATTGCACTCAATAATTCCTAGGGAGAATTTCCATAGAATTTATTTGTTGTGACTGAAAATTGGAGAGACTCATAATGTTAAATGGGAAGGTTACATTTCAAGATTACAGTCCCTGACATTTTAAAATATGTTAAAATAAAAAGGAACCCCTATTATGGTGTCATAGAACCATAACTATTATTGGGAAGGGCTCAGAAATGGAGAAAGAACTAAAATTAAAGCTGATAATTATTCAATACACTTATTACTGTAGAGGATGACTGATTTTTTTTTTAATTATTTTTTCTTCTAAAAACATTTTTTTTCTTAGCAAGAGAGAGATTTTTTTTTTTGAAAGACACATTTTTAAAAACTCCTAAATCATGTGGTATGTTGAATATTACTGAAAGTCAAAGAAGCAATGTTGAAAAATAATCTGATTGTTATCATTTTATAATGCCGACCAATAAAGCAATTAAATTCATTTCTTTTTATCATATCTTATCTGAGGAAGTTTCACAGTTTGATGTTTGTAACTGCTCAGTCTGTACTCTATTCAAGTCTTCATTTACTTTTGGTTAAGAATGTTGTTACAGAAGGAAAACTAATTTCTGAACATAGCTGTAGTAAATATAGTGCTGCAAAGATTTAATCTCTACTTGAATATAGCCTATAACCTTGACAAATACATTATCAAGTTCCAGAAACTTTAATAATAGGTGGCTTTCAGGAATTCACCAGATCTACATTTGCTATGAATAGATCTTACATATGCACAAATACAATAATGTGTGGATGTGTAACTATATGTAACCTATGGCTTCTTGGCATTGACAAAAAGGAAGTCTTCATTTAGGGGTATTTTTTTCTTGAGAATGCATTTACTAACAGCCGTTTGAACTGCCAAAACATGCAAAAATGCAGTATTTTTCTCTAGAAGCTAGACCTAGATTTAATGTCTGAACTTTCTTTCTGCTTTTTATTATTACAGTAAAAATTCCTGTGGTCCCTGAAGATAATATTACTGTCATTCATGGCTTTTCAAACACAGTAAGACTACTGATTCATTTTTATAAAGTCACAGCCATAAACTCTCTTACACTTGCCTGAGACCGTGTTTCTTAGTAGCAGCATTCTTAACGCATTTAACCAAGATATTTCAATAGCAACATCAGAGAAAATGCACTCTACTACTAGCTGGCATATCTGAGTGCCACCACCAGTGGGCAATAATGGGCTTTTTATTCTCATTTGAGGCTAAAATGTGTCTGCAAGAGAAGTGGAAATAGGAATCTTTATCATGTCTGAAAGCTATTAATTCCTAGCTAAATTTAGCCTGTTTCTTTTCTTTGTACTGTCTTCATGGAGCATGACTATCTCTCTATCCAGCATTAGATGCCTGTATAATGTTAAATATAATCAGTTCTTTACAAAATCATCTTTTCTCTATTCCTCTTCTTCTCGTCAAACCTGGCAATCAAGCACTTTCTGTGCTATTGCAGGAGCCTTTTGAAGTGCTGAAAATGTGACAAAACCTGCAGCCAATACAATGAGCTAAGCCCTTTAAACAAAGATATTGGCAGAGAGGGTAGGGGAGATGGAGAAGGCAAAGCTACGCAGAAAAATGATGTCAGAGAGATAAAAATCTTGATCAAATCAAAGCATGCTCTGTGACCTACCTGTACACCAGTGCCTATATCTATAGGGAAAATTCAATATTTCAGCCATGCTTCTTGATGAATAGTCTTACCAAATTTGGTTTTACCCCCCTGAATTCCAGCTATAGGTTTATTTTATTGCTTGCAATTAAATCATACTTTTTATATTTGTTCTCAGCATCTGGAAAAAGGGAAATATCACTCCAATTTTTAAGACAGGGAGAGAAGATCCAGGGCATTACAGGTCAGTGAGCATCACCTCTGATCATGGAGCATATGCTCCTGGAAACTATGTCAAAGCACGTACAAGACAAGGAGGTGATCCACATGGCTTTACCAAGGGAAAATCCTGTGTCACCAATCTGATGGCCTTCTATGATGGAGTGACAGCACTGATGGACAAAGGAAGGGCAACTGATATAATCTACCTGGATTTCAGTCTGCAAGGCTTTTGACATGGTCCCATGCCACATCCTTATCTCTAAATTGGAGAGATGTGGATTTGAAGGGTGGACTATTCAGTGGATAAATAAGTGGTTGATTACAGCCAGAGGGTTGTGGTCAATGGCTCTAAGTCTAGGTGGAGGCAGGTGATGAATGGTGTCCCCCATGGATCCATCTTTGAATCAGTGCTCTTTGGTATCTCTATCAATGATCTGGATAGTGGGATCGAGTGCACCCTCAGCAAGTTTTCAGATTACATCAAGCTGAATGGAGCAATTGATAAAGTAGAAGAAAGGGACGCCATCCAAAGAGACATGGACAAGCTCAAAAAGTGGGCCCATCTGAACCTAATGAGTTTCAACAAAGCCAAGTGCAAAGTGTTGCACATGAGTGGTGCCAAACTCAGGTGTGTGTACAGACTGGGAGGAGAACTCCTTGATAGCAACCCTACTAAGGAATGTTCGTGACTCTAGTGGACAAAAAGCTGAACATGAGCCTCAAATCTGTGGGTGTTCAAAGGCCAGCTCTGAGGGGCCCTGGGAAGCAAGATCTAGTGCTTGATTTAGTTAGTAGAAACTCTTCTCGTGGCAGGGGATATTAAATATTAAACTAAATGATATTAAGTTCTTTTATAACCCAAAACATTCTATGATTCTATGATTCTACAATACCTCTTTATTTAGGATAGGCTTAAACAAGACCTCTTTGTATACAGCAATTAATGCACAGACAAGAACAAAAACTAATTGGTTCTGTGGAAACAGAGTAAGAAATGTTTTTGATTTTCTGCAATTGGCAACAAAAATGGCAAAATTGTTTTATCAGTAGAAATGTGAACCTTACAGCATTATTGGCAGAGTAACTAGCAGAAGTATTATGGAAGAGCAGAAACACTGGAAGAGCAGAAACACTGCAATTTCTGTAGTGTAAGTATGCTATTGAGGAAAGCATAGACATATAGTCAAGGTACAGCATTAACAGCTGGGTAACCTTAGGACATCTACCAATCCACAATAGCTGACAAGTTCATTGTCAGGCATTGGTTATTAAGTTATTTTAACGATATTTCCATAGACATAGGTTTTAAATGTTTTCATCATATGTAGTTGCTTTTCTAGGTGTCCTTGAGTGGTAATATCCTGTATGGGATGGAAGTCCTTGAGACAAGAAAGGATTACAAAGTAATAGGAGATAACACTGAAAGGTTTCTTTATAGTCCATGCTTAATAAGGCAAGAGACAGACAGAGTCTATACTCCATCCTAGATCTAAGAATAGTTACTTTGGCTCTCTAAACTTGTTGGATTCTGAGTTAGTTAAGCACCTTCCTATTTAATGTGGAAGTTTTCTGACTACTCAGTTGGACATGGATATTTAGTATTTATGCTGGGAAACTAGAGGCAATGTCCAAGGTGATCATGACCATTTAAAGCTTCTAGTTTTATATTCTGGTTGTAAATTATAGCTGTCTTCTGGGCTGTGAGAGAGTCCTGTTGTTGCCTTTATAAAACTCAGAGCACAATAAAAAACAAAACAAAACAAAAAATTGTTCTTAAAATTGTTGCTAAAATAAGACTAAATTACAAGGAAGGACTAAAACCCCCCTCTACTGGTCTTAAAAGGTGTCAACTTCACAGAATATTGGAGTGGCAAAATTTTCATTTTAGCTTCTCTTATTTTCTTATCCAGAGCTCTTGAAATTGGGAACTGAGGAAAAGGAACCAGGCATATCTAACACAAAAAGGAACAGAGAACAGAGATCCAGTTATTACTAATGTATATCCTGTGTCTGTAGGTTCAAATAAGCAAAAGGAGAGAGGAACAGAATTTAAAATATTAGAAGGATCTTTGTGCTGAATGAAGGAAGCATAGAAAAAAGAGAAAAAATTCTGGGTATTGTCTTTTTTTTTTTTTAGTGGCTTTAGAAGCCAGTAAACATCACTAATTCACTGAATCAGCTAAGGCAGCTTGCTTCAGAGATTCTCATGGGGTATGGTCAAGTGCATAACACTGTTGATTTATCAATAGACAATTCTCATTTTACAGCAATATATTTATAGTTTCTTATTTATTCATAAACTCTTCTTTGAATCCATATTAAAATAGCCCTAATAAAAAACAGATATAATATGGAAGGTTTCTAATGAGAGATGGAAGAAGAGGAACTAGATGCCGATGAAGATTTTGTAATAAATCATTTACTGTAGCTGCGTGTATATTTATATATATAGTTGTGAAGGTGTTTGAAGAAGAAAAATACAGAAACATTTATTTTGTACTAGTCATTTAATTAACTCCAGTGTCCATCTCAATGGAAGGTGGAAAAACATTGAAAAAATATATTCAGAAATATTTATCCAAAATCTATGAGATTTTTTTTTTTTAAATAAAAAGAGCCATGACTGTCTGTTATGTGAATAAGCTGCATACAAATACTAACACAGATGTCTTTATACAGGAAAATTTTGCAAAGCCATTTTGAAAGCTTGTATATGCTTAATAATTGTTTGATGGGGAAAAGAAACATGTGATTTTGGAGATTAATTATACAGCATACATATCAGTCATAAGCTCTTACTATTGAAATAATAACTCAGCCCATCCACAGGCAATTATTTGTTTTCCCTCTGCATTTGTCAAATAACAAGCAAATTGTTGCCATTGAATTAAAATAACAAGGAAAACAGTTCATAAATAGTTTGACTTACAGAAACCAGAATGTCCTTAGAGACAGTGTGAGTCAGTGAAATATGCTGAGAATGTGCAGGTTGCAGGCCATGAGTGGTACTTGGTATCTTGCCGTAGCAGACCAGCAACCTGCCTTCTGATGGGTGAAGTTTGCACGTGCTGAGATAAAGCCTGATCTTTCTCTGAGAACAGCTGCAGCTTCAATAAGAAGGGCAAGTTTCCAGAGATTGGTTGCAAACAGGAATGTAGCTAAGATAGTTCAAGATTCACTCTGACGAGCCCTCATTTTAATTCCTCTTTTCTATCTGTGGTGAAATATGGGGAATTGTTAATTTGTATCTAGATCATCTCTGTTTACTTCCTTGCTATTCAAATTGTCAGGCTCACAAGCTATATTCTACACCTGCATAAAAAGAATATTTTTTTAAATTTGATGCAAATTTATTGGCTTGCTTGAGAACGCTTGTGATCTGACCAAATAAGATCTTCTGCAAGAGATAGCAAAGCATAGAAAGAGCAAATGAGCTGCAGTTAAGAAGGCCAGCTCTTAGCAGTCCAAAACAGTAAAACTCTGGCTGAGAACTGGGAAGAGCATGGATAATAATATGGAGCTGTACATTTGATACACTGGAAAAAGTGCTTGACTGAAGATAGAGGGATGTGTATCCAAAAGAGGATTCTAACTCATATAATAATTCCTCAGCAAATCTATGTGTCAGGACCATAAATCTCCTTACCAGACCTCTAATCCTCACAATGAAATATGTAGAAAGACATGCATATGGAACTTGAGTTTAAGCAGAACAAAAATCTAGATATAGATCATTGCCCTTCATAAGATAATCAGAAGCTTTAAATTAAGAAGTTGAGGGTGTAATGTGCTGAAAAGATGTCATCACACTTACATTACCCAGAGAGCACAGAGATTGATGAAATTTTACTGAGGGTCTGGTCATAGTTATAAATTAAATTGCCTTGACAAGGGCATACACTGTGTGATTTTTTTCTCCAGGATGCTAGACTTCTCTGTTAATTTTCCCAGGAAAATAATCAAACCACAACAAAGCTTAGTGATGAGTTTGGCAGGAAAAAAATGGAAAATTCCAAAATTAAATGTAAAATAAGAAAGACAATGTAAAGTAAAGCAAGGAATTGTAGGAACTTTGAGGACTAGAAATAAGGCATGATGCCGATTCTTACAGTTAGCTGATGCACAATTTACCTTTCAAGCACAAAGTAAAATGTTCTGCCTGAGAATGCAGCATACAGTCTCTAACAGCAGCACCCATATATATTTTGTAATGAAAGTTAGAGTTCTCCAAATAATTTGCCTAGGTGTACAAAAGTAAGGAGCTGCTTCGGATTAACTCATAGGAACTGGTTAACATGAGACAGAACTGATATCTCCCTATCTCCAGAGTTGGACTCAGGGTTGCAGAGGAGCTGTCTTCATGCAAGTGGGAATTATAACTCAGAAAATTTCTTGAAGACTATGATCTGAAAAATTATTTTGAATTTAATGAACAGTATGAGAGTAAGTGTGATACTATCTTTCAGCCCACTGATCAGAGATGGGCTGTCGTCCTGTTCTGTGTGGTACATGAAGGACTTCAAGCATGTTTTTTCCTGCCTTACTGGAGTACCCTTGCTGTCATGTTTACATGTTCATGAGGAGAGGTAAATGTTCTCTGGGGCTTCTGTTACAACTGAGCTCTTATGCAGCTGGGTGAAAAATATTCAGCTCATGGGTGGGTGAGCATGGCTCTGTAGCCTATTCGTCATTATTATCTGTTTTGAAGTTACAGGAACTGGTTGTGAAGAAAAACAAATATTGTATTAGAGCAGTGTATTTTGAACAGCAACTAGATGAAAATCAGAAGTAATCCTTAAGGGCCCTTTCTTATTTAGTAATACAAACAAACATCCTAGCAGTGACAGCTCTCTCCTCTGCATTGCAGTCAAAAGATGCAGTTTGCAAGTATACCCTGCTGACCAGTGTACAGCAGCAGCTCAGTCACTGTGTGCCTGATGAACTCAGCGTGTGCCCTGATGAACTCATCTTCTTCCCTTGCTGAAAATCCCAGCACTCCAGAGTTCAGAAGTCATGCAGTTCACATTTGCTCTTTTAGGTGAAAACATCAGACCATTCTGTTGATGCTGGAGCTCAAGTGGGATAGGACACTTTCTTAAACTGATGAACCTTACACATGTTTTTTGTGGACAGATAATGATATACCAGAAATTTTTAGATAGAAAGCTGAGATAGGAGAAAAATAATGCTCATAATCGTTCTTTAATCGTATACAATATAAACAATCTTGGAAGCATCTGAAGATGATAAAGATCCCCAAAATCCATTCTGAACTATTTTGTACAGTCCTGCATTAAAGTAAGGAAGTGCCATACCTACTCATGTTTTTAGATTGAGGCATATTTTATCCTAAAATTCCAAAAGAACTTTATAACTTCAGTTCCAATTTAGCATAACATTTTATATGGAAATATAAGCTTTCTGTTCTGAAGCGCAAAAAGATCTCTTCTCAGCTGAGATGCAGTGTCCACTGTTATACTATTCCAGGATGTCACACCTAAAATAATTTTACCTCACATCTAAGTTGCAGTGAGCTATTGTGTGCTTCTTCCTTAGCACTGTGTAGCTTAAGATATGGGACTAACATGGACACAGAGTGATTATGCAAAGAGAATTTTCAATTTAACCAATTTTGTATGTTGCCATATATGACTTCAGTTCCATTTCTGAGATACTATTGCTACAAAACTGTTTTCTGTTTTATTCATTCAGTGCAAATGAAAAAAAAAATACTTATTTGCTGTACTTTTATTACTTTTTAAACCCTGCTGTTCTAATACTTCAGTGCACAGGATTTTTAACTCAGAAGTTCTGAGAGCGTAAGATGCCTTATTTGTTATCAGTGACTTGGTTGCTGGTAGCAGCCTTTCTCTCAGGATTACACAGGAGTTCATCTCTGAATGCAAAGGAGCTCCAATCTGCAAGAAGTGTTGCTGATTTAATAGATCAGTGTCACTGCCTAGGGGCCAAGGCTGAAATAACCATTTGTCATGATTGTTAAACTCCACATTTTCCATGCTACCTGAACTCAATCTTCTATGTGTTCTTAAAAGCAGGAGAAATTATTTTTCCTATATGTATGCAAGATTTAACCTCTCTTGAACTGATGTATTGTTGCATGTTAATCATTTAATATTTTGTGTTTCATCTTTGTTTGAGAAGATAAAAGTAACAGAGTTTATCCTCTCTAGATTTTGTGTTTGAATAGATACTGCAAATTCCTACAAGAGACTGTTGAGTATTGAATGCAGAAAATATGCAGGAAGATAAAACAGATTGTAAGGATGCACAGGAAATCTAAGTATGACAAAAGCGAAACCACGTGGAAATGATATCTAGAGCATTAACTTTGCTTAAATTCACAAATATAAAAGTGGTGACATCTGTGTTGGGGGGGGTGTTGTTGTTTCAGTTCTTACTAGCTACAGTTTCAGAAACATTTTAGAAACTATGTGGTATGGCTGTAGTCAGGATTTGTGGAGTATAAACAGCAGGGGTAAAATAAAAACAGCAGGATAAAATAATTGAATGCAGGGCTCCTTCTAATACGTAACTCAGGTAACTAGAGCTTCTCTGCTTCATCTCTAAGACTGTAGGAAACCCATGTATGCAAATATGATCTTGTTCCTGTCAAATTACCCTGAAAATGTAATAAATAACCAGCAATTAAACAAGCAAACTACAATTTTCATGTTTATGATATCACACATAAACGGGACTATGAAGTAAAAACATACAGCAATCTGCACAAATCATTTCTTTGTTATCAGAAGTTGTACAATATTTTTTGCAGCTAAGACAGAAACAAAACAAGTACAACAGTAGTGGCAGATATTAATCCAAAAGTGCCTCTTGCTTTCTTAGGAGGGTCTTGTATGTTAGGATTTCTTCCTGCTTCTGTGGTTTCCATTTTGACGGGAAAAAAAAGAAAAAAAAAGCAACACAAAATGTAGTCTGTTTGAAGACTTCAATGCTGTACCTTATTATTTTATTCTTTTCTCCATCAGCATGAGAAAAACAATGTGTACTTTTAGTGTATACTTCTGCAATGCATGCTGAAAAAATTGTCTAGCAATGCTGAAGGGAGCTCCATACTTGCATGACCCTACTAAAACCAGAGCAGTAATGAATTAGGCAGCAGTAGTAAACTACAATAACACAATATTGGTTTTGGCTCTGGACTAAAAAAGGTGTAAGACTAGATATGTGCTCTGCTAACAGAAACTTTACGATGGACTCAGGAGCTGAAAAGATATATTTCCTTTTTGAAAAGGAAGAATTCTGTGCAAAGAAGTGTAGACAATCCCCCTCTGCACAGAATCCAGAAGTTGAAAGCATGATTTGACACAAAGCTGGAACCAAATAGCAAGGTCACAATATGTTTCTGAGGAATTAAATCTGACTATTTGTATGATGCTGAATGTTGGTACAAGGGAGGCATGCAGTTAACCTAATGTAACCATAAAAATAATACCTCCTATTTATTTATGTGGAAACTACAACAGATACAAAGAGGACAATAACACTGTTTGATAGAGCAAATCTCAGCTGTAAAATACTCTTTTCAGTGTTATCATCACCTTTTACCAGTTTATGTGGTTGAACTGATTGAGATGCTCTTAATTTCCGGATGAAATCCCCACTTGGGCATGACTGTCCAGACAGCTTGTCTGTCACATTGCTGTTATCACTGCTGAAATGCACCACCCTCCTCCTCACTGTGCTCACATCCAATGTTTGGTCTCCATAAACATTCAGCAAGCATCAAAGCATCAGTGAATATTAATGGCTGCCATTTTTTGTCATGGAGGAATTCAGTTTCGCACCTTTGCTTTATTCGCACTTCTATGTCAGATATCATTTTGTCAGACTATTCCTTTACTGCCATCTGTTGTACAGCACAAAAAGGTGCTAGGATATTGGTGGGAGGGTTCAACCTCTACTTTGATACCACCATCTACCTCTGATGTTGTGAAACAATATAATAGAATAAAAGGTGTTACTTCTGGAGCAGCCCTCATATAAAATATATCAGCTCATTTTAATTTAATGGGGGAAAGTAGTCTCAAAAATAAATAAAAGAAAAAAGCATATATATTTTTCCATCAGATATGTTATTAAAATTTGGTTTGAAAAAACAAGAAAAGATCCATGATTGCATATTTTCTGCACTAATTTGGCAGAAAAAGTTGTGACAGGAATTTTGTCTGTACACTTAGACTGTAATGTTGCCAATATTCTACCTTGTGAGTTTGCACCTAGGGCATCTTCCTCATTAATAGAAAAGAATCTTTCTGCCAGACTGCCTTAAAGTCACTTTATCACCACAAACACCCGTTTTCTAATATTATCTGATTTCATCTGTGTGAATTCAAACTCTGGATGGTGTTGCCACACTGAGCTTTGTAAATTTTTTTTGATGGCAAGAAATTTCTGCAGCATGAACCTCTTTATAGTAAAAAGGGTTTTTAGCTCTTGTAACTTGTGAAAAGGTTTTTGATCGCTTGTATTTAGCACAAATATATCCCTCCCCCTAATACTCAGAATTTCTTGTGTCAAAATATCCACCAAAACTTTTCAGTTGAAGAAGCAGAGGACTGTACTTTCTTATAGCAGTGCTTTCATAGAAGAAATTTACCCTGTTTTGGAAGACTATCCTCATTCTTTTTCACTCTGAGAAGTGGAAAAAATTTAAAATATACCTTTTTTTTTTTTTTTTCCGCTTCCATGTAATAACATGCTGCTGTCCAGAAATTCCTGTTGTTTTTTTTTTTGTTGTTGTTTGTTTTTTATTCTTACAAAAATGTTTTCATGACAAAACAAAACAAAACAAAAAAACTTAACTGTTCTGTCATAATGTAAATAGATCTATGAAATATTGAATCCTTCACATATGAAGTCCTGCAATACTTTCATCTGTGCAATAGTCTAATTTGAGCTGAAAAGTCTATCAGCTTAAAGCCTCCTGATACAGCAACTGTGGAGAAGTCAATAATAATAGTAATAATAATAAACTAATAAGGAATTAAAATATTTTGATACAGTTGGCACAGATTCCTATGTCTATGTCATAACGTTTTCATGAAGTGATTCTCAATTTTACCCCTGGGACCATAACAGGAGAAACATCATGAAAAAGTCTGATTTCCTAAGTATGAACGTATGTTCCAGTAGGGAAGATTTTGAAAGACACAGAAGTGGATCCTGTTTTTGGAAACTGGATAACCAAATCTGAATATCTCTCTACTGTGGTTCATCTCTGCTCTCATGACCAACCTCCATGATTTCTAATTCTAGTTAGTAAATGAGAATGACCTAGGAAGATGAACTGATCTTTGCAGCAAGAGGCTTCATTGTTATGTGTAGTCTTTAAAAAATATCTGTCAATTGTACCATTTGTTCCAGTTGATAATGTATTTCATTCCAATGATACACAGCTAGTTTTGGTCAGCATGCTTGAAGGCATAGAAAAATAAGTGGCAGTGGTAAGTGTTGGTAGTTCTTTCCTTTTGTTGACAGTGTGGATGAAAATCCCTTTTACCTATTGTGTGTCCTGCATGAATCCAGACAGACAGGTAATCCACATCTCTAGACACTCAACTCTTTATATTCACTAGAACTAAGAAGGGATGACGTGAAGAACAAGCCACAGCACACGCTGTCCCTGGAGCTGGGATGTTCTTGCAGGGGATTTACAGTGACCTCTGTGCTTTTCAGTATCCAAAAGGTCAGTGCCCTAAAACCTGAACAGAGGAAGTTCCATAGAAACATGCAGAAGAAGTTATTTATGGTAATGATGATGGAGAACTGGAACAGGTTGCCCAGAGAGGTTGTGGAGTCTCCATCTATGGAGATATTCAAGACCTGTCTGGATGCCTACCTGTGCAACCTGTTGCAGGATACCAGCTTTAGCAGGGGAGTTGGACTTGATGATCTCTTGAGGTCCCTTCCAACCTCCAGTTCTGTGGTTCTGTGAAAGCCCAGTACACATCCCACATGGCTGCAGTGCCTCTGTATTGCCAAACACCTTAACAAAGCCTATGTGAGGCATGTATGCCATATATCTCTGCTCAAACTAGTACCAGTCATCACATGTGTACATGTCAAGCATGGGGGTGTTGGCCATGGGAGAGAGTAGCTGCTACCTGAGGACTGGCTGGGAATTGGTCAGTGAGTGGTAAACAGTTGCATTGTGCATCACTTGTTTTGCAAAAATATACACACACATATATAATATTATCATTACTGTTATTTTTCCCTTCCTTTTCTATCTTAGTAAATAATTTTTATCTCAAACCGTGAATTTCACTTTCTATTTTTTTCTAGTTATCCCCCTTATCCTACTGGAAGGGGGATTGAGTGAACCACTGTAACTCAGCTTAGCTGTCTGCTGGGTTAAACTACAACACACTTTAACTTGCATCACCTTTGTTTTTTTGCCTCTGAGCATGCTATATTGGACAGGAAATTCTAATGTATATGATCTTGCCACAAGCTGTATCCTTCTATCCCCTATACTTCCAGGTTTGCTTGGGTACCAAATGCTTTGTTTAGGCACTTGCTTTTTGTATCTTTTTTCATTTGTGAGTAGTTTCTTCCTCTTCTGGTCAGAAGATCTAAAATGCATTTTCTATATGTAGCCTTCCCCATGAACTATCTCTTGTTTACAAAGCATTCTTTTCCTCTCCACACTTCCTCAAGTCTTGAGGTTAATTCTGGGTGTTGACATATACTCTGGACTGCTTCTGAATACTTAAAAGTATCATGAGGTCTGGGCCTATGAGAGACCTGCTGATGCACATAAATAAACAAATGTTGAATCATTATTAAAGCTATGCATAAAAATGTCTGCTATCTTGGAAAAAAATAATAATAATCTTGAGGTGTTTGTGTGACTAACATAATTCTAGTGTCTGCCTGGACCTGTCCAGTAGAATAACTTGGAGATGAATTAGTTACTCATACATTATGGGTAAATTTCATAGAACAATCTGTTGGGAATTAATCTGTTTAAGTTGAAGAAATACATATGTTGGAATTTCCACTTTGGAATACTTTCACAACATTCTCTTAAGGCCGATGCTCCCCATCATCATTTCTTCACTCTCTTCCAAGTCTAAATAGTGTGAGATCTACTTTAGCTTTATATGCTCTCTTGATGTAATATTCATGAATTCAAGACGTAGAACATAAAGGAAGGGCCCGAGGCCTCCAGCAATTGCCAGGATAACTACTGAGATCGTGCCTCTGTGACTGTTGGTACAATAGCTAAGTTTGTGCTATTTTTGTGCTTATCTCCATTTATTAGCACATTTTTAGGTATGTAGATTATTATAATTTGAATCTACAGTACTGTTAAAAGCAACAAATGGATTTATTTTAAGCATCTGACTTAATCTTTCTTTCTCCACAGAATCATAGATTATTCTAAATCACAAGGGACCCAATAGAATCATCTAGTCCTACTTCTGGCTCTACACAAATCTACACGAAAATTAAAGACAGATTTCTGAGATTTGTCCAGATGCTTCTTTAATTCCAGGAGGTTTGAACACTGAACACTGTCCTAGGGAGCCTGTTCCAGTGCCAGACCACTCTGTTAAAGAACCTTTTCCTAACCTGCAACCTAACCCTCCCCTGATGTAACTCCATGCCATTGCCCCAGGTCCTGTCGCTGCCACTAGTGGTCAGAGTTCAGAGCTGCCCCTCTGCTTCCATTGCAAGGAGCTACAGGCTGCCATGAGACCTCCCCTCAGCCTCCTCTGCTCTGGGCTGAACAAACCAAGAGACCTCAGTAACTTCTCATACACATTCCCCTCTAAACTCTTCACCATTTCCCTCCTTTAGATGATCTTTATTAGTTTTATGCTCTTCTTATACTGTGGCATCCAAAAGCACATGCAGTATTTGAGGTGTGGCTGCACCAAGCATGCAGCAGTCCCTCCCTTAACTCAGGTTGTTGTGCCTGGTGTACCCCAGGGCACAACCAATCCCTTTGGCTGCCAGGGCACACTGCTGATTCATGCTCAAGTTGTCATTAATCAGAACTCCCAGTCTGTTTCCATGGCTATGCTTTCTAACCTCCTGCCTCCCAGTCTTCAAATATATCCAGTTATCCCATCCCCATTGCTGAATCTGGCAATTGCCCCTGTTAAACGTAATGCAATTGGTGATTTAACAACTTTCCAGTTCACCAGGATCTCTCTGCAAACCCTCTCTATCCTAGAAAGAGTCAACAGCTCCTCCCAGTTTAGAGTTGTCTGCTATCTTTCTTAACGTATCTTCAAGTTCTGTATCCAGAACATTGCTGAAGATATTGAAGAGAACTGGCCTTGAAGTGGAGACTTGTGGAAGCCTATTAGTGATTTGTTACCAGCCTGATGTGACTCTTTGAATCTGACACGTCAGCCAATTGTTTACTGATCACATTATATTTTTCTCTAGCATATTAATGCTAAAATCTCTAATGACTCATATAACTTACCTGATAGAAATACACAGTAGCTTTATGAATGAGACTATGATGTCAGATAGCACTTTGCAAAAATATCTTAAATTATATGTTCCTAGACATCTAATTAATTCTATAATAGTGATAGAAAATAGATTTGACTATAGACTTGACTTCAAAAATAGTCAGAAAATCTAAATAAAAATATAGATGAAGATGAAGGTATTTAAATTAACATAATTATACTGGATACAAATGCTGTGTTACTCTACATTCACAGAATGTAATGACTTCTGTTTCTTCACAAGATTCACGGACCTAGTCAATCCAGTATGGCAGGACACATGCTAAGGAATTGCAAGTAAATATTGTAAACCATGTCTGTGGACTGTGCAGCTGCATTTGAGAACCAGTTGGCAGATAGCAGAAATAAAGAGGAACAAACAGACATATAACTGGGCTTGAAAAGCCTTTTGAAAATGCCTTCATACTGATTAATCTAAACAAAACAATAAAAAAGAAAAATGGAAAAGAAAAAAAAAAACAGAAACAAAACAACACTGAATAGGAATGAAAGGACATTAGGTTAACCAAAATACTTTAAGGATACTGTGGTGAAATAAAGTCTATCAAGGACCAAGAAAGATTTTGTATTATTCACAGTTAAAGAAAGTGGTCAAAAATAGACTTCTCAGATAAGGAAGTATAGACTACTTGGCATGTTTTCTTTTCTTTTGCTTTCTACTAAATAGAAAATTATATAAGAAAATAAGAAAATAAATAGAAGGGCAGATCTGTTTCAGTGAAATCTGTAATATTTTTTACTTGTTTTTAAAAAAGACTTAATATATGTCACCAGATAATGCTGTTTGGGGAAATAATCAGAAAGGCTGTGCATCTGTTATTAATAGGAAGCTGTGAATCTACTCAGTAAACATTTGAAAGAAATACTGGGGATTTGGATTGCTGGGTATTTGTTTCTTCAGAAGCAAAGCCTATATAGACAGGCACACATGCTCTTCAGTGATTTTGGGATGCAGAAAAGTTGAGTCAGGAGAACAATCATTGCAGTCAAGTTTTTTCTTGGAGTGAAAAAATTTATGGTATTTACATGTGCTGAGCTAATTTTTTTGGATTTACTAAAGTCAAGAGTGAGTTATGCCATTGACTTCAACAAGATCAGGATTTGGCTTCGTTCAGAAATCCTTTAAACAAACACTGCATCATATTTACACAGATCACTAATCCACTTCTCTGAACCAAAACACAATTCCACTTTCCTTTTATGTTTGCTCTTTTCTCAACCAACAGCAGTATTACAGAAGTCAGCAAACAATGTCATTCTGTTCACAGTAAACATGCTCTATTTTCAGTGCGAATGACTGCAAAAACATCACTCTGGTTTTTCATCTCTGAACATGCCAAAACAAAGTTTGAGAGCATCTGAATAAACAGCAATTTCCATTTCATTTTTTTTTCTATTCAATAAATTGTACTAGATACAAATGTTCTCGTTTTTTGATAATATTCTTTCCTGATCATTTCAGTTTAAGCAAGATAACATTTGTTTTGTCTTTTACATTCAGTAGACTACATAATACTATTAAAAATTAACCTTTCTTTTTGCTACTTTTTTGAAACATTCTGAATCTTTTATTCATTTATTTATTTATTTTTAGATAACACAATACTGAGTTTTAATAAGTCTCTTAACTATAATTGAAAACTATTTAGACTTTTGGAATTAAATATTAATAATAACAATAATAAACCACAGAATTCTTCATCAGGAATGAAGATTATTTGAAGCTTTGTACTTCTTTTTAAATCACCAAAAAATACATTGTGACATTGCCAGTTTAATTTACATTTTAGCCATTTCCTTTGAACCCATGTAATTTCCCCAAACAGCTGTATCTGCAGATTCCCATCAGAGTCCTTTAGAAGTCACCTTCATCTCTGCAGTCTCTCAAATGCCTTTCCCTGCCTTTTCTATGACATTTATTTAGTGCAATACACTAAGAATGTTTTTCTTGCTTATCTTATTTTTATTCTAGTGAAACTTTACTAATTTAATTACATTAAATATCTCATCAGTTCAATGACACTGAATCTCTCACATGCATAAAATCAAGTTTGAGCTTATGCGATTTAAAGATTTCAATCACAGTAAACCTACTATATAGATTTTATTGGATTGGGCAGAGAAAGTATATGTATATTATTCAGAGGTCCCTTTCTCCAAAAGCACTTCTGCAACTTAGCTAATCACATATAGGAGTCACTTCTTTAATTCCCTGGGCAGAATTCTGGCAATTTTTTTTTTTTTTAATGTCGTTACTCTCTACTTTTTTTATTTCTTTATAGAATCAAACATGGTTTGTCTGGCGAAGACAATTCTGCAACAACAAACAATATGAAATAGAATTTCAGTCATTAAAACTCTCAACTCTTTAATTGAGATCAAATACCAGGAAAAAAATATTGTATGTAAATTTAAGAAGGCTTTTTTTTTTTTTTCTCTGCAAAATAGAAGTCTGAAATAATAAGTTTCATTTCATTTTATTACCTTTTTCATTAGATAGATTAGATAGATTAGACTTAGATAATTAATTTATCTGTGTGTTTACAACCTAGTACTGGTTTCTGTAAATGTTTATCATAGAATAAGCACAACATTTAAGTAGGCATGAAACACCAATCCATTAATTTCCTCATTCCCACATTTTACATCATTAACCTACTAGTCCCGGTAAATACGAGGGCTGCTCCTATTCTGTTATGTTGGCCATCGATGTCAGAGATTGAACCTTTCTGCCAATATTCCATTACAATTTGTTGCTGTGCAACAGATGGCAGCAGAGGGGCAGTCTGAAAAAGTGATGTCTGACATGGAAGTGTGGATGAAGCCAAATTGAGTAATTTAATTCCTTCATGAAAAAAAAAATGGCACCAATTGACATCAGTCAATACTTGCTGACCATTTCTGGAGATCAAACAGTGGACGTGAGCACACTGAAGTGGTGGGTGGTGTGTTTCTACAGTGGTGACAGTGACAGTGATTAATATCTACTGGTGCAGATTTTTACAAGTTGTTCATTGCTAATTATGGTGACTATGCTTAAAAATAGTGTTTTATAAATGACAATTTGCTCTATCAAATAGTGTCATTATGTTTTTTGTATCTGTTGTAGTTTCTATGAAAATAAATGAGCATCATTTTTGGAACAAACTATATAGTAAAGAAATGCAGGAAATATTGGTGTAAATCAGCAATAAAGACAAGATTCAACCAGGTGGTGGGCTGGAATTTGACCATTAAACTTTCACAGATGTTATTATTTGTTCTATACTTGAATGTATGAGCTTATTTATTTTTCATGTGTACATGTGCTAAGGAGATTTTAATGGGAAATTTCCAACCCACAGGTGTATATTTGTAAAAACGAATCTGTCAAATGAATTAATATACTAGAAATGAATGCAGTTCAAGGAACAGGGAGGGTTCTGCTTAGCAAATATTTGTATTTAAGCTTCACTTAACAAAAAAGTGTATTAAAAAACAACAGTGACAGCAACGATACAAACAAATAAAAATCCCTGCTGAGAAGAACTTAGGCTTAGGCTTAGGGTTAGGTGATTGTCTTCTCTGTCCTTGTGAGGCTTCTTTTGGAGTACCAAATCCAGATCTCGATTGCCCAGAAGAAAGATATCAAGTTGTTGGGCAGGTCCAGAGAACAGCCGCAAAGATAATCAAAGGGTTGGAGCACCTCACCTATGAAGAAAGGTTGAAGGAGCAGGGATTGGTTAGCTTGGAGAAGTCCCCATGTGACCACATTGCAGCCTTCCAATACTTAAAAGGAGCTTATAATCAGGAGGGAGACAGCTTGATGCGACAGGACAAAGACTCCAGTTAAGAGACCTAATATTACTTCTTAATTCTTAACCTCTCACTGGGTAAAATCAAATCCCTGGAGCAAAAAACTCTGCCTTCATTCAGGACTAAAGATATTGAGGGAAGAGTTTGGGACAAAGCTGCAACCTTGTTTCCAACCCATTATTCCTCATGTTTCCTTGCACTATATGTTTTATTGGTGGAATTTGCATAAACACAGCTCAAGAGAATCACCCTATAGTCACCTTGCATGACATCTCACAAGGTCTGACTTTTGGTACTAGAGTGGTGAGACAAAATTTCTAAGGTATATGAAGACAGCTCAGTATGTTCTCTTGAACAGAAACCGGACAAGGCAGCTTTAATTTGGGAGCAAAATAGTACAAATAGATTGAATCTCCTAAGAAAATTGTGCTCAGAGTATATGTTGGTCATATATGTTGATCTGCTAGGGAATTTTTGCTTGGGATTGCATTAACTAAAGCTTAGATTTTTACCTGGTTACTGTGAAACCATAATGACAAATTAAATGACACTATCTGAATCAGTGTACTGAAGGCCTTTATAAGATTCTGAGATCTATCTTCAGTGTTATGCAAGCTGTTGTGCTCAAGGGACAGGACTAAGAATCAACAGACTTGCCTACTCCCTTACTCTGTGCAGTAACAGGCGGCAGAACTTCCCCACAGAGCATATAATCAAAACTTAGGTGCCAGTGAATTTTAAAGAGTACACAAGTAATGCCTTAGAAATGAGGGACTTAATTTGTGAAGCTAAAATTACCTCTAAGATGATGGTGAGAGAATGGCACTAATATAAGCTCTGATGTAGAATGAATCCTTCTCTCTTTGTGCTCCTTGGGATGCATCAGATTGAAATACTTGCTTCTGTTGGAATTACCTGAATTTAATAATTCTCAGAAGTAGTTTGTTTCAGGTACAGAGATTTCTGTTGCTCCGTATCTCTTCATTTTACATCAGTACACAAATATACAGAAACTTCTTTTACAGCCTTCACAGTATGTCCTGCCACACTCCTCTGGCTTCTGAGATTAGCAGCAGTGCATCCCATAGTGCAGCACAAGTTAGAAGGTAGGACTGAAGTGTCGTCAGTAGTAGGATTCAGAGTATGCATTCGTGTATTGGGATTGAAGGATGAGTAAAATTTTAGGATTATGTATCCTTAAAATGCTTGACCTGTGGTGAAAAAAGTCACTATGATTGTTTCTAAAGCTTGCACAGATGAGCCTTCTCCTAGTGGACTGCTGAGGTTTACCACAGCTATTCTAAAGATATTCTTTCAACCAGACTTACCGATCACTTAGTAACCTGCAAACTTAACAACTTTCATTTTATATAAACCATCCTCTACTACAAAAGGAAAAGTAAGCATCATGTTTATGATACAAGGGCTGGCAAATCTTCAAAAAGCTAACTGCTTATGTATGTCAAGCTCTGTATTTAAGAACAAAAAGAGACTATGTAAAGCTGAGGTACAACTGAAGTATTTCTCATTGGAATACACTGGCAACTTCTTACTAGTAAAAAATAAATTGAATTTTATAAAAAGATCTGCAGTCATTTAAAGACAAAGTCTCACTGAAGAGCCCTAGCATAATAAATTCAGCAGATCAGCAATTTGAAAGTGATCAAACACATAAAGCAATTTTTGTAACATATGATGTGCAGAATGTAATAACTCTCATATGGGAAACAGGCTGGTTCTAATGACAATTATTTAATATTTCAGGGAGCCCAATCAATGATGTAGAAAGTGCTTTGCATCTGCCAAAGAACTCAATTCTTTGTACATCACAAAACATGAATATGGTTACAACTTAGACCTCTGGGAGATATGTTCCGTACATAGGGTTGGTCTTTCAAGGGATTTTAATGTAGTCATGGTGTCTTGAGATGTAGTTAAGGATCCTAATGTTTTTGTAAAAATCTTGAAAACCTGTTTCATGGGAGGCATCTGCCTGTATGTCTTTTATGCATAATTATCCTTCAAAATCTGACCTACTTGGTATAAAATATTAAATTATTTATAGTTGTTTCTGGAAATAGGTGATTTGTCTTTACAGAGCTGCAAGAACAGATTCATGGGAACACTGGTTTAATTACCTTCTTGATTATAGCATATATTTATAGATGAGTAGATAGAGACTTTAAAAAGGATCTAGTGATAGGGAAGTCATTTATTCTATTTCAGTTATACCTCAGAGGGCTTTGAAGTATATAATCTGTTTAAAAAGAAGCTTGGATGTTTCATTAATCCCATTCTCAAGAAATAAATCGTCTCAATATGGGAAGTTGAGGAAAGAAAACATATTTATCTTGATTTAAAAAAAAAATCAAAATGACATTCACCCTTAATTTTCATCATTCTTTTGTTATATGCCTTAATGTCCCTTCAGATATACTGTGTTCAACCGAAAGTATTTTCAGAGTTGCCTCAAGGCAACCAACATTTTTGTAGCTTAGATCCTCTTAATGTGAGTATACTATATTGGATTAAAAAGAACAAAAACCAAAAAACAAATAACCTTTTAAACCCCAAAAAAGTCAGGTTTTATTCGGATATAAAGGAGAGCATTATATTTTTATACAAAGAATATGCATAGTGACTAGATCAGTGTAAATTTAAGCTATTTATAACTAATTCCTCACCAACTTCTTTGTAAGTTTTTGTTTCCACTTAGGTCATCAGATCACTGCACAGTCTACTGGTCCCTAGGAAGTTTCTCTTTTTGTCAGACTCAGAGTGTGCAGAAAAACACTCTGCTGATAGCAATGAATAACTGAATAGATGTCTCCTCTACGAAGCCAAGGATGAAGCTATGAAAGAGGACATGCTGAACCTTTCTGCTCTCAGAAGGAGCAGCTGCATCCCAGGAAGACTGGAATTTCCCCCAATCTGGCCCTCTTTCTCTAGAGGGATCCATCTAAACCTGTCAAAATTCTTAAAGGAAGGCAGGAAACAAAATGAGAACAAACATATAAATCATGCATCAGCCACCACATGGAGCCAACAAATCCTATTATTTTTTTCCCAAAACAAGTGAAGTAGGAAAAAATCTACAATATTTAACAATATAAAATTAAATTATAAAGAAAAAATATAATGTTTCATATATCTTATTGGTGAAAACTCTTAGAAATATATTAATAGGAAGGAAGTTCAGTAGGGCAAACTCCTAGCATAAAATCAATGAGTAACATTTAGAATATTTTGTGAAAACACTGATTTCAAATAATGCATTATAAGAATATTTCATGTAACTTGTAAATATTTTAAATGTTTATATTTATCAAATTAAAAATTTAAAACTTACTAACCTTAAACATTCTTTTTTTCTAAATTGAGATGAAATGTTATTTCTTCAGCATGAGGACAGCCAAGAAGTGAAGCAATTTGCTCCAGTAGTTTGTGAAGCCTTCTCTGGAGGATTTCAGAACAGTACTGACTGTACTGACACCAAGCTATTCATGAACTAGCGATGTGTTCTTGTGGCAAAGAAAGCCATCAGATCCTGGATTGCTCTAGGAGATGTGAAATAAGCAGGTCAAGGAAGATGATATTTTCCCTTTCTTCAGGCCTTAATGAGACACGCTTCTGTGTTCAGTTCTGGGATTCCCAGTACAGGACAGACTGAAGCTACTGAACAGAGTTCAGTGAAGAGACACAAGGATAATGAAGGGATTGGAGCATTTCTCCTATGATGGAAGAATGAGAGAACCATGACTATTCATCCTGGAGAAAAGATCGTACCAAAGCAACTACATAACTGATGGGAGAGTGTACAGAAAATAGAGCCCATTGACAGGGCAAGAGACAGGAGATTCTGTTCAAACATTAGGAAACATTTTTTCATTAGGCAGGGAACTGATTACTGGAACATGCTGATCAGAGTAGTTATAGAGTCTCCATGCTTGGATATATTCAAAACCTGACTATTTAGCTGACCATGCTGTGAGCAGGAAGATTGGACTACACACCTCCGGAGTCATCTTTCAACTTCGGTCATCCTGTAATTTTATGATTGTAAAATTTGATTGTTACTGGGAAAGTCACCATTTCAAGTTTTCCATGAGATAGTAATGATATCAAATTAAAAATGATGGAATTTCCAGTGGGATAGAAAATTTGTCTCCTGAGTTATGTTTTAGTTGTGCAGTTCCATAGACACCTGAAGTATTTATCTGAAACACTGCTAATGTAAATTAACTTGCTATTAAAATAACAGATTTGCCAAGGGGAGGGCAAGAGGGCATTCATTCTTTACTCTTTTCCAAAGTTCATCAAGATAATAAAGTTCATCAAGCATAATTTCCTTCATTTGGCAGATAAGTAGAAGTAGATAAGCAACTATATCATCTACCAGCTATACCAACTACCATCACAGCTGCATCCTAACCGGAATCAGTGAAAATACATAGATGACTGCTTAAGACAAAGCACTAAATGCTAAGACTTCCTTACATGGAAGAAGGAAGACATTTTTTCCTAGAAAACTCAAGCCTATGCTACATTGAATTTAAATAGCTTGGCAAGTCAGGATCCTGACTTCTAGCTAAATTTTTGATTCCATAACTGCTGCATGATAAGCACATATATTAATGCATTTCTGAAAAAAGAGAAGTAAGTCTAACTAAAGAAGACAATGATTTCCTGAGGAAACATAGAGAATTTAAAAATCATTTTGAAAACACTATAAAATTCCATACTCTCTATTGCTTCTGCTTTTAAATGACTTATAATGCAACAGATAGTATGTGTCATAAAAAGCACAGTGTCACATAGCTATATAGAAAAAATTCAATGTATAAATATCTAATATTATTCTAAGAAAAGAAAGACAAAAAAAATTTAATTTTGAAAATGTTCAAAGAAATAAAAATTATTGTTTTATATTGTCAAATAATTACAGTGAAGTTCATAAAACTATTAAAACTTTTGCCTTCTGCATATTTCAAATGTCATGAATCATATTACTGGAGGTAAATAACTCAGGTTAATTAACCAGAAAACCTACAATATGTCATTAGCAGTTTCATTTCAGCCCTCCAGAATGTAACTGCATATTTCAGAAGGAAAAACAGAAGGAAAAAAGGCCAAAAAGCAATACATTAAAGGCTTGCTTTATATAGATAAAATCAATATTCTGTTGTCAACAATATTTACTGAACTTTCGCATAAGAAGTTTTAAGTTAAGCATACTTGAGCTTTCTGCTTGAGTAGATAGATACAGAAAGATCTAGTGAATTTTCACTGATCCTCTTTTACACTGGACTGTCAAGTCCAACATCACAGAAAGTCACATTAATTCACTCTAACATCATGAAGGAAATTATCAGATGTTCTGTGTCAAAATTAAAGTGACTGGAAATTGGCAGAGAATTGATGAGCATTGCTTGAGGAAAGGCAGAAGTTGAGTAACTTGCCCATCTGAACAAAGCACAGGACAGATGTGGGTAAGTGCAGTTTAACACTCTATTGCTTTGCACAGTAGGTCTGACATTTTCTTTTCATTCTTTGCAGTAATATCTTTTTCAGTAAGATATTGTTCCTCCATTACTTTTCAGATGATACTTGGGTGAATTGTTAATATGGCTTAATTAATGACTAGCTAGCCATAAGATATATGGTGATAATACTGCTAGTATATATCTCCACGTATTTATTCTAAATCTGTCATGTCTCAATGAGCCATCTATTTTCAACTTTGCGAAACTGCTTCACTGAAAACCCTTGAGAGAGCTCTGACACATAAACACTGACTGATAAGACACTAATCCTTTAGACACAAACCACTGATCAAATCTGGAACTAAGACTGGACCTAGCCACACTCAGACTCCTCTCTAAGGAGGAATTCAGAAAGACAGTCCTTTCTGAAACTCGTGTCTCAAGAGAATGCTTTGCTTCCCCTCCCTGTATCCACATGTCAGACTCATACCCAAAATGTAACATAATGCAAATTATAAAATAATAATGTTTATCTTCTGAACTCCATCTTAGTTTTCAATGTACTTCTGAGACAAAAACTCCAGAACAAGAGACCATAGTATTCAGATTTTGATCTCCATAATACCATTAAAAGAAGTTATTCACTCTAATCTTTTCCTCCAAGAAATTCCATGGTGGTGCACCCTGAAACTAAAATATCTCACTTTCAGAGAACTTCAAATATACCTTGTGCAGTGTCAGCCATCAGCTAAGAATTTTAAACGTTATTGTTCAGCACTGCTTTTTGAGATATGAACTATTGTCCATAGTTCAGAAGTGCTACTGAATCATACTAGATGTCATAAACAGCTAAATCACATAATTGATATGTCTAATGAATATAATTAATCTGGTTACACTTTCCATTGATTATAAACTGTATTTAGGCATCTAAATGCATAGGCAGTTACCTACAGTGAGGATGTCTAAATTTGGTCAGAATCATCCTTCCTTTGATGTCTGGCTTTGCATCAATATTCATTAGCATTTCAAAAAGCTGTCTTTCATTGGAGTTTGCCATTCATTCAATACTGAAACCTTCTGCAAATCTATGATGTTGATGAAATACTTGATATATTTCAGAAAATCTTACCACCTCTGCCTGGTTCTTCATTTTGGCAGACCACTGAGTAGCTAGAGTTTCCAGTATATCTCTTTCAAAGTTCTCAGATGGGGAGAGTGATATTCTTAATAACATTGAAATTTCCAGTTCTTAGCTTCACCTTCCAGCACAGCTACAGTTGGTATTTAGATTCATGCTTCTGAGAGTGTCAGTACTTTCTTGGAAGTGGGAAGGCAGTAGCAATTAACTTTAGCTTGAAGCTTTGAAAAATCTTGACTTTGTTCTAAACCAGAATGAAATTACATTACAAAGATTGAATTTTTAGTCCTCTTATACATGTAAATGCTAATCATGTCAAAGCTCCATTTAAAATGCAATTTACTCAGATGAGCTTACTTTAGTACATGATCAAATACATTTGTTTAATTAATCTTCTCTCTTCCTTCTGTACTTTTCCTTCAGCATTTATATAAAATTTACTAGAATATTTTTTATTATTTATTTTGGAATTATTGATAAAAATACTGAACCTATTGTTTTTTGCTATAAACATGAGCCCAAAATAAGTTTGTGCATAATTGCACTACATACTCTGAAAACACAGCAACTTCTAAATGAAAGCTTTTGAACTAGAATTAAATGAGATTTATTTTCTTTTAATGCATTTATTCTGGACTATATTGATATTGTGTAGCAATGTTCTTGCTACCAGAATTGTTTTGCTAGTCAGGCTGACGATTTACAGTGTTATTTAGATAGGATAGTGGCACTACCGTTATCCACATTGTGACAAGAACTACAGAAATTCAAATTTATTCTTTAATCATAACTGTGATGCAGCAGGATTTCAAGATTATGTCTGTGTGTCTGCCCTTAGATCATTATTTCCCTTGGTGCTCCGGAAGTCCTCTGTTAGTTACTTTCCTAGATGAGAGAGTGTACTGCCTTGAATCTAAGTGGTGGACCTGACTAAATCCCTATCCATGGTCACAATAAAGGAATCTGACAGTGCAGGAGTTCTCCTGGTAGTAGTTTTGGACTGACCTGATAATTCTCACCAGATAGATTCTGCTGTGCCTAAACAAATTAGTATGCTTAATGTTTTCATTGGCATGCTGTGTTGAAAAACTGGCTCCTATGAGTCTCTCCCTCAGTAGGTGTTTCCTGCCACTTGTGTACAGATAAGATATTTGTAAATGCAGCAGATGTAGAAATTATCATAGATTTGTATCATAGAATGGATTGAGATGAAAGGGATAGTAAAGATAATCTAGATCCAACTGCCTCTCCATAGACAGGGTTAAATCAAGTTGTCCAGGGCACCATCCAACCTGGTCTTGAACACTTCAAGGATGAGGCAATTTCTCTGGGCAACACGTTCCAATCCTCTTCAGCTACAGTTGTTCTGGGCTGCAAGCATACACTGTTGGCTCGTGTTGAGCATTTTGTCAAGCAGAACTCTAAGTCTTTCTCTGCAAGAGTCAAGATCACGAAGTCTCTTGTTCTTTGTCAAGATAATTAAGAGATGTCTTATATGTGGATTAAGATGATCATCATTGGCAAATCATGCATATTTTGGAACAGCAGAGCCATAGTTCAACTGGATTTTAAGACATGTACTAAACAAATACATTTTACAAGTACTCTTGCAGTAGAAATTCCTGTAACCATCCAAATTGTGACCAAGCATCCTCTTAAGAGGTTTGATTTCCCATTTGAGCCTTATCCTCCTAATATTTTTTTGTTTTATTTTGTTTAACTGAATCTCTTTCTGTAACAGTATATCAGAATTACTTATCCAGACTTATTTTACCTTCAAAATTATATATATATATAATATATATATATATATATTTTCATTAACATAGACAAGTATAACCAATAACATTCCATTATATATATATACATTTTCATTAACATAGACAAGTATAACCAATAACATTCCATTAACACTCACTAACTGCTTGTACATTCTAGTCTTTAAACTTTCCTGGCATTTATCCAGGATTGTTATTAATAGTATACAGCTCAGTTATCCCAATCACTCTATTTGCCTTAAAAAAAAATAATAATAATGAGATGCTGCATACTTTTTTAAACAGGAATTTTCCCAAAATTTCATAATCATTCCAAAATTTTGCATCAAACTATTTCTGTAACACCTCTAGATTCTGTTGAGTGTGGAATCAAGGGAGAGTTTTGTTTGGGAAGTTTGTAATTCAGGAATAAAACTTTTTTGCCATATTTAAAAAAGTATTGTTTCATATATTGGCTCCTTGGATAAGAATAAATTGTGAGTAATAATGAAAATATTTTTAGAGAAGATTAAAAATGAAACCCAGAACTCCAATATGTCAGATGACTACCAGTCTAAGCTCAGTTCTCAAAACAAAACAATCTTGTTAAGAAAACCTTAATCAACGCATCTTAAATAATTTTTTTTTTTTGGTGAATAAAAAATAACAAATGCTCCTATTGCTGTTAAAATCAAAGTGAAATTTATTCAAAGAAATTTTTAAAGAAATAAATAGGGTAACCCAAAAACAATAAGAACCTATTAAAATAAATTATTTTGTGACATTCAGATATTACTAAAAAGTATTCAGCATTCTAAATTTGAATCTCATAATCCTGGAATGAGATAAGGTTCTGCCTCCATTGAGCTCGCAGGAACAGAAATCTGAATGAGTACCATAAAATTAATAAGCTTAGACCAGATAAGTAATCAATGTTTTCTTGATTCAAATTGGAAAACTCAGTAGAAACCAGAAAAGATTTGCTCAGGTTTGGTTTCTGTACTTAATCCCCTAAAAGTATTACAAATAAGGAAGTTGCTATTAAAGAAATAATACTTACTGCATTCCCTTTTCTTCCACTGTTACCAAAACCATCTTGTGGGCATCTGTATTACCAAGTGTGGCATAAACAAAAACTATTCTCAAAACCATCAGAGAAAATGATTGGAATTTACTATAAAGATTAACAGTCTCGGGCCACACTGACTACAGAGGAAATTGAAAAAAAATATTAAGAGCTTGTAAGCTTTTTTCTTACAATCAATCAAATCAATTACTACAATTTAATACTGATTATTTTTCAACACCGAAGAAAATTGACACATCAATCTATAGTCTTAGCAGTTTATACTGAAAATATGATTGATGTAACACTAAATTAATTATGCAGGAACTGATTTCTACTTTTCTCACTTCTACGGTACTGTAGAAGATACTAATTAACCTCAAATCCTTATAGAACCATTCCCATGATCAGTAATGACTACTTAGCAATGACTAACCTGTCAGTGGCTATGACATGGGATCCCATTATACAGAGAACATATCCTGAGGCCATCACTGATCTTCCTATCAATAAAAAATGCATAATTCTATTGTTGCCTTTCTCCTGAAATACTCTCTTCTTATATAAAATATGTAACTGTTAAGTATGAAACCATGATAAATGATGCAAACACTAAAACCTGATATAAGATTCATGTGTTCATTCTCTCGATTCATTTTGTGTATGCACAAGTTTGTGTAGCATATCATCATAGTTATTGAATTATTATTTGGGTTACAAATTTAAGCTTCAATAAAATAATATTTTTACATGAAGGAAACGTGTACTGTCCTTGAATTTTTTTTTTCTTCAAAGTCATTTACAGAGGTATAATGCAGATGTATAATGCAGTAAGGTAAAAGTAAAGCTGATAAGTAAGTTTAGACAGATCTACAAAACAAAACAATAAGCAAAGAGAAATTATTTCCCATGAATTGGAAACATATTAGAGGTACTTTCCACAAGCACAGCTTTTTGTAAAAAAACATCTCATGGAGTAAGAACAAGAAAGAGGAGCTGGACAAAGTTGTATACTTGTTTCATTATAAAATTAGTGTACATATGGAGGATGTTTGTCAGAAGAGGCCTCTGATCCGTATTATGGAAATCTAAGAAAGAATGTTAATCAGAAATAATTAGGTCTGGGCAATTTGGCATTATGATGTGTAATATTATTTTTTTATTCTTGAATATAAAATGTAAACTCTACTGAGTTTCAGTTCAGCCACTGCATTTATGGCTCCAAGGAGAACCCGGATAGTTTGAGTTTCACACCTCAAGCGATCCTTAGCTATTCTCAGGATCAGGGAAGATTCAGTGGTATCATATAATTCAGGCCTGCAGAATGCTCTGTCCAAATACTTTGTTAAAATTGATTCATCTCATTATTTTACCTAAATTAGCTGGCAAATTTCTGCAATGCTCTTCGAAGAATCAACTTGAAATTAAAGTTTGGGTATTTAATGAAAGTGAGTAAGACAATTACCATTAGAAAACTAATGATATTTTCTTAAATATTATAAACACATTAGAAATAACATTTCCATGAAAACCATGAACAAGAAAGATAACAGTATAAAATGATAGCAATATTGAGCATGTAAATAATAGATGAGTTTTCTTTGCTTTGTTTATTAGCTCTGTTTTTTCTTTTTGAACATCAAGTTTACTACAAACAAATTATCAGTAACATTGAGAAGAAGAGATTAAATTTGAATACTTGCTCTTTGTACTGGAAAAATGAAAGCTTCTTTAGTTTTTTCTTTATTCTTTTAGGAAATACCAGATGTTTTTGTAACACAGTTCTTTAATATAAAGATCACAGTGATCAGAATATTAAATAAGAATCTTATTGAAGATAATGGTATCCTAAATATCAACAAATAAGTTAGAGCCAGAACATGTAATAGTCTCTAAATTCTATATATAAAATAACGAAATAAATATTATTTAATGTTGTCACAATGTAAAACCACAAATTTTTTGTAATCTGAGGAAGTCGGAGGATACAAACTGTGTAACATGCATAAAACTACTAACATGAGGGCAATCCTGACACTATCATCACAAGGCTTCAGTTTCCTCATTAGAAACAGAAAGCCATTTTCCCAGATACTGAGAAACCATATCAATTAAATTTACTCACTGGCAGTTTCTTGAAAATTTCCTTTTGCCACATATATCTGCTGCACATGTTCAGACTGGATCTTGTAGAAAATAACATAGACAGCAACCAAGGCAAAAAAGTGGGTCAGTTTTAATAATTAAACGGATTAGTCCTCACTCACCTGACAGAAAGGAAAAAGGTTTTTCATGAAGGGGAAACAACAGTCTTTATTTATTCATTGTGAACTGTGTGATGTGATTGTTAGAAGGTGGTCAAACTACACAGATACTGTTCTCTTCCTTCCAGGAACAAGGTTTTCTTTGTAAGTACCTGTGACAGAGTTTGATTCAAAAAATTTAATATTTAAAAAAAAATCTTCAATAAAGCAAATTTATTTTTGCACATGCAGCAACTCTGAACCTCTTCCATACAGCAACTCATGTAAGTATCAGATAGCTAAATTTTAGAAAGAGCACTTGCAACACAGTACACCATCTGGTAAATCCTGAAAAACATTGACATGCATTTTCAAGAGCAATTCATATGAATTTCATATAAATATGAAATGAAATTTCATATTGCATTTCCTGAGTGTTTTGCCATAGCAGCTCAGGCCTTGACATGATAGTGGGAGTGGATGGATCTCAACATTTTTATCAATTCATATCCTACTGACAGCAAAATTAAGCATGTTTTTTAATTTTTTCTCCTGTTGATGCTGCTTAGATGAAAAGGAAATAAGTCTTCACACAAGAGACATTGCTTTTCTATTCATTGTCCTTGCTTAAATCAAAGAAGCACTGACAAGTTTTTTAAGTTTGGTGTAAAATAGATATATACTTTTTAATATCGTAACAAAAGTAACTCAGGAAAAGAATTTATGGGTAATTAAACGGTGTACAAAGCTGATGGTTTTTTATTAACTAACACTGTGGACAGAAACATGATCCAGGATTGAATGCAAAAAGGAAACTTTAAGTGGATGTGTAAAACTTCATCCTCTCAACATAAATGATGTACTGATGCTTGGGTTTAATGGCAACATTTGAATGAATAACTAATTTCCTGTAATCTGTTTTGACCATACAACTCTCAGGTTGAATTCTGGACTTAAAGAACTACATCGTATACAATGGCATTGTTGCAGCTACTATACTCTATATCTAAGGTTGAGAAAGCTGAAAACAGGCCTCCAGAATGTGTAACAATTCTTTCACCTTTCTATATGTCAAGGACGAAGTAAGTCAACCCAGTAATTTTCACATGCATTCACTAAAAAAGATCACACAGTCCATCCAGTAACTTTAGTATATTAAAAAAAAAGAAAAAAAGAAAAAAGTAAAAAAAAAGAAAAGATACCGACAGTGATATTTTTGAAAGTGGCAATTTTCTAGGTCAAGCTGAGATGATTCAAGTTTCTTGAATATCAAGTAGTAAGAATTTTATGTCACACACTGGGATTTAATCTGTATACTAAACAAGGAAGCCTAAAACTATTAGCATGTTGTGTAAGAAAAGTAAGTCTTGTATCCTCCAGAACATATTATTATACTGAGATGTAAAACTATGTGCTCAGGAAAAATTAGTGGGTTGTGTTGTTTTGGACTTATAATATCTGCAGAGTTATAAAGCTCGTGTGGGATGCAGAAGATCTGTTACACACTTAAAGGGGGTCTTAGTTTGTAATCTCTATATTTTTGAATTCTACAGAAAACAATCAGGCTAAAAAATGTTATAGTTATTCCTTGCTTGACAGAGGCTGGGCCCATGTGTAGAGAACAACAGGTGTCTAGGTCCAGAGAGAAATAATAGGGAGGTTGTTGTAATCCACTAAGTATCACCACCTATAAGAAAAAAGTCACCTACTACTTTAAAACAAAAGTCAGAACTAGCAGTTTGTAAGGGGCACTGCCTACACAACTAAATTAATCAGAACAAGAAACAAACTCAGGGTCCCTTACTGTCTGCAAAGCCAAAATCGTGAGCAGCTCTCTCCACTTTGGACTGTCCCATTCAGCTTCTGTCTAAGACCATGAAGTAGCACATTTCCAGTTCAGACAAGGAACTATTGCCAAGGGATGAAATTCTGCTAGATTTGGCTCCTCTGCTAGATTTGACTCCGTCTGCAGTCTTTCAGTTTTGTTTCAGAAGGTCTTGTATTTGTATCCATCTCACTATGACCTCCACCTACGTCCACATATATTATGTGTTACGTCTTAAAATCATTTTCCTTGTGTGCCACACCATAATTCACATAGGATATTCAAAATCAGAAATCACAAAACAATTATTCTTCCTTATTCACACTGAGCATTATAATGAGGTCCTGAAAAAAACTGTAAGTCATATAAGTATGGCCAGTCTGGTTGAGAGGGTGCTAGCTATAAGCAGCGTAGGCTGAAAACTTAAACATAATCCACTTGTTTCTTTTATTTAGCAGTAAAAAGGATAATTTTGCTTCATCTTTGACAATTTCTTTGTTTTTTTTTTTCTTTCTATCTTTTCTTTTCCCTCATAAAAATTCAGCAGCTCTACAGCTTACTAATTTGCAATTTTTCATGATCATCCATTAAGAACAGCAAATTGTATTGGCAGTAGAGCAACTGAGTACAGCAAATTGTACTGCCAGCAGAGCAACTGAGTGATGAAAAAAAGTGTCTAACTAAAAACAGAAGGAATAGAAGGAAATGAGTATTGGGAAGCAACATCTAACAACAGCTGCTAGGAAGGCAGAGCTCTAAGGAATGCAATACAAGTACAGAAGAAGTTTAAATTAGATTTCACAATTTTGGTTGGTTTGTGAAATGCCTAAAGAAGTATAAAAGTACAGGAAAAATCAGTCACAAACTGGAAAATGACTGTTCAGATTCATATTAGTTTATATTTAGACTGGATAAAAAAGTTAGGGATTTCCCACAAAGCAGGGAAGAACGGAGCAAAATGCTGGATAAAAGACAGGACAACGTTACAGACTGCTTTAAATTAGAAATTTGTGTGGAAAGATCAGAAGCACATGAAAGAAAAAAAAGCTGTCAACTAGGAATCTTCAGAATACAATCAGACTGCGTCTGAAAGGAAAGGAGTGAATGACTGATTAACTTGGACAAAACTCACTGACCTAAGTATTGCCCAGCTGTTCAGCAGAACTGTTGCATTTGAACGTAAAATTGTACAAAACATTGCAGAAAATATTACTGCTATCTAAAAAGAAACAAAATACACATATGCCACAAAGATTTTATGACTTTATTACATGGATCTTGAAAACATTTAAGAAAGCTAAAGTCAGCTCGAATGCAAGAGAAACCCATAATAAGTTAATAATTGCAGACAATATTACAATATTCTTTCTGGAAGATATAAGAAGGGTCAGACTTTTTACAGTTGTATTTGTTAGTCTGTTACCATCATATTTTACCCTTTAAAAAGCCTGTGATAAGCTTTATATTTTTATCCCATTTGACTGTTTGTACAATGTTTCTGTGAACTTTGAGACTGATAAAAATAAAAGTTCAGTATATTGACATCCTTCACAATGAAATATGCACATTTATTCACCAAGGGCAAAGCAAAAGAAGAATAGTACTGTTCTTGACTAAAAGAATAGTTAATTTATGAGTCTAGTACATGAGTAGACACCTGGTCTGAGCAAATGGTATTTATGTATCTCTTGAGAGTTGATAAGTAAGAAAAGTGTCAAGCCTCCCTACAAAAAGGGAAGAAATAAGATAAAGAAAAAATATTAATAAGAAAGGTTAAATATAGCTGGACTTCCTGGAACAGTCAACTACAAAACAAATGTATTTAAACAAGAAAGTTTCTGATAATTGCAGTCTGAGACATCAAGCATCTGAGTGACTGTCAAGAAAGCATGCCCAAGAGAGTAGATCATTTCAGAGAGAGCTCTTTCATAGTAAATTTGAAGTAAAAAGATCAAATTTGTTGTTGTTGTTTAAATAAAGAATACAAAATTGCTTTTCTTATTTTAGATATAGAAAGTATATATTTTTATTTGCATTTCATCTTTAATTACATTAAGGTTAATTTGAAGAGTCTGGTAAAAGGTCATTCTTTGGGAAGTCATTTTCAAACAAGCGATATATGCAAATACTTCAACAAATGCCTAAGTCATAATTGCATTCCTTGGAGTACTGCAAATAAGCAGGTTGTGTCTCCCTGGCAGTTCTGCAGCACACAGTACAAGCATCCTCTATGGACTGATAATGAACACAAGAATTCTGAAATGCTCTAAAATAGCAAGAAGATTGCCTGCAAAGTTTCTAGAAATGTTGGTAAATTCATGGTGCAAGTGGAAGAGAGACAGGCTCATGAGAGACATAGCTAATTTGAAACTTTACTGGGAACAAAAATTGAAGAGCTGATGAATTGATTTAGAAACAAGAGAAAGCCTTTACTTCCACTGAACAGGTAAAACGTAGTGTAACCTTTTCATGTGTTAATTTCTTACACTTGAATACAATTACTCCCAGAGATAGACAATAACAAAAAATACATTGTCAAGGACATCTGAGTAAGGGGTTTATAAACCTTATAAACCTTATTTTAACCCTAATGCTGTAAACATAGAAGTAGTATATAAATCAATATGTTAATGATCAAGACAAGGTAATAGAAATCTTTGTTAGGAGAACAGCTCTTTAGTATTTTTTTCAAGATGATATTTTTAACAAATTCTTATAATTTTCTTTATGATTTTATTCCAAAATAAAATAAATGTAAGTACAAATGCAAAAGAACTTTGTAAGTACAAATGCAAAAGAACTTTTATGAAATTTATGTCGTACAAAATGTTTTCTTTATTTCCAACAGCAATGCATATTTAGTCTCCTTAATTTACTTTAATTTTCACGAATTGATTTTAGTGACAGGGATAATTATTAATTTCTCTCAAAATCTGATGTTTTAGAATATAAAGTGAAAAAAAAACAACACTAAGAGTTGGGTTTGGGTTTTTTTTGTTATTGTTGTTGCTTCATAAGAAATTTTGAAAGAAATTGTTTGAAGACTGAAAATTTCTCTTTTACAACCTCAGAATAAAAATGATTTAAAAATCTCAAAGTTTCATTAGGGCAAAATCTATTCTGTACGGCTGTAATGGAAAAACTAAGAACATATACAAGGAATTCAATATTATTTTAATAACAATGAAATAGTCCAGATCATTTCCCATAGATTCAGGTTTTTAATGGAAAAGGAGAACTAACTCATCTTTAATATGTGATCAAACATACCTATATATGAATGAGTATATTTATGAATTTTGTTCAAAGGATCTCTTAAAAGTAAGCTAGAGGAACCCCTCTGGTTGGACTCTGTCAACAGTTTACAGGCTGGTTCAGCCCAGTTCTGTGACTAGTGGGGTGGAGGGATTTCACAAAATCCGTGCCTCTGGAAAAGGGAAATAGGGGACCCCAAAATAATTAAAAATAGCCGCAACAATCTGAGAGCAACAAACTAGTTTATCAAATATAGTATTGGGATGTAAGATAACACACTATAATACAATATAATTAGAATTGAAGCTAATAAATCAAATATAATGAGAGAGTGTCTGAAAGGTGGAAAGGCCTCACCATAACACTGAGGTGAGACGCACAGTCCGGTTGAGTAGCAGAGAGGCAAAGAAGCACATCTGGTGACCTTGCCAGGGATTATATCTCCTCTCTGACCACAGAGCCCCCTGGGGTATGTTGACGTGCGGAATCAAACTCTGTAACCCAAGTAAGATTACAAAGCAGGTATGTTTTAATCAGTGCAGCGCAGACACCAGGTGCAAGGGGGATCGTTCCTCCTAACTTGCACACCGTCTGGAAGAATCATGCTACAGATATAGGTCAAACTAACACATAATGAATAGTTTTCCCAGAATTCGGATACATATTCATTACACCCCAAGAGTTCATTAGCATGCAGACCCTCCCCTCTTGCGCGTGTGTAGTGGGTCGTGGGATGAAGATTCGTCATCTTCCTCGTGAAGGCTTCTGACCTTTCTCACTGTAAACTTCTGACCTTTCGGTGGGGGGATCCTCCCAAACAGGGTTCTTCTTGCCATGAGGACATCTGATCACCTCCCTGCCAAATGTCCTCGGGCTGTTCTCAAACCCTTGTCTTAATGGCCTTCATCCCCCTCACTATCCCAGATCCAGTGTCTGCCATCCCTTATTTTCTAACAGGCTCTACATTCTTGCTTCTATAAACTATCTCTAACTATTCCCCTTTACCCCCCTTATTCTCAGTCACTGTGAAGCCTTCTTGCCTTTTTACTTTCACTTATGGGGCCCTTCTCACCTTTCAATGTAGTTCTCTTCCAGACAGGTGCTTGGAACTGGAGCATTAACAGCTTAACTCCTAGTGCACTGCATGATGTTATGATGTGGAATACTGATAACCAAAAATCATAAAACCATGACAGACTTGCTAGTTAATATACCACATCTTCATAACAGAAATGGTCTAGTACAAATTCCAAGTTGTGTCTTTTCATTACATTTGTTTATGGCTGCAGTATTTCCAGTGGAATAGATAGATCTCTTCATTATTAAAAATAGCATTAATTGAAATAGGAATCATTTCTTCCAGCTTTTTTTTTTAACTCTGAAACTCAGCATATAATTATAAAATCAGCACAGAGATGATACAATTAAACTCCAATTTGAACAATGACCAAGGGTGGTGTTATTTTCAAACATAAAATTAATTTGGGGATTTTTTAAAAATCAAAATTCTATTTTATAGATTTTAAACAATAGTTTCTCTTTCTGTTTGAATTATTCAGGTTTTTTTTTTTATTTTATTTTTTCTTTGTTTATATCTATTCTGTTCATGTTCTTTTATAGTATTTATCCTTAGCAGTCTTTGTTTCCTTGAAGTACCCTGAACAAGGAAAGTGTTGCCATGATTCAAATCTAGTAAAAGTCTTACTGTTTGCATTATTTTCCTACTAGCTTCCTATTTATTCTGTAGAGCCCATCTCTTTATCAATGTTATTTCTTCTCACACAACACTGAAGATCAAATCTAAACTGCATCATGATTGGTACATATTTGTCTTTTTGCCTTCTCAACACTGAGCAATAAAAGACAGAAATTTTATACTCTTTCTGATAAAATATATCACATGCATTTCCAGGCCTTAAGAGGATTTAAGAGCTCTGATGGATTCATCCAAATCCATTGCTGCTTCATTGCTGAATTTTGATGACATTGAAAAGTAAAGAAATAAAATCAAAGAAATATTCTTTTGGGAGATATCTAACAGCATGGAAGTAAGGCATTTTTTAAATATCATCAGCTAAACTTTTAGATATTATAACACTTAGTCTGACATTACATAAATCGTTCTGAACAAGGAAACTCAAAGATTAACTTTGAAAATTATCCTTGTTACTCTATCTTTTTTCAACTCTGATTTGAAATTCAGCACTTTTCCAGTTATCACAAGCATCAAATTCGGTATTTTTATTTCTTTTAACTGATCCTCAAACTACTTATGTGTTGTGTTACTGGTGTTTATAATATCTTAACTACTTACTTAGTGTTTTAAAATTTTTCTACAGTTTTCAGATCCTTTTTAAAATACTACTGCGTTATGTAAGAGTTGGGAACAGTCACAGATTGAAATCCTTTCGTATATATCACATTTCACAAGGTATATAGTATTTGAGGAGACATCATGGCACTCTTATGAAGAAGTAATATTATTCTCATTTACGTGAAGAACCAAAGCTCATGGATACGTTCAAGAGGAATCAGCAGCTGACTGATGGTTACAGATTAAGATCCAGATGCTCAGTAACCTATTTGCACTGTGTTACAGAAGCCATAAAAATCCCAGTTGTAGTTAGAAATTATTTCCCTGATCTTGCATTTACAAGAGATACTCAATGGCTTAAAGGAGAAGCCAGCTATAAGGCGATATGCCTGAAGCAGAGATAATACTGAGTGCTTCAGTATACAGGCTACCCTGGGAGAAGAGGCAGAGCTGTGAGTGTGTCTTTACTGTTAGATGCGAGTAATCAGTTGCCAGTTCTGCCTAGTCTTTGAGCAGGGTAGCTGTGATCTGGAAAGCAAATACAGCCTACCTACGCAGATCACACTGACTGTGACCAAAAGACACATACAAAATATGTCTGTTTTAGAGACACTTAGAGACAGGAGTGCAAAGAAAAGGTAAAAGTGTGATGAGTATTATAAAATTTCTTTCTTTAGGGATTGGAGTTAACACTGGGAGAACATTTCTCAGTTTGAAGGTTTTCTTGTATCTGTAAATCATAGTCCTAGCCTGTCCCTCTGGCCTTTTTTTCTTGTCTAAGATTTTAAAGCATACTCCCACATAGACTAAATTGAACATCACTTCTACTGTTCTCCAGAGAATATAAAAAAAAAATGAAGCAGAATAAATGAATCTGCCAACTTTTAGCCACTTGCAACCACTGAGGTTATAAGACTGCTTCAAGCTTAAATTTCCGGTGTACAAAGCCTCCTTTTTTTTTTCTTCTGAACTGCCCATCACTATCCATTTGACAAGAGTGCCTCATTAGGTTGCAGAACTGCTCAAAGCAGCCCACGTGAAAAATATCACTCAGCCTGCATTAACAAATGGGGATTTTTTTCTTACAGAAGTGGAACCAATCCCAAGAGATCCATTATCTGGTTCCCCTCGGCCGTGTAGAAGTAATTAATTTCTCTTGAATGGTTTTTGTTTTTTTTTTTTTTTAATATTCAGATGTAGCTAAATTGGTTTCAAAGCTGAGTGTCCTGTGTTTGATTATTGTACAAAAAATGGATCTGCTGTTTTTTAAATTGTACACATTGTTGTAAAACTGCTCTGTCAATTAATTCCAACTTGCTGTGTTGGCATCAACTGTGTATTGATCTATGGGAAAGATTTTAGTTTTCTGAAGTTTTCTTGTCTTCTCAGGCACTCCTGAGATTCTTCTGTGGTGTAATAGACAAAAACATTATCTTATTCTATTTGTGTATATATCTTAAGTCTCTCCTATGTATTTAATGAGATAAAAGGAAAGCAGAGGCACAGAAAAGAACAATTGGAAATAGTAATTTATTGGTGAAAAAGGTTAAAATGCCAATGAAAGGGAAAAACAATTGTAGATATTTCAAATCACTTTTTCTTTTTGCTTCTCTGAAGATATTAAATAATTTTGATAAAGTCAAATAATGAACTTCAGCCCATTTCACATTTTTTTGGATGCAGCAGTGTTTAAGAAGTAATGAGATTAAGTTAGTTATGCTATGCTGAAATAGGTAATGAAAACCAAAGTAGCTGAGTAAATTCATAGGAGCTAACTGATGACATTACTGCATCTGTTGACAATGTCAAAGCTGCTAGACATTTCTAAAAAGCTGTTTATTCTTGAATAGCTTATGGAGTAATCTCAGTACTACTTGAATCAGTAAGATCTGCTAAAAACCTAGAGGTCGCATACTGAAGAAATTAGCCCACTTTACTCCTTTACTCTTGCTTCAGCAAGTGGATTTTCTTGTCTAGTATGATGTTGTGGCTTTAGGAGAAAAATGACATTGATAACACACCAGTGCTTTAGTAATTGCTGAGCAGTGCCTCACAGAATCAAGGACTTTTCAGTTTCTCAGCTTCTCATACTGTCCTGCCAATGAGGGGATTGGCAGTGCACTGGGAGCTGGGAGGAGACAGAACCAGGACAGTTCACCTAAGCTGGCCAAAAGCACATTTCATACCATATCAAGTGAAAACTATAGAATTGAAAGGAATTGGCCAGGGGAGACAGGCACAGCTGGGGGACTAGCTGGACACTGGTGAGAGAGCGGTAAGCAATTGCACTGTGCATCTCTTGTTTTGAAAATATGTGATATTAATATTATGATACTATATTAATATATGATATTAATAATATAGATATTACTATTATTTCCCTTTTCTATTTTGAAATAGAAACTGTTTTGTAAGGCAGAGAATGAAAAGAGACTAGGAAGCTTGTTATTTCTAAAAGTACCTAACCGAGGTTAGATATTCCTATTTCAAGTAGGTGAGCCTGTTCAAGTAAAGATCGGATGTGTTTAGGTATCTAGATGCAGTCCTCCTCTATGTGTCTGCAAAGTCAGTTTTCCACAGTAGTGCCAACAAATAGCTGAAGGCCTCATTCCTTTGACTGCTGAATTACTAAATTCTGGATTTCAGGATAGCTGTAGGACCTACTTGAAACCACATTGTATAAAACCACAAAAAATGAATAAAGGAGGGATAAAGAACTGTTAAGGCAAGCTTCAGCTCAAATGTGTAAGTCGATATAGGCCAGAATGGCAACATGCAAAGAGCACGGGAATAACTTTGCTGCATTATCCTTTCAGCAGGGCTCATCAGTTTGGGATCAGTGCTACAATGGGGAGGTCATGAGCCTTCTAATGCTGTAAAGGCTTAGAGAGCAGTATCACAGATCTTCACTGTTACACCAAAATGTCCTCAGAGTGTCTAATCTCATTGTTCTCTGTCCTTGAAACGGTACCTCATGGTAAAATTTATGAAAATCACTCTGTAACTAGGATTTTGTTTTATTCAGAGCATGTTTCCCTACCTGTTGGACTGTGGGATTTGCAGTATGTGGATAATAATTTAAGCCTCCAACATATGACATGAATATGTGAGGTGAACATCTTCCAGCAGCTCTACTCAAAGAGCTCATGTGTCTAGGTCTAATAGAGTGCCAGGAAAAAACAGTTTAATTTAAAACTTCCACATCCACAGTCACTTCAAGTCTAGGACTTCTGTATAGCACCCTGTGACCCGTAAAACTACCTTTAATGAAAATGGTGACATCCCATAGACTAAACCATAGTCACATGTGAACTGTGCAGTCAGCTCAATAGATAGGATTTTTGTTTTCCTTCTGTCTGGCATACACACACTCAGAAAAAATGAGCAAAGGTGAAAAGTACCACAATTTCTCAGTATGATTACACAAATTTCTGTGATATCTCTCAGGAAAGAAACCCCAGGATTGTACAGAAAATTGTTTTAGAGCCAGGAGAGGCTCCTAGCTCTAAAACATGCTGGGGAGAGGACTCATTATAAATAGTACCAGGCACATGCAATGAAACTCCAACATCTGCTAACAAGATAAAATGTTAGTATTCAGCATTAGACAAAACTGGGGCATGTTGATTGACATGGTTGGAGGGAAGTAGTGTGGAAGCCACTGAAGAAGGTTTATTTCTTTGTCTTTGAAGTGAGACATCTGTCATTTATATACGAGCAGAAGGCTCTGAAAGAAAGCAATAATTTTAAATGTGCATTGTAATGATTATGTGTTACATTTTTTTATTTTCTGTTCACAAATCCGTTCAGATTCTCCGAAAAAGCTATTCTGGTACAGGTTGAAGACAGTGTATAGCAAGTGAATCATCACACATAATTCAGTCAAATTAAGTCATGTTCATGTTGTATAATAACATTTTGAAATGCACGTCTTTTCAGAATATGGGATTTCCTTTCTGTACTCAAATACTAAGACAAAAATGGCAAATAGTGAGAATTTCTTCTGAGATTAATTGAGCCTATGATTTTGCTATTAATACTGCTAGGGTTGTGTGTTTCTTTTTAATTATTATTATTTTTATTTTTTAATGATAGCATGTGTTGGTATTTTTTTTCAATCCATTAAGAAAGCTGTTCCATACTGATTATTCATATAGAGCAAATAGTACATGTAAAGTCAAGGACTAAAAAAAGCTTAAAAAAAAAAATCAACTAAATTATTTATCATGCTATTCATAAACAGAGAACAAATAAGATGAAAAAAATTAATTTCATAGGGTTGCTGGAAGCACTGTCCTGCGAACATTGTTTTTATGGATCATATCTACCTTTAGCTTTTTGAGGCTAATAATAATAGTAACATATACCTAAAAAATATTCTGATGATTAAACATTTTTTTTCTAGATTTCAAACAGAAACCTACTGTTAGCTTCCGAAATCTGTATTAAGGTGTCACCCACTTTTCAGCTTCAGACAATGTTAACTTGTCTGTTAATATTTGAAAACTAAAGTTCTTAAAATAGTTTAACTGTTTGAAAAGCTAAAAAAAAAAAAAAAGCTAAAAGCTAAAAGCAATGTGATTTGTAATGGCTTAAATTGTTTTATATTTCATAGAATCACAGAATCATTTGAGTTGGAAGGAACCATCTAGTCTGCAATGAACAGGGACACCTACTGCTAGGTTAGGGTTAGCCCCAGCTCTCCCAGCCTGTCCTCACAGAGGAGGTGTTTCATCCCTTGGATCATTTTTGTGGCCTTCCTTTGGACATTCTCCAACAGGTCCATATCCTTCCTGTACTGAGGACTCCACATTTGGAGACAGTACTCCAGGTGAGGCCTCACCAGTGCAGCGTAGAGGAGCAGGATCACCTCCCTTGTCCTGCTGGCCACACTTCTTTGAATGCAGTCCAGGATACGGTTGGCTTTCTGGGCTGTGAGGGCACAGTGCTGATTCATGTTCAGTTTGCCATCCACCAGTACCCCAAGTCGTTTCGTGCTCTATCCTTTCATCTCCCAGCTTGTACTGACAGAGGGAGTTGCTGTGATCCAGATACAAGACCTTGCACTTGGATTTGTTGAACCTCATGATATTCACCAGGGCACACTGCTTGTGCCCATCTAGGTCTTTCTGGATGGCATCCCGTCCCTCAGGCTTGTTGACTGCACCACATATCTTGTACTCAGTATCTCAGTATCTCAGTACTGATCCATGAGGGGCACATCTTGTTACTGATCTCCATCGAGACATTGAGCTGTTGACCACTGATCTCTGAGTACAGTCTCACAACCTGTTCCTTGTCCATCAAACAGTCAATTTGTCAAATCCATATCTTTCTAATTTAGAGAGAAGGACAGTGTCAAGGACCTTACTGAAGTCCAGATAGATTACATCAGTGGCTTTTCATACTTGTTATTAATGGTTTTCTCTGGGAGAAAGACTAGATACCATATGCAAGTTGTGCAAAAATACAAATTCTTATGTAAGCATAAGAGGAATCAGAGTAATGCATTTTTGTATTAATAATTAATAATAATACTATGTAATATATATATGTATATATATTTCCAATTACAGACTGGACAGTTAGATTTTCCGTTAATCTTGCTGTCAGAGTATGCCAAAAGCAATAGTTGTAAAAGATGGTAAAGTCATGTAAATTTCATTCAGAGAGCACATTTCTATAGAGCACATTAAAATTCTAAAATATGATCTTACCATAGTTACTACCTCAATACTCTCTCTTTGATGTTTTTTGTTTATTTCTCTGTTTTTGCATCTCAGTTTAACACTCCATGGAAGAATTAGCACTAGAACAAGCAATTTAGGGAAAAATTTGAAATGTCTTGCCCTGTAAAAATAATTTATTTGAATAAAATTAGGACATTTTTTTAATAAAGCAATGGAGATTTATAAATATTTGGTTATGAATTCTGTTTTAAATGTTGTGTTATGAGGACAAAAGCTATTATTTTTATACATCAGACAGATCAACAGAACTAAACAAAACAAGAAAACTAAAACGGATACTAACTAAAATTATTTTGTATCATCTAAGACAATGAAAAAATTTGCAGATAGTACTAGCTAAAAGCTTTGTTTATTTTTTAAAAAAATATTTGTTTTTAATCCCTCAGTTATCAAACTTCCTTTGATAAAAAAACACAGATTTCTTTCTGACGTTATCCTCCATATCCACCAGTGTTAATTTCTACTACACTATCAACTGTAAAACACAACCTGAATCATACTTTTCTGGAGACAGTAAGGGAGGAAAGATGGTCTTATTCTGAACAGTGTAACAGCATTATGAGTTAATTAATTATATCTTCTCCTCATTAATATTTGTGTTTGTACTTGTTAAAATATTTTCTATAAAGATAAATATACTTCAGGAGTTTATCACTAGTTTAGTTTATCACTAGTGACAGATTAGGTAAGTGTGTTTTTGATGATCATGAAAATACAACAAAAAATGTCAATTATTCATTTATTTGTTTTCATCCATTCCTTTCCAGCAAGTGAGCACAATGGTAAGAACTGATCATTTTTTTTATCAGCATAGAGGGAATCTGCACTGCTGTCATTGTGGAAGGCCAAGGGTTAGAGACGGTGTATGTTCATAACAAAATGTTATTCACTATGCTGACTAGATAAACATAAAACTAAAGACAATCACTTGGGAAACACATACATTTGGATAAAAGCAAATGTAAGGAAATAATGGTACCATATTATGTCAACACAAAAGGCAGCTGTGATTTATCAGAGCTGCATTTGTCTTGCCACGCTTTTGATAATGAATAACTATAGGCTACACTGACTCATCTTTTAATAGCAGTAGAAAAATAATTGGTTTAAAGTGTGTGTTCCTGTGATATTCTTTTAAATACATCATAAAAAACTATAAATGATCTGTTAAATGCTACTAAAAATGTTGACAGAAATCCATGTAAAATGGTGCTGCTTCTGACAAATACCGATATATTTGGAATGTTTTACATGACAACTATGACACATTAAATAAATTGAGGACAGTCTTAATCACATAGTTCTCTTAGTTCAGTGCTTCCATGAAAAAATTCTGAGGTCATTTTACCACACTTTCTTAGGAAGAAGCTAAAACCATTTAATTAATCTCTTCCTTATACCTCTAATCTCTTCTACAGTCATTCAAAGACTCCAAGGTCCCTGCAGAAACCGTGCTGCCTGTGGAACCTATAAACCACACCACTAAGACAGCAACTATTTTTAAATCTTTCAGGAATATGGCAACAGAATGAATTTACAACCATTTGAAAAATAAGAATTGAAAAATCATGGTAATGCAGAGTAGTAACAGAAATAGAGCCTTCCAAACTGCTATCAGAGACTTTCAAATTTCTCATTACTATTCTTAGAAGTATTCAGAGTAATATCAAAGGAAATTATCCTTTTAATTTATTCCTGAGGGTTAAGGTTTATTGAATTTTATTTGTAGTTGTTTTGGTACTAAAAAGGTCTAGGAACCACACATATTCAGTTTTTTCTCTGTTTTTTTTTTTTTTTTTTTCTCAATGACTAATATTGATATCTGATTTATATGATTGGAAAACACTGAACTTTTGTGTGAAAGAATGTTTCTGTCTAAGGTAACACATGCAGCTATTTTTAATATACTTTATATAGCATAGACAGAGCAAAGTTTGTATTCCAAGAAAAGGACAGTACATGGTCAGTGGAGAGAATAGATGTCCATAATATGTCTCAGTCCATCTCAGTAAGTTCCATTAATTTTCAATCTAGTATTTAGAGAATAAAAACAATATTCTGAGTGCCTGTGTACAATGATGATCTAGGTCAGCCAACTGAATTCTGGGGATAGACACTAATGGAACAGAGTACTTAAATGAATATTCTTATTTTAAAAAAATATGGTCACAATATCTTTCTTTTTCCAATGTTTGCATAAAAGACTAGTGTTTATCTTTTGAGGAAATGAGAAGACTGTAGCATAGCATTCCTTGAGTTTATGCATAGATCTGATAAACACCAACAAAGCAAACCATTTTTTCCATCAGAAGTCCAGAGAATTTTCCTCTCTCCTATTAAATCAGGTCACTGTTGGGCCAGGAATTTCAGAGTGGTCCGTGGAACTTGGCTCTCACTCACAATGGAAGTTTTTCACCTGATCTCAGTAGAAATTCTGGACTTCATGCTAGACTGTCACTGAAATAATCCTGATGCTAAGGATAAGAAGCACATCTGTATGTCTCAATTGACTGCTGACCAATTGACCAGCCCGAAGTTATTACCTTTGCTTGATCACTTCTGAACTGATGGCAGTCCAGTGGCTGGGTCTGAAGAAATGAGTTGGAGCATGGATTTAGATTAAATATTAGGAGGAAAATTTTTATTCAGAGTGTGGTGAGGTATTGGAACAGGTCGCCCAGAGAAGCTGTGGATGCTTCATCCCTGGACAAGCTGTCCTGGATAGCGTCATTTAGTGGATGGCAACCATTCCTATGGCAAGGATGTTGAAACTAGATGATCTTGAAGATCCCTTCCAACCCTAACCTTTCTATGATTCTATGATTCTCTACTTTGATGCTGTGATTCTTTTATGTCTGGCTCATGTGGTGTCCTCCTGGGCCTTTTCTGACCTAGAATGGAACTTGATTTGTCACTGCCAGGTGCTCAAACTAGTCAGATTTCTTTCAGAAAGTGAACTCAGAAGTTTCTTGTATTGCATTAAATGCTAAGTAGTACATCTGCCCTTGTGTGTCTATAACAGATACTTTAGGACAGGAATAGGTGTCTTTCAATCTTGCAAGATTCAAACAAGAAGACGCTTAGTGAATTTAGAAACCTACAAGACAGATTGTGTTAGAGAGTGGAAAATCAGGTCCTCAATATATGTTTTGAGGTACTTGTCATTATTTAATTCTAAGTTTGTGGTATGTTTTTTTCCCTTGAAGACACATCTCTCTTAAATAAGTAACTCCAGGGATAGGGACTCCACCACTTCCCTGGGAGGCCTCTCTGTGAAGAAATTCTTCCTGATATCCAATCTAAACATGCTCTGGAAAAACTTGAGACTGTTTCCTCATGTTCTGTGCCCTGGTTTCAGCTGGGATAGAGTTTATTTTTGTGATGGTGTCTGGTATGATGCTGTGTTTCAGCTTTAGGAGCTTTAGGATAACACATTGATGTTCCAGTTTTTGCTGAGCAAGTGCTGCACAGAGCCAAGGAAGTTTCAGTTCTGGTACTGTCCTGCCAGCGAGGGAACTGGGGCACACAACGAGGGGTGGGAACAGAAAGAGGACATCTGATTTAAACTGGCCAAAGGGGTATTTCTTACAATATAACATCACACAGAATTATTAAACTGAAAGAAGTAGCCAGCAGGTCATGGGAGATGATCCTGCTCCTCTAGTCTACACTGATGAGACCTCACCAAGCCATTTCTTTTTTCCAGACATTACTTTTTTTTCCAGACATTTCTTTTTTCCTCACTGTGAAATAAAGAAAATGATATTGACCTCTTTTTTAAATTACAAGAATTCCACTGTAGAAAAAGGCAATAAAAAGTACATGTACTAATGACACTGGAGATTACTTTTATACAAGCTAATGTGCTTCAGATCAAATATGTATTAATCACTTAAGTGAAAACATAGAAAGACTTGCACACTCAAACAGATACATTATATATGAAATGACCTCTTGTCTGCTGTGCATTGATTTATGGCATCTGAAATGAAGCAAACTAGAGCACTTAGAAAGCATCTTGTGGAGAAAAAAAAGACAATGGGAAGCACAGGAAAATCTGAAATTGGAACCTAATTTCCATCAATTGAAAATAAACTTATCAACATTCTTACCTATATATGCTTATCCAAACTTTATCCATATTGTCTGAAAAATTGTTACATTTCTTTTTTGTCATCCGTTTGATCTAGTACAATATGGTTTCTAAGAAGAACATCATTTAATAATGCCATCTGCTATCAGCTCTACAAAACCAAATAGAAGTTGTAACACTGCAGAAGTGAAATTTCATGCAGGAAAAAAAAAAGTATATAATAAAAAAAGTAAGCAGACTTTAAGTGTATAGAATTCTCACTTTTGAGGAAAAAAACCTAATTTATCACAATTTCTCAGCATTAAAAACATCTATGCATAATCATAACTAGAAATGTTTCTATGAAAATACATACAATCCCTCCAGTAAATGCTGTCATGTTAAGCTAAAATGAATAAGAATACTGAATACAAGAGTAGCTCTTACCAAATAAAAAAAAGAGATTCTTCATGAGCTACATTGGCCTATACTGTGATGTGCATGTAGAATAAGAAAAAATTCTATTATTAAGGTTACTCTAGAGAAATGAGGAAGGTTGGAATTTTACATCGAGCAAATAAAATTTGCAGGGATTTAGTGCCAGGGATAAGTAGAATATTTTTCACTGTATGTCACTCCTTTTTACTTAGAAAAATGGAAAGGGGTAAAGAAATATACAACCAATAGAAAAATAAATAATAAATAGATGTAATGCACAGGTATTTTCCATTTATACCTTCATTTTCTTTTTTTACCAAGTTTGCTCTCCTCTGATTTCTTATTGTGTACCGAGATGATTCATATAGTTAATTGAGCATGAGAGATGTTAAAGTTTAGTGGGAAAATACAAAAATAAATGAATAAATGATTAGCCTTTATTCAAAATGGATTTTTTATAAGATTTTTTCTAGTGGAAATGTAATTACACAGACTTATTTCTCCCCTCCTGGCTCCATGCACACATATTCAGATATACTTGTAATACTCATTCAGTGCTACAAGAAACTCTTCAGCAACACTATTCACCTCTTTTCCTATGTTTTCTAAATACAGAAAGGCCCCCAAACAACGAGCATAATGATGTGCTTCCCAGAGGTGCTATCATCTACATCATTCACCTGGATTCAGGGAACCTGGCTTATGTCATGATAAGTCCTGATATTGAGCACATACTCTTTAGTTTCCTACCACAAAATATGCAAAGAGAAATGTAAAAGAGAATCATCACAGAAGGGATACTTCATGGTATGCTCTAGCCATGCACTCTAAGTAAACTGATCAAGCCTCATGCACTCCTGGCATTCAGGTTTTGTTATTGAAATACATTACTGACTGGTCTTCCCAGCTTCTAAGAAACTCATTATTTGCCATTCAGCATTTCTGCTTCTTCTAATGATCCTGGTCTCACCACTTTCAGCTGAACTTAGTGCTTTGAATAGGATCTGTAGGACTGGGACATTCTACCATTGTTTTTATTTTTAAAAAGTTGACGCTTTCTGCATGTTTACCGATGAAGTGTAATTTACAATGGCTGCTCTGAAAGTAATACCTCCTGTTTTATTATGTTGGCCCACAAAGTCAGAGGCGGATTTTGGTGGTATGGCAGTAGAGACTGAACCTTCCCACCAATATTCCACTATGTTTTGTTGTGGTGTGACAGATGGCAGCAGAAGGGTAGTCTGACAAATTGGCATCTGACATGGAAAAGCAGAAGCAAGGTGCATTGTTGAATTCCAGCATGTGGAAAAAATGGCACTCGTTGACACTCGTCATCATTTGCTGAATATTTATGAAGACCAAACAGTGGATATGAGCACAGTGAGAAGGTGAGAGGTGTGTTTCCACAGTGCCAATAGAGACAGTGGGTCACCACTGCTGGTGCAGATTTTTATGAGCATAACATACAGGCTCTTGTTCATTGCTGGTGAAAATGCGCAGCTAATGGACCCAGTCTACCTCCCCCAAACTGTCCTCAAAGAGCAAATGCTCCATGCCTTGCTATCTTGCCACTTCTGCTGAGCTCTCTCCAATTTGTCTATGTCTTTACTACAATCTGGTCCCAAGACTGAATAGTTTCTGGATGTAGTTTGATCAGTGCCACAGGGAGGAGAATAATCCCTTCCTTCCAGCAACAAACCATGCCCCTGTTAATAAAGCTTAGGAGCTATTAGGTATCTTTGGTGCTGAGACATGTCATGGACTCATGTTCAGTTCAGTGGCCACCACCACCCTGTGCCTTTTCCCACAGAGCTAATGTAAAATATGCACAGAGCCCCTACAGTCCTAGACAGTGTCACTGTAGGGGCTCTGCTCCCTGAGGCAGCACTTGTCATTCGTTCTTGTTGAATTTCATGGGATTCATGTAAGCCCAGTCATCTAGTTCCCTTTGGCCCTGCCTTCAAGCGTACACAGTTGTATTGCAGCAGACTGTTATTATGAAGAAGCCTATGGAAATGTAATTGTACATATAAGGGTTCCTAGACAGACCATACAAATTCATTTGAAAAGCAAAAGCTTATGAATAAACATTAGGAGTAGTCACAATGCCGTCAAGCTTTTTGCCATAATAGCCTTATTGTAAAGAGGCTGCACTGAGGAATTAAGAAAATAGTTATGGGTAGGTGCAAAAACCTTAAAATAATTACAAGGTTATAGATTAGCATAATCCCCCATCACTTCCACATATCTGATTAAAAAGCTTCTTATAAAGGCAAAATAAATTAAAAAAAAAAAAAAAGTAATGAAATCTAATATAGTATGCTATTTATTTTAAAGAAAATTAGTTTGACTTCCCCTAGGAAAAGAATAATTTAGTAAAAGAAAAAAGAAAAAAAATGTTCTTTGAAGATAGGTGGCATCCTTTTTACATTTGTAAAGAAAAGCCTCAGAGACTTTAATCTTTTCTGCCCCTTGTGACATGTGTGCTTTGAAGGAGAAAGAGAGAGGCTAAGTGACGGCACCTATCAAAGGAACTGTATTCTTTCACTCTTTCCTCCAAAGGGATGCACAAAATATTTGTTATTGTGTCACTGTGCTGCTAACTACAAATCTCTAAGCAGTAGAAGGGAAAGAAAATTGTTTGGTTTTAAGCTTTTGCCAGAATTGAAGTTATTAATCTGCAGAGTTATTAATGAAACCAAATGTCCACATGCACCGCAATAAACAAATAGGAAACAGAAAGGCAGAATTCTGGAACTCTGCATGTAAATTTAACAATGAAGGCAACGAAAGAGTGAAATAAGCAGTTTATTCATAGCTTTCATATGAACTGCTAAAGTTAAGTATTTACCTTTTAATTTTAATGTATATTTGACTTCTATGAGTAACTTTAAGTAATGCATTTTAAGAATGACTAAATGTTTTTACCAGAAATTTATTCTTTGTAGTTTAATTGCTATGGAATATACACAATAATTTTTATAGAGGATTATATATAACTGGCTGACCCATATAAAAAGTATGCTTAAAAATTCTACTGGATGTTGAAGTTCATCTCTTAAGAGTGCAGTAAACCTCATTTCCAAAATATTTTGATGCAAGATTGTATAAGAATCTGTTTGTTAAATAAAATATACACTGACATAATCTGCAGGGAAGGATTACAGGGGTTTTATAGAGGGTTCTATCTTAGTCATTTTAAATGGTTTTACACAGCTTGACTTATAAATATGAATTATGGTAGCTTTCTGGACTAAGAAAAGCTCTAGACATAGCGTGCAATTGATTTTTATGTTCAAATATTTATAATGTCAGATTTGATGGAAAGAGTGCAGGGTAGTCTGAAAATAAGGTGTTTCTATGGGTGTCCTTAAATCTAGGGAAAAATAGTAATTTAAACATATACTAAAATAATAAGGGATCTACAGAGGTAAATAGCTTGCATCAATGACACCAATTCACAGGCCAAACAAGGCACTACAAACTGATATGCTTCTTATTCTGTTTTGTCATTTTCGTGATAGCATACAGCAGAGAAGAGAACTGAATAAATCAAGGAGTGTTATTACAGAAAAAATATGAATTACCTATTTTATCAGGAGTTAATGCAATTGGATTATTGTGGACCACTGCAAGCCATCATTCCTGAAAACTATAATCATGTGTCCACAAAACAGGTAACAGTTATGGAATGCCACAGACCACAGTATAAAATGAAATACAATACAGCACTGCCATAACTACTTGTATTGAAAAGGGAACTAACATTCTATTGACTGGATGAAGAATGAAAAAAGTTCAAAAGATATCTTAATATTGGATATATTCTTAATCTGATGAGGACAAAGCCATATGAAGCTGAGCATTACACTTGGAGAAAAGTGGTGTACAAATATATTTATGCTGCCCTGGTATGTGTTTGCAATGATACTGTGTTGCAAGAAGCCAGTATAACAAAACTGTGCAAGCCACCTCTGGATATATAAAACTACTGAGATTGTTAAATGCTGAAATCTATGCAAAAAATTTTGAGTTATGTGGGCACAGCCCAGATGATAGGCATTATCAGACCAGGCATCAGCTTGTAAATAATTTTCATTACTGTTCTATATTATTTTTTGAGGCTAAAATAATATTGTGCTGATCTTCACAAAATGTTTTCATCCTAAATTACTACTCATTATATGTTGATGTTTGAAGAAGAAGAATGCTGTGGACTGAGGAAAACACTTCTGATACTGCTGAACACATTTTTTCTCGCTTTAAAATTTCGTTAAATTTCTTTATAGGACTACATGTGGCTGAAACAGTAATTGTCTTTAAATTGGGTTTAAATACATATCATGGTAAAACAAAGACATATTTCTAAGACTGCTACAGAATGTTGCTTGCATGGGCAAAGGCAGCTTCTTATCTTGTTTCTGTAGAAGAAGTTTATGAGGCTGATAATCATGTATTCATATGTAATCATGTAATCAGAGAGCCAGGTTAGCTGAATAACTTATTACTTCCAGCTTTTCCTTCTTCCTTCTTCTGGTGGTCATCTCTGCAGAAACTGCACTGGTGCATAACTTGACATATGAATGTACGCCAGTCTTCAACTTGCATTTACATTAATATTTTCATGCTTCAGATGCACTAGTTAAGGGCAATACACGCTGACTGATGAAGATGTAGAGCAAATAGCTAGAGCTTAAAATCTTGTCAACCTCTGTAGTTAAATCCAAGACAGACTGCTAGATATAGTTCTGGGGATGGTGGAGGCAAGACAGTGGAGAAGAACACATACCTGCCAGATGGTATCGTTCAATCATAAATGCCCTGGTGATACAGCAACGAAGTCTTTTAGGTTAAGTTATGGCTGAAATTGATTTGGTGGTATGATCAAGGTAACTATTTCTTCTGTTCAACAAATTAAGATCTTGACCCATCTTTTGCAGTACCTCTTTCCAATGAAAATGGTTCGTGAAATCCCAAATTTTGCCTTACTGGATTAGATCATATAAAAATATCAGCTTTGACTGCAACGTAACTTGTGTTAGATTTATTTCCTGTACAGAAAGTCAAATCATCTTGGATTTTACTGAAAACTATTATATTAATTCATTACAGCTAATTGTAATAAATTTTATAAGAAAATTTTTATTTATGCTATTAATTCTTCTTACTGGGAAATGCTACAGGTATGGATCTTCTACAAGAGGACATTGGCAAGAATGTATATAGTCTGGTCTTGTTTTCATATCACACTAGATGTCATGACTAGAAAGAGGAGAAGGAGATATCATCTACAGTATGATATCATCCACTTCGCAGATGTTGTGTACCTATTCAAAATATCTAAACCTATGCATTACAAACAGAAAAAAATTTTAATCTTAGATTAAATATTCTAGTTAAGAAGATAGTTTCCTCTTAGGTTACCTAATTTGCAGATGTTGTATGGACTCCTAGGTCTTCAGACCTGGGAGCACTTGCAGAATTGTATATTGCACTTTGCAGTGCAGAATAAATAAGGTCAAGTTATTCCTTTGAGATTATGAGCATGGAAGGAGTATGACTCTATTTCTCTGTCTTTCTCATCAATGTTATCTTCCTCTATTTTGCTGTCTCTTCTTCCTTTTCCATATGGTAAGAATTTTTAAACATAGTATTATGAATCACATTATTAGTCATGTTCCTCATGTTCCTATTCCAAAACGAAATGTATTAGATAATCAGTGCTGATTTTTGAAATCATTATTGTATGATTATGATTATAGAGGGTTTTAGAGTCTTCTAGTGAACTAACAAGTGTTATAATACTTAAAAAGCAACAAATTTTAATAACAGAAAATTAGAAAAAATAATCCACAGGCATGGTGGGATTTTTGAATCTGCTTAGATCAATTTTTTCTGAGGGTGTCTGGCTCTGCTAACACCAGTAGCTCTTTATTTTTGAAGTGTAACTGGAGCATAGGTCACATGAGCAAAACAAAAAAGTGTACTGCTTCTAATTATTAGAGAATACTGGTGACAGAAAATGCAAGCTTTTACGTGTAAATACTTCTGAAGTTATACTAACTATAAGGGTATAATGGATTGTGCTTACTAAGGTCATATTCCCTAAAGGCATTGTACTTGAACGCAGACTTTATAGGGTGCTTTTGTTTATACACTATTTCCTGACAGATACATTGCCTTTACTCCTGTGATTTCTTCACTTTTCTGCATTTTCTCCAACATTAGTCTTATGTGTCAGTCTCTAGCAACAAAAAATGAGCTGTGGCCTCAGAGCCTCAGGGATCTAAACACACGTCATTTGAAAAAAATGGCTTACTTCAATGGAAAGTTTAAGTTACTAAATAAGGCTACAGATTATTATCTTTCCTACTACATTTTTCTTCATTTTTTTTACTACTGGAGTTCATTCATTTGCATTCCTCAATGTGATGAAATTTTGAGAACTGCTGCTCACTGTTACTGCAAATTATTTTCAGGTAAAAGTATACTCTGCAATTTTTCATAATACCATTTCTGATATATATTATATATATTAATACCAGTAATGAATCCAATTCTGTTTAACATCTTCATTAATGATCTTGGTACAATTGTATCCTCAACAGCTTTGCTGATGATACAAAGCTGAGAAGAGTGGCTGATATGCCAGAAGGTTGTGCTGCTATCCAGAGGGATCTCAGCAGGCTGCATCAATGGGTAGACAGCAGCCTCATGAAGTTCAAGAAGGGAAAGTGAAAAGTCCTACTGCACAGGAATAATCCTGGACAAAGTACAGACAGCACTGACCAGCTAGAAGCTAGACAGTAAAGAATATTGAGTCCTGGTGGACACCAAGTAGAATACATACTAGCACTGTGCCCTTGTGGCACAGAAAGCTAATTATATCTTTGCCTGCATTATGAAGACTGCTGCCAGCAAATCAAAGGTGGTGATCCTTCTGTTCTTTTCAGCACTGGTGAGGTCACACCTGGGGTACCAAGTTGTCATGGTTTTGTGATTTTTGGTTTTTGGTGTTCCACATCATAACATCATGTAATGCACTGGGAGTTAAAGTGTTAATGCTCCAATTCTGGGTACCTATCCCTGTACATCGCAGAAGTCATGGGATCTGGCCCTTCCTGGTTGGGTGGGCTCATACGGGCTTGCAGGGGGTGTTGGAGTGTGTTTCCTAGCCATACCAAGCTTTTCAGGTTTGATCAGTCTCAGGAACTCTCTCTCTCTTCTATTTTATTTGATTTATAAGTCTCAATTTCAATTACATTCTAATATATTGTGTTATTGTGCATTCCGATATCATAGTTAGTAAAATAAGTTTTCCTCCATAGAGCATTACTTCTGTTTTTTTTTCCCTTCCTTGAGCCCAGCTCCCATCTCCCTACCCCTTTTCCCTTTTCCTTCCCATTTTTTGGGGCTGGGGGGGCCCAGGGACCTACTGCCCCCCTGTCACGGGCATAAAGTGGTATAATAACTCTGTGACACAAGTGCATCTGGGCTCCCCAGTACAAAGCATGTGTAGACATACTAGAGTGTTGGCCCAGTAAAAGTGCCATGACAGTAATGAGTGAAATGAGACATCTCTCTTACAAAGAAATGTTGAGAGACCTGGGAGAAAGTTTTAGCCTGGAGAAGACTGATATTTATTAACACTTATTAATATCTAAGGGGTGGGTGTCAAGAAGATGTGGTCAGGCTCTTTTCAGTGTGCCCAGAGACAGGACAAAGGATAACAGGTACAAACTGGATCACATGGAGTTCCAATATATTATCATAGAGTCATAGAATCATTTGAGCTGGAAGAGTCCTTTAAACAACATTTGACCCAACATGCTTGCAATGAAAGGGGACACCTACAAATAGATCAGATTGCTCAGAGCCTGACCTTGAAGGTCTCCAGGGACAGGACATCTATCACCTCTCAAGGTGAAAATAAGTGAAAATATCTGCTCTTCTCCCCTCTGGAGAAAAGACCAACCTATCTGTCTACTATCAGGTTTCTCTCTTCAGGAATTACTCCGATAATGACTGAATCTCTCTACACAGGCCATCTTTTCTTTGAACTACACTTATCAGCTATCCACAATGTTTGCAATAGGTGTTCCTCAAATCAGGGTGCATATACGTAAAATATTCTACGTTTTAGTTACTTGGACTTGTATACGTAAAAGAACAAAATAATTACAGAATTTCTTCCAACATAACCTACAGATTCAGTTCAATACTAAATTAATAGCTAGACCACTTGTGTTTGCAAAATATTATAACACCTAATTGGCAAAAAAGTCAATAGTAATAAAATATAGTCTCAGGAATAAGGGGAAGATTAATAACTAGTCATCATTGCCTGAGGTGAATTAACAAATCCAATGAGTAGGGTAAAAATAATTAATAAAACTGCTCATAAGATTTATGTCAGCTCTTAAAGGCCAGTCCATTGCAATCAAGTAATGTATTCATTAAGAAGAAAAAAACTTCAGGGAAGATCATAATTGTCTCTAATCTTAGACAATTACCTGAATCTTCTCAATGGTCACAATTTAGAAAAGATGTTTATACAGTAATGAATACAGCATCCTTCAGTTGGACATTAACTATGATAACACCAGAGCCTGAAATATGGATGAATATCTGTGGGGGGGAAAATGAAAGCTTTCTTTCATTATGTGCAGACCCTTAATTCAAAGGGGCTACACTACTACTACTGAGGTAGAGTCAGACACTAATTTAGATGTGTGCCCTATATAAGTGAAAATCGGCAATATAGTTGATGAGTGTTTGTGTCTCCATCTTTGAGAATCTGGAGTTGTTCCAATGTGTTCCTGAATCCTGTCAAGGTTGTAGAAAAACAAAAGTTAGTCACCTGCTCTAATTCAGCTCCTGGAGCAAGCTTACTCTTATCATTAACTAAGCACCAAGAACTATAATTTCTTCAAAGCAAAGTTAGCAGTTGTGAAAGTCGCTGTAAGGGATAATTAGGCTTTATGGTAATAACTGTGCCTTTTGACTTCAAAGGTCAATAATTTGAAGTCACATCCCTGACATCTTTTCATTTCAAAAAGAAAACAATTAATAGGCAATAGAAAACTGGGGTTGCCTAGACAATTTTCAAACTTCTGAGTTAAATCAAAAGGAAACAGCACTTTCAAGAAAATGAGAGCATATTGTATTCCCAGTCTGTTTCTCTTATCGAGTCATCCAACTATAACACAGTTAGAGTATTCTTTATGGGCTAACGTGTAGGTGTAGATGCACTTTGCTACAAAATAATTAGGTATACTGAAACCTTACAGCAAGTTCACACAATTCTCAATGATTTGGAAAGTAGAATTCTAAATTTACCCATTCCTCTTTAGAATAATTTTCATTATTTTAGGGTGAATTTTTGAGTTGCCTACTTTTTTCATTTATTTCCTTTTTCCCTCCAAAATTCTAGATATTTCATATTTTCCGGACTGCCCAGAATGCTGTTGCACCTGAATTTTCGCTATTATTCAATCTCCAAAAGAAAACTAAGTGAGAAAGTGCCTGGAAGAACAAATGCTAACCTTAAAGCCTTCTGAAGTCCTTGCATGTTTTTGTAATATGTATCAATGTCTCAATTATCAAACTGTGAATTTGATTATTAATGTGTTCTTTAAAAATCCTGCATGATTTAATTCTTTTTTTTTTTTTTTCCTACTAAATTTACTAACTATTTATGAAATCTTTAAGTAACTCATATGCATCCTAAGTTAAGGACAGAGTCAAAATTAAAGGTATCATAAGCATGACTATTTTGGAAATGATTTTAACATTAACTGAATGTCTTGAACTTAGTTTCTCTGCTAAAACTTCTTTCACAGAATCAGAGAATCATAGAATCACAAGGTTGGAAAGGACCTATAAGGTCATCTAGTCCAACTGTCCTCCCATTACCACTGCTACCACAAGCACTAAACCATATCTCATAGCTCCTCATCCAGGCACCTCTTAAACACTGCCAGGCATGGCGATTCCACCACTTCTGTGGGCAGCCATTCCAGTGCCTGACCGCTCTCTGAGTGAAAAAGTTTTTTCTTATGTCTAACCTAAACCTCCTCTGGCACAACCTGTGGCCATTTCATCAGTTCCTGTTTGTTGCTTCTTGGTTGTTTGTTACGTCTTGGTTGTTTCTTTCATGTCTTGAACTCTCCTTTCTGAAAATAGGTATATATGGCCTCTGCTGTGCTGATAAATTCCTGGTGATGAGAGAATGGAAAAAAAAAAAAGATCCTCTATGACTTGTGGCCATTTCCTGAGGTCCTGTTTGTTGTCCGAGAGAAGAGGACAAACCCTGCCTCATCACAACCTCCCTTCAGAAGGTTGTGTAGAGTACAATGAGGTCTCCCCTGAGCCTCCTCTTCTCCAAACTAAACAATCTCTGCCCTCAGCTGCTCCTCATAAGACTTATGCTCCAGACCCCCCAACAGTTTCGTTGCTCTTCTCTGGACACGTTACAGGGTCTCAATGTTTTTCTTGTAGTGAGGGATCCAAAACTGAATACAATACTCAGGGTGCGACCTCACCAGTGCTGAGTAGAGGGGGATGATCACCTTCCTGCTCCTGCTGGCCACACTGTTTCTAATGCAGGCCAGAATGCATTGGCCCTCTTGGCCACCTGGGCACACTGTTGACTCCCGTTCAGCCGAGCATCAACCAACATCCCCAGGTCTCTTTCCTCTTCAGGACCCCGCACTTGGCCTTGTTGAACCTCATTCCATTCACCTCAACCCAGCGATCCAGCTTATCTAGATCCCTCTGAAGAGCCTCCCTTCCCCCAGGCAGATCAACACCACCTTCCAACTTGGTGTCATCTGCAAACTTACTGAGGGTACACTCAATCCCTTCATCTACATCATCAGTAAAGATATTAAACAAGATGGGCCCCAGTACCGACCCTTGGGGGACACCGCTTGAAATGGATCGCCAGCTGGATTTAACTCCATTAACCACTACCCTTTGAGCACAGCCATCTAGCCAGTTCCTTACCCAAAGAAGGGTATACCTGACCAGAGCATGGGCAGCCAGTTTCCCCAGGAGAATATTGTGAGAGACCGTGTCAGAGGCTTTGCTGAAGTCTAGGTAGGTTGCATCAACAGCCTTTCCCTCATCTATCAGTCTGGTCACTCAGTCATAGAAGGAGATGAATAGAAGGTCAAGCATGACCTGTCTTTCATGAACCCGTGCTGGCTGGGCCTGATCCCCTGGATAATGATGAGTTATTTCCCCTCACTTTGCATTGCTAAATTCTACAGAAAAATGATTGAAGCTAATTTGTATGGTCATCCAAACAGAAAACATTCTAACACTCTGCTCAAAATATTGAAGTTTACACTGAAAGTGTAATTTCATCATGTTATGTGTATAATAATATGTGTGTGAATACTATAAATGTTGATTAAAGATGGCTAGTATTTTAAGTATCATAAAAATTGTTATTGATGTTAAGTTTATATATGATAATTATCCTCATCCTTATCAAGTTGCTAAAAGTCTTCATTAAGACTTCGGCAATGTAGGAATTGAAAGATATTAATTATTGTAATACCTTTTTTCATCAATCTGTTACCATTCACTGCAATTCTCTTTTTGTTTGGCCAACTTGTTTTGTGTTTTGTTGGAAACATGGTAAAGATTTTCCTCCCACTAATATATTTTCTTTTGACAGTAGGGTGGTTTTGCTTTTTTCTCTGATCTGATAGGACCAGATAATTTTATGTACCATTTATGTCATAGAAAATATCAGATGTGTTGTTACTATGTTGAAATTATTGATTAATGATTGAAGATATATAAAGTACTAAACAAATCACTTCTAAACTCTGGGATAGTGCAATACATTTTCCAACTGAAATATAAACCTCTCCTTTCTATCTGATTCTTTTCTAAGAACTTTGCAGAGCCTGTGATGACAAGGTAGTGGTACTTTGTGGTTATTTCACAAATGGTATGGTATGAATCACATCTAGATTTTTTATTTTTTTTTTATTTTTGCAAAATTTTATGGTATATATATAAAGAAGAAAAATTTTGTCTTCTCTCTGGATCTATATATATTAAATACCTAAGAAAAAGAGTGGATGCAGGTACCCTCATGTGGTAATCAATGTTATTCTGTCACTTTCCTGTGTGACAGCTTTTGGATTTGAAAGTATTTGTTCAGAAGAACTCCATAAGCAGATTCGAAACAGCAAGTTTAGAATCAGATTTAGTTTGCATGTCTTGAGTCTAGAGGTGGGCTTTGTGTAAAGGGCCCAGTTTCATTCAAGATCCTTCAAAACTATAACTCTGTTTTTACTTCAGGTTAGAGCCAGGACTTAAAACAATGTGACTTGATCTATATCTATTGAGATCAATGTTGATCTATATTACTTTCAGTCTGGCTCTTCCTTTATCTCAGCTTCACATTCTTTCCCTGCTGACAGTGGTACCAAAGAGTACACTCATTTGCCTTTTTTTACCCAAAGTTCTATCTGTTATTTTCTATTCCAGTTCACTAAACAAATTTTCTTCTCTTTAACTACATTTCCACTGAGACTTTTCAAGTATTGGGATACATTCCTTCATACTTCCAATGCATTCTTCCAGGAAAAAAACACAACTTACACATTTTCAGGCAGGGCTATCAATTCCCATGATGTATTTCTGTCATGAAATATTTTGTTGGATAAATTCCAATAAAAATTACTCCAAAATATAAAAACTTGAAATTCAGAAAGTTTCCTTTACTGTAAAATACATCTTGAGTTATTGCTGTTCTTGGAACGTATTTATTAAATGTACATATTATTTTATGATCATTAAAATTCATAATTGACAGCTATGGCACAGTGGCCCTGTTTTTTAAATGAAATATTAAAACTTGAATAGAATCTTGAAAACAATTACCCCATCTGCATAAACAGGAACAAATAAATATAAACACATTTTATTGCGGTGATGTTTTTGAAGATATATAACTGATGAATGAGACTGGTCTGAAGATGTTAGTGTCAAAAATTTTGATAGTAAAAACCAACACAGTCTAAACAATGCCAGTGAATCCTGCTAATATGATTCCCCCATCCCCAGTTGTGTGATCTAACTGTCCATTTAGGACTTCATGCAAACAGAAAGTCAAAAGGAATGTAAGTGTGCATATCCCATTACAGCTTGAAAATGTGAGTTTTGAGGATGTTCTTTGAATCAACTCTATCATTTTCAGACTCAAAATATAGAGGAATGTTAATCCTCCATACCTGCTGGCTAAGATAAATAAATCTGATTTGCACTAGAGCCCTTGGCATAGCTTTGTAGCCCAGCAAGTGAATACACTTCTGCCAATACACAGTGGTGTTGCATTGAAGATGGAATAAGCCTACTGTGAAGAAGGCATATAGTATTCTCAGTGACAGTAAAAGTAATGAACTGAAGAATCTCACCTCTTTACTTTGAATGGAATTTGCTCTTCGTCCTCCCTCTCTGTGGCTTGGTAATAGCATGGGTAAGAAGGAACATGCAGAGATACGTTTAGTCATTTTCAGCATTTTTGACAACATAAAGCATATTGTACCATAGGAGCTATGGCTTTTGAGTCTGCAACTGTAGGAGGGCTGGTATCTATTGAAACATCACTACAACAGCCTTCTCTTTCTCTTTTGGAAAGGAGTCATTGTCACCTGGTATCAAAACAATGCCTTAAAAATGGTTTGCTTTTCTCTTTGAGGCACAGTTTTGCCAGTCTAACTGTGAGTGTTATCCAACGGCCACTTACAGAAACAGCAAGATCCACACATATCCACATGTTTATATTCTCCTTATTAAATGATAATAATTATAATAATGGTAATAATTCTTTTTTGTGTGTACCATTTTCATAGAATCGCCCGAGGAGAAAAATTCCAAAAATGAGCACGTACAAGCTTTCTGAAATCTCTCTTTATTCCATCTTTTTCCTGAAAGCAAGCTTTTAGAGTACTTAAAAACTTCAGGAATCTTAATAAATTGTCATATTTCTATGTACTAATTTGCATGCAGACAGTCTTTAATGGGAAAATTCCAGATAATTTTATTGGCTTTATATCACTGAGTATTTTTATTGTTCAATTTGGTGCAAGTGATAGGATAAGAGACAAGAAAACATGAGAGGTTCCATCTGAACACCCATCTCTACTGTGCAGGTATTGGAGCACTGGCACAAGTTGCTCAAAGATGCTGTGAAATTTCCTCCTTGGAGATATTTGCTTGGACATGGTAGGAGGCAACTTGCTCTAGATGATCCTGTTTGAGCAGTCTTGGATGGGCTTCAGCAATCTTTTCCAAACTCAGCCAATCTCTGATCCTCCTATTGACCCCCAAGTTTACAATTGAGTTGTATAAACTCCAATTAATTAATGACTAATTTGCATCTCTCTCCAAAATGTTGCTGGATTGTTATGCTAAGGTTATACTGGATTTATGTGGTAAAGTTCTAGTAGAAAGAGGGCTGCAGGAGTGATGGCTTCTGTGAGCAGAGCAGCTGCAGCTGCTGCAGAGTGACCCACCATTGCCAGAGCTGTGTTGTGAGCAATGCTGGGTGTGGGGCCTGCAGTGGAATTGCGGAAGAGTATGAGAAGGAAAGAGCAGCAGAGTTGAAGGATTATGAACTGACAGGAACCCTGTCCCCTTGCTTTTCGCAATGAAAGTGGATTGAGTGAAGTTGGGTTTAGATTACTTTTAGTTCTCATTCCTCTGCTGTCGTTAGTTGGCAAAAAAAAAAAAAAAAAAAAAAAAGAATCTTTCCCAGTGTTCATCCATTTTACTCAAGACAGTAATTGGTGAGTGATCTCCCCGTCTTTAACTCGTGAGGTTTTCTCATTATATTTTCTCTACTTCTCCTATTAAGGTAGGGAAATGAGAGACTGTCATGGCAGTTAGCTGTTGGTCAACTAAGGTCAACCTATCACAATAGGATAAACAAGATGAGAGCGAGGTTTTTTATATGGATTTCTCTTTGCTTCACATTTTCATTCAACCATTTGAACAAGCAGAAGGAGCTGTACATGCTGAAAGACATCTTCAGAGCTTTGAGGACTAAAAACCTCGAGGCCAAATAATGTCTGAGTAAGGCTGTCAGGTTGCTAGAGTTTTTTGAAAGTGATATTATTTATAATAACTGGTGGTTCATCCCTGAGAACTGCAAGTTTCAATTAAGAAAATGATACGTAAGCAGCATAAGCCATGAACAAATAAATGCTAAATAAGCATCAGGTTTTATTTTAAAGGATATAAAATTTCTGCTTTGTGATTTATATTTAAAGAATTTACAAATTAAGAAGTCTAATTTTGTATGAAACATATGTGACACCTTCTAATAATAATTTTAATTTACAATAGCTCAAATAAGAAATATTATTAGATATCAAGACATCTAAAAATACTAGTAAGATTTGAAAGAAATGTTTGCCAACACTGTGGTTTTGTCAGTTTTTTGTCAGTGGTTAAGCATACTGCTTTTAGTGCCATACTACTTTCTAGTACTAATTTCTGGTAGTAGAGAGAGAATCTTTTTTCTCTTAAAGAACAAATCTGGTTACCTTTTCCTACAAAATCTCGACTGTACAACTTCTTCAATCTTTCTCTTTCCCAAGCTCCACACTTCTCAGATACATTTTTTGATTTCCCAATATCATCAACACATGAGTCCCATGTAGGGAGAAAAAAAAAGATTTAAAATATTTTATAAGCAATAACAATGTCCTCACAGAATTCAAAACAGTAGAATTCAGTTATGACATTTCACATACTTTAGTAATATAGTAATAACTTGTTGGATTGTGAGTGATCTGTGGATTTAGAAACTTCATGAATAAACCTACTACAAAAATCGCAGACCATTCTTTGTGTGTCTGGCTTGTATGACATTAGGTAAGATCAGCCCCAGGCAATGCACCCTCATGCTTCTAGAAAAGCCTGTCAAACAATGCTCATCACTGTGCATGATTCAGTTCATAAGGTTTTCTTTTAAAGTATGTGTACTAGGTGAAACAATTATACTGCATGGATAATGAATTTAGACTTCATCTTCTGTTTCTGCTGTATGATTTATTTCACTTTCTCTTACTATTACTGTGATCCATTCATTAGTTTCTTTGGACTCTAAATGTGATAGAAGATCCCCTCACGGTAAATATGAGCGCTGTATTCTTCTCTAAGATAAACATAATTATGTATACAACTAAGTTATTTTCATTTTCTAGCTAGACTCTAATAAACATTATGTTGATTTTCCTAATATAAATTGTTTTCCTCCTTATTGTATAATTAAAAGGTTAGACACATTCAATACAAGAAAGACAGAGCTGTTGGAGAGGGTCCAGATGACAGCCATGAAGATGATCAGGGGACTGGAGCAGCTCCCCTGTGAAGACAGGCTGAGGGAGCTGGGCTTGTTCAGCCTGGAGAAAAGAAGGCTGCAGGGTGACTTCAGTACCTAAAGGGAGCCTATAAACAGGAAGGGAATCAACTCTTTGAAAGGGTAGATAACAGCGGGACAAGGGGAAATGGTTTTAAGTTGAGGGAGGGAAGATTTAGATTGGATGTCGGGGGGAAATTCTTTACAGAGAAAGTGGTGAGGTGCTGGAACAGGTTGCCCAGAGAGGTTGTGGATGCCCCATTACTGGAGGTGTTCAAAGCCAGGCTGGATGGGGCCTGGGCAGCCTGGTCTAGTATTAAATGAGGAGGTTGGTGATCCTGCCTGTGTCAGGGGGGTTGGAGATTCATGATCCTTGAGGTCCCTTCCAACCCTGGCTATTCTGTGATTCTGTGACACTCTCTTGTTAAAAAGTCAGTTACTTCTTTGGAAAAAAAGGGAGCCTGTAATAAAGGTCAGACAATTGAAAATCTCATTTCTAAATTAAGAGCAATATTTACATCTGAAAGAAGATATTCATCTTCTGAAATTATTCAAGTAATATGACTCGAGAGCGTGTTGAATGTGAGCTCATTCAATCAGACTCCATGACAATTACAGAACAATACTGGCAAATCTGTGGAGCAAAAAATGTTTCATCAGTCTCTAAACTGTATAGAGTTTTCTTTTGTAATAGATTTAGGGTTTTGTTTTTGTTTTAATCATAGAATGGTGTAGGCTGAAAGGGAGATTTAAGATCATCTAATTCCAACCCCCCTGCTATAGGCAGGCACATCTCCCACTAGACCAGATTGCTGAAAGCCCCATCCAGCCTGGCCTTGAATGCTTCCAGGAAGGGGGCATTCACAAACTCGCTGGATAACCTGTTCCAGTGTCTCACCACCCTCAAAGTAAATAATTTCTTCCTAGTATCTCATCTAAATCAACTCTATTCCAGTTTAAGAGCACTTCCCCTCATCCTATTGCTACATGCCCTTATAAAAACCCCCTAATCAGCTCTCCTGTAGACCCCTTCAGATACTGGAAGGCTGCTATAAGGTCCTCTCAGAGCCTTCTCCCCTTCAGGCTGAACAGTTCCAACTCTCTCAGCCTGCCCCCATATAGGAGATGCTCCAGCCCTCTGATCATGGCCCTCCTCTGGATCCACTCCAACAGCTCCGTGTCTGTCCTGTGTTAAAGTCTCCAGAACTGTACACAGTACTCCAGGTGGAGTCTCACAAGAGCAGAGTAGAGGGGAAGAATCACCTCACTTGATCTGCTGATCAAACTTCTCTTGATGCAATTTAGGATACAGTTGGCCCTCTGGGCTACAAGCACACACTTCTGGCTCATGTTGAATCTCTCATCAATTGGCATCCCAAGTCCTTCTCCTCAGAGATGCTCTCAAGCCATTCTCTGCCCAGCTTGAATCTGTGTTTAGGATTGTCCCAACGCAGATGCAGGACCTTGTACTTGGCCTTGTTGAACTTCACGAAGTTAGCATGGACCCCCCTCTCAAACCTGCACAGGGACATCTGGATAGCATCCCTTCCCTCTAGGGTATCAATTGCACCACTCAGCCTGGTGTCATTTGCAAACTTTCTGAGAGTACACATGATCCCACTGTCCATGTTGCCTATGAAAATGTTAAATAATGCCAGTCCCAGCACCAATCCCTGAGGAGTGCCACTCATCACCGGTTGGACATTAAGCTGTTGTAAGGTATTATTCTTTTACATCATTGTCTCAAAGCTTTCTGGAGACACAGATGAACAAGTCCAAGCAAGTCCTGGGCAAGGGTTGCAAAATCCTTTGTCTGAGGGACAAAGATGGACAAGGCCAGGGGTAATGAGAATGAGATAAGCAGCAGCTTAATGGCCATGAAGCAGTCTTTTGTGTGAACTTATCTCAAGGACGATGGCCATCTCAGGGGGTACTCACATGACTCTTGCTCAAGCATCCAGGGATGTCACGTAGGCAGGAAAAAAAAGAGGATAAAAGAGGGATCAACAACCACGAGGATAGGTGTCTACCATCAGATTCCGCACTACAGAATTCCTGCATGCTGATGAACTCTCCTAGGCCTGCTACCTGAGTCCTGCTGCTTCCTCCCGGATTGGCTCTGCGACTTCTTCCTGCTACCTGCTTGCTGCCCAAGGCCAGCCACGCTGCTGTTGCTCTCCCCCTGCTGTGATTTTGTCTTGGACCTTCGTAATAGTGTGCAATGGGAATGCTGCTGGATCCTGGTGGTGACTTGATGCAATTCTTACTTCTTTCATATCTTTTCTATCGCTCTCCTTCCCTTCCCTGTCACTCTGATTCGTAATAGTCGCCATCTTTCCCTTCCCCATCTCCCTGATTAGGATTTATAACAAACTGGATGGACCAACATTTGAACCGTTGTTTCTTAATTTCATGCCTGGTATGTTATATTAAAAGAACCTCCTCTCCCTCCTAAAAATTGGAGCGAGACAGCTGTTTACAGCTGAGAACATTGTGTGGGACAGTGTCAAATGCATTGCAGATATCCATGCAGATGATGTCAGTTTCTCCTCCTTTATTCACTGGCACTATAAATCCATCATAAAAGGCCACCAAGTTTGTCAGATATGACTTGCCCTTGGTGAAGCCATGTTGGTTACCACTGATCACCAATCTTTTTTCTATTCAGGAGTCCTCTAACTTGCTTGTTCTATGCTATAACATGAGCCAAGACACTGCAAAAGTGGAGAAGAAAGAAGTTTCCTTCAAAAGCAAAGGTTTGACATGAACAAACTTACAAAAGGCAGAGAAAGGCATTCAGATCTCTCTACAATAGAGATCAGCTTCAGTATTTCTCTCTTCTTGTAGGCACATGAAAGACATGACATGAAAGGCATGACTTGAAAGGTCATGCTTGACCTTCTATTCATCTCCTTCTATGACTGGGTGACCAGACCGGTAGATGAGGGAAAGGCTGTTGATGCAGCCTACCTAGACTTCAGCAAAGCCTCTGACACGGTCTCTCACAATATTCTCCTGGGGAAACTGGCTGCCCATGCTCTGGTCAGGTATACACTTCTTTGGGTAAGGAACTGGCTAGAGGGCTGTGCTCAATGGGTAGTGGTTAATGGAGTTAAATCCAGCTGGCGATCCATTTCAAGCGGTGTCCCCCAAGGGTCGGTACTGGGGCCCATCTTGTTTAATATCTTTACTGATGATGTAGATGAAGGGATTGAGTGTACCCTCAGTAAGTTTGCAGATGACACCAAGTTGGGAGGTGGTGTTGATCTGCCTGGGGGAAGGGAGGCTCTTCAGAGGGATCTAGATAAGCTGGATCGCTGGGTTGAGGTGAATGGAATGAGGTTCAACAAGGCCAAGTGCGGGGTCCTGAAGAGGAAAGAGACCTGGGGATGTTGGTTGATGCTCGGCTGAACGGGAGTCAACAGTGTGCCCAGGTGGCCAAGAGGGCCAATGCATTCTGGCCTGCATTAGAAACAGTGTGGCCAGCAGGAGCAGGAAGGTGATCATCCCCCTCTACTCGGCACTGGTGAGGTCGCACCCTGAGTATTGTATTCAGTTTTGGATCCCTCACTACAAGAAAGACATTGAGACCCTGTAACGTGTCCAGAGAAGAGCAACGAAACTGTTGGGGGGTCTGGAGCATAAGTCTTATGAGGAGCAGCTGAGGGAGCAGAGATTGTTTAGTTTGGAGAAGAGGAGGCTCAGGGGAGACCTCATTGTACTCTACACAACCTTCTGAAGGGAGGTTGTGATGAGGCAGGGTTTGTCCTCTTCTCTCGGACAACAAACAGGACCTCAGGAAATGGCCACAAGTCATAGAGGATCTTTTTTTTTTTTCCATTCTCACATCACCAGGAATTTATCAGCACAGCAGAGGCCATATATACCTATTTTCAGAAAGGAGAGTTCAAGACATGAAAGAAACAACCATCCTACTGCTCTCCTCTCTGCATGGAGTAGCATGGAGCTTTAAGCTTCTTTTTAGTGCATGGCATTTTCTATTATCTTGGGGTGCCATGCCTGCTCTAAGACTATTGTCTACAAACTTGAATTTAGCACCCTTAATTCTATTTTTGAGCCATCACTGTAGAAATAAGAGGTTGAAAAACTCAGTGTTATAGTACCTGCATAAATCTTGGATTTAGCCCTATTAGAAGTGTGGCATTTAGGAAAAGGAACTATATGTGTCTTATGGTTGGAATGTATTACGCAAAGGTGATTGTCACTCTGCCACTCAAAAATTCACTGAGAAATATGTACCTGTGGGTCTTCTCAAAGCTCTGGCTTATAAAAATAAGCATCTGTAAAATATCATATCTCTAGAGACTTCATGGTGAAAGCTGAAGAAACTGGCATTCAATCACACTTCAATAAAATACTATTATGGACCTTATTCTCCAGGGATTAAAGGATGTTTCAATCCACTTTCAGCCTAGTAGGAATAGACATGCAGAACCACAGCAATCAGAAACTCAGTATTCACATTTTTAAGTCAAAATAACTTCACTGTGAAAACAAACAAACAAACAAACAAAAAAACCAAACAAATTAAAAAAACCCACTAAAATATATATCGTAATGGTTTATCATTCATTGAGTTACCAGATTAAAATGCAGAGTTAATTTCCAATTTTGATGATGCTGTCTCTGATATCCTAAACAAGCAACAACGTAACCTTTCAGAATTAAACCAGAACGTCTTAAGAGGATGCTTTTTAGGGTGGCTATGGTGGCAAATTACTGCTTGGGTTGTTGAGACACAACAACATATTATATATATAGCATATACAAGACTCCAAACTGAGAGGCAATAAAATGAATCAACCTGATTACAACTTTCATACTACACACATTATCAGAGCTGTACAAATATCAGAGGAGAAAACAGTGACAGATGCAATGGGGTTCTCCTCAGACTGCAAGTCATTTTCTTTAATATGACATGTAATATTAGGTGTCTTAACACAAAATTGGTATGTTGCAAAGGCAACTGAGACTGGCCTTTCAAGAAAGGTGGTTATTACTGAACTCCCAGAGCACTGATATATTTAGAAAATAAATAAATAAATAGATAGATAGATAGATAGATAGATAGATGAATGAATGAACAATCAGACAAATAAGTAAATAAATAAACTTTTTTTTACTTAAAAAAGTCTAGTCAAAAGTTCAACAGATTACTTTTGAAAAAAAGTTAACAGCTTCAAAACAGGATGAAGTTTTAAGGAGGAGGATGGTTGTAACAGTGAGGTCTTACCACTCCATTAAATTGTTAAACATTAAACGCTGTAGAGATGTTGGGGTATCTTGTGGACTTCAAGATGAAGAAATATTGTATTTTCCTAGGCTATTGTGGTAGGAAATTCTCTCACTTTTATTTCACAGAGTTCTTAGAGATCTAATTTTTTTTTTTTTTCCTATATTGGATGCTTTAACTCCAGCAGAGAAAATATATTAGTTTACATCTCACCAACCATATAAAAATCAAAAACCACGTTTTGGGACCAGATGTACGGACAGATTGAACAGAGCGAGGAAAGAATATTTCAGAAATCTACACTAAGAGTTTTTGGAATCTGGGTACTACTCAGTTTTATTGTCATTTTTACCAACATGACATCAGTACTTTTCCCAAGGGATAAAGAAACTGAGTTTGTTGGTTTATTTTTAATATAAATTTTATTTTAGCAACATGATATCTTTCTCCATTTACAAAACACTGTGTAGAACACTATGGCTTAGGCAAGGCCTATTTTCATTTGCAGTTGTCACTGAGGGCTTTGTGTCAGCTGAATATACATGGCTAGAGCCACGTGTATTCCCCTGGAGAGTTCCAAGCTCCAGTTACCTAGCCAATGCCAGGGCCCTATCCGCAAGGGAAGGTATATGGTTTGATTCTGATTATACCCAGTGACTTCAGTCATACTGTCTGGGACATTAACAGAATTGCAGATTTTGGCCTCAGGAATCCAGTTAATGTCTGACATTATTTACTTACTGATCGTCTAACAGCCATTAACTCAAATTACTCTCTCTTTCATCTTGGCTTCTACAATATCAAGGATGAGCATAAATGGTGGCAAACATCCAGTTCCTGAGTTGGCTTCTGGTGTTTGAATGAAATATTTATGCTGTCCTTACTCACTATTCCACTATTAAGCGATTGTACTTGGAAAAATAACATGAGTAACAAAGAGGAAAAAGCCACTGATACTGTGTTATTATACATATGTTTATGGCATATATATACACATTTTTAATATATAGTTCTATATACACTTATATGTACAATAAAATCTACTTCTATATTATTTTCTAATGTAATTATTTTCTCCAATAAAATGTTCTCTTGCATTATATCCTGCTATATCATATGTATGACATTTATGAAGGAGCTTTGACATTATGAAGGAGCTTTGCCTATTCAAAAAATAGTGTAGACTTAGGTTTACATTCCACCTGGAAGTATCTCAGTTTTACACAAAAGTAATTTTTGCTGATTTTCCTGTCCTTTGCTCTGAACAGAAAGACTGTATGAGAAAAAAAGGCAGTCTCAAAGGCTTCTTGGCTGTCTTGAGAAAACACTGCTCTAAGGTGTTTTGGTGTGCGTAATCAGAGAAGGAATCAAAGTCTAGAAAACACCACACTGTGTAAGAATTAGACAAAGAAAAACATCTACTTTCCACTCAGCACAAAAGCCAAACATAATTCCTTCCCTATCATTTTATTCAGTTTTGATCAAAGAATTAATGCACGTCTGCATGTGATTCCTGTAATGACTTCCAATTACATGAACTATTCTTTGCCTTGTAGAGTTGGTGGAATATGGACAGTAGTAGGGATGCTACCATGAGTTTCAGAATGCTTCTGTGAATATACTTGTTTGTCTCTGCATGATTACTCATGATGCTATTATCAGTTTGTCCCCCACAGTTTCCTTATAGAAATGGAAAAGAAAGAACAAAATGGAAAAAGGAGTCTGATGTACATAATTCCTTGATACAATGTCTTTCATTAGTATATCTGCACTTAAAGCAAGAATCTACACACTTCATTCAAGAAAACTAAAGCGCAGAAATACTAGTTTGCCTAACTTTGTCTTAGGAGCAGAGGTGACCGGAAAGGAAACCCAGTCACTTGACTGCAGCCTTCTGACACTTGACCTGAGCAGAATACGTCATAGTGTTTCTAAAACAGTTTCCAAAAGTTTAAAAGGTGTAGTAAAAGAAAGCTCAATTTATAATAATAAAATAAATAATAATTTTTAAAAGTTAAATTTAATTATTTATGCAGTTGTTATTTATTTATAAAAGTAGTCCTTCACTTCCTATGGCACAGAGAGTGAGAGAGGAAAAGTGAGACCACCTTAAATGTACTCATGAAGTAGAATTTACGGTGACAGAGGTAACTGTCACTTGATGGTGCTGTGGCTCCATGGCTGTTGTTTTTTGTTTTTTTTTCCCCAGTTTTTCTATGTTACCATACTGGAGATGCAGAGTATAAATCTGCAGCAAACACAGACCTCAAAAACTCAAAGACTTTAATATCAAAAAAGCCTTTAGCATGGAGTGAACAAATTGCAAGGCACAGAGGCCTTAGGAGAAGGTCTGCTTTCTATCTGTATATTGTGGTTGCTTGATGGACTGCTTACAGAGTGAAGGAAGTTAAATTTCGAGAATTACATTGCAGGGAATAAACATAAGATGATGAAACAAGATATCTGAAACTAAGAACTGAAAGATGAGAGTATCACCTACAATTTTCAGTCTGATTTAATGCTATTTTTTGTGTTTGGACTTTGGTCTCCAGTGGTTAATCTGGAAAGTTGGTCAGTCTGAGTTGTAAAACTCAACTGAAAAGTTCACTCTTTAGAACACACATAGCTGACAAAGATTTAGATCTATGGAGTGAGCACTGGATAATTGGCTTTAGAAGTATAGAAAATGTGCACATAGAAAAAGAATGACATTTTTAGAGGCAATTTGAAAAGAAGACTGAAATTTTCAATGAAGTTATATACCTAAAACCATGTTCTAGATGTTAATGCACAGGTTTTAATTAGCCTCTTTCCTCGAAGATCCAAACACACAATCTTTACAAAAGTCAACTTTACCTTTTTCTTAGTCATTTTAGAGATGGAAAAGAGGAGGCAGCTGAGCAAAATGAGCATAGAATGACTAAACAGTAACATTGCCCCATCAGTTTCATTTTTAAGAAATTGATTTTTTTGTTTGTAATTTTGCCAAACTTCGGCCATTTTGATTGAAATTTCTTGGTCATAGGCTGATCAAAAGCAGGCAAATAAACAAATAAGCAAACAAACAAAAATCCTTATGGATTAGAATAAAGGAAAGTATTTTGTTCCAACATTGTAAAGTAAAACTAGTTATTACCTTTCTTTTTGAAAATTCTAGTTTTTTTTCCCTGCTTTTGTAACAGGGCTTAAAATGTAGTAGAGTAGCAGAAAGGAAATGTGACACTCAAAGAAAACAAGTATGAATAGAATGGGGGAAAAAAAGATGAGAAACTGAAGCAGAAAAAAACCTAGTAAACTGGGGCTTGAAACAGCGAATCAAAAATGAAAGAAAGACATCAAAAAGATTCAGAAAAAAGGAGCAGAAGGGACAAACATTTTAAGAAATGAAGGAATGAGCCTATGAATTGTCATCTTATATGTGTAGTACTTGTTAGAACTTGAAATGATACCTAAGGTTTCTCAGTCCTTTTCTGTCTGTGCTCTCAATAAATGCTAATGAGAATCGCATACCAGATGTTCTCTCTTTAATCCTACATGGATGATCACAGTGTCAACTTCTTCTAGTAAATCAAGTGTTAAATATATGTTTTATGAAACTTACTTATATTAATGGTGCTTTTATTATGACATTAAAGAAATCCTTATTTCCAAGCATGTGTTTTTATGTCTAATTTGACCAAGGAAATTGAACAATAGACCTCACCCTCAATTCTTGATATTGCAAAGTAAAACATTCAGAAGATTTCAGTGTTGACAGCATAATGAATGACTATACTATGGTGGTCATGCACTTAAGGAGTTTTACAGTAACATGTATAATTTGATCTTTCACAATTTTTTTGAGCATTTGACTTTGCAGCTTGAAGATTATACTTTTAAGGTATATATGTACAAGTAAAAGCTACTTTTTATGCAACATCAGGAGTTATGAATCATTTTTAAGAAGAATTCTGGAGATGAAATTTATCAGAGACATGAGATATTTTATGGTAGTTTTTAACTAGGTTTTCTTACCTTATGATACCTATTCCACTTTTATGATGCTTTTTCTATCTTCAAGGACTACTGTCTAAAATAATTGTCTTAATAAGGAGAGGAATTCTGTGGATTTGTACTTGTTGAAACTTTGTTCAGTTTTTGTTTCTGCTATGATCCATGAAGTTGGGCAGGATATCTAAGTACTTCAGCAAATGCATGTATTGAAAAAATCTCTGACTTTGACACAGACTTAAGTGCTTGTCAGATAGAGATAAATTGCATTCTCCAGTATATTACTATTTCCCAACTAGAAAATAGGAATTAGATTTTCCTACTGTAACCCTTCATTTTTCCTTGTTCAATATTTGTGGAAACATCTCATTTTCTTGGTGTTATCAGTCACAAAGACTTGCACATTTAAGTAATGGAAAAGCACACATTTAGTGACTTGAACATGCATTTAGTAATTTACACAGAAAGATTAAGCTTTCAACTTTTAACATAAAAATAACTGTTGTGGTTTCTGATAAGATTTTAGTGAAAATCAAAATGAACAAAGGAAAAGTAATAAAGTACAGAGATACGTTCAGAATACTTGTTTTAAGAAATCCAGAACTCTTAACAAATGTTTGTAAGAGTAATCAATCTTATGAGAATAAGAGTAGCATTACAGTTATGAAGAATATGAACAATATGAAGAATATAAGAAATAAAAAAATATTAGATATCCTTGAAATATAATGAAGAATATAAACAGAAAACAAACAAACAAACAAAAAAGCAAAATATTTAGAGTGAGAATTTGCAAGCAGTGACATAGCAAATATCAGGATATAAAAAACCTGCTGGAAATTAGTGATTCAGAAGTTAAGAGATATTAATCTTGGGGTGATTTCCATCTGTTAAGCCTAATATATTTGAACCAGATGAACTTGGACAGTATAATAAAAATATATGTATAATAGATAAAATTGTAACTTACACTACTTTACACCTCCACAGTATATGTACGTCTATCCAAATGTAATGCCTCCTATTTATCTCTATGTAAACTACAACAGATATCAAGAGCACAATAGCACTGGTTGATAGAGGAAATTCGCAGCTATAAAATACTATTTTTAACACTGTCATCATCATTAGCCGTGCATTTTCACCAATAATGAACAGAAGTCTGCATGCTGCACTCATAAAAATCTGCACCAGTGGTGGTGACACACTGTTGCCATTGCCACTGAAGAAACACATCACCCACTGCTTTACTGAGCTCACTGGTCTTCATAAACATTCAGCACATGTCAGTGAATGTCAATAGGTGTCATTTTTTTTCTGTGTAGAAAAATTCAATTCTACATCTTTGCTTCATTCACACTTTCAGGTCAGATACAATTTTGTCAGACTACTCCTCTGCTGCCACCTTTAGAATGATAACAAAATGTAATAGAATATTGGTTGGAAGGTTTGCTCTCTACTGCCATACCACCAACATCTGCCTCTGACATTGTGGACCATCAAAATAAAACAGGAGGCATTACTTTCAGAGCAGCCCTTCTATTATTAAATAAAGATTTCTTTCACTGAGGATAAAAGTATATATATAGTATATATATTTTCTTGATTTTGTGCTCTTGTCTTCCATATCAACCTCTATGTATTTCCAAGATATCTAGTCGTTAAGATGTTGATGCTCTAATGAACTTAAATTATTGTTGTAATGAATAATAATTTAAAAAATAGTACACATATAACAATACGTCTTGCTATAATTCTGACATTGGGTGTGGCTTATAAGTGTTGCTGTAAAACAGATAAGTTCAATGACATACACAACTACACAGAATATAGAATCATAGAATCATAGAATCACATGGTAGGAAACGACCTATCAGATCATCTAGTCCAATCATCTTCTCATTACCACTGCTGCCACAAGCCTCTAAACTCTATCTTGTAGCTCCTCATCCAGATGCCTCTTGAACACTGCCAGGGATGGCGACTCCACGACCTCTCTGGGCAGACCATTCCAGTGCCTGACCACTCTCTTGAGAGGAAAATGTTTTTCCTCATGTCTAATCTAAACCTCCTCTGATACAACTTGTGGCCATTTCCCTGGGTCCTGTTTGTTCGAGAAGAGACCAAACCTCTCTTTACCCCAACATCCCTTCAAGAAGTTGTAGAGTGCAATGAGATCTCCCCTGAGCCTCCTCTTCTCCAGACTAAACAATCCCAGATCCCTCAGCTGCTCCTCATAAGACTTATGCTCCAGACCCCTCACCAGTTTTGTTGCTCTCCTCTGGACACGCTCCAGGACCTCAATGTCTTTCTTGTAGTAAGAGACCCAAAACTGAACACAATGCTCAAGGTACAGCCTCACCAGTGCTGAGTACAGGGGGGTGACCACCTCCCTGCTCCTGCTGGCCACACTATTTCTAATGCAGGCCAGGATGCCGTTGGCCCTCTTGGCCACCTGGGCACACTGTTGACTCACATTCAGCCGAGCATCAACCAACATCCCCAGGTCTCTTTCTTCTTCACAATCATCTAGCCACTCATCCCCAAGCCCATAACTCTGCATGGGATTATTGTGGCCAAAGTGCAGGATCCAACACTTGGCCTTGTTGAACCTCATCCCATTCATCTCAGCCCAGCGATACAGCTTATCTAGATCCCTCTGAAGGGCCTCCCTACCTTCAGGCAGATCCACACCACCTCCCAACTTGGTATCATGTGCATGCTTACTGAGGTTACATCAATCCCTTCATCTACATCATCAGTAAAGATATTAAACAAGATGGGCCCCAGTACCGACCCCTGGGGGACACCGCTTGAAATGAGTTGCCAGTTGGACTTAACTCCATTAACCACTACCCATTGGGCATGGCCCTCTAGCCAATTCCTTACCCAAAGAAGTGTATACCTGTCCAGAGCATGGGCAGCCAGTTTCCCCAGGAGAATATTGTGAGAGACCGTTTCAGAGGCTTTGCTGAAGTCTAGGTAGGCTGCATCAACAGTCTTTCCCTCATCTACCAGTCTGGTCACTCAGTCATAGAAGGAGATGAATAGAAGGTCAAGCACGACCTGCCTTTCATGAACACATGCTGGCTGGGCCTGATCCCCTGGACACCACGCACGTGCCATGCGATCTCACCCGAGATGATTTGCTCCATTACTTTCCCCGGTATCGAGGTCAGGCTAACAGGCCTATAGTTCCCCGGATCCTCCTTATGGCCCTTCTTAAAAATGGGAGTTACATTAGCAAGTCTCCAATCCTCCGGGACCTCTCCAGTTAACCAGGAGCGCTGATAGATGACTGAGAGGGGCTCAGCAATCACCCCTGCCAGCTCCCTCAGCACCCGAGGGTGTAGCCCATCCGGTCCCATGGACTTGTGACAGTCCAGATGGAGGAGAAACTCTCTGACTGTCTCCACCTGAATCGCCTAGGGTATATTCTGAGTAGGGTCCCAGACTTCCAGATCAGGGCATAAAATGTCCACCGGATAACTGGTCTGGCTATTAAATGCAGTTGTAAAGAAGGCATTGAGGATCTCAGCCTTCTCCTTGTCCTCAGTGGCCACATTCCCTGCTGCATCAAGTATAGGATGAAAATATGCATAGTAACAATTTTGTACTACCATGGCAGTGGTACCATAAATGATGTGAGGAGGAAACTGCATCCAAAACTCCAAGCTCTCTTTATCCATTCTGTCCCCATACTAGAATAATCTGCTTTTGAAAGTGTAGGTATCATTTATTTTATTATTTTTATTTTATGTACATATGTATATATGGAGAGAGAGAGAGAGAGAGAGCAAAACACAGGTATCTTCTCCAGACTTTATAGAAATAATATAATCTCTTCCATGTTCCTAAAGTGACACATTATAAAATATTATATTAAAAATATACCTTTAAGAGAACTACAATAACTCATATTAACAGCCTCTTACATTGCCTTGGAAATTTGTACAAGGCAACTTATCAACACAAGTGTTTACAGTTGATTTAAAAGGAATAATTTTCATAATTTTGTATGTTGGCATCATTTGTTTATAAACATTTGTTAATTTTATATAGCCTATGTTAAAAAGCCCAAATTACGCAGGTACACAATAAAGGATGCAAGTGGAAATGTGGTGACTCACTGATTTGTTGTTTGTGTGGATTTACTTTGGAAACCTCTGTCATCCTTAGGGTAGAACAGAGATACAATAACTGGACATGCTCGGAATGAGGTTTTGAGGGCCTTTTAATACAGTATTTGCTTTGTGTTTTATAGCAACAAACTCACAATGTTAATCTAAACACATTCGTACATACAGGACACATAGAACACAACAGGAAAGTACGTAAGCAGTGAGGTTTATTTGTTGTTTTTTTATTGTCTCACAAAAGACAGAGATAAGTATCTGTTTTCCCTAAAGCTATTTTAGAGCCAGCTTGACAGTAGTCATAGCAAACTGTAATCCCAGTACTAACAGAAACCTTAGTATCTGACTGCGAGATCTGGCAAGCTTAATGTTATCACAGCTGCAGTCAGTGTCATTTGTATAATCTTCTGCATTTACAGAGATTTGACATATTTTGTTTTATGATTCATGACTACTTGTCACAATTACCTTCTACTGGTTTTGACTGGGATAGAGTTAATTTTCTTCTGGTGTTACTTTGAGCAAAGAATAAGTATTGTTCTGGTAAGAGAGAGAATACCATTATACTATGCATTTTGGAAGCAGTTAAAATCATGTTTGGCAAGTGTAAAAGATCCTCATCTAAGCCTACTGAACAGCAAACAAGGTAGCAGAAAGACTGCAACAGAATAACAACTTTCTGTTTTCTTGAGAAAACTTGATAGTCAATCTTGTAAAACTGTCTGAAAGCCTAGAAAATGGTAAGTAGATTGCAGGTTTCAGGCTGAGTATCACTGTAGGGGCTTAATCTAGGCCTGGCTTGTATGATTTTTGACACAGACAAATTCTTTCTTGGTCGGAATCCCTATAAATTTGTTATTTATATCACACAGTCCAATCACAAGATCTCATCTTTTTTGTTCATTCAAAAATGAAGTCCAAATCCTAGAACTTACTTAACAAATTCTATGCATTTCATGAAGCCTGATAAGATTGAGGACAAATCTTCTTTAAAAAAAAAAAAAAAGGAAATGAAAAAGTTAAGATTCAAGATTATTCAGGATTGTTTGCAGCCTCCTACAATTCTGCTATGTTGATTTACTGGTTTATAATGAAGGTAAGCAACCATGTTAGTAATGTCACCTACAGCTTTACCATCCCCACAGTTTGACTTCCCGGTGATACGTAATCAAATATAAATCCAATAAGACTTTCTTCGTATACTGCATTGTTTCTATACTTTTTTTTTTTTTGGAATTCATTCCAAAGGCCAGTCCTTCATTTAGCTATGAATGGCTACTGAGGTTGGAGCATAGAAGATGGGTGGATATAATGTGAGATGTTTCTCTCTAATTTCAAAACTGACTGTAAAAACAGAAGTATCTTCTCCATATCAAGTTAGTGTACCAGGAAAGTTGGGAGAAAACTTAGATCTTTACCACGTAACTCAGAATTTTCAAGTAATTAGTAATTATGTTTCAGTATAGTGGAAAATGAAGAAAATATAGTAGTGTTAAATTATAGGTGTTCAAAAATGACTTAGAACCAGTCACATTACTTGCTACATTTACTTTTCAGTTTGGTATACAAGCTTTTCCTAAACTCAGAACTTGTTGACATTCAGGAAATCCCAACACATTCCAGTTAGTCACCCAGACCGTCTCCACCAACTCCAGTTCCAATAAATGAGAAAGATCAGAACTTATCTATTCCTTTTGGATAAAGAAAAACAAATAAACAAACAAATAAATAATTAAATGCCATTTCTACTACAGTACAATGTAAGTAAATCTATCAACACATTAATATTCTTAGTCTTCCATTTTTCTCTTCCTTCATTTGACAGAAAAACAAAGAATTTGGCTTTACTTTCAATAGAATATGAATTTATTTCAGTTAGAGCACTTTCCATTTGTACAACAAAGGGAATTATATTAAATGTTTTCTTTAAAGTATTTTATTTTAAAAAATAGCTTCTAGATTATATTTAATAGCAAACCAGTGGTAGTAAAAAAACATTAAACTGCTACATAAAACAGAAATTGGAAACTGCTGTGAAATTGTTTCTAATGCAACAACCCTCCATGCATGCTAGTCAGAACACTGTGTATTAGATTGGCAGATTTGCTCTTTTGTCTCCTTAAAGGCCTGGGAGCACAGCAAGTATTGCCACTGTTTGGTCTAAGGCATAAATCACTGTGAAAACAACATCTTATTCTGATAAATTGTTTTAGCCCACAGAACTTCCTTAGGTATCTTTGTACCTTTTGTTTAATTGCATTCTGGTTTCTCTGTGGATAAAAAAGTTTCAGGTAATAAGATAAGAGATAAAGAAATTTGCTATTAATCTAGAGCACTGGCGACCTGAGGTAACTACATAGCTACAAAACTACTTTCACAGAATCACAGAATTGTAGGGGTTGGAAGGGACCTCTAGAGATCATCGAGACCAACCCCCCTGCCAAACCAGGTTCCCTACCCCAGGTCGCACAGGTAGGCGTCCAGGCGAGACTTGAATATCTCCAGAGAAGGAGACTCCACAACCTCCCTGGGCAGCCTGTTCCAGTGCTCCGTCACCCTCACCGTGAAGAAGTTCTTACGCACATTCGTGCGAAACTTCCTATGCTGCAGCTTATGTCCGTTTCCCCTCGTCCTGTCTCCACGTACCACTGAAAAGAGACTGGCCTCACCGCTATGGCCGTCACACCTCAGATATTTATAAACCTGGATCAGGTCCCCTCTCAGTCTTCTTTTCTCAAGGCTAAACAGACCCAGTTCACTTAGCCTTTCTTCACAGGGGAGATGCTCCAGGCCCTTCACCATCTTTGTGGCCCCCCGCTGGACTCTTTCCAAGAGATCCCTGTCTTTTTTGTACCGGGGAGCCCAGAACTGGACACAGTACTCCAGATGAGGCCTTACCAGGGCAGAGTAGAGGGGGAGGATCACCTCCCTCGACCTGCTGGACACGCTCTTCTTAATGCACCCCAGAATGCCATTGGCCTTTTTGGCCACGAGGGCACACTGCTGGCTCATGGCCAACCTGTCGTCCACCAGGACGCCCAGGTCCCTCTCTGCAGAGCTCCTCTCCAGCAGCTCATCCCCCAGCTTGTATTGGTGCATGCAATTATTCCTCCCTAGATGTAAGACCCTACACTTGCTTTTGTTGAACCTCCGGTTTCTTACTGCCCAACTCTCCAGCTTGTCCAGGTCTCACTGAATGGCAGCACAGCCTTCAGGCGTGTCAGCCAATCCTCCCAACTTCTTATCATCAGCAAACTTGCTGAGGGTGGCCACTACCCCCTCATCAAGGTCATTGATGAAGATGTTGAACAAGACCGGACCCAGCACAGACCCCTGGGGGACACCACTGGTTACAGGTCTCCAGCCAGACTCTACACCACCAGCGACGACCCTCTGCGCTCTGCCAGTCAGCCAGTTCTCAACCCACCTCACTGTCCACTCGTCTATCCCACACTTCCTCAGCTTTGTTATAAGGATGTCGTGGGAGACAGTATCAAATGCCTTTCTAAAATCAAGGTAGACTACATCTACCGCTCTTCCTCCATCCACCCAGCATGTGACAGCATCATAGAAGGCCACCAGGTTGGTCGAGCACGACCTCCCCTTGGTGAACCCATGCTGACTACTCCTGATAACCTCCTTTTCTCCCAGTTGTCTGGAGATGGTATCCAGCACAAGCTGTTCCATCACCTTTCCAGGGACGGAGGTGAGGCTGACAGGCCTATAATTACCCAGGTCTTCCTTCTTGCCCTTTTTGAAGACTGGAGTGACATTGGCTATCCTCCAGTCTTCAGGGACCTCCCCTGTTATCCAAGACCTCTCAAAAATGATGGAGAGCAGTTCGGCAATGACCTCTGCCAGCTCCCTCAGCACACGTGGATGCACCCCATCAGGTCCCATGGACTTGTGGACCTTAGTACTGCCTAGGCGCTCACGCACGTCCTCTTTCCTGACTAAAGGGAAGTCTCCCATTCTCCAGACCCTCTCCCTAACCTCCAGGGTGTGGGAAACCTGAGGGAGAGCCTTTTCACTGAAGACGGAAGTAAAGGAGGCATTCAGTATCTCTGCCTTCTCAGCATCCTCCGTTACCAGAACCCCCCCCCTCACTTAGTAAGGGGCCCACATTCTCCCTAGTTTTTCTTTTGCTGTTAACATACTTGAAGAAGCCTTTTTTATTATCCTTTATCACTTTAGCCAGATTCAGTTCCAGGCAGGCTTTAGCCTTTCTCATTGCATCAAGAAAGAAGAAGTTTCCTGAAGAAAGGAATGAGAAAAGGTGGGGAAATACAGGACTCCATGATAACAGAATGTCTTTGAAATGTTTTGTTTGTTGATATATTTTCTATTATCTATTTAATTCATTGGTACATGCACGTGCAATGTGTGCATATATAGATTTGAACACAGCTGTATGTACATACATGTATGTGTATAAATATGTATAAAATGAGGTTCCAATCCAGTACTATGTGTCTTATAGTTTACAGCAGACATGACTTTGAAAGAGTGGTCTATGGACTTGTAACTGTCATTCTTGGTATGATATGTTGTTGTTATCCTGTCAATAGGGACTTCTGTTTGAGTATAATATTAGAAAAACATTTTTGATAGCTTAGGACAGAATATCTACACTCAAATAACATATATGTTCTTGAGCATTTGATGTCTATTTTAAAATTCTACTCTGACTTTTGTTACATTTATTAATAAAATTCATTTAATAGATCTTATTACTCTACAGCAAAATCAGAGAAAATGGATGGCAAACCTGAATGATGCCAGGTGGTTGACAAATATACCGTCTAACATGGGGTTTACTTTCAGAAATCTGAAAATGACAGTGCATAGATGTTACTACATTATTTCCACATTGGTTTCTTTTATGTATCATGATGAATGTTGCCTTCTGCATTAGTGCACACCTCCTCAGATGTCTGAGGCAGTCATAATCCAGGATGCAAAATGAATATTTCAGAAATGTTACAATATATGGACAGTGGACACACTCTATACAGCAGTTCTTGCATTTCTTTGCTTTTAATCCTAAATTCAATCAGTCTCATATTCTGAGGTTTAGTTTAAAACTGTATGCCTTTTTTTTATGATAACAAATCACATCTGAATTCATGTACACACTTGCCTCCATTTTCCTTTCCTTTCGAAGTCATGCATTACTGTCTGTAATTCAGACAAAGAAGAGAGGAATAGAGCATTGCTTTGTGATTCAAATGTCTCCAGGTTCTGAACATTTTGAAATGAAAAAAAAAAAAAATCCAAGAAATTGCCTACCTTTATTCAGTTACAGGATGTGCTGCACTCTCAGGTTTCCTAAAAGTTGATTGCTAAAATAACTCCTCTTCTGCTGATGAACAAGCTATTCTTGACAAAATAATTAAAAGACTAAAAGAGATTCCTCCTTGTAAAAAAAAAGAAAAGAAAGAAAAAAACAAATTTAATGAAACTTGGAAATGTTTTTTTTCTTACTGTTTAAGTCATTTTCTACCTTAACTAGAGATATTTATTTTCTATCAGTTTTTTTTTTTTTTTTTTTTTTTCTCCCTTCTGGAGGACAGATTCTCATTTTTCTTCTACCTTTTAGTTACACTTGATGTGTCTTGAATATGATACAATCTTTTCCTGAGTGTTCTTACAATTACTACATTTGCTGACAAAAGAATGTTATAATGGAACAGGCAATCCAGTTCAGTATCTTTTCTACAGTAAAGTTTTTTCTGCTGACAAAACCTGAGTCATTGAGGGTGAAATCTTTTCCACTTTAGAAGGTGTTGAGATCCCCTGTCTCCATGAAGATGTTCTTTCAGTTCCAAGAAAATATCAGATTAAAATGTTAGACTTTTTTTATTTTATAAGGGCTAATTTGTAAAGTAAACACAAACAACTTTCCTTGTAAAGATTTTTTTTTAAAAAACTTGTTAGACTTGTAATTAAGCTGCAACTATGCATCCATGTTTGGATCACAGTATTCCATAAAAGCAGCTTTATCATCCCCAAATCATCATCTTGTTGACTGTCCTTGACAGCAAATGGCTGAGGGTGAGCATCGTATCAGATTTGCCAGCTGATATACTCATTTGATCATTTCCTTATTTATTTCAAGGGAAATAAGCCAGGTTAGTTTAAAATATTTAGATAGGGCCAGTGCTATATTACTAATTTTGATTGAAATTTTATGGAGTTAATCAGCTGGAAGACTGGAGAGGACATAACCTCCAGAAAGTGCAACATGAAAATAGTATAGAGACTATGACTGATACCTCTCCAGAAGAACACTCAAACCTGAGGAGGACATACACTCATACAGTTAGCCGTACTGAGATTTTTTGTTATGCTTCTTGGTATGATAGTTTTATTTCAGATCTATGACCTAAGCAGATCCTGGGACTCTCTCTCCTTATAGACTCCAGACTTACTGATTTCCATGCTTACATAACAAACTGTGAAATGGTGAATTACAGAAGTACCCCCATATTCTCTCACTACTCAGGCTAGGGATGAAAGATCCATATTTTCCAAGTGAAGATTTTTTCTTCCTGGCTAATCAGTGAGAACACATTAGTAGTCTCTGCAGCACAATGATCAGAATGTTATTCAGCTGGGTAACCATACTCATTTCATTACACCTCTCTTTTTTAGTTGCTCAGCTGGTAGTAGAGCTTTAACAACAATTTACATTTCATCTTATTGCTGATCGATCCCATTCACCCAGTTAACACCTCTGTCACAGAAAAATTGAGGTAATCTCTAATATATTGTTCTTGGCTCAATAGAATCGATTAAATATAAATGCCTGTTTCTGTTCTGTGTTTCAATGTATCTGGCTAGCTGCTGGATCTCAGTCTAAAATTCTATCGAGCACCATGAAAATATTTTCCCTTGTACTTGAAAGTGTGAAGAATGAAACAAAAATCAGAAGTTGGTTTTCATTTATATTACCAGCTATTTCTGTTGTATGACACATTTTTTTAAGTAATCTTTTAGAATTCAGGGGATTCAAGTGGTATGTTCAAGTGCCTCCTAGCCTTGTAATAGTATAAAATCTTTAGAAACGTACGTTTAGCAATGATAGCATGCAGAGGCAGGTGTGTTGCTTGAATGGTTGTTTCTTGAAGTAACTCAGATAGTTAATGGAATTAAAAAACTTGATGTTCGTTGTCTGTTTTCATCTCCATGCTTCATGTTTAGGAACACAGAGATCTCACAGGTGAGAGAACATCACCATTAGCCTCTTCCTTTCCACCCTTCTCCTGGAAGGTGGAAGTAATGTAATTAACTATTAAAATAGACACACCAATGTCTTGAAAAAGAAGTTTGAAGATATGCAGCTGATTTTTATAGTCAATATTCAGATGTAGGACATCTAAGTTCATTTCTGTTCTCTACCAACATAGGAAGGAAATTGTTGAGCCAAATGTGAAGAAAAAACTGGTTTGTGCCAGCCCAAAAGCAGAACCTAATTGACGTAGGCTCTGCCCTCCCTACTTTCCATATATACTGCACAGAAAGAGTTTGTCATATTTGCCATCATGAGTGTTATTCATCTCATGTTTGTTGTAAAGAAAGTTTCAAACTAGGAAAGACCTCCTCTTGTATTTTGGAGCTGATAATTAAATTGGGTTATTTATATGGTAGCTTTGATGGATCTGTTCATAGCTCAGTATCTTGCCTTCACCAAGTTCACAAGCTACCTTTTCTCCATTCCACTTTCTAGCTGGGCTTTCTGGTGTGGTCACACAGACATTTGCCAATTGTTTTATTAAGTTCATGAGCGGAAAGAGCAGGGTCTTTCTTTGGGGAGTACTTATAATAACGCAGATGGGACACTCAATAACAATTAGCTTGATTGAACTTTGAGATTCTTTATTTTTTTTTTTTTAACTGAACATGAACTATTCCTAGAGTACTCAGATCACACAAACTTGTTTTCAGTATATATGTATATCTGGGGAAGATTTGGCTTTCTGATAGATTTTGACACTACTTACAGTTTCATGTTCGGAAAGCCATTTTGCAGAGACAAAAATTGGCCATAAGAACAACTAAGTGCATTTTGTTAAATGATTGCTCCATGAGACTATGGAAAATTACTCCAAATTGTTATATTTTATGTAAAAAAAAAACAACAACCTTGTGATGTTTTTCATTTGTGTTGACTGTTTGAACTTTGTGAATTCCATTTTTTTGTTTGTTTTTCCACTGTTGAACCACTTAGAGCTGTTTTGGTATCACTCATTCTAAGTCATCTATTTTCTTCTGAAATTACTAACTGATAGTTTACTTACATTTTAATTAATTGATGTAGCTAAAAACAGAGTGGTCATTTCTAAAATATAAGTTTTCTTAGTTGCCTGATCACTATTGGATGTATTGCACTTAGAACTGCCACAGAAGAATCAATAATTATTGTACGTAAAGTACAGGTGTGTGCATTTGTTATTACAAGCTATAATACAGATGGCATTTATAGCCAAACAAATAACAGCAAAATAGCTGATAGTTAACCTGTCATTTTTTATATATATCTAAAATATATTTGTCTAGACAATAAACATTCTTTTATCAAATTTATTATCAAATTGTCATATTTCATATATTTCTCATTTCAGAAAGCCATGAAAAAGACATAATTAAAAACAAACAAAACAAACAAACAAAACCAACAAACCAAGATAAAGTCCTAATTTGAGAAATTTCCTATTTTGGCATGCCATGTGTCTTAAGAATGTTGTGTTTTTGCTGTCATTAAATAATACAGAAATGAGAAGTTAAACATTCCTATTGTTAATGAGTAAAGGTAGCAAAGAAAAAATATAAAGAATTAAAATTCAATAACAGAATTTTCTCTTCTAATTTGCTTTTAAACCCTCCCATCTGTTCAACCAATAATCACAACTGGTATAATTATCCAATCGTTGTTCAGTATGTAATGTTCTTATTACAGTAAACAAAACACTGTGTTAACATTAATTGCTTTTTAATGATGCCTTTTGTGCAATGGTTACAAAACATCTAAACTAAAATTAACAACTTGGAAATTAATGTTCTGTGCACATTCCTTCCACCTGGCACATTTATGGCCTTTCAGTCCTTCCTAAAACATTTAATAAATCTTTACCTATTTGTTCAAGGGCAGATCTGAAAGTAATGCCTCCTATTTTATTATGTTTATGTATGATCTCAGAAGCAGATGGTGGTGGTGTGGTAGCAGAGGTGGAACCTTCTCACCAGTATGCATTACATTTTGCTGCTATGTGACAGATGATAACAGCGGGGAAGTCTGATAGAATGGTGTCTGTCAGAGAAGTGTATGTGAAGAAAAGGTATGTCACTGAATTCCTCCATGAGGAAAAAATGGCACTCATTGACATTCATCAATGTTTGTTGTATGTTTATGGAGATCAACCATGGATGTGAGCACAGTGAGGTGGTAAGTGATGTATTTCAGCAGCAGTGACAGTGACAGTTGGTCACCTCTGCTGTTGCAGATTTTTATTTGCCCACTATGCAGACTCTTATTCATTACTGGCAAAAACACATAGCCAGTGGTGATGACTAAGTTGATAAATAGTATTCTGTATTTGCTACTTCACTCTATTAAAGACTGCTATTTTACTCTTTGTATCTGTCATAGTTTCCATGGAAATAAATAGAAAATATTACTTTTGGAACGATCTAAACAGAAATATCTTGATATTATTTCTTCTGTATCATCATTTCAGTCATATATTCCTGACATTAACTGTATTTCAACACATTCTCCACACTTATTTTGTCTTTTTGGCTAAGACTTTGCAGTAGGCATGTCTAGCTCTTTTAACGTTAGCACCATGGTAATGCTAGCACCGTTGTAACGTTAGCATGGCCACTGTGTGTTCTCCCAGGGCAAACAAAATATTCAGGGTCATCACTTTTGTCATGGTGAGCATTTTCTGTATATTAGTGCACTATCCTTCTTATCCCTTGTCCTCCCTTCCTCCCTTCCTTCCTTCCCCTCCCTAACCTTAAACTCATTTAAAATTATCATTGCTAACAGAATCTAAGCAAGAAATGACATAGATAAAAAGAATCTAATCCATTACTAGCTGTTAATTTCCATTTTTCTAAGAACACCAGTTAATGATATGACTTCAGTTCTGCAAAGTACTTATTCAAGTTAGTAATTTAATGGTGCTTTGGTAGTTTATAGGCCATAAATATTTTGCAATCAAATGAAAATCCATTGATTTTCTTGTAGATGTCATTTTCTTCTAAAATGAAAATAAAAACACATACATTACCTAGAGCCTGGAGGTGACAGAAATCTCTGCATTAGTCCACAGAAAGTGAAAGCAAGTCTTCATGTTTCAGAAATATTTATTTCATCTCAATATTTATGAATTTTCTGTAAATAGCAGTTATTTCTAGATATGTTTGACCAATACAAAATTTCAAATTAAAAATATTTTTATAGTTGCTTGAAGTACTGTTGGCTTCCTGATTATTGAAGCATTGCCACGGTTTCCAATTTAACTCTCTGCTGTTGTTCAAATAAGCATATAGCAAATCTCTGATTTTCCCTGAAACTTTTAAAAAAGGAAAACTAGGTCTAGCATTTTCCTAGTTTTTTTTTTTTTATCACGTCCACGTCACTAGACAAACACAAAATACTCAGTTCATATTTTGATATTGTTCCCCAGGATCTGTGTTCTTTCTCCATTTTTCCCAGTCAAATTTGAACACGTGCCTATGTTGCTTAAAACATGAGCCTAAACCTGAGGTTCATTTCATAAGTACTGCAGAGAAGGAGGTGCTTTCAGAAGAGATCTTCACAGGGCTGTGGGAGTGCTGGCTGCCCAGCAGAAGTGATAGAAAATGTGCCAGCAATATTTTGATGTAACCATAATGGAACGTAATCAAGTGTACTGGAGTCATGTCCACTCCATTTAAAGCTCGGAAATTAACAACACTGAAAGGTGAGAAGCGCCCCATAAGTGAAAGTAAAAAGGCAAGAAGGCTTCACAGTGACTGAGTATAAGGAGGGTGAAGAGGAAGAGTTAGAGATAGTTTATAGAAGCAAGAATGTAGAGCTTGTTAGAAAATAAGAGATGGCATACACTGGGTCTGGGATAGTGAGGGAGATGAAGGCCATAAAGACAAGGGTTTGAGAACAGCCCGAGGACATTTGGCAGGGAGGTGATTAGATGTCCTCAGGCCAAGAAGAAACCAGTTTGGGGGGGGATGCCCCCCTGAAAGGTCAGAAGCCTATGTGAGGAAAACCACAAATCTTCATCCCACGACCCACTACACACGCGCAAGAGGGGAGGGTCTGCATGCTAATGAACTCTCGGGGTGTAATGAATATATATCTGAATTCTGGGAAAACTATTCATTATGTGTTAGTTTGGCCTATATTTGTAGCACAATTTTTCCAGACGGTGTGCAAGTTAGGAGGAACAATCCCCCTTGCACCCGGTGTCTGCACAGCACTGATTAAAACATACCTGCTTTTATAACTACTTTGTGGTTATAGAGTTTGATTCCGCACGTCAACACAAGTTGTACATAACAAAACCTAGTGTTACTTTTGTGCAGTAAAGCATATTATGCATGTGTAATTCCACAGAATATATGTTCATACTTGAACAGATTCTTCTCATGCTTAGTTAGGAAAAGTTTACATTGTGTGTTAGGTCTCAGAATGACATAATGCATTGCTTTAGGTAGTGGCATGATGATAATAGCTTTTGTTGATTACTCCTTCAGCACAAACAGCACAATGCAGGCTAATATTGCTCTGCTACATGGTGAGAAAAAATGATGCTGTAAATCACAGATTTTTCCTTAAAATATATATTTTTGATTCATTCAGATGAAAAGAACTAATATGTTTTTGTTCAGCTTTAAACTTTAATAGGAAATTAGCACAGTAAGCAAAATTGAGTTTTATCACACAACATCCTTATTACAGAAATAGCACTATTCAAAATCAATGCAATACCTAGTCAATAGATGACAAAAACATAATAGATAGATATATGATAGATATAAAATTGAAATCACTAGCAGGAAATCATAGAATGAATATATAACCTCAAGAATTAATCCTCAATCCAGTACAGCTCAATGTCTCCATCACGGATGTGAAGAAAATACAAACAGTTCCCTACTAATGTTTGCAGTCAACCACAAGTTGGTGAAGTGATAGATAATAGTAGGAGTCATTTTTAAAGTGAGCCAAATAATTTTTGAGTCGCAGTCAGAGAGGAATAATTGGCTCTGTCAGCAACCATTTATTCTAAAGTTAGATGAAAAGGCATAAATATGGATGGACAAAAGATTATTGAATGGGAACTATAATGCCTGGGAAGAAGCAATGACCTTGACAAAGATTAGTATTTGCCCATGCTGCAGAACCATCTAACCATGAATTTCCAAAAGTATTAAAAAATTCAGGAACTAAAATTAAATGTAGACAAATTCAAAAGGGATGAAAGACATATTTTTAAGTCATTAACCTTTTGAAAAACTTCCCTGGAGGAGTGGTGGAGGCACCTTCATAAAAGTTTTTGAGCTAAGACTGTCTTTATAAAATCTGTACTTATTCATCTGAAAATATATTGGATTCAATGAAGGTACTGCAAGGTGAAATTTTATAGTTGATATTATATAGGAGCTTCAAATAGAAGTTCATTAAGGTTCATTTTAGCCTTAAAATTTTGCTTGAGGAAAAAAAAAAAAAAAAAGAAGGGTCTTACATTACAATCTGAACTTTGAAAGCTTGACAAAGCTGATTTTCTTATGAAAAGCAAGTTTTAAATCTTGCAGGGTTCCTTGCCTTCCCTCCTCTCTCTACCCCCTTGCCTCCCACCCTCCCAAAAATACAGGCTCTATTTTACAAGCTTTTTGTAAAATATCCAGAATATAAGTGAATATTAGTTTAGATAATCATCATATTTTTCTTGTTAGTCTTCTAGAAAAACAGCTTATTTTTGATATTGTGAAACTCTAAGAAACTGTTCAAGCTTGCTTTGCGAAAGCCACTGGAGCAAAGTGTATGTATGATAAGGATACAGTAAAAATATGAGAACAGAGAAAATTAAGTAAGGATAGAGGTAATATAGTTAAAAGAATGGTAACTTAATCAAGTTAAGTTAGTGAAAAGAAATACCTCAGCATAGGCACTGTTTTGTCCCACCTGTAAGCATGCTACGCATACCACAGAAAGTCAGAAAGGTTTTTCGTTGATCCTTTGCAAGCACTTTCTCTTAAGTGAGTCTCCAATTTTCTAATTAAGTCATGTCCACTCCTAGAGAGCAGCTACTGGGAATATGTAAAGGTTCTTTATTCAGATGGTAATAAAGGAGGACTTACAGTTAAAATAGATGACTTTGCAGAGTACATTTTGTGAAGATATGTTAATACAGCTAGTTATTTTAAGATGCTTACCCATTACAGACAAAAGAAAAAGAGATGGTTACCTCTTTAATCCCCTTTTATTGTCTTCTGTACTTTCTTTCTTTTTTTCAATTCATCTTGATGGTATTTGTTATCTAAGAAAATTTATTTTATTTTAAACTTGAATTTCTTATCTACACAAAATCCATTTTACGTCCCTGGTTTAATTAGGAATTAGTTAATGAATTCCTGAAGTTCCTATATTACTAAACCTTTGTTAAAAAAAAAAAAATCGCTGTCAAAAATGTGCAGTTTTGCTATGTTCATTTTATACTCTCTTCCTTCACACATTTCATTCCAGAAGCAAAACAAGACCAAGGTATCCTGAGTAAAAATATTAATTAATTAATTAAGAAATTAAGAAAACGTAATTAAAGGATGAAATTCTGACCACACTGAAATCATTGTATGTGGATTGCTCTGAAAGTAATGCCTCCTATTTTTTTCAGTGGAAACTAAAACAGATACAAAATGTACAATAATGCTATTTGATTTGATAGAGCAAATTCTCAGCTAAAGAATGCTAATTGTCAACATAGTCATCACCACTGGCTATGTGTTTTTGCCAGTAATGAACAAAAGCCTACATACTGGGCAAATAAAAATCTGCAACAGCAGAGGTGACGAACTGTCAACCACCACCTCACTGTGCTCACATCCATGGTTGATCTCCATAAACATACAGCAAACATTGATGAATATTAATGAGTGCCATTTTTTCCTCATGGAGGAATTCAGCAACACACCTTTTCTTCACATACACTTCTCTGACAGACACCATTCTATCAGACTTCCCCACTGTTGTCATGTTACATGGCAGCAAAATGTAATGCATACTGGTGAGAAGGTTCCACCTCTGCTACCATACTCATCAATATCTTCCTCTGGCATTGAGCCTTCATAATAAAATAGGAGGCATTACTTTCAGAGCAGTCCTCATACATTTTTACAATTTTATAGTGCCCAAATCTGCAAATCAGAACTCCAAAAGGGTTGTAGTGCTTTTAATTTTCCCAAAGCATTTACGTATTTATTTATAACTTTTAAGTAAGTCCCCTTATCTGATAGGGTCATCAGACTGATATAGGGATTACATCTTCAGCATTTGGTATGTATCTCCCGTCCTTGTATTTTGTGAAGTAGTCACTTCACAGTATCACTTATGAAACAAAAGAAAAATCATGACAGAATAGGTGACAGTTTTAGGTCATATGTAGTATTTAGTGTTATGTGCATAATCAAATGCAAATGAAATGCTTCTTTATACAAAAAGGAGAATATCTGAGTAAAATAACCATATTGTTGTCTGAAGATCACTTAGAATGTAAATGCAGTATGAGGAATGAGTTTTGTTATCATATATCTCAGATAGATCCATGGACATTCTTATTACTGTATTGTAAAAGCAAACTCTACATGTTGCATGCCTGTGTCAGAATGACAGTTTCAAGAGATCATCTTTCCAAATAAGTAGAATACAAACATTTATTGAGCACATACTCTGCCAGACAAACACTTTATCTTTTTTTCTACTAAATTTTTTATATGTAGCACAAAAAGATTTTGTGACTAAAATAAAAATAGGCTCAAATATGACAGAATATTTTACAATTTTCATAGTGATCAATGACACATAAATTGGGAATAAAATAAAAAATAATAATGTGTAAAATAATAATAAATAATAAATACAATGTGTAAAAAATCTTACAGCAGATTTTTAATTATAGTTTCCTTAGAAGTCAGCTTCACATAACACTGCTATAGAGGATGAAGTGAATATACAAGGAGACCACCGAAAAAAAATCCCAGAATGGGTATATAAAATTAATTAGCAAATAAATGATAATTTCAAATCTAAGTTAAATCATCCACGTGACTTATATGGAATTTTTATGTTTTGATATATTAATACTGAAACACTTAGGATCATGAGTGTTACATGTTTACCAAGGGAAGTAGTTTACTATAACACCACGTTAGTCCAAATGAGAACAAATATTAATATAATAGAAATACTCAGAAATGATGATTGACAGTATCATTAGTTTCAAGCCTATCAAGATGATCCCAATACATTTAGAAGAAAAGAGTAAACCACTTAGACGAATTACAGTATGAAGGACAACTGTGAATGAGTTGTCAGAAAAAACTAGAGAGAAAGGCTGACAGAGCGAAGGACTTCACAAATCTCAGTAGAGCTTGCTCAGGAAGCAGAAAACCTTAGGGAAAGGTGAATAGATGTATACAAGCAGGGCTTCTGTTTGCATGAGTGCTTTGAAAGACCCAAATCCTTTGTTTTGCATAAATTGTTATTTCCTTTAGGAAACTACACTGTCAATAGATCTCATGAGTTTTTCTCAGGGGGAGAAGAATTGCTGCACTGTTGCTAAGGCAGGCTTACATGGCTGCTTAGCTTAGCTTTAGGTGATGACATGGGGCGTAAGACAAGAAAAATGTCAAGTTGCAGCTCCTTAAGAAACAATGTGGGAATGACATTTCCTGTTTCAACCATTTAACAGGCTTTTTATTTTTTTTCAAAACAAGATGCCTAAGCAAAAGTATTTTCAGAAGATCTCAAGGATTTGTCAGTATTCATTAAAAAGCTTCAGCTAGAAAATCATATGTTAACTAGAACTATTTGGTAATTTGAAAGAGTAACTTGAGTACTATCCTTTGATTAAGTACAATAGATTCTTTAGATAATTGCCTATGTAAGGTGCATCTGTATTTTGTAAGTGTTATTGATGCTGTGCAGTTATTGAACTCCTTTGCTTTGATTTAGTGCTCATCTTGAAATCAGCCAAGTATATTTCAAGAGAGAATATCTTGTGAACAATGATCAAAGTGTAAATTTATGCAAATTCAATGCTTCACCTTAATTACCTTGATGGCACTTGTCAGCAGCGTTTTCCATGCTTTCACTGATTAGCAAGCTATCACAAATAATTATTATTTCATCTGCAATTACAATGATGGTGTGTATTGGCTTATTGCCCGGCCACTGTATTGCATGCTGTCTCTCAGCCTATTCTTCTGGAGTTACACTACACTGCACATCATAAATTAGCAACCCTATTCTATTCAATAAATCACCACAAACTTCTGAAATTTATTATCCCATAAGTCAGATTCTCTCTAAACATCTACAAATGGGATTGCTAAATGAAACTGTTAAAGATCGTCTTGGTTTGAGTGAAAGGGCTGTATTCTCTGTACTCGTTTTGCATCATCTCCATTTTGTTTTCAAAAAAATATATTTCTCTTCTTCCCTCCCATTTTTTCCCCTTGAAGTAATTTGTCAGTAAATCAAATGACTCTACTCTTGGCAACAGAAATGTGAATTCTAGAAGTTGTTTTGGCAAGATTACCAAATTGATTCTGGACAGCCTAAAATTATGGTTTCCAAGGGGGCTATGCAGAAGTGAAAAGGATTTGGCACTGTAATGTTCAAGGCTTTGAATAAACCCCAATACCAAGCACAAGCAAGGAGTGACTCAGGAAATAAAAAAAGTACCCATTTGTTCCTTCTTCCAGTTGAGTGATGAAGGAAAACTAACATAACTTTTCTCTACCCCTATTTTAAACATTTATTTGTCATTACACTGGATGTCTGCGTGTTTTCAGAAGGGCATGAAGACTGTGGGGAAGCTGGCTTGCTATTTTTCTTTATGAATGCTTATACATTATTGGCAAGCAAAAATGAAAGTAGATATAAAAAAAAAAGAGCAATTAAGTAGCAACATATGGTCAAATATGCCACCTCTTATAAAAGACATAAAAAAAGAACAAATATTGGAAGAGAAGCCTGAAGCAGTGTTTCTATACATTAACTAGAAAACACTGTTTATTGACTCTTCAAGGTCAGAAAGAAAACACCTGAAACATAAATAAATGCTGTAGCTGCTGCAAAAAGCCTTTTTTAGAAATGAAAAAAAAAGAGGATGATACAGAGAAATTGAGTTAATAGCAGCCACCAGCTGTAAAACTGGTTGTTGGAAGTGCAACTTTCTACAAATGAAAAGATAAATTTTTAAGTAGTCCCTGAAACATGAAACTGAGACTCAAACAGTACCCTGGAATCCCTAATTTTAAAATGATTAGACCAAAGGAAAGTACTTGAATTAAATCTGCCATAAATTAAGGGAAAAATGTTCCAACTTAAACCAGAAACATCTGCAAGATGTTAAAACGCATTGCTTAATACAGCATATTTTGTAACTACAATTCAGAGTACCAAAAAAACAAATTAACATGAAAAGTCAGAAAAACAGCACAACTTTCATTCATAAAATTTGCAAATGGGAAGTTGATAAAAACATGCAAATTCATCTATTTGGGATAATGAAGAAGTGATAGGGTATTTCCAACAGATATCTAAAAGAAAACAGTCTCCTGATCAGATTCAGATCTGAACTAGAAAAGCAAGTCTGTTGGAGGTTCTGAAAGCTACTTCATTGTTTGCCATAAAACAGATATTAAAAGGAATCTTAAGTTAAATGATTGAAGTGATTAAGTTAAATGAGGAAGTTAAGTTCTGATGAAAATTTCCCAGAAAATTTTCTGGAAACAGGAAACAGTTTGAAAATCAGCTGTCCTGGTATAACAGAAAACAAAGTAGCCCTACATAAGTGTAACATGTGGCTCAACTCAATCCAATCTGCTTAAGAGAGCTGTGCAGCTAGAATACAGATAAAACAAAACAAAACAAAAATTAAAAAACAAAACTAACAAACAAACAAACAAAAACCCAACAAGCATGGTTTAAAAAGAAGCTTCTGATGTGTATGCTAAAGTATCTCATTTATACCCAGCATTGTAGATACTTAGATATCAATACCTTAAACTACTTTGTGTTGGATCTTCTCCCTCAAGTTGTGTCGAAATCTGTAATAAGCCGAATTTTAATAGGTGGATGCCATTGTTTCTTGCTCATATAGTCCAATTTTTTGAAGGACTCAAAGCAAATAGAAAGACCATTACTATTATGTAATTAGGAAAAAAAAAAAAAAAAAAAACAACACAGAAGAGACAAGAGCAAAAAGAAATCATACAACAACATTTGAAAATTCTTGTTTGTGGCAGGGTGATGTCCTTTTAATTGATCAGATTTTAGGAAACCACCAGCTATTCCACACCTACAACTAGAACAGAAGGGAAAGGTACCAAACCAAATATTGCATTATGTCAATATGCATTACGCCATGCCAGAAAATACTTATGGATATTTATGGAATTACAGATGGAAAAAATAAAAAATTGAAATCTATTTCCTTTGTTGCTACTGAGTGAAATTGACAGGACTTACCACTCACTGATGGGCAGTGGTATCCTTTCTAATATTAAAATGTTCATGAATTACTGAGCTGAAGTAGAATATGCCAATATTTGTCATTTGTTTTGCATAGCAGAAAATATAGCTATGCAGATTTGTAATCTTTTACTAAAAGATCAGTGTTACATACCATAGATTGCCATGAAGTAAACATAGTGTGCTGTATTTTACTGTGATGCACTAAACATGTTTTGCATACCCAACAGAAACTTTGTCATCAGTCTTGGCAAACTGAAATGTTTGCATCTCAGGTGTTACATGTGAGTGATTTTACATGCCATGGAATGAGAAGCATGCTGCTAAGTTGTTTTACCCCATTAGACTTGATTAGTAAGCCATCACTATTGCCTGATGTTTCCTGCAGTCTGCATTAGTTTACCTGTGGAGAAGGATTTTTTTATTAATAAGACAGTGCAGATAAGTGCTGAGGGAACTGACGATATAACAATTTGTATAAAATAAACTTGAATGAGCAATTGCTAATTAAATAATTTGTTCTAGAAAAATAATTCTCCTGACTAAATCTATTTCATAAAAATCAGCTGAATATGTTTTCAACTATCATTTTCTTAATCCAAGTAGAAAAACACTATCTTTAGACACCTAGGAGTTAATGTATCAACTCTGTCACACATTTGTACTGATGGGTTTTTATCTTTCGTTCACTAGTAACTTGACGTGGCACTACATAAATCAGTTTTATATTCTGTAGGCTTCACCTTTACCTGAAAACAGAACTAGCAACTTACCGTATGTGAATTTACTATTTACATCAGTATTTGACCTATTGCCTTTATCTTCCCTCAGTGCCTGAAGACAGAATTTTTCTTATATATTACTTTCCGCTTAATATTAACTCTCAAGTATGACTTAATTCATCTTATTTTAAATTGAGAAAAATATAAGAATTTCAAGTGGATAAGTGAAAGCATGCTGCTATGATACATTGGTAAAAACAAAAATGATCTGCAAATATGAAAATAAAATCAAGACCTATCTGTCCCTGACCATGAGGCTCTGTCCCTCTCTGTCCCTATTTTATCACATAGCCTTAAGATTCAGTAAGAGGCATTCATTAACTTCTGTTAACTTGTCCCTCTTCTTCACTAGCTACCTTAAAAATCATTTCTGAGAACAATATTTGACTTACACAGTTCATTAAAAAATTAATATTTCCCTCATACCCCCTTCAGAGACTACAAGACTATATGTGATTTATGACAATAGCTTGGATTTGGCTGCGGCACACTGCAGAAATTACTGGAGCCTTCCTACTCTGCAAAATCAAGCTTAAGTCTTTGAGCCAAAGGTGATAAAGCACTGATCATCCCCTTTTCCCTTCAGTTTCAGACATTCCAGCTGAAGTTTCAGATCAGCTCTAAAGGGCTCTAATTGTGCCCAATCTACAGTCGAAGCTGGTTGGGCAGATTCTGTGTGTTCTCCTGCAAGCCGGTGTTTGCCTAGAAAAACAAATGAAATGTATTTTATAACTAAAGAAGTTAGGAAACAAGCAAACAAACAAACAAACAAAACAAACAAAAACACTACAACCAACAGATTTATAAAAGAAATATCCAGAAAACATTTTTTGTTTCAGACACGTATTGGCTGCAATATGACCAACATTGAATCTGAATTTCTGTTATCCCTCCTTTTTGCTGTACTATCACAAATATACCTTCCAGCATAGGTGCCTTGTGATGACAGCCATACTCAAGTTCAAAGTGGTTCTTAACAAAAGACATGGACTTGAGCAAGTGTTTTCTGTTGAATCCTAAATTTCTTCTGAGATTATGTCAATGAAATTGTATCAGAATAAATGTCTTCTCTTAGCAGCACAGACTTTCAAAACTCTCAAGAATCTGTTCCTAAAGGGATTAAAGAGAGTATATGGCATCCAGGAAAAAAATCACCATGGAAACAGTTTACTAGATTTTTCATAAATGCTTAGAAAATCAAGACGTGGCCAAATGTAGAATGACTTTGATATGTGATTCATAGCAGAACACCTGAGCATTTCACAAGTGGTAGTTTTGCCTTTGAAGGCGTGAGTGCAATCTGCAAGAAGATGATAATTTATACTCTGGCTTAGTCATAATCCAGAAAGGTTATATACATGATTTTATCTATTTTTCAAGGTACAATTTCACTCATGTGGTGATCTCAGAAGTAATTACCTGTAATACTTTAATTAATATTACAATAAGTAGCTTGTTCTGGGCTTACCAAATTATGTTTCTAAATAGGTAATCTTGTGCTATGGAGCCCCAATTTCAAAGATTTCCATTGTTTACATTTTCATTTCAGAAGCTGTACTGAAAGGAGAGTAGGTCTTCTCCCTCCATAGGAATGTGTTTGAGAAGAAGAGTTTATCTTCTGTCTCCTTAACTGTAAGAAGCCCATGACTTAGTGAGTCTGGAAAGCCTTATTTTTAGGAAAATAAAGAGGAAATAATACATGTCAAAGCCCTGTACTAGATAAGAATCCTGTGTATCATTTTCATTATTTTCTTAAGTTAATTGACCACTTATTAAAGAAAAGCCTCATACTTTGAATAAGTATAAAGCAGATTTTGCAAGTAGTGTGAATCAGTAGTGGTATGGACTGCTTCATCTTTCCAAGTTCCTTGTGTTGATGAAGGAAGAGGAGTACCTCCTAAACCAGATTTCCCAGCTGTACATGGATAAACCCAAGAACTGGTTTCTATTACCAGCTGTCATCCTGACAGCTAAACACTATGATTATAGGAAATTAAAACACAAAACAAGCAAAACCAATTAATCAAATGATAAACCAAATAAATGGATCTTGAATCCTACCCTGAATTCATTCAAATTTAACAATGACTAGAGCTACAACAAAGCATAAATTCATTGCCAACTACTTGACTTTTAAAAGGGAATTCCTTAATAATGTTGTTTTCAAGTTCCCATTCCTATGCATGAGGTGCAGTAGGCATTCAGAACAATTTATGTAGTAATCTCTCTTAGGAATAATTTATGAAATATACTTTTGAATAGTTTATTTTATTTCCCTTTCATTTTTAACCTGGCTTCCTACAAGAATAAAGCTTTATGAAGCTGTGCTTCAGGGAAAGATAGGAGAAACTTGACACATCTTTGGGTAGGCTACCTGATGAACCTGCCATTATCCAAATCAATTCATCATAATCTTCACAGTAGGATTTATATTGAGAAGCATTTAGTGGAATAAGCAGTCACGCTGACAAAACATACCTCCTACTCTGAGGGAGACATACTGTGAAAACTCACACTTTGTTAAAACAATTCAGTGAGTTCACATGGCGAGAAGGCTTTTTAGATGCCCCATACACAGGAGAACCTCTGTTTGAAGCTTATAATCCAAGTAAAGTATCTTTAGGAATTTGAATTTAAGTATTTCTCATAGTCATGAAAGCACATCAACTTTATTGTTTGGTTATTTCACAACCTAGCACAGAATGGCACCTAAGCTCCAGAAATCAGTTGGTCCAAATTGTGGATGTGAGGCCTGAAGCTGTTCTTACTATATAAGAACAGAACAAACTGGGCTGTAATATACAGGACTTTGTGCAAGTCTTACATCCTAGTCTTGTGAAAAAACGTCATGATCAGCCAAGGATCTCCTATTGTCTCTTAACATTTGACTTTGTGGTGAAGAGCTTGATAAAGAAGCTAAGTAAATATAAGATAGGAAGGAATTTATTTGGCACTGGAAAATCTCACCTGATGCTTGTCCTGATATATAAGACAAACAGAAAGCGGCAAGTTTCAGTTTACATACTGCAGTTTGGAAATGGCCATTCCTATGGAAACCTGAAAATCTCTTTGACGTGTCTGTGTTGAAAGTAAATTCATGGCATGCTAACTATTATAACTATCATTAAAAAAAAAAAAAACAAAAAAAAACTTTAAAACATACTGCATTCATAGTCCTTCTTTTCCTCAATAAAACAAGCAGTAAAATGGCTATCTCATGAAGTTTAAAAGTCAGCAAGTGATCAATTCAGAGAATATAGTAAAAACTACTTTAATATCAGTAACTTTCAAGCACTAGGACACTGATCAGATTATGGCATTTTATTAAACAAAAATAAATACGTAAGGATCAACAGATACTGTAGATGTTAAGTTTATCTTTTTTGATTTATATTGTAGATCTGTTTAAGGATTAATGCAAATGTAGGAAATATCAGACATCTCAGAAATTCATCTCTAAAATTATCTTCTGTACTGAGAAATTATTACGATCTATGTAGTTACTCTGAGTAATTAATGTCTTTTATTTATAACATGTAAAATACAACAGATAAAGAGTACAATAATACTATTTGATAGAGCAAATTCTCATCTACAAAAAAATAGCTTTCAACATAGTCACCACCATTAACTATGCATTTTTGCCTGTCATAAAGAAGATCTCACATACTGCTCTTGTAAAAATCTGCATGATCATACAGCAATGAAATATAAGGGAATACTGGCAGAAATCTTCAACCTCTTCTGCCATACTACTAATTTTAACTTCTAACTTTGTGGGCTAATATAATAAAATAGAAGGCATTACATCCAAAATATCATTTGTAATAAAGATGGAAATCCATGAAGGCCAAAGCTTGAATTCCACACCAGTAGTTTCTCTGAGTAGCAGGACAAGAAAAGATCCTATGAGTTCAGAAAACATTCTTTAAGCAACTGTTTCCCTGAAGAAGTAATGACACGTTATCAGTGTAAATGTATTCTTATCTGTGGTCAGACACACAGGACCAGCATTCATAGTGCTACAATATTTCTCAGTAATTTTTAGAACTCTAGTTCTGTTTTTGCATTTCAGATCAGGGATGAATGACAGCTTTGTGGAGAATGGTTTGACTTCTAGTAGTTGACATCAGCTTTCCACTATTACGATCAAGCTATCAAATAAGAATTCTGATTAATTAATTCTTCAGAAGGCCTCATGTGGAAGTACACTGATATCAGTTTGACTTTAAGTGGCCCAATATTTCTTGTGAGAAAATAAAAATAAAAATGAATAGAAGAAAATGCTATAACAGTTTGCATTTATTAGCCAACAAAGTTGTTTTCTCAACATAAAAGGAAAAGAAGACAGAATGACTCTGAAAAATAACTTCCTTTCATCTTTGAAGTTCTTACTGCCAGGGTAAATTGTAATGGTAGGTCAGTGGGAGAATCTTATTTCCTCCTTTCATTAGTTATTAGATTTAAAAATAAAAATGGTTTGAATGTTCAAATTTGTCTTTTTTTTTTTTTTTAGCAAGAAAATTTACTTTGAAAATTCATAGCAAAAGAATACAGGAGCAAATTAGACCTCCATGAAAATAGTACAGTGAGAGTTCTCAGAAAATTGCCAAGGACAGTAGCAATGTTAATTTATCAGTGCCAAAGAACTGCACTCGTTATTTATGGCCTTAAGCTCCTAGTTTAACTCCAAGTTGCTGAAGAATTCTTGAACGAGACAATCAAGCAACTTCATGTATTTGTTAACAAGGACATTTCTACTGCTGCAGTAAAACCTTAAATGACAAGGCTATGCATTATTTTGTCATGCCAAACGTTAAGAGAGGCAGAGAGAAGGAAAATTCTTTCATAAGAATCTTAAGGGAAAGCTAATGAGCTACCAGAGTTTAAATTATGTTGTCTGTATGGATACTAAATCAAACTAAATACAAAACCATTAATGACTTCTACAAAAGCATCCTGTAGAAATTCCTGGTTTTGAGACCAAAGGTCACAAATGTAGAAAATTCACATTCATATATATTTGTGAATACATTTATTATTACAACTGCATATATACATATGCACACATTTCATTATTACTTCTTATGCATGCATACATACATATATGCACATATGGGGCTTATTTAATTATAGTGTGAGGAAAATAAAGATCTTAAAAACTTCTCTGTACTGTCTTGTCAGAACTTTTCCATCTCAGGCAATAGTGCTCTGTTTGCATTTAGTGCAGAGGTGTTGTGGTGCCTGAATTAATTTTTTTTTAGTCTCAGCAGAAAAAAGTGAGGAAAGTTCTGCTTGTTCTGCATACCAGTTTACCAGTTTCATGAATCATTGATTTGTTTTCACTGGGTCTGCTAGTATATGAAAAGAATATATGGTATCTAGAGGAATACTTCATACAAGTTTAATTTTTACTGATCCACTGGGGTACCTCACAACTGTTTTCTATTACTGTTCATAAAATTAATCTTGCCCCTTGAAAGACTAATATTAATGAAAGCTTACTGGAATGTACTACAGTAGTTATAACACGGAAAACAGGCCGCTTCCTTGTAAAGAGATGGCCAGCTTGGTTTCAGCCCCAAAAGAGAGATATCATGCTACCTTTTACGTCTTACCAGTATAACCTGGCACAAGCATTCAGAAACTGCAAACCACAATTACTTTTGAAAGCAGTAAGTTCTGCACCACCTTTTTTTCACAGCATTCTGTAGCAGACGGAGCCTACAAAGCTGAAGAAGTAGAGAAAAAAAAAAAAGATGCTTCAAGTATTAACTTAATAAACAATATTATTTTTATATGGAGATGAGGTCTTCCAAGCAGTCTGAGCAAGTATAACAAATTGTAATATTATCAACAATCATAGAATTGCTCAGGTTGGAAAAGACCTTAAAGATCATCGAGTCCCACCGTGGCTTAATCATACTACCCTAACTCTAGCAACCCTCTGCTAAATCCCTGAGCTAATGTTCCTGAGCACCACATCCAAACAGTCATCCACCAACTCATAAAATATGAATAATGTTTCATGTATGTTTATGCATCTCATAAAAAACATACATGAAACATTGTTTTTTCATGTATGTTTTTATGACACATAGTCTATGAATTTCTACGTAACCAGGAAACTTTTCTCAGTATAAATCATATGATATGAAAAAGTCACTGCTCAGCCAGTTATAGCCAAGAAATATTGACTCAAATTCCCATTTTAACAAGTAGGAGAATGTAGTTCTGGATGGATAAACAACTTCGATTATCTATCATCTATTTATGGTAATAGTCTTTCCAATCTTGCCATCAGCAACATGAAAATTTTCTTAGAATGTTTGTTTCTATTTTCAGCTTGCCTCGTGTTGAAGTTAAATGCTGCTGTTTCTGAAAAGACAGACAAGAACCAATTTTTTTTGATAACACAAACAAGCCAATGTCAAACTATGCTGAAAGAAAAATCCTTCTACCCAAAGTAAGTTTAAGAAAACATTCTCAGAGTTCCTTAAATTCATAACAAAACAATGACAAATAACATTTTCAAGAAAACAGGTAAATTTAAAAAAAAAAAAAAGAAAAAAAAAAAAGAAAAGTGTTTTCAGAACTCTTGTTGGCTTTCACTTTCCTTCTAATCCTTACAAAAATAAAAGTAAAATACCAAATAAAAGGATGCAATTAAACATCCGGCAGAAATCTAAATATTAGCAAAGCAGTTATACATTCACCAGTAGACAAAAGTAAAACTTGAAGAGGAAATATGGGAATTTTCAACTCAGTTCAATCAGAAGAACCCTGAGTCTTCTTCAAAAAGTGATTATAGGATTTTATGGGGTCCAAGAAGAGAAATTTTAAAAATATATGAATTATGGCAATAAAGACCTTTGGCAATCATTTCCATAGATTATCTTAGCAGAGCTTCACTGTGCTTTGTCCTTAAAGCAGCGATTCATATTCCTTTATTAATCTACCTTTATTCATGGAATGAAGTGGTCACACAATATGAATTTCTCTGAAGGACTTTTTTTTTTTTTTTTTTAATGTATATAGAAGGTCTTGAGATATGCTGGCAAATAATAGAAAGAGAGTATGGAAGGCAGCTGCCAAAAATGTGGGGTAACTGGCAGCTGTGATGGATTACCTAGTAACAAAGATGAAGAAGTCTTAGCAAGAGTGCACAGAGAAAGAATAAAACACAAGGTGTAAGAAGAGACAAAAGAGGGGAAATGGCTATGAAGCAACAAAACTGTATTGTTCAAGTATGTAGATGAAGAAATTACAACTTTATTTGCTACAAGTAAAGAGAGGAGAGAAAACTAGTATTAGGAAATCGCCAAGATTGTTTTAATATTATTTCGCCTTATTATAAAATAATGAAGGCAGTTATTCATTAATAAGAAGTAAAATTATTCTTATTAAAAATTACAGATTGTATTTAGAGACACAGTGTTTCTTTTAAGAGTCTAAAATGACAGAAAATATGTGCATTATGTACTTTTTAGCAAGATACTAAGACTAAATTTTCCACGTGATTAATAATAACCTATGCTTCCAGGAAGTGTCTGAATTAAAGTGCTTTTATTTGATAATAATATCTTTATACGAGAATTTTTTTCCATATGATTATAAATGATATGGAGGATATATAAACTAGGATACCTTTTAAACATGCATCATTATAGAAATGCATCCATAATAGAAAAAAGTGTACTAATAAAGTACAGAGAAAAAAACGGTGATGCATGCAATACAGCAATGTTTAGAGATAAGCAGTAAAGGTATACTAGATAAGTTTTTTTGCCCCAGGCTAATTAGCTCCAGGACAAGCAGTACTGAGTGAAAAGAGAAGGAAATTCAACGTATGTTTTTCCTTCACCTTCCCCCTGCCAAATTCTTTGTACAAATTTGTATCACCTTACTTTTCCTTATCTTGGTCATATGGCTGCTCATTCCAGTGGGTGAAGGTGGAGTCCACTGCTGAGACATCATCATAAACTTAATTACTATCACCACTTTCTCCCATAGTATTGTTTCACATTTGTTCTTTCTTCCTCCCCCCACTATTGAGGGTCTAAAGCATACATTCTTCAGAAGGAGAATAATAAAAATGTCTAAAAATCTTTTCTCATGTTAGTTTAAAAAACCCTTGCAGAGACTGAATTTGTAATTCCCACAACAGATGAAATAGTAGCAATAGAAATAAGTCCATAGATGGATAAATATGAACTAATTTTTTTTCTATAGAAGTCTATAATAACTGAATCCTGAACTGAATTTTGTTTTTTTGTTTGTTTTTAAACACAAGATACTTGCTTAGTGCAGGCAGGTGGATATTATACCATAGAGTGCCACAGTCCTTAGTGTTAAATCCTTCTGAAAAGAGAGTCTGTTTACTAAGGCTCAACTATGCAGTAATATATCCACACTATTTTCAGTCAGCTCAAAGCTTTAGTAAGACTAGCTCCTATTCACCTGCAAAATTCTGCCTAAACATAAATAAAGATAAGTGATGGTCTTCTAACGGAATTGTGAATCCTTTGCACAAGAGCTTTATTTTTTAATGCTCCTAAAGATACAGAATCAGCAACGTGACTTGTAAACTCTAAAAGCAGTTAACAAAGGTGCAAAAAAGCCCATAGGCAATTACCAGGTCTAAATGCAGCAATTATTTCCCTGCTTCACAAGGGAAATTACTGCCATATTTGTTAAGAGGAAAGCCTCATAACTTGAGGATTCTATTACCGTTTATAAATATCTAAAATGCAGGAGTCAAGTTGAAGGGGGTGGCTACTTTTCACTGTGAGCAACAATAGAACACAGGGCAGTGGGCATAATCTGGAACATAAATGTGATTTTTTTTTTCTTTTTTTCTTTGAGGGTGACGGAACACTGGAACAGTCTGCTCAGGTCATGGAGTCCCCTTCAGTGGAGATATTTAAGACTTGCTTGGACTTCCCTGTGAAGCCTGCTTTAGGGAGCTTGCTTTCGCAGGGGCTTGGACTGAAACTCTAGAGATCTCTTCCCCCCCTACAGTTGTGTGATTCTGTGAAAAACCGATGACTCAAAGCCTACCACAAACACTTCAGTATGAAGACTCAAAGATTTACTGAAAGCAAAACCAAAACATGGGTGTCTCATTTCTAAATTTTACACTTGATCTAGTGCGTTGTAATTCAGAGACAGTGAGTTTTGTAACAGCACATCTGCTGAGCACAGATTAAAAATTCAAAATATCTTCCACAGATTGTAAATTAGGTGTCTTTATATATATATATATCTAAATTTGGAGGATGTTTTGATGAAGACTTTATCTTTTAGAAAAATATTAGGATTCTCACAAGACCATGGGTCAAGGTTTGGGAAAACTCACTACAAAATGTGAAGTAGCAGCGACATTGTAACAGATGGACGATCTGAAGTTTTGGCAAGTTTTATAGAGTGAGGTGACATCTTTCATTGGACCAGATGATATGCTTAGAAAATTGGCAAGCTTTTAAACTCAGTGTTTTTCCATCATCTTGGAAGTTGTAACAAAAGGATAAATTTGGATTATATAATGTTATTTTTAATAGAACTAAATTATATTGGTTATACACATTAATTGAAGTTGTAAGCCTTAGTGAAACTGAAAAAAGTTATTAGGAATTTTGAAGGAAAAAAAAATGAACAGCTTTAGCAACAATTAATCCACCTCAGGGTTCTCGTGTAGGCTGTCCACAACCACCAAGCATTGAAGTGTTGGCAGACTCATTGCATCTGAAAACTGAACCTCCTTCAATAGCTATCAGAATTGATATGATAGGAACAGTCTTCAAAGCCATCAGAGTCACTCTTTTTGAAGCACAACAAACATTTTCCAGAAATAAATATTGAACAACATTCCTTCCTATGTTGTGGGCATCACTGTGGGAATTTCTAGCTGATAGAACCAGCATCCCGTTTCCTGGCACCCCATTTGACTGCCTTTGTTAAAAAAAATAGCTGAATCCAGCACAGTTTTGTCCCAGACAGTTAGCCCTTCCTGGTCCACCAGAACTGAATCCACGAATCTCACCCATCCCAGCCCAATAGGTGCTGCTGCTACTCCTCTTTTCAAGTCCAGTGTCAGTGATACTATGCACAAGCTTCAAGAGATAAACACATGTAAGTCATACTACACACGGAGGGCAACAATATGGCTAATCACAAAGACTAGCCCAAATACCTCTGATGTAGCCCTGACATACAACCGCAGGGACAAGAACACAGATAGTCCCACCCCACGGCTGCACTCTCACCGTTGAGATACAATACCTTCCATTTCTCCAATCACAATTCCCATGTATGCACAGGACATATGCATATGAGCTCAGGCTCTACATTTACCTGATCTGCATGCTTGGGCCCCAGATCCCCTCACTCAGTCTTTGTCTCTCACCTCTGTCTCTCGCAGTGTGGCTTTCACTGGTTAGTCCAATCTGAAACTCACTAGCAAGTTACATAGCCTCCACACAGAAGGACCTGTTTCAAGAGTACCTAGAGCCTGATCTCTCCTGTTGCTGCCCATCTGACCTTCACACTGCTGTTGACACTCTTCGAATATCAGAGCTGAAAGTTCTTTTACGATTATGAAGCCTGAGATTCTTCATCCTTATCTCCAATAGCATAAATGGCCTTTCCCCTGAATGGTAATTAAAATGAGAGACAAATAGAAAAAAGTAATAATAAAAAAATGTGCAGGAGTATGCTTCAGCCTGAACTGTGCTCTGTTACAAGAAAGCAAGAAAGGAGTGACTATTACCAGCTGCAAAGTTTACTAAATTATCTCATGCTTGCCTGTACTCATCCATAATCAGTATCAGATTCCTTTGTCTTAGCCCAATCTGGGCTAAGTAATAAGTAATGAGACCTACAGTACGACCAGTTTCTTGTTGGTATCACACAGGCTCAGAGAACAGAATTACTTATCCCCTTACAATGCAATATGTTTTAATGGAATGTGTGCCATTGTTGGCCAAGACTTTTTTACCTGATTTGCTACTTTACTATCCTCACATTTTATATGACTGTTCTTCTCTTCCTTCTCTGCATTGTATTTTTGACTGGTAAGATCAAACTCTGAGACAGTGCTCATTGTTTGTACAAGATTGTGAAAGCTTTTGGCAAATAAGATCAGTGGGACTCTGTGGGAGACAAGCATGTGCTTGAATATACTGTATTATTTAGATATTCCTTTTTAGATATATCATGTCTCATCAGTTCTGTAGCATAAAAGTCTGTATCTAAATCAGCCTCTGAATTATCTTGCTCTGCATAAGAGAAAAAACCTATGGGCAAATAGTTAGCAATTAACACTACACTAAAGCAGTAATGCATTTCTTCATGAAAAGAAAAAATAACAGCATAAATAAAAAGTATCATGATGGATGTAGGAAAACAGTACTGTCAGAATATTATATCAAAATATTTTTCTCTTTTTTTTCCATTTACCACAATGTAATTACAACACTTAAGAAAAAACAAACTTCTCCACTGTGTCTAAACAAAAGCAAGATGGAGAGACTACTGAAAATCGTGAAGGGTGACTCATGTCTCCTAAGTTCTGTGCCTAAAAATATAAGCTTCAGTTTAATCACATTTCTGTTTTCAGAATTTGAACTCTAGGAAAAGTAAGAATTGTTGTCTCCTAGTGCATATTCTATAAAAGAGATTTGAAGCAATCAATAGAAATTGGAAGCCTGCATTAGAAATAGAGTGGCCAGCAGGAGCAGAAAGGTAATCATCCCCCTGTCCTCAGCACTGATGAGGTCGCACCTGGAGTATTGTGTTCAGTTTTGGGCCCCTCACTACAAAAAAGACATTGAGGCCCTGGAGCGTGTCCAGAGAAGGGCAATGAAACTGGTGAGGGGTCTGGAGCACAAATCTTACAAGGAGCAGCTGAGGGAGCTGGGATTGTTTAGTCTGGAGAAAAGGAAGCTCACGGGAGATCTCATTGCACTCTGCAACTTCCTGAAGGGAGGAGGGGTTTGGCCTCTTCTCCCAGGCAACAAACAGGACCCGAGGAAATGGCCACAAGTTGTACCACAGGAGGTTTAGATTAGACATAAGGAAAAACTTTTTCTCTCAGAGAACAGTCAGGCACTGGAGGTGCCTGAGGAGTGTGGAGTCACCATCCCTTGCAGTGTTTAAGAGGTGCCTGGATGAGGAGCTACGAGATATGGTTTAGTGCTTGTGGTAGCAGAGGTAATGGGAGGACAGTTGGACTAGATGACCTTGTAGGTTTCCAACCTTGCGATTCTATGATTCCATAATCACTATGTTAAAAAATCATCAAGGTATTATAATCCATTAAGGCATGACTTCCTTCGTATGATTACATACTTTTTTCCTTTTTCTCCACTGACTGCATAGAGTGGATCTCCTCTGCTACAAAAAAATCAGTGTTATGTGATGAGGAAAGCTGGTTATTGCAGAATTCTTGCCTGTTACTAAATTCAGAAAGAGTGACTAATGTGATTCCAAGCAGAGAGAAAAGGTCTTATTAGTCAAAGAAATTGAATGATTCTCTGGAAAATTCCTGTCAAGTCATTTAATCTCTCCTTTCACAGATGGTCACTATTACGTTTCTTATTTTCTAAGTGTTCAATCTGATGAGCTGATAATTAATTGATGGACATGCTGCTCCATCACAGCAACAAATGAGAATGAAAAGAAGGTGAGTTTTGGACATCAGCAGTGCCTTTCAGCGCTAAGCATTCTGAAATTAACAGGTACTAGAAACATCAAATTAGGAACTTGATCTTGCAGAACCCTATTATGCTTATCTTACCAGTTCTTCTCTTCAGCGACAAAATGAAACTCCTTCCTTAGCAGACAACATGGAGTGATAAATTGATAATGGTTTTCATTCTTGGTACAATGGTAATGGTTGCTATAAAGTCTAGGAGCAAATTTTGAAGAAGGTACCATAGAATGTGAGATTGAAACATAGTTGAATATGGAGAGTAGATAATACAGAGATACTGCTTTAAATATAGTATATGATAATACTATTTTTAATTTTACACAGAACACAAACAGTCTCATAAAGACATTACCTAACTTGAATTTTCTATTAGGAGCTGATTTCAGTATGCAACTCATTTTGAAGAAAGAGAGGCAATATTCACTAATATAAAAACAAGATGTGACTTAGATTCCTACATACTTGGTGTTAGGAGACAGCATATCTTATTGATTTACATGTAACAAATGTTTTTTGTTGTTGTTGTTGTTGTTGTTGTTGTTGTTTTAAAAAGTATTTCCTTATGATCGAGATACGTGAATTTTATAGTTGAAGCTTGAATAATCAGGTTTTGAGAATTATATGCAAAAGTACAAAACACAAAATGCAAATAACTAAAAATACACAAAAACATTTTAAAAAAATTGTGCAATGGAGCTGAGAAAGTATTCTCCCAAAAAGTTTACAGAATGTCACATCTACGGGAAGAGACAAGGAACTGCGGCTGTATGGTCTGCAGAAAAGTAGGCTGAGGGAAGACCTTATTGCTCTCTTCCAACATCTGAAAGGTGCTCACAGAGAGAGTGAGGTTGGTCCTGCCTCACTGGTGACAGGATGAGGGGAAATGGCCTGAAGTTGTGCCAGGGTAAGTTTAGGTTGGATATCAGGAAAAACTTCTTTACTGAAAAGGTTGTTAAGTACTGGAATGGGCTACCCAAGGAGGTGGTTGAGTCACCATCCCTGAATGTGCTTAAAAACCATTCGGATGTAGTGCTCAGGGACATGATTTAGCAGAGGATTGTTAGACTTAAGGTAGTATGGTTAGGTTGCAGTTAGACCTTGATGATCTTTAAGGTCTTCTCCAAACTGAGTGATCCTATGATTCTATCTGTGTTTGCATCTCAAACTTGCAGCAAGTTTCTGCAAATATTTGAGCACCAATTGTATCTTGAGCTCAAGTACTCAAGCTTTTTCATCAGAAGTGACATGCTTTTCCCTGAATTTATTAGCCTGAGTTTGGTGAAAACACCAATAATTTTCCTTACCCTTAAATTTTCATGAAGAAATTCAACAAACTAGACAATGATCTGTTTCTATGCTTTACAGTCCTGATCATACAGAAGTTAAATCAACAGTTAAATGCAGTTCTTTTTCCACGTAGTTGTCTCTTGTCTTTCTCTGTATGTACTTTATTCTGTATTCTCTCATCTACTGTGTATATACTTAATGTCTATTTACAAATATGTTCAAGATATTCAAGACATTTAAATGTTTTAACAAGTCAGTTTTAATTACTAATCCAAATAATGAATCAGGATCATAAATCTCGATAACCTATATTTCCTTCTCTCCATACCCAAGTTCTGAAGTCATGTTAAATCTTTATATGAGAGACTTACGATATTTAAAATAACAGAGAAAGTAGAACACCATAAAGAATGCTGAGTTTTAGCATGATGACAATTATTGTGATGTTTAAATATGGATTGGCAACTACATTAAATGTCTTAGCAAAACTTAGAAAAAAGACGTCAATAGATCCCTCCTGTCAGGAAAAAAAAAAAAAGACCAAACAATATTTAACCATAGCAGTTGCCACTGTTTATTCCCAGAATCTTCTTAATAATAGTTTTTATGTTTCTCAAGTTTGCTTATGAAAGATTCATATTGCAGGTATATAATTATGAGAATTATCTTTTCTGGTGTAGTGCCACATTAGGAATTTTGGGTCCTAGACATGTATAAAATGTCTGCTTTTGCATGAGGGCTGTCATCACCAAATTTCTTTGTAAATTTATGCTCTAATTGCTCTACTCAGGTATATAGCATATCATTTTCCTCCCCTAACTCTTCAACAGATTTCACGGAATTCAGTGCTTCCAACAGTGTGGTGGACACAGTAAGCTGTCTTTCCTTAGTAGTCAAAATACGATTTCCCAAGTTTTGAAAAAATTCAGCCATACAAGATAGCAACTTGGGGTTGCCCCCATAACTCTTAAACAGTCCCCATTTTTCTACTACCTCTGCCAGAGATGCTAGAAACCCCAGCATGTGTCCAGGTAATTTCTTTTCAAAGGGGTTAGATTTCCCTCATCCAAACCATCGTGGTATACTCTTTAGGAATGTTGCTTCCATCTTTGCATTGTGAGTACTTCCCCTGGTATCCTACCAACTACGCCAGATGTGTTTCTGACAGGTTCTTGTCAATAGTAGGCAAAATATTCACTGGTAGACCAATAGTCATATACAGAAAGAAGAGTTGAACTCACCCAGCTGGCAAAGGAGCTCTCTGACTATACATCAATTCTCAACACACTAGGCCCAAACAGCATTCTCCCTTCAGTGGCTGGCCCTTATATGAATCCAGCACGGCTCATCTCTGGAGCTACCTCTTCTGGTCATAAGGGAACAGAGGTGCAAACAATTTGCCTGTGCTCCCTGGGCCACTACATCCCTTCACCATGTGCTCGAATCACCAGTTCAACTTTAGGCCTTACAGTTCCCCCACAGATGACTTCAATGAAACAATAGTATTCTTTCAGTCAAAATAGGCTCCAGCTTCTGTGTTTTTTTTTTGTGCTTTGTAGAGAAGGGAGATCTAACATCTGGGCAAAGGAGAAAATTGCATGTTTTTGCTTTTTTCAAATCTAGTGTTTTAAACATACAGTTGTATTTAAAAAAATAAGATATAGAATATTCCTACACTTAATTTGTCTCCATTAAGAAATGTTTATGACATTCTAGTCCTCATGCCCAGAGTATAAAGGACCCTTTCAGATGATCACCAAAGCACCCAGATCCAAGGGAGCATCATTTGGTCAGAGTGATTTCCTCAATATTAATTAATTATTAATTATGTTCCATTCATATAACTTCGATGACTTTTCATTAGAGTTACCAGAGATGCCTAGGACTCAAAACTAGAGAGTTGGACTATAAGAGAATATTCAACATTTACATGCTTTTATTCCTCTCAGCTTGTGGTTGGCCTAGGCTGACTTCAGCAGGAAACCTTCACTTAAATGGGTCCGTATGAATTTGTAGGGCTTTTTTCTGCAGTTGTGATTTGTGGATGAGAATTTTACAATTGTCAGATGTGGTCTGATGATTAGTTAAACACATGTAGTTAAGACGTTGATGCTGCTTCAAAAAACAAAAACAAACAAACAAAACCCCTCACCTCAATACAGTTTACTCTGTGGAAACCTTGATTATATTACTGTCAACAGGATGTCTGCTATTGACTTTGGGTAGGCTGGCACTTCCATTCAGGAAATTTCCCCTTAAGATAATCAGCCATGACAACTGGGAGTAGATTTGGAGTACTCTTCTAATTATATTTCTTGTGTTTATTTTGCAATAAATGGAATTTTGATAGTTATTTAAAGAATATGATGATTCTGTGAGCCTGCAAAAGTTGCTTGTGTTCTAACGTGTCTGACCAATGGAAACTTACTTTGTGAAGATAAAATCTATATACAAATACAGAAGGAAGATATTCAGGACATATGCACATAGAGGAAGTGTATGGATAGAAATAATGAGAAAGCGTAAAAAAAGAAATCTTTATGATAAGTCATTTTAAAACATGTTTTAAGTAGATGGTCACAAAGCCTTCTGATCTGAGAACTGAGATTAAATTTAGACCCAACTTACCTGCAAAATTTGCAGTTACATAAATAACGCTAAACATCAGTTCTTTTAGCTCCTGTTTTTAAAGCAATCCAGATTTTCAGTTCAAAAGAAAATTTGCATGATTGTTTATTGAGTCTTTCTAATAAAAAAGACAAATAACAAAATAACAAACCAAAAAAAAAGCCTACTTGACATAAATCTGAATACACTTATAATCACATAAAATTTTAGTAGTCAAGCTAGCTCTGTTCCAATCAAGAGCTTTGCTGTTTTCCCAATATACTTTCTCAGATAGTCAAGTTCTATGTAGCTAAATAATACTTTGACTGGTTGAAGCAATGTATTCTGTCACTCAATATATTTTCTATAATGTATTTTCTAACTCTATCATCGTTTATTGAAGATTTTCAATAGCCAACTTTTATAATGACTGCAACAAATGAAAAAAAAAAGCCTCTTAATTGAGAACTATAAGCAAATGTAGTTCTAATTCATTTGCATCCAGGTCCTCATAAACAGCTGGTTTTCAACAGGACAAATTTATACTTGAGAGGTTAACAATATGCAAATTTAGTCTTTGGTATGCCTTTGAATCCTGCTCCTTATTTCCATCATCTAACATTTTTTTTTAATGAGGTTTTTAGTTTCTTGAACAAGGCCATCCAAACACACTTCAGATTAACCCTCAGCATGCTTGCTATGTGCAGTTGAGTACGAAACAGGGACATTTAAATGCATTACATTGAATCTACTCTCAAGGTGTTTTTGGAGCTTCTTTCCACTCTGAATCATATATACATAATAGCTCAGAGAGAAGGAAGCTCACTTCAGCTTGAGTTTCTCCTCTTTCTTCTCTGTAGAAAACTTAGATACTATTTTCAGGGAGTTTTACTAATGTAAAATAAAACCTTTGATTTGTGCATGTATGCTTTGGTGCTATGCATTTCTGACCTTTTATTTCAAAAGATGTCAACTGTGGTTTTAGATATATACATATTTTTTGATCTTTGGACTTTCTTAATAGGATGCAAAATAGTTTTTCCTCTGCAGGACATGAAGTTATTATAGACATTGAAAGGATTTTGTAACTCATTTTTCTTCCAGATTTTAAGAAGGTCTCTAGCTTACTGTTCAATTTGTATAGAAACATGACATTGACCTATAAGTGTACTTACATATTTATGTTACAAACAGTAATATACACATTAAATATTCTTTAACATATTACTTTGTTATCTCCTTATTGCATTACTTCTGTCTTCTCTACTATAGTTGTTTCCCATTCAAATTTATTTTCAGTAACTCATAAAACAGCTTTGTCTTCTTTCATATTTTAAAAATAAAACACAAAAATTAAAAAGCTCTAGCTAATCATACTTTTTATCAGTTTGGTACCTAGGTAAAAAATACTTTGATATGAGAGTCAAGGAATAGCTCCATCCCCTAATTATGTCAGATAATTACATTAATTATTTTACCAGTGCATAGACAAATTGTAGACAAATCTCGTGGAAACTTTTGTGAAGCCTTGATGTGGAGTCCTTTTCTCAGAGCTTGTATACATCTTCTGATTAACTGAGCAACTGTCTCAGGTTTATTACCTATGATTAACTCCCTGCTTTTATTTAAGAATAGAGTTTTTATTTAAGAATTCCTGGTTTGGGGATAGTATTTGTTCAGATTCTCAACTATTTTATCAAAAATTATTTCAGAATAAAATGTAATCTCTATTTTTCCTAGGAACTTTAAGCAGTTATACAGAAATTTCTCTATTTTTGAGAATAGTTAATTAAATTTTGATGCTTATTATTGAAAAATAGATGACAAGAATTATCACAAAATATTTAATAAGAAAATATCTGATTTAGGTAGGCATACTCATCTATAGGAAATGCCCTGGAGGCAATTGAGAGCAAGACAGGTGGGGCCCTGGGCAACCTTATTAATCTTATCTAGTAGATGACAGCCCTGCCTACAGAGACTGCATTGTAACACATAGGATATAGGAATTTTATTTTAAACTGAAGAACCAAATGGACAAACACAAAAATCTTTTATGTTAATTTACTGCTTGGTTTGTCTTCTCTGACCACTTCTAGATCACTTATGAAAGGTTCTGTGGACTAGCCTAGTCCTGAACAGAACAAAACTCAGAGACCTCCTATAATAGCATCAAAAGACAAATATCAAAGGAAATAAGCATTAGATTTATGGAGTATGCCAGTTATTAAATGGTACCTCAAACTTTTGTCGTTTTAAAGAAGAGCATTCTTCTTATGCTTTCTTTAAATGTATACCTCTGTGATAATCAGAAACACAATCACAGGATCATTACAGTTGGAAAAGACCACTGAGATCACCTAGTCTAACTGTCAACCATCACTATACTCCTAACCGTGTTCCTCACCGCCACAACTACACACTTTTTGAACACTTTCAGGGATGGTGAATCCACCACTTTCCTGGGCAGTCTGTTCCAATTGCTTTCACATTTTTTCTAATATCCAACTTGAACCTCCCTGGGCACACTTAAAGCTATTATCTCTCATCCAATCACTGGGAGAAGAGGCTGATCCCCATCTCACCACAAACTCCTTTCAGATTGTTGTAGAGAGCAATAAGGTCTCCCCTGAGCCTCTGTTTTTCCGCACTGAACAATCCAGTTCCCTCAGCTGTTCCTCATAAGACTTGTATTCCAGACCCCTCACAGCTTCGTTGCTCTTCTCTGGACATGCTCCAGAGACTCAATGCCTTTCTATTTCAATGTTTATTTTGAAATATTGTTGTTGTTTGCTTGTCTTTTGTAAGCTGTTTTGTGAACTGGATCCTTAGAGCCCTCAACACAGCTTTTCTTACTGCACAGACATAAGAAAAAAAGGATAGAAAACAGTCCAAAATGGCCAGCCTAGCTTCCTTCAATTAAATAGAGTTGGAAATTAAAATGCCATAAAAAATGTATCTCCTGAGCATCTGATACCCTATAATGACATCAAAATGTGCTATTAGACACTTTGAGTGCTGTATTCAGTTTTGGGTCCATCACTACAAGAAAGGCATTGAGTCTCTGGAGCATGTCCGGAGAAGAGCAATGAAGCTGTGAGGGGTCTGGAACACAAATCTTATGAGGAACAGCTGAGGGAACTGGATTGTTCAGTGTGGAAAAACAGAGGCTCAGGGGAGACCTTATTGCTCTCTACAACAATCTGAAAGGAGTTTGTGTTGAAGGCAGAGCAAAAATGGCAATCAATTTCAAGAGCATATCCAGAATAATTTAGGCTGACTAGTACAATCAGGTGGAGTTTTCTCAAAAATTTTGTTGCTTTTCTCTGCTACTGTCTCTTACTCCCATAAGTCCTTAACACAGAAAGGCATATCTAACAGTCTAACACATGCACACACGGACACACATAAAAATAATAATTAAAAAAAAGTCTAATGAAATCAAAAAGAAAAGAAAAAATTGATCTTGATAATAGGTCCGCAAGATCTAGGAGTCAATAAAAGACTGAATTCAAGTCTGAATATTTTGCCTTGAGCTTTGCTGCTAACTGTGAGTATTTGATCGATACGGTACAGGATAATCTTTAGTGCTACAGTAATATGACTGTGTTCAACAAGATATAAGGGTCACAAAGGTTCATTGAGGTGGAATTTAAAGAACCCTGTGAAGAGATATTCCAAGAAAATACCAGATCTTGACAGCATATAAAATTTTATCTAAAAACTACAGCTGTACTTTCTGGCGTGCTTATGGCTGAGCTGATTTCCATCACCCCTCTCTTGACAAAAACTGTGAAACTGTGGAACAGAAAAGAAGTATGCCTTTTTTCATTTTTTTTCCTAAGACAGTTAAAGTACCATAGTGTTAGTTTTGGTCAGATATCTAATTTTCTTAGACTGCTTTGAATTGGATATGATGTGCAAGTGAGAAAAAAGGAGTAAGATCAAAAAGGTAGCAACAGCACATAGAGGTACTACAACAGTGCAAACTGAGCAGGTTCCTTGGTCTCTAATCTGTCTGTAGGTTGACTGTGTGAACAGTCATTGGAATAGTTTTCTCCCTGAACTGGGAAGATGGGTTCTTTCTAGTCCCTTTAAGTGAATGACCAGTGATGGACTTTTAAACAATTCACAGAAATGGTTCAGTAACTGCTATGAAACACAGCCCACTCACAGAAATCACCTTGATTATTGGACTCTGTTTTAGAGGCTAAAAGCTCAGACTGTTGGTCTTACTGACAGATATTAGAGTAGCTGGAACCTATGGCTCTGAAAGACTTTTCTCTTTATACTATACAGTGTTTTTTCTCCTTTCCTAACCATCTTGGACTAAAACGATCCTTATTTTGGCACTGCTCCTAGGCTATGCTAGGCAAGCTAGGATGAACAGAACAGAGCAGAATAGATTTGAATGCAACAATCCTGGCACTAATTAATTAGATGCCACAGATGCAAGTAAGAGATGTACAGTTCATGACTCTTCATAACCAATCTTTAATAACCATAATTGGAGACACCTTGCAGAGTTAAATCTACTCTTCTCTGTCCCTCTCTCTCTACTCACATCAAGGAGATGAGCATCGAAGAACCACAACTGTTTATCAATCCTTTGCAGTAATATCTATTAGGAATCCTCTTTCTTCAGGAAGCAAAGTATACTTTCAAACAGTGGAACCCAGCTCCCAGCTTCCGTCTCAAAATCATCAAAACTTTATCAACCAGAGAGTAGATGGTGAGTGCCAAGAGGATATTTTCTATGAAACCATAAATACAAATGCAAATCTTAAAGCCTGCAGTTGCTTCTTGAATTTAGTTTTCTCTGATTTCTCTGTAGTAGGAGTGCTTTTGTTTTATTTGCATTCATTTTCAGTACACACAGTACATATTGATTCTGAATAATGTCACTTCTGTTCTTTTTCTGTCATTTATAGATGTCTAAAGGAGTATACTAACATCAAGAACCTTGCTTCTTTACTACCAGATGATATTTCTCCTTTGGGAAAGCTACTGTCTCTGCATAAATAAGTAGGAATTATTGCCTGGATAGAATATATTCAGTGCTTAATTTACTTCCATGAATCTACATATTTCATTCCTTGCTTTTGCTGTTTGTATTTCATACAGTTTAAAACAAAAAAGGTTTGTTTGTTTGTTTGTTTGTTTTCTTTTTGGTATTCCTCCTTCTTCATTGCTAATTTCTCTATACTTGGAGTTATAGCCTTTCTCAAAACAAAGATATTTAGAAAGAGAAGTTCAGTATTACTTTTAGTATAAATCCTTCCCACAGTATAACCGTTAATTCGATACAAGATCGTTTTTTTTTCATTTATTTAAAAATGTAACATTATAAACTAGCAATATCCTTCATTTTAAACACAAAGCAGCAAACACAAAAGCCGATTGTTTGCTATTCCTGAGAGACGTTCATACTCCCAGCCTCATATGGTTTTCGTTGATGACATCAATTGTGTTTTGTCTAAGATATGAAACATTATCCTAAATTTAACACTGCTGGTACTTAAAGGAGAAGAAAATTCACTATTCAAAGCTCTTCAAAGAAAAGCTACTTAAAAAGACTTTTAGACAATAATTATTTTATACATTTCTACATTGAAACTTCTTGCACTCTCTCTGTTGAAGTTATTTTTTGTCAATCAAGATCCAGAGTTCATTTTATTCTCTCTCTTGTATTCATCAGACTGAAGTGCGAAGGTTGGTGTTGACCTACTTTAATAGGCTGATGCATATTCCTCCTAAAACAAAGTGACATCTATATTTTCATTTTTCTGAATTGTCACTCTCATGATGACTAATAGTATGTAATGATGCATGGCTGCTGTCAAAAAGAAAAGAAGACTGGTCTCCTCTGAATTACAGTTCTCCCTTCTTGGAGGACATTATGATACCTACATTAAGGGCGGTGGGCACATCAGCTTTAGATATTTACAGAAGATCTCTATATGTTAGTAACTTATCAAGATCTCCTTTACAATAGAGTAAAAAATCAACCAAGATTAGGATACAACTATTTGACCAAATGTAGATTCTGCATTACAGTGAAATGAATAAATCTCTGGAGGCCATGTATGGCACTGAGTAGGTCTCTGCCGAATAAAATGAAAGTACTTAGCTTAAATGTTACAGCAAAACTGGAAGAGCTTAAAGGTAAGTGAGGTGATGCTACTCTGAAAATCATATAAAATTTCAGTGTCAAAAGATTTTTTTTCTGGATGTTCTAGTTCAGTGGGTCAGCAGCTAAAATGTCAGTTCATAAGTAGTATGTGTTTTACTACTCATTTTGACATTTCTGTATAATATGGTTTTGTAACATTTAAATAAAATCATCTAATTTTTAGCAAGTTCAGTTTGAAACATTTTTTTCTTATCTTCTTTCACATCAAATGAAGAAGTATTTGTTGGGCATGCCATTTTAGAAGACTCTATGTTTTTCTTTTTCCTTTTTCCTTTTTCCTTTTTCCTTTTTCTCATTTTTCTTTTTCCTTTTTCCTTTTCTTCTTCTTCTTCTTTTTTTTTTTCTCTTTATTTTACTCTTACCTTTTTACTTTGAAAGTAAAAATTTTTAGTTTCTTCCTTATAAATTGAAATTATGCCTTTTATAAAGTTCTTGTATGACACCATGAGAGTACAAATATATTTGACTATTAAATCACAAAAATTGATGAGAGGAGAACACATAGTTCAAATACACAAGGAGAATTCTTGCCAAATCTTGCTTACTGGCATTCATACAAAATCTTTCATGTTAATAGGACTTATAATGACATTTCCCTTTACAGCATTTACAGTAGAATAAAAATTCTCAGACATATAATTCCACTTCTACACCTTATTAATGTTGTTCTTTTCCTCAAGGTGCCGATGAAGCAGTCTATGCACTCAGTAGGTAAAAGTTGATATTTAATCATTTATACATGCAGAAACTGCAAGTAAAAAAAAAAATTTTGTGAAATACAGATGATGTGTGTATACGTGCATGCATATAATTATAGACACCTATGGAAAATAAGACAACTTCTCCAAAAGTAATGTCTCCTATTTTATTATGTTGGCCCTCAGCATTAAAGATGGTAAGGTAGTAGAGGCTGAACCTTTCCACCAATAGTCCATTACATTTCGCTGCAGCAGAGGGACAGTCTGACAAAACAGTTTCTGACACAGAAGTGCAGATGAAGAAAAGGTGCGGAATTGAAATCCTCCATGCAGAAAAAATGGCACCCACTGACATTCATTGATACTTGCTGAACATTTATGAAGACTAAACAGTGGACCTGAGCACAGTGAGGCCACGGGTGGTGTGTTTCAGCAGTGGTGACAATGACAGTGAATCACCTCTGTTGGTGCAGATTTTTATGAGGAGAGGATGCAGACTCTTATTTATTTCTGGTGAAAATGAATAGCTAATGGTGGTAACTGTGTTGAAAAATAGCATTTCTAGCTGAGGATTTGCTCTATAAAATAATGTTATTTTGCTCTTTTTTATCTGTTGTACTTTTCATTGAAATAAATAGGAGATATTACTTTCAGTGTAATTACGTAAAATAATGATTATTTTTCCTAATGTCACTTTTTAAAAAGAAGTATTAATTGAGTTGATGAGAAATTCTTAATGCTATTAACAAATACACTGATAATAGCATATAGTGAATAAAAAGCATCTAACTTTCTTCTGTTTTATTAGGCTACATTTTACCTCACAAGTCTTATTCATTCCATGTTCCAAAGTACGCAAATGCTGGTCATAGCTGCAGCATATGGCCTAGGACTAGGGGTGGATATTAATTGTGTATTTATTCTGTAAAACTTAACATGAACTGAATCAAGATGCTTACATTACATATAACATGTAGTGTTACAACCTTTACTTAACTGTGTATTATTATTAATTTTATAACAAAAATTTGTAAAACGACAACTCATTCTTTTCATTAATTTCCAATTATCTTCCTGCACTGGCCTTGTTTTGACAAAACAATATTTTCAGGAAAATAATAATCAGCTTTCAGAGTTATTTGTCAAAGACATTGATTCCTAACATCTATTTAATCACAGTTGATTGTCAAGAAGCAGGTTGCTGATAATATCTTAGATTATGTTATACTATTTTTTAATCTAATGCAGAATTTTACTGTCAGATTATGTTCAATTTATATAGATATGCTGTTCTCTACTTCTAAGAAACTTCTTAGAGACTTTCTGCGTTAAGTACACTCCACTGTCATATAATCATGTATTTTTTTCCTACTAAGCCCCCTTTTGTTGATTATGTCTATTTTAAGAGTCCCTTCAGTGAAAGCATGACATTGACACCTGCCTGTGATCCTTCAGTTAACGTCATGCTTCAGTCTCAATGAAAGAAATGTAGCAAGAGCTACATCACTTCCAAATTCTTGACAGCATCATTAGAAATGCAGAAGTGTAATGTGTGGATAGCTGTTCCATGGTTCTTTCTGCTATCCTTAGACAGAAATTATACTTAGTGGAAACAAGAACAGAGCTTGCTGACAGAAGTGTCATTGTTCCTGAATTGTTCTTGGAGAAGCCTACTTTGTGGGTTGTGGCAGTAGTGACAAACGTTTTGTAGCTTGTATACCACATCGAGGCAGGTAGCACCTGTGATTCCAGATCTGCAAGGAGAATGACATTTCTTTTTCCAATGCATTACCTCCCTTTTACATGCAAAACAGAGAGAGGTGTCTGTCTTGCACATATGGTATCAAGTAGTACCTAAATGAACAAGTTCACACAAGTGCTCTACAAAAAGAAGAAAGGGGTAATTAATATAATTCCACCTTTGAATATGCCTGATTACTGATCTGATGAGAGCTAGTCCCTTTTTGCAGCCTCCCTCCTGGGAAACTTCCTCAGGAGCAGATAGAACTTGATTTCCCTTTTTATCTGTTGCTTTCACAGACAGTATGTCATCAGTAACAAATACAAACTTTTTGGTAGCTCAAATGCTCCATCCAGCAGAGGACAACACTTGGCACCAGGGAATGGTCAAAGCAGAAGTAATAAATTACATTTAAGGTTAGGTCTGAGACTTGTACCCATGTCTGCTATTACTCACAACAGTGGATTTAATGATGTTACCATTTTAGTTTTTTCTGGTTTAAGAACTTATTACTGTAGATGCTGTTTCCTCTTTTAGTAGTCCCTGGAGTGTCTCACATATTACTTTATGTTATTGATAGCAGACAAGGTCATAGTCTCTGTGGTGTGTGGGACATTTCTGGGGAAACTATTATCATTTACTGTCAAGTGTAATTTGAGAAAAGAAACCAAGTACCTCACACACTATGTATGTATTTAAAAAAAAAAAAAAAAGAAAAAAAAAAAAAAAAAAAAAGAAGAAGGAACCAAGCAATAATAATTCAAAATTATTATATTTGTGGAATCACAGATTTTTCAATTTCAAGCCCTTTATATTTTACTTAAGTTCTCCATCCATCAGGGTTCTTCAAAATGCCCCAGTGTGAATTTTTCTTCTGTGAAACACACTAGACTAATGTTCTAAAGAAGAATAATATTAATCTATTTAAAAAAAAAAGTTAACACTGATAAAAATACATTCAATTACCTATATGACTTTATCACAGCTGTCATTACCATATAGATACTCAGTTTGGCAGTTCATAGTTAGTATTGTGTTCTACAAGTAAAGTTTCTGCACTAAATCAAATATGGTATTAACAGTAGGTGCATCCAGACTTTGAATTCTTATTTTTCATTTGCTGTAGCTTTTAAGTGCCTTTTAAAAGGCACCATAGGTGTTGAAACCTCTCCATCTACTCCTTTTATCACTTTCCCATAAAGCTAATGTTGACAAAAATAATCATTTTTTAAAATTATTGCCTTTTCCCTGGAGAAGGTAGTTATGCTGATGATGAAAATTAGGTACAAAACAGTCCAAATCTAAATGTCCCCCAATACCACTTGACTTTCATCTGTGATTAGACCAGAAACTGAACCAAAATTTTAATGAAGGTCTGAAATACTCAGTTAACATTTTATTACTGTGTATGCAAATTTTTCTTATGTGCTCCAGATGGAATTGCAAATGATGAAACACCAACAGGGCTTTTTGTGATATTGCAGAAGAAAAATAGAAGACCTCTAAATTTCTCAAGGAAACCTCTACCTGCGAGAGATTTCAGTATTCACTCTACATGCTCAAACAATTCAAAAAGTTTAGATGAATTCTGTCTATTCACCTAATGTTTAGATGAATGCAACCTAAACACAGAATCTTTGTAATTTTACCTTTTTTTTTTTAACTTTTACTTTTACTTTAATGAAAACCCATATGTTTTTACTTCCAGGCAGGAAAAAAAAAGAAAATTAAAACAAATGCAGAATTAATTGCATTATGGTCTTTGGAAACAAAGTGATGAAGCTGCGCTCTTTAGTAGGTGTAGGGAGATGTGGATGCATTAGATGTAGGAAGATACGGAAAGGTTGGGTATGTACAGAAAAAAAAGAAAATAATAAAACTTAGTTTTAAGTTTAATTTCTAGGAAACATGAGAAAAAACTATGTGTTGTGACTTAAATCTGTTATAAAATTATTAAAACTATTTATGGCTTATGCTATTCACAGTCTTAGTGAACATGAAGAAATAGAAAGAGATACAGAAATGTACAACTCTCTGCACTATAAACAGCTATCATTGGACAAGTATTTAAAAGCCAATAACACAGTGATGGAAAAAATTGCCAAATTTTTTCATCCTATAAGTGGAACGAAAAGAATTTAACATTTGCTGAAAGAAGTTAGGTGTAAAGTTCACATTAATAGTATATTTTATTACATGATCTGAGAATGAATAGCTACAATTTCTCAAGTCACAGAATAGGAAAAGCTGGAAAATTTAAGTCTCCTATCAGATTTTTTGTCTTTGTATGGTACATCGATCTACTTACTCAGAAGCAAAGAAGCATGTAAGAATATAAATAAACCAAAGTCAGTTTGGTGCATACAATCTTGTTAACCATTTCTAGAATTTGACTCTACATCTTATTCAGAGAATGAACCAGGAAATTAATGTATACTTTTAAAATACAGTAGTGCTAGCTACGTTCCTGGAAAATTTTAATAGCCTGTGATCATACAATTTGTTCTTTATGTGTTCTAACTCTCTTCCTACTTTGTCTATAAACTAGACTACCTTCCATTTGCTCCTTGTAACTTGGAATAATTAAAAATCCATTATACTTTCCTCTCTGCAATGATAGTACATAAATTATGCCTCTGCAAAGTTGAATTTCATATGAAAAGTGATATAACCCTTTCAAAGTGTCACTTATCTGCAATGCTAACTTATCCTGGGCCATCAGAAATTCTGCAAACATTGTTCCTTTGGAAATAAATGTTTTACAACTAAGTACTGTTCATTTGTTGATTCACAATTCAAGCATTTATTTCTGTTATTTAAATGTGGACTTCTTTAGGCATTTTTATACTTCATAATTCTCAGCTATCAGTCTCAAGTGAATTTTAGCACTGAGAGCTGCAGAATTCATGACCAGGACATTACATGAAACCAATTCTGTTAAATTGTATATAGTATTTACCTTCATTTTTTTTCTCTTTGTATTTACATATTTCTATTTTAGATGTTGGAAATAAAAACTTAACCTATCCTGGGCCTCTCTAATCAACTCAAACCTATTACATATGAACCTAGGGCTCACAAAGAGGGAGAAACAGTTGTAATTAATCTGCAACAGATTAACTTTGTTAACTTGTAATTTGTTACAAATTTCTGCCATTATTAGTCTTCATTATTGCTTTTTCTTTTTAGTTTTCTGTTGTGAAAAATTAACTTTTCTAAGCTTTTCTGAAGATTTTGTCCAAGATTTCCACCTATTATCAGATCTTGACAAATACTAGAAAGTATGTACTGTAAATAATTATAGGAATGTTTGCTTAAGAAAGCTTCTAGGAATCATATATTTGAACCTCCTTTTTAAAGCAAGACTGAACCCAACTCAGGATTGGATCATCCAGGACTTTTCTCAGTCAAATCCTGAAAACATTCAGAGATGAAGACTTCACAGTAACTTTGCAAAACTTGTTCTCATGCCCTGCCCTCCAGCTTTCTTTTACTAGCAGTTATTTAATTACTAAGAAATGTTTCATTTTTTTCCCATTTTTTTCCCATTTTCCATTCAAATTTTATTTCTCACTCTATTTATTGCTCATATTTATGTGATATTCTCATACTAAAATTAAAGATGTGGGCAGCCAAGATCTCTTTCAATAGTACTGAAGTATTTAACTACTTATGTCAAACCAATGAAAAAAAAAACAATAGCACATTGCCAGGGCCTTGTGTGCATCCTTTCCATGAACCCAATAGGCCATCCAGTTGTCCATGCTCTGGACCATACATGCTGAGAGGATCCCAGGTAAGCCTTGTCTCGTCCCATCAGTACGGATTTGCTAGGTTGTTGTGGGTCTTTGGGCTGATTCTGGCCACTGTCCCTAGACCACTGTCCCTGTTCTTTCTTTGGTGCTATATGGTGGGACTTGCTCAAGGAGGGCATGACATTGGTGGCTTATCGATGGTCGTGGACGCCAGGTATCTGCACCAGCAATTAGCCACTCTTGGCTCTTGTACTGGCCATCACAGCATCCTGATATTTAGCTGATGTCTCTTGATAACAACATAGTCATTTGTGTGAATTTGAGAGCAGTTTATATCATTGATGACTCAAGTTGACAGTTTTTCTATTTTCTGGTGCTTTACCAGAACATTGTAGGCAAAAATCAAACTTAGTCATACCTGTGTTCCTAGAGCCTATTTTTCTATTCCTCTCACCTTCCTTGAAGATTACTGTTTTTTATCTTCATATAGTCTTCCTCACTGTAGATCTTATCATGAGATCTTTACTTGGCTTCTTATCCCTATGCCTATCTTCAATGAATCACACTTTCAGTAACTCTGTCAAAAGAACAATACCAAAACTTGCTGTTTTGGTAACTTCCCTCTTTTGCACTGAATAAGGCAGGCTTCTTGGAAAAGCAGGAACTTGAAAAACTAAAACATATGTTTTAAAACTATGGATTCTCACCAAAAAGAAAAGGAAAACCTTTGAATGCTTGACTTCACAACCAACAACTGTAACTTTCACTTTTGTCTTCTGCTTTTATAAATACATGAACAAATTTATCTTATCATGAAATGGAAACTTGCAGCAAACCTTTATTTCTTTCAGTCATTGGCTTGAATCTCACCCAGGGGGTTTTGAACTTCTTGTGGCGGTGCTGTGCAGTTAAATGAGTAGAGGCCAAGTGTAAATCAAAGAGTAGACGTTCACCTCAGAGGCACTTACATCACTACTATGTCTAAAAACAATCTGGTCGTGTTTGGAAAATTTCCCCCTTATTTAATGTAACAGCCAGAAGCCTTTTAGTTTAGTTTAGTTTAGTTTTTAATTAAATTTCAGGTTCTTTAAAAGAAGCTATTTACTGCACTTATTATATGAATCATGAATATTTTCATTCACCTTCAAGTTCTTAATACATTTATTCTCTGGACCTTATAAGACCAATTGTTTTGGTATTTGTAAAGAACCCTCAGGCAGTTTTAATTTAAGCTCATTTATTTTTTGTTCATGTCTTTTTCTTTTTTCCATACTTGACCTCACTCTGAGATATTAAACTCATCTCAGAGGTATGAGAAGCTATTATGAGGCTATTGGTTGATTCTGGGCACCATAAATCATATTAGTTTAATCAGAAATATTTTCAAAGTCCTTTAATAGTAGTATTGTTCTTGTGCTTTTCCCCAGGTGAGACATATCCGATTAACGTAGAATGTTTGCTTAGTGAGTGAAACAGGAACTTCTAGGTCACAATTAATTGTTCAAGTTAGGCAACATAGAGTACCAGAAATATAGAAGTTCTTCCTGTTCATCCTGAGCCTATGGCAGCCCTCTCCACCATAAATATTTTATCTCATGGACATCTAAATATAGGCTAGAAGTAGCCTACCAGAGACAAGTTAACGAAAAATGGTTTGAAAACAATGGCATCTGTATGGGTGTTCTGTTTTGTTTCTGATTCTGTTTGGAATTAGATGAAAAAATTTTATATTAATAAAATTTAGTGAAACACAAGGGAAGACCAGGTTACAAGCTGGTTACACTGAAAAATTTTATCACTGGGTAGACTAATATTTATCTGGAGTAAATTGGGAGACTGTGAAAACAAAAGTAACTTTCAATGTAAATAAGTTACACATGGAAATTATTTAAAAAAATGCGTGGGTGTCTGTAGGTACTGTCACACCGGTATCAAGGGAAACTGACTGGGAAAACAGGTGGTCATCTTCTTATATATTGGATATGATGCCAGAAGTTTTGTTGAACTTCATATGAGGAATTCAGATAATTTTCTACATTCCTGAGTAGATCTTTTTTTCTCACATAATTCTCATTAGAGTTCCTCAGGGAACCAAAAAAAAATACATTGTGCAAATGAAAATATCTTGCAAGTGGAGACAGCATGAATTTTAAAACCTACTCAGCATCCTACACCATTGTGGGAAGAGAAAAATACTTCATTTTATCCCTTAGGAAACTAGGACATCCTACTTCTATTATGATCTTGAAGCTGTGGGTGGGTGGGAAATTAATCAGGATTTGAACAAATGTCTTAAACAGCCAGACTGACCTGAGGTGTCAGGCAGCTTTCTTGAGTGCCCAATGGCAGATTGGTTTGTACTGCACTTTCTAGTCGCTCATCCAAAATACTTGTCAGGAGTGTAGGAAAATAGAGGGAGGGGTGAAGGAGTTATAAACTGGTTTCTGTTTCTCTGTTTGGGATTACAAAGAGAGAATGATTTTTATCAGCCCTTGCTTAACAATTTTTGAAGTGGTGACCTGGCATCAGGAAGTGGATAAGATAAAGTTTGTGAAATAATAAATGTAACAAGGACTTTAGGGTGAAAGGACAGAAGAGGACTTTTAAATGTGAATGTTCTAATGAGTACCAGGAAAGAAAAAAAAAAAAAAAAAAAAAAAAAAGAGATAAAAGACATTATCCCTTAGTCTGCCCAGCTGTAGGTTTGAAAATAGAGACAATTATTTTCTTCATACTATTTATTGAGTGTGTCTGTGAGGTTATAGTGACTTGTCACGCACCTCAATATATGATGCCAAGATTCAGAGATATGTCATTGTACTTGAGTAAAGCAGTCATCTTCTATAGAGAATAAACCAATTTTTCACCTTCAGAGCTGCTTTCCTAAAATTTGCTGCCTGAAGCCACCAGGTATCTCCTGAGAAATTATTTTGAGCAAACAATGGGAATGGACAAAATATCAACAAAAATAGAATCTCTAAAAGCAAACTCTGCATGCTCCATCAAATAAGTGTCCTTTTAGCTAATAAAAGAACCCCAGTCTTGAATTCCTCTGTCTCCAATTCCTTTCTAAGTTGCCTTTTTGCTTTTGTATGCTTCTTTTCCTTTCCCCATGGTTGTTCCCATTGTGCAGCTGTTAAAGATATTTTTAGGTATAGACAGAGATTGCCTTTAGCACTGACTAAATGAGACTGTCACATAGGAAGGCTGTAAATGCACACAAATAATAAAGTAAAACCTAGGACTTTGGCTACCACCACCTGTTCCTAATATTCTCTCATGGCCCCTGGCATAGAAAGAAGCTGAAGATGAAACAGTATTTTCAATTCCATAAGGAGGTTGTTTTGTCTAGGTAGTACTGTGTAAAAGGTGTGCCACAGAAACCATTGTAGGGGTATAGAAAAGACATAATGAGAATGCTAGTTGGTGTACAAGCTACCAGATAAAGCTTATAGAGAGTCATGCAACATCATCCAAAGGGAAGCGCTAGCATTCAGCCTGTTTAATGTTAAACTGTATATTGCCATAAGGAAGAACTGGGCACCTGGAGGAAAATGGAAATGACTTTACTCTTTCAGTTTCAGAAGATCAATGCATGAGCTCACCTGTGGGCAGAGTAAGGTTCAGTAGGAAAATCCATACAAGACCAAGATCCTTGCAAGGATGTATTGTTTGCTAAGGAGAAAAGGCCAGTGAAGTATCAGAGCTTTTAAGAACAAATGAGACCACAGGTACACTCATTATTCTTACAGGGCTCCCTTTTCCTACCAGACAGTGGCTGCTGCTGTGCCCCACTGACCACTGTCAGCACTCCAGGACATTTCAGCAACTCTGCCTTACTCCTTTCACTCCAGGTGAAGCTGCTTTTCCACTTACTACAGCTATTCCATCCAGAGTTCTCACTCTCCTTAAAGATATGTTCATTTAGTCCTTGACTAATTTGACTTTGTTTTTGTCTGTCACATTTCTTTATCTGGGAGCAGTTATGCTGTTTAATAAACCTATGCATCAAACAGTATATATACAGCACAAAAATGATTCTCCTTGTTCTACAGTCCAAAATAAAGAATGAAACCTACAAATCTATGTAACATAACCAGACAGATCCATATGAATTACACTATTAATTTCCCTTTCATTGTCATCTTCCAATATGCATTTCTAATTAGTTAAATATGCTATTTATATGCTGAGTATGTACATAAGCTCCAGTGATTAATAGCACTCTATTCAGTATACACTATGTATCTTTTAGGAGCATATTTGCACATCCTCCTCTATAAAGTATCAGAGGAGTCTATGTGTAGAGCTTTGCAAGAGTTTGTACAAGGTATAACATCCTTCTCATTAGACTGGTGTCTGAGCATTTATGAGTCATATTTTCAAAGCATTTGACATCATTTTCAGACCTTAGCACTTCTGTTTAGCAAGCTACTGAATGAGGGGAACAGGCAATTATTATTCACAGACCACCCTGAGTTCATGATCTCAGGGAATATGGGCCCGTCAAACAGGAAAGTCAGAGGTTCAGAAAAGTGAACTTTTAGCTGCGTAAGGAATTATTCAATATGATCCCCTGCGATACTGTCCTTAGTGACAATGGAATTAAACAGTTGGCAACACCTTTCTGAGTGCATTTCCATCTGCCAGCATAAGAAATCGAGCAATTGGAATGGCTGAAAAAGCACCTGCTGGTCAAACTGAGAAAGGAGAAAATTCACAGACAGTGGAAACAGGTATTTGTGTGGTCTGATGACATGCAATGCTCTGTGAAGGAACTGACTGATGTGGTTGCCAAGACACTCTCCATCATATTTGAAAAAGTCATGTCTGTCAGGCAAAGTCCCTGGTGACTGGAACAAGGGAAAAATCACTCCCTTTTTTAAGAAGGATAGGTAGGAAAATCCGGGGAACTACAGGCCAGAAATATTTGCCTCTATGCCTGAGATCATGAAGAAGATCCTTCTGGAAACTATTTGAAGGCACATGAAAGATGAGGAATTGATCTGTGTCTACAAGAAGAGGTTGATCATACCTAACCTATCTGGTAGCCTTCTATGATGGGGGGACAATGTCAATAGATAAAGGAAGAGGGACTTATGTAATCTACCAGGACTTTGTTATAGTCCTGCACAACATTCTTATGTACAGATTGATGATATATGGATTTGAAAACCAAACAAGTATGCAGATAAGGATTGGTGGAATTGTCACAGATGGAGGGTTGTGTTCGATAGCTCTATGCCTATGTGAAAGTCAGTCATGACTGATGTCTGCCAGGGGTCCATTGAGACTAGCATTATTCAGCAATGTAGACAGTGAGACTGAGTGTACTCTCAGCAAGATTTCAGTTGACACTAAGCTGAGTCATACTGCTGATACAATAGAAGTAAGGGATGACATCCAAAGGGAGTTGGACAGGTTCAGAAAGTGAGCCCACATTATCCTAGTGAAGTTGAATAAGGCCAAGTGCAAGGTGTTGCACTTAGCAAGTCATAGAGAGCAACTCTGTAGAGAAGGAGTTGGAGGCCCCACTAATGCACAAGTAAAATAAAGATTAGGTGATTCATGGCTTCACCAAGGGCAAGTCATGCCTGACAAATTGTTGGCCTTTTATGATGAAGTTACAGCATCCGTGGATAAAGGAATAACAACTGACATCATCTACCTGGACTTGTGCAAGGCATTTGACACTGTCCTGCAAGCCATCCTGGTCAACAAATGGAAGTAAAACAGATTTGATGGATGGACCTCTTGCTGGATGAGGAATTGGCTGGACGGTCACACTCAGAGAGTTGTGGCCAATGGCTCAGTGTCCAAGTGGAGACCAATGACAAGTAGAATTCCTCAGGGATCTGTACTGGGAGCAGTGCTATTTAACATCTTTGTAGGTGACATAGACAGAGAGTTCAGATGCACCCTCAGCTAGTTTGCAGATGTCACCAAGCTGAGTGGTGCAGTTGACATATTAGACAGAAGGGATGCTATCCAGAAGAATCTCGACAGCCTTGAGAGGTGGGCTTGTGCCAAACTCATGAGGTTCAAAAAGACCAAGTGCAAGGTCCTGCACCTGGTTTGGGACAATCCCAAGTGCAAACACATGCTGGGCAGAGAATGGTTTGAGAGCAGTCTTGTGGAGAAAGATTTAGGGGTGTTGGTTGATGAAAGACTGAACATGACCTGACAATGTGAATTTCCAGCTCAGAAGGCCAACCATATCCTGGGTTCCATCAAGAGAAATTGTGACCACTAAGTTCAGGGAGGTGATTCTGTCATTCTACCTGCTCTTGTGAGATCCCATCTGGAATGCTGTGCCCAGTGATCCTCAACAAAAAAAGGACATCAAGCTGTTGGAGCAGGTTCAGAGAAGGGTAACCAAGATGATCACAGGGCTTCGAGCAACCTGGTGTAGAGGGAAGTGTTCTTGTCTATAGCACTAGATGATCTTAAAGATCTCTTCCAACCCAAACCGTACTATGATTCTGTGACCAGACAAATGAAAAGCTGGACATGAGTGAGCAGTGTGTGTTTACAGCCCAGAAGGCAAACTGTATCCTGGGTTGGACAAAAAGAGGGGTGCCCAGAACAGCACAGGCATAGCAAGGAATGTGATTGTCCCTCTGTTCTCTACCCTCGTAAGACTCCATCTTGAGTACTGCATTCAGGTCTGAGTTCTCCAGCACAAAAAGGATGTGGAGCTGTTAGAGAGGGTCCAGAGGAGGGGCATGAAGATGATCAGAGGGCTGGAGCACTTCTCCTATGTGGAAAAGTTAAGGAAGCTGATTGTTCAACACAGAGAAGAGAATGCTCTGAAGAGACCTCATTGCATCCTTAAAGAATGTGAGGGGTGCTTATAAGCAGGAGAGACATCAGCTTTTTACACAATCTGATAATGACAGGACATAGGGGAATAGTTTTACCTAAAGAAGGGAGATTTAAATTAGATTAGCTCATTAAAATTCCTAATTGGCAGGGTGTCCCCTGAGAGAAGGACAGCTAGGTCGCAGCTACAAGGATTGAATGGAGAATCCGAGCTGGCTGTGGGCTACCACAGATTAACAGCTCTCCAGTCCTGCTAGCTGAGGGGTAACACATGTCTGTATGTGATTTCAAGTAAGCAACAGCATAAGCAAGGATGTCTGTAACTTGTCTCCTTTGCAACAAAATCCTATCCTGCCAGACATCTTGCATGCTCCGCTGGACTTCTGCTTTGCAGAAAAATAAATAAATAAAGCACACTTCCTGAACCCATAAATTCACAGCACGAAAAGAAGCTGTCACTTACAGTTGATTGAGTACTTCTTCAGAGAACAAAACTCTCTCTTTTCTGACATGCCTTGATGAACAGCAAAATAGTTAACAGTCTTGACATTTATGGATACCCAAGAAGTATACTTGCTGGACTATACTGCCTCATGCTGGCCCAAGTCAAACTCTCTTTGTCAGCTTCTGCTTACAAGCTTACAAGCTTACACATGCAAGTGTGTTTGCGTGCAAACGTTTCTATAAAATTAAAGGGAAAAGAACAAATGACTATTGTAAATGCTTCTGGCAGAAACATTTTATATGTGTAAATTTGTATGCAGTAGTTTTCTGCTATATAAACACAGGTAATGCTCTTGTTCTTATACTATTCCCAGAGATGAATTGTTCGATCAGAACTCATCTTTAATCACATAAAGATATGAGACATTAAGATCCAGTGAGCTCATCCAAAAAGAAAATCGGAGAAATTCCCATGTTTCATGATCTTAAATGTCTGCTGGGACAAATACGAAAGAAACAGGAGTATGAAATATAAATAATTTGTACTGAAATTGAAAAGCTTGATATCTGTTTGTACATGAGCAAAATAGAAATAAAAGTCTTTCAGCTTCTCATATGAACATATGCCTGTTCATTCTTTGCCCAAGAGTTAATTCTCCCTCCAAACCTCAGAATCAATATTATACTTCTCAGCAGGAAACCAGTAATTGTGTTTTCCCCTTTAATTCAATTTTTCACATCATGTTTGAGATTCTTTAACACACCAAGGCTGTGAAACTGGTCTACACTCCATTCCTCTTTGTGTTCCCTGTATATAAGTAAGCATGTATTAGGGGTCTGAATAGCTAAGGATCTTTTCTGCAACTGTCAAAAAATTGATGATGGAGGAAGAAGTGACATAGTCCTGCTTTTTTTTTTTTTTTTTTTCTTTTCTTTTCTTTTCAAGACTGCCAAGAGAAGAGAGAAAAGTCAGAGAAAAAGGTGATTTCTTCAGATTACACTACATGTATGCAGTCTTCAGAAAGGGGGATCACATTGGGTACTTCTATCCATTGCAGCTTTTTAAAAGGTGCTTATTTTCAAGCATGTCTACTCAGTAAGCTGTTGTGTGCTTGCTGATATTTGACAAAATCTGTGAGGAGAGTTGAACCCTCTGTAACTGCATGGCTTGTGGTGATACTAACCAACAACATCTGGAAAAAAAATTTGACACCTGATAATGTTTTTCTTCATAGCTTATTTGTGAAAGACAATTAAGTGGGTCTATCATTGTAAAAAATAACATTCACCCAAGCAGATATTGACACTGCTTAAAAGCAGGTAGATATTCATTCTGTGATTCTGTGATTCTCTAAGCTACTCCTAAAATCTGCATGAGGATTCAATGGTGCTAGTGTCTTATTTCCCAAACACAGTTTTGGAAACAAAAATGTTTTAGATATAGAGAAGTAGTAAATTGGACAGTATTAGGTTTATCTTGTACCCACTGTAAGAGAGAGAGTGGAAAACATTTAGAAAATGCCAGATAGATACTGACTATATAGACCTGTTCTAACTTACTTTAGAGCATTCATGAGACAATATGGAATACTCAGAAACAAAACAACTTACAATTTTTATGCACATTTACAGGCAAGGTATTGGGAACAAAAATAAAACTCTGAATAGAGAAAGACTGAAATAGGGCTATTCACATAATAAATGATACACTGAAAAAATGTTACCCACTGGACTCCATCCTTAGGAAATATTCATAAATTTCTAGCAAGCCAGAAGCTTCCCTAATACCCTTAGAGTCATCTTCTAAAAATGGCACTGTTTTTTGTGTCAGCATTCTAACTGTATCAACTGTCACAATTCTAACCATAAACTGACCGAACCTGCCAGTGTCATTTCTGTCAGAGGCTCCTCATGCCACTGCTCTTAGCTAGGACCAGTAGTCTCAGCAAACTTCCTTTCCAGTCCTGTCTGAAAAGCAGAAAAAAATTCTCTGAAACCAAGACTTTCCCATTCCATCCCATTCTCTTCCCTTTTCCCCCTTCTTCAGCTTTCCCCTTCCTCTTCCCTCCCCTCTCCACTCTCCATTTTGTGCTTTATAAATAGACATTTTGTTTTTTCCGAAATTATGTTTGTGTTTACAGCTCCCTTGCCAATTTAGCCATGGGCAGAAAGAAAGAGGTGAAGATACAGTTGCCATAGACAAGGCAATGCAGCAGCAAACAAGAGGAAGTCACAGAATCATTAAAACTGAAAAAGACAACTAAGAGCACCTAGTCCAAATTTCAACTAGCACTATGACTACTAACTATGTCCCTCAGTGCCACATTTACACACTTCTTGAACGCTTTCAAGGACAGTGGATCTACCACCTCCCTGGGCAACCTGTTCCATCACCTCTCTTTCTTAGAATACATTTTTCCTAATATCCAACTTGAACCTCCCCGGGCACAATTTAAGGCCATTATCTCTCATCCTGTCTCTACTTACCTGTGAGAAGAGGCCAACTCCCACCTCACCACAACCTCCTTTCAGGTAGCCATAGAAAGCAATAAGGTCTCCCCTGAGCCTGCTTTTCTCCAGACCAGACAATCCTAGTTCCCTCAGTTGCTCCTTATAAGATGTGTGTTCCAGGCCCTTTACCAGCCTAGGTGCCCCTGCAGTAGCTTAATATATACGCATACTGAAAAATAATAATTAATCAATGTTAGGAGCATAATTTGTTTATCACTCATGACTATGAAAGATTGATTTAATAATCTCATGTGTCTCAAGTGTTAGTTTAGAGGTTGATATTCTAGTTAGCTGATTTAAGATGCGTTACAATACAAAACTGAAATGTTTTATTGAAATGACCATTGTATTCAAATGTACAAATAAACCTCTAAACACTGCATAAAACCTCTTCTAAATGATAATTTTTACAAGCTCCTATTGAAATCTGGAATGTTAGGCTACAATTAAAAAACCAGCTGTCCTTGTTCATTAAATATTCCTAGTGGTATAAAGCTGCAGAGGTATAAAGCATATTATCATGATTTTGGATACTTCAAAACTTTATTCTAAAATTTGCCATTTTGTGTCAGCATGGTTTAATGAAGATACACTTTAGTCATAGACAAAAAATGTGTAGCAGCTAATCAGATTTATTGTAAAAGTTACTAAGTGTTTTCAATTAAGAACTAAAGGTGAAATATAAACTGCACATAGAGGCCTGGATTTCAAAAGTACATTGTTTATTAATATTTAATTTCTAATACTACCCTTCTATAATCTTTTATACTCTTTTATAATGCTTAGTGAAACTCCAGCAGAGCAGTCCTCCAGAAGAGATCCTCCTCCACTGGTAGTCAGCTCTTAAATGGGTCTAGGAGAAGTGGAGCCAGGTTCCACCCCTTCCGGCAGCACAGGTGAATTGCCTTCACCTGTGCTCCCCTGGCTGACTCATTGCTCGCCTCAGGTGTTCAATCAGAGGTTCAGGCTGTGATTCAGCAGTTCCCATAAAACTGTACACAAACATCATTTACTACCTAAATATTTATTTTACTTTGTTGTCAGTAATTTTAATTTCCCTAACTCACTTAACTCCATTATATAAAAAAATTTAAAGGAACATATGTGAACTAAGTTATGTAGAAAATAATTATACCGTATAAATATTTTCTTTAGATTCTTGCAGGCTTTTCCTTCAAATATGGTTTTGAAATAGAAAGCTTGTGTATTTTGTGCATTTTCTTCAACTAAATTTGTAGTTTTTATAACTTTAATCCTGAATCTTGTAGTACTAAAAGTCCTTGTGGTGCTCTTTCGACACTTTTCTCGAGGGTAAAAAATGTACCAAAGCTATGATGAAGACACATATATGTAGACATATCTCTATGTTCTTTATTTTCTGAAACATCTCACCCGAGTCTTGGGATACGCCTTGTTATCTATGAGACCTCTAGTTAAGTGTTAGCATATGGATATATGCGCAGGTAATGTTCTCCTCAGTCCTTCTGCTTGGAGCTGGGACCTGGGCAGAAGGACCAGCTGAATGAATGGTTGCTTGGATACTGTCATGGTCAGGGTTTTGGATATCATAATCTTGGATTCTCATCTTTGAGAAATTAAGTATGTTGACATCACATGGGATGCAACTGATCAGGAGGAGCAAGAATATATTGAGCACCAAGCTCTCTGGGCTCATCATCAGAACTTTAATCTGAATTTGTTGGCTTTTTCCTGTCAGGGATTTTAGAAATGATTCAGAGATTATAAGGCAACATAAGCCACCTGTGAGAGGCTCCCCATGTCACTGCTCTTAGCTAGAACCAGTAGTCTTGGCAAACCTAATTCTGACCTGTCCCTTCTTTGCCTTGACCATGGCAAGAGGGACATGAGGTGATGAGTAAGATACTGGGAGAGCAGCTATGTACATAATAGTGCCCTTGGATGCTGACTGCATGTTAATAGCCTATAGGTACTTAACCTATCCTTGAAGTATTTTCCTCCAACTTTTTGTAGGAGGAAGGTCAGAAAGGAGAAGTTCAGTGCAGAGGGAAGATGATTAGTTCAATATAATAGTATAAAAATAATTCAGGATATAGAATGTAGTGGATGCTTCACCATCCCTCATAAAGAAGTGCTTGATCTTAGTAACCTCTTATCATATTTGAGTGATCTAGTCAGGATATCTTTCCAAATCAGGAAGTTTTTCACTAGCCACAGATCTAGAGGCCATCATGACACCTCAGTGCAGCAAAGCTCTGCTCTGGATGAGAACAAAGAAGAGAACACTGTCTGACCGCCTTTCTCATCAGTCAGAATTTGAGCACAGTGATCTTGCACAGATGCAGAGTGGACCTTGTCCTTCCAGACCACAGTGATGAATCTCAGAAACACTGTAGGCTGGGTTTGGAGCACATGTCAAGGTTCAGCCTAACATCGTAGAGAACAGAAAAATAGACTGCCTGCAGATGTCACGTACTTAACACTTTTTACATTTTACACTTTAACATTTTCTTAACAAATAAGGATCTTTCCAAAAGCTGAAGTATTCTCTGTATTTCTAAGCTCTCTCTTCTTACAGCTACAACAGATTTCTTGAAAATCAATTCTTCTATATGAGTGTTTGAAATTGCACTGTATCATTTTATGTTGGTAGGGTAGGTTTTGCTAGAATTTTGTTGTCTTTTTCTGTCAGGGATTTTAGAAATGATTCAGAGATTATAAGGCAACATAGAGATAAAGACCAGTTTTGAAAGATAGGATATATTGCTCAATATGATTTATATGAACTAATCTCTAATGCCTCTTTGGAAAAAAAAGAACATCATCAACTGAAGCTTACAGTCCATTGCATATATTAGCAATGACTGCTCATTAATCTTATAACCTTTTCTAATTAACGGAGTAAATTTTAAAATAAATACAAATTGAAAGAATCCAAGGGTAAAATATATTCAGTAACAAAATATCTCCTTATGTTTGTTGAAATGTCTGTGAAGTAAGTGGTGTGTCAGAGAAATAATTTGTTGTTGTAGGATTTTTGTTGTTGTTTGCTTATAGTCAATAGGAAAATAAGTGCCAACAGCTGGCACTTTGTAAGTGGCACATCTGTGTCAATCTTATATATTATTATAGGCATGGCTAGTAAAATCACATTGCTGTTGTTGCTGCTGTTGCCATTGCAGCTGTTATTATTCACTATGTGCTGTAGTTCTTCCAAATGCATGACCAATGAAAAGTAAAAGAGAAATCTGAAGGGAAAATTTGCAATAAACATCTTCAAATCATAAAGTGAAATATATAAATCAATCCTGGGATAAGTAATGCTCATGAATAGATATAAATTGACAATGTATGGAACTTAAAGTGTGAAAGTTTTATACATCAATTTGTTCCATAAAATACAACACAAACAGAAGAACCATTGTGATAAACAGAGGTACAAACAGTTATAGAGATTCAGCCATGGCAAAACAGAGAAAAATTAACTGTAGTTATTTCCTATCAGGAATTAAACTGTTATAGTTACATGTGTAAGAAAGAAAAAAAATAGAGATTTTATCTAGTGGCAAAGAAAATTCTGCAGTCTTGGTAAGAGAAAGAATTTATATGCAGTTCAGAGGTACCTGACAGCAATTTCACTATTTTCCCAAGGAATATTGGAGCTACAATCAGCTTGAATTGTTTGTTCTAACCCAGGAGCCAGAGGTCCTAGAGTAAAGGAGATGCACCACTTCAGCTGATAGCTATTAAAGCAAACTGAACTTTAGGAAAAATGAATATATATACTAAATGAATATTATACTGAGAAAAATTAGGGAGAATGGAAAACATGAATCAAAAAAATGTAAAATGAGAATTGGTTTACATTGTACATGATATTTGTACTTGCCATCACAACATTTCTAAAGTATCCAGTTAAGACAATTGCATCAATTATAGAGATATGCCAAACAAGACAGGCAATACAAGATATATATTTAAGAATAATAATTGTGGGTATATATGTGTAAGAATTTATGCATATCTGCAGCTAGTATCATTAAATCATATATGATGAAAAAAAAGTTTCTTTATAACCTAATGAAGTTTTCTGCTTAATTAAGTTAGGCAACTTCCAGAGGAAGATTATTACTCCTTTGCAGTTAGTTGATCAAGTTTATCCCACGATCATTTTACAAGTGCTAAGCTGTGAGGCTGAACACAGATATTAAATATGTTGAGTGTCTAATCTACATAGGTGTTCAGATGCTAAAGTTCCTTGGGCAGTAACTGATGAAATTAAGATTAATTTGAAATTAACTAACTTTTCAGTGCCTAAATCACTCCAAGCTATTTAAACAGAATGAAAAGCCAAACAGGAAAAACCAATGATATATAGTTGCCTTGATACAGCAGTTCTTTCTTGAGCTGTATAACTGACTGTAATCTATAAGGCTACCAAAATGAAAACAGATTATAGAAAGGAATTCTCTTCTAACTACCTATTCTGAAGGTAAGCATGTGTTACATAAATAATAATTCTAAATTAATGAAATAGATCCAGTGTAAATACAGTTCTGTATTAATTATTTGCATCAAATGAAGCAACACCATTTTAACTGTCTTTGAATGCTACGAAGAAAAAACTTTGACTACATCTGTTTTCAAAAGGCCAGAAGATTCTGGAACAATTTTATTTTTTATTTTTTTAGTCTTGTAAATACTATTGCATTGTCATGGTCAAAATAGCATAATAATGCAGACTAATATTAATATAGATTAATAATGAAAGATTTCATGAACATTTTAAAAATTATTCTCCTTACATTTCCAGTCTGTGTTAACTAATCAGAAGAATGTTTAGTTATTGTAAGTTAACATACTGCTTCCTACTACTAGTTTGGATATATCTGACATAATTAATTTGAGTTACAAGTGTCTATTAAAAAAATCTGTGTTAATTTCCATATGAGATAAGCAAAGGAAATTCATTACTATGAGAGTGATGAGACCATGGAACAGGTTGTCAAGAGAAGATGCCCAGTAACTGAAAATGTTCAAGGCCAAGTTGGCTTTGGGCATCCTGTTCTACAGGAATATGACCTTGTCCATATCACAAGAGGTTAGAACTATATGATCTTTATGTCTCATTCTACTTAAAATATTCCATGATTCTATAAGAGATCTTTGGGTACTATAGAAAAGCTAGCAGGTGTACAGATCAAAACTTAAGCTTGCATATTAAGTTCATGCATAGAACCAAAGATCATATTCATTGTAGATGGGTGTTTCCTTTAACAAACAAACAAAAAAATAACAATAACAAAACAACATGATGAAAAACAGAAACTTCACATTTTGCATACAGAAAAGACTATCTGCTAGAGAGAAATCAAAATATATTGTTTCATTTCAAGCAATATTAAACCCGTTTTTTCCTACTATTTCCAAATACTAGAGCAGTAGAAAGGTATAGAGACACCACATTAATGTAAATGTTCTTTGTAGCAGTTACTGACTGACTCCTGGTGCCAGACAATCTCCTTCCCAGCTGGATGTAAGGCAGGGACTAGATGACACTAACTCCTTTCTTTTTCTTTTTCTTTTTCTTTTTCTTTTTCTTTTTCTTTTTCTTTTTCTTTTTCTTTTTCTTTTTCTTTTTCTTTTTCTTTTTCTTTTTCTTTTTCTTTTTCTTTTTCTTTTTCTTTTTTTCTTTTTCTTTTTCTTTTTCTTTTTCTTTTTCTTTTTCTTTTTCTTTTTCTTTTCTTTTTCTTTTTCTTTTTCTTTTTTTTTTTTCTCTTTTTTTCTTTTTCTTTTTCTTTTTCTTTTTCTTTTTCCTTTTTCTTTTTCTTTTTCTTTTTCTTTTTCTTTTCCTTTTTCCTTTTTCTTTTCCTCTCTCTCTCTCTTTTTTTTTTTTTTTTCCCTAGTCAAACTATGCTATTAAAAAGATTTCCACTATTTTGGAAATTTTTATGAGCTTTTAGTTAAAAACAAACAAAACAAAAAAAAAAAAACAAAAACCAAAAAACAAAAAAACCCAGCTGATTTTACAATGAAAAGAAAATGTGTCAATGCAGAAAAATCATTTCCCTGCAGTGAACTACAGGTTGTAGTGTGCTGAGATTCCTGACTAACAGTTGGTTTGCTTGGTGAATGAAAGTATTGTCTTAGAAGCACAAATGTGAATAAATACAGTTAATTATTCTTTGAATATAATCATGCTTTAACCGCCTTACACTATTCACTACATTCACTACTCACTAAACTACTTCACTAGTTTTTATATTTACTGGAAATAAAATATTTAGCTACAAAATCACAGGCATCTCCTAATGTTCAGCACAAAAATATTGAAAGCACTAGCATATCCAGACAGTTTGTTTCAGCATACACTCCCATCTGTAATCTCTCACCCATTTCTAGACTACCATTCAAGAATATATATTTTTAAACACTTCTCAATTTGCTCTGATTTTATATGCAAACTAGCATAACTTGGGCACACAAATCCCTAGTAGTTATTTTTATTTACTTTGTGCAATTGCAAAGACAAATCATGCAATGGAATGATCAAGTTTCATGCATCCATTTATTTGAAACAATATGTCTTAGTATTCTGTATTTTCAAATCCTCTTTGCTTGTTTCTTCCTCAGTTTGTTATGCAAGTACAATAGAATCAAAGAATCCTTAGAGTTGGAAGGGATCTTTAAAGGTCATCTAGTCCAGCTTCCCTGCAATGAATGGGGACAGCATCCACAGCTAGATCAGGTTGCCCAGGGCCTTACCCAGCCTCGCCTTGAAAGTCTCCAGCGACAGGGCATCAACCATATCTCTAGGCAAATTGTTCCAGTGCTTTATCATCCTCACAGTAAAAAGACTTTTTCTTTATATCCAACCTAAATCCACCCACTTTGAGCTTGAAGACATTTCTCCTTGCTCTATTACCACAGACTCTGCTAAAGAGTCTATCCTGGTCTTTCCTGTAGCTCCCCTTTAGATATTGAAAAGCCACTATCAGGTCACCTCGGAGCCTTCTCTTCTTCAGGCTGAACAGCTCCAGCTCTTTCAGATTGTTCCCATTGAGATAAAATTTACATTTTAATTTGCTTTTAAAGGTACCGGTCTCCCCCTAGACATGTAGAAAATTATTATTCTCTTTCTGGTATCATTTATCAGAAAATTCATTTTCGCTTTCCCTACAAGTTAAGATTACTACCAGTGCAATTATGATTGTGCTTTCCTCACAATGCAGTCACTCCTATGCAAAGGGATAGTGTGTATCTCACTGAACTAAGAAATAATTAGTAATTAAAATTCTCTTTCTCAGAAATCTCATTCTACAGTGTCCTTCTGAAGAAAAAGCTGTTAAGTACAGCTTCTAGTTCTTATGTGGGGCTCCAGTGTAGGAACAAGCCTGGAATTGCCTCTCTTGCTATCTGAATTTATTCTGTTGCTTTGGTGAAAAACAGCTGGAATTTTAGAGTCCTTATGATTTTGGAAGAATTCTCCTGCCTCTTTTACTTCCTACCTTCTGTGTCCTTATTTTCTGATTTCTTTCATTCTTTGAGTAACTTGGTCAGTCTCACTTTAAACATAGGTTCAAAGTTCCATAAGAACAAATATGCCCTAGAAGGTATACTAGGGCTGCTTGGTATAAGAACACAAGAGTTACCAACTCTTGGGATATGATTCCAAGAAACAATGCCATTTGGCTTTATTCTGTTGATTTGTTGTTTGTGTTGAGAGAACTCCAATCTCCAGAACTTTTATGACAAGCCAGGGAGAATTTTGGTTTCCCTCAAGTCTGTAGACAATGCATAACCAGTGAAAGACCTATTCCAATGAGAAGTTCACAGATAGAAAGGCAAGAGAGAAGCATAAACAGATACTTTTAAAAGCCATTTGATAGGACAAAACATTAAAAATGCCAGCACTTTTAAAGCCCCCTTCCTCTTTTCTTCTTCAAATGGGACTTGGAACTGATGAGGGAGTATACAGCTAAAGACAAAAATTTGGTAAGGAAGTTGAGTTGGAAATCCCTGGAGCTGCAAGTTCTGGTATTGGACTGGCAGGAGAACAGCAAAACACCTCATGTGAAAATGCTAAACCTAGAGATATTTATTGTTGGTGGTTTTTGTTTTTGTTTTTTGTTTTGGTTTGTTTGTTTTTTAATATATATTTATGGGTTGAAAAAGGATATCTCATTTTGGAAACCCCTGCACTGGGGGTGACAGTTCCAGAGTATGTACTGCAGCTTTATAAGAAAAAGAACCTGTTCCTAACCTGTTCATCACATCTGAATTACTGGAAAAGTATAAATGGTATGTCATGATGTCTTGACTGATGGCAAATGAGCTCTTGCAACACAATGTGGAAGACTAATGCTAAATATATCAGTATTGATGTGAGCAGTAGAAGATCACATATAATAAACTGTTTTAAGTAATGTTAAAAGCCAAAACTGAAAATGAGAAGGAAATGCGTGGTAAGAAATCACACAGACTGATAAAAATTGGATTTTAGAAGTTTATTATATATCATAATAGTGCAGAATAGTTACAATTCAATTAGAAAATTGATCTGTTTCAGTATTCTAAGCAAAAGATTATGGCTTCCTACAGAGGAAAAAAGATAGTTAGAAAACCAAAAAAAACTCACCCCACATTCCCTTCTTTCTTGTCATCAGGAATCAGTATTGTATCTGATGAATCCTCCAGAATGAAGTATATGGTTGTTTACTATCTTGTATCTTTTATGTGAGAGGCCACTGACCCCATCTATAAATTCAGAGATACATATGTGGTAAAAATATTTAATATGATAGAGATTACTTTCTTAGCTCTATGGCTTTGCTCTGTTTCTGTAATCTTTTTCAAGAATCTGTTATCTAACACTGAACTGAATTGGACCTATCTGTGTTACAGAGATAGAGTGCCTTACTGATACTTTAACAGAAACGATAATGCATCTTGAACACTAAATGAATGTATTCTTGAAAGACCTTAAAGGAGGGTAGGATTCACAGTATGATTCTAAAAATAAGGTGTAGAGGGCAGGTAACACTCATGAGCAGTAATAAAAACAACCAAAATACCCTTTATACTAGAGCTGAGACAAAGCTTTGTATTTCTTGGAGAATAAAAACCTAAACTGGATAAGAAATACCTTTTTAAGCAAAATGTATTATCTGATAGCAAAACATATGGTATCTAGCTCTCAGAATCAAATCACCAATAGCTGGGAGTACTTTAGTATCTGAAAAATGATCTCCCTCTACTTATAAGCTGATATATTGATTTATACTCCTAATTGTAGGCACCTGACATACCTCTTTCCTCTTTACTTGCACTAATGCGTTCAGGACATACACCATAACAGCTTCTCTCAAAAAACAGAGGAAAGACAACAGTGAGTTACTTACCAGAAAAATTGTTGTTGCATTTTTATTAGTGGAAGAAGTGGGGGAAAAAAATACTTTCATTAAAATGTACTCATATTTATGTCAAAAAGGGAAATGTCAAAGAGGTAGAGGAATAGTCCAAGAAAAAAAAAGAAACAAGCAACACATTTAATTTAAAATTAAAAACAAATCCAACAACACTGATTTAATTCTCTTCTCCCCTGTAATTATACAACAAAAGGTCTCATAATGAAAACAAAATTCACCAAGTCAGCTTGACTCCCTTGTGCCATAGTCATAAACTGCCCACATTCGTATGAACACTTTGCTTTACTATAGATAGTTCTTTGAAAACTTGATGCTTGCTGAGAAATGCTTGCCGCCATGGCCACATATCACAGTTTGAATTTGTAGTAAACATTTTCAAAATAATTTTAAATGCTTACTCTATAAGAAGTAATCATGACTTTCTCTTAACCACATGACATTGCAAAGCTTTCAAATACCTCCTGCATCTCAAATCTTTCATAAAGAAATCATTTTCTGATACATTTTAAATTCTCTTCCTTTGAAGACAAACTGCTTACAATAAAAATCCATTTATGCTCCTAGATTCCTAGTATATGACATGTATATTTACTTTTTGTTATAGTTTTTATGATATTCCAAAGAGCGTTCCATTCTGTATGACAGTGATATGCACTTTACCACTCCTGCATCTTACAGAAGGATGAGTGTAGTATTTTCTTAGGTGATCATAATTACTGATGAAGACTTGTTAGAATCATTTTTACCCATGGATGCTGCAGATAAAACAAAGAACAGATTGCCAATGTTACCTGTTTTGGCAGCTTAAAGGAAGCAATTTAACAGCAACAGTGGAAAATGAGATCATAAAGGTTAATAGGGTAGAGATCATAACAATAATTTTAATGGACTTTAGAGATTCAAGTTATATATATATATATAATTTTTTTTTTTTCCAAAGGATATTCTGAAGGCATATAAAGGAAACTTAATTATGTACATGCTTGCACATGAAAGGAAAAGTGCATTAGTATACCAGAAGGTACATTTAAGAGGAGACCTCTTTGGAATATGTTAGTTGTTAGTGTGTCTTTAGGGTAAAATAGCTACATTATTTTATCTGGGAGCCATGGCAACGTAAAGGTGCAAGACCAAGTACAGATTGAGTTCAAAGGATCAGGTTGTCAAGCAACATCTTAAATGAACTCAAATCTGGCATGGATCTCCAGATATATCTATGCAAGTTAAACCAAGGCTTTTTAACTGTCATTGTTATTTAATCTTGCTGATACAAGGACACAGAGGAAAAGATGAGAACAGACAATGTGGTTGAATAGGCAGCAATGCACAACGGTTTCTGTAACCTGGTTTTAAAGGACTCTTAGCTGTAGGTTAGCTTAAATTCATGACAACAGTTTCTCAGATTATTTTTTCATTAGACAAACTCAACTGTATGGAAAGCTCTGAAGCATTTTCTCCAAACTTCTTAGTATTTGCTACTTGGTGGCTGGCTCTCCTTGAATGCATTCATTATGAACTTGAGTATTTTCATTATATATAGCCTTGAATGATGAAAAGCTAATGCAGCTAGGGAAACCATGTAGTCCAAGTTTATTTATAAATAAATTGAATTCAAAGGACTGACAGAAATATTCATTCCACTTTTTTAGGACTGAAATATGACTGCCTTCTATTCCAGTGGAAAAAATCTGCCTGCTAATATTATGACTTTGTTTCTCTGCTGTATTTTCTGTTTTATTCTGATGTTTTCATTATATATTCAGGTCTTTCTTCCCTCTCATCTTCAACATTTTTGTTAGCAGCTCTTCTCACTCAATTTGTTTGCTGCCTCTCTAGCAATGTCTATCCAGCTCTACTCCTGCACAAATCCTTTGTATCTTCCACATTTGCTTTCTTACCTTCCTGCTCTCAGATCTGAGGCATATTTTTTAAGTGACATCAATGTAACAACAAATTTTAAATCAATCAATATTGCTATATAACTGCGACTTTAGCAATGCTTCATCTAATCACAGCATACAGGAAAAGAAAGAAATGCTACTTTCAGGGTGTTTTGTAAGGGAAATCTACCAGCTAGGAGGGATTAGCTACTGGTTCATTTAATTGCACAGGTGTATCTTCTGAAGCAGTGATTAAATTTTCCTCCTGAAACTCATTCATATCCTTCCCTAACTTTCCACCTGAATATCTCCTGTTAATCAATTCTTAAAGTTGGTAATGGTTTTGATCTCTTCCTTAGAAAACGCTGCTTCTTGTTGATAATGAAAATGAAGAAAATTGCTATAGCATAAAAGGAAAAGAAAAATGCACTGAATTTTTTTTTTAAAGGAAAAAAAACTTTTCTGTCACACCATTCTCACCCCCTCCTTGCACTTTTCTTTGAAAGCTGAGAGTCTTTTCTTATACTGCACTTAGGAATCTTGTTTGTTCAATCAAAGTGACAATGACAGAAAAGCTCTTCACCTCAAGATGCATCAATTATCTGCATTGTTCATGGCTGGATAAGAGTCTGAAAATGGGAGATGCAAACTGAAAACTGGTTCTGTATTAGTCCTTAGAAAAACGTTAAGATTCTTTGAAGGAAAAAAAAAAAAAAAAAAAAAAAGTACATCTACCTTTATCATACTCAAATAATTACTGCATTTGAATGATCAGGTTTGCAGATCCGGCCAAATATTTTGAGAACACCATCATGTGACTAAATGTTTCTGCCAGCTGCTGCAGTAACTTTTAGTGAGATGACTGCTGTGCTGCAGGAAGAAGGAAATGGATAAGAAGAACTATAATCCCTGTCCAGCACATTCCTTTGCAATAGTCTGTGCATGCTTCACCACTGGTGTTACTCATATCGTTATAAATGCAGTAAGGGCAAACTTTATGTTGCTTAAGGAATTATTGAATGAATCTTCTGTGAAGATGTCCTTAGAGACAAAGGAGTGGAACAAAGCTGGCTCCTCTTTAAGGATGCCTTTCTGAGAGTGCAAGAGCTCTCCATGTCTCAGAATAAGAAAGCAGGCAGGGAAGGCAGGAAACAGGCATGGTTTGGCAAGGCCTGTTGGTCAAAATGAGGGAAAAGAAGGGCAAGTACAGACAGCGGAAGCAAGGGTGTGTCACCTGGGAAGAATGCAGTGATGCTGTCCAGACTTGCAGAGATGGGATTAGGAATGCCAAGGCACAGAACTTGTGTGCTCAGTGAGGGATGTTAAAAACAACAAGATGGGTTTCCACAGGTACAAAGATTAGAAGAGATAGGCCAAAGAGAATGTTACTCCTCCGCTAAATGGGAAAGGATAACTGGCTACAGCAGAAGTCTGAGGTATTCAATGAGTTCTTTGCCTCAGACTTCACTGGCAGCCAGGATTCTCACATCCATGAACCTTACATCCCTGAACCTGAACCTCAGATGGGAACAGAGGAAGCAAACTTCCCTTCACTGTAAGGGCAGAACAAGTCTGAGATTGTCTCACGAGGCTGAATGTGTAAAAGTCCACAAGGTCAGGTGATACGCATCCCAAGGTCCTAAGGGAGCTTTCTGATGTGGTGGCCAAGATGCTCCCCATCATACTTGAAAAATCATGGCTATTGGGCAAAGTCCCTGGGGACTGGAAAAAGGGAAACATCACTCACAATAAATGGAGGAAGGAGGATCTGGGGAACTATAGGTCAATGATTCTCACCTCCGTGCCTGGGAAGATCATGGAATAGATCCTCCTGGAAGACATGTTAAGACATGTCTTATGAGGGACAAGTGAGTGATCTGAGACAGCCAGCATGGTTTCACCAAAGAAAGGTCATGCCTGACCAATCTGGTGTTCTTCTATATGGAGAGATGGCATCAGTGGACAAAGGGAGGTAAGTTATGTCATCTACCTGAATTTCTAGAAGGTCTTTTACATAGTCCCTCACAATATTCTTATCTCTCAATTGGAGATATATGGATTTGAAGGGTGAACTATTTGGTGGATAAGGAATTAGCTGGAAAGTTGCAGCCAAAGTGTTGGGGTCAGTGGCTCTGTGTAGAGGTGGAGGTCGGTAACAGGTGGTGTCCCCTAGGGGTCCATCTTGGGACTGATACTCTTTATCATCTTTATCAATGACGTAGATGATGGGATTGAGTGGAGTGCATGCACAGCAAGTTTGCTCATGACACCAAGCTGAGCAGTACAGTTAATACAGCAGAAGGAAGGGATGCCACCCAGAGGGATCTTAATAAACTAGAAAGGTGGGCTCTTGTGAACCTAATGAGGTTCAACAAAGCAAAGTGCAAGGTGTTGCACTTAGATTGGGGTAATCCCAAATATGTGTACAGGCTGGGAGAAGTAATCTTTGCTAGCAGCCCTGCTGATAAGGACTTAGGAGTCCTATATCTAATGCTAGACTAAGTCCTATGGGCTATGTGGTTAACTGACAATGTATTTTCTGTAAGCGTTATAACTACTTTTCGAATCACCATATCTTCTTACCACACACAGTGTGCTCAGCATAGTCAGTGGTATGTGACTGTTAATCGGTGAGTTATGAATCATTTACATCTTAACAACTATCGTGTTTATGACTTTTTATTTTTTTTGTTTCTTTATTTTTACATAAAATTTGAATAAATTATTTTTGCTATACTCTAGCTTTTTACAACCAGAGTTTATGAGCGGATAATGATTTTCATACATTGCAAAATGAGACCACAGGGCAAAACCAGGTGAAAAATATGGAGAGACATTTCTGTGAAATTGAAATTAATTGTTTGGCAAAAATCAGGTTATTGACTTCTAAACTGTTTGAAACACATTTATTCCAATTAATTTCTATTAGGAATAATAAAAAGCAAATTAATATTGAAACATGGACAAAATAACCATTGTTGGGGGATGTAATCATTAGGCATGATTTTCATCTAAGATGATTAGTGGAACTTGTAAACAGCCCACTAAAAATTGCAAATTATCTCTTCTAAACAATCATTTGCTTTGGGTAGGCTTCATGATATGACAGTCCTTAAACAGATTAACATGCTTCAATTGTTCTAATAGATGTTGACATGTACATGCTACTTTTGTTAAAACAGTTAATAATGCATAAGAATGGAGAGTATGTGGCTTAAACTCTGAACTTTTTCCACTATTTTACATTCCAAAAAAGATTCCCACAATAAAGGTTTAGAAATACCTACATTCATTCTTGCCTTATGGAATATCCCTTTTTTATTTATATATATCCTTTGAATTAAGAACTGTTAGATGCTGGAACAAACATTAAGTTAGACAGTTATGTTTTGTTTCTGTCAAAGAAAATGTGTATCTTCCTTTGGATCTATTGCTTCTTTGATAAATTTTGTCTCCTTACTTGTCTGTGCTCTATAGAAGCTACAGTGACAGTAATTCATAAAAATACAGAGCAAAGTGTATGCTTACAGCATTCATGAGAAAAAATCTTGTGTGCTACAGGTATGTCAGATATTTTGTTAATGTACCTCATTTTTTGTTAGAGCTGTACTTAGATTTCAGCATAATTGAGGAATAACAGAATTAGCTTTTTTAGTAAGCTAACCTGACTACTGTTTTGCAATTCAACTTTTATAGCACAGAACCAAACAAGGGTTAATTTATGTTGCTAAGCAAAGTTATTTACTATTCTCTTCAGAAGTTCTTTTTTAGTAGTCTTCAGAATCTTACAAAATTACATTTTTCAAAGGTGCTTAGGGTTGTGATGTTGCATTGGAATGAAAGTAAACAAAGAACAAGGTTAAAGAGGGAGGGATAAATTAGAAAATGGGCTTACTGACTTAGTTATTCATATCAAGACAAAAGTCCGTGTCCCTAAGCACAGATGTTTTTTTAAACAAAATTACAAAAAGATGCATATAATTTATTTTCAGTCCTAGATCAGAGCAGTGAGTTCATAAAATCTGAATCTGTTACTGTTAATGTCTTCCATTCAGATAAATATAGAAGAAAATTCAAATAGCCACTTATCCAAACATAAAATATTTTTCATGTAGGTGAAGTAATGAGTACTTTTTTCATCTCAATCATCAACTCTATTAAATGAAGGCGTATCTGCACCCGAATGTATTTTGTTTGTCAATTATAACACTATTAGCCTATTATAATACTGACCACTATAGCTTGATGAAATCAAATTTAAGCATTTCTTTCATTTAAGGAATAGTCAAAGACTATACAAGCTCTTGATGATCCAGGAAGTTATCCTTTGTCCCAAATCCAGTGGGACCTCAAAACTGATTGTGAATTTTTCTGAAACTACCCTTGAGACCTTCTGTTTCAGCACATCTGAGAGTGGGGGAATCTATTTGGTCAATCTTGTTGCTTACAATTAACACAGGAATGACCTTCCACTAGCAGCCTGCAAAAAGAATTTTTTAATTTACATTTCTGAACTAAAGATATACATGAAAAGTAGTCGTTTATAGATATCTCATAGATCTCTAAATTTTACAGATAATTTCCGTACAAGTTTAAGACTATAGGCACCTGTCTTTCTCTATTCATTTCAAAGAGAAATATTTTTTTCTAATGCACAACACACAGCAATAATTGTAAACATTTTCTTATTCTGCTTTAGAATTTTTAATTTCATGTTTTTCTTATTGTTCTGCTTATGAAGGTTGGAAGAACTGGCATATGTTTTATTTTATTTTATTTTATTTTGTCTCTTTCTGATTATTTATTTAATTTATGTACCTGATTTCTGCATCAGTTTCTCTATCATTTAGCTTATTTCCTGTCCTGCCAGCAGTATTTTATTTCTATGGAGCCATAAGTCAATGTGAAAGTAGCTAATGCTCTTTCAAAGTAGTTTCAAACTCTGCATGAAAAACGCTTTTCAGCTCTCATTTAAATATTTGTTTTCCTCGGTTTTTGACAGTGGAATTTAACAGATTCAGTGGTACTTCTTGTGACCCATGCAAAAAAGTATATTTTATAGCTGGATAGTATTTGACCTTTGTGCCATTGGATTTATCCTTTATGAAAGCCTTTCATTGTTCTGTTATTTTTTATTTTTAGCCAGTACATTCTACATCATGATCGTTATGGTAAATAGTATCCTAGTAACAGAAGGAATTGGCTGTTGAACTCAGTAAAAAAATATTAGCTTTTATTATATTTCCAACAAAGAGAAAGGCTGGAAGGTAGATTTAAATACCATGCAGACAAAACCTGAAACTATGGAAAGGGAAAGGCTGGAAACACCTACCACTTAAACCATATACAGCTTGTGAATTCTGAAGTAAATTGAAGATATCAAGACAGTCAGGAATGAAAAGTTATGCACAGATCAGTCTGTGCATCTTCTGTTGGTGAAGAATCTCACTCAGCAAAGCTCCTGAGTACAGTGGAATGGTAAAGCACATCTTCAAATATCTTGCTCAACTAAAAACTTTCTACTCATAATCACACTGGATATGTACTCAGTCTTGTGATAATACAGATTATTAAGAAATTTTATCCATTAAGGCATTGTAACTAGTTTTATACCCAATATAATTCAGGCTAAACATTTGTAACTTTAGAAACAAATTGGAAAAAATACCTAGCAGATGGAGACCTAAAATAATTTTACATGCATAACTCAAGCACTTTATTTATTTGCTTGGCAAATAAATATTTCTGGAGATACTAGAAGATGGAAGGCATAAGGTAAAAGTGTGAGCTCTTTTAACACCACAGATATGCACACACTATATTAGAGATTGACTGCTGCATATTAAATGTCATGACTTTTTCCAGAACTTGAGCAGTATTGTTCAAGTCCAGCTCATTCAACAAAATTATAATTGATGTTAACAGAAATTGTAAGAAAATGTAAATTGGAAAAGATCTTAACTTACTGTTGGCAAAACTCTATTGTAATTAAAAATATCTCATCCTTGTACAATAATTAAAATGCTGGCATACAAAATGATTAATATGACCTTAAAAACAAATTGCTTGACCTGTATAATGATGACACTTCTTTTAAATAATTTCATTAGGATCTTTCTTCACTGATTTGCAGAGCATGGTGGAGACTAAAAGAACTGAGGATCAGATGAAAAAACAAATGAACAAACAAGAAGGAGCAAACCAACAAACAAGTAAGCAAGGGATAAAAGAAGCTTTTGGCATTTAGTTGCAGAATTCTGATTGTGAAAAACTTCCTTTGAACAACCTTGAAATCATTCTTACTTTGTAATAAGATTTTAAAGAGTCCAGGAGACCAAAGTGAGATTCAGCTGCCTAAACATAAATGTATTGAGGTTTATGCAGGTTGTGCTGGTTATCTCATGCTTCTTCTTTTTTCTTTTTTTTTTTTTTTAATAAATGGAAAAGCAATAAAGAATAATTCTTAGGCATAACTGATCTCTTCAGAGAGTAGTCATAAGTTACATTAGACATATCTTGTTTTCCTCTCTCCTGGGTAAAATGGAAGCTAGCTCAGCTCTAGCTATATTCACTGTGAGCATACAAAACTAAGTAAGATAAACCTGAGACCTGGAACTATATTTCTACCTATACTGACTTCTGAATCTTTATGGAAATACATTTTCCCACAGTATCTGCGGACTCTGATCCTACTTTCAAAGCATACTTGATAATGCAAAGATGAGATTTTTTCCTGCACAAGCACAGATTTCCTGCAAATTCTGACATCAAGTAAAAGAGATCATTCCTCCGAGCCTTCCTTCCTGGACTCTTTCCTAGATGGGATGTGAAATATAAACAAAGCAGCTGTCTGGGTGTGAAAAGAGGGTGGGAAAGGAGATTCACAATAACTTCATCCTTTCCTATAAAAGCTTTGCCACTCTGTAGGAGAGGATCCTAGATTCATCAGATCAGGGAACAAGTAAGATAAAGTGACTTCATAGCCCTAAGGTATGTCTCTTTCTGCACTAGAGGTGATCTGTGTACTTCATGTGATTAAAAGTATTTAATCAGTCTTGAAGTTTTGTAGCAAGGCTGTCAACACCACCTAATCGAGTGTCCTTACCTCTAGAGAGTATCATCCTCTTCTCGATTCTCTGCATTTATGATTGTTTGCTACCCATTGGCACAGTATTAACAGAAAGATGGGTGATATTCTTCATTCCCAATCTGTATACCTTCACCACTCTTGAGTTCATCCCTTGTTCTCCTATTCTCCTGATAATTTGTGTGCCTCCTCTAATCTGGCTTGCCGATGCATTCTCTGATGAAATCCACAGTCTTTTTTTTTTTTATTTTATTATTATTATTATTATTATGTTTATTTTTAAATTAGGCATGTCATCATTGGTGGTCCATTTTTAGCTATTGATTCCGTACTTTCTCCTGCATCACTGTGAGGCTAGACATGCTGGAACGAAATTGTCTGGGGCCCATGTTTTGTGTCAGAGACCTCATTTTATGAATATACTCCACATCCTCTTGTTTACCTCTTTCCAAATTATCTGTTCTTCCAGCTTTCTCAGGCTAGTGCAACTACTACAAAAGTTCCTTTTGGAAAATCTAAAGGTTTGTACCCTGAGAATCAGTTGTATAAAAGGAGCCATGGCTTATGGTAGAGGGCAAATGCCTCTCTACAATAACTGACAAAGGGTTACCTGTGGCAAGATTTCAACGATTAGCAAAATTCTATTCAAGTTTGCATTGTTTTTAGCACCTATGAGGAACTGTGGCAATAGTCAAGCACAGTTCCTCAGAAGTCTCTTACAGCATTTCTACCCATCTGCAGCTTTACCTCAGACAGTTTCATGGATGAAAACCTCTTCTTTCCATGAAAGGAGGTTGTTACAATGTAAAATCAAAATGTTTATCTATTATGATCTAGACTTTGGCCTTCACAGGTTAAGGCCATTATCTAGATTTTAATGAACAGTCACATCAAACTGTGTAACAACCTCCCTTCAAACAAAGAAAACGTTTACCTCTATGAATCTTGCCAAGCAATTGAACTGTGTTCCCCAGTACTGGTCTGGACAAAATGGAGAAACCCAAGAAAGATTTAAAACTGAGCCCAGGCTTAATGTGTGAATATGGCATCCATTTATGTAGCCTGGTACTGAGTGCTTAGAAACTGATAACCACAACTGTTAATCTGCAGCTTTCACATAGTGCTCATTAATGTCACTGCTTGAATTCTAGCTAAACACTTCATTATCATTAATTTCCAGAAAGGGCAGAATACCATCTAGCTGCTAGGGATGGCCTCTCACTACCAAATTTTGCTGAAAGACCATCAAAGACACTTGTCATTCAATGGCATAAAACTTGTTATCAAGCAGGATTTCCCTTTATTTTTATTAAGTATCATAGGAGAGAAGGATGCGGCCCCAAGCAAATTCTTTTGCTGCATAATCTGTTTTTAAAAAGCCTGGTGAGAGATGTCTCCGGATGAATGTGTTTCTTATATATATATCAGACACTGTATTAGGATCTAAAATTCCTATTCGAACAATATCTCTGGAGATTAAACAGTTATCTTAATGGTAGCATTACTCAGCTGCTTCCCAATGTATTGCATATGATCACATAAGATTGGCAACTGCAAATCAATCAGAACACTTTTCTAAATCAAATTACTTTATTCATTTGATAAGAGATGGCATTGTGCAAAAGATAAATTGTTTATTTTTTTCACACATGGTACAAGCATCTTGTAATCTTTTTTATCAGTATGACAGGCAAGTCATTTTTAAAAGTTGTTTTTTGTTTTCCTTCAGAACTTGGTTTCTCTTGAGAGCAACAATGACCATAGTGAACTGAAGATATTCTTATGCCCAACCTGAGTTTGTAAGGCTTTTGAGATGCTTCGTCTCTAATCTTTTGTGGTAAACAGTGCTACACAGAGCAAATTCATATGAAATTCTCTTAAGTGTCAAAATAAAGAGCTCTGCCTTATAATTTCAAGTACTTCACAAGCTTTTTCACATAAATCAAGTACAATAAAATATTATCCATATAAAAAAGCTTTATTAGTTGACAACTGTAGAAAAAATATTGTTGAATGGGTTATTTTTGTAACTGAGTTGGGCATATAAGCATTTCAAATGCAGTTTTCCTTTTAAAGGGAAATACCTATGGCACAACTCTTTTATAGATAAGACTCATATTTTTCTACCCAGGGAAGCTAGCATGATTAATATTAAATAAATGCTTTCCAAGTGTTCAGAGGATGCTGTATAAGCACTACAATATAGATCACTCAAGGTCTGCACTGTGTGATAACTTTAACTAAAATTAGATATGACCATAAGATAATTGAACAAGCTAGTGTAGTGCAAGCTTCAGTGGAAGGCTGGAATTCAGTTCTTTCCATGAGCACAGAAAAATTTCAGTGACTGAAGCTTTTGTTGGTGCACGCTCATTACTCTGAGTGCTGAGCTGGCAGACTATAGCTGCTGTGGATAGTCTCAAGAACAACTTGTAACATCTCTTATTTGCTGTGTAGATGAAGATCTAGGAAGATTCTTGTTGCTTTCAATGCAAATAAAAACTACCGAGAACATCAAAATGATTTGGAAAAGCCATGTGCTCTATTGGTGTTCTTAGCACTCCTTGAGTTATCTGCAGCTGTAGCAGTTAGTGAGGCTGGAAGGCCCCGGAGTCCGGCTCTGGTCTCCTACCCTTCCCAGGAACAGAAAGTATGATTGCTGCTCCCTCACCCCCTGAAGCTTCAGATTAAGATATCACCTCCTGAATGATGGCTAAGGAGGAGCATGGGATCGTGCATACCCATGGGCCTCCAGCAAGTTTTCATTTGGCAGGCTGGCACAACAGGGACCAGCTGGCCGCAAACGCACCTTTGTTCTTTTTGCTTGCTCGCAGTTCCTGATGGACTTAAATTCACTTGCAACTAGTAGAACTCTGTCTTCAGATTGGAGAAATCCTCAGAACAACATTTGCTCCCCAGTGACTCCCAGCACGGAGTTCTGTTATGCCAGATTCCTCATGCACACAGACAGCCTCTCTGCCTGCATTGTACTTATCCAAGATGAGTACACTTGAAAGTGAGCTCCTCGAAGCACATTTCTGTCAGTGTACAGGTAAGGCCAAAGGAAAGAGAAACAAACAACAACAACAACAAAAAAATGCAAATGTCTGTCTTATGTACAGAATTAGCATGTCCTAATTAGAGTTAATAAAAGAAAGTTTCAACACATGTCCCCTAATGGCAGCAGCTGTACAAAGTGTAACCAATATATTAAATACTTTAGCAATTGCACTCTCCCATTTGATCAGTATAAGGAAGTAAAAAAGGCAGTGTGAGATGTGCTAGCATACATGGCATTAGAACATTGCATTTGTGCAGCTATGCTTGCTCTCTTTTTATTTCTTTCTCAATTGTTTTCCTATATTGGATGATATCTTATGTTAAATTCTTCTATATTGTCCACACATTTGAACACCCAGATCTCACATTACTACAATGTGAGATAAGCTAGATAAGCTATTGCTGACAAGTGATGATTCTCACTGAGCTGTGGAGGATATGGACCATATTCACTTCAATCTCTTTGAACTTTCAGTTGGATTTCATTGAACTGAAAAGACTCTCTTTCCGGAAGACTGTATTTTTTCTTTTTTCTTTTTTTCTTTTTCACAGTAATTTAAGGCAAGTCAGAACATCCAAGTTTTTAAAGAGCCGGGAACCTGTGACATCCAGTCCACAAGGGAGAAATATTAAAGTAATTCCATGTGGTGTACTATATCTGCTGAAAGACTGAGAATAAACGTAATTAGAAATAAGTGATTGACATCTTTCTCCGTGTGCATCGTTTTTAGCCATCTGCTCTCTCTGCTCCAGGCCCCAACCCCACATGTGTTAAATAGTCAGCACAGAGCCTACATGCACATCTGAAGTTTAAGGATACCTTTATACAGCCTAGTTTTCCATTTCTTAAATTATACGCTTTATAGAGAAGGTGACCAGAAAGTGCACCTTTACCAACTTACTACTTTAAGTACTTCTTATTCTTTCAGTATTCCTAGCAGTTACAGAAAAGCTGTTATCCTTTAGGAAAAGATGAGGAGCTGAGAAACAGAGTTAAATGACTTGCTCTGGGCCATACAGGGACTCTGTGATAAACTACAATGTGATACTGTTAAATAACCCTCTAGAGGAATATACTTTCCTCTGAAACTGAACTCCCAGTTTAAACTAATGTATTCCACTGTCAGGCACCATGTTACAATATAGATGATAGTTAAATGATAGATTGAAAGCCAGTCTTAAATAAAACAGTTGCATATTCTCCTTATGTCTTCCTTGCTAATACATTGTGATTCACATATATCCCATCAGTAACTTGCTATGAAAAACAAAACTTTCCATACTAGACCAGGCAATGAAATAATAAAAATGGTATACCATGCTTCTCATTTTATTTTGCAGATAAACAAGAGTATTTTAATTACCATGATCTGACATGCTATCTCTAGAACAGAAGGTACAATACTGGAAGATATAACACATTTTCAACACAGGGAAGGTTTATTTTAGGCATTAAATGAAATAGCATTGCAATGAAAAATACTGTCTTATTTTTAAAAGAATCTTTCTTGAAGGAACAATTGTAAAAATGGAGTTCAGATTTTACTGCTTCTGTCAAAATATTAAAAGCTATATTAAATTAAATTTTGGTAAATATGAAGCTTGTGGCACAAACAAGAAATAACTTTTATTTTCAGGGTGTGCTTTAATTTCTTAGATTTTATACTTCAAAGTTAATTCTTCTGCAAGTTAAATAAGTAGAAGGTTTGCTGAGTCAAGGTGCTCTAAAAATCAGTTATTTTCACAGAGACCACTTTTTCTTACTGATAGATCTGGGCAAAATATCTGCTGTGGTCAACATGACAAGCAAAAGAGGAGTTGGTGGCAAAGAAATAAGTGGAAAAGTGTTTGAGAGGTTGAAGATTTTAAGAAAGGATATCAGAGAGATGGCACCAAAACCCAAAGAGGGTATAAAAGAAAGTCTCTACTCATTCAAGAAGAAAATCAGAGCAGAAGAAAAATAATCATTTTTGGTATCTCAGTCAGGGAACACAGGTCAGCTTCTATGCTGAGAGGAAAAACAATTCTTGAGCCTGCAGAAAGTAAAGATATAATAGTAACGTAATATATTCCTGATGAAAAATAGGTGTGGATGTCCTTAACAATATAAACTGAGGTCTTTGTAAAGGTCACAGCCTAGAAACTGTGGCAACAAAAGAGATTCAGTGAGGCTTTGCCTGAGTTTCAGCTACATACCTAACATATATATTTGCCCCTATGGTTCATCAGGAATATTTGCTTGCAAAAACTGCAAAAGCTGCAGGAGAGCTGTAGTAACTGAAGAGTGCATCCTCTATCCTGGCTGCAGTTGGACTTCCCTCCACTGCAGGACTGTCATGGTTTTATGATTTTTGGTTATCAGCATTCCACATGACAACATCATTTAGTGCTCTGGGATTTAAAGAGTTAATGCTCTAGGTCCAGGCACCTGTCTGGAAGAGAAGAAGAACTACGTACCCCAGAACACTTTGTGTTCAGAGAGGAGATATAACCCTTGGCAAGGTCACAAGACCTCCCCTTTTTCCTTCAGCTCTCCTCCCTGCTGCTCGTCCCGACCACATGCATCGCCTCAGCACTAGTGTAAGGCCTACATTTTTTCAGATACTCTCTCATTATATTTGATTTATTAGCTTCAATTCTAATTATATTGTATTATAGTGTGTTATCTTGCATTTTGATACCATATTTAGTAAATTAGTTTGTTTCTCCTCAGATCATTGCTGCTGTTCTTAATTATTTGAGGTCCTCTGTTTCCCCTTTCCGGACGTGCGGATTCGCAAATCCCTCCACACCACCAGTCACTGAACCAGGCCGAAGCAGCCCATAAACCATTGACAAGGGCAGGCATGGAGGGAGCAGCATTAATGAGCAGTTTGACTAGAAGATGGGGACCAGGAATTTGGGATACATAGTTTCTGTCGGGAACACTACAGAGGAGTATTTGTATTTTAACTTTCTTACTAAATTTATCTTGTACATTCAGTGTTTAAATAAAGCAAGGAGGGAATTATGCTGCATGAATGGCCACCTGAGAGCCTTCCAGATACAATATAAACAGTCTTGAGAGGCTATTGGGGAAATATCTGAACTACATCAGAACACATACGATTTTGCTGCAGACAGATCACAGAGCACATACTTAAGATAACCAGTCATAAACACAAGGTGAAATATCAAAAATTGGACTTCAAGGAAAGAGTACAACATTTCCCAAGACAGGAAATTGCAGGAGAAAAATCAAATAAAATAGATTTTACAGAGAGAGAAATATACCATATATCACAATATATTTTTATATGACAGGCTTCAGCAGCTCCCAAAAAATGGGTCACAACCTCAATGTCTGCTGGCTGAAGCTATTGCATTATTATCAACTGAGATCCCTTTTGCATTAGTGTTGCGCTAATACCACCAAACAGATTGTAATATATCATAATGTTGGAATTAACTAGTGTTTTCTGATAAGAAGCAAGACACCTTCTATTATCAAGCATCAAATCATTTTAGTATTTTGCTGATATGTTCTGCTCTGGTACAATCTGCCAAAGAAAATAGTTTGCCTAGCTATAGAGCGAACAGAAAATGTGACTGAATAAGATGAAGATAAAAATGGATACAGAAATTAGCCCTGAAGTATTGTAGATTTCCCAAGGCCTTACTGAGAACTCAGAGACAGTTACATTTGGCTTTGAGAAAATGTAAATGTTCAAGTCCAAGTTTATTCTCAGAAAATGTAGATCCCATTCAAGGAGCTTAAATAACAGCAAAGGTATTTAAAGCAAGACCAAATATTATTAATTGTGAGCCGCACTTCACTTATCAGTGAAAGAACAAGTACGGTAAATAGATAGTATATTTTTTGTTATAATATAAATTTGGAACACCAATATTAAGCATGAACCAAATATTTCATTTTAGCAATTGGGTCATGAATGTCAGGGTTTGTCTACCTCAGGGATTAAACATTTATTTATTGATTTATCTGGTTTTGATTGTGGGTTAAGTGAGACAGTCTGAATTTGGCTTGCATGTTTTCCAGAAGAGTTATGGTACATGTTTAAGCACACATGCATGCGTGCATATCATGATGCCATGAAACATGATGCTAGTGAGGGAGCATGATTTTATTGTGGACTAAGGTCTCCCACTACATAGCTCTCTATATTTTTATGGCACATACAACATTAGATTCTTGGCAGTCTGTTTCTTATTTGGTGTTGGTCTCTTCTCACTGGTGACAGGTGACAGGATGAGGGGAAATGGCCTTAAGTTGCACCAGGGTAAGTTTAGGTTGGATATCAGGAAACACTTCTTTACAGAAAGGGTTGTTAAGCACTGGAATAGGCTCCCCAGGGAGGTGGTTGAGTCACCATCCCTGGATGTGTTTAAAAATTGTTTGGATGTGGTGCTCAGGGACATGATTTAGTGGAGGGCTGATAGGGTTAGGGTAGTTTGGTTAGGTTTTGGTTGGACTCGATGATCATTAAGGTCTCTTCCAACCTTAGCAATTCTATAATTCTATTTTATGTCACTGATACTTGTTGAATCTGTCTTTTACTTGTTTATCAGTTATCAAATTATAGTTACATGAACCTTTTCACCATTATATCTCTATTCATTAATTTTTGGTAGAATGTCCCAATCGCAGTGGATAATACTGAAAAGGACTGTTGAGTGTGCATTTAGTGGCTGTAGTTGACAAAAGCAATAAGTAAATTCCTCAGTGTGTAAGAACAATTTTGAAGCTGAAGATGTGAAAAATGATCTCTAGAAAAGGCATGCTTTGGTACATAAGGGCAGCAAAACCTGTTTTATACCATTTATTGTATTATTAAGTCAGAGAAGATGTTTTTTAAGCTTCTTCTCATGGCATATTTTCTGAAATTCTACTGAAATATTGTACTAAAGATAGTATATCCTATATAACAAGTTCTTCTAAAGCTACCTAGACATTCTTCTTGTTCTGAGAAGGAAAACAAAGAAGTTTAACCAGAATGCACCTCTGGCAGGCTGTTTTCTGAATCATAGTCACAGTAGCAAAACTGAAAGAAGGATGAGCAACACAGCTGTAGCCATGGCTTCCAGACAAGGTTGTTCCAGGACAGCTGGTCAGAGACAATTTGAAGCGATCTGGTGTGGTTATCTACTGCTAGCTGTATGACACTGAGAATTTCATAGAACCGGCTCTCTGTTTCTGGAGTCAGTGGGACTTTCTCTTCAGGGTCTCTGGAGAGATCGAAGAGCAGTGGAGGATCATGGCGTGTGATGAAACCTCCATAGCAAAAGCAAACATGAGAGTCATAGCAACCACTGGAATCCTCAGGAGTGAACTTTGGAGTGAAGAAAAAGACCTTCCAAACAGATTCACCTGCAGTTTCCAAATACAAAACAATCAATGATAAAAGACCAACTGAAAATCCTTTCAACTTATGAAACTCTAATTTACACCACAATAAATCAATCTCTCTATACAATCTTTGACAAAGAAGAACTGCAACATACTGAAAGAGAAAAACAAAATCAAGCAAAACATGGTGATTTTCTTGCTACACAAATTTATGAAACAACGATGATCACTTCAGTCCCTTAGAAGAAGTTAACTAAATTACAGACGACTTAAAAGAACTTCAAGTTTTTAAGTAAACAATGCTAAGAAATGCTACATATTTTCAAAGATACTACACCGTCTTCTTCAAGATATATTAAAATGTACTTTTGCCATTTGACCATATCCAGACACCATTGAGCTATGAATGATTCTCATTTCACTAATAAAAAAAAAATCATTTTTTATCTTTTTCTCCTTTAATCTCCTTGTGGTACTAACCCATCACACTGCCACATGCTTGCTTGCTTTGCAAACATGTTGAGACAGACATTCTCATTTTATTAAATGTGATGACAGGAACTGCTATAACAGATCCTGTCTCAGGCTTCAAGATGCTTTTTCAAAAATATATAACTATTACAGTAGTTCAAGTTTTAGGTGAGACATTGCTTTGTAAACTGGGAACCAAACATCTTTCACATAGGTAATTTTGACTTTGCTTAATACACTGTGTACAGACACTGAACTGCCTGCAGTAGAATAACTTCATTCAGTGTTTTCACTGATTAAGATAAGAATTAATTCCTGTACTAAGAACAAGCAAATATTAGTCATTTCCTTCAAGAAACAATCTTGAATAGAAGACTGGAGAACCTAAAAATATTTAACAGGGAAGGAATAAACAAGCAATGGCTATTACTCTCCTCAAGCATCACAGAATAGATCAGGCAGACGGGAACAGACAGGCATTTTAAAGGAAATGCACAGTCCTCTCCAGTTGGGGAAGAATGTGCCAGAAAAAGACCAGGAAATAATTAGAGTCAAAATCTGCTTTTCATTCTTAATAAAAGTAGGATAGTAAACAGCTTAGACGTATGATGCCTGACTGCCTATCCATCAGAGCATATACAGCCACCAGAAATACACAGTCATTAGTTACTTTCCTTGATGCCCTATTGCTGAAACTTTTTTCAAAGAACCACTCAGAACCACAGAATGTTGTGGACTGGAAGGGATCTCTGGGAATAACTGAGTCCAACCCCCTCCTAAAATAGATTCCCTACACAGGAAAACATCCAGGAGGGTTTTGATTATGTCCAGAGAAGAAGAAACCACAATGTCTGGGCAACCTGTTCCTGTGCTCTATCCTCCTCAAAGTAAAAAGAATTTTGTTCTCATGTTCAGATGGAACTCTTCCAGATTGTACCCACTGACCCTTGTTCTGCTGCTACACACCACTGAACAGAGCCTGGCCCCATCCTCTTGACTCCTGCCCATTAGAGATTTATAATTGTCTCAGTCTGCTCTTCTCCATGTTGGACAGCATCAGATCTCTCAAGTTTTTCTTCATAAGAGACGTGTTTGTATCACTTCCTTTATTTTAAATACCGGGGGAAAAGCTCTGTGGTATTTTGCTGAATTTTTTAAGTCCACAGAAATTTTGTTACTTTTGTAACTTGTTAAATATTTATATGTGCAATGGTGGTTAATATTCATTAATCAAGTCACTTGTTCACTAGAATAGAAAACATTTGAAGGTATGTGAAGGGCAGAAATGAACTGGTACATCACATGCAGTAACTACATCACACTGAATGTTTAAAGAAAGGTTTAAAGGCATAAATGTTTCAGTGGATTAGAGAGCCACAGACTGCAGTTCCAGTTCATAGCATGAATTTAAAAGAAAATAAGTGACCTTAAGATTCTTTACAGCTTCTTCTATCCTGCAGCATTTTTTGCATTGTAAGAGAATTTACCTTAAGGAACCAATCCAATGATAGAACATGGAGATTTCCAGTTCTTTTAGTCTGCACTTAAATCAGGGTCAGAGGGTGATGGTCATTATTTGCATTAGTCTAGGAGTATCCTCTGAATGCCGCTTGAGAATCAGTACAAGGGAAGCAGCTCTAAAAGCAAAGAGCACCTTGCTGGCACAGACAATAAGGTGTGGCAGGCTTTAATAGGTACTGAAGGCTCTGACTATAACAGCAGCAATGGCTCAATCATACTAGGAGGCAGGGACAGGACATGACTGGACAGGATGGGAGCATTTCTCTGTCTCCTTTTCCAATAATATTCTGAAAGATTGATTTAGCATTTGAACTCTTTGTTGTTTCCTCACAATTAAAATTAATAATAATCACAGAATCACAAAATTGCAGGGGTTGGAAGGGACCTCAGGAGATCACTGAGTCCAACCCTCTTGCTAAAGAAGGTACCCTGCAACAGGTCACACAGGTAGGGCTCCAGGTGGGTCTGAGTATCACCATAGAAGGAGTCTCCACAACCTCTCCGGATAACCTGTTCTTGCACTGTTCCAGTGCTCTATCATCCTTACCATAAGGAAGTTCTACATATTAGTACAAAAACTTCCTACGTTCAAGTTTTAGGTCATTATTCCTTGTCCTATCACTCTGCACCACTGAGAAGAGCCTGGCCTCATTCATTTGCCTCTCACCTTCCCTTAGATATATATAAACATTAATCAGATCCCCCTTCAGTTTTGTTTTCCTCAGACTGGACAGACCCAGGTTACTCAGTCTTTCCTTTCTTCTCCATATGCGAGATGCTCCAGGCCTGTTTTTGTGGCCCTTTGATGGACTGCTTCTAGGAGATTCTTGTCTTTTTTAATGTGGGGAGTGCAGAACTGGACACAGTATTCTAAACGTGGCCTTACTGGGGCAGAGTAAGGGGGAGAATCACCTCCCTTGACCTGCTGGGTCACACTTTTTTTAATGCATTGCAGGATATCATTGGCTTTCTTGGCCACAAGGGCACACTGCTCATGGGGAACCTGTTGTCCAGAGCTAATCTCTTACTCAGGGACATGATTTTGTGGAGGGTTTTTAGAGTTAGGGTAGTATGGTTAGGTTGTGGTTGCACTCAATGATCTTTAAGGTCTTTTCCAACCTGAGTAATTCTATGATTCTATGACTCTATGATCTACAGCAGGTCATTCCCTATCCTGAACTGATGCATGCCATTGTTCCTCCCCAGATGCAAGACTCTATCCTTGCTCTTGTTAAAGCTCATCAGGTTCCTCACTGCTTAAGTCTCCAGTCTGTCGAGGTCAACAATGTAACAGTCCCCCTCAGACATCTTTGAACTTATGCACAGAACATTGCCCAGAGCAGAAATATGCCTCTCATTTATTGAGATTTAAAATATATATTCTGGGAAGCTATGTGATTCTGTACTAAGCATTTCTTCTGGCTCTTTAGAAGTGTTTGACTGTCAGGATGGACAATGAAGAACAGAAAAGGCCAAAATCGCTATTAATGAGCTTTTATAGACCAAGCAATATTTACTCCATTTGAGAATTCAATTCAGAGCACTGTAACATCTTGACAGAAGGGCAGAAAAAATGCACACAAGAGCTCTGTGGTCAGGCTGTCTTACCATACCCGTATCTTTGATAGAACACTTCTACTAAATTACTTCGAAAATGAATTTTCCATCAACACTTATGTTGTTGGACATTGTATCATCAGGCCATTTCAAGGGCTTACATACAGCAACATAAATTTAAGAATTCGTGAATTATTTTAAGACATAGCAATAGGTTCATATAAGTAAGTTCAAAGACATGGGAAAAAAAAACAGAAACATGCAAGTTGTACTATTTTTTTTTCCCTTACAGAATAAATATTCTTCAGGCTTGCCTATACTTAGAGCATCTGTCATGTTGCAAAACGTGTGTGATTGGAGACAGACACATGTGACACCAGATCATGTCTGAATTACATTGCTAGTTTTTTGAAGAGCTGATGGTTGTCAGCCATGCTGCTATGTAACACCATGCTTATATTGTGCAAAACACAGCCTTGGCAGAGCAAGTACAACTGTACAATAGAACAATGATCACCTATTGTACTGCAGTGTTTCAAAGGACCTGGAACTTCATGAGGTGCTGGAAAAACACCAGCACAGAGTTTAACTACCCACTGCCTAAGCATTATAAAAGCTAACGCACACCTGTCAGTGTCTGTGTGTGTAGAGAAGCCAGTGTAATATAGGAGACATAAAGAGCTGTTGGATTTCTAATCTGTAAAGCTGATGAGCTGTATAAGGATCTTAACAATGGAGAGTTCTCTCTCACTTTCTCTCAGCTGATCTCATTTTGTCAGAGAGCTAGCTGCAGGGATCAAATTAATCTCTCAATAATTAACAATACTTTTGTTCTTCAAACCATCTGGATTCTCTTATTATTTAAAGACAACTATATCTCTGTTCTTCACTGAGCCTAGCTGTAAAATTGTCAGGGTTCCCACACAGTCAGTATAACAGTCCTTCCAAAACACAGAAGTCAAGCTAGATGTCTGTAGCATCCTTTGAGATCCTTTCCCAGAGCATCACAGCTTCTTTATTCAGTGTCCATTTTTCTGCTGAGTTAATTGAACAAGGGTTTCACTTGCTCAGTCCTCAGAATACCACTTTCCTTTGCACACATAAAAAAGCAAAAGTCACAGAAGTTGTACATAGAAATAGTCTCAAGTTAAAATAGGTTGCAATTAGTTTGCACAAATCTGCTATGAACATAACTGCTAAGAATTTGATCTCCTTAACAGACTCCTCTTCAGTTTAATTATCCTTCATCTATTTATTCTCTCATAATCACACAGACAACCAAAACGTCATTATACGTGTAAAGGCCAGAAGGGTAAATAAAAGTGTCTCAGTAAAATATATTAATATTTCCAAGATGACATGACACAATGGATATGGATGTCATTTCTGTAATACTAGCTCTGTGTGTAACTATTGATGGCTATATCCTATTCTCTGATAAGGACTTGAAATGAACAAGAGCTATTTCTGTGTTATTGCCTGGACTTTATTTTTACTGTTTTTTTTTTTTTTTTTCATCCACGATAGGTAGATCTGGGCTTTCCTTTGTTCATATTATTTTGTTTCTTCTTTTGGTAGAAGAACAAGTTAAACAAGTCTGTTCTTCATTGCAAATTGATGAGCTGGTCTCTCCTTGAGTTAAGACTTACTTGCTCATAACCCTTTGGGCATAGCAGTACATAGAAATGCAAATTGCACACAGTCTTTTCCTGTATTTCAAGTGAGCTCCGTAGCCAAGGTATGCTCTCACATTCTAACTAAAGCCAGCTCTTCAATTTTTCTACAGAGTAGCAGATTAAAGTTCAAATTTACTTGAAAATATTCTTCAGATAACTGTCGTTATTGCTGGATTTAGTCCTTTTTTTTGCTTCCTATATCACTGGAGTAATTTAGAAGTTGTAGGTTCTCTACTAATCTTATATAAAAGTAGATATCACACGTATGTATGTATTCTACTCTTCAAAAATTTAACAATTTAAAAAAGGTTTTGGTTGTTGAGCTTTTGTAGAACTATATATGTCATATGGAGAATACTATATGGTTACTACAAACAAAGCATACATATTATTTTTATGAATATGTACATTCCTTGAACAGCTAATAAAAATATGTTGAGTTCAAAAGTTTTTAACTTTACTCTTTCAGTCAAAATTTGTATTCTTTAGACACATTTATCTGGCATCTTAGGATGCTAGACATAATGTTAATTTACGAGAATAGATAGTTGCTAGAAGAGCCTTGCATGAAGAACTGTGCAGAATACAGAGTAGCTGAGCTAAAAAACATGAAACGGAAAACAACAGTGAGCTGATGAGCAACTGTAGTGGAATGAAAAGGTTCCACTGAAATTTATTAATGAGTCAAGATAATCTGCTAAGTGGTAGGAGCTGACAAAGAATTATCTTCCTGAATTCTTCATTACCAAAAAGAATGACCACTCCTTTATACATATACACACAAATGGGTATAGAAACTATGTTTCCAAAATCAGAAGTGCCAATGCAACCTTATGCCTCCTAGTTGGAAGTTACAGCTAACAGGAACATGAAAGAACATATTTTGCCCAGGGGAAAAAAAAAACACTTTGAGTAATCTGATGCATGTAACCCAGACAATTGCTAAAGATTTGGCTGAAAAGTGTATTCACTTGTTGAATTGCCCACGTGATTTTCAGTTCATTTAAAGAGCAGTCATTATCATTATGAAGACAGGAGATAATGTTGGCACAAACAAAATTATTAGTAATTTCCTACCTATTTTTTGCCCTTTTCATGTACCAGTTTTCCTCTGGAATTAGAAAGAGATACAGCTAATAAACAGGAGAGCAACATACTCAAGAATGTAGCAATGCATAGCCCATTAGCTAAGGATGACAAAAACGAAAGAGAAATTTATTTAGAATTATATTTTGTCTTCTGTCCTTTCTGTCCTTTTAAAATTGAGGACAATAATTCCTATCTGACATAAAGTGGATTCAATCACCCTGAGTGATGTGAAAGGTATGCAAGATTCATATAGTTATTTTCCAGACATTGCGGCAAACATACAAGACAAAGATGCAAAGACAACTCAAAGCAACTACTGCAAATAATTTCAGACAAGTTTAAACTTGTCTGCAGAGAAGGACCAAAGTTTCCTGGTGGACAACATGGTGACCACATGCCAGCAGTTGTGTCCATGTGCCCACGAAGGCCAATGGTATCCTGGGTGCATTAAAAAGAACATGGCCAGCAAGGCAAGGGAGGTGATTTTGATTTTGCTCATGTGCAAGCACAAAGGAAAGAAGAAGGTCCATGAAATGTGGAAAAAGGGTCTGACCACTTGGGAAGAATATAGGAATGTAGTCAGGGCCTGCAGGGAGGCAACGAGGAAGGCTAAAGCCCGTCTGGAATTGAATCTAGCTAAAGTGATAAAGGATAATAAAACAGGCTTCTTCAAGTATGTTAACAGTGAAAGGAAAACTAGGGAGAATGTGGGCCCCTTACTAAGTGAGGGGGGGGTTCTCGTAACGGGGGATGCTGAGAAGGCAGAGATACTGAATGCCTTCTTTACTTCCGTCTTCAGTGAAAAGGCTCTCCCGCAGGTTTCCCACACCCTGGAGGTTAGGGAGAGGGTCTGGGGAATGGGAGACTTTCCTTTAGTCAGGAAAGAGGACGTGCGTGAGCGCCTAGGCAGTACTAAGGTCCACAAGTCCATGGGACCTGATGGGGTCCTCCCATCCTCCCTTCCTCCCCAAAATACTGAATTAAACATAAACACTAAAAGATATATCATAGAGTGTCATTTTAAAGACAACCAGCAAGAACTCTCATATACATTTATTCCTAAGAAAATTATTAGAAGTTGTCTAGTATCTATTTTCACATGGATATATTCAAGGTTAAGATTTTTACAGAGAAATTTAGCAGTCTGCCAGTACAAACTTTTATGCAAAAATCAAACCTCATTTCGCAGTTCTTCAGCCAGCATGAATACTTGAGTTTGAATAGAACACTAGTTTTAGGAAAGCAATGGGAATATTTTCTCGTCCTTAGTGGTATGGAATATGGACACAGAGAGCTTAAGCTACACTCCAACTGACAGTAAGTGATGGAAAAGGGAAACAACCTTGACACTTTCCTATTTCCAGATTAAGGAAGGCAGGCATAATGAAAAACAAGCTTCACCCTTCTGAGGTGCTATGATGTGCTAAAATATCCTTCTCACCAAAAACAAGATCAGAGAAGAGTCTCCTGGGGCTGTAAATGGAACGAATTCATTTTAATTGCACTGTATATAGAACTTAAGTGAAGAGAGCTCAGAATTATTTTGAAGACAGGTTACTTCATCTCTATCATTCAATTAATGTAAAATCATTCTGGAGAGTGAACTCTGTTCAGTCATGTGTGAAGTAATGCAAATAATCGAAGTTTGTAATTTTAAGGTTATTTTTTTCATAAGGAGTGGTTCACTGATTTAGTGTCCAGAAAGTTTGGCTTACGCTTTCCATTCTGAAGCTATTCCTGCCCCTTAGTTTGCAAACCAAGTGAGGTATTTTTCCCTTATGAAAAAAAAAAAAAAAGAGAGAGAAAAAAAGAATAGCTCATTTTTAGTTTTATTCCTGCTTTAGTTAATCCTTTTGAAACAGTTCTGTTCACATCAATCTAACGCTACTTCCAACACAATTTGAAATATTTTGTTTCATATACTGTATTTCCCCAACATTCCTTAATTCCTTTGTTTTGTGACTTTAGTCAACTCTCAATTCAAGTTTTCACACTTCAAGCACCTGCTGTGAAGAAACTGCAGTGTTTTAAAACATTAGAAACTTCATAAACTTGATGCAAAAACAACAACAGAAAAACAACACAAGCAGGTCCAAAAGTAATTCTGATTAAATACTAGCTGAAGACCTGGTTCAAAAAGCACACCTTTCTAAGTAGGGAAGGTCTCTGTAGCAGTAATTCTGCTGCCATACATAAACACTGAAACATTACTGTTGGAAAAGATCACTAAAACCATCTAGTTCTACCATCACAGAGCAAACTGAGACAAGAAAATAGTGTAAAGGCTTTGTCATGTTTGTCAAGGAAAACATTTTCCTACCTAAAATATTGGTAGCAGAAATGTGTATCTTACGATTAGGTCAATTTTCTTAAGCTTGATATAAACAGCTTTGTGTTTTCTGTTCAAGCCAGAAATGCTCTTTTTTCTTTCAGGTATTATTTCACATTTACCAAGCATTATGCCCATACTGTGTCACCCCAATTCAGTTGCACCTGTTATGATATAAGCTTCAAGACAGCAAATTAGAATAGTTAATCAGGTAGTTTAGGTAAATGACACTTGATGCCTGTTCTGCTTCTTCCAGATGTTGTGGTTGATGCACTGAAAAGAAATTAGGGATTTGGGAGAGCACTTTTAGTGGACTAAAGGTGGGACTTTTAGAGGTTTTCCTTGATTTTGGTGCTCCATGAAACAGGCAAGATCATGTGGAGAAGATAACAAAAACAAAACAACAAATGAGGAATAAAGATGATGCTTACAAAGCAACTTTGGAAATAGAGTGAAAAAAAGTAACTTCAATAATCACTGAGAAAAGACCAGGATGACCTTCATTAAGAAACAGTAAATGATTCAGATGTTCGAGATCAATATAAATTTAAAAAAAAAAAAAAAAGTATATCAACAAAAAATCAGGAACAAAGAAAGAAGTCAAAAAGAAAACGAAAAGTTAATTTAAGCAAAAGAAAACAAACAAAAATACCACACACACAAACTGAATTAAAAAAAAAAAAATAACACCTTGTAAGAAAAGAAAGATTTCTCTAGACGGAACAGTGGAAATGAATGGACTTGCAAAACTAAAAGACAGAAAAGGCAAATGACAGGAAAATTCTCATGAAGGTCAGAGTTTATTATAATTTCTACAACTTCAGAAACAAAAGATACAGACAAGCATCTGTTAAGAGAATAAAAAATAGATTCACTCCAAGTGAGGCTAGAAGCACAGAAATAGGGAGGGAAAGAGAAATAAAGTGATGGGAAAAGGATGAATACAGAGTAAAAGGACATAGTTCAGAGAGAAGAAAAAGGTTACACTTGGTCCAACAAAAATGTGGTTTAAGTGAGCTGAAGATTCATGTGTTATCCCTAAACAGAAAGTGTATTTCTCCCACAGCTTCACTATTTCAAAGTAGGTACTTGATGCTTTTGAAATCCTTCATGGGCTTGTGTAGATAAACCAGTCAGAAACTGGAGTAGATCCATATTATACTGACTCTTCAATGTTTTTCATGGATGGTGACCCTCAAAAACAGAAAAGTGGTCTGCAGTACTTGCTTTCTGTTGAGGAAATCTCAAGCAAATACTTTGCTGTAGTACATGACTGTATAAGCATCAGCAAAAAATATGTCCATGTATCTATGGAAATTTCTTACCTACTGCTACAAGTTTCTACATGATTTTTTAATAGATTACATTGCTACCGCATTTTGTCATTAAGATAAAAGCTAATGACAAAGAATGAGGTTTAATGAGTCCTACTGAGGCTTATAAAGTGATAGTGGGGAAGGACCCTTATGCCTCTACAGTAAGAGCTGCCACATGCAGGGCCACCAACCTCCACATTTAATACTAGACCAGGCTGCCAAGGGCCCCATCCAACCTGGCCTTGAACACCTCCAGGAATGAGGCATCCACAACCTCTCTGGGCAGCCTGTTCCAGCACCTCACTACTCTCTCTGTAAAGAACTTCCCCCGACATCCAACCTAAATCTTCCCTCCCTCAACTTAAAACCATTTCCCCTCATCTTGCAGCTGTCAACCCTTTCAAAGAGTTGATTCCCCTCCTGTTTGTAGGCTTCCTTTAAGTACTGAAAGGCTGCAATGAGATCATCCCACAGCCTTCTCTTCTCCAGGCTGAACAAGCCCAGGTCCCTCAGCCTGTCTTTGTAGGGGAGCTGCTCCAGTCCCCTGATCATCCTCGTGGCTCTCCTCTGGACCCTCTCCAACAGCTCCCTATCTTTCTTGTACTGGGGGCTCCAGATCTGGACACAGTACTCCAGATGGGGCCTCACAAGAGCAGAGTAGAGGGGGACAATCACCTCCCTGTCCCTGCTGGCCACCCCTCTTCTGATGGAGCCCAGGATACCATTTGCTTTTCGAGCTGCAAGGGCACACTGCTGGCTCATGTTAAGTTTTTCATCTATCAAGACCCCCGGGTCCTTCTCCGCAGGGCTGCTCACGAGGACTGCTCCTTCCAGTCCGTATAGATGCCTGGGATTCCTCTAGCCTAAGTACAAAACCTTGCACTTTGCTGTGTTGAACCTCATTAGGTTCACCCAGGCCCATCTTTCTAGCCTCTCGAGGTCCCTCTGAATGGCATCCCTACCTTCCACTGTGTCAACCACACCACTCAGCTTCGTGTCATCAACAAACTTGCTGAGGATGTACTCGATTCGGTCATCAATGTCATTGATAAAGATGTTAAAGAGCACTGGTCCCAAGACAGACACCTGGGGAACACCGCTCGTTACCGGCCTCCACCTGGACATAGAACCATTGATGACAACCCTCTTTCTGCAGCCTTTTAACCAATTTCTTATCCATCAAGTAGTCCTCCCATCAAATCCACGTCCCTCCAATTTGGAGATAAGGATGTGCTGGGGGAACAAGCCAAAGGCCTTGCTCAAGTCCAGGTAAATGACATCGGTTGCCTTCCCCTTGTCCACCAATGCCATCACTCTATCATAGAAGGCCACCAGATTGGTCAAGCATGACCTTCCCCTGATGAAGCAGTGCTGGCTGTCTCGGATCACACGCTCATTCCTCATGTGATCAAGCATGTTATCCAGGATGATCTGTTCCATGATCTTCCCAGGCACAGAGGTGAGACTCACCGGCCTGTAGTTCCCAGGGTCTTCCTTGTTCCCTTTCTTGTAAATGGGAGTGATGTGACCCTTCTTCCAGTCATCTGGACCTCACCTGACAGCCACGACTTTTCATATATGATGGATAGCAGCTTGGCAACCATCTCAGCCAGCTCCTTCAGAACCCTGGGATGCATGCCATCCGGCCCCATAGACTTGTATGCATTCAGTCTCATGATGCAGTCTCTGCCCTTACTGTGGGGGGTGGGGGATTTACTGCCCTGGTGCCCACCTAGAGGTTTAGAGATGCAGGGCTCAGGGACGTGAGAAGTACTGGAATCCTGGATGCCAGTGAAGACCAAGGCAAAGAACTCACTCAGTACCTCAGCCTTCTCTCCATCTGTTGAAGCCAGTTCTCCTTTTACACTTACCAAAGGAGGTACACTCGCTTTGACCTTTCTTTTCTGGCCAATGTAGCTGTAGAAAGTCTTCCTATTGTTTTTCACATCCCTTACCACATTCAGTTCTGCCTGCGCCTCAGCTTTCCTGATCCTACGTCTGCAAGTCCAGATGGCATCCCTGTATTCTTCCCAGGTGACACGCCCTTGTTTCCAGAGCTTGTATGTACCTTTCTTTGCCCTCAGCATGCCTAGCATGTTCTTGCCGAGCCACGCCAGTTTCCTACCTCCTCTGCCCGCTTTCTTATTCAAAGGGACGGAAAGCTCTTGTGCTCTCAGGAAGGCATCCTTGAAGAGTAGCCAGATCTCCTCAACATCTTTGTTTTTAAAGACAGCATCCCAGGGGATCTTGGCTAACAGTCCATTGAACAGCTTAAAGTTTGCTTCTTCCAAAGTTCAGGGTCCTGACACCACTCTTTGCTAGGCCCACATCCCTCGAGATCAAGAACTCAACCAGGGCATGGTCACTGCAGCCCAGGCTGCCTCCAACCTTACTGCCTTTAATGATCTCTGCATTGGTGAGCTGCAGGTCCAGCAACGCTTCACCTCTGGTTAGTCTGTCCAATACCTGGACCAGAAAGTTATCATCAGTGCATTTCAGTAGCCTGGACCTCTTGCAGCTTGCCATGTGGTCTTTCCTACAGATATCTGGATGGTTGAAATCCCCCATCAGGGTGAGAGCCCATGAGCATGACACTTCCCACATCTGAAGCAAGCCAGCCTCTCCAACAGTCTCCCCTTGATCAAGTAGCCTGTAGTATATGCCTATCACTAGCTGGCCTTTGTTAGTCCCATCCCTAATTCTAACCCACAGAATCTCAACCTATTCCTGACTGTTTCTCAGAGGAAGCTCCTCACAGTCTTTGACATAGAGGGCAACTCCCCCACCCTTCCAATCTCGCCAATCCCTTCTAAAGAGCTGATACCCCTCAGTGGTGGTATTCCAGTTATGGGATTCATCCCACCATGTTTCCGTGATAGCAATAAGGTCATAACTTTCCAAGTGCATCACGGTTTCCAACTTGTCCTGCTTATTTCCCAGGCTATGTGCATTGGTGTAAAGGCACTCCAGCTGGGCTTTCTGTCTCACCGCTTTTATAGAAGATCTAGGTTCCCCCAGAACAGCAGCATCCCCAGCATCCCCCTGCCCCAGTCCATCCTTTTGTACTCTACCGTCTTCGCCCATCAAGTTTGGTACGAGCCCTTGAATGACCTGCTCAACCCCAGCGGCCCTCGTTTTGTCCCCTTCCCCCTTCATACGTAGTTTAAAGACCTTTCAATGAGTCCCACCATTTCCTCGGCTAAGATCCTCTTATCCCTCAGATACAGGCTACTTCCATCTGCAGCCATCATGTCAGGTGCCGAGTAAATTACCCTGTGGTCAAAAAATCCAAAATTCCTGTGTTTGCACCAACTTCTAAACCATTTATTTATGAGAGTTGATGCTAATAACTGAAGTAAATGACTACTTTAAGTTCTGTGTTAGAAGGAAAATTGAACATGAGATGTAAGTGGTACTTTTTTAATTGGACTTCAAAGAGCTTTATGCCAATGTAACTCAAACCAGGATCTGTATCTAATCCATGGTTTTATTCTCTGATTATTCTTGTCAGATCTTTCAGGACACTGATACATGGATAAAATGATATTCAGTTATACAAAACCAATTCACCCCTTGCATTTTGCTACACAGTCTAAACTATCTACCTTATTTATTGCATATTTGTAGGCAGGCTCTTATCTGAACCTCTGCTGATTTAAAAGAAAAATGACACTAATTACATTACATGATCTTAAAATTCCCAGTTAACTTTAAAAGACATACAGTGTCTTTTCTTGACATTTAGAAAAACATTCATTTCTTTCACATTGTAAAAAAGGTGTCGAGACACTTTTTTACATTTAAGGCACTCAGTAGGATTTATTGCTCAGTACTCTACTGCTATTTATTATGCAATTTGACCATCTGGTATTCTCACCTAATTCTATATTTCTGAAATGTGTTTGTTTTTATGAAAGCTAGATGCCACTGTTCACTGATCATTTATCTTTGTTAGAATTCTATGTTAGGGTGAGAATAATTCTGCTTATTACTCTTTTAAATATAACAGATCAGATTAGCTCAGATGTAAAAGCTTACACCTGCCTGTTGTTAGCACCACCCTCGTACTCTGCTAAAAACCTGAGATGCTGGAACCCTGAGAACTCTAGTATGCCTTACCGGTCCTGACCAACCGTATGTTGGAACCCCATCCACACACTCTGTCCATGGGCCAAGATCCCCATTTCATCTTAGCCCGAGGTCATCGATATCGCTGTAGGAGTGCCACTCCTTAGCCCCATCTCTGGACCGCCTGATGTTGTAGCCTTTCTTCCACCTATGTCTCCATTCTTATTCTCTTCCTGCTTCTGACTGGGCTCTATGAGTAGACCTTAAATCTGAATCACTAGTTCACCTAGTTAGGATTTACTGAAGGACCCTGTTATCAGCACTCAGCTCTGCTCATTCTGCTTGGGTGCTGCCAGTGAGGCTACTTCCACGGCTAGGGTCACTTGTAGTTCCTGACTTTATGAAGCTCCAATTGCTTCTTGATAAGAAATGACCAACCTTGCTCAGTGGTCATCCACAATACAATTACCTCTAAGTCATCATTCTTCAATGAACAACTTTCTTGCAAAGTACTTTGCTTCCCTTATCATAACTAATGATGCTTTTAAAAAGAGATGGTTAATTTTCTTTTTTTTTTTTTTTCCAATTCTTTATATAGCTATTGCCTAGTGCTCTTTGACTTGAATACAAAACTAGGCCTTTGCTCCATAACTACTTTTTTGTTATGCAAAAATAACCAGACAGAAATCAAAGATACTGAATGGATTTGCTTTCATAAATGTCAGAGGTTCCTGTGAAAACCATTTGTGTAACTTTTCTTTCTACTGTAGTCATTTTCAGAGTAAAACACCACCACAAGCTAGAGAATCAAACTTTCTATCTCTCCAGAGTTCTCTAGCCCATGTTCAATTTGACTTGGCAGCCAATATCTATTTACAAGGTGCTGCTGTTTATGAAAGACCCAAAAGTATTCATGGATTGTGAATCTCCTCCTCTCAAGTATATTTAAAGTCCCTATATTTAACTGAGGTAGCCAGAAAATACAGATGGAAGTTTGCAGACTTTTTTTTCTTTAAAACAAACAAAAATACCCACAAAACTTTTTTCTTTATAAACATAATTTGTTTTTGTTTAATGTCTTACTCATCCATAAGAATCACTGAATGACCTCTAAATAGTCAGTAGCTGAAGTACATCTGAATTGACTGCTTATGTGATGTTCATATCTATCTTACACTAATATATGCATTTTCTCTGTTCCAGTTGTACCAAATAAGAACAAAAGCTCATTTCAGATATTTCAAATGAATCTTCTTTCTGTCATCTTATTCATTCAACTGCCACTTCATGATTGTTCACTACAATGTATTTTTTAGATGGTTTCTTCTGTTGTAACTTTTGTGCTACTATAATTCATTTCTATTAAATGCTGAAGCCAAAGACATTTTATTGGCACACTCCTTTCACTCAGTGTTTTATCTGGCAACTTTTGCAAACACGTATTTTTCACAAACTTTTACTAGAATTTAAACAAAGATTTTGGTGCAAGTCTTTGTTCATTTAGATTGTCATTCATTGCATTGTCAGTTCCAATGCCATAGAACTGGTCTCCTGAAGTGAATACCAAAATTCCCATGAATTTACTGAAAGGATGATTTTACCTCATTTGCCTTCAGTTCAACAAAGTAATAGTATTTTAGTTTAAGAACTCAAATATGAATCCCATACTTAAATTAAGCAGAGCACAATGTAATTGTGACAGAAACTACTTGGGTGATCAGCTAATTGTTTAAGAACGGATCTGTAAATGTTCTTAAACTCCTTTTAAATTTTATTTATTTATTTTTTACATAATATACTACCCAGCATGTCCTGGTAACTCCAGGTGTCTTTCAGACTATCTGGTTCATGAATCTATATCTGAACAAAGCCTTTCTTGGGCCCACTGGTGAGATTCAGCAGCATAGAACACTCCTACACATAACCAGAGTGCTCAGCTGAGATGTAATCAACTCTGGAGTGATTTAATCTCAAACCAGAAAATAAGCAGTAAGAGACCTGAGAAGCTCCAGCCATTATCTTTCATACCATATATCTCCCTAAATTTTATGTGTAAGAAGACAAAACTGCTAAGATTTCAAGTAGTGTCTGATTTTCATCCTAAAAATGACTACTAGCTTAAAACTTTTAGCCTATCACTTTCAAGGGTCACAAAGGATTTATTTTTTTTTTTTGCCATGGCAAATGAATTCTTTTACTTTTTCTTCCAATATCTAAAATTCTCAGTTGTAGGAGGATTAGGTGGACCACTGCCGCCAGTAGTGTTTCTTCTCTTTGTGTTGCTCTTCTATTTTTAACTAACCGTTATTCAATGTAATAATTCTAGTTTAGCTCAGAGTATCTTTGAAGAGTGCACTTATGTCACAAATTTAATCCAACATTTATAATTAGTTATAGCAACACTATGAAGTCTGGGTATAAGTAAAAGACAGTTACAAAGTTGAGTTAGACAAAGACAGCCACATACTTGAGTGTGAAATCCTTTTTATCTTCTTTTTACTCATAGAATATACTCCTATAGAGTATGGCTTAGGTTAATGGGCTTAACCCCTTGATTTAGGAATATAAATAAATAGAATAACAGCTTGCTGTCTAAAGTCATTCAGTTACATGATGTACTTCCTCCAGACAACTGAAAATGCTTTTGGCGTTATCTGACAAGACATAAATTTTATATATGCCCTCCCTTCCCACTGTAGTTAAGAGTGATGACAGCACTCAAAGGATATTGTGAAATACAAACATCTACGTACTGGTAGTTATTTTTTGGATTTTGAGACTTACAAACAATTTTTATCCATAGCTCTGCAAAATCAGTCTGCATCTCTCAATTTAGCTGATTTCTCTAAAGATCTGTGACAATAGTAAGGATAATATATTTTTCTATTCAATATAGTGTTTTCTATTAACATTATAGTGTTCTCTATAATGTCTCCTTCTTCTATGCTAATCTCCAAAAGAGAACAGACAGATAGTGACAACAACCTCAGTAAAGCGACTAACTAAAATACAGAAATTCAGGCAATATGTTTACATAGTTGTAGAAATTTTTCTTATATTTCCAGATGTTTCTAATGGGCTGGCAATCATGCTAAACAGAGAATCATAGAATCACCAAAGTTGGAAAAAGCCTCTAAGATTATCTAGGTCACAGGCCCAAGCTTAATCTCTATTTCTTTGCCAATACTTAGTATTCTAACCCAAGATCTTGGCACTTAGGGCATGGAGACATAGAAAGGAGTCTGCATTTCACTTAGGATTAGATCAATCAAACTACATTCAAAAGGAAATCAGGCCAGGCAGATAGATTTGGTAAACGATTTTCCTATCACTCAAATCCTCACCTTCACTTTGAAAACTTTCTCTGTCTTGCTGATTCTCATAAGTTTGTCTGATTTTAACTTCTGAATTTTGGACCACTACATTGTTTCTGTCTATCTATCATAAAAAGAATCTAAAACTAAATGTAAAATAGAATGTTGGCTTCTACAACTGTTTTCCAAGGTGTATATCAAATTTTATCAGAGGAGGAGTAAGATGCCCTGTACAGACATGTTACACAGCCATGTAGACCTTTGGATCAGCAAAGAACACAGATGCTTTAAGCCCTCCTAAATGTGCTTCTCTCTCTACCTGAGAGCAGACATAGTGTGCTCTCATACATCTCGTCAGAATACATAGCAACAGAAATACAAAATTTAACCAAAGAGTGAGTATATATCTGAGGTCAATGAAGCTACAAACTGAACAAAATTCTTGAAATCTGTTAGGAAAGACAAAGCACAATTGTTGTGCGCAATTTTTCTTGTATGTCTAGACAATGACTATGTTGACTGTCGTTAGCTCTTTCTTGCAATGGCCATAAACCTGCTCTATGAATGGAATACTGACTTGTACACAGATTTACAATATGCTTTACAATATGAAGAATTACGTGGTGAAGAATACTCAGGCAGTTGTGCATGTACATATTGCTCTTGTTAGTTCTAAGCATTTCCCAGATCCTAAATTCAAGGAATACTTACCAATGCAATAATCCTTTCCTGAATTCAAATAATTACTTTTCTCACTTCACTATGACATAATTTATTAACTTTTTTCAAGTTTAACCTATGCTAAGGAGACACAGAAATATGTTGCTTTTGCAAATTTCCTGTCTTCAAATGTGTACACTTATAACTGGATTAACTTCTTTGAAAGCACATATTCAAAAATACTTTGTGAAATACGAGTAACAGAATTTCTTTTACCTGCCATTTACAAATGTTCAAATATATTTTTCAGAATTTAGTCCTGCTTCTTTTGTTGTTGTTTTTGTTTTTCCCCTTTCTTTTTTTTTCCCAAATATCGGTATTCTATAAAACTATTTAAAAGCACAGGCAGAACTTAAAACACTTCCTATCTAGAGGCCTGAAATACTTTAGTATGTGAATATGAGGGAGGAGGGTAAAAGGCTTTTGATAATGCTCAGGAACTAGAGGTACTGTAAAATCTGTTTAGTATCAAATTCCAAAATCTAGTCAAAGCATTTTTCAGTACTTTTTCTTGATCATTTCAGACTCCTTGTAAACATCTGCATGGTGTTCTATGTCAGCTTTTTGTTGCTTCTATATAGTCTTGATGTTTTGAGCTACTTGGTATTCTCGACATACCAGAACTTCTAAATGACCTAGCAGTTCTGCTGAGGCATGCCTGAATGAACAGAAGCAGATGAACAAACAACCTGTATTTTTGCGGTTCAGTTTCTGTTCTATCCACTGACAGATTACACTGCCACTAACCATGAAACTAAACTTGGACATTTGTGTTCAGGAATTATTCTTGTGCTAAAATAAACCTATTAATGCATTTAATGTATTATATATCCCCTAATTCTTTGAGGTCAAATACAAATTTCTAAAATCAACAGGAATATCATTGTACTGAGACATGAGCCTTTCACAAGCTGATGACATTTATAGAGATTCCTTATTCTTTTGGCCTTCTGAAGTACTAATGAGGACTTACATACAGAAAGCTCCTACACTTAAAGAGTGCATATTGTTCACAGGCACACATGACGACCAGCATAATATTGTCCACATGAACCTACTCTCTGAGTATTCTGCACTGTTTTTATCTGTAAATATTTTTTCAGTGCTTCATAGCATGGTCTTTTCTAACTTACTGAGAATTGATCCAACTCTTGACAGTCAGGCTTCCAGGGAATTTCTCCAGTAAGCCAATTCTTTGCTTACTTTTCTAGGTGTAATAGCATGGCAGAGGCTGAGGCATGCAGGATATTTCAGGTGGATTGTTCATGCAAAAACTACTACCCCTGAAAATCATTGCTTAAGATGACAAATGCCATTTGAATCTGATTTTTAGATTAGGATGAATCTGAGCTATGTTCTGAACGTGACAAACAGAATGCTGCAGACTCAAATGCAACAATGAATGGAAGATATTTTTAGGAGTGAAATGCTCTAGAAATTGTTTAAGGAGCACATTTTATCTTATTTGGTAAGATGAAATTCATTTTTGAAATTTACAGCACATTTTTAGCTGCTCTTATGAACTTGTTATTATATGTGTTTGTTTTTACTCTCATTAACCATCTGAATAGGAAAAAAAAAAAAAAAAACCAACAACAACCAGACTAGTATTCTAACTCAGACCTTTTTTCTTACTGAAGTGTTAGCTGTAAAGTATACAGAAAAAAAAAAAATCTGAAATCCTTTTTTTTTTTTTCCTTTTTACTGTCATAAGTGCATGACACAGTATCTGACAGGAAGCCATTCATGCTGAAGTTTAAATAATACTGAATTAGCTACTTTAAATGCTTTTGCCTTTTTATGATCACTGAAACCTGTCAACCTTTCTCTGTTCACTAAGAACATTACTAATTTAGGTCAGAATATCTTGGAATCGATAGCCAAGTATGTTATGGTTGCTATTTTTATATGATGAAAGCAGTATTATATGATCACTGAAAGAAGGTCTGTGTGTATAATGTCTGAGTCAAAGGACATTTAACATGGTCTTTTGCTGGTGGAATGGCTCTCTCAGACAAAAACTGTTCTTGCATCAATTTTACTATAACTGAAGAAGTCTATCCTAAATAGAAAGCAAAAATCTTTGTGACAATAGGAAAATCTTTCTTCTCAAATCCCTTATTTCTCATCCTTTCAAAGCATTTATTTTCTGAGAATAAGTAGGAAATTGTTGTGATAAGATTTGATTTAAAAAAGGTATTTCATTGTAAGACAACAAAATGTTTCTTTGATGACAGTGATGGTCACATGGTACTATTATCTCTCCTTCTAACGGTGCTCTGCAAAAGAAGATGGTCACTTCCTAGATCAATTTTCTATTAAGTTTATCTTCTTTTGTATTGTTCAGCAATAAAAGCAAGAAACGATAACTGTTGGCATTCTTGCAGACGATGTGAATACTTACTAATCTGCACCAGCGTCCTTGGTTCACCACAAAGCAAGCAAGCAAAAGAACAGGAAACACCTACGCAAGGGTATAGGTTCCGCAAATGGGTATGACAACCACACCTGACTGTTTACTTATGAACCTGTGTAACATTCATTCACGGTACATCAACGAACACAAAGAACAACTACTTTCTTATTACTTTGAAATTAATGAGTTAGAGGTAGAAAACCTACTTACGAGGCTTCAGAAAATGTATACACTGAACATTCTTTATTATGTTAGAGGGTAGAACAATGAGTAATATATTTCAAATAATAAATATTTGGAGATAGAATAGTAGAATCATAGACTATAACAAGTTGGAAGGTAACAGTGAAGATCACTGTATCCAAGCCGTGTCCCCACACAGGACCATTCAAAATTCAAACCCTGTGTCTGAGAGCATTGTCCAAATGCTTCTTGAATTCCAGCAGACTTGGTGCCGTGACCACTGCTCTTGGGAGCTTTTTTTCAGTGTCTGACCACTCTCTGGTGAAGAACCTTTTCCTAATCCCCAACCTGAACTTTTCCTCATGCAGATCCATCCCATTCTTCCCTTGGGTCTTATCACTGTTCACCAGAGAGAACTGTGTGGATAACCTGTGAAAGGTTTTCTTTCTTAAATGCTCAAAAAGGGCCAAACAAGAAAGGGACAGATTTTTTAAACAGAAGTCATATTGCCACCATTTTTAATCCAAAAGCTTTCAATTACGAACTAATGCATTTCCACTTGCTGCAGACAAAAACTAGCTTCAACTATCTACTCTTTCACTGGGAATTTGATAGCTGAAATAAGATTTTCAGATTTGTTATATAGAACATCATAGTGTTTCTCAGTTTTCAGCATCCACCCAGACTCTGTCCGCTGAATACTCTCTAATCAAAGAATCACAAAATCATAGAACTGTAAAGGCTGGAAGGGACCTCTAGAGCTCATTGAGTCCAACCCCCCAAACGTCAACATTGTGTTCACAAATGGGCATTCTTTAAGCATACAAATTCATTCCACAATTTTTAGTTATTGAGACTCAATATGATATTAATAAAAATGAAAGTAAGAATGATTCTGTAAATAATGTGATTCCTCTTTAATAACAATGCAAGCGTTACTACACTTTACAGTATGAATAACATACTCCTTTCAAGGGTAAGGAAAAATGCAAAGCATTCCTTTTCTTACTCTCACTTCTTCAGAAGTGAATATTATTTTAATTCCATCTCACATAAAAGGCAATACCTATTACAAGTCATTTTAAAATGGTACTTCTAAGCAGATCTTTCCTGCTTTGTCTTCTCTTTATTATGAACTTAACTTCTTTTGTTCTGTAGATGAACCTCTCTAAAAAAACGGATTCTGTATATTTTCCCACTTACTGGAATAAAACTTGCAAAATAGAAAATATTCCTCATTGTTTTTATTGTTTTAATTGTGTAACAACTGATGCTGCAGAAAACATTAAATACATGACTAGAAAGATGTCCTCATCCCTATATGAAGAACAAAATATCTGTCATGGAATACTGTGGAAAACTGGATGTTGGACGGCACGGCAATATCTGGTAATCACAATAGCTATGAATTCTATAATAACATCGAAAGAATCCCTGAATGGTGAATTTGATTGCGCTGAATTTGATTGCGCTATTGTCAGCAATTGTAATTGATCCCAAGACACAAGAAACTCAGAATAAGCAATAATTGAAAGCATCCTATTTTTTAAGTGAAGCTAATTGAAAATTTTCATGAGAGCTATGCTCATATGCTCATAGGCTAGATAGAGCTCAGTTTTATGAAAACTTCCTTTCAGAGGTAATATTCTGACACATTCTCACCACCTGGGCAATGGTTTTGAATGACACATTTCTCAAACTGAATGGACTGAAGATATACCTTGGATTGCAGTTAATGCACTTTCAAGGAGTAATATAAGCTTCAGCGTTCAGAGGAAAGTCTTTACCTAGCATTACCTTGTATTAAACATGCTATTTCAGCAAAAATCTTTGGCTAAAATATCAGATAACAGAGCATATCACCATTTAGACTTATCAGACTTTCAAAAATATTATAAGGACTTATCATTTAATAGCTTTACAGTCTTCCTGGTGATCCCTGGTACATTAGATCTCGACATTTGTAAACTGATTATTCTGTCCTTTGTAGAAGACAAGTGTGCATAGATAGATAAGATCATTTTTAATACTGTATTTATATAATAATAATAATAATATAATTACATAATAATAATGTCCATCCTATCCTCACTTGCTGAAACAAAGATTTTTTTCATGTATACTGAAGTAAAGATTTTCAGTGAAATTCTACAGCCTTTAAAAATCATTATATATATACGATGTCCCAGTTTGATTCTATAGTCTACTGTGCCTCAGTTGAACTTGCTATAGCACATCTCTTGTTCCTTTTTTTGTTTTTACTGAATGACAATTTCAGCATATGGAAGCAAATAATTCTAAAATGCCAATTTTATAGTCATTTACTAGCACAGAAATCTAGCACACAAGTCACTAAATATTTTCATAATAATGCAAACGTATTACATGTTTATATTCCTCCCTTTTCTTGGAATAAAAATAGCTTCTACTGAATAATGAAATCCATTTTGAAGTAGAAAATGTAAAGCGTTACCAGCACAGTCACTGTAGCATTTATCAGAAATATTATAGTATTTGTATTATAAGTAACAAAATATTGTGAATGTTATTACTTCTTTATAATACAAGCTGTACTGCATCAGATTTTTCAATGTTTATTAAACAGGGTTACAATATATTCCCTCCTTATCAAATTCAAATTTTGCCCACAGTCAGAATAACCTGAAAGATGCAATAGTTCCCTTCAGCTGAAGATTTGCACTGTATCTGATGAATTTTCTCCTTATAATTAAGTTGTCATAGCAATGCATTTTTAATAGTACTGATTCATAGGCCACTAATATGCTAGAGACAGAGCTCTTGATATTTTTTAGCATTCAGTTAGGCTAAATTATAGCTTTAGCAAGTACACAAGTATCAGTCTATCTGCACTAGCAGAAGAATGTGTGATAAGAGTTAAATTATGCCAAAGCATTATCTGATACACACAACTAACAGAGCTCTATACGAAACTCTGGACATCTCAGCTTAAGAAATTCAAGGCAGAACTTATACCTGATTTGTTTTAAATTTGAATGTTGATGACTAAAAACCCTAAGTAATTACACCAGACTAAGCAGAATGAAAAGCTAATTTTTTTTCTTCACATCTGCTGCTTTTGTATTTTGGTACTTACATGGTGCACCAGGAAATTGTGGAGAATATGCACTGAAAATGGAAAATCACAGTACTTTGCTGACACTGCTTTAAGATCTTCCAATATGTACATAAGCAATTACAGATATATGTCAGGTTTCAGAGTAACAGGAAGTCATCTTCCAATAATTTGGACTGTATGTGTTTATTGTTTTCAAGGCCTTATCACAAGTGTTAGGGTTCATGTGTCTATGAGGCTTCTGCAAAGCCTTTGATATGGTCCCTCATCAAATCCTTCTCTCTAAATTGGAGAGGTGTGGATTTGAAGGATGGACTGTTTGATGGATTAGGAACTGGCTGGCTGGATGCAGCCAAAGGGTTGTGCTCAATGGCTCTGTATCAGGATGGAGGCTGATCACAAGCGGTGTCCCTCAGGGGTCTTGGGACCGGTGCTCTTCAACATCTTTATTAACAACATAGATGATGGTATTGAGTGCATCCTCAGCAAGTTTGTAGATAACACCAAGCTGAGTGCTGCAGTTGATACAATGGAAGGAAGGGAAGCCATCCAGAGGGACCTGGATAGGCTGGAGAAATGGGCCCATGAAAACCTATGAGGTTAAATAAAATCAAGTGCTGGGTGCACTTGGGTCAGGGCAATCTCAAGTATTTATAAAAGCTGGGGGAAGATCTCCTTGAGAGCAGCCCTTGGAGAAGGACTTGGGGGTCCTGGTAGACGAGAAGCTGTACATGAACAAGAAGTGTGTACTTGCAGCCCAGAAGGTCAATTGTGTTAAAAAAGGGGTGGCCAGCAGGGAGAGGGAGGTGATTGTCCCCCTCTACTTGGCTCTTGTGAGGTCCCATCTGGAGTACTGCATCCAGGACTGGGGCCCCCGGTACAGCAAGGACGTGGAGCTCTTGGAGTGGGTCCAAAGGAGGGGCACTAAGATGATCAGAGGGCTGGAGCATCTCTCCTATGAGGAAAGGTTAAGGGAACTGGGATTGCTTAGCTTGGAGAAGAGAAGGCTCCGGGAAGACCTCACTGTGACATTTCAATGATTGAAGGAAGCAAATAAACAGGAGGGGAAATGGCTGTTTATGAGGGTGGATAGTGATAGGACAAGGGGGAATGGTTTTAAACAGACAGGGGAGGTTTAGGTGAGATATTAGGAGGAAGTTTTTCACACAGAGGGTGGTGACGCACTGGAACAGATTGCCCAAGCAGGCTGTGGATGCCCCATCCCTGAAGACATTCAAGGTCAGGCTGGATGTGGCTCTGGGCAGTCTGGTCTACTGGTTGGTGACCCTGGACATAGCAGGAGGGTTGAAATTACAGAATCACAGAATTGTAGGGGTTGGAAGGGACCTCTAGAGATCATCAAGACCAACCCCCCTGCCAAAGCAGGTTCCCTACAACAGGTCGCACAGGTAGGCGTCCAGGCGAGACTTGAATATCTCCAGAGAAGGAGACTCCACAACCTCCCTGGGCAGCCTGTTCCAGTGCTCCGTCACCCTCACCGTGAAGAAGTTCTTATGCATATTTGTGCGAAACTTCCTGTGCTGCAGCTTATGTCCGTTTCCCCTCGTCCTGTCTCCACGTACCACTGAAAAGAGACTGGCCTCACCACTATGGCTGCCACACCTCAGATATTTATAAACCTGGATCAGGTCCCCTCTCAGTCTTCTTTTCTCAAGGCTAAACAGACCCAGGTCACTTAGCCTTTCTTCATAGGGGAGATGCTCCAGGCCCTTCACCATCTTTGTGGCCCTCCGCTGGACTCTTTCCAAGAGATCCCTGTCTTTTTTGTACTGGGGAGCCCAGAACTGGACACAGTACTCCAGATGAGGCCTTACCAGGGCAGAGTAGAGGGGGAGGATCACCTCTCTCGACCTGCTGGACACGCTCTTCTTAATGCACCCCAGAATGCCATTGGCCTTTTTGGCTCATGGCCAACCTATCATCCACCATGACGCCCAGGTCCCTCTCTGCAGAGCTCCTCTCCAGCAGCTCATCCCCCAGCCTGTATTGGTGCATGCAATTATTCCTCCCTAGGTGTAAGACCCTACACTTGCTTGTGTTGAACCTCATCCTGTTTCTTACTGCCCAGCTCTCCAGCCTGTCCAGGTCTCGCTGAATGGCAGCACAGCCTTCAGGCGTGTCAGCCAATCCTCCCAACTTCGTATCATCAGCAAACTTGCTGAGGGTGGCCACTATCCCCTCATCAAGGTCATTGATGAAGATGTTGAACAAGACCGGACCCAGCACAGACCCCTGGGGGACACCACTGGTCACAGGTCTCCAGCCAGACTCTGCACCACCAACGACGACCCTCTGCGCTCTGCCAGTCAGCCAATTCTCAACCCACCTCATGTCCACTCGTCTATCCCACACTTCCTCAGCTTTGTTAAGGATGTCGTGGGAGACAGTATCAAACGCCTTTCTAAAATCAAGGTAGACTACATCTACCGCTCTTCCCCCATCCACCCAGCATGTGACAGCATCATAGAAGGCCACCAAGTTGGTCGAGCACGACCTGCCCTTGGTGAACCCATGCTGACTACTCCTGATAACCTCCTTTTCTCCCAGTTGTCTGGAGATGGTATCCAGCACAAGCTGTTCCATCACCTTTCCAGGGACGGAGGTGAGGCTGACAGGCCTATAATTACCCGGAAAGTGGATGATCATTGTAGTCCTTTTCAACCCAGGCCATTCTGTGTGAGAAGCACACCTGCTGAAGTCAGACTTTAGAAACATGCAAGCAGGGAAAGGTATGCAAATACTATAAATTTTACCTACACCAAATTTCTCTGTCTCATATTATATAGCCAAAAGGATTCAAAAATAAAGCCAAAAGAATTTTTCATTTTTTTACTGAAGGACAGCAGAAATCTAACAACATCAAATATAGAGTTATTAAGCTAATTGTGGAGTGATGCAGGCAACAGAAGACTGATTGACTAAGCAGAACTCTTGTTCCCCTCTCACTCCCTGGTGTATGCAGACCAGTTTTCAATTTTTCCTTAGGATCAAAGCTAAACCTATGCTTTACTATCTAGGGGAAAAAAAAAAAGAAATATACAAGCTGAGGCTGACATACAAACGAAGACTTTCCTGAAGAAAAAAAAAGAAAAATTAAGAAATAATGAGAATATAAGCAGTAATAAATGTTTATGGGAAATATATGTTCTTTTTCTATATGTTTAGAATAAGTTGCACTTTAATTAATAAAAAATAACATATTCCTTAGCAGTTACAATCATAGAATTGCAGAATCCTTAGCTTTGGGAAGGATCTTTAAAGGTCATCTAGTCCAAATCCCCTGAAATGAATGGGGACAGCCATAGCTAGAACAGGGTGCTCAGCGCCTGGTCCAGCCTGACCTGGAAAGTCTCCTGGAATGGGGCATCCACTACGTCTCTGGGCAACCTGTTCCAGTGCTCACCATAAAAGACTTTTTCCTCACATCCAACCTAAGTCTCCCCTTTTAAATCTGAAACCGTTTCTCCTTGTCCTGTCACCACAGACACTGCTAACAGTTTGTTCCTTCTTTCCAAAAGCTCCCCTTTAGATATTGAAAGGTTGCTATCAGGTCGCCTTGGAGCCTTCTCTTCTCTATGCTGAACAGCCCCAGCTCTTTCAGCTTGTCCTTGTAAGAGACGCAATCCATCCACTGGATCATTTTTCTGGCCCTCCTCTGAATGCTCCCCAACAGCTCTATGCCTGTCTTGTATTGAGGACATAAATCTGCATGCAGTACTTCAGGTGAGACCAGACCACTGCAGAGTAGACGGGCAGGATCATCTCCCTTAGCCTGCTGGTCACACTTCTTTTGATCATAAATTCTTAAGTTCTCTTTTCTGCATTGCTGTTTTGTGATTAAAAAAAATACACTTATTAAGAGAAATTACATATGTGATGAAGAAGGGACCATCAATCTGTAATGTAGTCAGTCAATTGGGTTCTTCTAATAATGGTCTAGACCAGTGCAGAAGATAGTCCAGTGGTACATCCTTATTAGGGGTCCTAACAATCCCTAGCTGGGATTATTCATTCCACATAGTCACAATGTCTTCCACTAAACTTTGTGAGAGGCTTCAGTCCTAGTGAGAGGCAGAGTTGGTCAGCGTTTGGCCCATATGTACAGGCATAATCAATAGGCTGCATGTTTTTATACAGTTTCAAAGTAGTTGAAATCAGTGTAGTTAACTATCTAGGAAATACAGCCCTAGAAAAACACAAGTCTTCCATGGTCTAAAAGACTTCTTACAGTAAACAGAAAGAGACAATAATAGTTCCCGATGTTTTTCTCAATAATTTGCTGTTTTATTCTTACATAAGGTATAATTTTCAAGACTATTCTTAAGAATATTAAGTATCTGCTTCTGCTAGTCCTTTGTGAATTGAGTTCTGTTTATTTGATCACAGTCATTGGAAAGACACAACTATCGGATGTGAGATGTTGCAGCCATTTCTGGATACTGGAAAATGTGTGTGCTCATAGAAGAATGTGGAACTTATTAGGCCACAAGATATGTAAGACATGGATATATCTAGACATAGGAAGGATGAGCAGATCTACCTTAATACTGAAGCCTTATATACTTGAAATTGATCATACTTTAGCTGAGGTTAAATGAAAACTGCTTAATTATCCAGCCTATTCTTAATGAAAGTAGATTCATCTGCTTTCTTGGATGTGTTCCTAAGTATATTGAATGAGCTGTTGCTACAGGATACTTCTAGTTTAAGTCTTTGTTGCTTGGAAAAAACTCTTCCAAAGTTTGAATTAAATGACTGAAATAATGGCTTCTCAAAAAAAAAAAAAAAAAAAAAAAGCTGTTTTCATTTTTCATACACGAAAATATAATGTCACTTGGTATTTGCAGAAATTGTGCCTGTCAATGAACTCTGTGATCAGGTGTGGAAAAAAAAAAAGAGCTGTGGAGAAAGACTACAGAACAACTAATACACTAACTAGTAACATATTACACTTTGAGCTTTTCAATTACTTCATGTTGCTGAGATATCAGAAGAAAAAAACAATCATACTCATTTTTCCACGAGTACTCACAATGCTGATAGTATCAGGGTGCATGCAGCTGTAATGCAAGTATATTTGTCTCTATACAACAATAACACACGAGAGAGAGATAAATAGGCACAAAACTTTAGCTTACTGCAATAAATACATTTAAAAATATGATTGTATTGTCTACATTGAAAAGATATTTCTGAAGATCTGAGGTTGAACAAGTAAAACTGAAGGAGAACAATTCTATGGGTCAGATACAAAAGAAAGCAGAAATAAATATTGAACTATTGTTTATTCTCAAACTATATAATAGGCTGACAAAATGTGATTCCATTCTGAAATATGCCAGTCTTATGACAATGTTATTGCCAGATTCTGAATAGGCTTTATGATTCACTTGCTTTGGAGGAAGGATATAAGGAAAATCACACTCTAAACTGTTTTCCCTCAGTAAACAAAATAGACTAGTCCCTCATCATCGCTCCCCTTCATTTCTCATTAAACTCCCCTTCAGTGATTAACAAAGTTGATCCTTTGCTCAGATAAGGGGTTACTTCGTCTCACAAATGCGTACTAGTGAGAAAAAACTTCTGCCTGCCTGGAGCTCTGCCTATGTCTCTCTGAAGCAGAATAGTTACATCCAACCACAGATAAAAAAAATGACCCTAGATAAACACATTTTCCTATTGTTTTGTTCTTCCTTATGATTACTCATCAAATGCAAGATGTATAGGCAAAGTTGTAATAAATACAAAACACTGATGTAGCTTTTTTTTTTTTTTTACTTTAAGTGCTTTGGAAAATAACTTAATTTGTAGAATTAAAATGAGTTGGAAAATTGGTCTTATTGGTCATCTGCAGGCTTACACTCTACCTTAGTCTTGAAACTAGAAAAAGGGAAAATATTACGTATAACAGTTATCTTAACCAAAAATGCTACATCAAAGAGTTGTTTCAAATCTTCAATTTTTAAGCAGTAATATAAGTAACTTTGAATGTTTACTGATATGTGAAAAACACACAGTTAATTTCATTCAGTCCTGAGATTTTTATGGGAAGGGAAACATGCTCTAATTATTTTGGACAATGTTATCAGAAATAGTGAGCTTTCGGTTAAGAAGGAGAGGATAAGTAGGCAAGGCTTTATTTAGTTCATAAAAAGCATGAAAAGGTTATGTATAATCCTGAATTAAATTACTGAATAATGACTATGACTCAATGATACTTCCATACTTCATTATTTCAGTAGTAAAAATGGCCAGGCTGGCATCATACTCAAGCTGTTACTCAGCAAGACATCCTATTATCTGTATATTTTTAGACAGATGTAACAGTTAACCTTGACTACTTTGTTCTGAAAAACAGACTATCTTTCAGGCAAATTTAAAAAATAGATTGCTATATTGTCTTCGAATGTAATATTAATGCACAGCAGTAAGTAAATGTAAGACAGTGAAATGGCTCTGTAAATAGGTGTATTTTAGCAAATGAAAAGTGAAAAAAATAATGAAGAATGGTTAAATATTTTAAGCAATTTATTTGTTACTATAGTCGCAGGCTTTTTCATTATTCTTTTTGAGATGCAATAATAATTATATTAAATATTTAAAGTTTGAATAGGTGAGGTTACTTACTGTTTCCTGGATGCCAGCGCACTGCATTTAAATATGCATTACAGTAATGGAAGAGAAATTCATGCTTCGACCGGATAACTTTCCCTTGAAGTAAAGGCATCAGATCATGTCCATCAATAATTCTGAATAATAAAGCATTTCAAATTCAGAAGAATAATCCAAACTTCCCCTTTTTGTGAAGATATTATAACTGTGCATTTTCATGTCTCGAAATTTACCTCTCATGATTTGAATGGTTACTTCCAATTGATCCTTTTGGAAAACCTTCAAGTGCACTTCCTCTTTGATTTCTACATTATTTAAAGAAACATTATTTTTATATTTTGCCACTAGGAATGATTGCTTCTTCCTCCCACTTTTTTCTTGCTGAGAATGAGATCAGACATACGTGTGTAAACTGCTAAAACATAGCCCTCTGCATGTAAATATATAGCTGCTCAAGTTGCTTGGAATTAGTCTGGTTGAAGTAACAGCTAAGACCAGACAAATCTCTGCTACACTGTGCTTGCATTCCCTGAAGCAGTGGTAATAACTGTGTTCAGTAAATTACGAATACCAGAGTTTAACGCAGAACTAGTGATTTCAAAGTTGAAAATTAACTATGTATAAGTGTTTATCAACAACATATAAACACACACACAAGTACACATGCACACACAAATACAAGGGCTGTTCCAAAGATAATGTCTCCTAATTTATTATATTGGGCCACAATGCCAGAAGCAAATGTTGGTAGTATGGCAGTACCTTCCTGCCAATATTCTATTACATTTTGTTGCTCTGCAACAGCAGGGGGGTAGTCTGACAAAATGGTATCTGACATGGAAGTGCATATGAAGCAAATGTGTGTAATTTAATTCCTCCATGCAGAAAAAATAGCTCCTACTGACATTTATCAACACTTGCTGAATGTTTATAGAGACCAAACAGTAGATGTGAGCAGAATGAGGTGGTGGGTAGCATGATTCAGCAGTGGCAATAGCAACTGTGAGTCACCTCTGTTGGTACAGATTTTTATTCAAGCAGCATGCAGGCTTTTGACCATTGCTAGTGGTTATAACTATGTTTAAAAATAGTGTTTTGTAGCTTAAAATTTGCTCAAATAGTGTTATTGTGGTCTTTGTATCTTTTGCAATATGAAATATGAAAATAAATAGGAGGCATTACTTTTTGAGCAATACATGTATAAATTATCTTTCCGCTGCTGGACAACATTGATGATATTTTGAAAAAGTATGTCAATTTGCATTGAAATGCAGTTATATAACAATCAAGTCAGTCAAATGTTTCCATAAACTAAGCTAATGAATTGCAGGAATCAGCTGATGAGAGAGAAATAACAATCTGCATTTAATACTTTGTGTGAATTACAAATTTTACAAGAAGTTTCACATGAAGTTCATTTGTGCAGGTATACAGATCAGCAGGTAAGTATTTTTTTAAACATTTTGATCAATATTTTGTAAAAAGATTTTATAAACTCTTAAATATCTAAATACCTGTCAATTTTCATGACTATATAAGATCTGTTTCATAACTACTACAAGATGGGCACAAATTCCACTTTCTTAAGCCTTGATCTAGATTTAACTGTGAAATTCTTGGCAGCAAGGGGATACATTTTCAATTTGTGATGTTTTCTTCTCTGAGTTATTCACTCTGGTTTTGCCCCTGCAAGCCTGGCCAGTGTAAAGCTGAGAGCAGGACAGATTCATGTCTAGTGCATACACCTTGTTCTACAGATTCTTGAAGGAGAAAAAGTTTCCAGTAATATATCTCTAGTAGTCTTGTATAAAGTATAGCCCACATTTGCTAGTTTTATGAAAATATATAAGCCTGAGACTTTACTCAAGAAATATTAAAATGAAATGCATAAGATCTGCCCTCATTTAGAATCGTCTGAACTGCTTAGGTTTAACAGAGTTCCTGTTTGTAAGGGATGTCTCAGTGCAAGTCTGACTAATTTTTCATGTTCTACATATGTCCTGCCCTGCCATTTCCTGCACACACTCCATGAATCATCATTAGCAGAGTGGCTCCTGGCTGATCTACCTCATGTGGATTCTGGATGCTTTGTGCTCAAAAGTTGTTTGTGTGTGGCAGATGTATTCAAAGCATAAGTGTAGCAGCATCTACCTACATATTGGAGTTGGATGGCAGCAGAATTTAGGTGGGTGCACCTTTCTGATGAGAATGGATATCTCCTGAAGAAAATAAAACATGGGGATGTGGGAGTGTCTGTAAAACATCTTAGGAAGTTTGAAAGTCTTATGGAGTTTCTCATCAGACTACCGGACACTCTGAAGAGATTATTTTTATTCATTTGGTAGAGAACAATAAATTGAATGAAAAGCATAGGTAGCATTTTGAAGTGACTTGCTATTCTAAGTAGGTGAAGTTTAACTCATAAAGTTAAAATAATTTAAACTTGTATGTCCCTTTTCTATCATCTTCAGTCATATAGAGCAAAACTTTTTCTGATACATTTGTTTTTGCTTTTTGGTAAATAATTGCTCTTGGTATTCTCTCACCCTGTAGTTGTTCAGTACTTCTTTCCTCTCCTGCAAGCTTACCACACTGGATGACATAACTGTATTGTAATGCTCTGAACTAGCCACAGAGCTGATCTTTACAAGTGATATCAACAAAAGAAAACAAAACCAAAAACCAAAAATCAACAACAAAAAAACCCCCACCCAAAACAGTTACAAAAAAAAGTAAGGGAAATATTAGTGCTCGATACTGAGTTCTAGCTGTTTATAACTACCGAGTACACATACCTGTCATAGGGTAACTGTGCCCCTGCAAGTTTGACAATGGTAGGAAAAATATCCATGTTACTCGTTGGATCATCAATATAAGTGCCAGCCTGAATCACTCCAGGCCAACGGAGAAGCCCTGGCACACGAATACCTCCTTCCCAGTTAGTTGATTTTCCACCTAAAAAAGAAAGTGTTTGATAAGACACCAATTTCTTCTTAGAAAAATAGCACACAACTCCACAAGATACCATTTATAGCTATCTATGTAGTTTTTCATTAAATGCATTTTAACTTGCTCGGTATAGTGAACTAGATTTCCCACCTATGATCAGAAACTTTCCTATAGTAAATCTATTATTATATATTAGACAGAGCTTATAAACTGTATTTAGTTATAATAAATAAACAAATAATGGTCGTGGAAAATAAAAAGGCAGCTTGCAGAAATCCTCATAGAAAATTTGATCTAGTAAATGAATATTACAGATATATGCTAACTAAAAAAACAGGAACCAAAATAAATTGAAGTATGACTCAGTCATACTTCAGAAAATATATATATTTTATTAAAATGGTGTCAAAAGTTTTCAGTTAGAATAATAATTTAAATATGTTACAGAACTCTCTACATAAATGAACTAGTAAGAAATTTGCTACAATGATAACAACAATAGAAATAACTGAAAGAAATGGAATACGTGTGTTGAAATTACATCGCTGTGTGAAGCCAACAGTAACTCATGGTTCAAATATTACACGTCTATATTTCTTGTTTCTCCCTTTTCAAGTAAAAATAAATTGATTAATAAAACAAAATATCATAATGAAGTGTTTGAATAGTTCTGTTTCCTCAGTGGCTTAGAACTTCAATGCACCAGGATTTTCAGATCTTCATTGTCAAGACCAGGCCATACATACTGTCTTGACTTCTCCGTGATTTTTTCCATTTCTGCACTGGATGATTCAGAATGGATATTTCTTTTCCTACAATTTTTTCATTGCTTAATAATAAGATGTCAACTTCATAGCTGTTTATGTAGAGAGAGTTTTGTGGCTGAAATCTTTTAGCTTGTGATTTTTTTGTTATAATACGCTACTGTGTATTTTCTTCATAGGTTTCGTGAAAACATGTATTGCTGAATATATTATATAGTATAAAATGTCCAGGAAAACATAATTAATTATTGTTCTGACATTAAAAAAATAAACTTTTTAATATACAACACTACAACAAGCAAAAATCTTAGTGTAAGCTGTTCTTGGAAATCAGAGCGTGTTATGATTTCAACAAGGCTATTCTTTTAAGACCAGTCTTAAATATCATCTTCTGTCATTGAATCAAATGTAATTTCTCACCACAAAGTATACGGGTATCTATTCTAAATGTTAGAAATTAGATGTAAAGATTATTTCTGTTTAAATTATTGTTAAAGGAAAAGGGACTTCTAAAATAACTATCCAAAGAAAATGTAGATTTAAATTTATAAAGATGTTATTTGGTTATTTGGCTTTAAATCCCTACCATTTAGCAGAAGGAAGTATGCCATATATTTAATACTGTTAGTTCAAAAACCAGATAGATGTCAAGAAACTTTGTTCAACTTTGTACAAAAGATATCTCTACCTCTCCATGTACAACAGTTATTTGTACTTTAAAAGTAAGTTGGACATTTTATGTTACTCAGCAGGAAAGTGTCAAGGTTAATATCTCAACTGACTTATGAATCACAGTAAATCCTACTGAGCAGGAGTACTTAAGTCTGAACATGAATCCAGGAAAAGGATATTAAATTATAGATGTTTGCAAATTAAGATATTTTTTTCTGTGAAAATTTATCCTAGGGAGGTGATGTACCGAGATGAAACGGATCCTAGTTCAGTGTAAATATAACAAGAGCTTGTTGGCTGTACAATATGGAGAAAATCCTGAGACAGTACCTACCTTCTAAAGGTAATTTTAATTGCTATGCTCCTCCTACTTCTGCATATTTGTCTGAACCTAGTAACAGTGTTTTGTAGATTGGACTGTTTAAACAAATTCTATGTTTATTGTTGTTTTGATCTTTGTCTTGTGTAATCTGAAGTAATTTCAAGGTAAGAGTTGAAACCCATTCCCACACACACTGTAACTTCTAAACCCAAGATACTGGATAACTTTTAGAGCTACTAAATTCACAGCACAATTTTCCTGAATCATTTTGGAGATAAAAAACTTAAAAATAACCCCAGCACAAACAGAGTGCTCAGCAAACTGCCTGCCTACTGTGAGATACAAAAAGCAAAAATGGACTCCACAGTAGGACTATCTCCTTGTGTACTTCTATGAAGAAGAGACTGTTTTCCTTTGAAAAGACTAACTGGAGCATAATTTTTTTTATAACTCTAGAGGATATAGAAAAATAGCAAGGAATTAGTGCAGGAATGACAGGGTTAATAAGAAAGACTGTATTCTATTACCTAAACTTTGTTTAGTGAGATCACTAGATTTATTTGAAATGAAGTATGAAAATTTTGATACATGTTGTCTTTAAAATTGTAGCTGTTACATGTTGTTCAAGCTATCTGCTTTTATATCAAGGTTTCACATTGATGCTTGAAACATGAAGCAAACATTCAAACAGCTGAAATATTAAAAGAAAAATAAAAATTCCAAAAAAGGTCATTATGTAAAAATAAAATTTCTTGCTATTCCAAAATCTAGCTCATTAGTTTTCTATTTTGCTTGGAGTCAGCAACACTGAAACAGAGAAAAGACAGCAACTTAGCAGTCTGTATGCCTGGCAAACTCTAGACAAAGTAGCAATATTTTATTTTTCTTCTTTTAAATTATTCTAAAAATGTTTTTAAAACAGCATAAAACACTCCAGGCTGTATTTTCATGCTTAGCTATCTAAGCTCTCTGAATAGCTGTGTCCTTTAGTGTTTTATTGAACAACAGCCTACATTTACCTTTTTCTGAGAACTGCAGGAGCAGACAAGCAATGGACATAACTCTCTGCAGTCATCCACAACATGATCTCAAATTTCCATTTTAACCACATCTCAAATCTTAGCCATAAAAATACCTCTTTTTCCCCTCCCTCTGGTTTAAATTGACTGCTATTATCTAACTCTGGGACTAGAGCTTGTATGAAAGTTGATATACAAAAGAGAACTCTGTGGTATATCGCTACTAATATTTTGAATGATGCATGATGAAAAGTATTTAAAAGAATTTTTTTTAGATCATTTGGATTATAACTATGCTACCCTTACATTCCTTCTTGAATTTATATAAAAATAAACCCTTCAAAACATATTTTTCTTGTGAATGAAAATACAAGGAAATTAATTGTTTGCCTGCCTGCTTGTTGTAGACTTTCCACTACAAATATTGATAATCAGATCTGGTTATTATTGTTTATTTTACAAAAGTATCAAATAACTATTTGTTTTCACTTGCATGCATACTCATTATTACACTGATTTTTAATCCTTTTTTTTTTTTTGTACTTCTTTTGTTAATTTTCAACTTGAATTGTTCCTTTAGAAGTGAAACCAATAAGATACAGATTATATGGACGTATTATCATCTTCATCTTTCTTCTAAATAAGTAAAATTCTCCCTCAAGATATTTTCTGTTTCAGTCAAAATTACAAGATGGCTGGATTATTAAAAAAAATAATAATTGGACCACTTCAGAGAATGGAAGAATACAGCACATTGGAAACAAATTCAATGCCTGCACTTATTAAAGTCAAAAGAGAAACTTCAACTAATATTACTAAATATTTATTAGCACTGTTTCTGCAGCCAAAATAAGGGTCAATTTGATTTCTCTGTGAATTACAGAAAGGAAAAGGTTTACTAATAGCATAAACACTGCTGAATGAACTGGTTACTGCAGAATAGTGAAAATGCATCAATATCAGTAAAAATATCAGCTAATTCTTTTCACTGTTCTGTGTTTAGCACTCACAGACCTATAATAGATGTCATTTGAAAATACGGGGTTTTCTGGAGGATTCCAAAGGAACTGATGGGCCTAAAGGATGCAAAGGACTTATTGGTCAAAGAGGTTCATGTGGAATTGACACATTTCTAAGAGAAAGTAGGAAGATAAGCTAGGAAAAAGTATATAATCAAGTGTGCACCTAACAATCATTCAGAAGAATCATTCAATCATGCTGGGCAGAAGATCTTACTAAAATAGTCATTCAATTTTTGCTACAGAAGCTGTATCTACATTTAAATCTTCTAAAGATCCATGACAAGGACCTTCAAGAAAAGTTTCAAGAATATTAAATATGGGCTAGGGGACCAAAAGTTGTCATGAATCAAAATCTGACTAACAGTTGGGGAAAAAAAAAATGTAGAACAGCTTATGAAAAATGCTACTCTTTACTATGTCCTCTATTATTTTAATACATTTACTTCAATATCGGAACTGGAGAGAGTTGTAAAACTGAACAAAATCTACATGTGACACAGTGTATCACCGATTTGTGAAATTCAGGAGAAAAGATAATGGACTTCTTGCCAAGTGGAATGAAGAAGAAAAAAGATGCAAGTTCAAATTCTATATGAATATTTGCAGCACAATTGAAATTATAGAAAAAATAATTGAGCTAGAGTCTATGCTCAATTATTCATACAATAAGCTTAGCTGTACATACAATAAAATGGACCTATGCTAAGTCTAATGTTTAGAGCACACTTGTAATCAATATAATAAAAAGATAGCAGGTGGGATACAAAATGAAGTTGCTAATAGAAAATTTTAAATAGATAAATGAATATTCATGTAATAATATAATATTCATGGAAAACATGAAAAGGCTATTTCAAGAGAATGTATTGTACAATTAAAAATATTTCACAGAAGAGAAAAAAAAAAAAAACAACAATAAGAAATTAGGGGCAAGGGACAACACATCAATCAAAACAGAGCAGACACTAACAGACAATACTTTTCCAAATGAAGCATTAAGGGGAAAGAGGCACAATAAAAATATAGAAAAGAGAGGTAAGGTAAGGAAGATATAATAGCTTATTACTTCTTTATCAAACAAGAAATATTACACTTCAAGGAGATGTTTAATGGAATCTGAAATTGTCCCACTTCAAAACAGTAACTGTCTTCTTCAATATGGATTTCATTGCTAAAGAATTTAAACTCAAAGTGGATCTTCATACTTATATGATGAAAAATTGTAATAGTTAATGCTAAAAGCCTTTCTACAATCGTAATTGTCAAGATTTGTGTCTAAAACCAAGGTCATACTGGAAGTCTTCTCTGAAGAAGAGAAGCACAGCTCCTGCATCTTCCTCTGAGGCTTCTGGTTTTGACATCTGTCAGAAAAAGGCAACTGGAAAGAGGGCCCACTGTTTTAATCAATCACTTCCATATTACCTCATAATATCTTCTAAAAAAAAAAGATACTGGAAAATCACACTAGGTATAAACTAGTTAAACACCATGTTACTTCTGGTTTCTAATTTCAAGAGATATCCAAATTTACAGTGATCTTTCCACAATCAGGATCTAGACTAATAATAACCTCAAATAATATTTTTTGGCATTCAGTCTTGCAGTGAAAGCCTAATTCTCCAAACCCCTCTTAAATTTTATTATTGGTGCTGATTTGGCTGGATATCAAGACAAATTAGTGAGTACAAGTTGTGGGGATCTGTTGAGATCTTTTGATTTAGGGCAGTACAATTATTGCTGAATATAGTATACCAGCTTTGACAAGAGGGTTAAGTGTCTTGATTCATACTCACATTCAGGTAGAACTCATATACAAAAAGGTAAGTAACTAAGATTATCTAGCAAATGCAGGGAGAAAAGGCACAAATGTCTCCCAGTTTTGCAAATGAATAAAGCTCCTAGTGCATGCACACATAACCACAAGCAAATAGGGATTGTTCTTTTTATTTTTTCAGTCACACTGTTACAACAGTGCCTGAGACTTACATACTTCACAGGTCTGTTTTTCTCTAATTCTATCAGAGATGTATAAAGCCTTAACACCTGATGGCAAATATGAATAAATCTTTATGTATGAAAATTGCTTATTACTCAATCAATTGATAGTATCCACTTCAGGTCTTCTCCAAATTATTCTTAATATACTTGTTAAATTGAGAATTGATACAGAGATGGAAACAGTGAACTGTATTTTAAAACTGAAAATATATACTCAGCTGATTGCATAGGTCTTAATTTCTTTTTATTTTGTTAAGAATCTCTCTCATACAACTATTGTTTCTTACATAGCAATTATTTTTTTTTCGTAGTACATTGCAGTACTTCCAGTATAGCATAAGGGGCAACTGCAAGCCTTGTTATAATTCATTTTGAAAATAAAAGGCATACTATTCCCAAGATAACCCTATCAATCAGATTTTTATTAATTCAGATAAGATCTATTTCAAATTGCTCTCTGTTCTGTAAGTATGAATACAAAATTCTGCAAAGCTTAATAGAAAATACTCCATTCAATCAGACTATTCCTCAGGAAGGCATATTCCCCAGTGTATTTGTCTTTCTTTCTCATCATCATTTATCCTCTGTCTTATGTCTGGCATCCTAGAAGGGAAATAATTTTTAGAGCTTCTAAAACACCTCAGGCTGTGCCTTCAGCTACAAATATGTAACCATATGGTTCCTTAATTACTTAAAGCACCATGTAAGGCTTATGTGCTAATGTTTAAGATAGATTTTACTGTGGTGTTAACCCAAGGGAATCCACATGATACTCTGTAACCTCATGACTTCGGCATTACTTGTTTTGCTTGTATAGCAATTCTTTTGTACCTCTCTTAAAATCCAAGAGTAATTTTTCAGGAAGATGCCTGCTGACTAAAAAGAGTGGAGTCCTTTCACTTGAAAACTTCACTGTGCTGTTATTGCTTACTCTATATATCTTTCTTCCTTTGTGCAGTTTTGCAGATGTTAAAAGACAGATTCACCAGAGGATCATGCTGCCATCCAGAGGAACCATGATGGGATGGAGTAATTGGCTAACTGGAAACTCATGAAGTTCTGCAAAGGGATGTGCCAAAACTGCCTCTGTGGAGAAATCTGCTGTGCTCTTGCACCAGGAAAGGCTAGGGACCAAACATCTTTGCAGATAAATATCTGCAGATCCTTGTACATGACAAACTGAATATGAGGTAGCAGTGTAGAATTGGGGCAATGAAGGCTAACAATATCTGTGGCTGCAGTAGGAAGAATGTTGATAGAAGGTCAAGACCTGTGATTTTTTCACTCTTTTCAGACCTGATGAGACATGCCTGAAATGTTGATATCAGTGCTGTGATCACCAGTACAGAAGAGATATGGACACGGAGTGAGTTCAAAGGTGAGCCATGAAAAAGATAATGTAGTTTAATCACAGAATTGCTCAGGTAGGAAAAGACCTTAAAGATCATCAAGTCCAACCAAAACCTAACCATACTACCCTAACGACCCTCTGCTAAATCATGTCCCTGAGCATCACATCCAGACCGTTTTTAAACACATCCAGGGATGGTGACTCAACCACCGCCCTGGGGAGCCTATTCCAGTGCTTAACAACCCTTTCTGTAAATAAGTTTTTCCTGATATCCAACCCAAGCTTACCCTGGTGTAACTTGAGGCCATTTCCCCTCGTCCTGTCATCTGTCACCAGTGAGAAGGGATCAACTCCGCTCTCGCTGTAAGCATCTTTCAGATATTGGAAGAGAGCAATAAGGTCTTCCATCAGACTCCTTTTCCCCAGATTGAACAGTCCCAGTTCCTTCAGTCTCTCCTCGTAGGGCCCTCCAAGCCCTTCACAAGCTTTGTTGCCCTTCTCTGGACCTGCTCCAGCACCTCCATGTCCTTTCTGTACTGAGGTGCCCAAAACTGAAAGCAGGACTCAAGGTGAGGCCCCACCAAGTCCGAGTACAGCAGGAAGATTACTTCCATAGTCTTGCTCATCACACCATTCCTGATACAAGCCAGGATGCCAGTGGCCTTCTTGGCCACCTGAGTACATTGCTGGCTCAGGTTCAGCTGACTGTCCATCAGTACACCAAGGTCCCTTGATGTCAGACAGCTTTCCAGCCACTCCCCCCCAAGCCTGTAGAGTTGTCTGGGGTTGTTGTGACCAAAATGCAGGACCCAACATTTGGCCATGTTTAATTTCATACAATTAACCTTGGCCCATTGATCCAGTCTATCCAGGTCAATCCAGTCTATCCAGGTGTAGTGGAATTCCAAGGTCACAGCCTGAACCAATGGGTGAGCTACGTGAGTACGTGAGTGCCTGGAATGGGCAGGGGGGGTTTTAGAGCCACTCCTTCTGTCTCCATGATACCTCTCGTCTGCCATCTGACCTGCCCTTTTTCCCCCTACCCTTCTCTTCTTTAGCGTGACGGTACGAACGGGGGAGGGTCACATTCTTTAGCTCATCCTTTTCTCCAAACTGTTACTGGGAGGGGTCAGTTAATTTCTCTTGGATTTTTCCTATAGCACCTATTTCTCAAGTAAAGGCTCTGTCATTGCCTTCGTTTGCTCTATACCAGGTCAACAGAATCATGGAATCTTAGAGTTGCAAGGGACCTCTAAAGGTCATCTAGTTCAGCTCCCCTACAATGAAAACGGACATCCACAGGTAGACAAGGTTACTCAAGGCCTGATGCAGCCTTGTCTTGAAAGTCTCCAGGGATGGGGCATTGGATGGCTTACATGTAATCCTCCAACATGTGAGGAGAAGCTGATAGCTGGGACTGTTCAGCCTGGAGAAGAGAAAGCTGAGTGGGGGATGGATCTTATGCATGTATTTTATATGGAATTACTCAAATGAAGAAGATGAAATAAGGCTCTTCTTAGTTATGCCCAGGGACAGGATAAGAGATAGCGGACACAAACTGAAACATAAGAAATTACTTTAAAACACAAGCAAAAGTATTTTTATGGTAAGGGTGCTCCAGTATTCAGACATGCATTACATTCTTGCTGACTGAAGGGATCATATTAACCAGAGATATCAGAATTGACAAAACAAGAAAGGCTGTTTGCTAAGCAAGAGTTTTTCTTTCTAAATGATCACCATATTGCAGTAAACAGTATCCTTCAGTATTATTGGGTGATATCACAAGGAGAAAGTATATAGCAATAAGGTAGACATTAAACACATTCTAGTCCTTCATGAAACAAACAGATTTGGAGTATAGATTTTCTTAAGATCTGTACTGAAGAAATAAAACTCCCCTAATTAAAGTCTTTTCATTTCCAAATCAGTCTCTAACTCAATAGGTAGGCATTAGTTTCAAAACAATCTTCTTCAATTCTTTTTTTCTGAAATCTTGTCATTCTCTGGATGTTGTAGAACTTGCCTATCCCAAACTAAATCCAATTCCTCATTTTAGTTTTTAACATAACTCTCTATTTTCACATTTTCTGCAGTGAACACAATACCAGTCCTCTCATCTTCTCTTTGTCATCTCTTTGTGTGATTCCCACTCACTCCATTGTATTAAACTCCTATTTATGATTTCTCATGGCTCACAAATAATATTTTTCCCCTTTTGTTTTGCTATACATCCATGATAGTAAAGTACTATGAACTAACATCTTTCTAACATCTAGGTATCTAGCCAATTCAAGAGTCTATTTGATAGTAATACAACTCCACAGAGTTCTCACTGAGCACAAATTCTGGTTGAGTTGCTGTATTTAATGAGTCAACTCACTATATTTATGGCCTATGCTTGGATTTAGTGTGAAGGTCATGAGCAGTTTACTATTAAGAAATTGAATTTTGAAATTTTTGAGTTGGAAGAAAAACAAGACAATATTTTCTGACACAATCAAAAAAAAAAAAAAAAAATCAGAGAACGTTCACCTTTATATATACCGTTGCAACCTCCATGGACTTCTCCAGAGCTAGAGATTTCTTCAATATGAGCCCCTTGGTCAGATGAAAAGTATACAAGAGATCTACTGCTCAGATTATAATTCTCCAGCGCATCCAGAATCTGTCCTAAAAACAAATAATAAAAAAAAAAAACACATAGTACCTTTGGGTGGCTTGTTTTAATTAACCTTGGCATGTACAAATACACATAGTAATTGGCAACATACAGTAGGCAGTAGGGGACAATTTCACACAGCTGTTGCAGTCAAAACTGTGGTTCCATTGCAGCAGGCTTTCTTGAAGTATAAAATGAGAAGATTTGTGTACAACTGAAAAATGAGCTAATCTACAGAGAGTCAGTGATCTCTGGAAGCAGTTGCTCTCAACGACAAAAACCCCACAGCAAGAAACCGTTGAGGTTTCTGAAAGAGTCTCAGTATACAGAATACAGTTAAGAGTTTGGGGGTAAAGCTGTGCTGCCTAGCAACCCATGGAGGCAACATGGCAAAAATTTGTGTGAATGCTCGAATAAGAAATTCTCACCAAAAAAAAAAAAAAAAAAAAGGCAAGTTAAGGTATGGAATGGTTTCGGAGGCAACATGGTTTCATGATCTAATACTAATTAGTCACTAATTTGTTGTCATACAAGAATAGACATCTATTAAACTTTTAATATGCATGGTAACAAGCACACGTGTGCACATAATTAAAAGAAAAATCCACATGGTTATATTCTGAAATTCCAACACAGAGTTGGTCCTTACATTTCATTTACACAAAAGACTTCTTTCCCTTGGCACAGCAGAGGAGTCTTGCACTGCACATACATCTACATTTATTTAGACTGACTTCTTTAAAGAGGGCTTCTGTACTAATGAGTGTGAAGCCACTCTTTGTAACTCTTTGTAACTTGCTCCAGTGAATTTAATACTGATTAGGAATCTAAAATTATTGGCCTTGGAAACTAACCAAAGAATAAGAATATAGCACACATTAGCCTTCTTCAGGGATCCCAAAGCATATACAGATAATTTTTGAGGCCTGTAACTAGTGGTGTCACCCAGAGGGCAGTGCTGGTTCTGGTATTGTTCAACATCTTTATCAATGTTGTGGATGAAAGGATAGAGTCCAAACTCAGCAAATTTGCTGATGACAAAAAGCTAGGAGAAGTGGCTGACACATTGGAAGGCTGCACTACCATTCAACAAGACCCATAGAGACTGGAGAGTTGGGCTGGGAGGAACCTGATGAGGTTTAACAAGAACAAGTGTACATACACTCTTGTACCTGAGGCAGAATAACGGCATGCATCAGTACATACTGAGGGTCTATCTGCTGGAGAGGAGTTCTGCAGAGAAGGACTTGTGAGGCCTAGTTGACAAGAGGTTGGCTATAAGCCAGCAATGCGCCCTTGTGGCCAAGAAGACCAATGATATCCTCAGGTGCATTAAAGTGCGTGGCCAGCAGGTTGAGGGAGATGATCACCCCCCTCTAATCTGCACTGGTGAGGCCACATTTAGTATATCGTGTCCAGTTCTGAGCTCTGCAGATCAAAAAAGCCAGTGATCTTCTAGAAGGAGTCCAGCAGAGGTCAACAAAGGGCCTGGAGCATCTCCCATATGAGGAGAGGCTGAGTAACCTGGGTTTGTTCAGTCAGGGAAAAAGAAGACTGAGGGGGGATCTGATTAATGTTCATAACTATTTGAAGGGAGGTGGGAGGCAAGTGGATGAGGCCAGGCTCTTCTCAGTGGTGCGGAATGCTAGAACAAGGAGTAACGGCCTAAAACTTGAACATAGGAAGCTCTGTACTAACATAAGGAAGAACTTTCTGATTAGGGTGACAGAACACTGGAACAGGTTAGGTTATCCAGAGAGGGTGTGGAGACTCCTTCTATGGAGACATTCAAGACCCATCTGGAGGCCTACCTGTGTGACCTATTATAGAGTACCTGCTTTAGCAACTCCTTCAATTCTGTGATTCTGTGATTTTCTCTTTATCTTTTTTATTTATACATTCAGGCACGCACCAATTTGAATGTTAATTCTGACTTGCTCAATTGTCCTCTCAGAATTAATTAATTCAAATAGCACACTATTATCATAGAATCGTATTCTCAATGCACTCACAGAAATGAACCAAAACTTCGGTTTCTATTTTTATCTTGAACAGCTACACCTTCTATAACAAACACTGTATAAATAAGCGATAAAGTGTGTAAAATAAGACCCATTACAGTACATCTGAATGATACAATTTCTGTTAACACATGCCATACATCTACTTATTAGCATTTCTAAATGGTAACCAAAACAATAAAAATGCAATGCATGTACTGTAAGCAGATATCTTTGACATACTGCCATATATTATATCAATTTTGAAAGCAAAGAATATAAAATAAGCAAAATATATCTTTTATTATTTTCTAATAACAATCTATATATATTTTTACTCTTCTAATTTTATTATTTATTTAGATTACAAAGATACTGTAGAATTAAGCTAAGACTGATGTATAAACATACTCAGATAATCTTAGTTAATGAACAAGGAGAATTTTCACCTAGGCTGTTTTAGCAGACAAACTTTTTAAAAGGTGAATCACTACTGCAAAAAGGCCTTTTTAAAAATCTATTGACTAAAAAGAGAAAACAGGCAATTAATTGAAAAGTAAATATTAGTAAAAGTAAATATTAGATACCAAAAAAAGTAAAATGAAATCTATCTGAAATGCAAGAAATTTACTACATGAGTTAAATTTTCATGAGTGTTGTGGACAGCTAAATGTGAACAGAGTAAGATGGTAACACTATTGCTTCACATAAAATATGACTGGATATGTATCGTATGTCATCATATATGATGTTTGATTAAAAGAATGGGGCTTTTGCATGCCTAGCTGACCTGTTTGAATCCCATTCCTGGTTACTGAACAAAATGCAAATGTAGAAAGTTTGTAGAAGTAAAAAATTTACCCAGAATATGAAACTGTGGGATAAATAAGTCAAAACACTTGGAAAACTGTAGCTCAGTTTAAACAGTGATGGCTTGAAATTCCCAATGTAGGAAACTACTAATAAAAATAGAAAGATTCTTTATCAAAAAGACTGAATTGAAAGTCTTGTTCTAAAAAATTAAGATCCATACTGATTTCTGTGAATGCCACTGCTTACATATTTCTGGTTTGAACAGAACAGATTTTGAAAGACAGCATTCCAAACAACAAAATAAATCTAACACTGAAAGAACTGCACAAATTCTGAACTTACTGAGCAACTTAAGTCAACCTTCTCCTCCTGTTGCCATTCTAGAAATGTATATTCCAATTCAGTGGCTAACACTGAGTCAAAGACATTTGATCATTAGACAACATTCTTTCATGTATACAAAAATAAATAAATAGATAAAATAATTCAGAATAGCATTAAGATGTTGCTTGTTTTAATTAAGATGATGTTTCAAAATTTAAGCAAAGCTTCTGAAATGCTGCTGTATGAGCTGCTGAGCTCTCTACATTCTGTTCTCCACTCTCATTTCAAGCTATGTGAAATTATAGGATTGTTTCATTGTGAAAGTGAAAATGCTGACTTCAGTGGAGTGATACTCATGTAAAAATGATGAGAGCAATTGACTCTACTCTTTAGGAGGAAACAGAGAGTACTATGCCGTTATTCAACTTGACTAACACCAGCATAAATGGAAGCTGAACCTACCTGTATAATGCTGAAATTAATTTTTGAAGTTTTTAACCATGTAAGATTCTCTCTATACTCACGCATATTACGTTACAGGATTTATAAAAAATGACTATTCATTTGAAAACATGGCACAAACACTGAACAAAAAAGTGTTACAAATATATTAACAATTCGGAAATCTCTTGATGAAATTATGACTCTCTATTAGACTCTTGATGAAATTATGGGGAAAAGCAAGCTCTAGAATACATCTGTGAAGTGCAGGCATTAGGAAAAAGATCTCTCAACTCATTAGGAAAGCTTTAAAACAGTTTGCCTGATTCAAAGAAACAGTAAGATTCAGAAGGAGGTTTAAAGATGACTCAGGACAAGACAGTTCATGACAAAGGAAATTTCTTTTAATAGAACTTTTTATCCCACTCAGCAGACTTTCACATGACTCTGTCAAACCCAGAAGTTTATAGTAAGCTTGAGATAATTATTGGACAAAGATTGATCTGGGAAGATCAGCCATCACATCTCTGCCTCGAGACTTCCATTTAGTTTATGTTTCAGAATTCTCTGCTGATATTAATGTTTGCTTTTGAATAGCATAATTAATTAGAATGACAAGAAACATGTTTTAAAGCTGAAGGGGCTTACATCTGAGAGTGACAAGCTAAGAGTGTATTGAATACATGCATAACTTCCTACACATAACTCCTGCATGTATAAATATCTGGAAGCCTATACTGCTCCCATAAAAGATAATGATGTCATTCAGCTAAATATCCACTACATATTAAATTTCTTGGGATCTTCCTCCTGCTACAGGAATTAAATTAAGGTAACCCCACCATCTCTTCCAGGCTCAAAGGCTAATATTTTCACATTATAAAGACTTAATGGTGCAACTTCTGCCCACTAACTTTAACAAGTTAACAAACATTTTAATCTCTATACTGATTTTGTGTAATAAAAAAGAGATTTCATTCTTTAATGTACTGATCTGATTACAAAGTACACTGACTAAAACCTTTGTATAAAAATCAGCTTAGTAACTGAGATCAACACATCCATATCTTAATTTTAGCTTTTGCACATTTCAGGTTATAAATATGCAAATGTTTTGTGATATGCTTAAAGCTGTACAGTTTCCCCTTGATAAATATGTAAATCAGTTTGTCTCTGCAGTGGGGAAGTAATTATCACTTTCAGACCCACTCACTGAGCACAACACTAGAGGTAAGGACGGAAAATAATAAAACCACTGACAGCAAAATAAGAAGTTGCTGCACATATGGTGAGCAGTACATAAACTCTGCATGAAACTTGTTTAACATTCAGAGCTATAATACAACCACTAGGAAGTGGAAATTCTGGGACAAAGTAATAGATTGATAGTATGGAACATTAAGTAGTCCATTAATTGAATGCACTCACCTAAAAAGACATGATTCTGTATAGAGGGAGCATTAGCATATGAACCTCAACGGTGAGAGAAAGTAGCAGCTAATAAACTGATTAGAAGAGAAAATAAATACATAAGTAATTTTAAAATATGTAATAATTCCTGTAGGAAGAAAGCAAAGTTTAGATTCAGTGGAAAGTCCTGAATCAGTCTCACTGTGCTAACATTATTTATAAAGTTACATTATGGATACAATCTGTACAGCACAGTCTTCATCAAAGTATAAAGCTGAGATTTAAAATGTGCCAACTTTCTACTACTATAGTTTAGTGGGAATTTCAATGTCAAAAGGACATTCTGCTAAATAAGTAGCATCTAGTTTTGAAAAAGTACATCTTTGTCAGTGTTTTAATTAGGAGCAGTGTCAATGGCTTACAGGCTGGTTTGGCCTGGTTCCATGACTAGAGCATTAACTCTCTAACTCTCAGTGCACTTCATGATGTTATGATGTGGAATACTGATAACCAAAAATCATAATACCATGTCAAGCAGGAGCGTACATTTGTGATAAATCCAGTCATCACCTCTTTATATATTTCTGCTGGCATAACAAAGATTTCTTGGATTTTCTGACCTGGATTCCTTTCCAATTAACTAAACTCAAGGGTAGAATCTGGGAATGCACTTAAAATACTGGCACTAGTAAGGAAACACTCAGTCTATGGGACAACAGCAGAGTTGGTCTGAAGTCAATTTTTTTCTCTGCTGATATCCTGATAGTCTGTAGACACTGACCCCATATCTAAAGTTCCTTTCTGCCGTTCTAGACTAGTTGCTAATCTTGGAACAAGATTATGTAGATAATATATATAACAATATATATAACAATATATATCACAAAATACATAATAATATATATATATATATGTATACACACACACACTATATTATATATATAACAATATATATAACAAAAAAAAAAGTCATAGTTTGGAAGAACTGGTTTATTCCTACTTGGGAACAAGATCATGTGGTGGCAGAATGAGAAAAAGTCAATTATGGAGTCAAACATAGATGGAGTAACTGCAGCAGAATTGATGCCATCGAGGCAGTTTGTATGATAATTTAGTGGCCTTTTCTAAGTGGGAAAAAATACGACTTCTTAAGCACTCAAGAATAGATAAGTGGGGTCGTACTTAGGGGTTTATTTCAGTAGGGCCTTCTCAAGTGTATGCTCTCTCCCTCTTCTCAAGATGAGACTCAGATGGCCTATGCAACAGCTGGAAACTACATCAACAGGAACAAGAACAAACAGATGAAGACTGCAAAGACAACTGAGTAAGAGTTATTCTACCTCAGGATGTACATATTCCAGGGATCTCTGAGCACGTGAAGAATTAAGTAATGTGTAAATTACATGAATCCTACATGAGTGATGTATCATAACATATGCATCATGTATTACTTATCAAACATTCATAAGAAACAGCATTTATAAATGACAAAATAATTTGATACTCTCCTTGGATATGAGACAGTTATAAACACATTCTACAGTATTAGTACTCTATGTATAATTAATTAGATATCTGCTCCAATGGTAATTTTTTTTTTCTCATATTATACACTGATAATCTAAATAAATTCTTTATCTATCTGCTCGATCATAGTATCATCAAATCACAAGGTTGGAAAAGAACCTACAATGTCATCTAGACCAACTGTAAAATGATTTTGATATCAAGGTAGGTTGCCTTGATTTTTTTTTCTCCACAGTACCTCTCCAGAATGAAATATAGTTCAGATCTGTCATTCCTGGAAGCTCAAAAAAGGTAGGACTGATGAATCCTACACTGAAAACCTGCTGGTGCACAAGGAAGCTTCACATGGATGCATAGTGGGTGTAATTTACAATCAGTATCCACATCTACGTGAGAGATAGTTACTACATCACCTTTTAAAGTCAATGAAGAAAAATCAATGTTTTTATATGTAGCTCTCTTAAGATGAATGATTTGGCCCCAGAAATTCTGAATTCTTCTCACAGAAGAGGAAGGTGAGGCTCAGATTCAATTATCTAAACTGCAAGGTAAATTACCTTCCAAATCAGTAAGAAGATAGGTCAAGATTATATGTAGAATATCAGACAAGTATAGTCAGTGTAAGGGCTCACAGAAGGACCAACTTCTAAAAAATATAACAAAGTAAATGGTGTAGGGTTAGCTAAGATATCAGTATGATTTTGCCCTGCAATTGTAAGCTTGAATTGCCTTGTGACTGTGTATATAGTCTTATAATGTTTCTTTCAGAACCTCAGGATGAATTTTCAGCATAGCACAACAGATTATGCACACATTGCTTAGCAACTATGAACAAATCAATCACATTTTGAGTCATTATGCATAAGATAGTTTTTTTTTTTTCCTAGAAATGAGTACTGTATCTCTTATTTTCCTATTCATATGGAATTCAACTTATTTTGTAAGTGTGAAAGTTGAAACAATACTTTATGCTTATAGAAATATACATGGATAATACAGCTGAGAGTTAAGTTGTGCTTACTGTGGTTGTGAAGAGCTGTAAGTACAGTTGCTACATTGATAACATCATATTCACATTGATAGTAAAACACTAATGATATAGTTTTGGGGATTATTAGAGGTCAAAAGTGTAACTATTTTGGTGGCCATCTTCCTATTAATATTTAGATAATAAAGCACTAGTAAGTGCATTGCATAAAGCTCACTTTTAGACCTTACATCTATCTTTTCTACACAAGGCTTATGAAAATAATCATTCTTACCCTGATTAAAATGCTAAAATATGAGTGATGGTCATGAGATTTTAGAGGGTCCATCGCATTTGCATCTTTCATGACAGATGTGATAACTTTTTGGGTAAATCTGCATCTTAATTCTGAGAATAAGATGCCATTTTATCTGTACAACTAAGATGCGTAGTGCAAAGTATACTGCCTACTTCTCCTGTGTTTTCCTCCAAATTCTGGAAAAGGTCTAGGTAAACTGTAATGGCAATCAAAGGATACTATTCATTTTTTAATTAGACTGTCAGATGAAATTAAGGCTTCAACTGTTTGATCACTTCAATAAAAGTTTATGGTAACTGATAACTGAAGAGTGATAAAAGAAACACTTCTTTATATCTTCAAAGGTTTAAACATTTATTAGAGTCAGATTTAAATTGAGTATGTATATATTCTTAGACCCAAATGCATAATGCCAAAAATTTTTCAGATTAAAGTATGAATAATTTTAAACAGGTAAGCAAATGTAATACTATATTTTAATCCTCTGCACTTTTTTGGAAAAAAAAAAAAAAAAATTATATGTCAGTGTCTTGTTTCATTTTTATAACTTTTATCAAACAAAACTGAAACTGCCATAAAATTGTTTGACCTTTCATGTTTCACTAGACAAACTTTTTCATCTTTGCTGAATTTGAAACTGAGTTTAGACATTGTATGCTATAAGCAAAAAGTATTTTTAGCAGGATCTGATTAGCATTCGTCATTACATCTTTATTATTTTCATTTTACAGCTTTCTGATTTTAATTATTGTCAAAATCCAATCTTATATGAAGGTAGCTGTTCATTAGTTCATCTACAGAATGGAAGACTCTTGTTTTTTTGCCCTCCTGACATGATATCTCCATTTTTCCCTATCATTATGCAGGCTAGTCAGGTAACCTACTTCTCTAAATGCTTTTGGGCAACTCAGTGCCTTTTGTGCCCTAAGACACTTGATGTCTACTGTGCAATCACTGCCTCCAAATCACACTAGCAGTGAATGAATCACTGTACAGATACTTTTAATACCAGTAAGAAAGAATGTCTGACTGTGAAAATTGTTCTCAGAGGAACTTTCCACCATAGAATATAAACTCCAATGTAAACTCAAGATGACATTCTAAACTTCAGGAGGTGAAAATAATCTAGAAAATTTCAGGCCACAAATATTTATGCATGTTTATTATAATTTATTTTACTTTCCAAATAATTCTTTTTTTTTTTAATGTGTGCATATTCAATATGGCCGTATTTATACAGCTTTAAGGTACTTAGGATACTATCAGAAGGGAAAACAAGTAACTTTTTTTCTTGTCTTCATCATTGATTATTGATGTTTATCTGAAAAGACTGATAAACTATCTTATAAAATGAGACTTTAAATCCTTAAGTTTCACAACAGTATTCATTGTTAAAACAGATGTCTACAGGAAAAGAATATAAGCTGTCTTTTTCTGTTCAGAATTCTAGGAAGGATAAATATGTCAATCTCAGATTAGGTTGGAACAACTTGAGGTCTCAGCTTAGGTTAAGATGTATTTGATGCCCCCCCAAAAATGATGGAATGAGGGTATTGAGATCATCAGTCTGTTTCTTTGCCTTTTCTCTACCTAAGTTTTACTCATGAATAAAGCAAAATGTGATGCAGAATTACTAACATAGCTACTAACTTGAGTTTACTAATGTTCAGATACAATACAAATGTTAGTTGTCATTTGGTTTGTGAAGTTACAGAAAAGGAAGTTGGGAGACTTTCCAGTGTGAATTGTGAGAAGAATGCAAACCATTTCTGGAAAGGCTCTGCTTTGCATACCAGAATCCCACTAAGATTATTTTTTAAGGATAAATCTGAAAGTTAAATTTGAAAGGGGAAAGATTATTCACCTAAGTAACACTACAGATCAGTTGAAATACTAATATAGATACAAGAAACAAAGCAATCTAACTGCAAATCTGAGGAAGGGAATGTTATAGCTAAGCTAAACTCTTCAAGGTACAGATAGCAAGCAATGACTAGAAAGTCCCAAAGAGAATATTTCATAATTATGGGAAGGGTGCTATTCTGTAAGTGAGAGGCAGTTACAGAGGATTAGAGAGGGTTAGTACATCTCAATTACTGCATATATTTTCAGAAGACTAGCTCTTTCTGAACCCTTAGCATCAAGTCTATGGAATATAGATATACTTGAACAGAAGATGTTTAAAATCTCAACATTTCATATGAATGCTTCCGTAACAGACTGGTGTTTCACTACTGGAGGCAATGAGAATTTATCAAAAGCAAATATATTTCTGCACTCAAAGAAAGCAAAAAAACATGGCTAGCTATACTCAGTAACTAATTATCCTTATCAAGATTCAACAATTAAGTATCACAAAAGTAGGATAGAGCATTTGTATACATGTTTCTGGAGAGTGTATTCATTATACCATTGTCTCCTGGTCAAAACAATTATTTTCTATTCTCATTCTGTGTATTCCTAATGTTCATAAAGAACAAAGGAAGTAATTAAATGTCACATCAGCCAATCAACTTATGTTCTGCAAAAGAGCTGTGATATTATTCTCCAACATTTTCTATTGAGGCAGACCTCAAAGTTCTCTTTATCTGCTAAAACCAGTCATTCACTTTTTATGAAAAGTATGTGGAGGTACTTGCAGCAGCCAGCTGATGAACTACAGTGGAACTGCACAAAAGTTGAAAATTACTGAGAAATCTAGGATATGGGGCTTGACTATCTCAGTTCTAAATTGGCGAGAACACTCAGGATAAAATCCCATAGAAGTGTTACAGGATTATAGGGACACCTGCCAATTTTGTGCCTTATTAAAATTATACTGGTTTTAAAAAGCAATTCTAGCAGCACTTTGCCCTTAACACCATGCTGAGGTTGTTCAAAGTTTGTCCTGTGGGATGTGGTGTGGTAAATTCAAAGGAACTTGTATTATTTTAACTCCTAACATTTTAGCCCTAGTCAGGACTTCAAGAGACAGATGGGACATTTCATCCCACTTTCAACTGCACAGACATCATCCTTACCTTTGGCTTTGTTTTTTTTCTCTAATTTTCTGCTAATGGGCATTTGACATTTGTATGCTACTGCTCCCTGCCTGTGAGTCGCTGGCAGCCACCTTAGCTTTCCTCTTTTTCCTTGCCAGCTTTGCTAGTAAAGTACATTTTCTTACACATATTAGAAAGGAATGCTATCTGCTACATTTCTGACTGTGTGGTTAAACTATGATACAAAATTTACTTCTATTGCAAACTTAACTTTTTTTTTTTTAATTATTATTATTGTTTATTTAATATAGCCAAATCTCTAATAAATACAGTTTGTTTGAAAGACTGTGATGGCATTGTTTTCAACCATCAAAACCTTTCCATATCATGGTTGTTGATTTCAATTCAGCCCAGTTCCACTGACTCCAGAGTAGTTACATCATTTTACATGAGCAGAAGACCTAACCCAGAATGGCTAAAAAGGAAAAGATGCAAATCAGGACAGGTCTCTTGCTTTTCTGTGTGCACACTTTAATTTTTTTCAAACAAGTCCCTGAAAAAACTGTATTTAAACAAAATAAAATTAAACAACAACCAACAAAACAAACAAAATAAAACAAAGTAAAACAACTAACCAGTATAAAGGACCAGGATATCTGACACTTAGAAACACATATTTGTGTTACATAAGGATCTCGATCTTAATGTAATCTCATTCGCTTTCAATTAACAAGATAATTTCTTCAAATCTCAGGGAAGAATAGCTAATGCACGAGTTGTATGGAACTTGGTAATATTTACATATAAAAGGAAGGGTTAGTTTAAATTAAAAAAAATCTGTTAGCTCATCGTAAAGAAGATGTAGTACTAAAGTCTGTCAAATTGATATCTCCCTTTGAATCTCAATTGCATTACAGTTTTTTTTTTTCCTCTTTTTTAAAGCTCAGTCTTTCCAAAACTACCTAAACAACAGTGTTCTGACAAGCTATTATCAGCAGAGACTGATCATTGTAGGATATGCCAAGTAATGAAATGCAGCAAAAGGAAGGGAAAAAATACAATGTGATTTCCTGTGACAATTCACTGGGAGAACTAGCAAAGACGACAAAGACTACAAAGGAAAGAAAAGAATAAATTATCTGCTCTTACTATATGAGGAGCTGAATAAAAGAAGGTCAAACTCTACCCTTAGATGAAAGTGTACCTCTCTCACATCAGGAAGGCAGAAATTTCTGTAATGGAAGATAAAACCATTATTGCAGATATGGAAATACGTTAAAGTTAACCCAACTACTTACATCAATGGGACATTTCATATCAACATGGGAGAGAGGAACCTGGTCTTAAAACTCTATTTTGGGACCAGAATACCATAACAATATTCCTGTATGTATACTACTGTGTGGGTCTTGATCATTTTTGACAATTAGGGAAATAAAAGAATCTACCAAAAAAGGAATAAAGTTCTATTTTCAGAGATACTAACAGACCTTCCACAGGCATTTTGTTAAAATCTTTTTTTTCTGACTACCCCAATCTACCTCTGTTTGTATGTGAATAATTTTATTTTAAAAAGTTCTATTTTCAAACATCATGTCTCAAAGCCTCTGACACCCTCTGGTACAGTATTTCATTTGCTATCCCTTCATTCTATTCTAACTACAGTAGTATTTACCATTTAACTCTGATAGAAAGTTTTTGAGATAATTCATTAAAAGCTTCTCATTGACAAAACTTGTTAGGAAGAAATGGAAAAATAAATTTTCTTCACTGTAGAAAGAAACTATTCAGATTTATAAACTTCAGAGCTATGGAGTCCTAAAACCTTTCAAAATGAGCACCTGAAAAACATGTAATGACAAAGGCTCTTTACACTTTCTAATGTTCCACACTATTTAAATTGATTGCAATAGTTCCGGTATGATGCAATGATTTTACAAGACAAATTACATTAGTTTTATTGCAAATAAAGAAAAAAAACATACTCATTATTTATTTACTGTGTCTGTTCAATCAACTCTATTCTGAAATTAGAAAGAAGCATTTTGCTATCTTCCACATAGACCAAATGCATCCATATTTTTCACACCACCAAAAATAGTTCCTTCCACAACCTTGCTTGAAATATTGACACATTAAGCTATACTTTTATTTCAAATATTTAGAATTAAGCTAAATTTGGGTTTGCAGAGAGAAAAAAATCATGTTGCTTTTCTGGGTTGTTGTACAACACTCTGTTGTAAAGATCAAAGAACATGTGCATTTCTATTATTCCTTGTTTGCCCGCTTTGTTTTTAAACTTCAGTCTGATTTAGAAACGGAATTAAAATCAATATCTAACACGCAAATACCACTACCACTAGCTAAAATCTAAGAGGCTAAATCTTTTATCCTCATAGTACAGAAATGATAGATTAATTTTAAAAGCATGAAAACTGAAGCACCTATAGGCCAAGTTAACTACAAATAATTTCAAGTAAACTAAATGTGATGCTGCAGCATGATATCCACCCAGTAGGTTGCTAAAAGGACACATGATACAAGAGGAAGATGCTTTCCCTCTTTCTGTTTTGTTCAGTCCTACCATGCTTTCCTTGGAAGCTTGCTAGGGAAAAGGAGGTAAAAGAGGTATCTCCCTTCTGTCTCAATTTTCGATAGCAGCAAGCTGCAAGATCCACTGAAGCTTTAGAATACAACTTCACGCTACTCTAAGAAAGAGATTTGTTTATCCTGGAGTTTCTCTTCTATCAGCTCAAGAAAACAATTCAGCACTTCAGATGTTCCTTTGTATATTGTGCTTACTAATGTAACATCAGCTGAGTATTCTCAGGGTTACTACACCATGACTTTCATGACAATATGTTATAAAAAGTTTTTCATTGCTGGATAGGGAATGGAAATAATTTAAAAAGAGTAACATGTATACAAAATACAGGAAGTAAGCAAAAAATTAAAAGAAAACAAAAAGAAAGCTTTTCAAAATAGTAAAAAATATCTTGAGTATACTAAATGAAATGCGTGGGAAAAAAAAAAAAAAAGAACAACAAACCAAAACAACAGCATTAAAAAGAAAAAAAAAGAAACAACTAAGAAAATGTAGTAAAGATTCAACATTACTTTTTCCTAAGCAGTATCATGAAACAAAACATAAATGACTTATTTTACAATCAGTGGGGGGAAAAGCTGGATAACATCAAAGTTGTCAGTCTGCCATCCTGCCCTTAACTAATCCATAGAATCATAGACTGGCTTTGAGTAGAGGAGATTTTAAAGATCATCAAGTTCCAATCCCTCTCCCATGGCCAGGCTTGTCAGTAACTAGAGCAAGGTACCCAGGGCCCCATCCAACCTGGCTTTGAGCACCATCAGGGATTCAATATCCACAACCTTTCTGGGCAATCTGTTCCACTGCCTCACCATCCTCTCAGTAAAAAAATTTCTTTCTAACATCTAAGCTAAATCTCCTCTCTTTTAGTTTAATGCCATTCCCCCTTGTCTGTCTCTGTCAGACTGCTCAAAAAGTTAGACCCACTCCTGCTTGTAAGCTCCCATCAAGCATTGGAAGGCCGCAGTGAGACCCCCCAGGAGTTCTTCCTTCTACAAGCTAAACAAGCCCAATTCCTTCAACCTATCTTCATAGGAGAGATGCTCCAACACCTTGATCATCTTGGTGGCCCTTCTTCAGATGTGCTCCAACAGCTAACCATACTTCCTGTACTGGAGACCTCCTGCTTGGACACAGTTCTCCAGGTGTGGCCTAACAAAGGCAGAGTATAAGGGGACAATCCCCTCCCTCTCCCTGGTAGCCACCCCTATTTCAGTGCAGCAGGATACTGCTGGCTCTCCAAGCTACTAGCACAACTTGCTGGCTCATCTCCAGCTTTTCATTCATCAGTATCTCCAAGTCCTTCTCCACGGGGCCACTCTCAATGAGTTCTTCTCCCCATCTGTGCTCACACCTGGGATTGCCTCAACCGAAGTACAACACCTTGCACTTTGTCTTGTTTAACCTCATTAGGTTCTCCTGTGCCCACTTTTTGAGCCTGCCATGTCCATCTGTATGGTAACCCTTCCTTCTATCATGTCAAGTGCACCTCTCAGCTTAGTGTCATCAGCAAACTTGCTGAGGGTGCACTCAATCCCACTTGCCTATGTCATTGAAAAAGATGTTGAAGAGCACTGCTCCCAAAATGGACCCCTGGAGGACACCATCACTCCTCACCAACCTCCATCTGGACATACAGCTTCTGACAATAACCCTGTGGCTATGAACATCCAACCAATTATGACATCCACCAAATAGTTCAGACTTGAAATTCATTTCTTTCCAATTTAGAGATAAGGATGTGGTGCAGGACCAAGTCAAAGGCCTTGCACAAGTCCATGTAAATGACATCAAGAGTCATTACACTTGTACTTTCCCAAACTTTAAAAAGTCAATTACGTATCTGCTGGTACAATTTTTTTTATTATTATTTTTTAAAGCAACAAAAAACAACCAACCAAATAGAAAATCCCTACAAGCTCTTTGTAATGCAAAATGTACAATACTTACTAGAAGAAGAATGATCTTGTATTATTAGCATGCTTACTTAGTATTGTTGTTTTAGCAATCAAAATTATTACCAAAAAAGAAGCAAAAAACCACAGTCAACAAAAAGGGAGTTCTACCAACTCCATCAACAAGAACTTATTACCACCAGGAATCTGAGCCTTGTAATTCAGCAGTTTGAAAAGAAATTTCAATTTCATGTCAATTTACTAATACAAATCATCTTGCCAATTAACAATATTCACAGAATTACAGAATCACTATAGAATGGTTTGAATTAGAAGGGATCTTAAGGATCACTTAGTTCCAACACCTCCGCAAAGGTAGGAACATCTCTCAACAGACAAAGTTGCTCATAGCCCCAACCTGGCCTTGAATACCTTTTGGGATGGGGCATACACAGCCTCTATGGACAACCTCATTACCCTCATAGCAAAGAACTTCTTCCCAGTGTCTTATCTAAATTTACCCTCTTTTAGTTTAAAGCCTTTACCTCTTATCACGACACAACCTGACTCTCTCTCCAACATTGCTGCAGGCCCCTTTTAGTTACTAGCAGGTCACAGAGAGGTCTATCCAGAGCTTTCTCTTCCCCAGACTGAATGTACACAACTCCCTCAACCTTTCTTCATAGAAGAGGTACTTCAGCCCTCTGATCATTCTCATGGACCTTTTCTGAACTCATAATCACAATACAGAATTGATATTGATCTATGGTTATTGTTTTCACACAAATAACTAGTTTTTTTGTTTGTTTGTTTGTTTTAAATAGTATGGTCTCAAAATTACTAAGATACATTTCAAAAGAAGTAAGAAAAATCTCATATATCTCTCCAAAAAACAGAGGCGATGATTTTAAAAGTTGTAGGCATCTCTGCATCTCCACTGAAACTGAAATGCAGATTGCCAGGTTTATTTATTTATTTATTTTCTAAACTTAAATGAGATGTAGCCAGCCATAAATAAAGTATAAAAGGCTAGAAGACATTTCCTGAATTCTCATAGATAGATACTGCCCAAAGAATTGTGTTCATATTTTGATGAAGGAATTTGGTTACCTTTAAAAAATACAACTTAATTCTCCAGACCAGAAGAAATATTGGGTTCCTGAGTCCAGAAATACATTCTAATCATTTCCCAACTTCAACATGGGTCAACTCTGGAAGAGAGAAACATCTTGCTTTCTCCACTCTGCCACTTCTATGTCTCCTGAGTAGAAGTCCTAATGCTTTACTATGGATCCAGAACTGGATTAGTGGTGTCTGGCTGTCTATTCTAGTTAGTAAATCTTAACATCACCTATCTGTTCCAGTTTTTCATTAGAACAGATTAATTAGATCTCCCTGTATTACAAAAACTTTCTTAAAAAGCCTGTTTGTGAATTTGTTATAAACTCTAGCAACATAATGTCATAGAACAGATGAGAAATGTCACAGAATAGAATCATGAAATAGAATCATAGAACTACTCAGGCAGGAAAAGACCTTAAAGATCATCAAGTCCAACCACAACCTAACCATACTACCCTAAAGACCCTCTGCTAAATCATGTCCCTGAGCATCATATCCAGACCGTTTTTAAACACATCCAGGGATGGTGACTCAACCACTGCCCTGGGGAGCCTATTCCAGTGCTTAACAACCCTTTCTGTAAAGAAGTTTTTCCTGATATCCAACCCAAGCTTACCCTGGTGCAACTTGAGGCCATTTCCCCTCGTTCTGTCATCTGTCACAAGTGAGAAGAGATCAACTCCGCTCTCGCTGTAAGCATCTTTCAGATATTGGAAGAGAGCAATAAGGTCTTCCATCAGACTCCTTTTCCCCAGATTGAACCGTCCCAGTTCCTTCAGTCTCTCCTCGTAAGGCATATTCTCCAAGCCCTTCACAAACCTTGTTGCCCTTCTCTGGACCTGCTCCAGCACCTCCATGTCCTTTCTGTACTGATGTGCCCAAAACTGAAAGCAGGACTCAAGGTGAGGCCCCACCAAGTCCAAGTACAGCAGGAAGATTATTTCCATAGTCCTGCTCATCACACCATTCCTGATACAAGCCAGGATGCCAGTGGCCTTCTTGGAAGGCTCATATTGTCCATCAGTACACCAAGGTCCCTTGCTGTCAGGCAGCTTTCCAGCCACTCCTCCCCAAGCCTGTAGAGTTGTCTGGGGTTGTTGTGACCAAAATGCAGGACTCAACATTTGGCCGTATTTAATTTTATACAATTAACCTTGGCCAGGTCGATCCAGTCTATCCAGGTCCCTCTGTAGTGCCTTTCTACTGTTATCAAAACAGAACTACAATACTGTTTTTGTTAAATAGAACATGAAAATTCATATTTAACAACTAGGATACATCTACTGTTGAATAGCTGCTCATTAAGAAGGGGATCTGTTATGAGAAGACAAAGTGCCAGTGGGTAAACAAATGACATATAACTGTATGGTTAAAAATTGTATTAGAAGACACAAGCATAGAAAAATTTATATTTCCCACTTTGTAAAACTGGATATTATAACATACAAAGTTATTTTGTGCCTTTTGTGTAGCTGTACAAGTGTACAATTATTCATGCGCTCTATCCGTTGTATTGAGGTACTGGATAATCCATTAAAAAACTGTCTGAAGGTACAAGAAAAGAGTGTGGGTGAGGAGGTTTAAACAACCTCCCAAAATTTCTTGCTTTTAGTTTCTCTGCCTCTTTATTTTATGTTCAGCTTCTTTCATTGATATGTAAGCTATAACAGTAGCATACTTCACCTACTAGCTCAACTGCATTCTTTATGAAAACCATGATTGCATGCTCTATAAATAACTTGACAGATATTGCTTTCTGTGTTCGAAGCATAGAAGAAAAAAAGGATGGTAAAATCATGTTCATAAGTCAGTGTTGAAGGTTTCAGGTTCAAAATAGGGACACAATCTCCAAAGATAGAAAAGGGAGCTGTAAATCACATCCCTGTCTTTCATCCTGATCCAATTCTCTCTATGACTGTTATTCACTTCTGGTATTTCTTTGAGATAGAGGAAACATAATTCCACTTAGCAGCTTCACAGTTAAAAATGTTATACAGAGTCAAATTATCAACAAAACCTTTACTAGCTTCCATTAAACTGTGTTCTCAGTCTGTATTTTTGAGATTCTCTACCTTTAGGATGTTAGCCTCAATTCTGTAACATGAGCCCCATTCAGTGTTTCTTGTTTCTTATTTCATTTCAGCACTCTGTTTACGTATCACTCTCATCCAAGTATACAGAGAAGTCACTACGTTCCATATTAGTTTTTGCTTAAACCTTTACTGTGTTCTCAATCCCAATGATGATGACTCCCCACCCACCTCAAGCATGGAGAAAAAAAAACATATCATTTATGTGGTAGATCAAACAAAATGTTGGTTGCCCATTCCATTGCAGACTTTCATATCCTTATAGTCCGGAGAATCTCTGAGATTCTGTTATCTCAAGGTTGTCTGAAGCAAGTTGTGAGCTTTCTCCTACCAGTAGATATTTGCCTATCTCAAGCAAGTATTTCTTTTTCTTCACTGATTAGAGCATTTTGATCACTTTTTTTTTTTTTATTATTAGGATCAATTTTCAGAAGTTCATTACTAACAGAAAAACTTTAAAATTTTGAAAGTGGTAGTATTACTTTTTTGTAAAGTGAATAATACACTAGCATATTTTGTGCTGATAATTTAACTCATGTCATATCAGATGCAAATGAAATCTGTTCAGTAGATAGCAACAAATTTCGAACAACACAGTACTGCTACTACAACAAGCTACATTACACTGAAGTTTTCTATCATGGAATATGCATTATCAAGACATTACTTAAATCTGGCTGATTAAAAAATGATATAGGAATGGCTGCTTAAAATCTGCTTTAAAATCTTGTAAATAATGTTACAAGGAGATTTGCTGTGTACAAAGATGTACTATAGAAAAAGGAAATTGTACTTAAGGAGGATTAGATAGCTCAGGAGGCTTATCAGAGAGTAAACAGGAGTCTTTTATCACTTACCTTTTAAATTCAATCCTGTTCAGTAGTGACTGAAAGTCATTATTGTTTAGTGACATATAAAATGTGTTTGAGTTTTAGCCCAGATCACAACTGGAAAGCATCCACATCATAAACAGCAGAACTACAAATTTCTTTAATCTGCATTCTTATTGACAATTTTCCCAGATCTGACCTGAAGACTTAATGTGCTTCAAGAGCTTAACTATCTTAGCTGAAAAAAACAAAACAAAACAAAACAAAACCAGTCTCTTATGTTAGAGTAAGTGCAGGATGGAAGATGAGAGTGGGAAAATACAATTCATAAAGTACTTAACTGGCTTCATACCTTATTCCTAGAGTTACTAGCTGAACATCTTTAATAATAACACAAGCAACTTAAAAATAAACCTAGACTTCTCGCATATACCAGTATCAATTCGGAAAAGCAAGGTCAAGAAACATGCCAGGTATCACTCTCCAGAACTTCAGTTTCATCTTTTCAGGCTCAGCTAAGATTATGTCACATTCATCATAGCTGGATAAAACAATTTAAGTCTGATTATCTACCATCTATAATATGGTGGTATCGTTCTGCTTTGATTATCTTTTAAATTGACTTTGCACTGTTACAAATGACTACATCAGGTGAAAAATAATGACAAATTAGGCTCATCTTGCAAAGATCTAAGGTACAAGATTTTTTTTCTGGAAAAAAAAAAAAAGAATAGCTAATTCATTGCTTTACAGAAAGTGATGACTGCTTTTTTTCTTTCATTATATTGTTTACTTTGATTTTTTATCACAATTCAGACTTATCAAAAGATTTACAATATATTTCTAGACTGATACTAAGAGAGTGGGATTCCAAATAGGGTTTGAAAGCACACAAACACTTTACTGTCTATTAAAATAAAGCTGTGGTAATTCACAATAACAGACATTAACAATTATATATTAATGAAAAGGCATTGGTTTCAGTTGAAACTTACTGATGCTATGTCTGTTTCTCAGAAGAATAAAAGATAGTACTCTTTCCTAGCATATTAAAGGAAAAAAAAAATAAAAGCATATTAAAAAATCTAAGAATACAATATCAGTGCAAAAAAAAAAAAAATTGAAATAACTACTAAAATGTTCTTAATTACTTTGTAATTAGAAAAATAGGTCAAGGTTAAGAGCCAATAGGCTCATAAGTGTAAAATAACTTTTAAAATGAGAAGGAAAATACTTTTACTAAGAAATAGAAGACACATGACATGCTACTATAAAAGAATACAAAAATTAAGAATTCTTTGGCTGTAAAATTTAGACCCTATGTTTTGTTTTGTGAGTGCTTTAGACTATGATACCTACCCTAGAGCAAGAATTTTACTAAATTGGTTGTGAGCATATTACAGATTTCCATAAATATTTTATGGTTTTCCAGAAATAGCTTTCACATTATTTTTGGAAATGTTCTACTATTACCAATCTATTACTAAAACAGTGGGGTCTGAGAAAAAACACAATAGTCAATTGTACTACATTGGAATAGTCCCCACTTAGAACTCTGATTTACTTCACTTGAGAGTTTAACACAAGTCAAAAATGGAGAAAATGATCAACATTAATGATCACAGAAATTGTATATTATCTGTTAAAATATATACATATAAACATATATACATATATGTATGTGTGTGTATATATACACACACACACACACACATACATTATTTGTATATATATACATTAATCCTGCATTAGTACCCAAGGTTTCAATTACATTAACACTATTGGTTTAAAAATTAGGGACAGTGCTCTCAGTGAAAGACTGATCCAGAACAATGATCCAGGTGTCAAGATTAAGTATTCTACATTAACTACACAGGAAAGGTTACTGAATTCTGTAGTGATAGTTATCCCTTCTGAACCATTTTCCTTACATTACCCTATATTTATCTTTACAATTTTCTAATAGTGATTTAAAAAACAAATAGTCATCAAAATTTGGTGCTTCATTGGAAAGGAAATTAATTAATAAGGTAAATAGGAACTCAGATTATATACAACACCATAAAATTAGGGCCAGAAGAGAAAAAAAAAAAATGATTCAATTCTATTTTATGAATTTCTGCCAAAAACACACACACACACACACATACACACACACACAAAACAAAACAAACAAACAAACAAAAAAACCCACAAAAGAATACTCTTAAGAAAAAGATCAGTCCTTAGATGATTGTTTCCTCCTCTGTGGTTTATTTCTTTGTTTATTTCTAAAGTCCTTTCTTTGCATGTAGACACAAATATTTACTTTGTTCAGCTCTAAAATGGATCAGTATTATAATCCAAATGTGAGATTATTCTTCAATCTCTATTTCTCCCTGATAAATAAATAGGAAGTGAAATCTCTTCGTTTTTTTACTGTTTCCTGGTGTCTTTACTTAAACTCATTCAATTGGAGATTATTAACATGCTAGTGTTCGTCTTACATAAACTCTACAGTAAGGAAAGTTTCTGATTACTGATTTTTCTATGAATTATACTAGCATAAATTTGATTTTGAATAATTCTAGCTATTGAAATATAGTGAGATTTCATTTAAAAAAGCTAGGGTTTACAAGTTCCGTTCTAGATTTCACATCTTAATTTTTGTTTGTCCATCATTAGATATAGCAAGAAAACAGTGCACAATTTAGTAAGGAATTCTTATTTAAGATATAATCAGCATCCTCAATATCTGTAATCACTGTTGTAACATGATGCATTTTGCTTCTGTTTTCTTCAGTGAATAGTTCCTCCAGACTATCTCTTAGAAGTTATTGCCTGATTTGTTTTCAAAATATAAATCGATTTTAGCGAATAGTTTCTTTCCCCTTTTCTTGAACATCTCAGAGAATCACAGAATAGTTAAAGATTGGAACAGACCTCTGGTCCATCACTTCACTCAGACTGGTTGCCCAGCCAATGTCCAGACAGCATCCGAATATCTCCAAGGAGACTTTACATCCTCCCGAAGCTACCTGTGCCAGTGCTCCATAGTAAATAAGTGCTTTCTGATTTTCTGATGGAACCTTCTGTGCTACAGTTTGTGCCCATTTTTTCTGTCAGCAGGCACAGAAAGAGCCTTTCGTCTTTCTTGCCCACTCCTTCAGGTATTTGTAGATATTGATGAAATCCCCCTGTGCCTTCTATTCCCTATGTTGAATAGTCCAGTGTTCTCAGCTTTTCCTCACAGGAGAGATGCTCCAGTCCTGTAAATCACCTTTGCAGACCTCTGCCAGACTTTCTTCAGTAGCTCTAGTATCTCTTTTGTACTGGGGAGATATGGAGCTACTCTCACAATATAGAATTTTACTGAACCTTTTAAGATATCTCAACGACAAGCTTGAAGTAAGAGTAAGACACATTAAGATCCCACTCCTCTTATTCTAATTAAGTAAATCAGATGGCAAAACTTTTGCATCTTGGCATAACTTGATCCTAATACACAATAAAAGAATATGGCAGAGAAGCAGTTAAGTTTTTTTCCAGCTTGCAGGGCATTCTCATAATAAAAACATCCAGCATAGTTCCCTTACAGGAACCTAGCTTGTGCCAGACTACAATTTCTGAGACATTTTTACACTTTAGACATTCACCACTGATTGTTCCACAAAGGATTAAAAACTGGTTAGCAGGCTTACTACTGTAAACAGAACAATAAACAGTCATTTCCAAAAGTGGTGTTGAATTAGTCTGTCTTCATGCAGCTTACATACAAGTCCATAGTGGGCTTCAGAACTCTTCACAGTGCTAACACTAATGAAATTAGTGTTATGCAATTTAGTGTAAAAAAAAAAAAAATATCTGAAAATATCCATTTACTTTCCTATACTGAATTAGAAATGAAGGAATGCAAGAAGAGAGAAAGGAAAAGAAGGATAACACTGTTCATTCACTCATCATTTATTTTTTACATTTTAGACTATAAGATTATTTTATCTACTCTCAGTTGAATTATAATTAATAGCATTAATAAGGTGCTTAGCCTACATTGAAACAAATTTAATGTTATTATCCAGAGAATAACTCTGTAAGGCATGTCGCATACAGTGACATTATGACTGTGAATGGTTTAAACACTGAATTCTGTTAAACACATATCAGCATGTAAAAATACTAAAAATACACAGACCTAAAGCTTATTCAAATACTTTGTATTTACTATTTTTGACATGGACTGTAATCATACTCTTCAATGTTGGTTTAACAAGTCACAAATGTGAAACATTCAATAGAGTATTTTATTTATGCTTTATATTTGTTTTTCACCTCCTAGCATGGAGATTGTCTTTTAATTGAATTATTGCCCAATTAGGTAATTTAATTTAAATAAATAAACAAATAAAAAGGGTGAATTATCTTTCATTTAGGATTCCTAGTCTGAGTGGACTTCTCTGTCTTAATTTTAGAAAAGACATTATTCTCCTTCTTGCGTATGACAGCTAGAGCTTTCTTTCTGATACTAATTGGTCTCTCAAATCAGGGACAATATTTAATTTGTATTTCATGGCCCAATTTGATATAAATTTTCCGTTACTCTCACTTGAGAACCATAACATTGTTTCTGTTGTTCTCCTCCAGGTTTTTGTTCTTTTTTTTTTTTTTCTTCTCTTTTTAGTCATCCATAAAGGATTGATATTTCTCAACACTCAACAAATTGTACACTGAGAATTTCTATTAGAAATGAATTGTAGTTGGTGATTGGTTTCTTGGAAAGTCAAACATTTTTGATGATATACTATAATCATGTTTTCCATACATTCATTATTTATTTATTATGTTTATACTATCTTTAATTAAAGGATTGTGTAGCATATTGCTATATGTGGCCTAGTGTATTCTTATTTATTTTGCAAATTACATTCTTCTGTGCATAAATACTAATTTCTATTTAACAAATAATAATACAACCCTTTGTAGAAAGCTAATCGTTTTCATCTTTTTCAGCTTTTCCAACAGTTTTGTTTAATTCTTCTACTAATGTCTTAAGAAGTACTCCAGGAAATCACGGTTACCGGCATCAATAGTACAGCGAATAAATGTACTTTGTCTGATATAGTTGATTCATTAAGACTGGAATTAGTGGAAGCTAATGGAAATAGTGCTCTCATCAATTTAAAAAAAAAAAAAAAGTCTATGTTATTCCTTCAGTCTCTATTAGAATGTCAGACATAACCTTCTTTCATCATATTAATAATAGAGGAAAAAATAGCAGAGAAACTAAATACATTTGCTGCCTCCCAGAGCCAATATGCAATCTGTCCAAAGAGGAGTCTTATAAGACATATACCAACACCAAATAGCCAGATCCTCGGCTGAGACAAAATTTGGCGTTTGTACACTAGTTTAAATTAGCCAAGAATCTGTTTTCTAATGGTCTAGCCCTGCTAGCTCTGATGCTTCTATAATAAAGGACAATGCTAGAAGAAACTTATGTTTCTCTTCTCTTGACTTTTTCCAAAATTTCTATGCTATCACTACCAGATTTTTATATCTGATTTATCTCAATCATTCAAAGTCATATTTTGGTGTCCTGCAGTTTGAAACAGTTTGTGTGACACATCTCCTACAAGCCTGTGGTTACTCTGGCTTTCAATCTGCTATCATCTCTGCACCATTAGATAGTCTGAAACAGGAGATGGCAGCTGCCTACGTTTCCAGTGTGTTTAAACTCCAGAGCCACTCTCCTGAAGGGGGCAGCAAAACCCAAAGACAGAAAATGATCAATTGGGCTAGAACATCCTTGTTAATATGGAATAGAAAAAGAAATAGAAAAATCAAACCCAGGCAGTGAAACAAGCTTACCACAGAGACAAGGCAAACCAAGATGACAGGACTCATGAATATCCTTATGAAGTGCAAGCACCTGATTTACTAAATTCAGGTTGGCACTGACGGAAGTGATAAAGTATGTAATACACATTGAATTAAATCCTCTTTCTCTTTACAAAATCAGACACAGAAAAGAGCTTTTTTTTTTTCTACTTAATTCATTTACCCCACAAACTGAAAGCCATTCCTTCCAAATGCATACAGTTTCTCATAAGGTTTTTCCCAAATTGTTTATTTCTGCAAGTATTGTACTAAATAAACTACAAGTCATTAAACGTACTTTGTCTTTGGTCCTCTCACTGCTGCGACTAGAATTCTTGATGCAAAAGATGCAGAGGAATATACACAAGGTTTATCCACACACATGCTTGCATAGTTTAAAAATATGAGGGCTACTCTAAAATCAGTGCCTCTTAATTTATTATGTTGGCCTACATCAGAGGCAGATGGTGGCATGGCAGTAAAGGTTAAACCTTCCCACCAATCTTCTACTACATTTTGTTTCTGTGTGACAGATGGCAGCAGAGGGACAGTCTGACAAAATGGCATCTGACATGGAAGTGCATGTAAAGCAAAGGGTGGAATTTAATTCCTCCATGCAGAAAAAATGGCATCCACTGATATTATTCAACACTTGCTGAGCATTTATGAACACCAAACAGTGAATGTGAGCACAATGAGAAGGAGGGTGGTGCATTTCAGAAGTGGTTACAGCTATATGAAAGATTAGCCAAGTTCCAGATGGCCATGCAGATTTTTATAAGCATGGCATGCATGCTCTTGTTCGTCACTGGCAAAAGTGCATAGTTAATGGTGGCTTGTAGATGTGAATTTGTTCTATCAAGTAGAGTTATTTTATTCTTTGTATCTGTTGTAGTTTCCATGGAAATAAATAGGAGGCATTACTTTCAGAGCACTCTACATCCGTATGCACCAAAGCTGAATTCATGAACAAGGAAACACCATTTTCGTGAAGAAAGTCCACACTGATTTACTGTTATAGTCAAAGAGAGTTTTCTAAGACATAACAAATTTCATCACAAAGTAGTTACTATATCTTACCTGTTTTTTTCCCCCTAACTATTAGAGTCAATTATGTGCAACATACTACAGATATCTAAATTCCAGAATTCTATGTTTGATGGACATGCATGAATTACCTTCACTGATACTAAACTAAGATCAACATACCTACACTCCAATCCATTTCCTCCACAGCATCTCCATATAATCCATGCCTGCTTTTTCCTCTGAACATTTTTGAAGCGTATAGAGCAGTATGGACATGAAGATAAGACAGGACAAGAAGAAATGGTGCATTATAGTTCCTGTGGAAAAAGAAAAACAAAACAAATAACTACAACAATAAAAAACTAGATTTAGTCTATTTTATAAAAAAAATTTGAAGCAGAATTCTTTTGGCAGTGGAGCTCAAAAAACCCCAAAATGAATACAAAGTAGGATGAAGTATCTGATTACAGGGTAAATCCTGAACACACAGCCAGTAAAAATTTCAATTAAGTGCACACTGAATTGAATGCATTAAAATAAATAAATAAATAAATAAATAAATAAAATTAATCAATTACTGTTTACTATCTCTGTAGAAAGAGATTTTATTTAAAGCCAGGAATCTAGCAGATTCTGGCTACAAGAATCTATTAGTTTTAGAAGTATATGTTTAAGAGCCCTAATGCAACTTCTGTTCAGGAACATACCCATTTAGGACAATATACGTATGGAAGGTAATAAACTAACTAGACTATTGTAAGAACCTGGGCCAATACCATAATATCAGACTGTATCAAACCAAATATACTAGCACTTTCTCCTTTATCCAGACTAAGGTTTATGACAAAATCTTCTCCTGTTATTTAATGAGGTATTTTTATGCATATGATTAGCATGTAACAGTAGAAATACACTGCATTTTTATAAGCTGCATCAAGGCATAAATAATTTTAAAATGCATATTAATACAAAGGAATAGTTCTCCTCTCACTGTAATAAAGTCTCCATTGTTTTAATTCTACTTCTTGAACTGAGATGAAAGAGTGCAATAAACAGACTCCGTAAATTTTGCTGTTCATGTGATACGTCAACATGATATTTACGATCAGTTCCAGCAGGCTGTGAAAGAAAAGCTCAAATAAGAATATTTCTTTATGCATTATTTATAGAACTTTACTTTAAAGTGTGCAGTACTAGCTGAATTTACTACTATATGCTCTAACAACATTTGTAATACATTACACATGCCATAAATTTCAGTTGAATCACAAGAGCACTACCCAGAGAACTTGCCTGGATCTCACCTTAAGACACTCAGCTAATTATTAAGCATTTTGGGGGTTTTTACTGTATTTTCCCTTGTCATTTCTGTGGTAGATAATATATATGATACATGCCAACATCAAAGGAAAACTAGATATTTCCTCTCGCAGTTAATTCATCCATCTTGAAAGGGATGGAGGAACAATCCAGATATGCACATGCAAATTATTCATTTAAAAAATACGTATTCTGATCTATCAACAAAGTATTTTCATAAAAGAGATTCATATGACATCAATATTCTACTAACAAGGAAAAATAATAAATATAGTATATTTTGATCTATTTGTCTACTCTCATGGATTGGATCTGTTCTGACTGAAGTTACATGGTTAAAACTTTCTTATTGACACAGGCAGCAATGAATAAACATAAAAAGGCAAAATTTTATCTAGATTATTCATTGGATAACAGTGTTTCTGACTGGGAAGTTTTCTCAATAGATATATCTCCTTTTTTAAAAAGTGGTCAAGTAATCACAGAATAAATAGAGTATTTATCATGTTGGAAATTGAAAAGGAATATTTGAGTTCCCTTCAGATAACTTTTCATATATCCTTTATGATCTCAGTACTGATAAACTTATTATAAAGTAGAGATTCCCAAAAATAAAAATATAATATTTCTCATAAAATTTATATTTACCATGAGGTTTGTATTTATTGTTATTTGGTAGGTCATATGTGTGAGAAACTTTCATTACAGTAGCAAAAATAATATAGGAGGCTTCTGAGTCAATTAAAAAGACTGAAAATGTCAGCATTTCAAATAAAAAAGATGTATACTTATAAATTTAATGTTTATTATGTATCTTAATCTAACACTGACCCTTCATTAAAGAACATTTCTCCAAGGCAGCTGTTTCTGCTGTTTTTTACAATCTGTATTCTTTTACTGCATCTTTATCTTCAGCTTTTTCCTAAATCACAGTTCATTGAATTGAGTGCAATACATAAATTTTAGGGTGGAATACCACAAAAAAGTATACTTTTTACTTGTAACAGTGCAGGCATGATTTACTTTTCATGCAAACTGTCTTGTTCTGATTTCACAGATAGTGTATACTCGTAAATGTATATCTGTATTGCTAAAGTACTTATTTTCAAGACACAGCAATTCTTTTCTTTAACAGAACTGATATAAAGATCAAACTTCCATAAAAGGCATCCAATCAATGACTAAAATAGAGGGGCACTAAATCATTTTCTCCTTTGCAATCCAAATTGACAGGTTCTGATTGACAACTCACTGTCAGCTGGAGAAGTGTCTCACCTCTTAATATCCTATAAAAGATCACAGGCAGCTATTTATCTCCTGCCAAAACTCCTTGAGGAGAATTATAAAAGACTACTTTTAATATGACCTTGAAATGGAATGATAATATTAGCTAGTAGGTAGGAGAGATATTTGACAATAACAACTTCATTCTCCTGAATCACTTCAGTAAACAGCTCCTTCAAAGATGTGTCATCACTATCTTTTACACACTTCAGACGCAGGGAACTTCAGCTTCTAAAGATCTGAGGTTCACTTACCCAAATCTAGCAAGCAATTTTTATCCAAACACAAATCACATTCTTTTCAATCTACTGAATAGCAAGATAAATTACATGGATCCAACACATGACATTCCTTAGAGTATACCTACCTGACACTGAAAACACCTAAATGCATCACATTGCTGGTAACACCACTGCACTATATAAATTCTGCTTATTTACTGTGAGGAATCTTTGCGTTATCCAAATATTTAATTCAGGCTTGAACTATTAAAAAAAAAAAAAAAAACAGCTTTAATATGAGATCACCCTTCACCTAACAGGTCCTTAGCTCTTTTGTTGTTGTTATTTCGTTTCAAGTATTTGCTGAACTAAAAGCTCCCTGGATACTTCTGTTTGTCTTCCCAAGCACTGATGTTCATCCAAAACCACTGTGGCAGAGCAATAGGCAAGGTTTGGTATTTGTAGGCTTGTGGCTGTCAAATCAGAGGGACATTTTCTGCATGATTTAATTCTGGACACTAAGTGGGAACATGACATGACAGGGCTTAGTTTTACTTGCCCACGATGAACTCTGTATTAATCTTTAATAAGATGAACAGGTACTATCTTTCTGAACAAAAAAATTTCTGGTAATGTGAAATTCCATCCCAAAATACATGAATTTTTAAGCTACAGATCCTATAGTGATGAAAGTATTCACAGCAGCTATGAAAGTAGATATACCTAGCTTTGCCTGAAAATCATAAGATGAACGCTTTGGGTTGGAAGAGACCTTAAAGTTCATCCAATTTCACGCCCCCTGCTACGGCAGGGTTGCTACCTAGATCTGGCAGCTCAGTGCCCCATCTAACCTGGCCTTGAACACTTCTAGGGATGGGGCATTCATAGTTTCTTTGGGCAGCTAGTGTCTGTGCCTCACCACCCTCTGAGTAAAAACTTTCCTCTGAACAGCTAATCTAAATTTAATCTCTTTCTGTTTAAAACCATTCTCCTTTGTACTATCACTATCAGACCATATAAAATGTCACTTTCCACCTTGTTTATAAGCTCCCTTTAAGAACTGGAAGGTCACAATGAGGTTTCCCCGGAGCTTTCTGATCTCCAGGCTGAACAAGCTCAGCTCCCTCAGCCCTCCATCAAAGGAGAAGTTCTCCAGATCTCTGATAATCTTCTTTGCACTCTTCAGGAAACACTTCAATGGTTCCATGTCTTTCTTGTGCTTCATGCATACTGAGCTAGACAAACACTATGCTTTATTAAAATGTGGTTGATTTCAGTACAACATGCCAACTGCCTGATATTAACACCTAGTGACACATGGAAAAATTCCAAACAAGTCTGCTAGAGTAGATGAAAATAAATCTAGATACATGACAGTCTTTCAAGCACTGAAATAGAATAGATAAGTAGTTAAAAAAAAATAATAACTACACAAATTTTGAACATTATGGCTATGTAATCTATGACTGGAAAAAAAATCTGCATGAAAATTTCTCAATATCATCTTTACTATTAAAACAAAATACCACCTTCACTTTAAAAACAAAACGTTATTAATTGTCATCAGCTATCTGAATTTGTTAAGAGAGAGATTCTATAACATAGAGTAATACTTCTGTCTTACTGGTTTCTAAGATGTTAAAAAAAAAAAAAGGTCTGGCATTTTCTAATTTGGATTGTCTGTGCCGCTGGTAATCTATTAAAGGATATGCTGAAAAGACATGAGTGACAACCACACTGAACTTAGAATGAAATAATTAGCATCCATTTGACTTTCAGATATACTGTAATGTCTGGAGACTGTTCTGGTATGTTTAAAATATGTACATGCACTTGCTTATGGGGAAAAGTAAAATTAGAATTAACATACCAGTGAGCTGACCTGCCCACTTACAATTAGAGTGAGCAATTAAATTTGTATTTGTTTGCATACATCAGATCTTTCACATGCAATTGTATATATTCTTCTGCAGTGTCATTTCCAAATGTTCAATATTGTATTTACTTTCTCTCTACCTATGAGCAAATAAAAAGAGTAATAAACATATAGTAGACCGAGAAAGAAAAAATACTATGTCACCTTTCCAAAAAACAGAGTGAAGAAGAGTAAGCAAAACAAAGCATAGCTATTCTGTGAGCAAATTCTAAGGATTGAAAAATATCAAAACTGATGACTAGATATAAATAGATAGATAGATAGATAGATAGATATAAAGAAGTCATAAAGTTGACAGTATGATAGAAATAATTAGAAAATAGAATAATTTCAAGAAAATCCATTGCCTGAACTTACAAAGACAGGTAATAGGTATAATAAACTTACATAGATAAAATATCTATTTTATGTTGTGTGTTGTCTTTTTAATGCACATAACTACATATATATATACACATATAAAACTGCATGCGTACATATCTGCTGTTAAAACCCTTTTGTTTCTTGATTGCCATTGCCCTACAAATGGTCAAAGTCAGTAGATAAGTCACAAAAGCAATGGTCTATGGATACACTGACATAATGTCAGAACTAGTGTGTCAAAGCAAATATTGATTTTGTTGCTCACAATATTATATGGGGCAGATCAGTTCAGCATATATTAATCTAATCATACTTTTCCCCAGGAGCAAGTTTTATGACCATATACTTACATACGAAATCACTACAGGGCACAATTAAGATTGCTTGGGTGCTCTAACAGCTTCTCAACACCCTAATATGTTTGGATATATTTTTTTAATTTAGCTTTGACTCTAAACTGTCTGGGTTATAATTCTCAATACAATTGCAGAATTCCTGTAATGAAGTTTATTGTAAATTACTAATATATGCTATTAACTTTCACTTCAATTTTAAATAACTGTTGTCCAGTTGTCCAGAAATGACTCTGAGAACGGAGGCCAAGTGCTAGCTGATGTAAAGCCTCAACCTCCAGCTGAGTCAACAGAGCTGTGCTGACACAGACTATATTTTGTTTAGCTGGCTTTATACGTTGACTAAGTTATGTTTTGTGTGCATTATGAGAATGAATAAATAGCGTTACCACTTTTTTAGTGTTCATTCTCAATCTTGAATTCCCATGTTTTGGAGCTATCATTTTACTGAGAATGTGTTGAAAGAAATGTATAATTCAGAGATCTCCAAAACACTGTGAATTACTACAGCAAATTAATACACTTATGCAAAAAGGCAGAATCTCCCTGTACATACATATAAAAAGAGACATTTTAAACCACCAAAAGCTTGGTCACTAGCTCTCAAAAACTTCCACAGGTGTGTACATGTGTTCTTGTGTGCATTTACAATAAACAAGTATTACATTGTTAAACTAATTAGAATCCAAATGAGAAAGTATATTTATCTATCACTGTTAACAAGAGGAAATAATGATGCTTTAGTTTAATTTTATTTACTCATGAGAGTTAAAGAAATCTGATTTAAAAGACATTTTCTTTTTGGCATTCTGAGTAGAGCTAGCCAAATCAAATATTTATAATGAATGAAATGACAGAAAAATTGCAGTAGATCAAGACTTTAACAGGCATTGTTTTTTGCTAATAATATTGCTGACTACCACATCCCATCCTTAAGTTCATAAAAATTAGCCCTTGATTCTTTGGTTTAAGTTTGCATTCAGCAATGATATCATGTGAATGTATTCACAGTTCCTACTTGGTGCAGTTTTCATCATTTAATGGATGCACCAAAACAATGATGAAGAGCAGTTTCTCATTCCAGAAAATGTATAAATTACAACTCCACATTTTGCTTTCATACAACTAAGTCACATTACAAAATACTTTTCATATTTTTAGTTACCTGAAATTCCGAATAATGAAAGTCCTAAAAAGTGTTAGAAATTTAATATATGTATTTTTTAACATTTTTATTCTGAAATAAATAAACGTAAAAAGTTTGTAATTTTTATAGAGGAATTAATGACATACTGTTGGAAAAAAAAAAAATAGAGATTAAGACAAAGTAGAAAGTGATGGCTTTCCTCAACACATAAATACTCTTTGTTGTAAAACTGTCACTTGACAGTGATTAATTTTAGTCATGCTTTAAAGAAAAAAGTGGTAATCTACTTTTTAGGAAGCAATGTCATTGTAAATTGCCATCATTAACTCAAACCACAGCTAGAAACCTACCTTTCTATAAACCGTACAGCTTCTGTTGTCAGCCTCTGAGTAAGATTCTCATAGGATAATGGCTGCTGGATTATCTGATGGTCCCTCATTAAAAAGCAGTTCAGGTGTCGGAAATGATAAAAGAAAAAAATCAAAACCGCAAGTGAAATACAGGTTATTAACAGACAGATGCCCAGTGCTTGGAAAGGTACTTTGAAGAAGCCAGTACAATACACTACTGCCAATGAGACCACGGTGACTCCAAGGATTTGGATTAGGATGACAAGGTACCTCTGAACCCCTTTTAAAAACACGCTGCCTTGGCCAGGCTTGCAGTCTCTAAGGTTGGTCACAGTAAGCCCATAAAAGTAATCAAATCCATGACTGAGAGGGTGGTGACAGAAGTCATTACTGCTTTCACAGTTCATCCCAAGATGCCACTTTCCTACAAAGAGAGGAGAACAGTAAGTACTTTTGTAGTTAAATAATCAAACTTGCACTGTGAGCTATTCCAAATATGAAACTGTCACTACCTAATACTGCCCCAGCATTTATTGTGTGGATTCCTATTTTCTATATAACTCTCTTTACACATTCATCAAATAATTTGTTTCATATCTGTTCCTCTTTTTAGCTGGAATTAGTTTGGTACCGCTCTTGATGGAGACCATTAAATTCTGAGTGGGCCAGCAGGTCACTGAAGAGCAGAAGAGCTCTAACACATATTCAGCTTTGAAAATGAAGCCTTTGTGCATGTGTAGTTAAGTAATAGAATAAAAATAACACTGGTTTGTAGTGGCTGCTGCTTTCTGAGGAAGAAAGAATGCAGAGTTATGAAATACCTTATCTGGCAAATCACTCATATTTGACTACTTAAAGAAAATAGAAAAAGACAGTAGCAGGAAATAAAAACAATAATGAAATTACTAAAGCATTTATTATTTAAATAAATACCAATTCTCTTAAATTGCATTGTTCCTCACTGTATATATGTATTTATATATGTATATTTTATATGGATATATGAAAAGTAACTCATAATTAGCAAATTGCTACAAAATACTACAGCTCACATCAGTTTGAGTAGGAGATTATTCTAATTCTGCAGTAATGTTGGACACAGACACAAAAAAATAGTGGAAACAGTGAATTTGATTTGCATTATAGTGATATAATCTATATTTGTGCAGATTAAAGTAAGTATTTAGTTAATTCTTTCTATGACTCGAGGATAACCTGTTATCATATTCTTTTGCATTGCTTAGCACAATGGATCCAACTGTTTGGTAGCTTTTATTTAAATTCTAATGCAAAACGAAGAAAACTTAATTAAGCCTCTAACCATAAATTAACATTAGAGCAATGCTCTTTGGTATCACCAACAAAATGTTGAATATTTGACAAAACTTTCAGCGTCACCTTTGATAAAATAAATGGCAATTTATATTGTTGGGCCAAACTGAGCTCAAAGAAATTTGAAATATTTTGTTGCAAGCATTTCCTGGTTTGCTTAGTAGAAAACACATGAAAGGAATAAAGCATACATAGAAATCTCCCCTTTCTCTTACCACCTCAGCAAAAGCCATTACATATTTCCAAGAAAGAATCCTTGATTGCAGGCAGAGCATCTCCCATCTTTGGCAGTAATGAATGAAGGGAATGCAGTATGAAAGAGCACGAAGATGAGGATCAGTTCTGATATTTTGAAACAATACACAGCAAGCAGGTTTAGCATCATTACTTCTCCTTCATAAACAGCTAAACTATGGCATAAAATTGGAATGACATTCATTGAAGTTCACACATCAGCAGAAGTGAAGGAAAATGCCATAGTAATCTTTAGTCTAATTGAATGTTCTAAATCTCCTACATACCTAGATGGTCTTTGATTAGAAATACTTCTGTGTATTAGAGATGCAGTTAGAAATGCATTTTCAGGTATGCTTAACGTGGCAGTGAAATGGAAGCCTTTTATAGCTTTCTTGCATCATATCAAGATTTTTACCACTTTTTATCATGATAGACTCCTTAAGCAGTAGATGTGCACTGCTTTCATGGACAGAATGGCTGTAGTGTCTCCTTTCACTTGACCCAGCAAACATTGTGACCAAAATCAGAAAAGTTTTACTGAATTTTCAGACAGTAGAAATGGTACAATAAAGGATTATCAAAGATTACAAGTCTAAGTTTCATTGCCAGAGACCAAAGGCATAGACTTTTGAAAATAAATGTTTCAATTTTTTCTCTCTGAGAAATAATTTTAAATATATATATATTATATATTTATATTATAATTATATTATATATATGTATATATAATTTTAAATAATTTTAAAGCCCAATATGTAGCAAATTCATCAAACTATCCTCATAAAGTCAGATAACTGAAATAAATATATGGGCTTATAATCATGAATATACAATAATCTTAAAGTTTAAAATTTTTAATTTCCTCCTTTTATTTGTTAAACTGAAAGCACCTATAAACAAATTAAAAAATATATAAGAAACTCAAATCATATATATTTTCAAGGTGATTTATTACGATAAATAAATACAATTGTTTAAACTGTGGCAGTAAAACTAGACACTGCAAGCCAGAAGAGAAGAATCTTGCAATAAAACATTAAGGACAGTGTAAAACTTACCAACAGTTTTCTAGCAAGCTCAACAAATTTTTCTACAACCAAGATGAACTTGGGCTTTAGAAAATATTTGTTTGAAGCAACTGAAACCATACATAGCAGAGAGCAAGCTAGTGAGGCAAAGGAACCGCAGAGGTTCTAATTATACCAGCAACTGTGACTGAAAGAAAAAATTGCCATTTTTAATTGGCTGATGAAACAGAGTATTTTGATAGGGCTTGCACTACTCTCAAAAAGTAAGTGATGGTTATGTACATAATTTATTAATTTTTTTTTTCTTCTATAGCTTATCTATCATTCCTTGTGATTATGCTTTTTTTTTTTTGCAAAAGTAAAGCTTCATAATTTGGACCAGCCAAGCATCATACGAATTTCAGCAGCTTCTATCAAGCTTCTGAGTGAAACTTATGCTGTTAATTCTTCATGATGAGTTCCTTGGGCGTTTGAAACCTAGTTTTTTTCATTATCCTTCCACCACAACTAAAATTTTTGCAGAGCAAAAGCAGTGCAATGAAAGACAAGTGGATTTCAGAAGGAAGTCCAATACAGCTAAAAAAATTCATTCTGAACTCAGATTTCAGAACTTGGAATGCGGGGTAGGTTGTAGCAATACATGTTTTCCTTTACTTTTCCCTCAGACAGCTGAAAAGAGAGCAATCTGAAGCTTCAATTATGTATGTTGATGCATTTCCTTTGTATCATTTTCTGATCCACAGATAAAAGGTAAGATACAAAATATAGACCAAGAAGCAAATAAAAATGTTTTATATGCTCAAAGAAATGTATTTATATGAAATACATAGTAGTTATGATAATACAAAATATTTGTGCATATGTTATCAATACTGTAACATTTTCATTGAATCACAAATCATAGAATCACAAGGTTGGAAAGGACCTACAAGATCATCTAGCCCAACCATCCTCCTAGCACCATTACTATCCGCTAAGCTCCTAAACCACATATCATAGCTCCTCATCCAGAAGCCTTTTGAATACTGCCAGGGACATTGACTCCATCACCTCCCTGAGCAGGCCGTTCCAGTGCCTGACCATTCTTTGAGAAAAGAAGCTTTTCCTTATGTCTAATCTAAATCTCCCCTGGCGCAACTTGTGGCCATTTTCTCAGGTCCTATTTGTTGCGTGGGAGAAGAAGCCAAAACCCTCTTAATCACAACTTCCCTTCAGGAAGTTACAGAGTGCCACAAGATCTCCCCTGAACTTCCTCTTCCCAAAAAATAGTTAGAAACCCTTCTGTTAAAAACTGCTCCATTAATTCTACTGCATAGACGCAGATAGTCTTTTATTTCTTACTAATGTGATGATGTGTTCAAATATATCATTCTGGACTAAATGTACAAATTCCTCTTTATAAATTAGTATTTTTAACTTTGGTGATAATCTACATAAGTGTATTTTAAACTTCCTAGAATGCTAGACAATGCACTTGTATGGGAACTGCTGAATCACGGCCTGAACCTCTGACTGACCACCTGAGGCAAGCAATGAGTCAGCTCTGAGAGCACAGGTGAAGGCAATTCATCCTTTTAAGAGGTGACGATCTGGGGGGAAGGATCTCTTTCTGGAGGTCCCTCCTTTGGAGTTTTACAGTGAGCCCAGGATAAGGGTAAGCACGCTACCTATTTTCTTTTTGGTATAAAAACCTGCTTAGCCAAACACTCTTGTTTATTTCATAATTATAACATCTGTATATTCACTGATTATATAGCACTGAATAATAGCCATAAGGGAAAGCTGATCTTTAGTAAAGTGTAATTGAGTAGAGCTGTAGGAAAAACAGTATCAGTGTATTTATAGCAGTAGCTAAAACAATACTGATCTACCTGAAGTGGATTTTTTAGATTATGAGTAGCTATTTCCCACAAAATATCAACATTTCTTGCTGCTACCTACAATCTTTAACTGGTGAAATATTAGAGATCAATGTATCTAAATTTTTTGAGAAAAACTTTTTTTTTATTGCAGATCTTCTGAATTAGTTTCCACTTGCCATTTCTGTAGGATGTCACCTTCTTTGTGCCCCAGGGGAAAAGAAATAAGGTAAAAAAGTGTATGCATAAAAAAGATTTACAGCTAAAATATATTTAAGGATGTATCAAGCAAGAGGAAGCAGGTATTCAGAACACACACACACACACACACACACACATATATATAAAGAGATAGAAGAATGCATTTATGGAGCAAATGGCCTTAGAGAGTAAAGGGAGAGAAACCTGGTGGAAAAGAAAATGTTGGTACATGCCTGAGGAACAGAAGAGCTTCAAGCTATCATTATGCCAATCCATCCCAAGAGCAGAATTTGGCCATTGTTTGGGAATTGCTGAGTTAGATTGAACCAAACAAAGATTCCCTGGCCTAAAATAGTATGATGTGGTAAGAATACCAGCAGAGACAGAAAATAGTTAGTGTCTGTCTGTCTATCTAGTCTTCAAATCTACATAACTTTTCTTTCTGTCATTTACATATCCTTAATTTTAAGTCTCTTCTTGATTTTTTTTTTTTTTTTTTGAAGCCTTCATTATACGCTAAGGATATGGTAATATACATCTTATAGTTGCATAGCTATCATTCAGGCTGCTTGGAAGAATTGTTCATTAAGCTTCATGGAGATAACTTCTGAAAATCTAAGTGGCAAGCTGTCATGTTGCAGTGAAAATAGTTAAAAAAAGAACATTAACTAGGTCAACTCCAAAAAAAAAAAAAAGCTTTGCGTTACAGTGCTTGTCACAAACATAAAAATCATTTTTTTTTTGCAGTATTCTTTAATTGAATATGGAGTTAACTCCAAGATGAACATGACAAACTATTACTGGATTTTTCCACCATGGTTCAAATATACCTGCTCTAAATATATTTATGTTAGGATTTCTTGTTATTCTGTTTTTGGTCTCACAAAACATGAAGGTATTTCATACTTTCTAAGAATGAAGTACAGATAAGGGGGACTTTTCAAGTTAGGAACATCAGTACCGAATGATATTCGTAATACAGATATTTCTAAAAAAGTTGTATGAATTGCTAGCCTTGCTAAAGTCAGATTTTTAAACAAGAAATAATTCCCAAATTACAAGCTTCTGTTACATTTTAAAATGAAATTGGATGCATTCATCTTCCAAAAGAATGTAGTAACACTGCTGCATTTTGTTCTCCAAACAACCATTTCCTTGAAATTCTAGTGAAGAAAAGTGCAGTGTGTAGCATTAGTACTACTTCATAGAAATAAGCTAAACTGTAATCAATGTAGAAAAAATCAATGGTAAAACTAGAAAAAAATAAAAACATTTCACATTATTTAAAAGTGAACTTCTGTGATATTAATTCCAATTCTGTTTAATGGGAATTTAGTAGGATTCCTTTTACCCATTAATATACATTTATCGCTGGATATTATGCTTCATTTAGTTGTTTGAACATTCTGTGAAATACAAGAGAAACATTGTTTTTTCACTAAACATCTACCATATCTTGGGATTTCCTATAAATGAGTAAGAAGAAAATTCAGACAGCCCAAGTAGAACACTATTTTATGAATATCCAAAAACTGGTGAAATGAAACGGAACACACCTCTGTGATGACCTGTACTCTGGAATCCTTCATCGTCTCTACTTATACTGAAATATAGTTTATGTATACTGAAAACTTTTCAAGACTGATTCATTTTCAGTTTGTTCACCATGTTAATTTTGTATCTTGCAAATGAAACTGCAATTGCACAAGAGAATTAGACATACTTACATGATTTGTGTTTCATATATTCATGGGAACATGCTCAGCTTTGTGGTGGAAAAAAATCATTATTATGCTGTGGAGACCCTTAATACAGACCCCTAATGCTCTACATAGAAAACTAAGGTTCTTTTATTCAAAAGAATGAAAAAAATGCTACATATTTATGCAATCTTACCTATAAGAGCTGTTGCATAACCTCTTTGCTTCAGGACTTTGGAAAATGTTATTTCTTCAGAAGGAAGTCCACCAGAAGAAGCAGAAAATAAGAAGACACCAACTCGTGAAAAAGCAGCCATTCCTGAATACAGTGAGAATGAATGAGACTTAGATAACACAGTGAAACAGTTTTCAGTCATTATTCCTGAACTCATGTTTTTTTCTTGAAGTAGTATCATATAAATGACATATTACCTGCAGTCATGAAACACAAGTGTCAGATACTGTCATCTGTTTTCAGCTGTTCAGCTGATTTTTTTTCCTGTATTTTTACCAGAAAATGGAAAGTGGAGAAAATGGAAATTCTGTTGCTGTGAATGTGGGTTCAGCCATCACACAAAGAGCTGCAAGACCAGTAAGCATTCTAAGATATAACATAACTTGAAATTGAGCTTGCATAATTTATTTTTCTTGGACATGGAGAAGGAATGGATTTGAGGACACTTTCCAGGTTCTTCTCCCAAAACTTCCACTTTCCTCATACATGGTTTTCTTCATGACTTCAAGGTAATTTGAAAGAAGGCAGTGGATGCAAGGCAGTCTTTCAGCTAGGTACATAAATATCATGAGGTCAAAAAAGAGCAAGAGAGCGTGACTTTAGAAACAGTGTCTAGGGCACTCACCTTTGGTGGGAGAAAATCAGTGCTCCAATAGCCTGAACATACATGACTGACTTCCAGCCTGAGAGTATCAAAGCAAAATCAGTCATCAGCTAGTAAGACAACATCTAAATAAGGCACAGTAATTTCTATGCACTGAGAGTCTGAAAACACTAACTTGAGCTTATAAGCTGCTCTCAGGATGATGAACTAGAGAGTTCAGGTTCATTAAAATTAGATTACTAGGATTCTAGATGAGAGTTGGCTCAGAGTGCAGACAGACAGAACACAGGATATCCATGCAAATCTGTGCAGACGTATCTTCAGGAAGTTTGAATTATGCAACTTGAATGACTGCAGTGCCAAAATTACATGACTGATCTAGACAACCAGAATCTTCCCTCAGGTATCCATTGTGGTTAGAAGAGAAAAAGACTTGTTAGATCAGTTTATTAAAGAGATCTCTCTGTCTTTCAAATGCTGACTTCAGATTTTCACCTTGCACAGCAACATCAGTTTTAGTAATCAATGGTTTAGGCAGTTTTAGTTGTCTATACATATCCATATTTCATTTCAAGGTGTACTTTGATCTCTCTTAACTGAAATCCATATAATTCCTTTAAGTTATCAGAAACAAATCATAAAACTATGATTTTTTTTATCAGTATCTTTCCCTGAGTTTGTGTCTAATCAAATACTATATTTTGAAATATAAAACTCCTAGAGATGCAGAAAAATATTACTTTTTTTTAAAACAAACAAACTGTGATTCTAGCTTTTTCTGTAACAATTTTCTACTAATTCTTCACTGATATTTCAGAGTAGTCTATATTTAACAATTTCATAATTTAGTTAAGGCAGAGTTCAATTTTTGCATGCACATGGAAATTATTAGGTATAACTGAGAACAGACCATTTAAGAACAAAAATCAGTTCAAATGCTAATTTTTCTGAAGAACAAGGTCTATAATAGAAACTGACCTCTGGTTTTACCTACAGTAAATATTAATAGAAATATAACTGTAATAAGTATATAAAATTTTCCTTTGCAGCTGAATGTAATGGAAATTTAGCAAGTTATGTTAGCTGGCACTTTTGCAGAAGCTTGTTACATGATTTGAATGAACATGAATGTATCAAGTAGGCTCCAGAGTCTTGCTTTGCTTTCATTCCCAGAAGCAAGGACAGGATGTTTTATCACTAATGAACAAGTGATCTGATTAATGTATAATGATTCCTGCTAAAAAATTATGTTGGGAGAATGTTAAAATTGCATGCCTAAGCATAGAGGAGATCAGTCTCAGCACACTAAAATAAACAGGTTCTATACTGTCTCATATTGGCTTTCGATTTGAAATAAGAGAAGTTATATGCATTCATAGGATACTTAACACTGTATGGCAAGTTATGAAACAAAAGATATGAAAGAAAAGATATGAAACAACTGAAGAGGTGAACACCTCACAGTCCTGGACAGTGGAGGAAATCAATGGAGTTTGGCTGTTACTGCCATTAAAAAACCATAGTTCAATTCTTTCTCAGTGTTTTTAAAAATATCTAACTCGATAGAAAGCTTTATTTATGTGTGAACTCTTGGGCAGTGAGAAAATCTACCATGTACAGAAGGTTTCAAATGTTGCCCAACTCTCCATAGCTTGATTAGACACTGAAATGAGTACCTAACCTGGTAAACACATAAGAAAAAGGCAGAGCAAAAATGTAGTTCACTGCAAATAAAATAAGATATATATAGTTTATTTATATATAAAATAAACATATTTGTATTTTACCTGATCTGATAGGGTAACTCCCTGTCAAGAAAGCTGCCCTGCTTGGAGTACACAGTGGTGATGCTGCTAAATGCTGAGTAAGTGTCACTCCTTCTTTTGCTAGCCTGTCAATATTGGTTGTTCTAAAAAAAAAAAAAAAAAAAAAAAAAAAAAAAAAAAAAGGATTATTTAAAAGTAGGCATGATGAGATAAAGATTTGTATATTAGACTCCAAGTTATTAATGTTCACAGTTTATGACTCTAATATTAGCTACAGTAGCACATCCAAGCTTCCATATCTGCTTGAGAACCTTGTCATCATGCAGACAAAAGTTGGCTACTGTAGGAGTAAATCCTGTGCCTTTAGTTCTACAGAGAGAATACTAGAAATGAAAACTGACCAAGAGCTACTGCGTGTTCTGGTACGTCACTAACCTACAAGATTAATGACTATAACCTCAAGAAACAGTAGTCCTTTCACATAAAAGTTCAAATTTAGTCAGAAATATTAATTTTCCAATAGACTTTTTACTATCTGCAACATCGTATATGATATCATCTATGATAACAAGAAATTTTTTCATACTCCAGAGATGAAATTCTGAACTGTCGCTACACAGAGTATACTTATTTGAGCTGTTCTGGCTCTCAGGAGTGAGAAATATGACAGGAATGGCCCAACACACACTAAGGTGCAGCAGGAGGGCAGGAGGTGCTCCAGGATGGAGCAGCAGCTCCCTGGAGCCCAGAAGAGGAGCAGTGGTGGGGCAGGAGGGCTGGAGGAGCTGCTGCCCATGGGGCCTGTGAAGGGCAGTGCCTGAAGGGTGGGCTCCTCAGTACAGAGTCATGCTGGGGCAGTGCTGGGAGAGCTGCAGCCTGTGGGAAGCCCATACGAGATCAGTTTGGGAAGGATGACATTTTCTAGTCTGTTAATAGTTGGGAACAAAAAGATTAATTTATTTTGCACTGAGTCTGTTTTAGCCTGTGAGGGTATTTGGTGAATGATCTCCCTCTCCTTATCTCTGCCCATGAGCAGTGCAGTGGAGAATAGTCCATCACAGTTGGTTGCTCAGTTCTGTTTATGTTTCAACTTTTTGTCTGGGTATATACATCAGCTAATGATGTAATGAATATAAGGTTGAATATTCTATTCTACAGAAAGAATTGTATACAATCTGTTTTTTTGTTGTTGTTTTGTTTTAAATTGATAAATCCATAGAAAAGCCTCAACATAAAGCTCTGACACCCCCAAACATATAATTATACCTTAAAGTTCTGTTTCCATAACATCCCAGGTCTCCAATACCAAGATCATCAGCTATCAGTAAAACAACATTGGGGTTTGAAACACTGTAGGTATTGACACTATTTATGGCACACTGGAAAATCATTAAAAATAAAAGGAGTCCCATCTTCTTCCTGGTGTACAAGAACAAGAGAAAATGGTAAGAGATAAAGACTTAAAAATAAATAAATAAATAAATAAGTTAATTTATTCTAATATTATTGCCTTAGATTCTATAGCAGAATAGCAGAAGATAAGAGTTGGATTCTCAATTTTTCTTTTGCTTCTTAAGAGATTTTTTTGCGTTTTCTCACCTATATTTTTTTTAAATTAAAAATGCATCTTTTGTTAAACAATTAGTCATTCTTTCCAAGTGTTTACTGAGGTTTTTAAATAAAAACAAACAACCAGTTAGAACCTCTATGATAGTACTTTTGTGTACATAGATGTACTACAGAGAAATAAACCATTACATTAAAAAGTAGTATTATTTTCTTGAAGTATAAATGTGATTTTAGGAACGTAGAAATTGAAATAATTTAGAATCAAAATTTCAAATGTACATTGCAGAAAAAGCAGTTCTGCTACTGAAATAAGTGCGTGAATAATTCTTCAGCAAAGGAAAATTCTATTTGCAGACAGGATAAAATAACATGGCAAAGGAGATAAAAATATGCACTGCAAAATTATTGAAAGGCATATTTATGAAAAAAAAATCACAAAAATCTGGCCTATAACAAAACTGTGTAAACATTTTTTTACAAATAATAATGTTCTATAAAAATAGCTCATGCTTTATCTAACTTCAAACAGGAAGAGTAACGTAATGTACACATTGCTATACTGAATGCTATGAATGCTATCTTACCTACATAGGGATTTGCAACTCTGTTTAAACTGACTATGCTCTGGCTGAATTTGAGCAACACTAGGCTTTGATGGACAGTGCCAAGTACATTCAGCAAAAGAGAACACAGGTTTTTTTCTCTTTTACCCCTAGTGATACTTCCGTCTTTTCTGGATTCTGGCAACCTTTTTTCAAACACAGATGAGGTATGAGTCCCACCTGCACACTTGCTTACACTGGGACAAAAAGGAAAATGGAGGACAATGAGGTAGAAATTTTGAAAGCAAAAGAGTAGGAAAAAGAACCAGGAACAAAAATTTCCAGAGAGAATGTGGACAGAAGATCAAGAAAGAAAAGGTTGTAAATCAGTGAGTTATGATAAATAAAAGCAACTGGAAAGAATGTAAGCCAGAACTGCGAAAGAGAGCTTGTACAAAGGGACTAAACATCAAGGGAGAACAATTCATAAATCACTGAGGTGTGGTGGGCAAAAGCATCCATAAGCATGCAGTAGTCACAACTGGTAGAACTTGTTCTGACTTGAATAAAAATCAAGGAAGGAAATTAGAGACCCAGATGAAATAAGAGTTGTGGGTTGAAATGGGGAGAAATAGTAGAGAGTTTAAGAAACAGGAAGAGACAGTATGATGGTGGACAGATAGATAAATTGAGGAAAAAAGGTGAGAGAACTGGGACTATGTGGGATAAAAGAGCTGAGGAGCTATGACTGGGGAAGGTGAAGGGAAATGGAAAGAAGAGCCTCCACAGATAAGACTTGATTGGTTACAAATGGTGTTTCCCAGGGGTCAGAACTGGGGCCTGTCCTGTTTAGTATTTTTACTGACAACCTGGACAAGGGAATCGAATCCACCCTCAGTAACTTTGCAGATGACAATAAGGTGGGAGGATGTGTTGATCTGCTTGGAGGTAGAATGGCCCTACAGGGGGCCTGGAGGGGTCTGGACAGGCTGGGTAGCTGGGCTAAAGCCAGTGGGATGAAGTTCAATAAGACCAACTGCCAAATACTGCATTTTGGCTACAACAATCCCAGGCAGCACTACCGATTTGGGGCAGAGCGGCTGGAAGACTGTGCAGGGGAAAAGGACTTGAGGGTGTTGGTCAGTGCTCAGCTAAACATGAGCCAGCAGTGTGCCCAAGTGGCCAAGAAGGCCAATGGCATTCTGGCTTGTCTCAGAAATAGTGTTGGCAGCAGAAAAGGGGAGTACAGGACCCTCTATACTCAGCACTGGTGAGCATACATTAATGCAATTTTGAATTCCTGTTTCATTTTCCCTATGATATAATAGGACTAATAATACTAATAATACTTCCTCTCTTCCTTAGGTGAATGCTAAATTGGGAAGATTTAAGAAGGTACTTAATTTCGTATAATGAAAGTCATATAAGGGTACGGATTTCATACATGCTGTTTCAATCTATAACAACTTATTTAATTACTGCATGTGAAATTACATGCATATGTAGACAGATGCATCCATATACACACCTATGCAACTTTTTCAACACATCTGCAAATTACATTTTTGGATTTCTAATACATATTTAAAATATATCTTAAAAAGATTAAAAAAAAGTGTAAGAAACAATTGAAGAAAACAAATCATAGCTATTATCCACTATTTGTTTTTATTTCAGATGGACTTATTAAACACTCCTTCTAACTTTCTGCATAAAAAATGTTGGCAAATCATACAAAAGCCAAAGACTTGTCTTTCCTCCCACCTCCCCACCCCAAAGGATAATTGGCTATATGCTTCATTGTTATAACCTTATCTTGATTACTACATACTTGTGCATTTCTTACTAGAGTGATCATATGAAACTCTTTGGAATCCTCTCCTTCCCAACTGAATAAACAACTTATCTCTAAACTACTTTTCTAATATAATGGAGACAATGCTTATACTTCATTCTTGAAGGTATGCTTTCTGATGAAATAAGCAACATTTAAATATTTTCATCTCATTAAAAAATTGTTGTGCTACCATAAAGTGATATGCAAAGAAAAAAAAAAAAGCCTTGCTTGACTGATAAATTTATGTTGCTAGATGAAGATTCACTCAAAAGTCCCAATTTCTCTCACAGAAACCAGTTCTATCTGTTGCATCCTTTATTTCATAATACCTCCAAAAGATAAATAAAACAATACTCTTTTGACCTGATCCTAATGGTATTTCACTTAGATAAACAAAATGTACTTTGCATTTGCAACAGACTAAAATCATGCAAAAATTCAATTATAACATCCTAACTAGTAATTTAGTCTCAGCAATAAGATTCATTTTTTTGAACATTATTTACATAAATGAAAATCTGTATTTAAATTATTAAAAGTTTCTTATTGTAAGACAGAAATTTCACATAAAATAAGCTTAGAAAACACAAGAAAAAACAAATTTCTTGTTCTGCCATGATTATCTGCTGGGTCTGAATCAAATTTAGACAAAGCCACAAAGCCTCTGTCAGACATGAGTTCAATTTAAGTATCCTTTTAAAATGATCTCTCAAAAATTTACTAGTTTAATCTCAACAAAATTACAGAACTTAACAGCAGTATTGTTAAATAATAAACCTTTTTTTTTCTTGTAGTAAATCATATCATGAATGGAAGATAAGATTTTGTTTTTTAATATAGTTTTTCATTAGTTTTATTTAAAAGAAAACAAAACAAAAAAACTTCAAACTGTATGATTAGATATGTATATTAGTTCCACAATTAATGTTCAACAACAGTCCTTCTGCCAGACAAATACTCGTTAGAAATTTAATTCTGAATGTGGACTGGTCAGCAGTGAAATAAAGGAGTACCACAGGTAGTCATCCTATCTGTCAAAGGCCTGAGAGATTTAAAAAAAAAAAAAAGTAAATCATGATTAACTGTTAATAATAATAACAGTATAATTAGTACTAATAATATCATGTAATTTCCCAGAGAGGTGGTCTAATGTGCTAAAAGAAATCTTTCAGATTCTGTAGTTGCACATTATTAAGATGTATATACATATATGCATATATGAAGAATGCATCTCTGCTCAGTGTTTACAGTTAGAAGAATTTTAGGTCAGTGTTTTATGTCAGCATGTGTTTTGTGTTTAGCTTAAAGATATAGTGCAATACAATTAGATTTTGATGAAAAGGAAAGGTAAGAGAGATGAGAAAGTTTCCTCTCTGAAATTTATAGCAGCTCACTTCAGAAAATATTATATAATGATGAAATGTTGACATATGCAAGTATTAACATTTGCTTTTTATGTGTATGCCCTTTAAAAATAAGATCTTTACAGTGCTACATTAAACAATGTAATATGACACTTCCTTACATATTTGAGGGCTTCGCTTAAATTCATTCTTGATATCTAGCTTAATTAATATTTTGAAAGCCGTTGAGTCAGGTTTTTGTTATATACTGGAGCTAGATAATGTGTGAAGTGGATGTTTCAAGAGTTCCAAATGGAAGAGAGGAAGAAATTGTATGACAAAAACTGTCTCTCCTGAGTTACTCAATGGTATCCTCTGGAGTATGTCAGGATCAAAGCTTTGGATTGCATAACATAATATTATTGCTTTTCCCACTACCTAAAACAACTTTTCTAGTCAAAATGGTTTACTACAGAGATTGCTGTGAAACAGCCAGTAAATTTTTCTTTGCTATGTAAGGCTAACAAGTAACATAAATAAAATGATCCAGTATGTTATGCTATTTCCAAAAGGATGTTCCACTTAAAGAAAACAGAAATTGTATTTGCATAAATTTGTTCTCAGAATGTGAGATTATTATTTTTAAAACAGTTCTATTGTTATTTATGCCTTCATTATGACAGCACTCAAGGACTCTCAATATAACTTACTGTGTCAGAGTCAATAACTGAAAAAAAGGTTTCATTCACACAGTGTAATTCTACACACAGAGGAGCTAGAAGCCTATATGGCTTTTATCAACTAAGCAGTCATGGCAAACCAATCCGTCTGAATTTTATTCATCTTAAAGTTATGTATTTAGCCTGAGTTAATTATCTAGGCATCCTCTCTAATTAGTAGGAAGAGACAAACATGTTAAGAGGATGATTCAACGCTTCTTAAGACTGATACGATGAAATGCTGAAAGTAATGTTCATGACTTTTCCCAAAGAAAGAGAGCCTAAACACCTAATTTAGGCAGTGTGTATATAAAAGGAATAAAGATGCATGAAATGTATCCCAACTTGTTTATGGATTGTCTGTGTGTGCTCAGCATACAATAGGAGGAAAAAAATCCGTGTTATGTAGTACACAACCAATGTACTTTTTCATTAGTATGATGTGTTCTACCAGTGGTACTAGTATAACAGCGTATCGCTTTGTGCAATACCACTGGTACCTGTGAACTGGGGACAATTCTTAATGAGTTTTAGCTGCAAAATTTTTCAAGAGATGCACATAGCACTTTTTCCTTTCCAGACTGTATGGCAATCTGATGAATATTCTGTCCTAAGTACCCTAGTGTTTCATTATTCTTAATTAGGAAAAAAAAAAAAAAAAAAGGTACAAATGCTTACATCCAACAGCAAAGAGTGTTTTATAGGAGTATTGGTAATTCAGTCTATGAATAAAGTCAGCTACAGCCAACCCTGTATTTAGGTTACATTCACAAGTGTAATCAGACAAATAAACTTTATCTCTGACAGACTTTTGACAGAACAGAAATTGCATTCCCTGCTGCTACCTGAACCAGATGATATTTCAAGAGAAATGTTGTCAGAGGCGACCAACTGACTGATTGTGAGTGCAGTTTGATTGTGGTTCACAGCTTCTTCCACGCTGCCTTCTTCCCTAAAGGCTACAAAGACACTGGGAAACCAAAGCAGCAGGTGACCAGCCAGCCATTGCTAGAGCCTATTACCTTCTTTCAGGGTAGAACCTATTACCTTCCCACAGAAAAATAAAGCACTTAAAGGTTCTGACATGGCAAGAACTGGTCTGTGATTGTGTCTGGGTACTGTCTGGAGACTCATGAAAAGGTCATGCACCTTCCCAAAGGCCCAAATACCAGGTCTCCCTATCTCTCATCACACATGGCAATATACCCATTCTGGTCACATGCTTGTCCTCACAAGTAAAGAGTAGGAGAAAAGAGAGTAGCAGTGCACCTATCACCGAATCACAGAATGGCTCAGGTTGGAAGGGACCTCAAGGATCATGAATCTCCCCCCTCACCGCAGGCAGGGTCAACAACCTCCACATTTAATACTAGACCAGGCTGTCCAGGGCCCCATCCAACCTGGCCTTGAACACCTCCAGGGATGGGGCATTCACAACTTCTATGGACAGCTGTTCCAGCACCTCACCACTCTCCCTGTAAAGAACTTCCCCCTGACATCCAACCTAAATCTTCCCTCCCTCAACTTAAAACCATTTCCCCTTGTCATGTCCCCTTATTTTTGCTGTTACTTTGAACAGATCTAAAAAATTTGATCAAAGTCACATTTTTTTTTTAAGACTCAATGGAAATTAGAATAAATGGAATTATTCATAATTTTTATTCTGTCCTCTTATATGGTGACAAAAAAGCTTCAGAAACATAATACATATATACACATAGTAAGATGATAAGCCATTTTCTTACTAGTTCTAATATAAAGGTAATTCACCAGAATTATTCATTTTAAACAATAAACAGTTTTAAAAACCAATACTGCTGTTGGAAACAAAAGAAATCTTACCAAAAAAAAATCAAAAAACTTTGTAATTAGAAAAAGGATTATGAGCTGCAAAGTTATTACACAGTTGCCTGATTACAAGCTATACAGATCAGAATCTTCTCATAAAAAATATACAAGCCAAGTGACAAACACATTAACAAAATAATGCATATACATTAGCAAACTTTTTATCTGAATCTTAAAGCTTTAATCATGTACTAATTTTAGAGGACAAATGAATAGTTGACTCACACTCCTATGAAGAAAAAATAATAAAAAAAAAAACACAAAAAAATCAACCTTGTGAATATACTTAGCTTAGCAAAATATTTGAGAGAAATTATTTAAATAGAATAGGATTAGGCAACAGTTAGAATTAATGTCTTAAAAAGGATATCTGAAACAGTAAATAATTATCCAACTAAAAATATCCACTTATAAGACAAGAAGCAGCTTAAATAGGTCCTGGATGTTTGACAAAAAAAAAAACATCTAGAAGAAACAGCAGAGAAATACATGTAGTGCACTACAGAAATACATGAAAAAGGGAAAGTTAAAAAGATCCCTTTGAATAAACTTTTGCACTTCGCCTTCCCCTTTCCATTCCCTCTCTCCTTCTTTTATCTGGTTTTCCCTTTCTCTTTCATAGGGACTCTACACAACTTATACATACTTCCCATTAAAACAGAACACATATTAAAAAAGTCAAAATCCCAACACAACAGAATGAATGAAAATTATCATTTGCTCAACACTATATTTGCTCATTTCATTTTCATCTTATTTTTTATTACATTTCAAGATCATAAAGAAATATAAAAAGTATATCAAGATTTATTTATTTTTTTTTCCATTTCTTGTGGCACATCAGTATTAACTTTCCTTTAACATTTGAAGAGTTCCTCAGTAATAGCTCTAGGAATCTAATTATCTTCTGGCCTGGAGTGGAACATGCTACAAGTATGTTTGAAATGAGTAATGTGTTTTTTAAATCATATCAGAACATCTGCAAGTAATTTTTTTCCTTCGTTCAATGCCCTTAGATATGACACATAGTTATGTTCTTAAGGTTAGATTCTGCCTATCAGTGGAAAAAAGAACATATTTTTTGTCTGATGTGCATTTCTCAGAACTAATAATTTACTGCTACTATTAACAACTGCCATAATAGACAACATATTCAGTTGTCAGTTTTAGTAACTGATATAAATGGAAGATGTAACTCTTCTTACGTAGGTAAGAGTAACATCTGTAAATGAGTAATCCATGTCATCAGCTTTTAATGGTAGGGATTCTAGAAGAAAACAAGTTTGCATACCAGTCTGTCTAGTTTAAGACAATGTCAGAGGAGAAACAGTCTGTCTGAGCTCTGTTTCCTAAGATATCTTTGTAATATGACTGTTCAATTGATTCTGATTTTTCAGCATGGCGGGGGGAGGGAAGGGAAGTGAAAAAAAAGAACAAAAAGAACAGACTATCTTTACACCTTGGCCTTTTAATTTCAAATATTTGTCCAGGACACAAAAAATCCAGTATCAGTGCAATTTTGAGCCTGAAGCAGTTAAAATGTGCATTTTCACAGCCTGGAGTGGTACAGTCATGATTCTTGTTAAACATTTCTTGGCAACTCATCTGAAATGTCCAGACTACCTTTAATCCTTCTTCTCACTCTAAACTGATTTTCTTTCATACCTCCTCATCCCCAAACTTTCTCTTATAAAATCAAGAAATCACCGTACAAACTCTTCTACAATCCTAATCTTTCTCAACCATGTTCTTATTTCTTCTTTATGAATCCCATACTATTGTCATGTCAATACAGATTCAGACTGAATACCTCTTGGATGCAGCTGCTTGTTTCGTCCAGTTCTGCATGCCCAGGTGCTGCTGTTTCCATTAATGCTCCATCACTACTCCTGCTGCTGCTGTTCCTCCCTACTTGACTTCAATCCCCACTAAGTAAGGTTTCCACCAGGCAACAATATGCAGTGCTTCCCCCGCTGGCTACTGTGGTTCTCCAGGTATTAGAAGAGCCTCAGCTGCTAGTCTGACAGGGACTGAACACCCAAATACAGGTTTGTACCACTTAAAATCCACATGAAGAGTACCCTAAGGCAGAAAATGTGTTTGTGAGAAAACAAGGCGTATGGAATCCATATTATTAATGAGTCATTACAAAACTGCATAGCAATACATGTGGTCAGATTCATGCATTCTTTTGAACATATATTTTTTTTGTTAAATGGACTTCTATTTTCATCTTCTTTTCTTTTTGTCTCAGGTGCTTGCCCAAATAGAGTTCTGTAGAAACCTGGCACATAGAACCTATTTAGAAGCTATGACATCTTCTGTACCTGCTCTCTTCCTCTCTTATTTCTTGCCATCCTCTCTCAGTAGTTCCCCTTATGGATATTGTTTCCTCAGTAACCATGTTTACACTCAGTTAACAGTTTGGATGTGTATGAGAATACAAAGGAAGAGATTAGCTTTATTTAATATCACTTAAAAAGTCATAGTTAAGTCTCACACTTTTCCACCTTTGAATCAGAGATTTGTTTAGATTACATTGCTAATAAACCAGGGTCACTTCAAAACTCCAGGCTTATTTTGAAACCTAGTCATCTCCTAAACTGTTTAACAATTTATTTCCACTGGATCTTGAAAGAGTCTTTTATCAAAATTATATACACTTCTAACATTACTTTTTAAACAGCCAGAGCTTAAGTGGTAAGAAAAAAAAGTTACAGCTGGAAAATGTTCTACTACATAAGCAATCTGCTTTATTTTTCATTCAGAATGCTTTCAAAATTCAAGTAAAGCTTATGCTCTTTTTAGCCCACTGTAGGCAGGGAATGTTCTATTCCACTGCAGTACTTAATAAAATGTATTTTATTGCAAAAAACATAGTATTAGTATGGCTTTTTTCTTTCTTACGTAAAATACATTAACCTAATAAGAAAAAGACAGCATTGCATGTTATTACTTCCCATAATTACTAACTTCCAGTCATGAAGAATTTGCTTTGAGCTGTGAAAGAATATGAACACCAACAATGGATGAACTCAAAGTTTACAATGAAACTATATATAAAAAAATATATCTGGGTATAGGAGGGGCATTTTACCTTGCAGCATGGAATTGTTTCTGTTTCTGCCTCTAGTTTTCAAACAAGATGGCTGTGCCTGTGTTATCAGTAAATGAGTGCAAAGTCCAGTCATGTGAGCTGAAGCAGAAGGGTGGAGGGGAAAAGAGAAGGACAACAGTGAAAAAAAAACAGAATGTGTTGTTATACAACGCCTACATTGCTTTTTGATAAGAAACTAATTCACTGGTAGGAACGATTTCAACATGTTTTCAAAATGCAAATACATACAAAACTTAGCAAGAACTCATCTTAGTTTGCCACTGAAGATCTTCTATCAGGGTTTTCAAATGCTATTGACATTGTCACGTATTCTTGGAAAACTAGGGTAGTGCAAGAACTGCAGGTATATTTCTGCCTTCAGTACACATTGTAAACATTACTGCAGAATACCTACATAGCAATGTTTAAAAAACTGTATTAAAACACCTTCAGAAGCATTATTTCAGATCATTGTTTTTTGGACTCTTCCACCTGATGTCTTATTTAGGTGCAATTAAGAAATTCTTTCTACATAAATAGTGTACACCAGAGCTAATCTTGTTTTGATTACTACCTGTTCTTTTAGAACTGACATGAGCACAGAAAATGACTACTCCCAGGAAGTTCTAATACTAAAACTCAGTCATTAAGCTTTTAGTTTGTGTATTATATTCCTCCATCTACCACAATATATTTATTTTTAACAACAAAACTTGATCAGGAAGCTACATCTAAAGAAATGCAACAACTGCTACCAGTGACACAACTCTCACATTCTAAATACAGAACTTCATTTTCCTTTCAGGCAAAATACTGAAGCTAAATGAATGACTGGGACAAATCAAACTGAAACAATATTTCTGAATAGCTACCTACATGCAACGTTTGTTACATTTTTCTTTGCTTCAAGAAATCAGCACAGCTTGTTCAGAGCTTTTCTCCTGTGTTTTTCCCTGTACTCTAAAATAGTATTGTAAAATAAGAACACTAAAAGCATTCTAATTTTTCTCTACTTTATCTCAAATACAAATAATAAATGTTAGTTCTACATTACAACTTGAAAAAAACTGTCCTGCAGTAGCTGAAAGCTACTTGCGTCTTTAGACACAAAGTCTGAAACAATATCTGCTCACCTACATATGAACATCCATATGCATAATAGAGTTAAATTCTCAGAATGCGTAAAGAAAAATATTTTTGAAAATGTGTTTGGAAGGAAAGGTAGGTTCAAAAATCCCTGACTGGATTTATTGGAAGCTCGTAGGACAGAGCTGCAGTGAGCCAGACCTTTAGACTAAGTTCATCAAAACACCTCTGCTAACTTTAAAATTTGGTCTCAAACAGAACTAAGTGTTCATCTACCAGGGAACTGCATGCATCCTTGTGAAAAGAAAACATAATAAAGATCACTCCCATTGTCAACTGGTAGAATGATAGAGCACATCTAAATCGTTCCACTTGTACATAAATCTATTAATCCCAACTACATAACAAAACTAAAATCTCTCCATTATTTTTTTTTTTTCATGGTAAAATCCAAAGAATGTAGCTAATTTGATAAAATAATTCTGAAAGTTACAGACATCCAGAATGAAAAGATATTGTTCTGTTGTCCCTATGATCTTTGTATATGTAAATCGGATTATTGGTTTTAATGGTATTTCTTCTGCAGCAAATCTTCAGTGAAAAACAATGGAAACACTTTGATCCATTCACTCTTTGGCTTAGTCTGAGAACACCAGAAATAAATTTCACAGTTGAAATTTTTTTAACCACTTAGCTACTCTGGAGGACTGTAGGAAAATCACTATATGATAAGAATTTGTGAAACTTATTGACTGCAGATGACTGTGCAGTTCAGAGTACATCAAAATGTTTTTTCTTTCATTGGCCCAAACAGTTGGAAGTCAGAAGATGCCAAATTCAGAATACATAGTGGGTGCGGTAGAACAATTCAGCCAAGATTGGCAATATGCTCCACAGTCTTCAAACAGGCACAGAGCCTGGTATTATCATGCTGCAAGAGAAAGGTTGTCTTCTCTGTCTTGACTCTGAAAGTTTGAGCCTTCAGCTTAGTCAGCATCACCATACAGCAGAAAGAGTAGATGGTTTGTCCAGGTTCCGAGAGGATCCAGAAAGATCATCCCTTTCTTATCCCCAAAGACAATGCACATCACTTTACCTGCTGAGGGATGCATCTTGAACTTTTTATTTGATGGGAAATCACGTATCTTCACTCTATGGACTGCCCTTTTGATTCCAGCTTGTAGTGGTGACACTGCATCTCATCACTGAATGATGTGATCTAGCAAACTGTCACCTTCAGCCTCATATATGTTTAGTAGGTCCTGACAAACTTGCATACAGTGTTCTTACTGTTGCCGCATGAGCATGTGTGACACTGTGCCAACATAATAAAATAGGAGGCATTACTTTCAGAGCATCCCTCTCGGTATATGTTCCTGCTCCTGGCAGGAACAGATGATCTTTAGAAGTCCCTTCCAACCTCTGATTCTATGATCCAGGTTTTCCATTCACTATAGACAGAGATTCTTACTATCAGATAACATTTACCTAATTTACCTCAGGTTATGTGTAAAACAAGTTCTTTAAAGAAATAAAGGTCTGACAAGACAGAAAAGATATATTTCATTGGATCTACTAGATAATGAATTTAGTTATTTCTCCTGGATATGTTAATTTAAAAAAAGCAGATGTATGTGCAGGTTCTCACCCTTTGCCAGGTTGTTCAAGCAGAAGCAAACAGATACCTTACTGGAACAGTTGAAAACTTTAAGAGACCGAACATTTATTTTATTTCCACCTAGTATAAGATGCTTTAGTTCAGATATCATCCCAGAAAATGCTGGTAGAGAATCAGTGACAAGCGTGCCATCTACTGAATGAAGTTCTTTCTGAAGCATACAGGCTTTCCTCAGAGTTCTGCAATGCAACAATGCAGCCTAATACTTTCTCATTTCACAACCACAACTCAAGGTGATGAGTCTCTGGTGGTGCATCCTACTTAACTGGGTACACACTCAACTTGTCTTGTTAATAGCTTTTCAAAATTTGTATTAGCCTACTTTTTCCAGATGGGAGCATAGTTGTTGGGACAAAAACTATAAAAATACGATTATAGAGTGAGGTTGTCAAATGTGGTCATTACTCATTGCTGGTAGTAGTAACTGGACTAAATGACAAAACATTACTGAAACAGTGATACAAGTTTTCATTCTGTAATACAGTTCCGTTCAGATAGCTGCTTCATCAGGCTGGCAAGATTATATTTTTTTTATGTTTAAAAAATGCAGAAAAATCTTTCAAACTGCACGAAGACATACAAAACACCTAATAGGCTAGATATGTTGCCACTGATCTCTCTTAGTGGAGTATAATACCAAATATATTTAAGTAATAAGGATATAGCTAGAAGAAATTCATAAAGAAGATTTTAAATCAAGTAAGCAGAAACAAAACTTTTCAGCTTTTGAAAGGAAACAGCAAACACTGAAAGAAACAAAGGGAAATAAAAAGTCCAAGTAAATACTAATGACAGAAATATGCTTTAATTCTGAAATATAATTGCACTAAGACAAACCTGGACATAGCAGGTTTTAGAATCCATTTCTTCCACTAGTCATAATGGTACCAATAGTTTGATCATGAACATCCATCAATGATCTCTCTCTCACACTTTTCTAAAACACATGTAAACTTGGTCATGATAAAAGATTATTATTTATAGGCTACATAGGCTGTAATATTCAACTTATATAACAATTTGCTGAAACAGTTGATTGACCTAAAATATGGAGAACAATCTGACTACGCAGATGTAGCAACAAATATTCCCAAGAACTACAAATAATTCATTACTGGAAAAAAAAAATTGTGTTTGTTGGAAAAAAAAAAATAGTAATTCAGTACTCACGGTAATTCAAAGGAATATTGTTATTGGTGGCAATGAAGGCAGCCTATTAGTAGACGGTGACCTTACTATTTGCTACTCGTAAAACCCAAGGTTGTAAAACTTGATGTATCCAGTGTTGGACTTCTAAAGATTATAGAAACATGTTAATTCTAAATAAATAAATAAATAAATAAATAAAAATCAGAGGAACAACAGGCGCTATCTAAGTAGGGTAACAAAGCTGGTGAAGGATCTAGAAGGCAATAGGTATGAGAAGTGTCTGAAGTTCCTCTGTTCAGCCTAGAGAAGAGCAAACTAAGGGAAGGCTTGATGGTGGCCTACAGCTTCCTCATGAGGATCGTGGAGAGACAGTGCTGAGCTCTGCTCTCTGGTAACAATGACAGGACCCAAAGGAACTGCATTTAGCTCATAAGGGGAGGGTCAGGTTGGGTGTTAGGAAAAGTTTCTTTACCAGAGGGTGTTTGGGCCCTGGAACAGGCTCTCCAGGGAAGTGAACATGGTCCCAAACTGCCAGAGTTCAACAAGTGTTTGCATTATGCTCTCAGACCCAGGATTTGAATTTTGAGTGGCCCCATATGGAGCCAAGAGTTGGATTTGATCTTTTTGGGTCCCTTCCAATTCAGAATTTTCTATGATTCTAGAAAATCACTCACTGTAAACTTCAAAAAATTTTAGACAAATGTCTATCCTGGACAAATATTACACATATTCAGTTCTGACTCAATGAAAAGAATTCAGCTAGATCTTGAATTAAAAACTAGGAACTTTTCAGTCCTGTAGTGCTGCTGTGAGCAAGCATTCACCTTACAGAACCCAAAACAAAATGTTTGAGGTGCACTTAGTAGGTGAAGTGAACTGGCTAAAAAACTAAATTCAAGCTCTCACTTACTTGACAGCATTGAGATTTTAAGCTTCTTTCAACGTACCTTTAATATCTAGTTGTATCTACAAGTGTTGTTTCCCATCTTACAAACATTTTTGAAAACATCCTTCATTGATCACTGCTAAATTCCAACTATAAAATAGGAAATAATATTACACTGTATTTTTTTTTCTATCTACACTCTGAACTTAATTTCTCAAGACATGTAATGATATGCTTAACTTAAAATAGGTATACGACCTATAAAGAATTATTTCCACACACCATAACTAGCAGCCTTCATGTTCATGCTCACAAAATGTTTCTGTCATTGGCTGTCCACAAAAGCACGTTCCGAAGTATGTTACAAGTATGTGTCTGCATGTGTAGTGAGGAAGTAGGGCAATAACTTCAGAAAGGGAAAGAGGCATTCCCAACAGAGAATTCTGACTTGTCTGGGAGATACGTTAATTCTTGTAACTAAGAAAAAATCTTTGCTCCCCTAGTCAGTATACCTGATACAGCTCAGCTTCAATACCAACTCAAGAAGCTGGCTAACTCTGCTCAGCACTGCCCCCTTCCTTCCCACCATTTCTCCTCCCTGATCAGAGGTGCTATGGCATGGTGTTACAGCTTCTCTCTTTAGATAGATCCAGAAACCCAGACCAGAATAATCCAGATAAAGGGACATAGCTGGTTTCCAACTGACTCCTTGCTACTTAGGTACTGACTGTGTGTTCACTTCTGAGCATGTAGATATTCTGAGCTGAGGGTCAGCTAGCTCATTTCTCTCTGGCCTGCTTTCTGAGAAGAAACAACATTTTAAGGACAAGCACAGAATTCAGAATTGAGCTGTGAAGATTCAGCTCTCCAGTTTTGCATGCTGACTGGGCTACACGCACACAAAACTTTAAAACATGACAAATCAGTGCCTCACAATACTTGTTATCCAGAAAACACAAATTGTTCTCTTTCTTTACTATCTGATGATGTAATTATTGCATTCTTGGACAGTGTCCAGCTTAGGAATACAGGACTTAAAAGTGATCACTGGAAGGGTGTCTGCATTTAGTTATACCTTTATTGTAGGCAACTAAGTGAGGAATGTCTTGTTAGAAGAGTTAATGAAATACATGTTCCTTGTGGCACTACCTTTCCCCCCTCTTCCCCCTATAATTCATAACAAACTGTAGTAAAATGAAAAAAAATATAGCCATAAAACTCGGATGTCAACAAAGAAACCAATAAGTATAACCAGTATTTTTGGATCTTTTGATAATGTAAATTAGATAAATAAGATTAACCAGAGATCCAAAAGAGAAAGTCATAGGAAAAGCAGAACAATATAAAACACTTCAAATTTTATCTTGGTATGCATTTCCTTCTGCCTAAATCCTTCTTATAGTTTAAGGATAAGTAGGACCCATCCATTAAGCATTTAAGATTTCAGTGATGATGCTGTTAATCACTTGCACATTTTGGCTGTGTGCAGCCAATATTTTACTGGAAGACCAAAAATTACATTAAAAGGCTAATTCACGAGCCATGTAATGTAGAAGAGTGAGAATTATTCTCTCTGGCTTTAATGGAAACAACAAATGACCCTGAAGCATGACATTAAACTCTAATTTCCCAGCTTCTGAACCTATTCATTCCATTGCCAATTCTCATCAACAAATATAAAAACTGTCATCTAAAAACATGTTTGATCCCTTGTCCCATCTTGTGCTTGGTAGGTTCTTCTGGAGTTTCACTCTTCATTGCTGCTTAAGAACCTTACTATAGTACCTCATCTAAATTTATAGATTTCCGATGTATATCTTCACTTTTTTTCTCCTGTAAGCATGATACGTCATCTTTCTAGCCTTTGTAACTAACTCACTTGTAATTGGTGAAAGATATTAAAATCCAGAAAATAGAGGGCTCTTACACCTCTATATTCTTTGCATAAGAAATAAGAATACCCATACTAATAGTTAAGGAGGATATACTTGCATTTGACTTTTTATATTTATATACATATATTTATAATCAATAAAAAATACTGTAGAACAGCAGAAATACAGCACTGTTTCATTGCCTTAAGCTATATGCTCGATTTCCTTTTTTCAACCATAAAAACATGAGCAGAAACCACACAATATAATTCACATTAAGGCAAAAATTTTTTCTTTGATGACATTCAACACGGGGAGGAGTTTCATTTTCCGAAGGCTTATAGGCTTAACTACAGCAACTGTTGTGAATCTCAGTTGACACCTGAGTTAAATTACATTTAACTCTGTGTCATTCCAAGTAATTTCTTACTATTAGGAGGTTTAAAAGCTGTTCACGTAAATCATCATGAAGCTTTTAAATTACTCAAGTAATTCATTCATTTTATTCAAGGGATTTATAAGTCTTTAGAATCTTTTTTTTTAATATTCAAACCAAAATGGATTATAATCTGTTTATCCTCTTTGCAATAGCATCTGCAGAAGAAAAAAAAGTCAGCCTTTTCAACATGAAACACATAGTGTATGATGCTCTTATCAATGTTATACATTTACTGTAAGTGAATCCATATTTTAAGAACAGTATAAAGTAATGAAATAGGAAACTGCAATTTTGATTCAAGTCTATTACCCAAGAAAACACTTAAGCATATTCTGAAACTTTTATTCTCCAGGAAAAGAACTTCATAAATAAGTTTCCATGATTGGGAAAACTTTTTAGCTTCAAAACCAAACACAAAAAGACTAAAAACCATTATGTGGCCTGTGTACAATGTACATGTCCAATCATTTGGCTTGCCTGGTCCACACTGAGTGAAGAAGAATTGTCTTGGGCCACACATAAAATACGTAATATAGTAAAAGTTTATAGGTAACAAAACATCTTTTTAAACACCACAGAAAAAAAGAGGACAACAAAAACAAAATCAGTGATATGGACATGCATGGACTGTGTATAAGAACATACTGTATACTTAAGAACTGTATGGACAGGCAACTGGATATTTTCACCTTATCTCACATAAAGAACAATAAAACCAAAGTAATTTTATCATAAAAACAAATTCAAAGAAAACACGTGTTTCAGGTAAGAAAGATTACTAATTGTAGTCTTTTATATCTATATCTGATATAGATATAAGATATATAATATAATATCTGTAAGATATAGATATTGTGTATCTAATTTTAGTCTTTTAAAAAACTGGACATGTATTTGTACACTATAATACCATAAAATGTAAACCTCGACAAAAACTCAGTCATCTGCTTTGGCATGTGTTGTATGTGCCTAAATAGAAGGTTAAATGCATTAAAAACTCACAAAAAACTATGTTCTTCAGTCTACAGGATTCAAGCCTACTTGCACGATTATTTCTGAATAACACAAGTTCACACTTAATAATAAGGTTAACATGCATATAATTATTAGTTTTCATTGCTATTATGCTGCCACCACACTATGCTTTCCACGGCTCAAAAGCTACTTTTATTTTTCCTTTCACATGAAAAATGCCTAAAACAAAAAAATAGCAAATAATAATCAACTGCATAATTCTCAATTTTTGACAGCTTCAAAAACCAATACCAACAAAATACTAGTGCTAAGTAGCATTTGTGCTACTATCACAAAATACTACTACTAAGGTGTTTGAGAAGAATATTTAAGATAGCTGAAACAAAACTTAGATAAACTTCTTTCTTTATTTATTTGTTTATCTAGAAAATTATGATCCACTATGAACTAGAAGTTGTGCTTGGACTTTCTTCTCATTTCATTCTGTTACTGAAAAGACTATGTCATGCTGAATAAATTTAAACAGTAAGCTAACACTATTTTGATTACCACTGATGAACCAGAATAACAAAGCAAATTGAGGTCATCAGTATGTCAGCGAACTTGACTGTCTTAAAATGTCAACAATAGACATTTTAAGCATAGACCGCTTAATTCTATAAGGGCTCTTCTTGAGTAGCATACATTCTCTCAAACAGAATGTCTTTCAGATTCATTTGCACTTTAAACAGTCAAAAGACATGAACTGGAGTTTTAGTAAGCTAAAAACAGTAAATATTTTCCCTTTTTTTGAGGGAGAGTTGAAGTTGTGATCAAAACAATTATGCTTCTCTCTAAAACAGTTACAAAATGTGTGACTGATGTGGCTTTTTCCTTGTCAAAAAGTACAGATGCTACTATGCCAACAAATACAAATAAGGAAGAACTCATTTTATTTTTTACATTTTACAGTTAGAAACCAAATGAATCCATCTCAGGTACAACTGCTGTACAATCTCATTACTCACCGTCTAGAAACTTTTGCCACAATAGCTTACACTCCTACAGCAGAAACCCACTCCTTCTAAGAGAATACTAGGATTACAACTATTGAAATGATTATAATGACTTTCTTCTAACAGATTGACTTTTTTTGAACATAAAAAGAGCAGTTGTGCTAGTTTATTCAGAAGTTCATTTAACTGTGAGCAAAGACAACTGCAACCTGAAAAAGTGTTTGAACATTGAGTTGTTGCACATTATTTATTGGAGAAGCAAAATAGTTGCAGGCATTGTTCTTAACTACATTGTAGGAGTACAAATGAAAATTCTATCTGAAAGTACAGGATCAATTTTCTTACCACAACACAAGAACTAATAGATGTACATCATGACTACACAAGGAATTTTTTAAAATACGCTTAGAGGGCATAGCCTTTTTCTTAGATTACATAGGCAAGCTAAGCAGTAATATAAATATTAGAAAATGAGACATTAAAAACAAACAACAACAAAATGAAAATGACAAAAAAACAACTTTCGAAGATAAATTTATTTTTATCTTTTTAATAATAAAAGGCCATAGATATTTTATCTCTTCTCTCACTTCCAAGAAAAGTGGTATGAGTCTGTGTCTAGGATGTTTCTCACAAACGTTGGGTAAGGATTTGTTTAAGGGAGAGATGTTGGGGTAGGTATCATAGAATCACAGAATGGCCTGGGTTGAAAAGGATCATCTAGTTTCACCCCCCCTGCTTTATGCAGGGTTGCCAACCACTAGACTAGGCTGCCCAGAGCCACATCCAGCCTGGCTCTGAACCCATCCAGGGATGGGGCATCCACAACTTAAGTAAATAGGTAAGACACAGAAGAATTCTGAACTAAAATTCAAATACAATCACATGACATCTACAATTACAGCTTAAAAAACAACACCAGCTTAGTAAAATGCTGAAATACCGCCTATCCAAATGAAAGAACTGTCAGGGACAACCAAAGTGCTGTGAGGCCTACCTACAGAATGAGAGAGCACTTCCCTCCAACATCGCTTTAGCAGAGAACCAAAAAGCAGCATTAATCTTCACGTCAACGTGGCACCTTAGCTGCATGAGATTGCCACCATTGTGTCTGCTTCTGCCGATGGGATTTTGACCTGTAACCAGTGACCCTGATGACCCAAACAGAGTTATCTGTGTGGAAAAAATGAAGGTGGAAATGCTGGTGAAGGAAAGTTGCAACTCTACTCACAACTACTCAGAGACAACCAGTTGGTGGTATATGTTGGAAGGACTTCCTTATCTTCAGGCAAACTGTCTTGTTTCTTGACGTTCAGAATGAAAAGAAAAAATAAAAAGGAACTAGAGTCACACTCAACAGCCCTTAAGAACGTAACTGATGTTTATACACTGCTTTCTTCTCTCCCCACAGCTTTACACAGATTTGAGGTTCTCGATTTACAGCTCTAGTTACAATCCAGCAGTAGTTGTACCCCTGTGAATCTCTACATGGGCACAGCAAAACTTTGAGAAAAATGCTGTCTGCACTAACAAAACAGGAACTCCCCAGTCCTCCCAGAGAGCAGCATTCAACAGGATCAACAAACAAACAAAACTTCTAAACAAGAAAAAGACAAGCAGAAAATAGAACTTTCCTTGTTGTTTTTTTTTTTTTTAAAAAAAAAGAAAAAAGGAAAAAAAAAAAAAGTTTCTTTAAGCGGTCCCTCGGTGCCGCTGCCCGCGGGCCGCCCTGCGGCGCCTGCCCCGTGCCTCCAGCTCACCGCGCTCCACCCAGCGGCTATGCCCGCGGGCGCCCGGTGGCTGTTAGAGCGGGGCAGGGCAACACCGCACGCAACGTCCCAGCACCCCCGCCTTGCCCCGCTCCGCCCGCCTGCCCCCGCGGCAGTACCGCTCGCTGCTCCCCATCAGCTCCGGCTGCCGCGCTTGCGCCGCCGCCACAAGGGGCTCGGCTCGCCATGTCTGCTTCCTCCTGCTCCTCCACGGCCGCGCTGCGGCCGGTCACTCACCTCATCTTTGACATGGACGGCCTGCTGCTGGGTGTGTAGCCTTCGTCCCTCCCTCCCCCCCCTCCCTCCCCTGCAGCTTCCCGGGGCCACGCTATACGGCTCTGCGAAGGGCTGAAGGCGGTGGTGGGCAGCCCCGAACGCGCCGCCCCTCAGCCCAGGCGCCTCCCGGGCTGTGGGAAGCAGGGCCGAGCGGCCGGGCTGTCCTCATTACCGGCCTCCTCTTCGGCGGGCAGGCGGCCAGCACACTCCAGGCAGCCTGATTGAAGGGATTAAAGCAACAGGCAACGGTGTTTTCCTTCTCCTTCCCACCATCCTCTGCTTTTTGTGGCTACATTCTGCCTGGTTTTAAAGCTTTGAAGAGCAAGGGGTGCTTGCCCTTAAATTCAGCGTGGCTGTTTGGGAGAGTGGTTGAGAGAGTAGCCTGGGGTTAAGGTTCTGCATTGAGTGCAGAGAGCACGTTTGTAGCTATTGGAGGAAGCCACGGGCTATGAGACTTCTCTATCTGGGGAGTGCTACAAGGTCCATGAGAGCATACTTTGGGCCCTAGTTATTTAAAGTAGTTTCTGTTTCCTCCAAAAGTCTGGAAACCCCTCCCAAATTTTCTATTAGAAGGACTTTATCAGGATCCGAGGGATCCTGAAGGAACCTGAATGTCAGCTCTGTGCTGCATCTGGATTGGGTCTTGGGGAGGTTGGGTAGTCAGCATAGTCTTTGTGTTTATTTTAGCTTCTTGCTGAATGGGGGCCTCGTACAGCATGCTTCCTGTAGAATCATGGAATGGTTTGAGAGTAGTTGCTATGTATTACAGTAGAAGAAGCACCTTTAGATGTGGGTTAATTCTTAAAAAGTGTTACGTTGATGCATATGCCTCCAGTATGTACTGGGAAAGTAAATTACAACTCAGATTGTTGCACTTTCTAGAAGGACTGCGGTGAAGTCCAGTGAGTTCTTCTGTTTCCAAGAAATGTCTGCTTTTTTTCCTTTCTTCTCATGTGCAAAGGACTAACAGAATTACCTTGTTTCCAACAAATTATACTTTATCTATCCTTCACCTTATTATAATATGGTCAATGTCATTAGTATATCATTGTTTAAAACAAAAATAGGTTTGCTCCTGTTACCAGGAGTAGTTACAAGCAATCTTTGGTTTCTTTCAGTTTGTGCCATTTGCAGTCTCAATGCAGTGTGCAAATCACTGATTAAGATGAGTTGTTTCAGTTTCATTTTCTAGGTAACTACTGGAATCTCAAATAGCCAGAGGGTGTGTTGTTTTATCTAGAAGCAATTATTTTAATTTAATTCTTATCTAGAAGCTTCAGGAAACTTATTTATTTATTTATTAGTGTAATTTTGCGCAGAACTCAGTAGAGCAGGACTGTCTACGTAAGCAGTGTGAATATTCAGGCTTTGGTGATATGAATGTGTAAGAATTGTAGATCAGTTTTAAGTGAACTTATTGTGTATATTTAAAGGACAGACAGGTTAGCATTGGATGATATTCTGGGATCTAAAGACATTTTTTTTTTCCTTCACAGATACTATCCTGTCTGTATTTAGAAATTACATTTCTGTAGCATATCAGACAGGGAGGGGAGGAAGATTCTGAATCGTGTTGAGTGCTCCAGAGTTCTAGGATTTATACATTTAAGAAGCATTAAAATGTTCTAAATTGTGAACTATGCCTCAAGCTGGGAAAGTAAATTACAAAGAATTCATAGTTTTCAACCTAAGTTTGCCAAGATTGAGGCACTCAAGGTTTAAACCCGCTCCTTGCTGTTATTAAATCTGCCTGTTTAAAGTACAGCACCAGATAAATACTTAGTCATTTTCTGGATGGAAGAGCTTATGCATGTTGATAAAATGTATTTTTACCTGTAAAAATGGGACATCATGCACTGCTGAAGTATTTATTGTTTCATGGTTTTGCTCCCCTAGTTACTCTTCACTCCATTGTGAATGTAATTTCTTTCATTTACAAAGTTACATAGGAAGAAAGTGTTTTATTCTGGTAATCTTTCAGCTACGATGAAAGCCGTAATTGTGTGTAAAGTCAAACTGAAAATACTCTTCAGTGTCTTCCAGTACAGAGACATAAAAGGAACGCCATCCTGATGATTTTCACAACATTAACCTCCTTTTGGAAAACATATATTTTAGCCTCTAAATACTTTTCACCATGTTTAGACTTGTATGTGATTAAGTTCTATCACAACTGTAAGATATTTTTCAATGAATATGTTTGTTATATAATGATCCATACAAGGCAGAAGGCAGTCAGCAGACAGCTTTGACTTCCCCAGCATGGGGAGGTCTTACTGACTTCCCCCAAGAGGAGTCCGAGGGGAGACCTTATGGCTCTCTTCAAATACCTGAAAGATGATTGCAGCGAGAGTGGGGTTGGTCTTTTCCCACTGATGACAGATAACAGGACAAGGGGAAATGGCCTCAAGTTGTGCCAGGGGAGGTTTAGAGTGGATATCAGGTAAATCTTCTTTACAGAAAGGGTTGTTAAGCACTGGAATAGGCTCCCCAGGGAGGTGGTTGAGTCACCATCCCTGGATGTGTTCAAAAACCGTTTGGTTGTCTTGCTCAGGGACATGATTTAGCAGAGGGTTGTTAGAGTTAGGTTGGTTGTTATGGTTAGATTGTGGTTGGAGTTGAACTTGATGATCTTTAAGGTCTTTTCCAATCTGAGCTGTACTGTGATTCTATGATCCTATAAGATTCTTTGTGCTTTAATAATTTGGGGGAATGAAATAAGGAATACACATGATATTTTTTTAGATATTTTCCCCCTATCCTGTCTACTGTGAATGTTCTTAATGAGACAAGTGAATGTGCTGATGTAAAGTATGTGAGAAATAAAATACCAATTCTTAATTTTCCTACTTTTTTATGTGTTACATAGTAATTATTGAAGATGTTACAATAAATTATGTATTTCTGGAAGCCACAGAATCACAGAATGTCGAGGATTGGAAGGGACCTCAAAAGAGCACCTAGTCCAGTTCCCCTGCCAGAGCAGGAACACCAGATCAAGTCACATTGGAACTTGTCCCGGTGGGTTGTGAATGTCTGCAGAAGAGACCCCACAAGCTATTGATATCTGCATGAATTATTTTGAAATAGAGAAACTATGTTTTCAGTAACGGAAGTCTAAAACTTTTTTTGTAACTTTTTCAAGTGCTTTCGTAATGAGCTATTCTTTTCAGAATCTGAAGCTTTAAATATTGCAATTATTTCCACTCCAAGGTAGTATGTGAAAATATATGTCTGTTTTTGGAAGTTTTAATCTAAATTTCTCTGATTGTATAAAACAAATATTAATTGATCTATATACAATGACAAATTGAACACTGAAGTGATCTAATATTCTTGCTTTCTATAGCTGACACGTGCTTCTGGTTGAAGTATAACATAGGAAGGTTTGCAAAGTATTTACAAATTTGCATAACTGTGAGTGTTAAATGAAGTCTGAAGCTCTCACTTGTCTTGCTTTGATTTTGGAAATGATCCCAGTATTCTACTGTAGAACCTGCATCTATATGCTTTATGTAGCTAAAGCTAGGCCTAGTGTTGCTGAGTCTAATCTTCTGTGACTTTAACTCCCCCATTGTTTTATCATAATTGACTCTGATTAAGTTGTCCTTGAGTCCCACCTTTATACATCAGCTTACCTTAAATTATGGTTCCTGAACTGTCTCTGGCTATTTTGGAGTCCTGTATCATTCTTTGAAGCATTACTTTATACCCTTTTATCAGCACTTATAAGCAATGTGATCCCTTTGTCTGCAGTTTTCTTTTCGGATTACCTTCTCTTTCGCCTGGAGCTGTTGGATGAAATCGTTTTTTTGTTCATCATTCCAGCTGCTGTTGCCAGGAAATTAAAACACTGGAAAACAGTGCTGTCACTTAGTAAATAAAATATGTGAACAGTGCCAGTAGACAGCTTGTTACTAAGTAGGTAAAATTAATCAAAGGATTTTTTTTTTTTGTAGGAAACTCCAGCAGTGCATAAGCTGTTACAGGGTAGGTAGTGTATGTACTAGTATAGTAGTGTTATATCCTTCATGATTGTAGATATGTAGCAACATTTACATACATAGTTCAGAAGTGGTGCTTGCTTTACTGTATAATATAACCCCAGAGGAACAGGAATAACTACATTTTATTTATATATATATTCTACTGAACATTTTTATTTTTTTTTTAAGTCATCACTTTTGTAGATTAAAATTGCTGCTTACTTTCCTATAACAATGAGGTTTGAATACAGACAGTAAGTGCTCAGAATTTGCATAGTAGGGTTTTTTTTTCTTGCTTTATGCCTTTACTACAAAAGATTAATGATCTAACAGCTAATACAAAGTATATTCAAAATTATTAAACTTCTGTGCATGCTGTACAGAGTTGGCTGGCTAAAATAAAAATCACAACGGAACAGAAAACATTAGTTGGATATCTTTGATACCTAATTGAGCACTTGATATAGTTGCACTGTATACTATCCGATACTGGCATTTTAGCATATTGTAAAAATATGCAAAACCAGTGTTGAGGAAAGAGAAGGGTGGTTAGTGAGGGAAAAATAAGCGAGACACAAGATGGTTGTCAATAGGTAAATGCTGTGAGATCCAATAGTACATAAGAATCAAAATGGTCATTTAAGCGTAATTTAGTTAGAGTTGTCAAAACATTGCAGAATGATTTATGATTGGAATAGCTAAAGCTATATGGTTGTATCTGATGCAGAAGCTACTACTGAAAGTAAGAAGGCATGAGGATAAAAGAAAAAAACATGCTTCATATTCAGGAATTATGTTATTTTGCTTCTACAACATTGTAATAGTAGGATGGTATATTTAACGAGACAATTCAAAAAGAATATGCCATTTCCTTTGTTTTTGAAAAAACAAATGAGGTAACTCTTATTGAATCATGAAGATATATTGCAGTTGTCCTTTAGAAGAACGATAAATAACTAAAAGTAAGGCAGTGTAACATACTTAGGACCAAGTAGTGTGCTTTAAAAGAACTGAAAATAGGCATCACTGAGCTGTTAATATCTGGTGACAAACACACACTTGGCATGCTTCAGCAGACTGCAAAATATAAACAAATCATTTATTTTCTTCTAAAATAAATGAATATAGTTATGTATGCATATAAATCTATGCAGGCACAGAAATGCTGTTAACTACAGGATAGAGAATGAGATGATTAGTCTATTGTGATACAGCAGTTGATCAAGGAGCTGAGATAGAAAAAGTTAAAGGGAGTTGATGTAATTAAATCTAAATAACAAGGTGCTGTAGATACTAACTCTTGTCTAACTACCTGTTTTTCTTATGAGATCACAAATTTTGTTGACAAAAATTTGAATTCTTATGCAGGCAGAAATTCATGTAGCAAACTTTTTTGTGGTATGATGTGACACTTCACAATGTTTTTGTGGTTAAATGTGAATGATACAGGTTCACTACAGACCTAAATGTTAAGACAAGTCGTTAAGGACCTGTTTTTTTAGTAGAACCCTGCAAATATATTTTGATCCTATGTTTTTGTTGTCATTGTTTTGTTTTGTGGGGCTTAAAAAAAAATCCAAAAACACAGAAATACAGAATTGAAAGATAAGAGCTAGTAGACTGATGAATGGTGCATAGGGTAGGTATGTATGAGAGGAAACACTGTGTCATGATTAGAACTTCTGAACCTTGAATTCCTGGTAAGTTTTCAGCAATGATGAGGTGCTCACCTGGATTATAGGTACTGGGAGGGAAATACAGAGGTGGATGCTTTAGAGTTATAAAGCTTAGCTTGGTTCTTGCCAGTGAGCAAGTGCTGTAACCCTTTAAATCATGAAAAGGGAGCATTTGCTCAGAGGAAAGATAGTAAAAGACACAAATTAGATGCTAAGGATCAGGAGAAAGATTTGGGTTGTTCATTAGCATTTCATGTTAATGCTTACTTCAGTATTGTTTGAACATACCTAAGTAGGGGAGAGAAATTTTTAGACTTACACCTTGTTGGATTTTTTTGCACGTGGTTCTTTTTTTCCTTCTCAGAATGTGGGTGGATACTGACAGTCCAATGCAAATCAACTTTTTCCATCCTTTAGGTCTTAAAACTCTTTGGCTTATCTAAATTGGGAGACCCAACTGCAAGCATAAACTGTGCTGTGAAATCTGTTGGAGAGAAACTTGTCACACCAGGCTTTGACTCTCCAGTTTCACTGAAAAGAAATTCAGGCATATACGACAGTTAGCAGAACTTTCCAGCAGGTCTAGAATTGAACTGGGTTGAAATTTTGGTAAACCAGAACACAAATAGGATTAAAGGTTGCATTTGATCTGGACCTAGATTTCTCGAGAGCTTAAAATATTTTAACCTGGAAATTAAGTTCTGTACAAACTGTATGTATAATATTAACCTATCCTGACTGATAATTAGGAAAACTGTTGTAGAACTATTTCTTAGTTTTGTACTTAAAGCTGAACTAAAATTAAACTAACGTGCACACAACCTAATACTTTAGTATACAAAATTTATCATATATTTATTTTTGTTAATTTTTTTTGCTGGGAGCAGTTCACAACCTTCCGTAAATTATTAACAGAATTACAGAATCACAGAACTGTAGGGGTTGGAAGGGACCTCTAGAGATCATCGAGACCAACCCCCCTGCCAAAGCAGGTTCCCTACACCAGGTCGCACAGGTAGGCGTCCAGGCGAGACTTGAATATTTCCAGAGAAGGAGACTCCACAACCTCCCTGGGCAGCCTGTTCCAGTGCTCCGTCACCCTCACCGTGAAGATAACCTTGCCAGTGAAACAGTGTATGCCAGTAGATGTAAGAGACTGTTTCTTAAACAACTTAGTTTTATAAGATACCATTTCTGTAACTTTAAATCATGATGTCTTACACATGATGTTCTGACCATTTGCAGAAGGGCAGGGACTATTTTAGCAACTGGAATCAGAAGTTTTCTCCTTTTTCAGCCACCGTCTCATTAGCATGGAGGTGTTTGGATTCTCATGTGCCACTTTTTTAGCAATTCATGCATTGCTAGTCATACAGGGAATCTGATCTGTAGGATAGTTGAAAATAACTTGCAGCTGAATTCATCATAGTGTTGTGAGATCCACAAGAGTTCTGGCATTTTTTATCTTTCTTTTTAGTGTTACCTGCCCATTGTGACAAGGTTGGAAGTCATAAGTTTACTCTCACTTTCATTTCATTGCACAAGTTGCCTAGGAGATCTCAATTACAAGAAAACTGGTAAGAGCTTCGTGCTGGAGTTTGCTTATGTGCATGCTGTCTGTTATTTTAAAGTGTAAATGGAAGGTTAAAACAGCTTCCTATTTCTTCTGCATCAGAGCAAATAGCACCAATTCAGCTAAACATCAGTCCTCTCTAGATTGTCCACTATTATGGCTTAAGTGCAGAAATTAATCTTCTTGGGCTATACACTGGCAATCTTGGAAGCCAATTTCCTGCTTCCAGGTAGTGGAAACTTACTTTCTTGCCATTCTCAATTTTCATCTGAGTTTGGGAAACAAAGAATGAAACAAAAATGCTCTCTTGCCCCTATGTTCTGTACTTGTATCTTGTTGCAAAAACAATGTAATTAAGGATATTGTTAGGTTAATTCCTGTGTGGTTCATGAGCAAATTATGAAGATGCATAAAATAGCTCTTCATTGAGGCTTAACTAACCATAAATAGAACAGAAAAGGTTGGTCATTTATCTGAAAGCTAACATTTTCATTTAACTGCCACAAGAATTTTGGCAAAGACATAACAAGTGTGCTATCCCAGTCTCTAACTTTTATTATTTCCATGATTGATTTGCAGATTGTCCATTCACCTTTGTCTGTTGTTTGTGGCTGGAATTATCCAGAATTGGAGCTCAGTCCAGCATCTGTTGAATAGGGCTTTTTTCATTTCTATAATGGTTACTGCATATCAAAATGCACTGAGCAGCATTAGTAATGATCTTCTTTTTCTCCCTGAGGAATTGAGTGCAGTGCTCCCAAGCTGAAAGACTCGTGACTTGATTTGAATATTACACATAAATTACACACGAATTCAATGCTGTTCTGGTGCTTATTTATTTTTGTTGTGTCAGACTCAAAGCATTTGATTTTAAAAGGAAAAAAAAAACCCAACATATTAAATATTTAAATCCCAAGAGTTTTCATATTTCTTGTGTTAATAATGTGACACGCATCCAGTTATTTCAGAGAGCCTTTATCAAGTGGAGGTGCTGAGAATCTGAATGTTCTGGTTAGTGATTTTAAAAAGTGCACTTAGCAGTTTGACCATTTATGAAAGTTATTCTCTTTCTGTGCCTTAGTGCAGATTTTGGAGTCTGTTTGTAGGTGATAAGGTTTTATATTTGTTAACTACATACACTGTTTTGTATATAAAGTTTAAATTATTTTGCTTTGAAAGTAAATAATAAGGTGCTATAAATGGAATATAATTTTGCACAAAGAAAAGGTGCACAGAATTTTCCCTTTAGTAACACTGTTTCCAGCTGCTACACTCCAATTTCCTTTTTAGTTAAGGGGAAAAAAATGATGTCAACAAACTTGGATTTGTTATTCTGCGTAGTGACAACAGTAGTTACCCAGGATGCCATCTTGGGCCCAGCTCTGCAGATCTTGTTCTGATTACTTGCAATTCATTTGTGTGGTCTTTCTCTAAGTTGACTAATTGAACTCTCAAGAGTCTAATTTTTAGCGACATCTTAATTTGTGTAGAGCAATTTACCAGCCAAATTCTGCTCTTCAGTTCTGTTGGTATGTTTTTCCCAGGAGGCAATCCTAATCTGGAATCCTGCTTTTGTACTTACAGAGTTCTTTTGAGATGTTTATTCTCAACTATTTCTTTTTTTTTTTATATAATAAATGATAATAGATTGTTAATGGTGATGTTAATTCTCACAAGATGATCATTCTTTTAACAGCAGGGAACTATATTAACTAACAATGCAAAATCAATTAGGTTAAATGACACCTCTTTTCAAGCTTGGTATATGTTGCTTTCATTGCGGAAAACTTTTTTTTGGGGGGAGGGAGTAATATAGAAACCTCTAGTACTTGATGCTGCTTCTGTTCTGTGTCTCTCTGTATTGATTGTAATTTTTTTTCACAATTCTACTGAGATGCATTTAATCAAAAACATTTCTGTATCTTGAAATTCCTGACCTTGATTTTTTTTTCCTTTCCCTCTACCATAATGATGATGATTATAATAATAACATTCCTACTCTTAGATCACTGCTGACCTTTATTAGGATATTTTTGGCACTTAAAATAGGTTGATTATCTCCCATCTATTTATGTCATTTTTTACTTACTTCAGTAACTGATAAAAGGTGTTTGTCAGTTTCAAGTGGCTTATTTTTATGGCTAACAATTTTTTTTATTGTATTTTAGTTCTTGAAACGTTCTTGAAACGTTGTACACTTGTTGACAGTGTCGATAATTGCTGCCTTTGTGTATGCTTCCATTGTTCTGCAGCTTACCATTATTGCTAATTCCTCTTACATCACTGTTTTCCATAGTAGTTTGGGAATAAATCTGATTCTGTAATTTGGGAGAAACTTTTGTTTAAGTAGATATTGTTCTTTCCCAAGTATGGTTTTGCTGTTTTTATGGGTAACGTTTTGTTTTAATCTTATTCCTCCTTCCCTTTTAAGGCATAGGAAGTATTTTTATTTTTTTTAAGTCATCGAATAAGTCCTTGAAGTCTCTCTTTAATACTGCATATATTATCTTTTATTTCTGTTGTTGGTTTCCCTGTCTGTTGTGCTTGTGAGTGGTTCTTCTTGTGTGGATAACACAAGAAAATGGAAAAGAAAGCCCATTTTATTATTTGCCGGCTTAGTCTTTCTATCTACCATCCACAGGAATTTATTCGTGACCTTTGTCACTGTGAAATATGTACGGTGTGATACAGTGTCTAGTTCTTCCAGCTCATTAATACTCGTTCTCTGACCTGATGTAATAGTTCCAGTAGCCCTTGTGCAGCCTTTGCTCTCTGAAGGTACTTGCTGGTCCTTTGCTTGTGGGTGCTGAACTGATTGGGTTTGCTGCCAAGCAATTAATGTTTGCTCCTGAACAGTGATCATCTGCTCTGCATAAATATTAGTTAATTCAGGTTCTCTTTCACAGCATGACTGCACACTGCCAATTGCCCACTCATGTCAGGGCATCTTTTTGGACACTGTTTTTGAAACTGTGTTTTGTTTTATCAATCCATGTGGGTGTAAACTGTCACATATTCAAACTATAGGCCCCTGTTTGATTAGAGACCAGTCATCAGAGAAAGTGTATTAGTTTATGAAATCTTGTGAATTAGACATTGGTCATTATCATTCAGAAATGTCTCTAGGGAAAAGAATAATGCATTGCACTAATATTCAGAGAAGAATGAATGAAAGATAATGTGTGTTTCATGAAAAAAAAAAAAAAAAAAAAAAAATGGGATTACGTTATAGTGTACCAGAAGGGCTGAAATAGTGGAAATCAATGGATTTAATGTGAATCAGGAGATACTATTTCATTTTAATAAATTGCTGTTTGGTTGAGAGGTTTGCTTTTATTTTTTGATAAGTAAGGATGTTTTTGTGATTTACACACAGAAAGCTTCCTTTGCCTCCCTTTCTCTTCAGGATGGGAGGGTAGGTCCTTGGATGACTGTAAAGTGCTACAAGAGCATTGCTGCAAAAAAAAATTACACCACATGAAATGATGGATCTTCATGGTAAGAGTTAAACCTCCCTATAGCATTATATTGGACTAATAAAAAGTAGTTTGCATTTTGGCTTTGTGGAGATGGAGCTGCAAAGAGCGTGTAGCAGTGCAATAAATTTTTATTTTAAAAAAATTAAAACCAGTATTTCATAGGAAATATATCTCAGGGAAATGAAAATACTTGATTCACTAAGGTATTGCAACATATCCAGTTTTTACTTCAATGCCTAATGAATTGGTATTATTTTTAGTTTAACCTTATGTTTTTGTGAATGAAGAATAAAGAGCAAGAGGTAGCATTTTTATTTTGGTATGTGTCTTCTGTGTGTTCTAGAACTCTCAAATTTTTATCTGGCAGTTGATTGCAAATTGTACGTTATTGTAACATTTAGTTTGAACAAATATCTGATTCACCACTGACTTTGTATAATTTTCCCTTTATCATGACTTTGCCTGTTTTCAGAATGGAATTGAACTTTTTCCCTGTCCATTTTTTGGAACCTGTTACAGAGAGCAGGTTATTAGTGTGTGCATTTGGAAACGCTGTAGAAGAAAAACGGAAAACTGAAGCACATGTTTTATGAATGTGAAAGGGAGTATATGTTTTATTCAAAAAATGTATTAAGGTAATGAATGAGTGACTTCTCAGTAACTCTGAAACAGCAAAGAGAAACGCCCTAACAGTACGTGAAAACTTTCCTGAAGAAATCTTTCTATAAATGAAAATTAATAATAAAATTGAATTCTGTAATTCTACATTATACACTTTGGTTTTCCTTAGTCACTGCTCCAAGAGTTTACATTTCAGAATCTGTGTACCTGGTACCTCTTTGCATTTGCTTTGTATATAGCACCTTCCCCTTGCCCCAGCTTGCCAACACCCAGCAGTTGTGAAAAATGCTTAAATTGAGCATAGGTGTTTCTTCTTCCCTCTTCTCATTACCCTAGTTAATTGAGTAAAATCTATGTGATCTAATCAATTTCTACTAACAGGGAAAAGGAATATCCATTACAGCAAAACCATGGAATTTATTCCAGTATTAATCCATGTCCATTTCTAATATTGTAGTCATTACATGAAATAGATTGGCATTTTCTTTTTCTTTCTTTTTGTAGCTTTCGTGGGGCTAAAACAAATGTTCCTTTTTGACCCAGCTGTTTCTGTATTTATATGTAGAGATCGTCAGAATGCATTTTTTTTTTCCTCCGTGTACTCTTCAGCAGAGGTTGTTTACCTTTCACTTGCAATTCTTACACTATCTTGCATATTGGAATTGTTAGCGTCTGCTTTATATTAAATATGTATGTTCAAGAAATTATATTTAGTGAATGTTTTAACCTTATTTTAAAGTATATCTCAGAAGAATTGTATTTAAATATATATATATATATATATTTATATATATACTTCCAGTACACTTTCTGGACTGGATCCTACATTTCCTTTCCTTTCCTCCTATTTCATCAAAGCAGTCGTCTTGTGCTATGAATAGCTGAATAGCTGATTGATAGTAAATCTATATCCTGGCCTGATAATTTACTTCTGTTTAATCATATCTTACATGTCTGAAGGAGTCAGTCTTGGAATAGTAGACATGAGATCTTTATTGGAACTGTTTTGTATTCTAATAAGAAAATATAATGTGACTGGAAAACTGTTTTATGACAGTATTGTTTGAAAACTGCTTCCAAGTAAGACAGAGAAGGCTAATAGAATAAAAATTGTGGAACATCAGAGATTTCTTGTAATAGAAAACTACAGAAATTTGTTACCGTTAGAACTGAAAGATAAAAAAAAGTCAGCTCTTAAGAACAGAATGGAATAAAGTTTTATAGGTCAGTCTTATATTAATGATTACTAGCTGTTATTTTTTCCCATACCTTTTCAGGTGCTCATCAGAGAGGTCAAATTTTTTCCACATTTCTTTAAACTTCTCACTACTTCCTAAGTGTGAAGTTCCTTGCACTGCACTTCAGGCATAATTTGCTCATTTACAAGCAGAGTGATAGCAAATTGTTGCTATGGAGCAAAGAATTCTTTTTTTGTAAATCTAATTTCAGGTTAGTTACTATGGAATTGGAAATGCCTGCCTTATTTGAGGTATTTATATTTAGAAACAATGACTTTTATTGTTTCTTGCTTGTACATTGTACCTTAATTGATTCAGGAGATTTCTTGTTAATTTTGAGTAATGAGTGAAAGACTTCTGGATATTTTCCTATTTTGTTTTGGGTTTTGTTTTTTTTTTTGTTGTTGTTGTTTTTTTTCCTTTAGTCTTTGGATAGAAGGAAGGAAAATGGGGCTAGTTTTGGAAGTAAAGCAGAAATGCTGTTCATGTACTTATTGAGCTTATGCTTTGCCAGCCTGTGTTCTGCAAGTGTTGTTGCAGTAGGACTAAGCACACCCCAGTGATGTAACTCCTGAATTAGGCTTATTAAAGATAAACCATAGATGAGTGAAGCTGCTTGTTAATTAAGACAAAAAAACTCTGACCTTTGCTCACAGAAGTGAGGTAGAAGAAAAGAGAGATTGAGTGAAAAAGGAATGACAGCTAGTCCAGTCAAGAATATCTGCTTTTATTTTAGCACATTAATTGCATGGAACAATGAAAGGATGGACTACAGTTTCTTGCATTCTCTGAGTCTCTGAACACGTATTTTTTATTTCATTTAGTAGGATACACAGCTGTGTTTTTTGTAACTCTAAGCTGTCACATTCAAAACACAGTCATAACATAACATTTCCATTATGCCCAGAACCATTGTCTACTAAAATAAGATTCAACCTCTCCCCTCTGAGATAGCTGAAAATATAACCTTAATAGCTGCCGTGAGAGCATCTTCTACCAGCTTTGTATTTTTCCTAAAGCCCTCATATGAATTGGGTTCACGAAGGTGCTAGCGAGGTTCTTGTCTGCAACCTTTTGTAATCATTGTATTCTTTCAAGATTGCAGTGTGCATGATTTTTTTTTTTTTTTTTTTTTTTTTTTTTCTTATAAGACATCCATGGCATTGTTATTTTTTCCATGTTTTAAACAAGCTGGAAGAAGTTAGGTTAAATAAATAAATTTTAATGTTTGAAGATCTTATGCTAGTTTAGAGTTATAATGTGCCTTAAAATGTCATAATACTGGCTCAGTTTTATGCAAAACCTGGACATCAGAGGAGAATTGGTTCTCTCATGTCCTCTCTACTAGGAAATGCCGCTCTAGAAAAAGTTTAAAATCTAAAATATTTTATGTGCAAGTAAAGACTGGTCCAGTATATCCAGTACATTCTGGTACCTGATGCGTGCCAAATTTGCAGTCTCTCTAAGGGCACTTCTACTGAAATATAAGTATTTTTGTGTGCAATAGAGGTATATTAATGACTTTCCTCCCCAGCAGATGGAGGTCACTGAAATGGCTTCAGACTGTGCTGGTTTAAATCCATTTCACAAGTAATTTGCATTAGATATTTAATTTTGAAATGTCTCATCCATATCTTACAGGAGCTAATGCGTGCCTCACATTTGTTGTTCAGTCTTCCAAGTCAGTCTGCATCTTCTGTATTAAGTAGTGACTACGTATGATGGGAGGCAGTGTTCGTGGACAGACAATATAACCTAGTGCACAATTTTCACAACTGAAGCCTAGCTCAAAACAAGTTTTTCCAGTTAAAAAGGAGTACTGTATTCACTATTGTTATTGTCAGTTTTTACTAGTATCACTAGGCAGACTTCATCATATATGCAGAGAGTCTAAGACTTTCAGCACAATTTTTAATATGTATTGGAAAGAAAACTATATACTTTAGTAGCAGGCTGTGGGATGTCTTGAGAATTATTGTGCGAATATTCATGAAGAAGATAAAAATAAATTTTAATAAATGATTGTTATTACACACTGAATTCTACAGGTGGCAGTCTACCGGAGGATATTCCTACAAAAGAATACTGATGCAGTACAACTGCAGTTGAGTAGCAGGTCTTCATTTCCTGCATGTAGGAGAAGTTCCTCTTGTAAAGCGAGGTATGCTCAGCACACAGCATAGGCTGGAGTGCAGGTAGTGTTTCAGCTGGGAAAGCTCAGAAACACGAAAGCCCTTAGGCATCTGTGTATCAGTGGATTTGGGGAGACTTAGTTGTAAAAAGCCTTTTTGGCCAAGTGTAAGTTTTTACTTTGTGTCAATAATAAAGCATTTGATTATAGTCTAAAACAAATTGAAGTCTTTGGTAGTTCTGGGGTATTAGGAAACAACAACAAAAAAAGCTGATAAAACAGCAGACATGACACTCCACTGTTTAACTTTGCATGTTCCTGCTGTAGGCTGCTTGATGTCCTTGTAGCCTGTTAAGACGTGCCTCTTTTTTACCATGAGTCTGGAGAAAAGAAAGGGGGAAAAGGCTTGCTGTCACCATGTAAGATGGCTGTGTGGTAATGGCCTGAACTCCAATCCTCGTGTAGGAGACAGTAGTTGTAGTCATACAATTTCAGAGAGCCCTCTGGCTTGTCTGGATAAAATTCCACATTTATATGGTGTTAGAAGTACCCTAAACTGGTACCTGTAGAATAATTCTGAGAGTTCATCTATGATTTTCAGACAAACAGTTATTTCAGCTCATGAAATGTAATTTTCGGTTTCCTCTGTCACACTTACCGCATTTGCATATATGCACATCTTTTTTTATTACTGCTTTTGGCTAAGGTTAGGAGTTCTTAGCAGACTGCTTTTAGAGAGATAATGTGGACAGGTCGTGCAGTATTTCTCAAACTTTCTCTTAGACTGTAGATGGCCAGCCAAGATCAAACGCCCTCCCTTGGAAAATCAAGCACATTGATAATGTTTGGTTTTCTCTTCTTAAATATTATGACCACAGAGAAGTTACTTTATCAGCTGGTTTACTTCAGGTTTTTTAGATGCCTTTGAGTGGAAGGAAGAAATTAGCTTTATTAATCTGTAGTCCTTTACACATCCCTTGTGGCAGTATATTTTTGACACATTGCTGCAATTAAGTTTAGAACATTGTTCAAGGCTACACTGGAAAAGTATTTTTCTTTTCTATTAAAGTCACTCTGTCTTTTGAAGTGTTTCCACTATTTAGGAAATTGGCTTTTGGGGCAGTATTCCAGTGAGTGATTTAGAAATATGTAACTGGAAGTCAAACATGTTGAGTTCCCAACTCGCCTGAATCTTTGTATATCTGTGTATAATCTGTGTATATGTACTTGTCCTGGGCAAGGAAAACCTTCCTGATAATAAGGAAATTGGTATTTGGAGAAAATGTAGTGTGCTGAAGATAATTTTCGTGCCTTTTTAATATTTTTTTTTTCTTGTAGGAGGGAATAAAATTTTCTGACTCTTTTCCTCTCTCCTTCAGATTCCTTTTTCCATTGTTTTCTGCTTCAGATTATAAGTTAAACAAAACATTTCTGGCATATTTGTTCAGGGAAGGTTATGTTATAGCTTTTCCTAGAGAGAAAGTACATCTTAATTAAGAAGTTTTTTTTGTTTTTTTTTTTTCTTCCACTTACGTCAGTAACATAGCAACCCTTTTTCTTTCATCTACCTTGCATGGTAGTTTTATCCAGGTGCTTTGGAGCATCTCACTTCAAAGTAACATTTAAAATCCTGTTTTGCATTCCTAAAGACAATACTGTAGCCATGTGTTGTCAGCAGTGAATCAAGAAGATAAACTCCCTTGGTGAAAGGCTGAGTTCACTGTAAGCGTGGTATAAGCTGTTCTTCCAGGAGCTAGTGATTGCTCTTCTGAGTGAGAGTAGTCCTTGTATAATACTGTTGCCATGCTGTAGTTGTTCATATGCTAATAAGTGTATAACTGTGACTTGTCACATACATCTTAAAAATCCATGCCTCTGTTAGCTGTTGGTTTAGCCCTAACAAGCAGATGTTGGCACCATGTCAAAAGCTTTTTCATGGTTGTCTTTTTTTTTTTTTTTTTAAACACTTAAGGGCCTTCATGAATGCCTAAGAGCATATCAGATAGTTTCTATGCATCAATGGCTTTTCTACTTTTAAACTAATTAGGTGTTGTCACATAATTGATGCTTAATAAGTGTAACTTTAAAATGTTTTTAATTATGTCATATATATTGTCTGCCATATCAAATGCGGTTCCCTTGTTTACTTGAACTGAAATACAGATTTATCTTTAGTTTCTCATGTGCTCTGCTGTACTGGTGATGGAATATGTTTTTTACAGCACCATGCCGGGAAACTATTTGAATGGCTTATTCTCCAGTTTTTTTTTCAGTTCGCTATGGCATTAAAAAAAAAAAAAAAAAAAAAAAGAGGGTAAGGTGCATATGTGAATACAAGATTGCATTAAGACATCTGCTTTATTAATGCAAATTAAGAGCCTTTTGAATTTATTCAGAAGCTTCTTCCCCACCCTATTCCCCAAAAGCTTTTTCCCCACCCCAATCCCCAAAGAAATAAAACGTTTCATTGCATACAAAATGAGAAATTGACTTCCTCTTCAGCTCCGTAGAAGAATTCTCCTAGTATAATCCCAGAGTGGCAAATATGTGATGCTTCTTTGGGCACAGTTCTATGCAGCTATTATTTTGTGGATACTAAGCTTACTTTAATTTTACACCTGTTAACAATAAGTTGAATTTGTTTTAAGATGCATCGTATCAGAGAAGGACAAGCAGACCGGCAGTGCTTTAACTGAGTTAGCCAGTGGCAGTGTGTTTCCTTGGACTTAGTGAAGTAAGCACTGTGCAGCATAATGGTATATCTTGAAGTGTACTTCTATTAATATTTCAGTACAACATAAGAAATAGATTTGCAAAAATTAAAGCTCCAAAACAGACTTCCTGCTCTCTACTAAAATGAATAATGGATCATTTTAATGATTTTGTTCTAAGTGCTAATCAAAAATATAACGATTTGCAAATCATTGCTCAAATCGGAGCAATTTTAATTTTAATTTTCAGCAATTATAGTCATTACATTTTCTTTATCTTTCAGAAATTACAGTTTATCAGTTATGTAAAGTGGTTTACAGAATAAGCTGCTCCTTATGATTTTGAAGCAGCTATTACTTAGTGCTTCCTGGTTATCTGACTATACGTTTTACCAACCTGAAGCTTTAAGTTACAATTGGATAAACTTATTAGTACTTATGGAAGTAGATCAATCCAAAGTTATAAAGCTTGGATATAGTAGTAGAGTTTCATTTGACTGTTTCCATGAGCAGGTTGCGTTTGGATTCAGCGTCCTTGACTGTGGATATCAACACCCCATGCCTTGAAATTGAGGCATGGCTCAAATTGTTTGATTGAGCACACACAGAAGTGGTGTTTATTTCTTTCTGTGACAGTGACTGAAATGATTGCCTCTGTATGGTGACAAATTTAGGTTTCATTTTTTTCATAAGCAAGTTCATTTGGAAGCAACAGGGGGAAATGATATAGCAAAGAATAGAACATTCTTGTTCCTTCAATCCTCAGGAGACCCTCATTGCTAAGGTGTTTCAACCCACAACCCTTTGTGCCCTTAATTCAACAGACTCCAGATTGATTTGGATTCACTGGCTATCGCTCATCTAAGTTTTATTGTTTAAAAGGCAGCTGATGCCTTTAAAATCCTCTCCTTCACCCACATCAGTTTGTGTATGTATTGTATACACACATCATATATAACAAAAATCTCTTGAGATGTTAGAGGAGTAGGCTTAGATCCTAAGGATAGATTGAAAGGTTGAATCTCATTTTCTGGACTAGTGCTGTAACTGCTAGGCTATTGTGCAGAAAGCAATTTCTGTTCCTTGCGTTTCTCATCCACCCTCTTGCTAAGCTGCTGTAAGTGATTCTGGGGTCAGCTGTTACATTGCTGTTTTCTTCAGCTTTTAGCCATCACAAATAGCTGTAGTCTTGCATTTTTAAGCTAGCTCTCTCAGTGATGCAAGGATGAATGGAAAGGTGTTGGGAGGGAATATAAGACATATTACAAGACTGTTGTCTACTAAAGATTATTTAGTATCAAAAATCTTAATTCTTCTTTCCCCTTTTAATGGTTGTTTTGCTATCTTAGGAACTTTCATCTCTAATTCTTCAATGGTTCTGGATGGTTTGAGCTCAGTTTTGCAATTTTAGATTTGTTCCAGTGTCAGTTGTATAGTCGCTTAATGATTTTTGCATTGTTTATGCTGTTTTTGTCTGTCTTGTTTAAGTGCTGAAACCTAAAGGGGAAAGGTTCAGTTTACATCTGGATGAAATGGTAATAGAAAAAGAATGGAGAGTGAATTATACACCGTGTTTATTCAGTGGAATAGACTATTGCTACTTCAGTGACTGGTTGCTATAATGCTGTTGAATTTTTTTATATATTAGTATTTTCCATTGTAGTAATTTTTTATTATTATTATTTATTTATTTTTTTGAGATGGAACTGTAATTGATAAACTTTTTGTGGATAGTATCTTCCATTACTTTCTGGTTTTAGAGAATGTCTTATTCTAAGTTTGTTGTTCACAGGCTGTTGGTTTTGTATTCTTTTTTTTCTGCTTATGAAAAGCACCAATAGGATCTTGCAAGGTTTGTGGATACTTACATAAATTTTATCTCAGCAGTGACATTTCATAAACTCTGTGATAGTCCATGTACTATTTGGCAATGTTTGTTTCTGTTTCATATTCACATCCACGGTTATATGGACTTTTCAAGTACTGGTCCAACTTTGTGGTCAAACAAGCAAAGCACATGTACTGCTTATGGGGAGAGAGACTGCAGAGCAGTGCGCTTGATGATGAATCTCTTTAGAAGACAGAGCCTTACTAAGAGACATTTGTTGCCTGGCTTTTATGCAGTGCTGCAGCAATTGTGCTGCTGAGTCTCATAGACTTGGCACAATTCAACTATTAGTGAGCTGATGAGCTCTACCTTTAATAGACTGGGGAGGGAAAAGGACTGTGATTTCATGACTTTGCATGTCAGTGTAGGTGAGTGTGAAGCTTGGAGGACTATTGATTGAGTTTTGCATGTGATAATTGACAAGACTTGACAAAGTTAGTCTTTCTTTTGGGAAATCTGTCACTGTTTTGATTTTGCCAGTACAACATTTATATCCAGTGTTCTTTCCCACTTCCATTGATATAATGGGAGGAAAAAAAAACCAAACACAACAAGGCCTGTGCTACCTAATATTCAGAAACAGAAAATATAAGTATGCCTTTATTATTTCTATATGAACAATCTTACATACTTTTTGAATGCTCGTTTCCCCTATCATTTCAGCAGCTGCACAGATGTGTTTGCAAGTTAGCACTTGATACTGTGCTAATTGTCACAAAGTTGCAAAAAGCACAGTAAATATTTCCACATCTATAATTGTATTATGGTTTATAATTATATTTTGTGCCATAAATGAACACTTGTATGGGTTCGTACGTCGTTGCATATCCTCTGGGGTTGGAAGGAACATTGTGAAATACTAATAGGAAAGCAAAATCATAGTAATATGTGTAAATTCATTTTGTGTTGATGATGACAAAATCTCAGGAGGTTTTCTCATATGTGGGCCAAAATTGTGATAAGAATGACCATTCAAGTTTGAATTTGTCTTAACTGAATACTAAAGATGATTCTCTTCCGCACACAGAGAAAAACCTGCTTCATGGAAATGGACATAATAAACATTTTGCTGGAATTAAAATTTCATCTTTACCTAACAAACTTCTCTCCTCTGACAAAATAAAAATCTTGGCAATTTTAGTCTGGATCTGATTTTGACTTACCAGAAAGTATTAAATTCATAGAATTGAAATTCTGTTTAGACTTCTAGCTTAAATATTAATCATAGGTATATTGCATCAAGGAAACTTGTTACAAAGATTGGATGGCTTATTCAAACTCAAAACAAATAGCTAAGATAAAGTTGTGTATACTTATATTAACCTTATTTCCTTGATAAACTAGAGATTATTTTAGATGTGTTATAAAATTACTTGCACAAATTCAGAAGTCATAAAAAAAAAAGAAGTTCCTAATTCATTCACAGTCATAATTTTCTGTCTTAAGCCATCTTGTATGAGTAAGCAATGGTGAAAACTGAGGTTTAGATACAGAATTGGTGACTGCTATACCCTTAACCTAGGTAGACCTGCACTTCTAATTTTGACTGCAGTGATTTGAACAGCTCATACCCCCATGTTTTCCACTGTGTCTGACGCCAAGTGACCTACAGACCTTTCTGTATGTATGCCAACATAATTTTTTTGTTCAATCACAAGCTGAGCAATCCAGCACCTATGTCATTCTTGTCACTTTATTTGTATTTGTTGTGATTGGCTTTTACACATTGTGAACAGCATCAGTGGGGATACCTATGCTTTTTGTGTAGAACAATTGATATAAAAATGACTGCAAGATGATATGTGGCTGGGGAATGCATGTCACTCATTCGCAGTGAACTGTGGTTAGTGGATGAACAGTACATCATGCTGATGATGTCTGTGTAAAAGATGCACCAAGGGAGGAGAACTGGAGATATTAAGAATATTTTGAAGAGCAGGGGACAGTAAAGCTGAAGTTAATGCATTTGCTGCCAAGTTCAGGGGCTAAGAGATCTTGCTTTTTTTTCTCCTGTTGGAACAGACCACAGCCACATGTGTCCTGCTGTGTTCTTGATAAATGTTCCTAATGTGAGCTAGCAGCTGGGGTCAAATTCACTTTCATAAACATATATGTTTATCACCATTTGGGATGCTGTATAGCACCTGGCTAAATCTCCAGCTGCTCTTGCAGACTGGTGTGGGCCTCATTGGCTCTATGGATGTCTGGACGTATTAAGATACCACTAGATGCCTATATTTATGTGCTTGAATTGAACTTCAATTTCTTTATAGTCATTTTATTTTGTTGATGTTTTTATTTTGTTGTGTGCATTAGATTTCTTATTGAAGATTTACAATAGTTTGAAATTATGGTTTCTGACTGTACTTAAACATTGGTAAATCAGCTGTTGTGGATTATTTCTTGTTACAGTTGGGTGAAAATCTAGCTTAGCTTGTATGTGTGACTGGTCTCTCCTGTTCCTGATATACGGTGGTATGATTAGCAAGTAGTAGGGCAAATGTCTGTACTGTGTAAGCGGACTGTTAATTTACAACTCTGCCCTTCACCCTCTCCTCTCTGGCCACAGAACTGTGGGGTCACCCACTGTCAGGATGATAATGGCAATAGCGATACCAAGACTCAAATGTAGGGGACTCCAATCACTGTCTGATTAAGCCCATCAGCATTAGTAGTTCCCAGCTGCTGTGTCACTAGGATGTGGTGACCCCTGTCTTTGAACAGGGAAACATGAAAATACGCGAAGCACTGCCTGGTGTTTTAAAGTCAGGCAGCTCCAAGCCCTAAGTGGGACTTAGGCTGGAATTGCTCCTAGAGAGCAAAGCCTATGCTGTCCCGTGGCTGAGGATACCTCCACCAACATCTTACTCCAAGAACTGAATGACTCATGATCTTCTATGTAAAGTCTGACTTTAGGTTATGATTATAATGCATGCTGATTGATAGGAATTTGACTGGATCTGAAAAGAATTCAGGTGACTGAAAGGTCCATGTAACACGAAATTTTAGAAAATCTGTGGAAATATAAGCAACACTGAAAGCTACAAATATATACAATAACCTACACTGATTGTTAATTATTTTATGCAATGATAAATCTCTAATTATAACCACAGCCCTCAGTGTGAGAAGAATCCCTAAAGAACCTGCTGGTCCTCCGTATCGTCAGATCACAATTGATTAGTTTTTTCAGATCTCCCAGACTTGGAGACTTGAATTTGTATTGGTATTTAGTTGTGTGCTTATAAGAGGAGTGTACAGATTTTTCTTTGTTCAGTCAAAAGGATTGTATGTCCTTAGCTGTTACGCATCCAAAAACTGTGTCTTTTCCAGTAGTAGTCTTCTCAGATTCGGATTGGATGCAGTGTGTGTGTGCGGTTAGGGTGTAACTTCTTTTTCCCAGATTTCATATTTTGTTTCTGTGCTATGTAGTGGCTCATGTCTGCTTGAGCAAGTAAAATACAGAATGGGAAGGAAAGGCGGCTTTCTGATAATGTGCTTATTTAAGTATTTTGTTGGTTTAAGCACAAGTGAGACTAACTCACATTTAAATATATTTAGTGATCATTTGTATATTGAGCAGAGTTTGTCCTTTTTTTTTAGTTACTATTTTTCTTGGCCTCAAGAGTACTAATTTCTAATGCAAATAGCATAATATTTAATTATTTTAATAGGTTTGACGCAAGGTTGTTTATAAGTGCTCTTTGGTCTGCAAACTTCAGCATTATCTAATGTTTTTTAGTCTGTAATCTAGACATTATTAAGCATTTATTTAAGAAGACAAGATTTTGTTCTCAAGTATAGCATGTGATATTTAAATGCGGGAGGCTATTAGATTGAGTAGCTATACTCAATATGAGTCATTCACTTTCAAACAGATTAATGAAATGATTGTACAGATAAGAAAAAAAAAATCATGCTCTGCAACTAGATTTTTAATTCCTTGTTTTGTTTTATTTCTGCATAGTTTGCTGTGTGTTGCTTAATAAGATGAGGATTAATTTTCAGTTTCAATTTTCAATTTAGGGTCAACAGTTGACCCTAAATGACGGAAAAGAAAAATCAATAATCTGAGAAATAGAAGGAAAGAACTGTGAAAATTGAAGCATTTTGTTCTTAACTCACCTTTTCAGCTTGCTGGCAGTGTATTACCTGGCAGTGTAAAGCAAACAAGGTTTGTTTTTTTTCTTCCTGGTGCTAGCCAGCTTATCGCTTTTTAATGCTAAGCCAGTTGTGTTTCTTCTGATTCAGATGCGTGTGTGATGTGATGCATTTGGTGTGTGTTTTATGACTTTCTAGGTTACTCCTAACATTTTCCCATTAGGTATGATTGGTTGAGAAGCATTTGTGCATCAGCTGTTATTATTTTTCTCTCATATTTGTGCAAAGAACTTTTTATAAATGGTTTGCTACTCTGTTAAACAGTGCAGACAGGTGCACTGGTTCTCTAGCTTTTCTTTTGGTTCAGCATCTTTTCTGATTATTGAAGGGAAAGATGAAAGGGATTGTTCTGGCAGGCAACAATGCGTGTCTTCTGCACTGTTATGTGGTCACACAATGACATAGGTGCAGTAATGTTTCTCATTTGATTTCAGATCAGAACCATCTGCTGATCTCAGGACAAGCAGATTACTAGGTTAAGCAGTAAGCATTTGTCAGACTCCAGAGGAAGGTCACTGGGTATACTGTAGCCATAGGCTCTGCTTTTCTTTCTTCAGTCTGTCTTTTTTTATAGTACCTATTTTAAGTCTTACAATTTAAATGCTGTTGCTTACATCCTAAATATTCAGGAAGTAAGGCAAGGTGCTCATGAATAATTTCAGTATTTTATTTTACCTATAAAAATATTTTTGCATAGCAAAAGATATGGTGACAAGAGAAGTCCCTGATCTCTCTAAACAAATTTCATAAATGCAACTACTTTCTTTCATTACTTTTGTCTTTCACTGCTAACATGATAATAATAAGCAGGCCATTAGAGGTACAAAAGGCAAAAAAATGCATGAGAAGGAAATTAAAGGATGGATAACAACAGTAGTTTTGTTTCAAATGAGACAACTCAAAAAGATAAACAGACTAGTAGAAATACCACTGTTCAGGATCTTTGCAAAAATGAAACAAAGAGCTAAAAGGAGTTTTCTTCCTCTATGTGCTGTCAAATTAAACATTAACATTATTGACCTCCTGCAATGATTTATCAAATGGAGAAGACAGGAAGGATTGTATGCTGATATTAAAAAAAAATAATAATAATAAAAAAAATAAAAATAAAAAAAGTTTTGAAACACCTTTCACTGGCAAAACTGAGCCTGAAGTTTACTCTTGTCAGAACCCCCTTGGAAATCCAAGAAACCAAGTAGGTGTGTTCTGCTTGAGTAATCACATATAAATGCAGATGTGCCAGCAGCACTATAATAATGACTGTAGTGTCTTTTGAAAGCACTCTGAAGCTTCCGTTCAAAGATCCTCTTAAATAATTAATTTTTTTTCCCAATTTACATGGAATATGTAATGACATCCCTGAGAACCAGATTTCCTTCCTTTCTTTTCTTTCCCATTCAAGGAATAAGTACAGCATTTTAATTAAGTCAGTGGTTGCTAACCTGTAACGTAAAGTGCCAGTGGAAAAGAAAGTTGATGGAAGAATAGGTCCAGATAGTTCTTTGTTGTAAACCTCAGTAACCTTTTCTGAATACAGAAGTGACATCTTGAAGGACCTGCATATCTCTGAAGTGATCATAGAAGGCTGACTTTCTCTCGGTGAGACAATATATTTTCTTATTTCTGGAAGACTGCTATATGATCATTTACGCTATCCTGTTTGTTAAGACTGGCTGGTCAACTGGCTGCATGTATTTGTAATCTATTCTTGTTTCTTTTTTTTGTTTCTTTGTTTTTTGGCAGATACTGAACGTCTCTATACATTGGTGTTTGAAGAGATATGTGGGCGTTTTGGAAAGACCTATACTTGGGACATAAAATCATTAGTCATGGGTAAAAAAGCACTAGAAGGGGCACAGATTATTCGAGATATTCTAGATCTTCCAATAACCAAAGAGGAGTTATTACATGAAAGTAAAATGAAGCAGGAGAAGATATTCCATACAGCTGAATTGATGCCAGGTATGCTTCTCTTGAGTATTTATAAACTGCTTATGGAATTAGCTAAATGCTAGCGAAAGTAGAATTTTTTAATCTGATGTCAGTAAAAGTTCGTCTTAGAGACTTGGTTTCATCTCTCTTGCTTTAGCAAGTTTTATTCAAATCTGTTACTTACACATGAAAGATATTTTGTCTGTTAAAAGTACTAATTTTTTTTTCTTATTTATTTGAACAGCTGCTTTTTATGTGTTTTAAAAAACAGAATAAAAAGCAATGTAAATATGCCCAAATTCAGTTTCATAAACCAGGAATTCTTTAGAATGGTTGCTGGCAACTATGTAACACAGTAAGTCATTTTTCTCTGGTCCAACTTTAAGCACAAATATTCTTTTTGATGTACAGGCAAATGTATTTGCCCATGGTGTTTTTTTTTTTTTTTTTTTAAGTTTGGATTCATCTTTCCTAATTTGAACATTTAAACTTAAGCATGACATCTGAGCCAGATGTGTAACAATGAAAAATGAGGGTTTCTCAGGTTATTCTAAGTCAGAAAAGTGTAACCCCTCTGTGAAGCATAAACCAGCTGCCTTGATATGTACAAGAGAATGAATCTCATGAATCTCATTTATGATATAAACTCAAACGTTATATTCCATTACATTTACTTGTGGAATGCTTTGAGAAGAATCCTCATCCATAAAAACATACAACAGCAATATTTAAAGCTAGAACTGCTGTTAATTTTTTGTACAAAGAAAAAGTCCTGGAGCAAATATCAATAATTTATGGGGGAAGAAAAAGGAAGTGTGGGAGAAATGAAAAAACAAACAAAAATATATGTATATTTAAATGAGGTCACTACGTGTCACTAAAACAATTCCAAAGAGATTTTTTTCTCTTTCAATATGTGCTTGTTTTTTTGTTTGTTTTCTTGTTGCTTGTTATTTTGTTTGTTTGTTTGTTTTCTGGCAATTGCTGCAACACAGTAATTATATTGTTCTAATTTTTAGATCCTTTTTTTATACCTATTCTCATAAAGCATTAAGAGGTTAATTGTTAAAAATGTGATGTGTTAAGACCAAATAAAAAGAAGCAAAAAGAAAAGATGTAATTTGCTTAGGTAACTAAAAACTTGAATTTCCTTCACAGCCAACTTATCTGCATGTCTCTCTGATCCTTTTTATATGCAGCATTTTTGAAACTGTGCCTTTCTCGCATGTAGATCCAACTAAGACTGTAAGCCTAGTTAAACTCACTAGGAAAACAAAAATGATGGAGGGATTTATTTTTCATTTTTTTTATGTCAAACTTCTGCAGATATGTGTCATGCAAGACAAAGAAAACCTTAGTCTGGGTTTAAAAAATGTCGGATAGATAGATCGGTGGTGGAAGTGTTAGAAATCACAGAGGAGAGTCACTTTAATGGAGCAGCACATGTAGTAGATGCCACTGAGTGAATAGTTTCCATTTGCTGGGGATAATGTTAATGTCAGTAAAGTAGCTTGAGTACAGATGCAGAGAGGTGATGGAATAAATTAGCCAAAGGAAACATTAAGCTTTGCACTGTTTCTTACTTCAAAACATGAGTTCTGGGCTTGCTTGTCTATTATAGATGAATCAAGAAAAATTCTTACTGAGGTAGACATTTTTATCATTGCCAGAATTGCTCAACTGGTTACTCTTTCAGTTCAACTGTATACATGGGATAATTTTCTTCAGACAATTCTCTAAAGCAGAATTAATGTTAATGTAAATACTTGATTCTTTATGCCATTGTGAGGATCAAATGCAGCTTTGGTCACTGAAGTAATGGAATTTGTACTTTGTACCAATATATGAGATAGAAGCTGAATGCCATGAATTTTAAGAAAACCAAGTTGATGTTAGGTATTAATCTTGGAAAAAATTGCACTAGCTACTTAGTATTTTGTTTAATTTTATTTAAGGACTAACCTATGCTTCATTCTGATAGCCAGAGTTTTTTAATTGATACCTTTCTCATGTACTTTTACATCTTCTGAGAACATTATTTAATATAAGCCTTCTGGATTTATTCTGCTGCTTTTTAATATTCTTTAATTAAGAATGAACATCATGCAGGTATTGTCTAAGATGTAAGGCAGTGGTGATATTTTAGGTTTACAGTGTTCTATAACTAATCTGGTGTTTCAGATTGTAATAGGTAAATACAGGAAAGTAAAAGTTAATTGTCATGATATTGGAAGAAGTAAGGTGATTCTGACATGATGAGCCTCTAAGTGGTCAACTTTTGACAGCTATTAGGCAAGTGGCATTCTAGTTTCAATCTATTTTGACAATTTTTTCTGGGAAATAAGATTTGAATTTTGATTGATAAAGAACAGTGCTGAATGATGCACTATTTATGCATCATATTTATTTATTAATATCATATTTATTAATGCTATGCATTTTTTCCAGCTGTGATAAGTCTGTGAGTTCCCAATCAAATAATTGACAGTTTTGTTATTGCTGATTAAGGATGGTATGAAAGTTTTGCCTGACAGTGTGTTCTGCATAAAAGCTTTCAGAGATACTAGTATCTGAAGGTGCACATTGCAAGATTTCGATATAGCTAGGCTGACCAGCAAGCCTCAATGTATCAAACTCTAGTCAAATAGAGTTTTAATCTATGATGAGAAGAGAATCTATGGGTGTACTGTTAACATAAACCTGGAATATATGCACAGCCAGAAAAATCTACCTCCAATTCTACCTCCAAGTTACACAGTTGTCAGTAGGTACTATTGCCATGTCGAAGTTAAGAAATTAATGCCATTCTTTCATCATTACAAAGCACAGATGCTTGAGGATTCTGTGGTGGTGTGCTTTTTTCAGAAATTTTCCCCTCCTGGGTCATTGTGAGAACTGGGTTTTCTTCCTTTGCAGTTCCTTTTCAGCCATTGCAGAATGTGAAGTGGAAACCATCTTCCTGTTCAGACTATCTCGTGTAGACTGGAGAAGAGATTTTCAAAGCTTAGTTTTTATACTGAATAAAGTGAATTAGAAAATACAAGAAGAGAATTTAGTACAAGTTTCAATAAGAACTTATTCTAGAGCTGTATGTCTTCTTTTTTTCTATTTAAATGTTAACAGTTCTAGTCAACCAGCATTCTAGTTTAGTTTGCTTAGCTATTATTTCCTCAATTAGCATCTGTGCCTTTTACAATTAAATAGACTTCCTACCACTTCCTACCATATTTTCTTTTCCTTACTATTATTGTTTTAATATTGTTTTTTTTTGGTGAGTCCATGCTGGATTCAGTGAACCTGTAACTCCAAAAGATCTATCAATTAACTGCTGCACATTGGGAGTGATCATGTCTGTTTGGCTGATTTCAAACATTTGGCCTTTGCAGTAAGTCCTGAAGAGCTGCAACCCCAGAATGCTTTTACCAAGAAGTCATAAAAACAGTTGAGAGAGATTTCAAATTATGTAAAATTCAGCAGTTTTTTTTGTTTTTTTTTTTTCCTCTGGGCTTACCTGTATCAGAATGTCTATACTATGACAAAATTATTGGCTTGATAAACAAGGAGACCCTATGCCTCTAGAAGAATCTTTGGTGCTCTTCAGAGAGAAGTAAGATGAGAAGATAGAATTCTTCATTATAACCAATTATTTTTTCAGGTGAGGAGTAGGTTATTAGTTTCCATCTATACTTCTGAAACTCAGTGAGAAGATAATGTACCATTAAATAAAAAAAATAGCTTTTTTAAAAAAAATGATATCTCGGAACAAAAAAGAAACAGGTAGATATGAAAGATATATTTCCACAGTCTCGCGAGATTCATGGCAATTACACCAAGTGTTGGATAGTCCCACCTCCATCACTCTATCACCATCATAGCAGCAATACTGAATTCACCTGAGAATAAAGAATGTGCAGGTAATGAATAGCACTGTTCTGATGGGCTTGGAACTCTTTCAGTACATAAAAATATTTTAAAATCAGTTTGTGGCATAGTGAACAGTCGGCTTCTTATTGTTCTCAGTAAGATTTATTTTCTCTTTAAGTACTTTTTATGCTTTGTTGCAGTTGAGATTTTTACTTTAAATTGCTTTTAAGATCTTAAAGGATTATTATTGAATTGGCTAAAAATCCAATCAACTTGACAAAGCCCTGAGTGGCAATGTTAGCTTTTCTTTGATTAAAAAGAGCAATGAAATCTTGAAAAGCTTCGATTTGGATCTGATGTTATATTTAACACAGTAACTGTAAATGATTTTTAAAAGGAAGAGCAGTCTTTCTAGACATAAACTATATTTATTTTTAAGATATCTATTTGTTCACAACTGGCCGTAAATCATACAAGACAAGCATAATGCATGTACATAGTTAATTTAAACACGTGAAGTACTTCTTCTCTAGACATCTTCTCAGAAGTGAATATTTTCTTTCTAATGTCCACTGAAGCCTCACAGATGACTACTTCTGTGTAATCACTTGTAGATTTGAGTGTGGATGTCTAAAGTACCTTGTTTTTTGTGACCCAGAGGTCAGGTGTCCTCTGCACGAATGCTGTTAGTGTGAGTAGAAAACTGTCTCTGGCACAGTGAATGAGGAGCAACACTGTGTGATGTATTTGAAGAACTTCTTGGAGTGCTGAAAGTCAGCAAGAAGAGAGTGAAGTTGTATTTGTGCTCATAATTTGCTGACAAGTTATGTGAAGGAAGTACATGGTGACCTGTATATCTCTTCCAACAAAAATTTCAGTGCACGGGGCAAAAATCTGTTGATCAAGATTGTTCTCTAAAAAAAAGTCTGTAGCCATGTTGTTTCTTCCACAGAGTATGCTACCTCTCAGCTACAAGACTTTTCAAGCACAGTTATATTAGCATTGGCTACATAGCGTAGATAAACTCTGGAATTACAGGGGACTGCATAACAGTTAAACTGTTAATTGGATGTCATTAGTATACGGATGATAAACAGAGATGAATGAGAGATAGAGTACATGGTTATGTTCATGAAAGAATTGGTCACTAACAATGCCACTGTTTATTCGAGACCTAATTTAATTTAATTAGGTTTTGGGTGTTACAAGTGTATTATTAATTTTCACATCATAATGAATAATGCCATTTCAGTGTAAAATGTGGTAACTATTAAAGAGGTGAGCAGGGGGCTTCAATAAGGTCTAAGACCCTCATAGAGATACTACTGAAGCATGGGTTGGATGAACAGACAGTGAGGTGTATCAGAGGATAATGGTCAGTGATATGAAGACTAGTTGGAGGCCAGTAGTGAGCAAAGTATCTCAGGGGTGAATAGTGGGTCCAGTCCTGCATTAGTGATCTGCATGTTGGGATGGAGTGCACCTTCAGTAAATTTGCAGATGACACAAACCTGGGACGACTGGTATTCTTGTCTGCATAGAATCACAGAATGGCCCCAGTTGGAAGGACATCAAGGATCATCAAGCTCCAACCCCCCTGCCACATGCAGGGCCACCAGCCTCCACATTTAATACTAGACCAGGCTGCCCAGGGCCCCATCCAGCCTGGCTTTGAACACCTCCAGGAATGGGGCATCCACAACCTCTCTGGGCAGCCTGTTTCAGTACCTCGCCACTCTCTCTGTAAAGAACTTCCCCCTGACATCCAACCTAAATCTTCCCTCCCTCAACTTAAAAACATTTCCCCTTGTCCTGCAGCTGTCAACCCTTTCAAAGAGTTGATTTCCCTGTTCGTAGGCTCCCTTTAGGTACTGAAAGGTTGCAATGAGGTCATCCTGCAGCCTTCTTTTCTCCAGCTCCCTCAGCCTGTCTTCACAGGGGAAATGCTCCAGTCCCCTGATCATCTTCATGGCTCTCCTCTGGACCCTCTCCAACAGCTCTCTGTCTTTCTTGTGCTGGGGGTTCTAGACCTGGACACAGTACTCTAGATGGGGCCTCACAAGAGCAGAATAGGGGGGAACAATCACCTCCCTGTCCCTGCTGGCCTCCCCTCTTCTGATGGAGCCCAGGATACCATTTGCTTTCCAAGCTGCAAGGGCACACTGCTGGCTCATGTTAAGCTTTTCATCTGTCAAGACCCCTAGGTCCTTCTCTGCAGGGCTGCTCACAAGGACTGCTCCTTCCAGTCTGTATGGATGCCTGGGATTCTTCTGGCCCAAGTGGAAAACCTTGCACTTTGCTGTACTGAACCTCATTAAGTTCACCCGGGCCCACCTTTCAAGCCTGTTGAGGTCCCTCTGAATGGCATCCCTACAGACAAAATATGCCCAGTATGTCCAGAAAAATGATTCTTCCCCTCTGCTCAGCATTGGTGATGCTGTTGTGTCAAGTTATGAGGCCCCTAGTACAAAGCAAGACATGGACATACTGGAACGTCTACTTCAGGACCACCAAGGCAATCAAGGAGCTGGACCACTTCCTTTGAGTAGAGGCTGAGAGCTAGGGCTGTGTCTGGAGAACAGAAGGAAGGGAATCTGAGTTCCTGAACTTTTGCACTACATGTTTGTATTGGTCACTGAAAAGGAAAGTGTGATAATTAGCCAAAGGATTTTGTTGTTCAGAATATTTCTTGAAAATATATCTGTAGTCTCAGGAATAGTAACTTCTTCTTATTGGTTTAGGTTTTGTTTGATTTATTTTTTCCCAAAAGTTTCTAATTTCATTGACATTTATGATTTATCTGTTTTTAAACATGCTGATGTTTAAAGTTGATCCTTCTTCTTTTCAACTTACATATCTGAATTTAGTGTACAGTTCTTTTCACCTAATTTTATTTCCAATAGTCATCGTTGTGTAACTATTACACCAGAAATATAGTAAGTATCTGTGTCTCTTCTAAAACTTAATATTTAGAGGGATAGAAGAAATAACATTATTTATCTCTTTTTTTTTGTTATTTAAAATGAAAAGAGTATGTTTGAAAATAAATCATAACAATGTAAGAAGTTTCTTCCTGATCTTGTTACAGGAAGAAATTATGCTGTATGGCCTGGGTTTTTAATTGTATGTGTACCACATCAGGAAAGTCTTCCATAACTAATACTGAAAAAAATAGAGAACCGTTTTTCTTTTGATCCAGTAGGAGGAATAGAGGATGGTGCCAAGAAGCTTAACAGATCGGTCTCTGTGTGGTAGATAGATGTTGATACTCTATGTTTGCTACTAGGAAGTGAGTGCAAAGGAGTGCACTCTGTTTTTTTTTTTTCCTAATCCATTTTGCTGTTTTTGCACATATAATTTTAAAATGATTACTTGAATATATTTTTATTGAAGTATATTTTCTGAGTAATGTAAATCTTTGTTCTCTGACAGTGTTAGGTACAGCTATCTTATAGGTAGGAAAGTCAAAAAATGAAGGTAAATACACATGCATTTATGCACTGAAATCATGACCTGTGCTGAGAGCATATAAGAGAGAACCCTGTGTAAATAACCTTTCAGCAACAGCACTTTTCCTGTGGCTGTCTACCTCCAGTAGAAATGTAGAGTAAACATGCACTGACGGATAAGCTGAAGCTTTGATGCAGCAGGGCTGAAGACAATTAGCAGTCTAAAGAGAGGTATCGTGTTCAGAATGCTGCTATGAAAAAGCACTGAAGGCTTTGCATGGGAGATTCAAAACTTGCACTGAATAACAAAGCGTATTTCCTTCTTACAGTGACTGCTGTATTTTCACCATTCTTGGCATTAACCTTCACTAGAAGATTGAAGCAGATTAAAATTTCTATCTCTTGTGGTTAAGGTGTTCATTACTCAGGGTTCACATCATCAATAGATAAAGCTCTGGTTTTAACACCTGTGATTGACAGCTTCACTTTTCTGTCCAATTGCTTTATCTAGTAATTATAAAAAACACTAAGCACTCATAGGGGCTAGTTTAAACCAGTTAGATACCTGCTTCAGAAATTAAAGACTGTGCCTGTCCATGAGAAGAGCATATTTCTTTGATATTTATTTATTTATTCTTTTTTTTCCAAGAACATAACTCTAGATATGTTTGAAATAATAAATGTTTATAAAGTTGAGGGCATCAGGTAAGCTTCTTATGGGCATATAGATGCAAAGGCTTTGAAGTTATTTTCAGCATATTTTCAGAAAATTATCGTTTGGTGTCGGAATCATTGTATACTTGAAGGAATATTCCTTGATGGAACAAGAACATTTCCAGATAGAGCAAGAAATCTCTTTAATACTAACCAGACAGAATAGGTTGTTAAATTCAGTTAGACAACATTTTTGAAATATTGCTAAATATGTTGTAAATAGGCAGAAATTTTAATGCATATAACTGCAAATATGTATATATAAATATAGAATAAAATGTACATATCTATTTGTCTTGCAGGGGTCAATAAACTGATCCAACATTTACACAAACACAACATACCCATAGCTGTTGCCACTAGCTCAGCTGAAGTGACATTTCAGATGAAAACATCCAGACACAAAGACTTCTTCAATCTTTTTCATCATATTGTGCTGGGAGATGACCCTGAGGTGAAGGGTGGCAAGCCACAGCCTGATGCATTTCTAGTTTGTGCAAAGAGATTTCACCCTCCTGCACCTCCAGAGAAGGTAAGGAGGCGATGGAACAAATTACCCGAATAATTTTTTTTAATATTATAAACATTTAGATTAGGATTTAAAAAAAAAATTGAAAAATCAGCAATGTCTTCCCCACCCTCCCACTCCCCACCCAGTGGTGCTTATATTGTTTAAGTAAGGTTGGTGGAAAGTGTCATTCCCCTTCACTGTATTATAATATTTGTAATGCAAATTACTCTGATTTACTGCATGGTACTGTGCATAGGAAAGTTCAGTGATTTTCCTCTCTGTATAAATCTTCAAATATAACTTCACTACTCAAAGTTTACGAAGAGTTATTTAAAGATGGATCAGCTCACTTTTCACACCTTCCTGGCTGATTTAGCTAAATATTGAAGATACTTCTTGATAAAAAGAGGGGTATATATTTTTTCTAATCCATCTCTTTCCTTTTGCATTCTAAATCTCTGAGATCATATTTCTTGTTTTCTGATTTAAGACTGGTAAGTTTGAGCAATCTGTAGCAATGTTTAGTTTCTCCTTCATAACTTTGCAAACTTGATCCTGAAATAGAAATCTGTAGGGAGAATATCTCAAAGATAAATTGGTAGTGAGAGTATGTGTTCACTTTTATTTCAAATAAAATTGTCGTTCTCCTGAAAATATTTTTTTCACTTCTTGTCTATCCTGAGTGAAACATAAATCCTGATGTTTTGGAGTTTCATTACAGCAGAAAATGCATTGCATACTAATTTTTAACTTTAAGTGTTTTAGACTGTGATTACTGATTTCTCTGTAGGATTGTTGAGAAAAAAATATGTATGCAAAGATATAAGGATTGAGTAGTTAAGATTCTTCAGCCTTTCATGTTCTAAGTTTTCACTCAGAGACCAACTGGTATTTGTGTTGTCTTGGAATGCAAAGTGAAATAATTTGCAATGAATGTGTCATAATATGAACAGTGTTAACTAAACTTTTTTTTCCTCTTTTCATTCTGAATATGTGAATCAACTTCTTTTCAAAAACATACCCCAGTGTACTTGACCATTTGAACTGGAATTCTTCAGTCTGGAGAAGAGGTGGCTTAGGGCAGACCTTATTACTTTCTTCAACTACCTAAATGGAGGTTGTAGTTAGGTGGGGATAGGACGCTTCTCCCATGTAACTGGTGAGAAGAGAGGTAATGGCCTTAATTTGTGCCAGAGGAGGTTCAGGTTGGCTATTAGGAAAAAAATTTTCTCAGAAAGAATCATAATGCATTGGAACAGGCTTCCTGTGGAGGTGATGAAGTCACAATCATTAGAGGTTTTCAAGAAAAGGGTAAATGTGGCACTGAGGGGCATGGTTTAATGGGCCTGGTAGGGATAGTTAACAGCTGGACTAGACAATATTAGAATCATTAATACTGGAAAAAACCTCTGTTTCTATAAGGGGTCAGAACTCTCATGAAGAATCAGTGTGTTCTATCAAAAAAATTCCAAATGATTTAAATCTCTCTTAATTTAAAAGTGTATTTCCTAGCATTTTATTCCATTTCAAATTAATTAACTGATCTCACAGTTATGAATATTCTCTGCATCAGAGCTCATTAAAATTTTTCAGACTGATTAAATGGCATTAGAAGTTGAGAGTCTCAGTGGACTTCTTATATCATAGAAAAGAGAAGCCCAAAGTGAAATTTCTGGAGATGCTGTATCTTACAAAAGATATGATGAAAGAGTAAGATAAATTCAGGACATTGTGACTGTGGTGCAATATTAGTCTATATTGCACAAGAAAGCAGAGGATTTAGAAAGCTGGTGTATCACTTAATGTGACCAGCATTACTATGAACTTCTGTAAAAAAAAAGAATATCAAAAACCAAGTTTTATTTCTTATGCCTTTTTTCTTTCTTCTTTGTTTTCCTCTATTGAATCATTCCTACTGTGTGCATATAGTATATGTATTTCAGTCACTGTGGTTTTCAGATAAGGAGTTATTTTATTAGTATTATTTTTGTTATTTTTTATGTATATCTGGAAGTTGAATTTATTGAGTACTCTAAATAAGATAGAGAAATTACAAAGGCATGAACAGTCATTCTAGGCAATGCACTGAGCTGTAAATTAGAATCCCTGCTGTTGAAATCATATATTTTAGTCATCATGTCTGCCTCTTTTCCATTTTGTAAATAAATTGACGCATACTTTTTTCTGAGTGTTTGCAATTCAGAAATCAGCCATTTTATTTTAGAAGTAACAAAAGCATTAAAAGAAAAATATATAGATATTTTTCATTGTAGTTCAAAAATTCATAAATAGCTGTCTCTTCAGCCTTTGCTTTAGTCTAGTTTTTTTAATTAGGCCTTTTGTACCAATTTTTCTTTAGCCAAAACACTCTTTCAAATATCTATTTCAAATATCTATATAATGTAAGTGTCCAACCTTTTGAATGCATTGAATGAAGAGGAGCTGGCTTGGACCAGTGTTTCAGTTGTTTGGCTGGACTGGTTGGTGGGGGAAGATCCACTAATATGTTGGCGTGTTGGCGGGGCTTGGGACACATTGCTAGCTGTCCCACATGTTGTATATGTCTGCTGTAAGTCATTTTGACATACCCATGTTCTGCTGGCCTGTCTTCTTGGAATCTCAGTTTTTACCAATTATTTTTAGCATATTGCTAGATACTTGCTTTTTCCAGTGGAATAACATCTGACCATAATGGTCTTAGTAAACCTGACTTTCAAAGCATTAGACTTCAGTCAGTGGCATAAGTAAATGATATTTGTAGTATATTACCATTGTTCTAGATGTGTTGAGAAGCAAATACATCTTGTGTCAGGAGTCACTTGCAGAGTGAAGAGGGAAAAATGTTTAATATTCTTTCTAGACTCTGGTAGTTTTTTAGATGGAAGACAGATTTTTTTTTCTCTCTACTGGTCATTGGTGAATTTGGGTAAAGCTGTCAGTAGATTGGAAGCAGTAAAGAATGTTCTGTGTTTTGCTGTTTCTCACTGTCTCTATTATCCTTGCTGCATAGTGGCCAAATTTCTTATGAAATCGAAAAGACCCTTCCTTGGTAGCAGTGAGGACACCAGTTCCTGGGATATGGCAGATCTACTGAGTGACTGGCTCAGGGCTGTGAATCCACTCCTCTCTGTATAAGATTTTGGAACCAGTCTTCCTGTGTATGTGCTATGTATATGCTCAGATTTGCAACAGAAGCAGAGTTTGTTCCCTTGACAGATTAAGGTTAGGTATGACAGCTACTGTATTACTGTTAGCTTATGAAGAGTGAGTGGGAGATGAATGAAGTATGTCACAGCATTTGTATATTCAGATTATTTTGGTTGTTCCATGCAGAAAGTAAATAAAATCTGAAAAAGTGTATCAGCTGACTTGAGATCAGGACGTTTCCACCTGTCTGCCTTCTAGCCAACATGATGTCCCAAACATATTAGGAGACTCCCTTTCTTGCTCTATACTTTCTTGAGAAATGAGATTTTTTTATTTTTTCTGTGCATCCAAAATTGCCCAGCAGTAGTCACAGTTTGTGTCTATTTCTCATGATCTAAATATGTCTTCTGGTTATTTGTTTGCAAACCATAATCAGAAAAGTCATCGCAGGTCACTCCTAAACCATCAAGAAATCTTGACTCCATAGACTTGTAGCAGAAATCTGGGACCATCATTTCTCTTCTAAAGCTAACCTGAGGAGAAGATTGCCTTAATTTGGACACTGAATTTTATTTCCTTAAAAAAAAAAAAAAATCGGAAAAATAGCCTCTAGATCACTGTTTAAATTGACAATTCAGTCTTCCAGTTCTTGTGTTTCCCTAGAGAATGACCTACTTACAATAGGAAATACCAGCTGTTGTTTTCTCCAGAATGTTTCTTACCACAACTTTTTTTCTGAATGCATAAAGCTTTAATTGTTCTTGCTTTGCACTATGTCTGAAGATTTATTTACAGACTACATTTGAGCAAGTTTTAATTTTATTATTTAGAATTGTTGCTGGCATAGCTCTCTGAATTTTAATGATTATGCAACAATGCAAAATAAGAGTGTATCTTTAATATTTTTGTTTGTTTTATTAATAGAAATTATATATATATGCAACTACTTCATCATGATTCACTGAATCTTACTATAAAATCACTAATGAAAGATTCTCCATTAAAACTTATTCCTTCCTTGTTATATTATTTCTTGTATGCTCTAGATAGGTGTGTAATTTGTTATATTTACTGTAATCTTCCAGAAACTGGCCATCATCCCATTCTCAGGCAGATCTACTGAAATCATCTCTTTTTTCTTCTATGTTCACAAACTATGACTCCAAGCATATAGAACTTTTTTAGTACACTATTTACAATGTACAGTCACCATTCATTTTAAATAATATGCTGTAGTAACTAGTTCGTGCCTGATCATATAGTATCACACAAGGAGAATTTTAGTATCATAACTGCATGTTTCCAGAAATAAACTGGGGGGTCTCAAAGACTGTTTTAAGAGGCAAGTTAAGATTTTCTTTCTATCTTTCAAGTTAGAGTGGGCATGAAACTAGTTTATCTGATTCAAATTCCTTTCTCCCAAAAATTATTTTAAAAGGGCAAGCTAGTACTTTTAATGAGTATTAAAGGAATTCAATCTTTGAAATAAAGAAACAGAGATTTTTTTGTGTTATTGGCTTATTATCTTGTTATCTATGTATTTCATTGTCTACACAGAGACAACTACCAAATCCCTCATTGACTGGTAAAGGAAACACAATACTGGGAGGTGCAGCAATGACATCTCTGTAGGATGTCTAAGATAAACTTAGCGCATGTCCTGTAAAAAAAAAAAAAAAAAAAAACACCTTTTTTTCTCTCCCAATTCTTCATGCAGATTTTTTGTTTGTTTGTTTGATTAAACTGTGCTAATATTGCGTGGTAGAAATTAATTCTAAAACTGATGCTTTTTAATCAACAGAAATTTAGTTTTCAGCTAAAATGCTCATCTTGTCTACAAATTATAGTGTCAGAAGAAAGACAGTTTAAGTATAAATCACATAGTTAAGCTTCTAGTAGTATTACAACTTGGAATACAAAGATCTCAGCACTGTAATGGAATATACTTTTTCTTGCAGTGGACAATCTATTGGCTGAATCCTGCATCTTCCTTAACTTCTAAATAGTCTAAGCATATAGTCCTTATTTGCATCTTCCAAGCTATGTGGTAAAGTCTATTGTGCTGAACTTCAGCTTCCAGCTTTGTAGGTGTAATGGTAGTTAAATAAAGAATGCTAGATATCTGACCACAACTTACAATGTAGGACGTTTAAAGATCTGCTATGCACATGCACCCTTTCCCTTAGTTCATAATAGACCTTTTATTTAATTGTATTGTGAATATAAAATAGAGACTGTTTTGGAATTGTGAGGGTTTTTGTTGTAGTCTGTGTTGTTGGGTGGTTTTGTTTGTTTGGTTTTGTTTGTTTGTTTTGGGGGGTGGGGGTGGCTTTTTGTTGTTTTTTTTTCTTTGAATTATCATGCTCTCAGTTCATGTGGTTAATTTTTATTTTTCCTCCCTCTTCTCCTGAGGCATGTGTGCTCATATATGCATATACTCATACAAATACACCCTCCCCCATGCTGGCAGTCTTTATTATGTATTTGTGGAAGAGAAATGAGATGTTGCATGGCTTGAAAGTAATTTAGCTCTTAAGTGTTCCAGACATTGCCCTTGTTACTGCGCTGCATGTTTATTTATGGCTGTATTTGTCTTACGGAGATGAAAAAAGTCATTGAAATTCCATACAGAAAATAACCTGGTCAAGGTTTACTTTCACTTAATGTATCTGATTGGAAGAAGAAACAGAGATTATAATTGGCTCTTAGTCTTTGGGGTACCCTACTCAGGGGCAGGGTGGTAGGAATATATTTTTTTTCCTTGCATTTGTCTCGATAATGTATCAAGCAGCTGCTAAGGGACTTGATGAAATGTGATGCAGAATAATAAATTATGTTCTGCAGCCTTTTATGCTTCTACGTGAGTTGAGTGTGTAAGCATAAAGAGATTAGTATAACTCCAAATTCTTAAAGCATTATATTCAGATTAGCAGGTCATTCAAGATGCATTACTAATTGTGTTAGGGAAATAATTATGGATATCATCATACAGTAGGTATGCATAGTAAGTAGTTAAAAAAAATTTTTTTTTTCCTCACTGAGTTATCTTTTCTTTCTTTCAAGACTGAGCATTTTTTTTAGATGCCAAAGGGAAAAAAAAAATAGCAATTCATTGAATAATTAAATTTCAGCTAACAAGAATTTTCACAAAAAATGTTTTTTAATGTCTTCTGCATTACAGAAAGCATGAAGAAATTATCTTTCAAAAAGATCTAGTACAATAATCCTTTCTGTGTCCCAGGTTACCTTTGTAATCACCCCAGAGCGTATTGTAACAATGCTTTTTTGGAACAAAGAATGAAGACTGAAACAAGGAATTGCATTGTTAGCAGTATTTTTTGGTTACTCTTTTTAAAATTATTATCATGGGAAGATCTCTGGAAACCTTTGAAAGACTAAAGTCTTAAGTGTTTGTTGTTTTATTGCACTGAAGCAGGGGAAGGGTTTAATTATCTGCTTCTTTTATTTTTTAAGTTACTTTATAAAGGTGCAATTCAAAGAGATGATATTTTTGGCAGGATTCTGCATATTCTATTCTGTGGCAAAGTCTGTGTTTTTTGGCATGTCTACAGAAAACCTTCGTACAGGATCATCAGTTAACACTTGCAAGTTATTTATAGTTTAAACAGGACAAAGTACTTGCTAAGGCTGATTGCTATATAACAAATAAGTGCACTTAAAAGATTATTTCAAAATATACTCTACAAAGGAATATTTGGGATTTTTTAATCATTATTGTGATAGATTATTATTATTGTGATTTATTTTTTGTAACATTCGGAATATCTGAAGTGACAGGTTTATCATCTAAAATACATGCTTAACACTTCCATTCCATCATGTCTTTATTTTGAATAATAGCATGATTCAAAGCCAGTACGTTAGTAGTCCAAGTTTACCTTCAGTCAGAGTAGGTAGTTTTGTCTTGAAGTAGAAAAGAATTCCAAGTAATGGTGGAAAATACTTTCCTCTTATTCCATCAAGAATAGTTATTTCTTGTCAAAATAGTGCTGAACATAAGAATTGCTGTCCATGTTCAGATTCAGTGTCCATTTTACAGTATAACATCTGTGATGGCAGCTAATACTATAGGCATAATAATTCCCTTTTAGCTGAAAAAGGTTAACTGCATTCTATTATTCCTATGCTAAGTTATTGGAAAAAAAAAACTGTTTTTAAGCAGAAAAAAAACAGAAAAAAAATAAACATTTAAGTTTATTCTCCTGATATTGCTGTCAACCAGAGACAATAAATTCTGTAAAGCTTTTGCATTTTCTTCTCTGAGTTTCTCACATTCTTACTTTCTTGAAGTCAGCTTTCTTACATTATGAGTTACAAAGATGTGAAGTTGATCAGTATTTTAAGAACTTATAAACACCCATCCTTATTTCTCGCTCCTCAAGTAAAACACTTTTTAGTCTGTTCAGACTCTTACCGTCCAAATAGATTGGGTTTTTTGTGTGTTTTGTGTGTGTGAATTTTTTTTCCCATACATTTATTGCATTTCTTCATACTCTTCCTATCAAAAGACTTTCAACACAGAGTAGTGTCTGTGCCAGAGTACATAGAATGCTCCAGAGAAGAGCATTATATATGTACGTAGGTTGCTCTGAAAATAATGTCTCTTATTTATTTCCATGGAAACTACAATAGATACAAGGCACACAATAAAATTATTTGAAAGAGCAGATTCTCAGCTACAAAGCATTAATTTTCAACAGTCACCATCATTAGCTATGCATTTTTGCCAGTGATGAACAAGAGCCTGCGTGCCGTGCATGTAAAAATCTGCATGGCCATCCAGAATGTGGCTTGTCTTTCATATTGCTGTTGCCACTGCTGAAATGCATCACCCACCATGCTGACATCCACTGTTTGAATTCCTTAAACATTCAGCAAATGTCAGTGAATGTCAACGGGTACAATTTTTTCTACATGGGAGAATTCAATTACACACCTTCACTTTATATGCACTTCCATGTCAGACATCATTTAGCCAGACTTCCCCTCTAATGCCATTTGTCAAACAGCAACAAAATGTAAAAGAATATTGACAGAAAGGTTCAGTTTCTACTGCAATACCACCATCTGCCTCTGATTTTATGGGCCAGTATAATAAAATGAGAGACCTTGTACACTACCACCCATATTATTTACTTTCTTCTTTTGTAGTAATGTGCAGTTTTTATTGTCAAGCTAAGGTGTTTCATTGAGTTGTCTACAGTTATGTCTAATATTAAACTTTATGTATCAAGATGTGCACGTAACTTATTTATTTTCCATATAATATGTATTACGTAAACTTCTTGACCATTTTACTTCATTTGCTATTTGACTACTCAGCATAAGTTTCTTACAAATATTTCTCATCCCAGCTGACTCATAATTTTGTGTCATGGTAGACTTTATTAAATACATAGGCATACTTGTCCATAATTCTCTGGGTAGTAGGATTATTTTAAAATGAATCTACAGTAACTTTCTAAAATGGTAGCATTTGGTAATATTAGAAACATTAATATCCTTCACTTCATAGTAAAGTTGCTTCAGAGCCTTGAGGTATTTCTAACTAGCTGAGTAGATGTGATTTCATCCATTACTGAAAATGTTGTTTTATAGAAAATATTTGCCTCTGTTAGGAAATTGTACTTTCTCTCCTGAACAGATGTCCAGTCGTAGCAATCTGTTCAGTTGCTGTCTCTAGAAAGTATTTGGATCCTGCGCCTTTAGACTAAAGAACAGAAAAATTAGAGACTTCAACCTATTATCCTGAGCCTTAGAGCTCTTACACATTAAAAAACAAAAATTACCAGGGGTAAAAATCATAATAGTACATGCCATATCTTACTGTGTTCCACTTTCAATAATGCAGTTTTCCAAAGTGAAGGTCAAACAGAACCTTTTATTTGATGTCAAATGATAGTGTACATTACACAGAATGCACCTGCAGCTTTAAAATTAGCTATGACTTATTCTTTGAAGATCACTTTGAATTGCAAATTTTTAGTTTTTCAGTAAGAAAATTTCCATTGCAAAGATGTATTTTTTCCTTAAACTTCAGCAAAACGTGCTTCCAGATTTTTTAAGTATTTCCTTGAGAAGATAGTTTTATACTTTAAATAATAACCAGATAAATTACAATCTCATAATTTCCATGAGTTATATTTTATGGAACATGTGTTTGGAAAGCTGAGAGTCCAACAGTCAGGTGATCTAGGATTCAGGAATAATGTATGACTCTACTATACTATTAATAGTCTTGGAATGCTCCAAGTTTCCTGATACTTGTGTACCATGGCTCCTCACCATCTACATCATAATGATCCTTAAATACACATTAACTTATGAAGGGGGAAAAAAAGAAATCAAATTCATGTATATTCGATGATAGGCATGGAGTCTAATCTTGATAAGTAACAGAATGCTGTTATATTTGTAACCATGTAAAACTATAAGAAGTCAAGCCTTGCAGAAGCTGCTCATTCCCCACTACACATCACTTGTTTGGCATTTGTTTATTGCTGTGGATGTTTATAGTGAATGATTTTTCCAAGTTCCTATTTTAGAGGACCCACAAGTATTGTCCCTCAGTTTTCCTCAGGCTTCATTAGTTAACATTTTTTATAGAGTTAAGAACTGAATCAATCAGCTCTGCATTAGCTTTCAGCTTTATTCTCTAGTCCAGCAAAGAGGGAAAATGATATAAGACACATTTCAGTTAATAGCTCAGTGAAGGAGAGGGAGAAAAGAATGTACCAATAATTCCTGAAAGTGTATTTGTAAAGATACTGCTGGAAAAAGCGTGAAGAATATATGCATGGAGATTGTACAAGTCAAAGAAGTCAGCCTGATATAAGACACACAACTGAAAGTAGGAGAAAGAGATAAAGAACGTAATTAAGTGAAAGGATAGAAGGTGCCTAGGGAGTACAAGGAAATAAAAGCAAGACATACAGTAATTGTTGGTAAGATAATGTAGGGCCTTGAAGGTGAAAATGAAAACTTAAATTTGTTACTACATTAAGTAATTTATATTCTATATAGCTTCATTGTAAATTATGAAGAGTTAATAGCGTGTAGTAGCCCATTTGTCCTTAATGTTATTTCCCAAAAATTTTAGGGAGTGTAGATGAAGAGTCAGGAAACAGTAGATAAGTTATTGATGTATATGCTGATATAGTAAAAGCATTTTTTCTCAGGAGCATTAGTAGATGATGTGACAGAGCTAACATTACAGCAAAATCTCTTCAAACATTTAGGATGTTACACTTCTAAACTTAAAATCTCATGAAGATAGTGGAAAGAAGATTCATCTTCAGCTGATGTGTATCAGAAAGAAGATTCAGATTCAGCAAATGTGTACTTTGGCATGTCTCTCAAAGCAGAAAGGTTTTCTTAGAAATACTGATGGCAGAGTTTCATTTCTATTCTGCTTTTCCTTAGCTAGTAATTCGAAGGCGTTTGGACTATTTACTACTACCCTTTTCTCTTGTCACTTGCTTTTATTTGTTTTTGTTTTTCATATCATCCTAACAATCAGTTGAAGATCAAGTATGCTTGAAAAATATTGGTTGATTTTGAGTAAGGTAATGGAAGACTTTTACTGATTCTTTGTTGAAATCCTAATTTTATGTCATTCACAGCTCTTCTTTACAGCTGCAGCATTAGTATATGACAGCCTTAAATTTTCTGATGATGATTAATATTCAGTGGAATAACTATCTTCTTGTTTCTTTGATGTTTTTTAGGGGTTGATTTTGTTTTAAGGTTACAATATTAATGAAGGGTGAATAAAATGTTCCAAAAATCTATTCCAAAAAAATAAAAATAAAAAAAAACAAAAAACCAACAACAAAAAACTATCTGTTCAGCATAGTCAGCATAGTTTCTTTCAAATTTTCATATGTATCAATTCTTTACAAGAGCAATTCAGTCTTACCAACTTTCATGCAATTTTTAAGAAGTATGTGAATTGATTCTTTAGCTTCTCAACTTACAGTTGAGTATGTGATCTGGCTTTGTATAAAGTGATTACTAGTATGAGCTTCAGGCTCAATGTCATTCCAAGGATGAAGAAATCCATCACAGAATGCTGTATTTTAATAAAAGGATTTCAGTTACTCTACAGTATAAAGACATAATAATGCTTGTGGCATGCTGTGCTGTATTGCTTTAGGATCAAACTGAATATTGGAATAATAGCAGCATGGAAAAGAAAGGAAAAATAGAATGTCTGATTTAGGTATTTCTTTTTCTCCTGTTGATAGCTATATGTAGTATAGTGTATGTTATGAAAGCTCTGAGTTATAAAGACCTGTGGAAAACTACTTGAATTCTTGATCTTGCATGTTAGGGATCAAGCAGCATATATTAAAGAAATTTGGATAGAATTGGATGGAGCATAAGGAAGATATACCACAGGATGCAGTCATTCAGTTATCTGATTAAATGTCATCTAAAGAACCACAGAAAAAGAGTACAGAGAAGCAAAGGAAGGTGGAGAATCCTAAATTGTACCCTGCAAGCCAGCTCCCAGACCCATCACAGACACCCACTTTTCTGTAGAGGACAAGGAAGTAAGACTACATTTTTGGAGCTTAGCTACCTATTTATGTAAAACCACTGCAACAGGCAACTGAGGAGACATGGATTCAGGAGCAGCTTCTACTGTCTGAGCCCAGCAATTGAAGGGATCTGTGCTGTGTATATGAAAATACACTAGCATCAGAACTTCATGCTCTGTTATCAGAGAGGGGAATAAGATGAGGCTATTTGTGGTTGTTTGGGGTCCTGAAAGAAGTGAGCATAGCTATTGATCTGTGTGAATAGTCATTATGTATTTGAATATGTGTTTGTATGTGCCTACTGGGCACAGTCTCAGTACTGCTTGGATCAGGGCAAATGGGTCTACAGCTGCTTCCTTCTGTCAGATTAGGCCCTATTCTTGAACAATATTAGTCTGTTCCCTAATATTACTTTAGTCTGCATAGAAGTAGACTGTTTCAGGTTGGTCCATATAGGTCTTTCAGTCCTTTTTCAGACTTCCAATAAACCTCCTCCTTTCTAAATATTTGTCACAGTCTTTTGAACTTTTCCACTCTACTTTCCTTGGTATAGTAGAAAGATTTGTGCTGTCTTCTCCCATATTTTCTACTGTAGCTTTTTGAATCAATTCTTGCTCCATTTGTTCCAATCTGGGACTTAGTGTCACTACCTTCCCCACCCTTTGCCTCAAGAAGAATATCCTCATAGTCAAGACATAAACTAAGAGACTAAAAGATATCTAAAGTTTATATTGTAATTAAATCATCTGAGTTTATAGTAGTACTATTCTAGAAAAATCTTTCAGTTGTTCTATTACTTATTAATTTCTTTTGTATAGCAGAGATGCCAGGGAATTGAGTGTTCGAAAAAGGAAACATTTCCCTTTGGCCCAGCAGACAAGCCTTTCTGTAGGTAGTAATTGTTCTAGCATGCAGTAGATGTGAAAAACCATTGTACTAATAATACTCCAGAAACAATTCTTAATGCTCTGAATGTTTGAAAACTAAACCAAAGGAATGCTGAAGGATATTTAATACATTAACTCTTCTACAGAAGCATTATAGTTTGAAGTAACCTTACAAAGTAACTAATCCAGTCCTCTGTTATTAAGTCAATACTGAATTCAGACCAGGTTACTCCAGGTTGTAGAGTCAGTTCTTGAAAACTTCCAAGGCTGAAGCTGATACATTTTTGGTGGACAATGTTTTCTAATGCTTAATCCTTGCTATGACCTTTTTTTTTTTCATTTTATCTAGACACAACCTTTCCTATGATCAATTTATGACCTCACAGAATGAATATGATTTCTATATCCATACAATGCACCCTGATAAATTGCCTATCTTCATCTTCTTGGCAATATCCTCAGAGAGATTGGGCAGTTGCATTAGGTCCTCTCTTCCTCTGAGCTGAGCAAGCCCAGCTCTCCCTCATCGTTTTCTCACAGGGCGAGTGCTACATTCCCAATCCATCTTGGCAGCTCTCTGCTGGACTTTCTGAAGTGCATAATCATCCTTTTGTTTGCTTTTTTTTTCCCTAATTTTAATGACTGATGAACTTTTCAAATATAATTCTAGCATATTTGAGGATTTCAATAGTAAATTGTAATGGCATTTTATAGCAATATCTGACTAATTTAAATTATGAGTCAAATAACCTTCCACAATGATTTATATTTCCTTGGAGTTCTTTCTTCTTTTCTATGCTTAAAGGTTTGGAAAGCATACAGAAACCTGAAACTTCTTTTATCTTTTGTTTACGGTGGGGGAGTTTCATAGCACTCCTATGCTAAATACATTAAGTAAATGTGGAGCTGAGGCCCTATTTCCTGTTATCCACCCATCAATATTGTCTAAATGTATGGGTCTTTACATAATATGGGCAAAGGTCATCTTCCTCTAAGAATTGTGGTATTTAGGTATTCATTTTAAATGCATTTAATTTCTATACCTCTATTTGTTTTGTTTGATAAAAGTTATTGACACCATTTCTTTTTTTTCTTTCATTAATTTTGGAGGCAGTCACCGTGGAAGTCTTTCGATTTCAAAGTTTACACTCTTTGAATATCTCAGCATATAGAGGTTCATGAATGTTTCTTTCTTTGTTTCTGTTTCATTCAGAATTTATCTAACATTTCTTCCTCCTTGCTTCAAAGAGAAGGAAAGAGACTGATTGCTTATGGAGAATCTGAAATGAACTACAATTGTATACATTATAAAATTGCTTTCATTTGACAGTTTAATAAATCTCAGTTGAAGGTCTGAATGTTGGAGACATTAAAAACATATGCTGCCTGACAAAAAAAAACCAACTACTTTTTTATTTCTTTATAAATACATAGACAGTAAATATGGTTCTCACATTTTGTTTGCAGATGCCTCTATTAATGAGTTCCATTTTGTACAAATGAAAATCACCTTAATTTGCAAGAATTTATGGTGCTTTTGTGCACCATTTCTCATGGTGCAGACAATGAAGTACCAAATCTGTTAACATATAAGCTTCTGCCAGTATCAATAAGCTTATGTATATTAGAGAATTTATATCTACTTTTTGAAACCTACCTTTGTGTTGGTCTTTTCTCACATTCGTTCATAGGCACGAATGAAACATGAAACAGATCTACCTTATTATGGCAGCTGCACCAACAAAGATGACTAGAACTGTTTTGAGTAAATGCCTTGAATGTAATATTGCAAAAGTATTTACAGCTGGGCTACTGATGTCATGTTTGATTACAACAAAAAATAAATTTAAAAAATTGTTGTTCAGAAACAAATTTTTAACAGAACATGGGAGGAGACTGACATGAATGAAAACAAAAATCTGTCTAATTATTCCTGTATGCCTTTTTCAAATTCAGCAACAGTTAATGAGATGGAAGCACTTGGAGAAAACAGCAGGCACTGGCCTATCAGTATCAGTGTTACACTGTACTGTATCTGATACATAATTCATTCATGTTACTTTAATATCTGTTAACACTGTCACACACAGTGACAGTGTGGAATATGAATTACTCCTTATTTTGCTAAATCTGTGGGACACTTAGCAAAGAATACATTTTTTAATTAGAAACTATTTAGCAAGCAAAGTATAATTGTGTATGCTTCTATTAGACTGAAAAATAAATTACAGTGGAAACTTACAAATACTGAGAATATCAGATGTCATGGAATTTAAAACTAATAACCTAGTTTGGGGAAAACCTTGATAAACTGTATTGTATAATGTCCTGCTGGATATCATCTTAAGGGTTTGTTTCAGTCATGACCAAGTATTGTCGTAGAAGCCTTTTCTCCCCTTCCTTTCTTGAATTACAATTGATATTTTGACAGCATTTGATGTTAGCTGTATAAATTCATACAGTTTTATGTCTGTATGTAGTCATATACACAGATACACATTTTAAACTATATGCTACTTATGCAAGTGCATATAGTAACTGTTTTAAATTCTGCACCCTGATAGAAGCAAGGCTGCCACAGTTCCATAGGCTCACATCCAAACAGCATTGAAACTGACTGTGTGTTCTTAATAGTAATGGAAATATGTGTACTTATACAATACACATATATACGTGCCTCCTCCACATTAACACACAGCATTAACACCCACCTGACTCCTGCCCTTTAGGTATTTGTAAACATCAATAAGATTCCCACAGGTCTAGCTCTCTCAGCCTTTCCTTGTAAGGGAGATGTTCCAAGCACCTAATCATCCTTGTAGCTGGCCACTGTACTTTCCCTGGAAGTTCCCTGTCATTTTTGAACTGAGGAGCCCAGAACTAGGCACTGTAGTCCAAATGTGGTTACAGCAGAGTGGAGTAGGGGGGAGATCAACTCCCTTGATCTGCTGGCCACGCTCTACTTAATGCACCCCAGGAGACCATTGGCCTTCTTGGCCACAAGGACACACTGTTGGCTCATGGGGAACCAGTTGTCTATCAGGACACCCAGATCCTTCTCCGCAGAGGTCCTCTCCAACAGGTCATACCCTAAACTGTACTGATGCATGCATTTTTTTTCCTTCCCTGATGCAAGACTCTGCACTTGCTCTTGTTAAACCTCATCAGATTTCTCTGTCTGTTATGGATAATAGGAGAGAAATGATACAGCTCATTAAGTCATTTTGTAGCTTTTTGTTAGTCTTCCTCCAGCATATCTATCTCTCTCATACTGGGAACCCAGAATAGGACAGAGGACTACAACTGTGCCCTCACCAGTGCTGAGGGGAAGGAACATCCTTAAGCAGCACTCCTCCTTAAGCAGCCTTCTTCCCATGAAAATACATTACTTATTCATGGTCAGCTTGGTGTCCAACAGCTATTATGATTACTTATTTTTGAGAGGATGGAATCAACTTCTTTCCTGTTCAGAAATGTACAGCCATACTCACTGTTGTAGAGACAGATGGCACTGTAATGAAACTTCTAAATTTAAGGGTTTGAGTGACAAATGTGCAAAAGACATAGTAAAAACATATTGCTAAGCGACCACTAGAGAACTTATGATGAGGAGAAAGAAAAGTTCTCTCAATCACCGTAATACTAATATAAGCTCTTTGCATTTCTTCACAGTTAAATCAAAATTAAATTGCCTTCTCCACTAAAGCTTGAAGTCTACATACAAATAAGCAACTGCAAGAGAGTTTAGGGTTAGGTACTTATAAAATTTTGGGGGAAGAAAGCTAAGTACTTTCTTCCCCTTCGCCACCTCTGCTTTGCTTTTAAAAAACAAATCATGCCTATTTATATGTTAGCAAAACTACCATAGCATATTACAAACAGTGATTTTACATTGTTCTAACCATCACTACACATGAACTGAGAGAAGCCACCTCTTATTACAGCAACATGATCAGTTCTGAAATAGACACTGCCACAGTTATTGCCACAAATTCTTCTGGTTAAATTGACAGGAAGCTGAGTGGTATGAGCAGCATTTTGCTGATAACTTGGAAGTTTCTGCTTCCAGTCAGTATATAAGATTCCCTGGGGAAACTAGACTTCAGCAGGTATGTCAAGGTGACAAAGTATCACTGCCATACAATCTATTGAAAGATATGTTCTGGTGACCAGGTAAAAAGTGCTGTGACTACAAAAAAAAAAAAAAAAAAAAAAGAGGACAAGCTGTCAGGTGAAGAAGTGAAAGACGAGTGGTAGTATTTTCTCTCTATGATATTTCAAAACTTTGCATCTTGGTTTCAACTATGTCTAGTGAGACATAGGTAAGATTCAGCACTGAATGTATAAAATCAGAGAGTAAATATGTCTGAAGACCAAGAATGGAAATTTCTCTTCCATACATAAAGATTGTCCTGGGATGTATGTTCTGAGTTTTCGGGTCTTGAAGGTGTGGCTAAACACATCTGGTTTTGTTTGAAGGTTTGATAAAAAAAAGCTTTTTTAAAAAAGTTAAAAAAGTAAAAGTAAAGTTTTGCTTCTTATTTTATTACGTTAGTCCAGGATGTCAGAGGCAGATGTTGGTATCACGGCAATAAAGGTTAAACAGTCCCACCAATATTCTGTTACATTTTGTGCTTTGTGACAGATGGGAAGAGAAGGGCAATCTGACAAAATGGTGTCTGATGTGGAAGCGCGTAGGAAGCAAAGGTGTGTCATCGAATTCTTCCATGCAGAAAAAATGGCATGAATTGACATTCATCGACACTAGCTGAATGTTTATTGAGACTAAACAGTGGTAGTTAGCACAGTGAGGCAGTGGGGGGGGTGTGTTTCAGCAGTAACAGTAACAGTGGGTCATTTCTGCAGGTCTGGATTTTTACAAGCACTGCCTACAGACTCTTGTTCATTGCTGGTGACTATGTTGAAAGCTATTTGTAGCAGAGAATTTGCTCTCTCAAATTGTATTATTATGCTCTTTGTATCTGTTTTTTTTTCCGTGTAAATGAAGAAGAGACATTACTTTAGAAGAAACTACATAATTTTCAAAGGTTTTTCAGTCCTACTTTTATCAGCTTGAACACAGGAGCTTGGATAGAAAAGCAAGTTTTTGTTTTTATTATTTCAAAGAGTATGTGGACATCTGTTATCCATAACAGACAGAGAAACTCGATAAAGTTTAACAAGAACAAGTGCAGAGTCTTGTACCTAGGGAGGAATAACTACATGCTTCAGTACAGGTTAGGGTATGACCTGCTAGAGAGGGCCTCTGCGGAGAAGGATCTGGTTGTCCTGGTAGACAACTGGTTCCACATGAGCCAACAGTGTGCCCTTGTGGCCAAGAAGGCCAATGGTCTCCTGGGGTGCATTAAGTAGAGCGTGGCCAGCAGATCAAGGGAACTGAATCTTCCCCTCTACTCCACCCTGGTGTAACCACATTTGGACTACGGTGCCTAGTTCTGGGCTCCTCAGTTCAAGAAAGACAGGGATCTCCTAGAAGGAGTCCAGCAGAGGGACATAAGGATGATTAAGGGACTGGAGCATCTTTGATATGAAACAAGGCTGAGTAACCTGGGTCTGTTCAGTCTGGGGAAAAGAAGACTGAGAGGAGATCTGATAAATGTTAATAGTTTATAAATATCTACAGAGAGATGGGAGGCAACTGGATGAGGCCAGGCTCTTCTTGGTGGTGTGTAGTGATACGTCAAGGAATAATGGCCTTAAACTTGAACATAGCAAATTCTTTCCAGTAAGGGTGATGGATCACTAAAATAGGTTCCCCAGAGAGCTTGTGTAGTCTCCTTCTATGAAGATATTCAAAATCTATCTGGATACCTACCTTTGCAACCTGTTGTAGGGTATCTGCTTTAGCAGAGGAGTTGGTCTCCATGATCTCTTGACATCCCTTCCAACCCCTGCAATTCTGTGATTCTGTGATAACATGGAAGCGTAATAACACAGCAACCAGCTTTAGACTAACAGTTTCAGCAGTTACAGTCAAATGGATTGAAAGAAATCAACTCTCAAGTCTTTTCCAAAGGCTCACTCAAACTGATGAATTTCAGGAAATGCAAGATATTTCAGAATGGCTGATCCATTAAATAACTAATAATTCTTATTTTTAATATAAAATCATTATTGTGTTGGATGAGCAAGTGGTTTGCACTGAAGCATATTTTGAGGACCTTGCTCATGAGAGGTCAATTTATAGGCAGATGGGTGGGAGATTAAGGTAAAGAAGGAACATCTCTACCTATAATTGGCAACAAACCATTATTTTGGCATACATTTTGAAAATACCTTCCTGTAAGAAGTTAGAATTCTGATTAGGAAACAATGTTCTAATTTTTTCACCTTTGATTTTGTCTTAAATATGTATATGGAATTTAATTGTTTATGATAGACATATATTTAACTGAAGGACATACTTTCCTTTGAACAGAGGTAACAAACTATTTTTATGATAAACAATTAATATTATTACAAGTTCATATTTTAGTGGAAACAGTAATTTGAAGAGCAGTAAGTTCAAAAGAAAACATTTAAGTAATTCTGTTTTAGCAAATGTTCTCCCAAATGACCCAGGGTCAAACCATTATAGAAATGTTTCAAAATATGAAGATTATGAAGGATTTTTTTTTCCTTTGAAATTTACAAAATCCATTTTCCAAAACAAGATTTTAAGATTCAGGTCAGGTGCTTGCTGAAATTCAGCAAATTCAGATTCTGTATTTTTTCCGACTTTTTTTGCTTTTGTGCTTTGTTGTCCAACTTTGTCATAAAATACATATATATTCAGAACAGACAATAGCCATTTTAAAGATAAGTACTTCTTTCCCAAAGTTGAAATGTGTAGATAATTATAATTAATTTTTTTTTAGTGTTTTGTTTAGGTTACTTAAAGTTCCTAGTTTATGACTTCATGCTATGAGCTTTATGCTGTGAAACTTAAATATTTTCTAAAAGATAAACTTGAACTCTTTGAAGTTTGAAAGAAAACTTTTTTTTTTTTTTTTTCAGAAAACTGACTATGAAGAATTAAAATGTGACACAGATATATCTCATGAAGTCACTCTAGACTAGTGACAATATGTAGTGTACAGTTTAAAGCAAAGGTCATTCTGAGATAAATAAATACCTATTCTATGACTTTTACTTCGCTCCTACTGAAAACCACTTTCACTGTAGGATGGGGGAAATAGAGGAATGAGTTGCCTGAAAGTGTGGAGATACTGAAAACTCAACCAGTCATGTTCCTGAGCAGCCTATGTTAACTGGACATGCTTTGAGAAGGAGCTGTGACTAAATCGCCTCCAGAGATCCAGAGATCCCTTCAAGTGTAAATTATTCTGACTTTACACTCAAGATGCAACTATATGTATGTGTTCTGTGTTACCTGTCAAGAAAGTCAGCGGTTTTAGTAAATGTGCTTCTGTGTGGAAGGGAAGGCAGCATGGATTAACTAGGTCATTGCACAGAATTCCTTTTTCAGTCTACTTCTTCTAGAGATAAGTGACATTACAAAAAAAAAAAAAAAAAAAAAAAAAGCATGTTATGCAGTTTGAATAGAATAGCTTCAGTAGAGAGCACACTAAGTATTTGCCTTGTGTCCTCCATAAAAGAACAATACTCTTCTATTGCTAATCCAAGCCACAGTTGATTGAGTTAGAATTCTGCTGTGGGGATAATTGGATACTGTTTCAGAAATGCCTGGGAATTTCTTGTGGCCTGTAACACAAGTTACCATACAAAGTTCTCAGTGTGCTGTCCTCTAAACACACAATCCTCTATAAAAAGAATGCTCCATCCATCCAGAATTATCAGAATAACCCCGCATGTAAATGTCACCTTCTCCTTGCTTCACAGAGCCGCTGTGTCTGGATCTGACTGTTACTCACACAGGCACTTTCTTTCACTTCACTGAGTTCTGAAAATAAGCAAGAAATTTGAAATTTATCCTTGTTCTTCCTCTTCCCCATTCAAACTGTTTTAATCTTTCTGGCCCACCTTAAGATAACTTCCGATGAACTGGTTTGTAAGACAGTAGCTGCTAGTATGTGCTTAAATGTGGATTAGCATTTTTGCTGGATATGCAGAGTAATCTAATAATGTACAGCTGTAACACTTTGGTGTGATGTTGGTTGTATTTAAGTTCTGCTAATGACTTTATTTTTTAACTTGTAAATTTTCTAGTAAATAACTTGATTCTTATACTGACTTGCGCAGTATAATACTGGTGAGTTAATAAAAATCTGAATTAAATAGCCAATGCACATGTAAATTCTGAACAATTCTTGATATGAATCATACAGAATGGTGGTTTGTAGTTGGTATTCTTGATATGCTGATGCTTAATTTGATTATAACTTTTCAGCTTTTTTGTTCACTTGTTATATCATTTAAAAACACCTTGGCTTGCTTCTGAGTAGTTTCTTAATAGAATGATCTCAGGGTGAGGAGAGGAGGTGGGTAGAGGGGGGGAAGAATTATAAGCTGTGTGACTTTCTTAAGTGGTATATTTAATATTAATCTTTTATCCCTGGCACATATCCTTTAAATAAAATGAAGTGTAACTCATTGTTTCTACTGAGAATTCCCACTGTTTTCCAGAAACAGATTAAGTCCAAAAATTATGAAACATTAATCAGATTATTTATTTTTATTGTTGTTTTTGTTATTAAGTGTTCTGAGTTAACAAAGTCATAGACCAAAATTGCAAATACTGTTGCTGCTTAAAATGCATTTATTCAATATTGTTTAAGTAAGTCTGCTGGTAAATGAGTTACAGAGAAATACATTTTTTCCCTTGTTTCTATATACTCTTTGTATGTCAAAGAGTAAGAAAAAAGGAATCACAAGTTACCTGAATAATAGCCTACCAGTTCTGCTGTGACACAATAGTGAAGTTGTCGGTGTTTCCTCTCGTTTTTTAATAAGGAATGTAGATGAGTAGACATTGTATTCCAAATTATATTATAGTTCTTGAAAATTCCTAGATCACTCATATTAGTAGCATTTGGTCAGGAGAGGTGGAACTGTTTTGAAAATCAGTTTGAAATTTGTTTTGTTGGACAAAACAAAGAACAGTTACAATAGTATTATCTTTCAGACTAATAATTTCTCAGATGCTATTTAGATTTTAATATAACCACAGGGTATTAACTAGGCTTGTTTATTTGTTTTTTGATAGTTTTTGTTTTATTATTATTGTTATTATTGTTATTGTTATTATTAAGGAAGTAAAAATACTTTTGGAATTCAGAGGAATTCAGTAGAAATGAAAGGCCTGACCACCCTTTAGTTAGCAAAGATTAACTAACTTCTGAAAGCAGTGTGAGCTAGTTGTACTTGGTCAGTTTCATTTGGAGACCTGTTTTGGAGATGATTTTATACCTACTGAGGTCAATAGAGCATTTGTTTTTAAAATGGTATGATAGAATTTTAATTAGGCTTTAAATGTTTATGGAAGACTACATTGTGCTTGTGTACATAAATTAATGTTTCCAGATTTTCCAGGTTTTCCAAATTTTAAAAATAGCTTATTATGCTTTTGTCCTATTGGTTTGTTCATGAAGGATAAAAATCAGTGATGATAAGCAGTGAATTTATGGAAGTGCCATATATATAATCCATAAGAAGATTCAAACATAATACATAACATTCTGATAAAAATGTTTCTGGTCATTTGGAGACAGGATATAAAATAATCTTCTACTATTCCTTCTCACTAAGCACAGAAAGAGACTGATCTTGTTCAGAAGCTGAAGAAGGAACATTGGGATAACCTCACAAAGGTCTTACTACTCCTTTTAAAGTCTATCTAATCCCTCAAAACTCTACTGTTTTCCCTTTTTGTTTTGATTTAGCAGGAAGAGAGAATAAAATAGATTATTCATCTTTAATTTTAAAAACTTTCATGTGTTCATGTGATCATAAAAACCGAATGTGTTTTTATTTTTAGTCAGAGTACAGTTTTTCCCCAAATATGATTTTTTTTTTCTCCTACATGGTTGGAGAGTCATTCCATCTGTAGTTCCTTAGAAGGCAAAGTTATGTTAATTTTGTTCTAAAACTCAGTAGGATAGAAGGGTTTTTAAGTATATTTTACCCAGTGAAAAACTTAACCACAGAACAAAAGGCAGTGTAAGTGAAACAGTGATAATAGATAAAATGAAAACTGAAGTCTAATGTTTTGTTATTAATTCCATAGTAGCTGTTTTCTGTGTTGCATATAAGGAAAACAACGTAATAATAATAAAAGAAAATGTTTAGGGAAGAAAGGGGAGAAATTAACGCACAGTTCCTACTCTTCTCATTTTTTCTTCAAAGGAAATGCAGTGTTTGTAATTCATACCTGTACAACCTGTACAACCTTGACTCCAAGACAAAGTACTAAAATATGTCTAAGTCCCAGTGTCTGCAAATGATTTCAGTGAGTTGGAAGGCTCAAATCAGACCAGAACCAGCAAAAAGAAGATTCTTTTAACAGAATACGAAATAATCTTGTGCTCTATTTACCAATTTTTAAGAAGTTGAAAAATTTATTTTCATTTTTTTCTTTGTGAAACAATAAATGGTAGTGTTTATTTTGCAAACAAGTTGCCTTCCATCTCTGGAGGCATTCAATGCCAGGCTGGATGTGGCTCTGGGCAGCCTGGTCTGGAGGTTGGCAACCCTGCACATAGCAGGCGGGTTGAAACTGGGTGATCATTGTGATCCTTTTCAACCTACGTATCGTAGGTCACTCTACGATTCTGTGATTCTATGTACATAGGTTATGCCATTTTTTGTCTCAACTGTTGTTCTGTTGGTAAAATAATGTCCTATGTGATCAAAGTTATGTGTTCAATAAATACTTCCCATGCATATCATACACACAGGCTTTTAAAATTCTTTATTTAAAAACTGATATTAATGTCCTGTCCTTCAAAACTTTTTGGTTATCCCTTTCTGGTATTAACACATACGGCTATCTCTGTAATTTATATAATTGTTCCATCCAGACATTTACGGTATACAGGGTAGAGAGGGTCTGCTGTAGATACCATAGGTCTAACTAGCAGCTTGTTCCTTCTGTTTTTAAATTTCATGTAGGAAGATAAGGTAATGATGTGTTGTGGTGATATTATTTCTTTATTTGGTAAAGTGATTATTTTTTCTTTTATGCTAGATCCACAGAGTGAAATATATATTAATGTGCTTTACTATTTTACTTTTTTAAGCATCTAGTTCATTCCAAAGTTAAAATTATCCTACATTAGTGTGTCCTTTTGAGAAATCTTACAGCAGTAGTATTTATCAGTGACACAAGTTACAGAAATAATGCAGAAAAGGAGCAGGAATCTTAGCTGAAGTCTGTATAAATCTCATCTGTCTCTCTTGGTTGGAGTGATGCTGATGTTGCAATATTTATGCAAAACAGGGAAGAACTTGGCTGCTTTCATATCTCTAAATTTAGTATGTGGATGGGCCAGGACAGTGAGCAGTTTATAACATCTCTGTGCAGCAAACTTAATAAATCCATTTTGTATGTGACCTCTGTAAACCTTTCATCATATATTAAAGATGTTGCTGTGCTGTTGACAATAAGTGTCAGTAGGAAAAAAGAATGGAGGAAGACCTTGTACACTTATTTGTTTCCCAAAATGTTAAAAGCACTATAATTATGGGTCATTTGCATGATTTCTTTGGTAATTAAGAGTTTTAATTTACTTTAGTTCTAGGGAATTAGTTAAGTTGTTTATTATGCATATTTCCTTCCATAATCATCATCTCTTCTCATACACTAAGTTTAGTTACATCATGGAAGTCAATTAAGTCTTTTAAGACAGTAGTGATGTACATTTCTTTGTATGAGCTGGATTAGAAAAAGTCTCTGAAAGGCTTTGATAATGCTGTTTTTGTGCAACATTTAGGTTTTGTCTTCAAAAGGGAAAGCCTGTCAGGGCTTCATTTACTGTTTCAGGATGCACAGAGTTCTTAGGGTAACAAACTAATCTGTTCTTAGTAAAATCTGTAGGCAGAAGTATGCTTCAGCTCTAATTGCAGCTGTTTCAGATTTGCATATGTGTAGTACAAATACTGATCAACAGTTGAAAATATCATATTGTTCAAACTGGAATAAGAAAAGAAGGCATTTAGAGACTGTATAAATGAAATCAGCGCAGGAGAGATTGGTTTAGTTCTATTGGCTCACCAAAAGTTACTAAAGTTTGTTTTATAAAATGCAAGGTAGAAAACACATTTTGCTTTTCCTTGGCTGACCCCAAGTTCTTGAAGACGTATTTATGGGCAAGGGTCAATATTTTAAAAGGAAAAAAAAGTGTAAAGAAAGGGTTCAATCCCTCTGTTAAATAGAATAAAATGATATGATCTCTGATGCATATCATACAAATGGGATACACCTACATAGTGCATCTATTTAATATGTCTTGCAAAAGTGTTTTCTTTGATCATAATAAAGTTTTTACAGGTTATGACTTGGTACTCTGAGAGCAGAACAGATAAACTCTGCACATCCTCAATCTTTCTTGATCAAACATTGTTTCAAGAAACCTAAAAGCAAAAAGATGTGGTATACTGTTTTGTGTTCTCTCCCAATGCATGAAATCTGAATTCAGACAAAAGTTAAACTAAGTTTATCTATTCATTACTTTCACCAAGTAAGTATTATTTGGTACGATCTATTATATTATGAACAAAAGGATAAGAAAACTCATTCAGCGTAGGAAAGCATTGGCTACATTGATAAATACCATAAAGAAGAGTTTAATGCATGAGAGAGAAATTGGTAAGGAGCCATAGTTTCAGTGGTTGGAGATTGTGGAGAGCACTGTACTTTTATCCCAGCATTAGTAGTGAATTACTGAAATGACTTGTGGCAATATTTTTTATATTAGCAGTAGTAACACTACTAATAACTTAGCTAGTAAATACAGTCTGAATTACAGAATTGTTAGAAAGCATTGGTCAGCATAAGTCTCAGATATTGGATACTTGAATTGTCCATACTTTGGGTTGTTTATGACCAACAATTCAAACTTAAGACTGCATGACGTAAGGAAGAGATGTTTTATTTCATGCTATAATGAACTTCAGAAGCATAATGTTTTATTATATAAAAGTTAGAACCAGATGATTAAGCTGACTCTGTATGAATTTTTCACAATCCAGTTGAACTGTGTGTGCCTTTGTAAAATTCTTTTACATGTGTTTTAAATGGTGCCTAAACGTCATTTGTCTTATTCCATGCCTTTTGTTATGGTCCTTAGCTGATACTAACCTCAAAACTTACACTGCATGCTTACTGTTTTCTTTTTTTCAGCTTTTGATGAAAGAAAACCGTTATTTTCAGTATTACTGGTTACTGACTTTTTTTTTTTAAATAGGGTTCGCTCTGCCATTATTACACACTCTGAAATATGTAAACATATTTCAATTTAATTCAACTAGTTCAACTCTTCAGTACTGTATTTCATGTCTTATATACTTGTGTTTTGCTAAAATGTACCCTACCCATATAATACGGAAAAATGAAACGTTCTATGAAATGGTGCACTGGCCAATTGCAAAAACTCCAGTGTTATTCAGATACGTGCATAAAAATTGAGAGGACAAACTTTTCAGCACTTAGTTATTCCTATATCTTAATATCTTTGAGATCAGTAAAAATATTGTGGTGGTGGGAAGTATGAAGAAGTGTCATCTATCAAAATCTAATTTTATATCAGATGCTGAAGTAGCTTTCTAAATTTTACTTAGGCAAACCAAACATTACTGAAGGTGAGATTGTACATTTGGTACTGATATTTATTTTTAATGAGTATTAATTATTGTGTATTTGACTGAGCTCATGGTTGTTACTTTAAAGCACACAAATATTTTTTTTCCAATAATATGTGTAATTTGAAACTCTGAGAACGTACCTTTGGTTGTTTTCTTCCAAGTTTTTCCAGACTTTCTATGTTTGGTATATATATATATGGATAATGCATGCTGTATAAAGAGGTTGGATGTTTCGTCGTTCTTATTTTGGTTAGTTTAATTTACAGTATTTCAATTTAACAATTGCTAAAGTAATTAAACCGAATAGTGTGAAGTACCTTTATGTTAGGACTTTAAAAATACTCGATACTAAGTGCTTGCTTTTTTCAGAAAAGTCAATTTCTAATCCAGTAATTAAAAGCTACAATATGTTATCCAGATTAGTTTAAATGCCTAAACAGAGAAAATGAATGCAATTTAAAAAAAAAAAAAAGTATAGCCATTCTCTTTGAAAAATACTGTATTTCTTATTCAGTATTGTACTGTTAAACTCAAACTTCACACAAATAATAATTATTTTTTACAACCTTGATTTCATGTTGTCAGTAATTTCACTATTCAGTGATTTTGACTGTTTTGAGATATGTAACTTTAACCTGACTAAACTGTATTCTCTGAAAGTAGCAGTCCAATATAATTGCTGATTTTCTTGTTACCATTGTTTTGAAAGAAATAAAACATGAGGCCATTAATTCAGCAGTACTCTTTTGACAAATAATTTTTACCAAACTCTCCACTCACTCGGAATCCTAATATTGACCTAAGTACTTTAGTCTTTTCACCTCTCATATACACTAAGAAATGCATCATCTGGAAGTGAAAGTTGTAAAGTTGGTCTTAGTTAAATTGCCTGCTTGTAAAGTATGTAAGCACATGCTTAACTTTACATTAAGCCTCTGCTTAAATCTATTGCTATAAAAGAAATTTCTTAGGGACATCTGGATAACCAATTGTTGGGATTTGAATATGTGTGTTGATGCTTTTGGAATTAATTAATTTAAGGTTACTTACCTTGCAGATGTTCAAACTTGGAGGTTTAGCCATGTTCTAATTAGGGATTGTTTAAATCTGTTTTATTCAGTATCATTCTTTCTTTATAAATAGAATATTAAAAGTTTATAATAACATTATTCTTTTGCTTCTTTTTCCTTACTTCCTTGTTTCTCAGTGTCTTGTGTTTGAAGATTCACCACTTGGAGTCAAAGGAGCACTGGCAGCAGGAATGCAAGTGGTTATGATTCCAGATGAAAATTTAAGTCCTGATCTTAAAAAGGAAGCAACTCTGCTGCTGAATTCCATGGAGGACTTTAAACCAGAGCTTTTTGGTTTACCAGCATATGATTAATGCCTAATGTCTATGTTCATAAGCTTGACTGGAGTTCAGGAAACCGAAATGAAATCTTGTTAAGAATTTATAATTGCTTTGCTTTGTCTCTCTTTCTTAAATCTAGAGCACAGAAATCCTGTTAACACTGTGTCTTCCACAGTGGTGTAACCATTGAAAATTGATTGAAATATTACATATTTGCTCTCATGATATATGTGAAGTTAAAACAGTGTTTAATCTTCTGAAGTGATCCAGCTTTGTTCTCTGTACATCATAATGTTTTCTGGGAATATTATGAAGCTTTTTAGACAATTTATTGTAATTACATTAGAAACTTCTTGTACTGTTTCCATTTGAATGGCTTACTGTTTAGCCTTTAACTAGAAATCTGTTCTGGATTGGCTTTTATCACATTACATTGTTTTTGATACAGTTATCACTACAAACACATCCAGTTTACCATTTCCTCATCCTTTGCTTGCCTGTATATTCCCCTTTGCATCCTCATAATTTTATTTTCTATTTTTTTGTTACACTTTCTGTGTGGTTTTGTTCTGTTTCTTTCTTTCTTTCTTTTGCTTGGATTTTTTTCTGTTCATGGGGGTTTGACTTGCAGAGGTCCCTTACAACCTTCATTCTGTCACTGACCTTTGGGTCGTGTCTACTATAGAGCTATATAAGGTTACACGATCCTTCTATTTAACCAAACCACTTTTCATCTTCCTCCTTATATTCTTCCTGTTTTCCATTTGCCATGTAGCCTCCTCTTCCATTTGTGTAAAGGAATCCATCCTATCTTTTTGTTTCAATCTTGATAAAATTATGGCTTTAGCTCCTACATATACAAGTAGCTTTCTCTAGGCCATCTCAACTTATTCTTCTTAATTTTTTTTGCCATGCTTTCTGGAGACATTTTTAATATCCATTTTTAAATTGTAGAAATTGTCATTTTGTTTGATTTAAATATTAAAATTTAATTTTATAGAAAACAATTTCCACAAAATGATCATTTTGTCATCTATCCTTATTAATTCTATCTGTTTCTGATATCTTGGACAAGAGTAAGGATCTCTTTAGAAAATGCTATACATACAGACAAGTTTTAATGGAATCCAAAGTGCATATATACTGTGGTGGAAGCAATGCATTTTCTTTGTCTAAAGAAATCTACAGTGGGTGGGTTTATAACATTTATAAATTTAAACATTTAAAAAGAAAAAAATCTAATTGATTTTCCGTAATATACTCCAAAATTCTGGTAAAATACTTGTTTCTGTAAAAATAACTAGTGTGATGTGAACTCCTTTGTGTTTGGTTTGGTTTCGTTGGTTGGTTGGTTAATATCATCTGTTTATCTGTTCTTACTAACAATTCTTTTTCAAGACATTTCCTCAGTTACTGCTTTAGGTAGAAAGTTTTTTGGTGAAAACGAAGAATCAGAGATGCTCCAAAGCTTCGCATTGAAATTGAGTTTCCTCATGCTTTTGGTTTTTTTTCCCCTTCAAGATATATTTAAATTAAAACAGAATTACTCGTACAGCTTCTACATAGACTGATACAGTTTTCTGCTGTTGTATTCTTTTCATGCCTCGAAGAATTAAGAAATTTATATTCCATATAGCCAATAAAATATGATCTGAATGGAACTAGAAGATCTTTAGAACATATAGTATAATATTTTGCAGTTTAATGCTTTTCATGGAAGGATCTGGAAGCATTTTTTTAAGGCAAATATTGTTTTGATGTTGCTATTTTGCATACTACATAATTTCTTTAAGACCATTGTTATTTGCACAGTGACAATAAACCATTCTCTTCAAAATAAATTCAATTTCTGGGCTTCTCAGCCAAGATAATAGAAATATAGCTATATAATTCCTTCATTATCTTCTGTTGTGCAACACAAAGTGTTAATGTTGTGCAGTAATACTGAGCATTCAAGTGTAAAATAGGTGCCTGTTGGGATCCCCTTTTTTCGTAATTATTGAATTCCAACAGGGAAGTTACTACATAGAACAAGCAATAATAAGCTGCAATTAGCACACTAATAGTTTTCATGGTTTGGCATTTGTTTAATTTAACTGTAGAGATTTAGAAAAAAAAGAAATCTGAAGTGCACTTCATTTACAGTTTACTTTGAAAGACATTGAGGCCCTGGAGCGGGTTCAAAGAAGGGCAACAAAGCTGTTGAGGATTCTGGAGCACAGGCCTTATGAGGAGCGGCTGAAGGAGCTGGGATTGTTCAGTCTGGAGAAGAGGAGGCTCAGGGACCTTATTTCTTCTATTAACTACCTGAAGGGAGGTTGTAGTGAGCTGGGAATCAGCCTGGGAATCAGCCTCTTCTCTCGTGTAACTGGTGATAGAACTAGAGGGAATGGCTTCAAGCTGCACCAGGGGAGATGTAGTCTGAATATTGGGAAATACTACTTTTCTGAAAGAGTGGTCAGGCACTGGAATGGGCTGCCCAGGGAGATGGTGGAGTCACCGACCCTGGAGGTGTTCAAGGAACGTTTAGATTTTGTGTTGAGGGACATGGTTTAGTGAGTACTATTGCTGATAGGTGGATGGTTGGACTGGATGGATCTTGAAGGTCTTTTCCAACTTCGGTGTTTCTGTGATTCTGTGATTCTGTAAATGAACTGCCATCAAAATCCTGCATTTTTTTAAAGATGTTAAGATTTATAATTGATATCAGAAAATCAGAATTATTTAATCTTGATCACTGTGATATCAACAGACCCTGTAATACTATTCTAATAAGATCATCTTTTACTGAGAATTCAGTGAAAAAATTTTCACTTCTTAAACGGAAAGAAAATCCTGTCCTGTGCTATTACTCTGTTGTGCATTTAATATCCCATCTGGCAGTTTTCATTAAGATTATTGCCCCAGACTGAATTCAGTGAACCTGAGCCATGTCTGAACACATTCCTTTTAGTAAAATTCTATTCCATGTATCTTACTACTTGCTGTTGACCAAGTTCTCACTCCTCTGCTGAATCCATTGACTGTTATTAAAGCATCTGTGTTGTTATTAGCTTTTCTCCTGACTAAAAGAAAAATAAAAAATGTACATGAAATTCATTTTTTTCAGGCCTAGCAATAGCAAAACTATTGTCATTGCCATCATATGATAGGTAGATATTCATGGCAGCCTTAGCTGACTGTAGTCTGCCTGAAGACCCATATACCAAATATCAGCATATGTTTGTATATATTTCTTTATCCATTTTTGGTTGGATTTGTGGCTCTATAGCTCAATCATCTCAACAACATCTGTTCAGGAAAAAAAATAATAATAAAAAAAAGATTAAAAAGTTGGATCCTTTCCCTTCCTTCCATCTGCTGTTTTCCAGATGAAGTCCTGTTTTGACTGAGCTAAAAAAAATTGTACCAGATCCTGGCTACAGATCATGAGGACATGTGAGCAATCAGGACATTTGAATGCTCCATCTGTGTTTGTATGAAGAAAACTGTTAAAAACTAACTCCTCCCCCCTCCCCCCTCCTTCCAAAAAAAACCTGTCCTCTAACTCAGCAAGCAGACTTCAGTTCCAACAAATGCTTATTACATGCTTATTTCTTTTTCATTAAGCATTTATTTTTTATTAAATGAATAGGCCCCAGCTTAATTTTAAGGATACATTTATTTCTGTTTTGTTTAATACTGAACATGTGCTACAGCCATATCCTGAGAAGTCCACCCTCCAAGAAATAAAGGCAAAACTTCATGATCAAGATTTTGCCACTGGATAACTACAGCAAGATGGAGCTATGTTTAACCAAGAAAGTAAATATTTCATTTAAAAAAAAATGCAAATGTCCATGATCTATGAAATATACTAGAACTTAAATTCCTTTCTGCATCATAACTGAAGTAAGTTTTGCATGCTACTGGAACTCTGTTGGGATTTATCCTGATAGATTTCTAGACTGCAAAGATATACCTAAATAGGACTTTCACTGAATATATTTAGGTAAATATTCATTCCATTGGAACAGCAATAATTTCAGAATGCAATCTGACTTCTGCGAAGGTTGGCATTTGCGTTCTGCAAATAAACATTAGAAAAAGCTGAGATGTTCATTCCTCACTTGGATTAGATATCTTTCTAAATAATTCTGTAGTTAAAACACAGTAATATCAACCCAGCATCAAATTAATGTTGCATATATTCCAAAAAATTGTCTTCAGTAAAAGCCAAACTAGATAAATTAAAAAAAAAAAAAAGGAAAAAAAAATGTGCAAGAAGCATTGTATTAAGAAGGAATTATTTTCCACTGTGTTAAAATGTACCTGTATCTTTAACAGAATGAAACTTGAGATTTTCTTCAAGTATTGGTTGCTCATATAGAAACTTAAAAAAAATCTGCAATTCTAAGTGCCATATGAAAAAAAAAATAATAGTAAAAATCATTTACTTGTTTTTAATTTTCCCCTCTGTAGCTACACTGAACTTCCAGTGTTTTGCATTTGAGAAAATAGAACAGATTTTTGCCTATTTACTGGGAAGAAATAGTAAGACTGGAATGGAGGAAAAGTAACTTGCAGTACATTCTGTCCCAAGGGAAACTTCATCATCAACAATAGATCATGCTAACCTTCTCTTTGGCGATGCTTCGCAAATTGTGAGTTTAATCATCTTTAAAGTGAAGAAAAGAAGGAGAAAGTGGATTTGAACTGAAGTATATGCCATAAGTTCTGAGAACTCAAGACCCTGCCTCAGCAGTAGAGCTCACTGATTGTGCTGCAGGCTTTGTCTTAACCACGTAATTTAGTACCATAAAAAATTGACTTCAGAAGGCAGAGTGTAGCAAAGTATTCTGAGAAAAGCTGTTAGTCTCTTCTGTTCTTCAGTCTTACAAGCCATGGGCTCATCATATTAAAATGATAGCTGTTATCTCATTCTCGCATGGTTAAAACAAGCCTTAACAAAAAGAAAGCATTTCAATTCTTACCTCTCTCTTTGCAGTCTTTTCCTCAGAGTATCTGCAGTGTGAAACTGGAACATGAAGCAGAATACTAAGATGATCACTGTGAACATTGCTGAGTCAAAGAAAAAAAAAAAAAAAAAAAAAAGCAGAGAGGCCATTATTTCATGGGGAAAAAAAAGAAAGAAACTAGAGACAAAAAGGGAAGTCCTTTTGTACACCATCTAGAACTCCAACAAAGAGAAGGAAAAGGAAGCAAGAATCTTTCATTAGTCCCTAGCAAAAAATCAAAAGCATTAATTGTGGAGGGAAAATCTAAAAATTAACAGAAGTAAAAACATATCAAAGACTATTAAATGAAGCACTGAGCTTTATGGAGATAAGAGGCAACTTTCTATAACGTGTTTCTTCGAACAAAGAAAGCAGAACAGTTGAATCCAGAAACAATGAAGATGTATAAATAATCTTTGATGAGCATCAGAGCACAAGTAAATTAAAAAAAAAAAAATATATCATTAAAGGCCTTCGTTCTGATGCTGACAGAATGTGAAAAATAGTTTCAGTTTTGACTTTGAAATTTTGAACAGGTCAAACAACTATGAAATGGAACAGTATTTAATCATATTTTAAAGGGAGTTTATAAACATGAGGGAAATACATTTTTTACAAGGGTAAATAGTGATAGAACAAGGAGGAATGGTTTTAAACTAAAGGAGGGGAAATTTAGATTGAATGTCAGGGGGAAGTTTTTCACTGAGTGAGTGGTGAGGTGCTGGAACAGGCTGCCCAGAGAGGCTGTGAATGCCCCATCCCTGGGGGTGCTTAAGTTCAAGTTGGATGGGGCCCTGGACAATCTGATCTAGTACTTGATCTGGCAGTTGGCAACCTGCCTGTGGGTGGCTAGAAATTGGTGATCCCTGGGGTCCTTGCAACCCAAGTCATTTTATGATTCTGTGATTCAATGTTTCTATGATTCTATTATTCTATGGTTTTATGATCATCCTGAAGACATCTGAAGGAAACTACTTCATACCACTGTTCTCTGTCACATTTATCTCTAATCCCTTATTGACGGAATGAAATCATCATTTCTTCAAAGTCAACAACATTCCTATTGTAACTAGAGCAATTTTCTCATGGAAAGGAATGTTGGAAGAGTTTTTAACTGTCATTCTTCTATAATATCGTAGTTAATTTTAAAAAAAGTTTTCATTTAATTCTTATTTCACAAATTATTTCACAAAGAACAGGAACACTATACAGCCACCAACTTCTCCTCATTTAGAAAAAGGCAGAAGTTGGAGTACAGAGGCTTAATTAAGAACCTATAGATTTGAAAAAGTATCTTCTTGATGTCTTGCTAGTAATTTAATTAGTTGCTGCTATGTACTTAACTGATGAATGGACAATGTGACTTTAAAATAGAGATTCTTCCTACATTCTGTGAAATTATTTTAAGAAGTGTTTAGTAGGAGACAGTGTAGATCTATGACTGATAGAAAAATACACTCAGCTTGTGCTCCTCATACATAGATGCAATTTCTTTTGGAAAGTACGTAAGTATGGTAGTTCCAGAGAAAATTTCTATTTCTAAATACTTTTTCCAAAGGCATGGTAGAAATGCACACAAGCAAAAAGAAGGCTATATACATGGATCAACCATTTTGAGCCTCTTTTGATTCCAGGAGGAAGTGCCTGAGACCATAACAAAAAGGGGAAGAATTCTTCCAGATGTTAATGAAAGTAAGTTTGCCATAACAAACATCTTTGGTATTTCATATACATAGATTCTATCTTTGTACACTCAGAACAAAGATATATGCATTGCCTAATATCTTTAAAGGTAAGCAAAATATATGAAATGCATTTTAGCTTCATTTGCAAAAAAATTATGCATTGCTGGAAATACAAACAAGCATCTCTGTGACATGTCTGTACAAAGCTAAATCTTATTCTCAGTGGTTGCCTGCCCACAGCTTCCCATACTCAAACTGACTCAGTTAGTCAGTTTGAACACTCAACATCTCAAACACTAGACCATGGTAAATATGCTTAAGAAACAGTGCTACGGTGGAAAAATAAAATAAATAAAAATAAAAATGTTTCATCTTTTCAGAAAATGTTGAAGTGTTGTATCTTGTGAAATGTCTCTTTGCTGTGGCAGAGTATTTTCAGCAAAATGTGCTTTTATCGCATAGGCATATTTTAAACATTTAACTTTCTACAGAGTATTCACAGAGATGGGGATTGCCATACAGAACATTGCCAACATTGCCATAACAGAAAAGGGGAAGGAATTAGATAAACCAGATGAGGGAAACATAATGTTAACCTTTGCTAAAATACTGTCTTGAATTTAAAACTATAATCACTGTGCATACTATATTGAAACATTTTATGACTGTCTTTGTTGCTTGGATATGATCCAAAAATGCTCTTTTTTTACTTGAAAAATAGGAAAGCTGATTAAATCAAAATGGATTTCCTGGTGGCTTATGACTGCAGTCTTGTAAACTTATTGATTATGGCCCTCAACATTGTTCTTATTGATGGCTGCATCTGAAACATTGTAAAGCCCATGGCATTCACCTTCATCAGAACAAAAAATTAGGAAAGCGATTGTATTTTTCAATGCAAATGAGACAGCAAAATTTGGTGGATTTTTTTCCCCTCTCTGAATCAAATTGTACTCTGAGGGAATTTATTAATCATATAATCTCATATTCTACATAATAATGATTTAACTGCATTTTTTGAGCATACATTAACTGAAATTTGTAGTTGAAAGTGAATTTATTTGTCTGGAATCTACTAAAAGCACTGCATGCCTATCTAGTCAAATTATTTTCAATATTTTGAGTGAGTGAGTATGTTTGAAGAGATAGTTAGTGAAACTGCGTATGGGGCATAGATCTTTTCAACTCCAATTTTCTAGTGAAGACTCAACTGCATTAGCAACGGCATGCAAAACTCTTCTACGAAGACCCTTCTTACATCTTCCTGAAAATTGCTGGTGCACAGCTGTCATTTGTGCACTTAAAACCATTGCTGTACCTGATAGAAAATTAATTCTTCTTGCAAACTCAGCAAAGAGTGCTTTATCTTTAGTGATGTTCATAGCTGTCTGAAATCTTGCTGAAGAAACCTGAACAGCCAAATTTACTAGCTCTGCAAGACAAACAGCACTTGCTTTCTTCAGCAAAGTACTTATGGCACAGCAAAGTCCTTATGTTCCCTCCAGCTTTGATAGGACCCCATTAATTGAAATCATAAGAAACTGCAGGTTAATATTAATATGCATATTTAGATTAATATGCCAGTCTCGTAAAGCTCTTCATTACTACCTTTGTCTATTATGAACATCTGAAAGAAAGCAATAATTTCTCTGAATAATACATCTGCAGTATCAGTAGAGATGCCGACACTTGTCCTACTTCTTCTAGTAACAGCCTTCATCAATTGAAAATCTAAGATAACTGCTTTTCACCAATACAGTTCAAAATAATGGATTTGTGCTAAATTCATCCAGAATATGGAATATATTGTCGGAGAGGGAATCTGTTTTTGTGTGAAGTTAAGATGCAAGGAAACTCCTCTTTGGGTCACTACAGCTACATGTTCACAGAATCACAGAATGGTTTAGGTTGAAACAGACCTTTGAGTCAGCCATCCACAAAGTAAAGAGCTTCCTGATGTCCAGTCCTTACCTGTTGCTAAATACAACTTTCTGGAGAGTGGTGCAGAACTGTGTCTCATCTCCATTAAAGTGAGCTTGATTGCGTAACTCCTGTGTATATATAGCATATACAAAATACCTTTAAGTACTATGTGACAAAGCCTTTAGCTGACGATACCCTAGTTACCTGAACATTTCAAAGTCTGTGAAGACTGTACTTACTCATGAGGAATGTGGAGGTGAGGGAGGAACTATGCCTGCTTATGCCATCAATTAAAAAGCAGCGCTGATACTAGTTATTACAGAAAGAAGTCTTGCAAAATGGAAGGTAAATGATAGTGGCGTTCCAGCCTCACCTGTGAATCCTTGAGATCCCACAGAAAGAAAATACACTGCTTGAGGTTTTCTTTAATTTTGTTTTGTATTTATATAGGGAACAAAGATGTAAGGAAAAAAAAAAAAAAGAAGAAAAAGAAACAGAAAACTCAGATCCAGAGATCAAATAAGAGAGAGGAAGAAAGAGATGTATTTGGTAGTACTTCTTCCAAGCTGAAACTCCCTGGGCTTTGAAAATACATGATGTTTCTCGAATGACATTTACTTGAATTACCAACCTTCTCCAGGAATTGGAAATAAGACCTTATCACCATAAATTCTGCTATTAACAGAGAGGCAACTTGACGGACTGAATGTTTAGAATAAACACCCCACTGAGAGGTTTGCATTCCATTTTCCAGTGGTACAAAGCCAGAGGTAGACTATGGAGTCTGATTGTTTAACAAATAACATGTATCATGGAACAGTTTTGTTCTCGGGACAAGATAACTGCATTAATATTTATCTTACTTTTATTAACTTTTACAGCTACCTACATCACTATACTTCTATGGCAGTGTCAGTATACAGTCTAGTTATTCTGTAGATAATAGGGGGGTTGATGTTATCAGCTTTGAAGTGCTATCATGACCACACCAAATGCTAAACAGAGTGTATCTGTGAATGATTAATATTCTGAGCATCTGAGATATTCACTCACAAAGGTGATTAGGACCATTCATGTTGGACTATGTTATTTGTTCCAATTTGTCTGTATATTTTTTCACAACCGCCTGCATTCTTAGTTAAATAAAATAGAAACCTTCCTTTCATTAACCCATCTGCAGTTAATTCCCTAATGTTAGCCTTATTGGTTCTTATTAAGTTGTCTTTTTTTATGTGAGTATGAGTGGTTTTTATTTGTTTATTTTTAATGAAAGCTAAGTGGCTGCAGAACAAAGTAATCACACTATGCTCCACTAAAATATACTGTTTGAGATATGCTGTTTTCAAGCCCCAGTAAGTGAAAATAAGAGACTTCACAAGCCTCTGACTCCAGGAGAGTTGGTTTATATTGGAAAACTGACACTGCCAGCAGTGATTTTATTCTATGGTTAAATGTCCAGTCCACTTTGTGTCATGACGCTACATAAATTTCATCAATACTTAAATAACATAAAGTAACATGTACTATATAATTGTACAAGTTTAGACAAAATATAAAAGGAGTATTACAGACTTTAATGGTTTATGACAATTCATGATACCATCTTCCTGCCTGGGTCAGTGGTAGTGATAAGACTAAATGGGTGACATACACATTTGTTGTTTGAGTCTGATGGCTAGAATGAAAGGAAAATATCTCTTATGAGATGTACAGGTAATTGCAGATCATAAAATCCTCTACTAAATGGGCCATATATCAAAAGAGTATATACAGGCAATTTCCTTTTAGCTCATCTTCCTCTCTTTCACTACTGTATTCTTCCCTCCCCTCTGCCACATACACATATCTTTTTAACATGTACTAGATGTTAAATAAAGAAATTTTATATTTTTTTTTCTCAGTTCCTAACACTAGATCAATACTTTTGACTTGATGGAACACTATTGCTCTTATGGATTTTTCTTTGAAGATAAGAAGTTTTCAATATATATGTGACTCTCATACTTGTGGTTAAATGCCATCTTTGCTTCTGGGTTCCACAACCAAGGTATCTTTCCTGCTACAGTAGTTTTCAGTTCTCTTAGATTTACATCAAAAATATTAAGATAAATTCTCTCTTCAAAGGTGTGAATGTTGAATAAATATCCTACTTGCCTAGAAAACTAAATAAGAAGATATAATCATGTTTAAAAAATTATTCTTGCTGATTATTTTCCAGTATTTGAGGTTTATACTTATATAAAACAAAAAATATATATATATTGCTATTAGTTTTATTCACTGACTAAAATATTCAAATAAATATTTGACAAAATTTTAAGCAATCTTTTCAAAATTTAAGATTCAAAGAATTCCAAGAAACCATATTTATTTGTGCTCACGCATTAAACAGACACCCTCCCTTTGAAATAAGATTCTGATGTAAAATGTACCCAGAGGGAAAAAAAAAAAAAAAAAAAAGGCATTTCAAGTATGAAAAGGGAAAAAATGTATTCTGCTAATTAAATAGAAAACAGAGATTTATTATTCAAAAGATAACATTTTTCAGCTTACTAAGGAGTCTCTGGGGAAAACTCATCTAGATCTTTTTTTCAAATAATCTCATCCTCAGTTTTCTCACCACAAGCTGGCCTTAGTGGAACACATATCAATTATGATGTTGAAGATTAAACTAATATGTGGACCACTTACCATGTCCAGTCAAGGTAAATGACTAGAACATCATGTCCTAGAAGAACTTCTACATCATAAAACAACTGACATTAGTTGTGCTTTCCTAAGGGAAAGGAAAGGTAACAATAACAATGGGCAAAATGTGTGTATAATTCATGATTGCTCCTTCAGCATAGTGGCCAGATAACAATTCAGATGCTGCAGAATCCTTTCTGGTATCAATAGCCACCTTCAGTGCTCAGAGCTCTTTGAACTGGAAAAACAGAACTGTCTGAGCATCCAAAATGCTTGAAGTAGAAATTGTCACTGCTACAGAATTGAACTTGTTTCACAAGTCCAAAGCACAGCCACAAACTCTTCACTAATATTAGAGATTCTTCTTTTCTTTTCTTTTTTTTCCATTTGTACTTGCAGTTTTCAGTAACCACTGGTTGACTTATTCAACTCCTCGAGTTGTCTGATTGCATGACTGATTACAGATGTAAATGATCAGCAGACCTAAGCAGTGCAGATGAAATTAATCACAAAAGACTCCCCAAAAATTATAATTCTGTGTACTAAAAAACTCACAAATCTGAATGGAAACAAGGATTTTAAGTACTGATAAAATGTTATTTGAATTTCTGAGACGAAGTTTGCTTGAATATTATTATATAATCTTTTTAGTAATCAATTTGGAATTAGTTTATTTAAGAAATATAGTATAATTTAATTAGCACTGAGCAGAGAATATTAAATTTACTCAAATCTTGTATTTTATCCTCATTCAAAATTATTTCATCTTTTAATTATAGCTGTAAATTTTACAAAGACAAACTTCTGATTAGTTTAAAATCTAATACAGATCAAAACTTGCATTCTGTAGTATAATCAGATAAAATGCTTATTTCAAGAGCATTTACCAAACAAAAAAATGGCTCTTATATATAAAATATACAAATTCCAAGCTGCCCCATTCTGTTTGTTCCCCTTTTTCCCTATTCCTTTTTTATCACTTCAAATATGGAGCTTAATCACTTGGGATTACTATGTATGCTTTCTCTAATCAACAGAATTAGAAGTTGGCATCTTGGAATAATAAAAATATTACTTCGCCTATGTACAGTCAGGCAATTGGAATCAGTGCAGTCAAGCTATCTTTCTACACTGTGGATAGGTGCAAGTTGTACATAGTCTTGAGGTGGCTGGAGAAGTTAAAGTGTCCATTGCGTGGATTTTGTTTAAATAGTTGATTATGTCCTTTTTTGATTTTGTTCCAGTGCACAATGAAAGTCAAGAAATAATAAACTGAGCTGCATGCAATTACAGCCATTCAGCTACTTGGTGAAACTTATATTTCAGTGCCTTTCTCTGCTAAGTCTTGGCAGTGGGCTACAGTGACAGTGGACTTTAAGGAGGCCTTCTGGTAATCTTCCCATCCATGCCCATCATGGTGAAGATATTACAGCACACTTTTTAACATCATGGACTCTAAGCTTCCAGGGCAGCAAATCAGTGAGGGTTGTGGCTTTTTTTGTGTGTGTTTGAACACAGAATAAAATAAATTATAATGAATTCACAATAATAATCATGTAACAAATTTGAAACTTTTCCTGTTACACCATTTCTGTTCTCTTTTGCAAAACAGCCAGGTAATACAGTCCCATCATAGTTGATGATAACAAAATTTCCATTAGAGAAGTTATTTTGAAGGATGTTAAGCTTCCTCCTCTTGCTCGGATTTACTATCAGCAAGCCTATGTAATCCATATCAAAGACACAACAAAAGCGGTCAGAGGATTTCTCTACACTCTCAATGTTGTATTGAAGCATGGAGGACATTCAGGAAACATCTGGGAGAAAGACAAATGTAATGTAAATATTCAGAAAACAATAAATAGAATAAACAATTTATTTGTGAGCCTATCATCTTAAAATCAGTCTGGGAATAATAACAAAACATGCAATAGAAGACTGAATTTTCAAAAGATTAAAATTTAAGTAATGAAAATCAGCATAGGTTTCTGCAAAACAGATCTTCTCTTGATTTATTAAAGTACTGTAATATTCTTTGATTTCTGTCATTGACTTTTTAAGGCACAGTATACTGGTAAATAATGTAAAAGTATAAAATGTACATTCTATGTAAAGTCTATTAAAATAATGTCTCAGAGTAATTACAAGCAGAATTTCTTCTTAAGTGGCTATGGATGCTAATTCTCAGGGATCAAGTTTTGGATTTAATCTGCTTAATGCAGTTATGAATGTCTTAGGGAAAAAATAATTACTGATACAGTTTTCAAGTGGTACACAAATTGCCAAAGGAGGGAAAGGGCAGATGGGAACAGATGAATGAAGGTGACTGGATACTGGTACAGAAAAATCTCAAAAGGCTACTATCTAGGCCCCTCAGCAGAGCATTTGTGAACGCAGACCATTCCCACAGGATGGAGAACTTTTTCCTGGTAATCTATGTCTCTGGAAATGACAGGGATCACACTGCATGGGTCTGTGGGAAGAACTTCCAGTGGAGAACTAGGCATATCTGATAAGAACTGCAATATCTCAGCGGGGACAGGCAGCAGCTCCATTCCCTCAGGTCCAACCATCAATGCAACTGAGCTTGTCTCCTACAGGCACACATGCACAGAGTACATAAATTGTCTGCTACAGCACAATCACAGCACTCACACAAATTATGAACAGTACCAATGGACTCATCCTTGTTCCCGAGATTCTTGTCTGAGAAAGGTAGAGGTTTGTTAGTGAGAATATACACATGCTGCATGGATTGTCTAGCAGCTGGTTCAAACACTTGCTCTGCCCAGTAGCTACTTATGGAACCCAGTCTCCCCAGTTGCTGATGCCTGTACAAACTAGCCCTCAAGGCTGCCACCTCATTTGAATTACTCTTCACTTACCTGGGTACCTACACTCACTCTGGCTTTTGGACTCAGAGACACATGGATCCCAGAGACCCAAGATCTCTCTTTAAGACTGGCATGCAGTGTGACACACTCAGATCCCTCCAGCTGTTGGCTAGCCTGTTGTACCAGCCCAGCTGCAGGCACCCAGACTCCCATACACAAACAAACATTAATAAAATAAATAAATAAATAAAATCATAAAATCATAAAGGTTTGACTAAGATCATCTAGGCCCACCATCAACCTATCACTATGCCTACTAATGCAGGTCTCTAAGTATCGCATCTACACTGTGAAAATAATTAGTAAGTGGAACTTAGCACTAAGGATGATCTGTGCTGATCAGGAGCAGGATATAGTCAGAGAGCAATTAGACAACTGGTTATACATGACAGATCTTTCTAACACCTTACCTCTCTATTTTCACACACTTCTTCCTCCCCAGATCACCTAGATCTGTTTCTTTCTCTATACAACTTATAAAAGACTCGTGCAATCCTAAAATTCCCTCACACCCCATAATATGTTCCATACCACCCTGAAACATACTCCAGCACTGATTTAATCAGATGAGTCTCATACTGAGGCAACAGGGCTGAAATTCTCTTCAGGCAGCCATACAAACAGCTAAACAGACCGTCCCTCCCTCTGAGTCCTTAATTTGAGTTTCCACATGCATTTGGACCCTTGTTATCTCATGGTCTGCAGGAGGTGGAACTTGGACAGACTGATGGCTTCTGTGATGAGCCTGGGCATATATAGGAAGGGTGTGACCTGAGGTTCCCCACCTACCATCATCTCTCTGGTCATCTTTGTGGGTATGTCAACAAGTTTTTATCACACAACCCAATATCTTTTATCTGGGACTCAGCAACATATTCATATTCATGCAAGATTTTTTTCATATTTATTATCCTTGGCCGCTAAGCTGGAAGGCACTTGTCACACTTTGGGTCTCCATTTGGTTTCCTCAGGGATAGGAATCCAGAAAGGCACTGGTGCTTGAGGGGAAAACTTTATGCGCTGCTGCCTTGCATGAGAGGCAGAGGCACTGCAAACAGAAAGACTGAAGCCAGCTTTGTCCATGTGCCCAGAGAAATGTCAAGTAGGAGCAGGAGTACTTGCAGGCTTCACAGACACTGCTATGAGAAAGGAAGCTGAAGGTCAGTTTACCAGAATTCTCATAAGACTGTAGTCTTAAACTTGAAGCTAGAAAAATAAGGATTATAAAATGGACACGTGTGAACTCGTTGCTGCTAGTACAATTTGTCAATCAGTGTCTTGAATCAGCTATTTACTGAAATACCAAAATCAGAACGAGAAAGATTTTCTTTCCTCCCTAAAATATAACTTTAATCCATGAAATTACTTATTCAGAGAAATATTTCATTTGATGTCATGCAGGAGATAAGATCTGAAGATCACAGCACTTTTATTTTGCCTTATAATCTGTGCAAGCGGGTTTAAGAGAAGAGTTTGTATAGCCCTTGCTGGAAAAAAAAAAATCCTGTCTTTCATCCCATTAAAATGTTGATATGAAAATAATCTTAAGTCATGTCCAGGTCTACCAAGTGAAGTTGGTAACAACAACAGCAACAACAACAACAAAAAACAAAACCAGCCAGACATATTCTTTCATGTGTTTAATACCAGTTATGTCAATTAATCTCAAAAGCAATTCAGCTTTTTTTTTTTTTTTTTTTCTTTTTTTAAAGAACAGTATATCTGTCTACCTGGACAATCCTTATGAGCATTAAAGACATGTGGCTCTATTGTGAAATTTTCATTAGAAAAAACAAAAAAATCAGTATTCCAAATTATGTTCAGCATTAAATCTCTTAAGAAACAAAACTGTAAGATATAAAATGCATTTTTTCAGAATATAATATACAAAGACTTTTTATAGTTTTTGTTTTTACTCTTGTCCCTGTAAACAGAAATTACAGAAGTGTGCGTGATTGCAAGAATACTGAAAACATGATATAGCTATCAACTTCTTTTTTCTCAAGAAAAATAAGCCCTCGTTTTTTTCAGTTCAAAAAAAGAAATTATAAGGTAAACGGAAAGGTCACCCCCATAGTGATTTCATGCAAACACTGACATAAAAGCTCCATGAAAATATTAACCCTTTGGAAGTTATTTTTAATTGGATACTAATAAAAATAGAAAAACATGACTGAAGTAGTGGTGGGGGACAAGGATTCAAGGCAGAATTATCTTTATTTGTTTTAAAAAATCTTAAGTCTAGTATTTTTCTATTATTTTTCTATTCTATTTCTCTTTCTATTACTATTAATGTCTATATAATTAAAAAAATATTACATGATCATATCAGAATTGATGTCAGGGACACTCTAATATGCAACAATATTTAAATGTTTGTTGAGTGATGACTGCTCTTTCTAAGCTTTATGTAATTTATCAACTGTTTTCCTGAATTTGAGTTTACTTTTAATTTTCATGAACTCAGAACCATTATAAGATCTTTACTGAGGGCAGTTCCCATGTCTGAAACAAAGAACCAAGATCTAAAGCCGCATGTGGACAATCACATGACTCACTCTGTACTGCTATGAGGACCCAAGCCTTTGCTTTTTGAGCTTTAGGATCTCAGTGCTTGGGTCGTTTTCATTCATAGAATCATAGAATACCCTGAATTGGAAGGGATCTATAAGGATAATTGAGTCCAATTCCCAGCTTTACACAGGATTACTGAAGAGTCATACCATATGTCTGAGAGCGTTATCCAGATGCTTCTTTAGCTCCAGCAGCTTAGGGCATTTCCTTGGGCAGCCTTTTTCAGTGCCCAATCACCCTCTGGTGAAGAGCATTTTCTTTATATCCAACATTCTCTGTACCCTACATTAAAAAATAAGTAAAGAGCCAGAAAAGATTTATGCTTTTTTCACAAGATAGAGCGGCTGGTAGAGCTGTCCTAATAAGTCCATATTACTTAAATGATTCATAAGAGTTAGCATCCTTATTCCATTTTTTTTTTTTTTTTATGGAGGTGTTCTTGTTGGTTTTATTTGGATAATTATCTAGATGTTTTAGCTAAAAGAGATCTACTAGATCTATGATTAAATATGCTTAATTGTAACTACACGAGCTTGAGTTATAAACTTGTGTCCGCTAAGACTTCAATTCTTCAATGTCCCCTTAGAAAAGGTATTATACAGCCAAATTTTGTTTAATTTCCTCAAGGAAAAAAAAAATCTACTACAAAACTATTTCTATAATATAAAAAAGATAAACTGCCATATTTAGTTTTCTTTAGGTAAAAATTTCCTTGCAGAATTTTCAACAAAATCTTAACTAAAGCATGATACTATAGAAAATAATTTCACTAGAAAGAAAAATTGAATTACTTTTTCAATATATCCAAGCTTGGAGAAGGAAAAAAAAGAAGTAAATCTAAAACAAATTATAAGAATGTATTTGATTTAGAAAAGATCTGGGATAATATATTCTTTTTAGTTGTCAGTTGTTGGCGATAGAATGTCTATGTATCAGTGAGACAGATACATGCTTTTGTAAATACAACACTTGCCTTTAGTTTTAGTTTCCATGGTCCTTCTTGCCTTCACTATTTGTCTGGAGCTAAAGGCAGGCGGAAGGTAAATGTGCAGACCTACAGACTCAGGAAAGATGTTCGTGATATTTTCTACTATTAACTTTATTTATTTTCTGTATTTACAAAGGCAATGGTTATGAATCAGCTAACTATTGCTTGAGAAGCTGAGAGACCTTTTCAACATACAGTTAATTCTTTTTTGACCTGAAAATTAGTGTAAATGATTAACTTAAGAATATCATACCTGCTTAAGATTTTGTTCCTGTTTGTTTTCAGGCACCACTTAATGTTTTTTATTGGGAAACTTGTGAATGAGGAAACATAGATTTCTCTAAGATTAGAACGTACAGTTTCAAAGGGAACTGCATTTTGGGTACACATTTGGAGGTGTTCCTCTGCAATACAAACTGTCTCATTGTCACTTCTACGAGAAATTAACTCATTTCCTTTCTTCTGCCTACTGTACGGAGAATGATGATTCAAGAAGGCAATGCAGGTGTATATTGCAATAGATCTACTGATGCTATAATCATAACCGAGTTGCTCTGTCTTGACTATTTGATGTACATGACAGCGACAACATTTATAACAAGAGATTAACAGTAATTTCATAACTAATACAGTTAGTATTGCCCACATAAAGTGGGCAAAAAGTTTTATTTTTTTAAACAAAGAGGAGAAGAATTGAAGGAAATGAGTGAACACACTCCTGAAGAATGTAGAAGGTTCTTCTTTTTATACTTTATCATCTGGGATGATATTATACTGCAAAAATGTTCATGAGATGTACATTCTTTTCTAGGAATGAGAGAAAATTTCTGAAGTGTTGATCCAAGTTGAACATGGCATGCAGGGTGTGTGAACTTTGAACTTAAGTAGTGCAGTCAAGACGCACTTATAAATTAAACTTATAAAGTATTCATCTGATCACTCTTGTGCATTGAATTGATGCATATGCATTACACATTTGCATTCCTTCTTATCTCTCTGATCCTTCCTATCTTATTTATGTGAGCTTAGTATCTCATGTTCAGTCAGAACCAATGGAAAAAGCAGGAGATGGTAAGAAAGCTGCTATATTTCAGAGTATGCCTATGATTTAAGTATATACTCAGGACAGTGAACATTGAAAAATATAATTGTTTTCAAATTTTGCAACTCCACTATGAGGCTGTGGTGACTTACACTAGCTGAAGATGATGCCCTTGTGAGTCTACTTCACAAACAACAGGGCAGATTAACCGCTACGACTAAAAACTAGAAGATTGTAATTTACACAAAATATAAATAATTAATTATAACTAATTATTAAGTTTTATTATTTTAATTATTATAAGTAATAATTAAGTTTTGGTGTAATGGCCACAAAGTTAAAAAAAAGTAAAATGTAAATAGAAGTATATGTATTTTCTCTGACATGTTTTTCTTTCCCATTCTCATCCCCCCATCTTTGCACACTTTCTTCAGAAAATGTTTGGAGTATGGATATCCATCCAAGAAAGGATGGATAAACCTGAACTTGGTTTCTTCCACTTTGTTGCAGAGATGTTTTTAAGGAATCAACTTAATTTCTTTCATTGAAGAAATTTTAATCCAATTTAAGAGGAGAAATTGAGTTAAGCACTAACATATTGTGACCAGGACTGAAATAAAAAATCTCTGAAAATAATATATCCTATTTTATTATGCTGGCCCACAACATCAGAAGCAGATGTTGGTGAGATGCCAGTAGATATTGAACTTTCTCACCAATATTCCCTAATATTTTGTTGTTTTGCAACAGATGGCAGCAGAGGGACAAAATGGTGTCTGACATGGAAGAAAAATGTGTCTCTGAACAGCTGCATGAAGAAAGAAATGGTATCTAATGTTAATGAAGACCAAACAGTGAATCTGAGCACAGTGATGTGGTGGATGATGCGCTTCAACAGTAGTGACAATGATGTGAAAGACATTCCATGTTCTGGATAGCCATGCAGATTTTTATGAGTATGACATGCAGTCACTCGTTCATTGCTAGCAAAAATGCATAGATAACAATGGTGACTATGTTGAAAGCAACTGTTTTGTAGCTGAGAACTTTCTCTATCAAATAGTGTTATTGTGCTCTTTGTATCTGTTGTAATTTCCACTGAAATAAATAGGAGGCATTATTTTGGAGTGATCTATGTATAAAAGAAACAATAAAAATACTAATCAAGACAGTTACACATAAACAAGAAATTCTTTGAGTATCATAGAATCACAGAAGAATTTCAGTTGGAAGGGACTTTTAACATCATCTAGTTTCAACTCCCTGCTATAGGCAGGGACACCTCCCACTAAACCAGGTTGCTCAAAGCCCCATTCCAGCCTGGTCTTGAATGCTTCCAAGGAGGGAGCATTCACAACCTCTCTGAGCAGCCTGTTCCAGCGTCTCACCATCCTCATAGTAAGGCATTTTTTCCTGATATCTAGTCTAAGTTTACCCTTTTCCAGTTTAATGCAATTTCACCTCATCCCATCACAACCAGCCCTTAGAGAAAGTCCCTCCCCAGCCTTCCTTTAGGCCCACTTCGGGTTCTGGATAGTTGCTAGAAGGTCCCCCAGGCACCTTTTCTTGTATAGACTGAAGAACTCCCAGCTCTCTCTGCCTTCCTCATAGGGAAGGTGCTCCAGCCCTCTGATAAACTTTGTGGCTCTTGTCTGGACCTGCTCCAACAATTCCATGAACTTGTTGTGTAGGGAGTCCCAGAACTGAGTGCAGTACTCCAGGTGGAGTCTAATGAGAGCAGAGTATAGGGGTGGAATCATCTCCTTTGACCCGTTGGTCATGCTTCTTTTGATGCAACCCACAATACAGCTGGCCTTCTGGGCTGGAAGTGCACATTGCCAGCTCGTGTTAAGTCATTCATCAAACAATACCCCCAAATCCTTTTCCGCAGGACTGCTCTCAAACCATTCTCCGTCCAACCTATATCTGTGCTTGTGGTTACCCTGATCCAGGTGCAGGACCTTGAACTTGGCTTTGTCAAACTTCATGTTGGCATAGGGCAGTATATTTAGGAAATACTTTTTTCCTGTTCACTGCATATATACACAGCATGTATGTACCTGTTTTAAGTAAGTGCAAGTATCACTGTCCTTTGTGCAAGAAGGATTTATGTTAAGACAGCAATCATACATGTATTTCAGTTTGAGGGAAATACAGACACAACTAGATTAAATGATACCTGCATACAAAACAGATGCATAATAATACAAAAAATTATACAATATTTGAAATATCTTGAAAAGTAAACTTCATGGTGAAGACATACAACTTTGGCTACAAAACAATGTATGGTCATGCACAGAACATTAACATCTCGATTTGAGAATCAAGAAAATTATGTAAGAATATATAAGTGCATATTTTACTAAGCAGTAAGGAACCCAACAGCTTTTGCATTAGTTTGCAAATCATAAAAGATATGTGAATGTATAAAGATAGTCTCCATAGGAATTAACAAAACAAAACAATAGCAAACCCACCTGTACAAGTGTTGAAAAGTGGTCCTGGTTTTTGTTCACCTCAGATAAGAGCTCTATTAAACAAAAGAAATTGCATGCGACCAGAGAATGTCTTCTTGCTCTGAAGACGTAAAGGACATTTCTGTTCTGCTTATGTACTTATATGAAAGGGGATGAGCATGACTCATCCTGACAAACAAAGCATATTCCCAGAATAAATGTTCAGACCCTAAAAATATCAAGGTGAATAAACAAGCCATGTAAAGGAGAAATCACCTTACGTAAATAAAAGAAAAGAAAAAACAGATAAGCATATAAGATATCAGTAAAATATAAGACAATTTACTTGTATGGAAGGAAATTCAGCACTTCAGACTTCCATGTCTTATGCCATTCATGTAAGGTATGCATAAGTTGTTTCTTAAAATATTGCTTCTAAAATATCACATTTGTGTTTTCCACAGATTACAAAAGGAACTACTTCACAACTATTAGTCACTCTCATTTTTGTGTTAAATTCTCAGCTGATATAAATGACTGTAACTTCCATAAACCATGCAATTTTTTATTACATTAATTTAAGCTTTTTTTTTCCTTAGATATTCTGAGCAACGTGAAATTCTGTGCAATTAACAAAGTTATCAAGTATTCATTGAGATCCAAACAATATTCAAAACAAATAAACAAACACAATCATAATATTTAAGCAAAGGTATAACTTACAAATTTATGACAATGTATGGAAAAGTTCTTCCCTCATTTCTAACTCTGCTATAACTCCTTTCACGCAGTCTATTACATTATCTATTTTTTATACAACAGCTTTCTTTAGTTCCCAGACTAGCTAGAATCATTGGTGGGGAAAAAAATCATTTGTTAAAACCATAACATGGTATTTATGTCTCATAAATCCTTGATTATTTTATAAGATGCCAAATCCTCTAGGGACTGTAGCAAATTCTAAAGCTGATCTGATAGAGCAGATGCCTGAGTTTCTAATCTGCCTAGTTACTAAGAAAGACAATATATAGACAGACAACAGTTTATTATACGGAACATGTATTTGCCTATTCAACATCAGGGCTAATACATACCCAAATTTTGCAGTTACAGGTTGCAAAATCTAGTGCAGAAGATGTCAGTGGTATAAAATGATGTAGCATTGTCAGATTTGGACCAAGAGAAACCAATATGATGATCTGATCTCACAGGATTTTGTGTAAGGACAAATGTCTTGAAGTCACTGAAAAGTAGTGAATTAGATTCAAGCTAGTTATTTGGCAGTGCTTTAGAATTTTCACAAGTAACTCTGATACAGTAGGAAGTATAGGTAAGCTTAGGTATGTAGAGAAAATATCGTCACAAATTTCAGGCTATGATGATCCTTGTTTGTTTTTGTTTGTTTTGTTTCTTCATTTCTCATGGAGTTTTTTGTTTGTTTGTTTTGGTTTTATTCTCTGTTAAGCATTCCTGGATGTTGATTTCCACTTTCTAGAAGCAACTAGCAGTTGGCAGTTCATTAGAAGATGACCAAGGAATATTTCATTTTGATATACGGTTTTGGAAGTAATATCTTGGAAAACAAATCTTATTTGGCTCTCAGATTATAACAGTAGTACTAAGTAAAATTGTTAATTATGCTCTTAGTGGCCACTTAACACAGCAATCCTCTACGTGCTGTTCCACAGAGTAGCTGTATCATTTTACAGTGGTACCATTCCTCTGACGTTTTCAGCAGCAAAACTGTAGTAAAACTTGACTAAAAATATGTCACCCTCCTAATATTAATTCTCCGTGTAAACAGTTGCTGTAGATGTCATAGGACTGTTACATATATATATTGATGGCAAGATGGCTCATAATTACTGAGTTGGAAGAAGTCAAAATCAAAGCGTATGGAGGGCCCTTGGCAGATTTAGAGGAATTTTTCAACCATGAGATAGAGTGGCTTGGAACAAAATATAAATGGATAGTAATAGTTTCAAAATTTTGTTATTGCATAGCTGAATGTAATCACAATCTCTTTATTGTAATTCATAATATTCTCATGAAAAAGAAATAAGTGCCTTGCTATACTTGTATTTCCTTGGTACAGTCAACCTTGGGAGTATATGGTTTTATTCACTTTAACATGACTATAATGTGCCTTTTTAATATGCAGTTCATGAAGCCAAGGTGCCTTGCGTTGGTTGTGAAATCCTGTGAATGTGGAAATGTCACTAATAGTACATATTTCACAGTGCACTAAAGAATTTAGAATATGGACGCAACATCATTAAAAAAAAAAAATGCCATGAAGACAATGTAAATCTGTGAATGCTTACTGCATAGTATTAAGCTATTATAAGAGAAGTTATTGGGATAGAATTTAAAAAATTCCAGGGCCAGCTCTAGGCTTACTACGTATCTGGTCTGAATACTCAAAATCCATGATTGCTGAATTCTGCAGTGCTGGAAACATCTGTTTGCAGATGGACAAGTGTGTACTCCTGTTTCTGGAGTGGTAAGTATTGGTGATATGAGACGAAAGAATTGCTTGATCTCAGACCACAAAGGATGACAAAATTGAAGGAAAATTGGATTTGTGTCTCATTTTTCCCGAAGACTAAAACTGTGCTAATATCAAAAGACTTGACTGCACCCTCTTCTTTGGTCCTGGCAAAATACAGCTCATATTTGTTCAATTAAATGCATCTTACCACTGCTGTTTGCCTGTTAGGAAATGTCTCTGGCTTGTGTTATCTTCTGAACAGAGTTCGAGAGAGGGTTATTTGACACAAACCACAGCCATACTTGAAAGCAGCCTAACCACTGGATGTTCATAAGTTTTTGTTTTGATTGTGTCTTATCCAGACTTAAATTACTAGTGTCTCACTCCAATTTATAGGAGGGAGAGAAGGTTCTTTTAATATACCCAGCACGAGATTAAGAAACAACAGTTCAAAGGTTGGTCCAAGCAGTTTATTATAAATCCTAATCAGGGAGATGGGTAATCACAGAATCACAGAATCACAGAATTGTAGGGGTTGGAAGGGACCTCTAGAGATCATCGAGACCAACCCCCCTGCCAAAGCAGGTTCCCTACAACAGGTCGCACAGGTAGGCATCCAGGCGAGACTTGAATATCTCCAGAGAAGGAGACTCCACAACCTCCCTGGGCAGCCTGTTCCAGTGCTCCGTCACCCTCACCGTGAAGAAGTTCTTACGCACATTCGTGCGAAACTTCCTATGCTGCAGCTTATGTCCGTTTCCCCTCGTCCTGTCTCCATGTACCACTGAAAAGAGACTGGCCTCACCGCTATGGCCGCCACACCTCAGATATTTATAAGCCTGGATCAGGTCCCCTCTCAGTCTTCTTTTCTCAAGGCTAAACAGACCCAGTTCACTTAGCCTTTCTTCATAGGGGAGATGCTCCAGGCCCTTCACCATCTTTGTGGCCCTCCGCTGGACTCTTTCCAAGAGATCCCTGTCTTTTTTGTACTGGGGAGCCCAGAGCTGGACACAGTACTCCAGATGAGGCCTTACCAGGGCAGAGTAGAGGGGGAGGATCACCTCCCTCGACCTGCTGGACACGCTCTTCTTAATGCACCCCAGAATGCCATTGGCCTTTTTGGCCACGAGGGCACACTGCTGGCTCATGGCCAACCTGTCATCAACCAGGACGCCCAGGTCCCTCTCTGCAGAGCTCCTCTCCAGCAGCTCATCCCCCAGCCTGTATTGGTGCATGCAATTCTTCCTCCCTAGGTGTAAGACCCTACACTTGCTTTTGTTGAACCTCATCCGGTTTCTTACTGCCCAGCTCTCCAGCCTGTCCAGGTCTCGCTGAATGGCAGCACAGCCTTCAGGCGTGTCAGCCAATCCTCCCAACTTCGTATCATAAGGGAAGGATAAGGTAAGGGAAGGAGGGTGACAGAAGAGATAGGAAAGAAGTAAGAATCGCGTAAAGCAGGGATAGTCAGCACTAGGATTCAGCAGCAGTCCCGTTGCACGCTGCTTCGAAGACCAGAGGCAAAAGCGGGGGGGGGAAGGGGGAGGGAGCAGCAGCAGCGTGGCCGGCCTTGGGCAGCAAGCAGGTAGGAGGAAGAAGTCGCAGAGCCAATCCAGGAGAAAGCAGCAGGACTCAGGTAGCAGGCCCAGGAGAGTCTGTCAGCATGCAGGAATTCTGTAGTTGTTCTTCTTCAGCATACTGGTAGAGCGCAGAGCAACTCCAGGAGGGAGAGAGACAGGTCATGAGGCTTCTCATGTCAGAAACCTCTTCTTCTTCATGAGGAATCTGTTGCCAGAAAACCTCAACCTCATGATTGTAGGTCCCCTTTTTATCCTTCTTCTTCTGCCATCGTAGCATTCCTGTGTGCTTGGGTAAGAGTCATGTGCAGCACCTACTGAGATGGCCATCTTCCTCGAGATAAGCCTACACAAAAGACTGCTTCCTGGCCATTAATCTGCAGCTTATCTCTCTCTCTCGTTGCCCCTGGCCTTGTCCATCTGTGTCCCTCAGACAAAGGATTTTGCAACCCTTGCCCAGGATTTGTTCATCAGTGTTCTCCAGGCAAAGGATTTCTCAACCCTTGCCTGGGACTTGCTTGGACTTGTTCATCTGTGTCCCCAGCAAGCTTTGAAACAAAAAAGAATAATCTCTTACAACTACTAAAGGTTAAACTAGCAGTGAGCTGCAATGAAGTCAAGTTTCAACAACACACTGAGGAAGTGGCCTTCTGAAGGAAAACACAGGAAGGATATTTTCATCGTTGTGATTAGACCTTTTTACATGTCAGTTTTTCATGTTAGAGCAGACGCGGAGATGCTGGCCTGATTGCAGACCCATATTGCTAACATCAAATCCACCTGTTGAGTCCATCCTGCCTTTGGGACAGGGAATGGGTTAGATGACATTCAAAAATCTTTATTTACATATTTTCTAAAAATGTAAATAAGCTGCTATTTCTACTTGAAACGGACAGCTAGAGTGGATCTTGAGCTATGTCTTAGCTCTCTGTGCACGTTATGACAAGATGTAGAAATATGATATGAAGATATGAAATGTTTTCTTATCATCATCTTGACCTCCTTGTTCTTTTGAATGCCCCTCATCCCAGCTTGCACAGGCTGTTTTCCACAGCTTCTTAGTTAAACCTTTGGATATTGGACCTTCCAGACCCTCAGCTTAAAAGATGATTGTAAAACCCGTGATGAACAGAATCTGAGTTCCAGTTTCAGTGGTGTATTCACTGTCTGTTAGATGAAAAGTCCCCTTCCCTATTGCATTCCTCTTGTAATTTTTGATGGAAGGCTACTGAGAGATGAGCAGTGCCTTCACTTTCTCAGTTTGGCTTTTCTGACTAGAAAAAAAGAATTTTAAATGCAAACTGAACTGTACTGCCAGAGTTAACATTGTGTAAGCCACCAAAAAATCTTTGGCATCATGCGTGGCGCAGAACTGAAGCAAAGTTACTGCTAGCTAATATCTCTAGTAATAGAAAATACACCAATGATTACCATGGCTGTTTATATTTTTCACTGCCTTTCTTACAGATGCTGGGATCCTCAGGATGATATAAGTCAGATCTCAAAACTTGATGATAAAAATTAAGTGGAATTTCATGATATTATTTTCAAAACAGTATATTGTCAGACAACTTCTTATGGGTAATTTTGATTTTGGACAACTCTTTTGCTTACCCAGGTTTTGTTTGTTTGTTTGTTTGGTTTTGACTGTAGCATTTTGGTGATAAATCTGTAGAGAAAAAGAGTTGCAGCCCCCCAAAAAATCAGTGTGGAATCAATGAAAGTAAAACCATCTTAAAAGATAAAAATGTTCAGTTTTTAATACTTCAGGCAGTAAGATGAATGGTAACATGAGGTCTTAAATGTATCTCTTGAATCTTCTTAAAATAGTGTTGTGGTTGAAATTGGCATAATTAGTTGTTCAAAATGATACAATTTCAAGTATTAATGTGGGAAAAAAGATTACTATAGAGAGGTGGTTTTTTGGAGGGAGGTCTTTTCCTTGGTATTGAGATTTTTCTTCTGCATTCTGATATAATTAAATTCAATATTTGTCAGTTGCAAGTCTAAAAGTATCTCTACTGGGATTTTTTTTTCTAGTCAGTGAAGAAAAAAAGGTGCATGCTACTGTGAGATAGAGAGATGAAAATTAAATTTTAAATTCACGATATTGTTATGCTATATAATCCAATATTTTTCTACAATAGACCTGAATTTGGGGTTCCCTTGGGAAAGACTGTTAATTAGTAGGAAAAAAAAAAATCCCATCTAGAAAACTACCAAAGCTATCTCCATAGTTTTGTGACTCATTACAGAATATAGAGTCCTAAATTCAGTTATTTCAAATGCATAGAGATATTGATTAATGCTATTTATTAGTGATACCTACATATAGTAGTGATACTACATTTATCAATTGTTTATGTAATTGATGTATGTCTATCGGGGCTTTACTCACAAACTGTGCGTGTTACCTCCTCAGTTGTCCAAAATATACCACATATTTGAGTAGTTTGTATAGATATTGATAAGAGAAAGATTTATGAAGTATTTACAGAAAAGCTGTGCTATATCAGTTGGCAATAGTTAATCCTTTTGTAATGGACTTATTCTGGAAAGAAATAAAGTGAAGGAAAGTCAAGGGAAGGTAAAAAAGGGAAGAGAGGAGAGGAGAGGAGAGGAGAGGAGAGGAGAGGAGAGGAGAGGAGAGGAGAGGAGAGGAGAGGAGAGGAGAGGAGAGGAGAGGAGAGGAGAGGAGAGGAGAGGAGAGGAGAGGAGAGGAGAGGAGAGGAGACAAGTTTATTTGGCAGAAAGAAAGCCTTCTGACAAATCAGTAAGCACAAATATGCATAAATAATATCTGTAGTATATTAGTTCACTTAATTAGTTGGTAATGTTAGGCATACCTTTGATCTGTGTGTATACAAACATTTCATCATTATTTTATTAAATCTTTGATTTTTTTTAATCATATGCAATAATAAGATTTTCCACATTCTGCATTGTTCTCTTAATCAGTTCTGACTTTTGCTAGAATATTCCATGTTTCCTCATGTGAGTAAAAATTTCAGAAGCCAGATGTGAGTTACATATTTAATAGTAACCCCTATCATAAAGATTTCAAACTTCAGAAAAGAATGTAGGAGGAAGGCCATATCTTATTGGACAAAGTATCCATTTTATTCAGGAATTTAGCTGCTGCTTCTACATGTGGATTTGAAAGACATAAGACTGAGGTACAAAAATTGGTATTTTTCTTTAATGAATACACTTGTTTTGAAACAAAATGTTTTGTATTATTTAGAAGATTTTCTTTGATCATTCATTATTTCTTTGGGGAGGCTTTTTATTAGGTGGAGGGGAAGAGTGCGTATTTATATACAGATTTTCTGGTAAAGTTTGGAAATAAAAACTATTTAACTTCAGATTTATATGCCTACAGGAAAAGAAGCCACAATCACGACAAAAACAGTCCTTTTTCCCCTCCTTTGGACCAGAATACAGTTCAGTTTTCCTCCTTCATAACTTACCAGTGGAATGCAAAGCTAATTAATTTAAAAGAAAAACACAAGTAAACAAGCAAGCAAAAATAAAACTTACAGAATATAAGATTTTGTCCATATAAATGAACTGATACTATTCTTAAAAGTATGATAAAAGTTTTGCATTTGTCACTGATAAAGAAAATTAGTGGAAAAACTTGTTCAAGTGAAAATGTTGTCACAGAGTTCTGAAATAAAACAAAGCAGTGAAAAATTGTGTTAAAATTCCAGTTAGGGACTTTCTCAAGGAAAAGAGAAATTCTAATAAATGCTTTAGAGTTCTGTGTCTTCACTTTGCACAGCATCTGAGAAAGACATATTGGTCAGTCTATGCAATTTACAAGCTCACTTTGGGAAAGAGCAGGTTTATAACAGAAGAGATTTTACTAACATAATTTGTTTGAAGTTCAGACAGCAGACATTTGCTCTTTTCTTTGAATATAGGCAAGTTGAACAAGGTTGAATGGAAACTTGTCATTGAAAATACTTCCTCTTTCACTATGATGACAAGATAATAATTAAAAAAATTAAAAAAAAAAAAAAGTAAACCAAAATCAGAAAACAGCTAGCAGTTTTCTTCAGATTTACTTATCTAATTTGGCCTTTACATTTTGCTGCCTTCAAGAACTTTGATACATTTTCTCTTCTCCTGCTGCTTTTGCTCTGTAGGAAAATTTTCAGTAAAAGTTTTCTCTCTCACTCTCTTGCTAATTAATACATGACAGAGTACTATATTGTGCAGTGTATATGCACTAATACTGCTAATGTTTTGCTACTTCTATCAGTAATTAGCATGGGAGGATGAAAGGAGACATTTTCCTCTAATGAATGCTCATACAGCACTTTGAACATGTGAAGCCCTGTGCATGAAGTGCAGTCTTTCTTGTTCTTTCCCTGAAGCTTCAAGTCCACAATTGGCTGGATTCATCTTTTCTCCTGTGGCTAAAATTATTCATTTACATATTGAATTTCAGTAATATTAGTGATAAAATTGAAAGATTAAGAATATGAAAAGATTAAAGTTCAGATTCATAGGGCACACCTATATGAAACAGCAACAATGGGACTGATTCCTTATTATAAATTTCCAGTTAATAGCTTGTAATGGAAACAAACGTGGCAATCTATTCCTGGTACAAGGCAGAGTGTATAAAGAATACAAGACTTTTATGTATAATAAACAGAATCATCTGAATTTGAAGTTAAATAAAATAAAAAATGCAGATATTTGTGGTGTACTTTAATGATGCTCTTTGGATATCAGGATAAACTCAGGTGAGCTCAGTTTATGTAGATGAAATACTATGCTCCACTGCAGATGCCACTGTAGACTTTCTATAAAGGTGATTGGAAAAGTGTAAGGTTTTTTTTCCAGATTTTTCCTTTTTAACTCAGAGGAAATTAGAATTTTTTTGCTGCTCAGCTGAAGGCATTCCATGTCCTAGAGAATGCTGGACACCTTTCTTATATAGAAATATACTGCATTTTTCTTAGATTGGGCACCCAAAAGTAGCTGTATAATTTTTTTTTTAGTTTCCGTCTCTTCTGCAGATTGCAGAAGCTGCCTCCGAGGATCTTGTTTCTTTATTAAGTTTATCCTAACTCTTTTTCTTCTCCTGAACTGAAATTTTAAGCTCTTTCTACAGTTTCTTTTCCAAAATAATAAAATAATGATGGATGGTAAAACTTAACTACAGTTTTTTAAAATGTAACAATGATCAAAGGAAAGTGGGGTGTGTGATAATATAGAAACTTAAAAATAACTACCTGTCTATGCAGGAAATACCACAGAGAGTGTATTTCAACAAAATATTGTTAAGTAAATAAGTTCACTTCCCATTTGTTCTTTTTTTTCATGTGTTTTTCATGTGTTTTTATTGTGAAATGAGAAAAAAATGAGTACAAAAAAAAAGATAAAATAAAGTAAAAAAAAGAAAAAAACTTTTTAAAATTGTTATTTCAAATTCCCATTTGTGATTTTAAAGAAATTATTTATTCAAAAGTTATTTTTATTTCAGGATTGTCTATCTCCTTGTAATTATGCCAATGTGAAAGGGTAGAACATTTAAAGCAGTCTTATGAATTATCTTAGCAGTAATAATACCTACAAACTACATTCCTATGTTTGGAATTTTCTTTAACTCAAAATACGTGTATGTGTGTTTGTATGCATGTCTTCTCAATATTTCACATTCTTCTCTAAATGCTTGTGTTCTCAACTGCATTCCACATAACATAAGAATTTTTCTCAAATTTGTTCTCTTTCCAAATACATAATTTTCCATTCTTTACATAAATAAAATAAGTATTTTTTACCTACATAACCTTTATGTCAATTCTCAGTCGCACAGAATTGTACCCTATGGCTCTCCTGGGTGCTTAGTGCAGAAAGCTCTTATAAAATAACATCTCAGAATATTAAACTCATTTGCAATACTGGAATTGTAAGATCTCTGTCATTTTTAATGTAAGAAAATTAAAGTTGAATAAAATATTCCATATGAGGTTTTAACAGTCATTTTGTAAGAAGAGAAGTGATAATTGCTACTGACTTCAGTTTTTTCAGTCTGAGTATTTTAAATTATTTTCTCATGTCTGAATACTTTGTGGAAGATATTATAATTTATGTACCCTTGGGACACATTCACATTCTTCCTTGGACTTTTGATATTCATAAATCATAAAATCATATGGTCATTTGAGTTGTAAGGAACCCTAAAGGTCATCAATCCAATTCCCTTGCAATGAGCAGGGATATATACAGCAAGATCAGTATTCCACTGATTCTCTCACGTTTGAAAAGGTATTTTCTTGTCATACTTTTAAGTTGCAATTCTTAAAATACTGACTTCCCTGGGTTTCAATAAGTAATATCACCTAAACATTGTCCTTTACTTTCATTACATTGACTATACTTCCTGGCTGCAACCTGAATATTTATTGCACAATACTAAATGAAAAATACTTTGTAAGCATTAGTAAAGTAGCTAATCAAATCACTTTCCTTTTTTGACTGGTAGGAAATTAAAAAGAGGCACCACCAATATTTCTGGGACAAAATAATAACATCTCTCCTGTACTAACAAGATTAGCAGAGTTTTCTTATTATGTTACAAAGCTGATATAGTGAAATTTTATTGCTCACTTCCCATTCACTTCACTCTAAGTAAGACACTGATAAACTACTTCCAAGATTTGCAGGTGGATATGGCATGGTCTTTTTCTGTGACCATGAAGCTCTGCTCTCCAGTTTTGATGGATCATTTAAAATCATCTGTCTTCTGCTGTTCCCCTGCTTTTTTAAAAACTTTTTTTTTTCCCTCTCTGCTGATTCTGGACTGTTATGGTCCTTTCATCATGGAAGACTAAAATATAATTTCTTCTTACTCTGTGTCTTCTTCCTGTGTCTCTCCTAGCTTCAGTATGACTCATGATTTAATTAAGAATTGCATGCTGTTCTAAAGCTTATTTGTTTCTTTCTTGGATATGGTCTATAGCTTCTATTCCTAGCCTTCAGCTACATGATGTTCTGACTACATCATAACTCCTCCTCAGGTAGTATTTCAAATACTGACTTCTTTTATTCTCCAGCTTTTACAGGAATTTTAATTATTTTTCTAAAGTCTTTTCACTAACTCCTACATCATATTTATATTAAGACTACTTTTAATGCTTCTTATGTTATAAAATTGTAGTTAATAATTTCATCCTTTTTAGCTAAACATGTAGCTCTTATCAATTATTGTTTTCCCTAGTATTTTCTCTCACAGTTTCTGAAACTTATTTCTTTTTATTATTTTTATTTTTTATTTTACTATTTTTATTTAGAAACTTTCTATGTTTTATTGATTACCAGTAGCAGAAATCTTGTTTAATGCACTGGTTTTATTAATGCTGCAATGTCAATAGATGAGTAATATAGGGGGAATTTTATATAAACCAAATAGCTCCCACGTTGCTGGATAAACTGGATATGATCCTGAAAAATCACCACGGGAAAAGCAACCTTAAAGACAAAAGTGATTTTATCTTCTAAGTACAAACCTTCTAAACATGAAGAAGTGAATGGTGGGAAAATGAATGAACAAATAAACAAACAAACAAGCAAACAAAGATCCTTTATCAGCTTTTTTGGGGACAATTCAAATACAGCCAGGCTTTCTCTGAAAGGAGCTGGTGTGATTTCTTTTAAGACTTGAAGTTATACTGCTTCTGCAGCCTATTAAACAGACTGTTCTTACTTTTAATGATCCTTGTAGTCAGAAGAGTGTTTTTTGATCTATCCAAGATATCCTTTGCTGGAAATTAAGCTCAATACTTAATGTACTGCAGTCGGGGGACATAAAAAAAAATTGATCACTCTTATTAATAGTAACCTTTTATAGTGGAAGATTCAATTGCTGTCTTGTCTAATTTAATCAGAGACAAAATTTCTTTAGCCCATCCTCACCTCTGAATTTTATAATTTTTTAAGTGATTTTGATGGTCTCATTTTGATTCTTTCTAACTAGTCTAAATTTTTCCTAAATGTTGTTGTAAAATCAGTGTACTATATTCAGGAGAAGCCTTTCCTTTTCCACTAGTGCTCATTATCTACCGCTTGGTGTAATCTCACTCTCACTTGCTTGGCTACCTAGTATTATCATCCATTTTGTTTTACCACTAGTGTTGGAACTATACAACTGATGATCATGGCAAACCGAAGAGATAATTTTGCATTCTAATGTTGTTTTCCGAAAGGCCTGAGTCCTGTGCTGGTCCTTTCATCATGGAAGGCTAAAATATAATTTCTTCTTACTCTGTGTCTACTACTGCTGTAGTTAGGTTCTGCCACTTTTATTAATGCTATACTTGTTTTTAGTTAATTTCATGCATGTTCCCCCTTGTTTATGAGAACACTATAATTTTAACAAACAAACAAAAAGATACAGCTTGAAGCCATACTATTTCTTTCCTTCCATGTATGCACTTCCATTCATAGAAATGCATGACATTGCTATGGACTGCTTTGAAAATAATCATTTAATAGTGTACCATTGAAGATCCTCCTCAGGGCAACTTCTCCAGGCATCTGGGGTATCACCTCATCTGTATGAATTCTCAAAGACAATCCATAACATTCAGTGCTTGCCTTAAGCTTTTGTTACATCTTCACTGCTACATTAAACAAAAGCCAATAAAGAACTCAGTCCAACTCAGTCCATACTCTTTTGAATACTTCCGTAGTACTTAAGAAAGAGAAAGTTCTCCTTTCCAGAAATAACAAACACACTTGAAATTTTTTAGCATTATTACATTACTAGCTTGATAATAACTTCTACAATGAGTAAAGAGAAAGGATTTTATTGTTATTATTATTATTATTATTTTTTTTTTTTTTTTTTTGAAAGAAAAAGTTTAGACTACATACTAATACATGCTGCTGGATGGAGAGATCAGAGAATCACCATAGTACAAATAATGACTTAGATCAGAAGGGAGCTTAAAGATCATCTAGTTCCAAATCTTCTGCCATGGGCAGGGTTGCCAGCACTAGATCAGGCTGCCCAGGATCCCATTCAACCTGACCTTGAACACCTTCAGGCATGGGGCATCCACAACTTCTCTGGGCAACATATGACAGTGCCTCACCATCCTCTGAGTAAAAACATCTAACGTATATCTCCCCTCTTTTAATTTAAAACCATTCCCCTTGTCCTGCCACTATCAGACTGTGAAAAAGTTGGTCTCCCTTCTGTTTGTAAGCTCCCCTCAAGAACTGGGAGGCCACAATGAGAACTCTCCAAAACCTTCTCTTCTCCAAGCTAAACAAGCCCAACTCCCTCAACCTATCCTCAGATGAGAGGTGCTCCAGCCCCTTGATCATCTTTGTGATTCCAACAGCTACACATACTTCTCCAGATGGAATCTCACAAGGGTAGAAAAGAAGAGGACAATCACCTCCCTCTCCCTGTTGGCTCAATGAAGCTCAGGATACTTCTGGCTTTCTGGTTCACACTTCTGGTTCATGCCCAGCTTTTTTTCCCCCAGGTTCTTGTCTGCAAGGTTATTCCCAATCAGCTCTTCTTCCAGTCTATACTCATATCTGGAACTGACTTGACTTAAGTTCAAAACCTTGCATTTTACCTTCTTAAACCTTATTAGGCACTCTTGTGCTCACATTCAAGCCTGCCCATGTCCCTCTAGATGATATCCATTTCTTCTATTGTGTCAACTGCACAACTCAGCTTGGTGTCATCAGCAAACTTGCTGAGGATACATTCAATCCCACTGTCTATGTCATTGTTAGAGATATCATCAGCCCTGGTACATGCAAGGGCTTCTGAATTCTTTTCTGAAATTTTACACTTTCCTTTACTATGAACTCTTTTCTAGATTCCCATTCCATTAAACAGTTGTAATAAGTCTGGTTCATCAAGGTGCACTGAAAAGCCTACTAAACATAATATCAGTTTGTTTTTTTAAGTCTCATCATGAGACTTAAAAACATGTCTCATCATCGTGTTCTTGAATAAGATGCTGTACATTTTGGCAGCAAGCTTCTACCTAGGCAATGTCTTCTATCACATCTCTTGACATACCAAACAAACCTATGACAGTACAGGTGAGGCTGGTTTTCAAGGGATAGTAAATGAAATGTATTTTAATATCAGTTTATGGTTAGAAGTAATATTTTAAAAAGTTCTTTTTGCCAGGCCTACTCTAGGCAGCTTTCAAATACACTCCAAGAGGTACTTTGTTCTGGATAAACATTTCTTTATGACTGCATTTAAATTAGTCACTTGTGTCAAATGTTTTTACAGTAATAAATATAGATGTAGTTACTGGCTATACAGGTAATAAAAGATTTACATATCTTGGGGATAAACTGTTTCAGATGTTACCTACCAAGCCTAAAGAAAGGCAGAAAGTAAAACAATATAACCCATCAAAACATAATCAATTGCCTAGATATCCATTCCCTGCCATGGCAAAAAACAAAAACAAAAACAAAACAAAAAAAGCAAAATGTTCAAAATAGAGAAGGTACCTTTCTTCAGACACTGAACTGGAGCATAAATAACTGCAAAAATGCAAAGTAATGCTGAATCAAGATATCAATGGTTAGCAACCAAATATGAAAGAAAGACTAGGGCTCTGATATGCTGTTTAGATTTTACTCAAATTTGTTTATTAGCCACAAGTTATGAAGACTGCAGACTGGTCTGGACCCTGACTGAGTTCAGCACGTAGTTGATGAGGAGTTAATTGAAATGAAATTCAGGTAAGACAGGAGTTACGCCTGCAGGCAGAAGAAAATCCCTAGGGAGCTTTCCATCATATTCGTTGCTTCATTTGAAGACAAATTGCATAAATCATCAAAACAGACTTTGGTTTCTAGGACCCCTCTGAACCTGGGCTTACAAATAACAACCTACACGCAAACAACAGGAGACTAAGAGACTTCTCACTTGTTTGGTGATGAAATGACCTTAATCATGTATAACTTTCTTGTCTCATGAATTAATTATCACAGTGAAGCTTACTGAAGCCTGAACACAGTAAGTACCTACACCTACTGTTCTGCTCTTGGCACTGACTCCTGATAGAAAGCATTCTGAATCACATGTAATGTTTCATCTAGTGTTTTCCAGACTGACTGAGCTAGGCGTGGGTTACTCTGACCTTCAGAATTTAACTAGCAAACTACATGAGAAAAGCATCGAGTCACTATATTTTTGGAGCTTAAAATAAAAAAACAAAATCACTGCTTGAAGAAAATGAAAAACTAACAAATATTTTCATTGCTTTCTAGTCCAAATGTAAGGTCTACATCTTTAGTCTTTCTTATCATAAAACAAGCCAAAGATATATCAACATTCAATAAAACTGATTTAAAAAAAAAAAAAGTCAATCTTTTAAAGGAAAGTAATGGATCTTTTTTTCTCCCTATGAAACAAAAACTATGATTATGTTGATATTATTTACATTTTTGGCAAAAAGAATCAGGAAGTCTAAATAAAAACAAAAGAGAAAAAAAGGGCAATTCAGGTTCACTCCAGATTTTGTTTTTTGGTCATCAGCTAATTTTAAAAATAATATTTTACGATGCATTTTCTTCGGGCTCTTCTAGCAACAGCAAAAGTTTAGGTCCACATTGTTAAGTTTTAATGATGTAGATCCCATGTTACTCCAGAAATAAGAAGCTGATTTCCCTTTCCTTTTCCAACCAAGTTATTACCCTACTAAGATACAGTAACCCTATCCCTAACCCTGTATAACCTGGTCTAGGGAGCCAGATTTGGCAGGAGGGTTGGACTAGATGATCTCAAGAGGTACCTTCCAGCCCCTACAGTTCTGTGATTCTGTGATTCTGTTATAGGGTATTGGAGACTCAGTACAAATTCTAAATTTCTGTCTTTGTTTCTGAAACTTTCTTCTTTCTTATAGCAATTACTGTCTGGACTGCAAGGGATACTGAACTGTTTGCATATCTTACGTTGAAACTTTATATTTCATATAAAATTGTTTACAGGATAAAATTAAAAGGAAGACAATAAAAAAAATTGGTAAAAAAAAAAAGTCTATTTTAAATTAGGTGAGTGGGGAGGATGAGACTAGATTTCCTAGTTAGATTTTCTAGGAATGCTTCTATTCATCGAAGTCATTTCACTTCCACATAAATAAAAATTGTAGTTCAAAAACAATCTATCTCAGTATTCCATTTTTAGTCTTTTATTTTTTTAGTTATCCAAGATTATTCCTTGAGTTCTTCATAACCAGCAGAGTTTGACCTTTTTCAGTATATACACTGTCAACCAGTAATTAGCTGATGATTCTGCTTATGATTCTTAGCTCCAGTGGTTCTTCAGAGAGTTGTGAGATGAGGACTTACCAAATGCCACCTCAACCATGATTTCTTTACTATGAACGAGGTAGATTAGTATCCCTAGTATGGTGATGCCAATATCACAGATTTTGTTTTACTCATTTTTCTGCCATTTCCCTGAACAGAAGATCATAATGAGTAATTGGCAATTTCCATTTGACTTTAAAAAGTATGGCCCAGACCATTATATGCCTTGATTTAGAGGCTCTAGGAACCTAAAATAGCTATAGATAGATCAGAATTTTATTTATTGCCTTTCTGCCCCTAAGGCAGAGTTATTAAGAAAGGAATATCTCCCAAGACCATCCACAGCCTTTCTCACAAATCACGTGAGACCATAAGGAAATGATAGGAATGCTTACAGTCGTATTTTCACCAGCAAGTTTTCAGAAACCTGAGGAAATAAATGGACAAAGGAAGAAAGGTCAATGTCCCAAGTGGAAAGAAGTTTAACGTAAAAGGGGTAAAAAGAAATGCTTTTAACTTGATCTTCAGTAGAATCCAAAGAAGTCTTGGAAATGCATGTGAATAAAACCCTGCTCTTGTCCCTATAAACAGCAGAGAGCTATGGAAAGCATGACCAGAACATGAAGGCTCCACTGTTTACTTCAGCCATAAACGGTCAACTAGTATTCTTGGAAGTAATGGGAAGTTGTTCCCTCTCATTGGCTTTTTTAGCCAACTTTCTGGCAGGAAAGAAAAAAAACATATATTTTTGAGCCATTGCTAGAGAACAAACTAGCTTTTCAGGAAAAGAATGCCCTGGTATGGGAGAGGCGTTGAATGGGGACAACTCCAGGAAGCAGAATTTTCTTGAAGTAGTCTGCATATAATTGTGTTACAAAGGTTAACTAGCTCCCCTTCAACCTCAGTGTGAATCTATAGTAAGAGTCTGTGTTCAGGTCACCTGCTTTCATCTCAGACTCACTGAATCAGTGACCCACAAACCAAACAGCTCCTCCAGGGTAAAAAATGCATGAGATTGCACTTTAATGTATATCCTCCGGGTACATACTTATTTAAGTCTCTCAGCTGAGTGTTAAAATTACCAAAGATGGTAATGAAGACTTAGTTACCCTGACACAGAAAATTGTCATTTTTGCTATTTTGTTTTAAAGAGTATAATCAATGTGCAAGTGAAAGCACGAAGATAATTAGTGATTTTCTAGTAATTTTCCAAATGTATTGAAAAGATAAAATCTCAGAATGCTGTATAACAGCCTGAGTTTGGAAGATTTGGTGGCGGTCCAGTATCAAAATAATTTACACCATTTTCACAACATCACTACATTTTTTTGTGACTTTTGTTTTAAATTCCTAATCTACTTTATGAATTAACCTTCCTCTAAGAATTTCTTTAATATCCTACATGAATATGTTTCCTGGCACCAGGAAACATACCAAATAATTTTCTATCCAATTTTAAGTGTTCTGGCCTGGAATTTATGATTTTCTGACATTATCATTCTATTTAACAAGTCTATTCTTCAATTCAAAACAATCATTCTTTAGAGTTATCATATCAAGTATATAACTGCAGTGAACAGTTATTGAAGAATTTTGTACAGTTTTAAAGATGACAGTGTATCTTTAGAGAGTTATATGTCCCCAGGTCCTGTCATTTTCAGGAGACTGCTGCTGTTTCAAAGTCACTGATTTGTTCTTTCTGCCTGACTAAATTCATATGGAGACACTCAAATACAAAACAAAACTTTTTTGGGGTGACAAAAACAAAACAAGGAAAACTAAACATGCTCAGAAACAACCCTTATATCTAAGTACTTTTTAAGCCAAGTAGCACCAAAAAATCATTTCCTTTTGATACAAAGGAAGGCAACATGCTAAGTCAACTGAAATACAAGATTTATTGACACCATTTTCTGCCAGCTCCAAATAAACAGCAATGATCTACTTTGGAACTTAGACCTTGACCTATTTAAATTTGTTCAAATTAAAGATCAAAATTGAGTTACAGTTAGATACTTTGTCTGTCAGAATTTAGTAGCTGAGAGTACTGTTTAACACAGAATCAACACCTAAACTGTGTCTCCCTTCTGTTTGTAAGCTCCCTTGTGTCAAATTTGTCCCTCATTCACTGTCTTTTGATATTGCCTGTCTCTTTAAAACAGTAGATTTTCATTCACTCTTGAGGCAAAGTGTTTCTCAAGTTGTTATTTTCATTATTACAAATAATTTTTAAAATGACAATTCTCTTTATCATATCACACACTGAGTATGGGATACAAAGTGTAGAATCAACAAACAAAATATCAGGTTGTTATCAGATAGCAGCTGAAGAGTTTTGTATTTTGTAATTTTACTATTTCACAGTTGAAGAAAACTAGATTCCCAGAGGAGTTTTAAATACCCAGGATTCATGGAGGACATCTGGTTAGTTAAAAATATTTTAAGACTTAGAGAACAGCGCTTCTTTCTGTTCCATATATTTTCAGAAAACTTACATATCCCATGACTTTTCTAGTGTATAACATTTCCTAAAACTTTCCTAAATCAATTTTTATAAATATCTATTGGGTGGAAGTGAAGTGGATGGGACCAGGTTCTTTGCAACAATGCCCAGTGACAGAGCAAGGGGCAATGGGGACAAGCTGGAAATCGGGAGTTCCACCTGAACACGAGGAAAAACTTCTTTACTTTGAGGTTGACAGAACACTGGAACAGGCTGCCCAAAGAAGTTGTGCAGTTACCTTTTCTGGAGATATTCATAGCTTGTGTGAACAATTTCCAGTGCAATCTATGGTAGGGAATATGCTTTAGCAATACTTTGGGCTAGATGATCTCCAGAGGTCCATTCAAACCCCTAAGTTTCTGTGATTCTGTGTGATTTTTCTGCTTACTAAAGAGATTCCTGGTATGAAGTATCTGTTGAATGGCCAGTAATTCCTGAATTTCTTTTAAGTAGTGCTCTATTGAAATGAAAGGTTTAAATGAAAAAAATCAGCAACTTGTAAGTTTCTGCTCCATCCAGATTCTTCATGTGTATGTTGAAACCGGAACCCAGAGAGCAGAAAAGAATTATATTTTCTTTTATGAAGAAAAAATCTTTCTCTCAAACAAGCAAAGCCCCTAAGGCTGCAGATCTGTCAGAAAATAAGGTTCATTGCTTTCTTCATTGCCTATAAACTGACAGGAGAGTTTCAAACAAACACATGAGAAAAATGACTGCTCTATTCTCTTTATCAAAATAGTGTCGCAATGGTCATTAGTATGTTTTAACAGAATATACATTAAAAATATTCATATTTGAATAGTTGGAGAGTAGTTTGGAATGAAATATCTGTTGACATGCCTTAACTGTAAAACCAAGTAGAATGATAGAGACTTCCAAAATATTTTGATTAAGCGAATATCCCATTTATCAAATGCAGTGTAATTTATGATAAGTGAAAGCCAGCAAATGTATTTCAGAAACACATTTTGGTGTACATTTTATCAAAAGTATAAAAATAAAAAGTTAAAAAATTCAATGGATATGGACATCTCCTTTGCCATCGGATAAAATTCAGAAATACACTGAACTGCATATCTAAAGAAAAGAATAAATCTAAGGGAGATAATGTTGTTCCAGGTCTTTAAAGGCATTTTGGCTTTGCCATGCCCATTTCCTAGGTGTCTTGCTGCCACAAAGTACATACCATAATCAAGACTTTTCAGAAGGTGATTAAAAAAGGACCTGCTTTAGCCAAGACAATATTAAACTGCTGGAAGAGAATGGGTCTTTTATACATCTAGCTTCTGTTAGGGAGGAATTTCAACTTGTGTTTACAAATACATGACTTTGTTTCCTCCTAAGACAGTATATAAAGTATTTACTATTTAACAACTTTGGGGTAACACTTTCATATTTTTGTCAGACCTTTAGGATGGTTCTATCTTGAAATGTATTCAATGTCTGCTATTGATTTAGACCACTCCAGCAAAATTGCTTTGGAGGGCTGTCAAAGTTCCACGTTGAGTTGATGATTTCTGAGCAGCTTATTGACTTTGAAAACAGTACTGACATTGCAAATGTCTGCCAGTAGAAACATGGCATTAAGCAGAAGTAAGCGGCACTGTTTATAGGCATTGTAGTAGGAAACTTGGTGTTTGGGCATGTACACGACTATGTATGAAGTTTATGCCACAGGTAATATTTTTCTAACTTGCTGTTTTTTGACACTTCCAGTGACTTGAATGAGATTGCTACAGAGGTTGTGAGATTGTTGAGTCAGTTACTCAGGGTCAACTAAATATTTCATAGAGAAAACAGCTGCTTGTTCAACACTTAGTTCTGCTGCCTTTATTGAAGAGGCTGCACTTTTCACGAAATACATACTGAGCTGATCAATACATACTGAAATGGTCAAACCAATTTATTATGCTAAGAGAACTCTTGTAATGTCATATATGAGAGTTGCAAGATCTTTTCAGAGTTGTCTGTTAATCTTCAGGATCAGCTATCCAAAGAAGAGGAACCTTAATGTGATTCTTGATATTGGCACAGGGGTCATAATCCATGAAACCCAGAACATGACTGCACATTCAAAATGGAGCTCAACATTACTTACTGCACAATTTTAGTGCCAAAATGTTCTTCTCGTTGAAAAAGGAAGAGGAAATTCAGGGTTATATCAGTGATATCTTTACAACTTTTGTTTTCACACTTGGATACCTAGAAGTGAGGAACTATAACAGACACTTCACATACTCTGATTGTAGTCAGTAAGTTTCTGCCAATTAAAGATATGTTTGAGAAATATGCAGACCTTCAGAGACCAAGATTTTCTCTGTCAACTTGAGACTAAGAAGTTTGCTGTCTCATTTTTCCTCCAAGTGAGGGTTTGTTGACACACTCCATATAGGTGAATTGTTCCCTTAAGCTACCATGAACCGCATTTGGAGATTGAACACCTACTTCCATTTACTCTTTTCCCCAGTCCTGAATTAACTTTGTTTCTTTTACCCTTTCTACAGAACTTTGGTGGACATATTGCGTAGGAACCAGTTGAAGCTATAGTTCCAGCAGGAATTTAGTCTGAGATTACTCAGTGCCACAATATCATGCACATGTACTTAATGAAATTCAAAAGCCTGAATTAAACTCACAGATTATATAAATTGGGTGATGGTGACCCCAGTGCAGGCTGCGCCCTCTTCAAGGGACATCCACCCAAGGCCTGCACAGAGCAGGTGACGGCATCCTTGACAGCCCCAGGCAAGGCAGTAAACCAGAGCCAGAGCCAGGACAAGGCTCTAACCTGAGGCAAAAGAAGGTGAATGCCTAAGGGTCCATCCAGGAGATGAGACACCTGCAGAGTAGAGCCAGAGTCCTTCCAGGAGGCAGGCCAGGGGCAGGGACAGGGCTGAAGACTACCATGCCAGCCATACAGACGGGGCAGGGACCAACAGACAAGGACTGGTCTGAAAAAGCTCCTGGTCCCATGAGCAGGGGGAGGTGACCAGGTGACGTTGGACAGGGACATTAGGTTCTGGTAGCACTCTCAGAGCCTTGATGATATAAGGACAAATATATAAGAACTACATGCTTTATGATTAATAGAGGAAGCAGACAGCTTCCAGCAAAAGACTCACTAGGAAGTCAATCTAAGCTAATTACTAAGAGATACCACGAACAAAGTTTGATTACTCCAGTAACTAGACATCTTACTGAGAAAGAAGTCTTTCTGTCTGCATAATATTATTTCTTCTTTGGACACTTGATAGTCATAGCGGATATTTCTTCTAAATAAAATTTAGTTTCTCATAGTCTATTAATTTTAATCCTCATTTCAGCCGTACAGAGCATGCTTTAGTGCATGAGGTTCTTCTGTATATGTCTTTGAGGTATATTAATGTGAGGAAAAATCTCTCTTGTTAAACTTGTCTGCAGCGATGAGGATGTTAATGAGGAATTAGAGCATTGGTGATTGTACTGTTCATTTGTCCATGGAGTCACTGTTATATTCTGGTTGAAACAAGTTTTTTAGCACTTGTAAAGCAGAACAGGATGGGAAGAAACAACCTGCTGCCTGTGCTCCTTTACCTAGAAGGAAGGAGAGAGTGAGAAAATAAAGAACAAATTCATACTGCAATTTAAAAATTAAATAAAAGGAAATTCATCTGATCTTGAATGTCTTATATATAGTCCCTAATAAATTGCTGAGAAGTAGTTTTTTGGCATTATTTTTCTAGAAGCTCTGAGCATGTCTCCTGAATCAGAGTATGTAGATAAGTGAAATGATAAGAACAGCTGTTTTATAAATCACTTTCAAATTTAGCTGTAAACTACATGTAAAATCTCTTCAGAGTTATTCACACACAGACAGGAATTTAAGACTGTAAGTAGCAGATAAGTTGATTTTGTAATGGTCAGTGGCAGCTAGCAAGACAACTACATATCCAAGTCCACTTTGTAAATCCTGCCCTTTGTGCCTTTCTAGTTAGGTCTTCATCATTGCCAGTAAAACGGCAGCTACTGTCACCAATCCATTTATAATCAATCTAGTGATGTAGGTTTGCTTGGATGAACAAGGAGGTTAATTTTAATCGAAAGTGGAAGTAAAAATAGCAACATAAGCTTTCTGCTAAACTGCTTCAACAATTCCAATTTAAAAACAAAACAAAACAAAACAAAAAAAATCACCACCACCGAGAAAGCCCACATCATTTTTAAAAAAGCATTTGAAACCACTTGGAGTGCACAGATGTTAAAGTCACACAATGCTGATCATCAAGAACTTAGACATTGAGATATAAAAGTGTAAAATCCTTTTTGCTCTAAGTGATTACTGAACAGAGCATCTGGCTCCTCAAAGAAAAGTTAGATTTTATATAGTGTCCATGGATTGCTATTAATTAGCCATGTTGTTACTAAAATGGCTGTAGTTATAGACTATGGTTCCTCTGTGCACTCTTCCAGACGCACTAGAAACAGAACAAATTATACACTCTCTTCCCAAATAATAGACTTGCTGCAAATACTGTAGCCAAGATAATTCCTCACCTTGTCTGCAATTAGGAACTGTTTTTATTTGACTTAGGTCGAAGGGGAAACCGATATAACTTTTATTTAGATTTTCAAGGTCAACTCCTGTGTGTCTTCACCTCAAAAACCACTGTCTGAAATGTACCACGTGGGATAGGAAGAGACATAACAGTGAATTTTTTCACGTCATTTTTAAACTCTTTCTCCATTAGTTTCTTCTTGTCCATTCCTTACATTCTGCTTTTCCTTTTCCTCATTCCTGAGAACAGGTTTGTTTTTTTGTTTGTTTTAACTCATTCTGTACTGAATTTTATTTTATTAATTACATAGATGGCAAAACACTGTTTACTGGAGTTAAGTCTTAAAAAGATGGCTCACTTTTAGAGTTCTGGGTATTACAAGAACAAGTAAATTAGAATGTACTCTTCACTCTATGTTAAGTCCTAATTTATTAATTATTCTTCTTCATAGAAAAAAAAAAAAAGGAATTATGTGCTTTCAGGTTTATGATATCTGTAGATTAAGCCAGAGGTGGCATCCTTCTGTCTAGCCACTTTAAATGTCTTTTACTTTCATTAATTTGTTATTTAAAATTCATATATATATATATTTGAACTCAATGACTAAGAGATTTATGCTTACTGCAATTGCAGGTTATGTCTTACATTTGTTTCTGTCTGTCAGTGTTACAAAGAATTTTGACCTCAAATTAGGAGAAAGAAAGCATCCTATCTTTCAGTAATAAACACCATAAATGGTAACATTTAACCTCAGAAATAATTGCAAACATCTGTAGAATACAGAATAGAATGCATAACATTTAATAGCCATAATTTTATAGTTATTTTCATTGGAGATAAGCGCATACCTGCTTTTGCTTTTCACAAATTGTAACAGAAAAAAGCCCAAAACAATCTCAGCAATCTCAATATTGGGAACATTAAAGTGCAAAGAAGTGGTGTAAAATTTATTCACTTCTTACTGGGAATTTTCCAGAAGGCATCAAGATTCGCCATATCCAGCTCCAGGCTGGAGCAGCAGTTCCCTGCAGCCCAAGAGAGGCCTGTGGAGGAGCAGGCCATCCCCCTGCAGCCCACAGGCACCTCATGGAGCAGATCTCCCTGTGCAGCCAATGCTGTAGTACTACTTCATGCTTTTGTTACCTTGCTTGTACTGTTTTTGCTATGTAAAGTGTGAAAAAGTTGATTATCACATAGCACATTTCATAGTTAAACAAATGCTTTCCCTGACCAAAAAGTCGCTCTTGTCATCTTTGCTAAGGACAGTCCACAGTCCAGTGATCCTTTGGGATTACATACTTCTCAAGCCGAATAAAACTGTGCTCAGATTTTGTACACCTTGCATGGGAAATACCTAACCACATCTAACCTCTTAGATGTCTCTCTCAGTCTTCAGCATAACTGACTCAGTCTGCAGAGCAACATGGCAGTAAATGCTTTTCTTCAAACATCAGTGGCATCACTGTCTCGCATTTGCCTGGGTCCCTTGTTGGGGAAAGTTAGATTAATTTATGGTGTCTGAAGGATTTAAGACCCACAAGATGATAAAAGTCCTGGAAAACGGAAGTAAATAGGACCAAAGCACTCATACAGCATAAACATAAACTAAGTTTGGAGGTGTTGCATTGCATTTCAGATGTGTGTCTTCATCACTTGGAATCCAAAAGACAAACTTAAGTTTATTTTATTTCACGGTGTTTTTCGGAAACTGATCTTACAGTTTTAATATTATGCTTAGTTTTGTAGCAAGTATTTTTACTTTGAAAATCTTAAAAGTGTAAAATACTTAAAAAAATATCTTCCAATAATATTAGATACTCACATGTCTTTCAATACAGTCTTTCTTCTTTTATAGGAAAATCAATATAAATAATTTTTATCCTAAGTGTGAAACACAGGCAAGATTGTTTTGATCGGTGTTTCCACTAGAGTATATTTGAGGTTTTTCTGTCATTATAATTCATAATGGGCCTGGTTGTTTCCCAGCATTGAGAGTCTGTCAATATTTTCCATGAGATGTCAGCGAGTCCTTGACACTGTAAAAACGCTTATAATTATGTCTAGGGTTAAGAACAGTAAAGAATGAAGGGCAAAAATCATTTGCATGCAGCTCAGTTAGATCTGGCTTTCATTCACCTATGTAAAACAACAAAATGCATTTTATTATTTTGTTGTATGTGAGTGAGCTTGCATAATATCCTGTGTATGTGTCAGATGCTGTGTGTAAAAATACAGGTCTGGCCACCTGGAACCTATTTGTTAAAATACTTTGTGTACCTAGCAAGGCTGTAATTCCCTCGACAGACCTGCACAGCACAGAGGTGGAGGGAGCTTACGGTCTCCCTTCCAAATTGGTCTTACTGAAGTTACAGCACAAGCTGTGCAGAAAACTGTTCCCTGGGTTGCTTATCGAGGTGGTGAGATTGTGGACAGCACAGTCACCTGTGGTTCCCTGCAAGTACATTGGGAAGTAAGCTGTATGAGGTTTACTGCTGCTAGAAGAGAAATAACTGGAAGCTAAATGGTGATTTTGGTCACTGTCTGTAGTTCTAACAAACAGAAAATTGAGCCATATGCATTTAAAGAGTCAAAGACTGATTTTGTAGTTATGATTCTATTCAGATGAAAGACTCTCACACCTCTGCAGGTGTTATACTGTTGTGTCTATCTTGACTGCAGCGTGAACAAGACAGAAATCCATTGATCTAGGAAATGAAAGCTATTTCCACAGCCAAAGGGTGTGAGAATTTATTTTTACATGAAAGGTTACACTCTCAGGAAAACAGCAAAATCTGTAAAAAGATGTTTACAGAGTACATTACTGCTATCTTCAGTGAATATTGGCTTGGTATTCAGTGGTATAAAATCTCGGCATTGTAAAGGATATTTTGTAAAGTACAAAATTTTGTATTGTAAAGTGATTAAGGGAAGCAAACTTACGAATGTAATATATTTTTAATACAAAACTCATGAAATTGTCTACAGATCCAGAGGGAAGAAAAACAGGAGAGGAAACCAGAAATTCATAAAGCTGAAAAACATTTAATGGATCTTGAAACTGTTTAATTACCAGAATGAACAGCAACTCAGAAGTTCTCTGTACTGAATTTTTATATGCCCTTTGTTTGAAACGTTCTGAGAGATAATTTACTTTGGTTGTTTCAATTGTGGAGGAGAGGTTTACATATCACATGTTAAAGAGAAATCCTGGTTCATTGCTTTCTGAGAATCTGCTTTTGAATGGTTCTGTTCTGTGGATCAGAGCAGTCACAAACTGAGTGGGTTTGCTATAAGGGAAAGGGTCCCAAGCAGTAAGTTTGAGCACATGTACACTCATTACTCAGAAAGCTCTGTTGTTAATTTGCTTTGTGTTTCTGGTTTAGCTTGCTCTAAGTAGTTTTCGCTAGATGCAGTCCCCTGTGACTTCACTCTAAAGATCTATGGACAAGGAGTAGCAAGGTCTGGCTGTTCTGCAGTGCAAAATGAATGGGGATCTGAGTGTGACAGTAAGGCAGATGCGGCAGTGGCCTAGCAACAAGTGAGTGTTCCTATAATACTCATGCAAAAAGATAGATTCAAAAACTTTGTAGTCATTGCTGGACAAGCCCATAGTAACAAGGTGTCAAGGATGAGTCAGAGGAATTGGCAAGGTCCAAGCATACCTACAACATAGCTTGGGCAAGCACCAACAGCAGGAGCCTGTAGTGAAATGTACCATTCAATCCAAGATCTAGGGGTAGATCTTGATGTGATACGTCTAAGGACTTCCTTTTCCAACACCGCCCAACTGTGTGATCCCAACTTACCCAGCTGGTCTGCTGCAGAGTTGTCTGAGCACAGGCAGACAGAGACTGAGGAGAAAGGAAGAGATGCAGAGACAGATATTGCCCTCATGGACCTTGCACAGATCTCACAAGGTTGTACCTAAAAAATTTCACCAATCTTGGCTTTTTTCTCCTTTGAACCATCCTCCTTCTCTCTCTCAGCAGTTTTGAAATCTCAGAGAACACACAGAGCCTCATGCCCCACATTTTCACCGAAAAATAATTTTCTCAGATAGAGCACAAAGGGCCTAAGGGAAATTCAAGGCAAAGTGCTTTGTAGTACAAACATAGACAATTTGCTTTACACAAGACTAGCTTTAACAAACATGGTTGAAAATCAGTTCTTGCCACTTGATTTCAGGGTCATGCCCACAGAAGGTTTTCATAATTGATATTGTTTTGATGAAATGTTATAAATTAAAATATATATATATTTCAGAAAATTTTGCCCAGCTGAAACTGTTGACTTCAGTAACATCTGAAATTGCATCAAATAAATAGTTTGATAATAAAATTAAAACAAAGTAAATACATGATGTGTATTGCAAGCACACTAGCCATTTTAATTACATCACTATTACACATCTAGAGCAGAACTACTTTCTGAATTATATATATCCTTAACACATAAGCAGAAAGCTCATTTTTTCGGGCAATGGAAACCTAGTTTGTTTCAGAATAGATGATCTTGAAATAAAGTCCTATTATTTGTTGTTTTCTTCCTTTTCCTTTTCCTTTTCCTTTTCCTTTTCCTTTTCCTTTTCCTTTTCCTTTTCCTTTTCCTCTTCCTTTTCCCTTCCCTTCCCTCCTTTTTTTTTTTTTTTTTTCCAATTCTTCAAATATCTTGTAATATTATGGACAAGGATATTGGTGATCATATTTCTGACTGAGAATTCAAATCATCTCCAATTCTTAATTTGAATTCTATCAGAAGTACTTTTTTATGTAATAGTTCTTATGTATTTTTTGCCATGAGTTTTGCTCCTTCAACATCCTGTGCTGAAAATGTAATGTAACTGTTCATTTTATATTGAAGAGATTATACTTTTTCTTGCTTTAAACTTGAAATCAACGGGTTTAACCCAGTATTCCTGAGTATTTGATAAGAAAAGACAGAGAATGCTTGTTCCCCACTGACTGTTTTCTCCATGGCACTCACCATGCTGTATTTTAAGTACTCAGTATATGTTAACTTCTATTCCTGTTGGGATTACAAACGAAGGATTTGTTGAAATTAGATCTAAAACAGAATTAGAAACTTCTGAAATCTCAATTTTATTCTTAGTACTTTTCTACCTCTTAAGGTATGTATACCTTCAAACTTCTTTTCCATTCTGTTGTCGTGTGTCCTAACTCCCCTTTCCCCTTGTATTTATTTTTTTCTTCAGTATTATGCATTATGTTATGTTGCATCCCATAAACCTATATTGAAGTTTGACAGAAACAGCCAAGGATCTCTTCTTCCGTTTCCCAGGAGAATGTTGTACTGAGAACATAATAACCATGGCAATCGAAACTCTGCAGACATTCCTTCTCATAAAGAACTCTATATGTTTGCCAGGTAACTTGGGACATATATAGGAGAAATGCACAAAGTTTGTCTTTGAATCTGTATTGACCAATGACTTTCAATAAGATGACAGAAACTGTTCATATCTGTCTAGTAGCTAACAAAAGTAACAGTAGTATAAATTTTAAATTCCTGTTTCCTTTTCATAATACTATACAGATGATATGATGACCCATTATTTAACATTAGATTTTGAAAGTAGTATGTATATTCAAAAAAAAAAAAAACACAAAAAAAACAACAAAACAACAACAACAACAACAAAACCACAAAAACGCCAACTCTGAAAAGAACAGATTAATGAAACCCCTTATATAATGACCATTAAGTAATTTATTTTCCCCAAGATCATTCAATTTACCTTCTAGTAATTTGGCTTACCTCTTATTAAAAATTGCTTAAATCATCTCAGATTTAACGTAACACTTCAGTGTTTGTGTAATCATTAATCATTTAAAGATTATAGGATACTTCCCCGTTTAATGAATCTCACTTAGTAATTGAATGATACTGCCTAAAGATTAACATGTTTTCTTTTCCTTCGCAGCTTTTCTGGAATTACAATTTTCATGTTGTTAACGTAAAATGTTCAGTGATTGTGAGTCTTTTTAACTAGCCTTATTCAATTTTGACACCACTTTTTCAGATAGATGTAAAAAGTTAAAGGATTATTTTTGTTCATGGGAGCAAAATAGTGTATAAAATATAGAATTCTGTCTTTTAATGTGAATCAGCAAGATATGTGAGAGACATAAAAATGGGAATGTAGAAAGAAAGGAAATAGAAAATGGAACAAGACCAATTATACAGTAAATGATGCTGTAGCTGTAAAGCATTTCTAGGTGTCTGTAGGAATATCTGGTTTTGTGTTTCCATTAATGTTGATGAATTAGATACGGATACAGCTATGATATAAGTATGGAGTACCTTTCAAACTACTTACGTGAAAAAAAACAGGACTACATGTATTTAACAGTTAATATGAGAAGAAATTAAGAGATTTCTCATCAGATAGGCTTTAGCACATGAAAAGAGAAAGCTTTGGAATGCAGATAGACAGCTGTCAGAATAACCTATATACAAATGCTGACTTACGATTCAGCAGTGATGAACAGCTCCTTCTTTCTCTACTGCAATTGTAATTAGTACTCCCTGAAATAATTCATCAGAGATTTAAAGACTGCCAAGCTCTATGCTCTTGTCCTGACCTAGTTTAGATATCTTCATAAGTCAATATTGGGGAAAAAGTATAAAGCAGAAGATTCTACTAATCAGGAATGCAAAAAATACTAAGAGACTCATATTTTATAATATTGTGCATATGAAGCAATACATTCAGACTCCTTTATTTCAAAGAATCATCAATTTATTATGTTAAAACCAGAAAAAGCTTGAACTGAAAATGTTTTCCTACAAATTCTTTTATTTACTGTTATGGGTTTTTTTGGTTGTTTAGTGTCGGAAGCATCTGTTTGTTTTAAAGTGTTGATCTTTCAATGACAGGACACAAATACGATATAACCTTTCATAAATAAGTTCACAATAAGTTCACAAATAAGTCACAATAAGTTTTACAGAATTCTGTAAAAAATTTCATGTTATCAAAATGATCTATGTATTTCAATAAAAACAAAGAATGATTGCAACAAAAGATAAAGCTAAATTTGAAGACAAAACTTCTGAGATGTACTTGGGACAAAATTTGAAACCACAGAGGCTCGCATTTGTTCTTTTCCTTGGTATATGATTATTCAGATAGATGGAAGATTTTCTGGAAATTCTAATCCTCTTTGAAAATATTAAGAAAATGTCTCTATCCAATGGATGAATTGCTTACAAATGTAAGAAACGATGCCTTTATGTTGAACCTCTACTCTTAACTAACTTGTTTATCACAGATAACTTCAAAATTAGGAGTTGTAAGCTCCAAGATGTGTAATCTTTCCCTCCCCTTGCTCTTCTATCTAAAGCAGTGAAAAGTGCTAAATGTGAGGACTTTCTTATAGTATTTGTCCTTCTTATATTATACTTTTAAGAAGAGAAAGTGCATGGGTGCCTTCACTGCTAGCACTGAATGGCAGTTGGCATATTATTCTAAAATGGTAGTTTGTGTAAATGTGTTTTAGGTATTCACAGAAAAAGGCATTGAGTCCTAAAATGAACACTCCTATTTGACTGGAAAGAGAGTTCAGATTTCAGATTATATAGAACAAGTAAGTGTCTTTTCACATACTCAGATTATGAATTAGTATGTCTGGAACTGACCTGACTTATAAAGATGTAAGAAAAGATAGAGTTGATGACATACAAATCACAGTATGTAGAATGTTGCTGTACTCTGGCTTTAGGAGAAAACTAATGATAACACGTCAGTGTTTTACTTGTTGCTGAGCAGTGCTGTACAGAGCTGAGGATTTTTCAGTTTTTCATTTTCATTTTTATGGTTTCTCATAGTGTCCTGACAGCAAGGGGGCTGGGAGCACAAGGAGCTGGGAGGGGACAGAACCAGGACAGCTAACCTAAACTGGCCAAAGAGATATTCCATATTGTACGATATAATGTGAAAAACTACAAAACTGAGAGGAGTTGGCTGCAGGGGATGGACAGCCACTGCTCAGGGGATAGCTAGACATCAGTCAGTGCATGGTGAGCAGCTGATTTCTACATCATTTTTTTTTTGTATACATATATATATATAGATATATAATATTATATGTGATTGTCATTACTGTTATTTCTGTCTAATTTTTATCTCAAGCTATGAGTTCTACTTTTTTTCGTATTCTTTCTCTCACTCCGCTGAGAGGAGAGAGGGTGAATGAAAGGCATCTTGGTACATGATGATACCCTGATATGGTTCTGGTGATTTTGTGCTAGCAGGTTTTGAGAGCTATTACTCAACCTTTCTACCAAAAATCTTTTCTTCATCTATTTCTCTCTTCATTTCACAAAAATACCACAATTTTGATGTGTTGTTGATATCATCTTTGGAGGAAAAAGCAAAAGTGATTGTGTTTACTTTTAATGAAAAACTTTTTGGGCAATATCACAACTATTTTGGTTGAACACTACAGATATCCATAGCACAAGCAGTATCTTTTGCAAAGAACTACCATAAGAAATGTCTTCGGGGAAGATACAGTCTGCATTGTTCAAAAGGAAAGACAATTTGATTTTCAGCTTTCCCTTAGATATAAGCTGCTTAGTGAGGTCTCAGAAACTAGATAAAATCTAGAGATTAAAAAGTCATATGACACATAAATCAAAAGAACTGAAGTGACTGAGAATGAGTTTGTGAAGTAATTTTTAGTATTCACTATAATTGGCCTTGTATAGTACTTATCCATTATCTGCTTTTTTTAGTTACCACTATTTTTTCTGGAACATGATGGATAATTGTACTTAGAAATTTGAAAGTAAAATGTGGCAAATGAATAAATAATTCATTTTTAACTCAGTTTCACCTTTATTCTTTTTAGCCTCGTCTTGTTAACGAAAAGGCATCTAAAAAGCAGTTAGTTAAAGGCACCTTTAAAAGCAGTTAGTTTCCGTAAGCATATATCTTGGACTGCCATAAATCATGGGAACCTCTGACTTTTGAAAGATATCTTCCTATTCTTTACCAGATTTCTGTCTTCTGCATCATCGTGACAGCAACCTCAATTTAGTACTATAATGTAACTGGCTAGAGAAATTGGCACAGTATTTGAGGATTCAAAGTGAAGCTAAAAAAATCACTTAAAGAATAAGTTCATTATTTCTAAAGAAATTGAAGAAAGAAAGCAGAAATCATACAGAAGCTCAGCCTTTAAATACTGCAAACTGCTGAAATATGCGCATCACATATTTAATCAACAATGGAGGCCTTTCTGGTGTGAGCAATTTATCATCTGATGGACATGGATTGTGATAGATGATGGGAGGCAGGAGGGCTTATTTCTCTGCGTGAGTCTGAAAGGTATCGCTCATGTGAAACACTGAGGTTGCTGTTACCTAGGAGAGTTAATAAGGGATTTAGTAGGGCATATCCACTCTTAGATTATGTGTTCCTTTCAAACATTTATATAAACAAGCATGCACAAATTAATCCCTGCAAAATTCTCTTGCCTGTACTTTGTCAACAAAGTTAGTCTTCTTTGAGAGCTGATCTAGTTTTCCCCCAAATACCTTTTTGCTTCCCATTGAGAACCGTTATGTACATCACTGTATCACATACAGATTCTTCTGAGTCAGTAAGAAATATTCAACTTCTATTTAACTTTTGAAAAGTAGTACTTCATGAAAGTTTTGTATCAACTGTGTATCAAATAAAATTAAAATGTAAAATTGCTATGTAAATAGATTCCTTTCAATATCTTTCAGTTCTATCCCTTTTGACTTATTAAAATAATTTCTTCAAAATACATCACTAACATCTCTTTTTTATGACATTTTGACTGTGAATACATTTTTGTTATGCTTAGTCTTTAATTTAAATGCTGTCTTTATTTTCTTTTCCCTTAAAATGTCTTGCTTTTTTCCACACATAATCCTTCTTCCTATTTTAAGGTTGTAGAGAAGTCTTCAGCAAAATGGTGTAGAAATAGCCATTTTGTTGATATGAAGCTGGGAGGAGTGGCTAATACACCAGAAAGCTGTGCTGCCATTCAGCAAGACCTGGCCAAACAGTTGAGTGGAGAGGAACATTATGAGGTTCAACAAAGGCAAGTGCAAGATCCTGCACCTGGGGAGGAATAACCACACACATCAGTATGGGTTGGGGATGACCTGCTGGAGAGGAGCTCCATGGAGAAGGACCTGCGAATTCTGGCAGAAAACAGGTTCCCCATGAGTCAGCAGTGTGCTCTTGTAGCCCAGAAGACCAGTGATATCATGGAGTGCATTGAAAAGACCATGGCCAGCAGGTCAAAGGAGGTGATCATCTCCTTTTGCTCTGTCCTGGTGAGTCCACATCTGGAGTACTGTGTCCGGTTCTGGGTTCAAGAAAGACAGGGAGCTTCCAAAGAGAGTTCAGTGAAGGGCCATGAAGATAATTAGAGACTTGGAGAATTTCCTCTAAATGGAAAGGCTGAAAGACCTGGGGCATTTCAGTGTGGAAGAGACTGAAGGGGGATCTTCTCAATGCTTATATATCTCTAATGAGTAGGAGTCAAGTGGATGGGGTCAGGGTCTTTCTAGCAGTACTCAGCAACAGAACAAGAGGCAATTGGCACAAACTGGAACATAGAAAGTTCCGTACAAACATGAGGAGAAAGTTCTTTACTTTGGGGGTGTCAGAGCACTGGAACAGGCTGCTCAAAGAGGTTGTGGAGTCTCTTCCACTGGAGATTTTCAAAACATACCTGGACTCTCTTCTGTGTTACTTATTGTATGAAACCGGCTTTAATATGGGGATGAGGAGCGGTCCCTCCCAGTCCCTATAATTCTCTGATTCTGTGATTCACATTAATTTTCAGCACTGTGGATAAGATTTTCTTCATGTCACTGTAAGATATATGACTTTCTGGAATAGCCTTTGAGTAAGAGATTACGTTTGGATTTAACAAATATAGTATAAGGTTGACTGACAATAAGACTTCTCCTTGCTGAAAAAAAGAAAGTCTAAAGGTGCTCTTTTCCAACCTGAATGAAAACTTAGAAATAGCTATTTTTAATCAACTTAGAGAAGGATGCCACTATTTTTCAACAGTGTTAAAGTATAATATGAAGAACTATCATTACAGTAGATTGCTTCTTACCTGAACATTCCCAGTCACTCTTCAGGAAAGAAATATAAAGGAACTACATGCCAAATTTGTTAGGAATGGAATGCTGTCTAACACACTATCATATTTACAAATATAGCCAGCACCAGATATTTCTCATGATTAGGCAAACCATATGATCTTGGAGTTGAAACAACCTCTCTGTTGTATTTTACAAAAGTTTACTGTTAGCGTTGAGGCAGTTTTAGCAAACTAGTGGCTGAAGCTCAAGCAGATAAACTTAAAAGCATACTAGAGATGTTAATAACAGAAAACATCACATGTCTTTCATTTTCATTAGAAGTACTCTTGAATTTGGTATATGAGAACATGAGGATAATACTAACCTCACATAGAATTTATTTATTTATTTGTTTGTTTGCTTACTTAACTATTAGTTACCCTAAGTTTGTAAACCAGCAACTGTCTCACTTGCTTTTATCTGAATATTTTTCTTTTACTGCAATAATAATCTCTCTATGTCCTGCTTAACAAAGAATTGGTAAGGCAAAAGGTCATGACAGAAATTAAAGGTAGAAAACAATTCTGTAACACATTTTGATCATCTCAGGGCAGAATTAGGCCCAGCACCAACATCCAATACCCAGGCCTGTCAGGGCCTAGACCACAGGACTACATTCTGTACAAGCTCACAATGACCTCAGAGATGAGTCAATTATGTAGCAATTTCCTTCTGCTGCAATACCATTGTTTTTAAAGCATCCCTTTTGTGTTTTCGGCTCTGGATCCAATTTTGGTGATAAGCAACTGCCACAAACAGTAATGCTTGGCTTAGTCATAATTTGAGCTTTGTTTGAAGAGGGTTCCCTTTATTAGAGGTAGAAGATAAAGTGCTAGTATCAGGGGGAGGAAATAAAAATTAGAAAAAAAAAAAAAGGAAGGAAGATGGAGCTGCAAATTTGATTTCACAACTGACACTTTTGAAACTAGCTAGTAATTGCTGCTCATACTGGATAGTTTTATATCATCAAATTTGGCTTTCAGCTCACAAAGTTTATATAATTAACTTGCTAGAGAATCCAATTGCAATCCTTTTCTATTTCTTTCTCTCCCACGTGAACTGGCATCTGTCTGGAACTTTAGTGGGGAAACTACCTAATAAAAATTCCAAATTAGCTGTCAACAGTATTGATTTGTATTAAAGAGGTATATGTGTTTTTCCTCTGTATTTCTTCACATTCGCAGCATTTCAGCTATGGAGAATAGGCATTCAAAATATTTAGAAGTACTGCCGAGACATTGCCATCATTACTTCTGGTAAGATATTATTAGTCTAAATAGTACAGTATTGGTGATATAATTCAGTGTATTAAAAAATGATAATAAAAAAAAGAATCCATAAGTAATGTTTCTTATGTTACACATAAATTCATTTGCTAGCTTTAAGATTGATGATACCTGTTATTATAAAACTTAAGTTTTGAGGGAACTGGTAATCCTAGGGATGCAGTATTTCACTGTTTGTGGGGAGAGAGGGTAGAAAAATAGTTTCCTGATGAATATTGTTTTGATCTGTGATGGAATAATTCTTCATCACCTTCTCCAAAGAGAAGAGGTTTACTGTCTTATTTTCACTCGGTCTCTCCAATTAATGAATGTAAATGAGATAGAAATGCATAGGCACTACTTGAAGTATGATTGTTTTTAACTATGTTTTTGGTTCAGTAGACAAAAGGAAGAGCCTGTATTTACACAGCTATCCTGAAATTACTGCTGAGTTTTTAAAGCAAAGTGATATATTTTCTAGTCCACTCAATGAGACACAATCTGCTCCAAACTGTAGAAGCATGTGACAATTTTCTTGTGTTGATTATAACTGAATTATTATTTCAACAGTATTTTAAGTAATACTGTTGTTTCAGGAACTTAATCTCATTAATTTTATTTCAGTATTTTTCTTTTAGCCTTATCCTCTTCGAAGAAAATATCTGCAATTTCTCTTGAAAGTTCTAGTCATACCCAAATTATTTGCATTTTCTACATGATGAAGCATATCTTTCAGTTTAAGCAATTGCTTTCAGAGTTTGCATTTTGGGGTATTCATCAGATCTTTTTTTCTTTGACTATGGAAAAGTGGGAGAATAAATTGCACAATTGCAAATTTTACAGTGAATTTAACATACTCTACAGCTGATTGCACAGCTACTCTGTGTTTGTCACAGAATCACATAATCACAGAATTGTAGGGGTTGGAAGGGATCCCCAGAGATCATTGAGATCAACCTCCCTGCAAAGCAGGCTCCCTATAGCAGGCTGCACAGGTAGGCGTCCAGGCCTTCAATATCTCCAGAGAAGGAGAATCCACAACTCATATTCCTTGGAGATTCCGTAACACAGTAAAATATTTTAGTTTTTCCTGTTTGCTTCATGTTATCAATGCTTTTGATATCACCACTTTTCTTCAGTTCTGAACCACTTGCCATTTTGAAGTCAATAAGTTGCAGTGGGTCCACATTAACCTAATGAGTTCAACAAATCCAAGAGCCACATCTTGCACCTGAGTTGTGGCAACCCCCACTACCAATACAAGCTGGGAGGATGTAAAAGTAAAATACAGTCCTGCTGAAAAGGACCTGGTAGTACTTGTGGATGGCAAGCTGGACATGTGCCAGAAATCCAACTATATCCTATGCTGCATCAAAAGAAGCATGGCCAGCAGGTCAAGGGAAGTGATCCTGCCCCTCTGTTCTGCACTGATGAGGCCTCAACTGGAGTACTGCATCTAGATGTGGTGTCCTGAGTACAGGAGAGATATGGACCTGTTGGAGCACATTCAGAGAAGGGTCACAAAAATGATCCAAGGGATGGAACACCTACCTTGCCAGGGCAGGCTGAGAGAAATGGGGCTGTTCAGCATGGGAAAAAGAAGACTCTAAGGAAACTTGATAACAGCCTTGCAGTACCTAAAGGGGGGCTGTAAGAACAAAGGGGCAGACTCTTTACCTGGGTCTGTTGTGATGATAGGATAAGACAACATGATTTCAAACAAAAAGAGTGGAGATTTAGATTGGATATAAAGAAAACGTTTTTTTTATGATAATGGTAGTGAGGCAGTGAAACAGATTGCTCAGAGAGGTGGTGGATGCTCCATTCCTAAAGACATTTGAGTCAGTCTGCATGGGGCTCTGAGCAACCTGATCTAGCTGTAGATGTCCCTGTTCATTACAGAGGATTTAGACTAGTTGACCTTTAAAGGTCCCTTCCAATTCAAAAGATTCTATGATTCTATGATTCTGTGAAATTAATGTGGTTTTAGAAAATGCAGCATAATGAGAATGAGAATGTACCTTGCAGGTGGTATTTGCTTTTCTATTACAGATACAATTTTTGCTTTTACTTTAGGTTAAAATAAAAGTAGTATCAAATTAAAGTATTACCTTCTAAGAATCAGCTTTTAAAAACACAGGAACATGCAAACCCACTGTGTCAACTAAGAGAGAAGAGCAGCTTGGCTGAACAGGGAACTCCTCTAGGATCTCAAGGAAAAAAAGAAAGTAGATAATCACTCTAAAGAAGATCAGGCTACAAAGAAATGTTATGGATCTGCAGTTGACATGTATGAGAGATTATCCTGTGTATCGCAGAAAGACTGTTAAAGGATAATACAGTCATCAGGCCCAGCCAACATGGGTTCATTAAAGAAAAGTCCTGTCTTACTAGTTTGTTATCCTTCTACGTTAAGACCATTTGCTTAGTGGATGAAAGGAAGAAGGAGGATGTAATCTTTCTGAATTTTAGAAAGGTTTTGATATTGTCCCTCCAGAATCCTTCTGGACAAATTGACTAACTGTGAGGTGAATGCATTCCACAGTACACTGCATGAAGAACTGGCTAAAGGGTTGAGCTCTAAGCTCCAGTCAATAGGGCTATATCCAGCTAATGGCTAAAGACTAGTGGTACTCCCAGGGCTCAGTATTGGTGCCAATTCTGTTATCATTTTTACAATGATCTGGATGCAGGAGGTAAATTCATCCTTAATAAATTTACTGGTGATACTCAACTGGGAAGAGCTGTTGACTATTTGGAGGAATGAGAGACTTTTCAAAAGAATCTAGATTGATTAGAACATTGGGCCATCGGGAATGGAATGAAAGTTAATGGGAACAAATCCTGGATTCTGCACTTGGGGCCAAGTAACACCAGACAGAAACACAGACTGGGAGAGCAGCCTTACAGAGAGGGACTTTATGGTATTAGTTGGCAGTAGAATCAAGCAGTGTGCCTTGACAGCCAAGCAGGCTAAACACTATTCTGGGGTTGCATTGAAAACATCACAGCCAGCTGTTCAAAAAGGATGATTAACCCCCTATAGGGGTTTAACATTGGTACAGCCTCAACTGGAGGATTGTTCACAGCTCTGGGCTACACAGTGCAAAAAGGACATCAAGATCTTGTGTTCATCTAGAGGATGGCAACAAAGAAACAAATATGGGCACTGAAACAGGCTTCCTAGAGACATAATTGATGTCCTATGCATGTCAGTGTTTAAGAGACATTTGGATAATGCTGTTTATGATATATTTCGAATTTTGAATGAACCTCTGACAATTGGACTTTATGGCCTTTGTAGGTCCCTCTCAACACAAAATATTGTTATTCTGTTCTACTCTATTGTATTCTATTCAGTTCTACTCTATTGTATTTTATTCAACTCTATTCTATTCTATTCTGAAGTACTTTTTTTAAAAAATCAATAGAATAAAATCAGCAAATGAAAAATTAATTTCTTGCTTCAACAGACTTTGAAATGTTTCTAGAAAAGGAGAGGAACACAGATGAGAAAAAAGTCCAAAAAAATTTATTTAAGTTGCCTAAGTAACCTAATTTGACCTTAAGCTTTCTTTACTCTTAGAAGAAGGTTGGACTTCATAACTACTTGAGGTCAGCCTAATGGGAATTGTCCTATGATCCTAAGATTTATGTATGATTTTTTACAGACTTTAAAGAGAGTTAAGACAGACTCTTTTACCTGCTGGACCACCTCTAAATTATTATTAAATTTCTATAAATATCCTATAAGGCTGTCATTGTTGATCTTAGTAAGGATTAATGATGTACCCAGATTGCAATAATGTTTTCATATCTCTTTCCAGAATATTTGCAGGGCCTAATTAAAATGTTCATGAATGTCTATTGTCTTTGGATTTGGAAAGCAATAAGACCTGAAACTTTTCAGTAATCTTAATGATAAGAATATTTTATTAACTTTTTGATAATGATAAGATTGGTTTTGAAATATTTCTTGTTTTGGACACTCAGTAGATTCTTGGCCCCAGGAAATGAAAATGGTTCAAAACAACCATCTCCAGGTAAATCTCTCTATCTCTGACATTGCATAAATATATGAGTGATCTCTATACAATCAATTAAGTGGACTATGCCTAAGTCCACTGGCATGATGGAGCCCTCTGCAACTTCCTTGAGAAGGGAGAAAACATAAAACTCTGTGGATAATATTCCAGACCCACAGAGCCAAGTCTAAATGCTGTCCATAGCTGAACACTTCCTTAAAGTGCACTAAATAGTCTAGGCTAAAACTGTATGGGATATGGTGCCAAAAATAGTAATATGGTTGTCCACATGACAGTATCAGAAGCTGCAATCTATCATGTTTAGTTTAAAACTATAATTAAAACCAAGAGTTTTCCCAAATTCCAACCAGTTCAATGGTTATGCATTTTAAGTGATTTATTCATAACCTTATGTTGAGAGAAAATGTACATCTTGAGGAGCATCAAGTTTTTCTTTATACATTTCTAAAAACATATTTTAAAAAGAGAATAGGAGACATTAAACATTATAATAATTGTAGGCACCTAAAAACATCTCTAAACAAAAGCTTTGAAATAGTAGAAACATCAACATTGGAAACTGGAGTTATTAAATATTCCTTAAAAACATAAAACAACAAAACAAACAAACAAAAAAAATTAAGATAGTGATTCAGAATGAATGTGTGTAAGAAACTGCTAAAATGTGATTAAAATTTAAAAATACAACATTGCTGGCAGAAGAAAAAATGATCGTAATTCAAACAATAATGCAGGGAACAGGAGGCAGAACAGCTGGAGGAAGCTGATATTTTTGAATGTCTATGATCAGTTACCTCCATCCTTAGTCACAACATCTGAGTTTAGATCCATATGGCTCCAGCTTTAACCCATGTCAGTATGGGAAAAGCCTTTCATTAAAATTTTCTCTGCTACCATGTATCTGGCAGAGAATAAATGATGGCTGGAAAAAGATATGCTTATTTTGAAATACTGAGATCAAATGTTAGAGACCTCAATACAGCTGATAGTTGTACTGAAGGACTCTGTTGAAGTTCAGTCGTTTAGTGTCAACTTACAGTAATATGAGAACTGTTTAAGGGAAGGGGCATGGCTGTGTGACCATGGAGTTTTTAAGTGCACCAAATAGGGGTGAGGTGGAAAGAGGAACATTATAGCTCCATCCAAGCTATGAAAAAAACGAACCAAAAAACAAGCAAACAAACAAACAAAAAAACAAGCAAGCAAACAAAATCAGCACTCCAATATTTGCAAAATATTTTAGCAATGTGGTTTTATGGCCACTCATTCCAGAAAGTATTTGAGTAATTGCATGAATGGCATATCTTCTTGTAGTTTCTGAATGCATTGACTGCTTTAGATGTGACTAGATATTAATCTCTGTTTTTACTGTGGTTTAACCCCATCAGACATCTGAGCACCACACAGCCACTCACTCACTCCACCCCAATGGGGTGGGAATAATTTTTTTTTTTATAAGGAATGACACTTATCTGAATTTAGAAATAGACCAAGGATGGTATAAGTAGAATTTTAGTTTCAGTAAAGGTTATTTTCAAGTCAATACATTTAGTCCACACAATTGTATGTAGGTTAATGCTGAAATTCATGTACTAGCTGCACAGAAACTCTTGAAATACTGAAATCTGTCAATTTTGTATTGATTTTGACAGTTAACTCATATTCCTTGGAGACTCCGTAACACAGTAAAATATTTTAGTTTTTCCTGTTTGCTTCATGTTATCAATGCTTTTGATATCACCACTTTTCTTCAGTTCTGAACCACTTGCCATTTTGAAGTCAATAAGTTGCTTGATATATAACATATATATATATTTAATTTTAAAAAGAGATACTCTGAAAAGGAAAATGAACAGTGTAATACAATATCTGAAATGAATCACAGAGTCACAGAATTGTAGGGATTGGAAAGGATCTCCAGAGGTCACTGAGATCAACTCAAGGCTGCACAGGTAGGCATCCAGGCAGGTCTTGAATATCTTCAGAGAAGGAGAATACACAACCTCCCCGGGCAACTTGTTTCAGTGCTCCATCACCCTCACTGTGAAGAAGTTCCTTTGCATATTGGTGTGGAACTTCCTATGCTCAAGTTTATGGCCGTTTCCCCTTTTCCTGTCCCCAGAGACTGCTGAAAAGAGGTTGGCCATATCTCTTTGACTCTCACACTTAAGATATTTATAAACATTAATAAGATCCTTTCTGAGTCTTTTTTTCTCAAGGCTAAACAGACCCAGGTCCCTCAGCCTTTCTTCAGGATAAATGCTCCAGGCCTCTTATCATCTTTGTGGCCCTCCTCTGGACTGTCTCCAGGAAGGAGACCCCTGTCTTTCTTGTACTGGGGAGCCCAGAACTGGATACAGTACTGAAAGTGAGGCCTGACTAGAGCAGAGTAGAGGGGGAGGATCAGCTTCCTTGACCTGCTGGCCACGCTCCTTTTAATGCACCCCAGGATCCCATTGGCCTTCTTGGCCACCAAGGCACACTGCTGGCTCATTGCCAACCAGTTGTCCACCAGGACCTCCAGGTCCTTCTCTGCCGAGCTCCTCTCCAGCAGGTCATGTCCCAACCTGTACTGATACTATTCATTCCCAGGTGCAAGACTCTGCACTTGCTTAAAGACCTGTCGAAAGGCATGTTGTGTACGTGGGAACAGCCTCTTGAAAAAATTCAGTGAAAATAAATGGAAATATGTCTCCTACTACAGTTTGTGGAAATGAGTATTGAATCTGTATTATTTCATTGTCCAATAAATGTTTTGTCCTTGCAAATGAACTGTGATTCATACTCTCTGAGTATTTTCACCTCATCTTGTTCTGTTCCCTCAGAAATAAGTAGTAAGAATACAGGAAACATTTTCTTTAAATTTTTCTTTAAGCTTTGAAGAAATAAAGTTGTAAGAGATTATTCTTTTATACCATTGCCTCAAAGCTTGCAGGTCCTGGCCAAGGAGTAAAAAATCTTTTGTCTGGAGAGCACTGATGAACAAGATCTGGGCAAGGGTTGCAAAATCCTTTGTCTGAGGGACACAGATGGACAAGGCCAGGGGCAACGGGAGAGAGAAAAGCCACAGATTAATGGCCGGGAAGCAGTCTTTTGTGTGGGCTTATCTTGTAGAAGATGGCCATCTCAGTAGGTGCTGCACATGACTCTTACCCAAGGACACAGGGATGTCACATAGGCAGGAGAGAAGGAGGATAAAAGAGGAACAGACAACCCTGAAGTTAGGTTTTCTGGAACAGATTCTTCATGAAGAAGAAGGGGGGTTTTCAGACATAAGAAGCCTCATGTCTTGCCCCTCTCCCTCCTGGACCTACTTTGTTGCTGCCTAAGGCTGGCCATGCTGCTGCTACTCTCCCCTGAAAAGTTTCTGACAAGATTCCTCATGACCTGAGATCTGCATGCTGAAGAAGAAGAACAAACGTGTCCGACATCAGATCCCTCACTACGAAATTCCTGCATGCTGACAGACTCTTCTGGGTCTGCTACCTGAGTCCTGCTGCTTCCTCCCGGACTGGCTCTGCTACTTCTTCCTGCTCCCTGCTTGCTGCCCAAGGCCAGCCACGCTGCTGCTGCTGCTCTCCCTCTGTGCATTTGCCTCGGATCTTCGGAATGGTGTGCAATGGGACTGCTGCTGGATCCTGGTGGCGACTACCCCCGACTTATGCAATTCTTGCTTCTTTCCTATCTTTTCTATCACCCTCCTTCCCTTCCTCATCACCCTAATACATAATAGTGTCCATCCTCCCCTTCCCCGTCTCCCTGATTAGGATTTGTAATAAACTGGTCAGACCAACATTTGAACCATTGTTTTTTAATCTCACGCCGGTATACATATATCCTCTACCTCCTATAAATTGGAGCAAGGCATAAGGTTAGACATATGAATTGTTATAAAAGTACATTTTTTAACAAGATATTAAGACCTTCAAGATCTTTTTGTTTGTACATTTGTACTATTTTTCTATACTATGCATCCTCCATTTTTACATGATGTCTACAAACAATTACAACCTAAGAGAATATACTGAGGTACTTGAAAGGGCAGGTTTTGAAGAAGATATAAGTTTCTCTTTAAACAGATGACAGAAACAAGAAAAACAACAACAAAAACAGTTGTACTTGAATTCAGATGAAATCCACTAGGGTCATATTTGCAGTATGTTTGCCTCTTATTTCCCACTTCCTCTTAAAGGACAAGATTGTCAGTGCTCCCAGTAGAGGGACAGGAAAGAGACCCATGCTTTTGTGAGTTCAGTCTTGGCCAAAACTGACCCTGCATCCTCCAGCCCTTGCTCTCAAATGAGGAGTTTCATTAGCGAGGCCAGCCTTTGCCCTGCCTTGCTATCTATTGCTCTGAATCTACCTGTCTAAGCCATATTGACCTTGACTCCTTGCTTTTCTTGTGGACCCAGTCTCTTCTCTGCATCTGGGCCTTACTCTTTTTCACAGACTCACGGAATGGTTGATGCTGGAAGAACACTGGTGGTCATCTGGTCTAACAAGTTCAAGTGTGCCAACATAGAGGCACACACCTGGGACCATATCCAGATGGCTTTTGAATATCTCTAAGGAGGGAAACTCCACAGTCTCTCTGGACAACTTCTAACAGTGTTTGGTCACCTGCATGGTAATGAATTGTTTCCTGACATTCAGAGGGAATTTTCTGTGTTCTAGTTTGTGCCCATTGTCTCTTGTCCTTTCACTGGGCACTGCTGAAAAGAGCATTAAGAGCCATTAGCTCATTGTATCCTCCCTTCGGATATTTATAGACACTGACGAGATCTCTCTTCCCTTCTCCAGCCTTAATGTTCCCAGTCCTCTCAGCTTTTCTTTATATCTGAGATGCTGCAATCCTTTAGTCATCTTTGCTGAACTTTCTCCAGTAGCTCCATGTCTGTTATACTGGGGAGGACAGAACTGGAATGGGGAGCCTTCTCCAGCATGCTGTCTTTTCTGCTGCTATTCCTGAAGAGGGAAAAACAATGTGTGCATACAAAGAAGAAAGAAAAGGTACAAAGGGAATGTACTGAAAGTACAGGGAAAACGAGCTCTCTCTTCTCAGAATAAACGCAAGACCTAAGCTAGTCTGACCATTGAATATTAACAAACTGTAGCTTCTAAAAATTTGTAGCAGTCTCCATTATCTGATTTCTTTCTTTCTTTTTTTTTTTAAATAGAGAGCCTGTAGGCCTTCACAAACAGAAGCAAATAAAATAACAAGTAAAAAAAACCCTAATATATAAACCATCAATTAAAAAAAAAAAAAAAGAAGAATACATGATTATATTTTCAGAGAGGAGGAAATATTCCAATCTTTATGTAAAGACAGAACTCTTCTAGCTGATCTGCTAAAACATCATCCTTAGCATTGAAAACACCATCAATTAAAACTGAGTAATATTAAAAGAAATTGAAACCAGCTTGTACGAGGTTAAAAACTGGCCAATTTTGACAGGCATTAATATAATCCAAAATTATAATTTTATAAATCTTGATGCTTTGTGGATTTTGTTTTTCATTAACATCTGCAGCAGTCTAGAAAACATTATATTTTTCAAATTTATGTGCTCTGACATTTTCTAACAATAACAACAAAAAAATCCTCATGTCCAGTCATAAACATAGAAGAAACAGTTCACTGTTCTATCTGTGTAGGCTATTTAGGTACTGGAAAACTATTATGTCTCCACTCTTTAATCTAATATTGAAACTTTATGGGCTCGTTTCTTTCACATCTTCTCTCAGAGATTTTTCTTGTCGATAACTAGAAACTAACAAGGCTTATCCAAAATCTTGAAATTTAACTTTTTTTTTTTCTTAATAGAATCACATTGTTGCCTTCAAATACTTCTGATTTATCAACCAAGTTCTGTAGTGTGTTCGTTTTGTAATTACGTGCAATTCTCCATCATTAGTGTCATTTATAATATTATTAAATAGATTTGTCTCTTTGGAAAGTCCATTTTAATTACTTGTCCACTTAGCAAAGTGGTGAGTATGTTCTATTCAAGAAGCTTAACATCTGATTTATGATAGTTTTAGTCAGACCATATATTGTTAAAAAGCATATGAAAAATATTCTTTGAATTATCCCTTTCTAAAATCAAAGTATTTTAATCACATCTTTTTTTCCCTGTTCACAACTGGATTATCAATCTGATTACAGAAAGAAAACAGGTATTTTATACATTTTCTTCAGAAACATATTGTGGCTACTTCCATCACTGTAAATATCACTTATAATTGTCTGATAAACTATACTGCAAGAAAAACCAAATTGTTGAAATAAATCCACCTTTTATGCTTGTGCTCAGAAAACAAAATCTGCCACCCTAAATGTGGATATACATCTATACATCCATGGCCATATTTGAAAATGGGAAATGTGGTAAATGAAGTGCTTGGGCAATGCTCTCAGACACAGAGTTTGAATTTGAGGTGGTCCTGTGTGGAGTCAGGAGTTGGACCCAATGATCCTTGTGGGTCCCTTCCAACTTGGGATATTCTATGACTTATGACTTACGTATTTTCATTTTCAGGCAGTATGTATTACTCAAAAGGAAAATTTTAAATCTCAGTATTTCATGGTAGCTTGAATTCTTCCTCATTACAACTGTGCGGAGAACATCAATTTCAACACCTTTAAAGAGGACTGAAAAATAAAAACATAGAACAATAAAATATAGGCATAGATCAAAGAACCTATATTTTGATGAAAATTAAGAGAATGTGCTTTCATTTCTTTTAATTTCCAGAGTAAAGGACAGGTTGAAATTCAAACTAAAATGAAGGAGAAATACTTTAAAAATAACTTTCATCCACTATCTTTTGAATAACTATTACATCTCATTGAAGGATAGCAACAGGCACATTTTCGGGACCTGGTAAACTGACGCTATTTTAGCTTTAAAGAACTCATCACAAAATTTCAAATGCATGTAAAAGAAAATATTGCTAACTAGATTTTTTCTTCTCTCTTGATCTACTCTTCACATGTATTAAATACAATGTCTGAATGATTATCAATTTAATGTAATGTTTTTTTTCCCTTACAGTATTATATTTTCCTACAGAGAATATATTTATTTCACTTTTTTTTTAACTTTACATTTATTGTAATCTGAATTTTTTAAGACATGATTTTAGGTGAAGATGAAACAAAAGAGATTGCAGAGGTAAAAGGTAGAATAATAATGTATTGCCAAAATAGTTACGGCTTATTTTATTTTCTATCAATTTTATTGTTGTTTGAAGGTTAATTAACGTCTTTTAAACTAGTGCTATTAGAGTTATTGAAGTTTTATATTATTCTGAAGCAACATGTTACCACTGAATTAGTACCTAAATATATTCTGTTTCTTTTAGTTGCCTTAATGCTAATTGGTTACTTGGATATATTTTTCTCTTTGTATGCCTGTATAAAAAACATAAAGAAACAGAAGGAGAAAGAAGAAAACTATAGTGGAATGCCAGTAAGTAAAGCAGATGAATTAGATATGTGAATGATATCTTCTTTTCTAATTTGAATACTTGATTGTTTATGAGTGTTAAATTTTAGGCAGTTTGGAGATTTAGAATAATTGAAATTATTTTTATTCAAGCTGTTTAGGAAAGCTCATGTTTCAGTAGTTGTTCCTGGTTACTGGTCTCTGAAGTTCAAAAAGTAGTAGAAAGGAAAAAAGAAACATCACGTGTTCCTCTCTTTTTCCTACTGAGTTGGAAAGGAACACCAAGTAATTTAAGCTTACATAAAATTGCTTGGCTGCAGTGGTAAAGTGCTAATTAAATAACACATAATATATTCTTGATAACATGATAAAAGCAACATCATTTTCTCAAGTTATCTTGTCTTTGAATAAACTATATATAATACAATAATTATTCACTATAGTTTTCAAAGCTTACAACTCCAGAATTATTGTATCTCAAATATCAGCATATGGTGTCTGAGCTGTTTCAAAGAGTTATCTCAGTGGACTTTTCTGACTTATTCAAGTCTTAGTGAATCTACTTCATTTAAATATCTTTGCTAGTTTTCCTTGTAGTTTGAAATTTCACTAATTCAGAGATATTGTGAAGAGGGTAAGTTTATATACCTCCAGTTTAAAAACAAACAACAACATCAATAAAATATACACACAAAAACTAAATAACTGCCAATCATTTATCCGACATAGACATTTTATTGGAACCCATGATTTAGAGGTTCTATGATAAAATTGAAACTGGAGTCCATTCCATATATAAATAGATCCATGAAAGGGATGTTGGAGCCATGTTGTATAAGATGTCTCCACATAATAAAAGAAGGATTTTTTAACCTAAAATTGTTTAGTGTAAGCATAAGAAAATAATGATTATGCATTATGATTTGCAATATGGCAAACTCCCATGAAAAAAAACTTAGAAATGAGTTGGACTCTGTAACTCATATCACCTCTTTTAATCCAGTTAGGCAATATTGTGATTGGATCAACAAAAGTCAGATCCAAATTATTTATTTCCACATGTATAATTTTGTTTTTGTCACTTTCAATCAGTCCAGATTAAATTTTTTAAGCTTCTATATTCAGAATGCTAGAGGTGTTAAATTATATAATTTTCCAATATATTGTTGGGTCAGGCTATGAACTGCAACAGCGTGCATAAGAACTATGTCATTTATCATCCATTAAAGATGTGATGACCAACATTTCCATAGTATTATAGCTAACTAATCCAATGGCTGTTCAAATCTTCAAAGTTAATCTGTGGGGTCTTTTTTGTTTGTTTGTTTGTTTTCCCAAAGGGTTTTATACTTAGAGTGGTGCTATAGAATAAGTACATACAGTTTATAGGTCTGTCATTCTTTGAGGAGACCATCTTGAACATTCAGTATATTGGAACAGTGAAAACAATGGTAGAAGTCTTTCACTGGATTTCTTAATATTTGGTTTAAAAATAATATGCTTATTTATTCATGTAAAAGTATATTATACTGCTCAGATGATAATTATGTTGCAAAAATATTACTTTATCTAAGGGAATTTTATAAAGGATGTGTACAATGTGTAGGCATTGAGATTACATCAAAATTAAAACCATCTTTTATGTGTCGCAGTAGAAGAAAATTTTCTGTTCTATTATGAATTTGACAGTTCTCATCATCTTTGCTTATTAGGCTTTAGTATCATTAGACCCCCACACTTAATTGAGATTATTGTTCACTCAGATAAGAAACACATGTATCATCTGTAATCTCCTAACACATATCTACTCCATTTGCTCCAACAAACAATACCATAATGATAGAATAAACTACCCTAGAAATAAGCTCTTATCATAGATGTTGATTCTGAGGAATCTATAAATGTGTCAGTGAGGTGCAGACTAGGCAGGAATCCCTCTTGCTATGTGGCTGGTTTTTGAACCACAGCATTTTGGATCTCGTTCTACACAAAGCAACAATTTTTCTCTACCATTTTACCAGGTAAACTGTATGTTCTCTCCTCTTCAGCACTTTTTCTTGAGAAAAAAAATTTTGTTGTCAGTCGTTTTGTAGAGAATGAGAAAAAATGCATTCTGTGGTTATAGTAATAGACTTCCATTATGACCTCTGACTACTCTGCCTGCCATTAGCATTTTTTTAAGGTGACAACTTAGGTTGGCTTCTGACAGATGTCTTGGAAAATTATTTCTGTGCCACTTAAGACCAAGATAGGTTCATTTTTGGTAAAACATTTCTCTTAAAGTCTTTAAGTCTGCAAAGCACTTGTGTAAATGCTTAATTTTAAACATGTCAATAGCATTATTAACTCTGATGGGACTGTTCACATACTAAAGCTAGGGACATGCTTAAATGCTTCACTAATAAAAGTGAAGGAGGAGGAAAGAACACCTGTGATCTCCTTTTATGCTATTACCTCATTTTTTAATATTTATTTATTTATTTATAGAGCATGTAGAAAATATTAATGTTGCAATTCATTCGTCTTTGCTTCATAGCTGATGCACTTCAGAAAAAAAGGAGATCCTGTGGAAGACTGGATTTCTTCTGCAGGCAGTTGTGATAAGTTCTTGATGCAATCAGAAAAAGTCTATTAATAACTTTCCCCCAAAACACAGTGGTTTGAGTTTTTACAATCTTTATTTTCCTAATTTTCTGAAAAAAGTCTGAACACTAAAGTCCAGGAAATTTTCTGAAAAGCAAGAGCATTCTGATTTTCACTTGTTTATCCAAGTATAACACAAGATCTATATTTCATCATCAGAATGAGACTTAAGCTCTTAGCATTTTGTGACAGCAACATCCTTCAGTTAAGATGACTTCACAGAATTTTATTGTGTTTGACTTTTTTACAAACTAGTGTACACAGGTCTGTGTTTCGCTTTGAAACTCAAATTTCTACCATAATGTAAGTAGTTAAATTTTGGCTTGAAATTTAACATTTGGAAAGAATTTAAAGTTTCAGTGCTGAACCTCAGACAACGTTTCTGAATTTAGCTCTGTTTAGTTATTTTATTGTTAAATAATCACAAACTGATTGTGTTAGATAAGCATTAATTACTTATTTGACAAGAGGCTATATTAAATCTCAAAGCTTCACTTAGAAGTAGACAGTCGAAACTCATTCAGTTGTATTTCTCCACATGCATTTCCTTACAATTTTAAAGTATTTTAACTACCTTGACTTTTAAGAGCTTTTTTTGTATATAATGTTAAAATTTGTTTACATTTTAAATTTTATTTAAGAATGAGTATCCAGTCTGGCATACGTCTGAAATTGTATAGTATCAGATTTCCAGAGTGATTCTGATGTCAGACGCCAGCAAATGGAACACTGTTAACGCCATTAGACAGTGTTAGAGACTAATGCAAAAGGTCAGTTTGATCATGGTATGTGAAATAAAGCGTGCTACAGTACATTAAGAGTGAGAATATATCAAGATCTAACATAATAATAATTTTTTTTTGTTAATAGAATTGCAAGGAACTAGAAGCTTTATATAAACAGGGTTAAAGATTTCTGTAAAAGCTTAAGATGATGCATAAGTATTCATTTTAGACAATTTAACCTGCTATTAGAGGCATATCTAAGGCACATTACTGTGGTCTGAAATCCTCAATAGAAAATTGAAGTGTTTTTTTAATTTAGGAACTTTCATAAAGCATTTCTTATGTATATGTGTGTCAACATGTTTTTACCTGAGAAGGACTTAGAACCAACTTTAGAAATTGTAATAGTTCATTTTCTGGTCAGTCCTGGGTCTGGATACATGAGTTTAACATTTCATTGGAGATCCATTTCCAATTCTGATCTTTTCCAGATAGTGGACACAAAACTGTCTTTCAGATTTGCAACATTTTTTATCATTATGTAGGCATACAAAAATGTTTTTAAATTCTTTGGCACAAATCTTCCTTTTCTAACCACTTCTGTTAAAATAACTAACTCTCAAAGTGTACTTCGGTAATATCAGAGAGTTGTCATGGAGCTCTGGGGCTCTGTAGAGCTTAGCTTATCATTTTAAAATTTTTCTTATTAGCATTTACTACAAGCATCTTATTTTCACTTCCTGACTATGCCATCCTCAACTTTTAAAATATGACATGAGATTTAAGAAAATAGAATATATAAAATCTCTTTTACTACTATTAGATTTTTTGAAGAGTCCTTTGCAGTGTTCTGATGCAATAAATTCTGTAACAACCAATATTATGTATAAATTGATTTCAAAAATGTTGTACAACACGTAATGAATGAAATATACAGTATATTGGAAATATAGATTCTGATAAATATCACCCAGGTTTATTGTTTTATAATGCTTGTTCTGTCAATTCTGGGGGGAAGCTACTTTCAAAACAATGCCAAATGTGTCTTTCTGGAATATTATGCACAGAAGTACTCATAACTGCTGCCAATTTTAGCTTCAGGGATAATATTTAATCTCATGCATATGGTGTTGTATATTAATAGTATGTATTGAGAACTAAATGTTTGAAATGAATTGATTTGCTTTCTTTATTCACACATTTTAAAGTAGAAGAAGAAAAATTACATCACAGTTATTCTAAAAGTCATCCCTTGTCAGGTTAAATGCAACCAGCAGTTTCCATACTGAAGATGTTTTTGGACTTTGAGTCTCATAGTGATTTTTTTTAGTTTGTTTTGTTATAGACTCAAGATATACAAGGATTACTCTAAAAGTAGTGCCTCCCATTTTGTTATGTTGACCCATGATGTCAGAGGTGGATGTTGATATGGAAGTAGATGTGGAACCTTCCCACCAATTTTCGGTTACATTTAGTTGCCAATATGGCAGCAGAGGGGCAGTCTGACAGAAATGGCATTTGATACAGAAGTACAGATGAAGCAAAGATGTGTCATTGAATTCTTCCATGTAAAAAAAATGTAACCAACTGACATTCGTTGGCATTTTCTGAATGTTTATGTAAACCAATCCAGAACAATGGACATGAGCATAGTGAAATGGTGGGTGGTATGTTTCAGCAGTGGCAACATCAACATGAAAGATAAGCCATGTTCTGGGTGGCCATGCACAGCTGTTATACCATGAAGTAAAGAGCGTCTTGGTCAGCTCATCTGTGCAAATCAAATGATTACAAGCAGGGAACTACATGGAGAGATAAAATTCAACTTCAGAGTTTTGGAAAAGACAGTGGCAATGTTAGAATATTGCAGAGTTTGTGCAAGGTGGATCCCATGAATGATCACACAGGAACAGAAAGAAAACCACATCCCAATTTGTCAGAACATATTGAACCAATGTGAAGCCGAAGGGGATATTTTCCTGGCTTGTATTCTTACCAGAGACCAAACATGAGGTCAGCCCTGCGAGCTCGGGTCAAAACAGCAGTCCTTAGAGTGGTGACATGTGAATTCTCCACTGAAGAAAAAAATTAAAGATGCAGCCCTAAGCGAGTAAAGTGATGTGCACCATCTTTTGGGACAGAAAAGGAATGAACATTCTGGATTTCCTGGAACTCAGAAAAACCATCATTTCTGACTGCTATAGCATGATACTGACTAAGCTTAATGCTCAAACATCCAGAGTCAGATCAGAGACTGAACTTAAAGCAGAGTAGCTAGCATTTACAAGACAAGCAGTTCTGTGTTCACAGTAGACACCAGTTAGTGTCCCAGCTGTATATACTGAGTTTAATGAAGATGAGAATTACAACACATCGCCTCCCATATCATAAGGTTCACACTGCAAATCATAATGCTAAGATGTTTCAATGACAGTTTTTAATTTCCTTGATGATAAACAGAATTTTGAAGTTGAAAGATTGGAGTTACTTTCAAATCTTGCAAATGAATTATTCCTACTTCCGATAAATTTATAACAACAACAATAATAAATAGAATAGTAGGTATTTTCATCAGATTTTCAGAGATATAATATTAAGTCACCAAAACCTTTCACGTCTTAATTCCTACATTTTCACATTCACTCTGAAATTCACAATGGTTGTAGGACTAGACAAGCTCATTTCACTAGAATGAAAACGATTTTAAGGAACTAGCAGATTCAATATGTAATGCTTTTATCTCTGTTACTCTGGAGAGGGAAGTATCTCCACACTAGTCAAATGGAAAGCAGAAAATACATACTGATTTTCTTCATGAAATACTTATTATTCTTTCAACTGTCTTGAAATGGGCACTTTCTGAATGGCCTGAAAGGTTGTCTAATTTTGTTGCTACTTCAGAGTATATTACTTGATCTTTTTATAAAATGATATTTTGTAGTTCCTGATAAGAGTTGTTGTTTCATGACTCTAAATAACTAACTCTTCCAAGAAGAAAAAATATATTTGAATACTAACCCAGATTTTCTCTCTGATGGACTATCTCAGTCTTATGTTAAAATCAGTAGCAGTAAAAGAATAGCATATGTATATAGAAAACCAACACTGAATCTTGCAACAGATATGTAAACTCATCACATCATTGTTATCTGCAGGCCAGGATAATGATTCAGGTTCTTGAATTTTTCTTACATATAAACTGTCAGAACTCCAAGTCCAGACTAGTTCCTAGTCCTGTTTTCAAAACCCGCTGCTCCTTCTGGGAAACCAATACATCAGTTTAAAGCAAAATCTCTTCGTATTTTTAGGGTGGAGTCACAGAAGGGCATTCAATTTCAGTTCCATCCTGCCTGAGGCCTTTGATATCAGACTGCTTTCTTTTCTGATATTCCACTAATTTCTTGCTTCTCAGTGACAACATTATGTCATTTCTGATTTGTCACCTCACAGACTGTCTAATAACTGCTAAAGCACTGAAAATCTACATATCTCTATTGAATAGAAAATATTTGAAAGTGTTTGAAAATTAACAGTAATGTTTCCATTTGAATTTATGGCTATTTTTTCTGCTGCTGGCATTACTGTGGAATTCTGACACACTTTTCTATATTTACACAAATGTCAGATTCAGTGTAATTCTCAGTCCCATTTTTAACAATCATTCATGTCATAAATGTGTTATTTTATGACCTTGAAAACATCTTAAAGAGTAACATGAATAATAGGAAAATGATTGTAATGCTCACACTTGCACCCAGACCACATGCCAAAATGTTGTTTCCTATTTTAACGTAGACCTTACCAAAATTCCCAGTCACAGAGAACGTACCATGACCTTTGTAAAGGTTTTGCTTCATATTACCTTGATGGCTAAGGGGGAGAAAAGCATTTTACTTCAATACTTTCTTGATTTAGTAAGCATATCTTGTATTATGTTCCAGTTTTATAGATAAAAACCTCCTGTCCCTATCCTCATCTATTTTTCTGTCTAATTATGTCAAAATACTGAAGCACTGAATATAGCATCTTGTCTCTTCTGAACACAGGCAATCTTTGCCTACAGCAAATGGTGTTCCCACACTGATTGAGTTAATTCAGTTCAAGGACTGCAGCATGCTTTCGGCTCACTTCACAAGTCTTTGGTCACCATAGCAGGAAGCATACAATCATGCTTTTAGAATTCAAGTCTCAAGCAATTGTCATTTCCCACTGCTTCTTTAATAGATGTGCTACCACAAGTTAAATTTTCTGCATGTGTTCTCATGAATAGGCTTTTCACAATATCATGTGACTAATATATTTTTAAAACGAGGTCTATATCTTGAGCTTAGCAGACTGTTTTACGGATTAATCTTGTTCAATCTGGCCAATATCAGATCTTGTACTTACAAACCTAGACTATCATTACTAAAATAACTGGCGTATTTTAGTTAAAATTACCTATTCTAATGAGAATATATGATCTTAAACAAACACATATTTTCAATATATTTCCCTATAGGAAGAAAACAAGTCAAGAAGAAAAGTATGTATTTTCTCATTTTCTTTCCTGTGGCATGCATGACAGTATCAACTGGGTACAATTTATGGGCTCAAATTTTAATTTTGTTAACATAAGAGATGGAACATGTAATGTGGCATGACTTCCTCATTTTTTAAATTAGCAGAAAAGCTCATTATGGCAAAGAAAATAAAAAAAAAAAAAAAAAAGAGAAAGAAAGAAGAAGAAAAATAACAGCAAATACAGACTCTGCCAACCTTTGTATTTCAGTGACATTTACATTGGCATAAAGCTTTTGTAAAGATGTACACTAGGGACAAGACACTTCTTAGAACTGATTCATGAAGAATACCTATTTATTTTTTAGAATAACAGTGCATTTTTTTGACTAACGGTACCATTACTTGGTAAGTAATGCCCCCTATTTATTTCCATATAAACTAAAATATATAAAAAGAGCGCAATAACACTATTTGATAGAACAAATTGTCAGATACAAAACACACATTTTCAACATAGTCACTACCATTGGCTTTACATTTTCTCCAATGAATATGAGTATGCAAGCCACACTTGTAAAAATGTATGCCAGCAGAGGTGGCCCACTGTTTCACAGATGTTGTGACAACATTGTTGCTAGAAAAATATTTTCCACATAGTCTGTCTTTCATCGGCCCAAATAGATGGAAATCAGAAGGCACCAAATTCAGAATATACTATGGGGGTGGTAGGAGATGGGCAACGTGCTCCACTGTTTTCCAGCTTGACATTATTGTGTTGCAGTAGAAGGATTGTTGTCTTCTCTGATCTGACTCTGAATGTTTGAACCTTCAGCTTAGTCAACATCATGATGTAGCAATCAGAGCTGATGATTTTTCTAGGTTCCAGAAAATCTAGAAGATTCACCTCTTTTCTATCCCAAAAGACGGTGCACGTCACTTCAACAAGGGAGAGATGACAGAACATATTTGGTATCTATTTAGCTCAAACTTTTTTGTTACTAAAACCATGCCAGCATCCATGGAGAGAATATATATTTGTGAGAAGTGAATACATTTTGCATTTTGAAGAATTTCAGCTTTTTAGATTAGCATTATTTCTTTTCTTGTTAATGTGAAGGTAGATTTTGCCCAGAGAAGGTGTGGAGTCTTGCTTGGAGTGGTTGTGGAGTCCCCTTTCTTGGAGATTTTCAAAAACTGCCTGGACATGGTCCTTGGCAATTTGCTTTGTTGTCCCCACTTGGAGAGGGATCTGGACCACATGACCTCCAAGAGGTCACTTCCAGCCTTAACTGTTCTGTCAGCATGTGATTCAAATCAAGTGACTATACAAATTCCAAACAATCACTGCCCTCACTGGAGTCAAATATTTAAGCAGGTTTAAATACTCTGCTGTTATGAGGTCATGATGAGTTAAATAATTTTAAATGTGCAGGTTTTTTTTTTACCAAATAACTTCAGCCACAAAATAATCTCTCAACTTCATGATCATACATAATGTATTTTATACAAAATGCAAACTCAATAACATTTAGAATCTGCCCAAAGTCTTCCTAATGAATTAGGTCAAATTAATAGATGATGTTATGCATATTGACATCAGTGAAATTACATTAAAGATTAATTTGGCCCACTGCTTAAAATTCAGTTTTTAATCTCTAGGTTTAGACAATTTACATTATGAAGAACTTTTACTACATTAAGGTTACTTTTGAGTCTATATGTTTTTTTTCTGAAGTTTGATTGAAATTTCAGATAGATGAGTAGGTGGATTATGCAGTCAGTCTTGAAAGGGAAAAGTAACATTAGTAACAACTGTTGAGAATGAGAATGACTTTCTTTCAAACTGGCAGGTTTGGGGGTTTTTGGGTTTCCTGTAAAGGCAAACTTTTATACACAAGTTAACAGTGTGACGAATATGAAGGCTGAGATTCACTTTGATATAAAAACCTCAAAATTTAACAAAGGTGATTATGTGTAAGGGAAGAGCCATAAATATCTCCTGCATCGATGTTTTTAAGTCGTATACCATGATCTGCAATAGTCCCTTTGTGTCTAGTTTGGAATTTTTCAATCTGGATTGGTGAACTATTGGGTAGATGAACAACTTATGTATTCCAAGTGGAGTTCACAGTTCATACTCAGTTTGAAGGTCATTTATGAGTGGAGTTCCTCGGGAGTCTTGAAACTTATCCTGTACAATATATTTATGAAGGACCTAATGAGACTCAAAATACACAGATTCTCATCAAGTTTTCAGATGACACTGCATTGAGAAACAAAAGTGATACATTTAAAGACAGGCTTCCCACTCAGAGGTAACTAATCATGCTGAAGGAATGATCCAACCTTTGGGGAAAATTTTGAACTTTAGCAAAGGTAAGTTTGGCACTTGGGATGCAGTGTTTGGGCTGGGGACTTGGGAGCAGCAATGCTAAAAAGTGTGTGAATGTTCAGTGGACTACAAAATGAATGTGAGTCAACAGTGTGTCTTCTCAAACATGAAGGCTAATATTATCCTGGAGTGCTTTATTGAAATGTATCAAGGATATTGAGGAGAGTGATTATTCTTCTCTACTAAACAGTTATCTGACAGTATGTCAAATAGATATGTCTAGTTTTCTGTACTAGTTTCCATAGCAAAGGGCCACCAAGGTGATTAGGGGCTGGAGCACTTGCTTCAGGTGGAGATGCTAGCTGATCTTGTTTAGCCTGGAACAAGATCAACCTTGTTTGGATGACCGTATATAGGATTCATAATTCAGAGCGCTAGAACAGTAACTAGCAGGCAGTAGAAAAAGCCCTAGGGACTAATTGGTGGTAATGAGCCCACATGAAAGTTACAGTGATTGATATGTTACCTGAGACACACTGCAATTAACTAACCAGTACTTAGTAGATTTTAATATATGATAGTCAAGTGGTACCAAAAATTTACATCTGCAGTCATGTAGAAAAAATGTGAAAGGAAAATTAAAAGTGCTGAGAAGATATACAACTTACTAATAGTGCAATGTACTGTATGAACTGTAGTTAATAGGAAATTATTATCAAGCAAATACTAATAAGACCAATGTGAAACTCTGGCAGGGGGAGAAGGAGTCCAAAGGCAAAGATGAACAAAGAAAGAAAAGTGGAACTTAGAGTAGATGTGTGTGGACAAGATTTAGTGAAATTCGTAATTAGAATCCTTAAGACAAGTAGAAATAGAAGTAGTGAGAAATGGGAATAGACTTAATTTGATAATGAATATTGTAAACTAAATATTTAGCAATAGTTTATGAGACTGCATATAAATGGAACCTATTCTCAAATGAACTTAGGAATGCTCTCAGAGCAAAGTGAATGGCACATCAAATGTGTATTTATCTGAAATTTTTTAAATTGACTGCTCCTTAAATGAAAAAATCATCGTATCTATATTAACTGTTTGAAAATGGATTTGCATCTCACAGTTTGTTAGAAAACATATACAGAAGGACAGAGAAACAATAATATATAATATTATTATATATAATAATAATTAATATAATATATAATAATATAATATTATAATAATATAATTAATATAATATATTTATATATTTATATTAATTATTATGATATTATAATAAGAATTAAAAAAGTAAAAATATTCTTCAATAATGACTGTGCTCTGCATGCTACTTTCCAGATAGGTGTTTTGTAGAATGAAAAGTCGATAAAAAGCTCTGGTTTGTGCATTCAAAATCAATTATGCTATGTTGAAACCAGTAGGAAAATCATTTGTGTTTTTTTGTTTACTTGTTTTTTCTCCTTCATATCTGTCACTTATTATTTCACTTCTTATTACTGAAAATAATTTTTCATGTGTATGTAGTATTATTGATTTTTTAGTGCTAGTTACTCTGGACACATTTGACACATAAAATTGTGATTGTAAACTCATATCTACACTGTGAAAGAAATGTACATCTCGAAGAAACAAAATATAGTTCTAAGATACTAATTTGTTATGAAGAGAATAATATTTTCTTAAGTTTTATGTTTTCTCAAGTTCCATTTTGTAACTCATAAGCTCCTAACCTCTCAGAAGACATGATGCAAATAGGTCACTTTTTAAACGCTAATCAGAAGCCACATTGCTTCTGAAGATGCATTATATTCTATCTTCTGGCCTGCAGATTGTACTACACTTTTGGGAGAATAACCATGTTTTGAAGAAATCTAATTCAAACCTGAATATGCGAGAATTTAATCTGTTCAATGGTACCTGCTAATGGGAAGAATTTATTCAAAGAAGTTAGGTACAGACATAATTGTGAAATAAAAGCTTTGGGGAGATTTGTAATAGAAGAACATTAAAACTCTAGCAAACTCTGGGGCTAATAAGTCAGAAACATAAGTAAAATAGTAGTTTTGTTTTCTACTCCTTCTACCATCTATGCCTATATTTGTATGTATCAAAGAAATCTTACATTTCTGGAAAAAAAAAACAACAAGAACAAAAACAAACCAAACTCACAACTTTTTTTGCAATCAAAACTCTTTCCAAAAGTAGTTCCTGTAATATTTACACCACAAACATTTTTGTAAACTGATAATTAGATTCTGGAACAAGAGAGATGAAGGATAAAGTGTAATTGCTTTTTTCACTCCAGAGAATTTAGGATAAGTTTTAACATCTGGCACCATATCATATCTTGAAACACCTGTAAGATTTCATGAGAGAAGAACTGTCATAATTCTATAAGCCCAGGTCACGCTTTTGAGATCTGACTTGTTTTTGATGGTTTTTATACCTCTTAAAATGAGATTTAAAAGAGGTACTATTAAACTTATTTGCCTTAGATAAATTCTGTCACATACATAAAACTTGAAAACACTGATCGAGAGAGCTTCAAACTAGGATCAACAGGGGCAGAATATATTATTAGGGGTGGTACAGCACTGTTTGAGGGTGGCAAGGCTAATTTGAGCACTCCAGGGAGCACTGCTTATTCAAGAGCGCATTAGAAGAGCTTGTATACCAACATTCACAGTATGATTAACAAACAAGATGAACTGCAAGCTTCAGTTCTTACTCAGGGCTATATCACTGGTGTTAGTGAAACTTGATGAATTCCATGGCTGGTGTGCTGGGACAGAGGATTATCAGCTATTCAGGAGAGATTGACAAAGCAGGAAATGTGTAGATATTGATTGTACATAAGGGAGAGGTTAGAATTTACAGCCCTTAATGCTGTAAAGGGAAAGCCTTACTGCTGATGTAATGGTAGGTGTCTGTCTTGGACACAGCGATCATTAAATAGTTAAGTTCAAAAGATTTTGGAGTATGGAAAAAAAAGTCAGCAAAGTTGCCACCTTGAATTTTAAGAGAGAAAATTTTAACCTATTCAAGGAGCTAGTTAGCTGTCCCCCAGCAATTTGCTTTTGTAACTGCATTAGAGGCAGTTACATTTTAAGAACTAACTTTTGAAAGCATAGGACAAGCATTTCGTTGCAAATCAAGCAAGTGGGACAGACGACTGGAACTTGGTCAGAATAAGATAACCAGATAAGATATAATCTCTGGAAGTAACGTTTGGCTTCAAAAGGAAACTACAGAGCTACAGTTTATATTTGTAGGTAGGAAGAAAACAAGAAAAGTCAAAGCTCAGTGTGATTTGACACTGGCTAGCATGATGTCGCCTGTGAAGGAACAACACCAGGCATAAATACGTTGGGACTATCTAGCTGGAAAACCGCTCTGCAGAATAGAACCTAGGAGTCTTAACAGACACCAAACTAAGCATTTGAAGGGAAGGTGCAAGGAGGATGGAGTCAGGCTATCTTCAGTGATGTCCAGTGCCAAGATGGGAGGTAATGAGCAAAGACTGAGGCACAAAAGCTTGTGTATAAGCGTCAAGAAACATTTTTTTACTGTGAAAGTGACTAAGCAATAGAATAGGTGGCTGAGAGGGGCTGTGAAGTCTCCCATCTTGGAGATCTTCAAAAGGCATCTAGACCTGGCCCTGGACCATCTGCTCTATGTGTCCTGCTTGAGCAGGGAGGGATGAACCAAGTGACCTTTAGAAATCCCTTTCAAATTTTCAAGGACAAATGTCAGAGTCTGTGCCTGAGATGAAGTAATGCTGGAAAAAGTACAGACTGGGAGATGAGTGGCTGGAGAGCAGCCTTGCGCAGAAGAATCTGAAGGTGCTGGTTGACAGTAGACTCAACACAAGTCAACAGTGTGCCCTGCCAGCCAAGACAGCAGTATTCTGGGGTGAATTAAACACAAATCAGCCAGCCAATGAGAAGAGGTAATTATCCCATTGTATTTAGCCACACCTGGAGCATTGCGTGCAGTTCAGAACTCCAAAATACAAAAAGGATATTAAGATACCTGACTGCAGCCAGAGGAAGGCAGCAAAGCAACAAAGTTAGACTCTGGAACAGGCTTCCTATAGGCACTGTTGATGTCCTACGCCTGTTGATGTTCAAGAGGCATTTGGATAATCCCCTCAGTAATATGCTTTGACCATTGTTTAACCCTGAAGTGGCTCAGCATTTAAACTCAATGATTTTTGTATATCCCTTTTAATTTAACTATTCTAATTGTAATGTTAAATTTTAATTCCAATTCTAATTCTAATAATTCCAGTTCTAATTCCTATACTATTCTGAATTTGTTTTCTTCAAAGTCATGTAACCTTTGCTTGCTTACTGTGAATAGAAAACACAAATGTTGCATGCTTGTTGGAAAGATTAATGATTAAAATTAATTTTCCACAATGCCTGGTAATCTATCCTCAAGCCACCCATGGTGAGAGTTATCTACTACTTTGAAATAAGTGTCTCTTACATTAAGTGTATATTCTTATATAACAGTTATATATACACTGACTTGTATATATACACTGACTGGATAATTCTTATAGGCACCTTGAAAGTTGTGTTATTTATCTTTTTCTCTTTTTAAGATTCTGTCAGTATAAGGACAGAATTTTAGTAATTAATATGCATTAATGCTTTGGAAAATGTGATACTACTAGATAAATCCTAATATCCTGCTAGTATGATTTTTTTTTTTTTTTTTTTTGGTGAGACAATAAAAATAATAATAATAAATTAATTATTGTTATTTTTAAATAGCAATGAAAAAGAAGGCTTTTTTTGACATGTCTCCACACTGAGATTTGATTAGTTATGTGCAGAATGTACTGAAAGGAAATGGAGAAACTTTCGAGCACTAATGCATGAGTACTGGCACATCAGAAATGAATGTGTGGTCTCCCTTTTCTGCTTTCTGTTGCAGTTTTTGAGATCCTTTAAACAAGAAAGTGGCATAAAATGATTGTGATGAAACTTCTACAATCGTTAAGGCAAAAATGTTACCTTTCAAATTTACTTGGGAATGCATTCAAGTTTGATATCAAGAGATGCATATTCCAAGTTTTTAATTCTAGGGTCAAAACAGTTCTAGAGTTTTGAATAGATTAATTACATTTATTGTCCCCACAAACTTGTTTATAACCTTATCTGAAAATTTACTTGATGATTGCAGGCATTTTTCTGCCTGGAAATATATTTGTAATTAATGTATCTCTTTGCCTTGTAACAGTATTGTCTTTCAATTTATTTATTTTTTCTCAATTTTCTAAAGCCCTAAATGTTTAGCTTAATGAATTTAAATGACTTGTCATATAAACAAGTTTATAGTCAAGTCCTTTAACCTTTTTCATAAACATGTTTTTTCGATTACCATGATCATTTTTGCATTCCTCCAATGTGGTTTGAGTTTAATTAGTGTAGGTAACAGAAATTATACATTACTTTCTAAATAAGGTCATAGCTCTACTTTTACATGTTATGAATACAGAAGTGTTGCCTGCCACTTTGTCTTCTCTGATGCTTCCTAAAAGCATGAAATTTTTTAAAAAAAGTTTTACTACACTGATAGCTCAAAATCAACTTGTGGGATTTGAGATTTGAAGTGGCAGTCTTAAACTGAAGCCAAGATTACCTAGGTTAAACTAAAAGTGAGCAACTTAATATTGCGTCAGCTTAATCAGTTAAAGAGTCTTATGGAAGAGAAGAATTTTAAGAAAAGTTTAGAGAAATATTTGTCAGGAATGCTCTAAATTTAACTAATCCGCTTTTCTTTGGGAGAGTACGCTAGATGACATCTTAAGGACTCTTTCATTGTTGCAGCTTGCTGATAAATTATATTTCTATAATTCTCAGTAACTTTATGAATTTTGTGTTTTAATATTCACAGCAGCAAAAATTATTCTTAATTTTTCAGTATCTAATATTCTCAGTCCTAAAGAATCTGGGCATGGAATTTTTAGTACTTTTTCCAAGTGATCTACTATGTGACAGGTGCTCAAAACTGTAATTCTCAGTTAAGAGTATGATAATCAGAGTCCCAAGTTTGCAGATTTTTTTTCCACCTATACATCTTTATTCATCCATAATTTATTTGACATTTGTAATAGTTGTAATGATTTTAGCACAAATTAAATTATTTAATACATTTCTGTATCAAATATTGTGCAGTTGCATTAGTGTATGTTTTGAAGTCAGTTCAGTAATGAAAATTACAGCCTTTCTATCTATTTTCCAGTTATATTTTTCTGTGACCTCTAGATAGAATTCATTCCTTTACTCTATTGGCTATGCCTTGTTCATATAGTACGGGATCTTCCAGGGCACATGACAGATATTCCCCTCCATTCCAGAGCCTTTTCCTCAGAACTGCTCCATTCCTCCAGTATCTATGGGTCATCTGAAAGGCATCCTTAGCCTTGAAATTATCAACTGGTCACCTCAATTAAATAGGTCGTTGCTCTAGGTCTCCTGGCTCCACCCTGCCCCCTTCTGCTGCACTGTAATGGCAAATGTTCTTGCCCCAGGTGTTCACCCACCGCTCAACAATGAAAACATCAGTGTTCTACTAACTTTTTCTCAGCTGAAATCAGGACATCACTCCATGATTTTCTTAAGGAACAAATTAAGACTAGCTATCCAGAAGTTGCCCAGACTGACCTTTCAGGCTTCGTTTGAAGCTAGAACATTTAACTTGTTTTAGTCATGTGTGATGTCTTCCAATCTTCCAATTTTTCAGAGATAGTGTCTTACAAAGACATTGGCCAGCTTTGTCATCACTTTTTTTGGTGCAGACTGTCAGGTCTTCAAATTTCAATTAGTTCATGACTTGACACTCACCACCTACTGCTGTCTTCTCCTTACACTCTGTCTCTAAGCAGAGATTTCAACAATTGTCCAAATTTGTGTATTCTAAAATCTATTGTTTTTTTTTAGAATATTTGTAGTCATGAAGCGTGCTTACTACCCAAATACTAGATCCAGGCCAGGCCTCTTAGTCCAGCAGTTCTCTGGACATTTAGTTTTACTCACCAAAGCATGCTCTGTGGTATACCCTGAAGTTTCATAATCACAAGAATAGATTACTTTTCTCGCTTATGAATCAATCTGCTTCAGGAGAAAGACTGTTACTTATGGTATTTCATAGCCTGGTGATCACAGCTATAAATCCACTTCACTAGGTTAGTACAGCTTTGCTCGAGATCCTGGGACTTCTTCTGTCTCAGTTTTCCAAATCCCTGGCTATTTCTGAAAAAGTGTTCCCACAATAGTTGTTCCTCCAAGTGGATGGTGTGGATGGTGCTGAAGTAATTCTCATGTTCTTAGTAGGAAAAAAAAAAAAAAAAAAAAAAAAGAAGAGAAAAAAAAGAGGTATGTTTCATAAAGAGATTTAATAGCACCAAAAAAACTGAGCATGTATGTTCCATAGACTTTTAGGGAAGAAGGAAAAACATAACTGAAATGGACAGGATGTCTCAGAAATTATGAGATTATGTTAAGTGGATTTCTTCCAGCTGAGACAGCAACAAAAATTTCATTGACCCATTGCCAAGATTAGACTAGTCTTTCTACTACTTGCTGTGTTCGCTTCCCTCAGGTTCTTCTGTTTGTAATTTTTGGGGCACTGGTTCATGATTTTTTTTATTTTTTTTATTTATTTTTGGTGGGGGGGGAGTTGAAGTAGAAAAGGCTTTGTACATTTAAACTTCTATCTCATTCAGTAGCTCACTTCATTAAGTAGTACCTTGGTATTTCCCTAAATCTCTTCTTAATAGTTAAAGTTGTATAAGCAGAAATGGTTTTAGTTTCAATCAATAGTTGATGCTTCTTTTCTGCTAACAAGGAGATACAAGCAGATTGACTAAGAGCAGATGGTACCTGACCAATCTGGCGGCCTTCTACAGCGGAGTGATGGCATCAGTGGACAGAGGAAGATCTACTGACATTGGCTATCTGGAATTATTAGAGGCTTTGATATAGTCCAACACCACATTCTTACATCTGTATCTCTAAACTGGAGAGATATAGATTTGAAAGATGAATTATTGACTGGATAAAGAATTGGCTAGCTAGACACAGTCAGAGACATAGCTAGCAATGAGTGGCATCCTCCAGGCATCCATAGTAGGACTGATTCTCATTAATATTTCTATCTATTACCTAGACAGTGGGGTTGATTTCTCCCTTACAAAATCTGCAGACAGCACCAAGCTAAGTGGTACATTTGGTGCAATAGAAGGAAGGAAAGCCATCTAAAGGGACCTGAACAAGCTTGAAAAGTGGGCCCACACAAATCTAATGAGGTTAAATTGTGGTGGAGGAAGTAACTACAAGCGAGTCTCCAAAGAGTTTATCAGACTCCTTGATAGAATCTACCACTGTGAAGCCTTGGGGACTGGAATGTAAGACAAAGAGCAAAGGGAGTCTAAGGATAAACAGGAGGTTCTTCTGTTTGCGTTGTTAATCTTGTCACAATTGAGAAACTTTTCGTTGTTTATCACTGTTGTCTGGGAGAAGTTAGGGCCAATTAACTGATTAGAGGAACTGTTAAAGAAACAGGAACTTCTTGTGGATGGCATATAAGATGTATGTTTAACACAATAGAGAACTATTCTGATGCTACAAAAAACTGAGAGAGCTCTCTAATTCGACTGAGTGCCGACATTAAATAAAGCAAGGTGTTGCTCTTGGATCAGTGTAATTCCAGGTATGTGTACGGACTGGGACTCCTTGAGAGCATACCTGTGGAGCTGGTTTTGGGGGTTCTTGTAGATGAAAAGCTGGACATGAGCCAGTAGTATGCATTTGCTGTGTGGAAGACCAGCTCTATCCTGGACTGTATCAGAAGAGGAATGACCAGCTGGGAAAGGGAAGTGATTGCCTCACTCTCTACTCTACTCTTGTGAGGCCACACCTGGAGTATTGCATGCAGATAGAGGTCCCCTGGCACAAAAAAGATGTGGAGCTGTTGGAGTAGAACCAGAGAGCTGGAACACTTCTCCTGTGAAGAAGGCTGAAGGACCTTGCCTTGTTCAGCTTGGAGAACAGAAGGCTCCAGGAAAACCTCATCAAACTTCCAATGTCAAAAGAGATATATATAAATAAGATGGGGACTAATATTTTACATGAACTGACAGTCATAGAATCATAGAATCACAGAATCATAGAATAGCTTGGGTTAGAAAGGACTTAATGATAACGTAGTTCCAATCCCCTGCCATCGGCAGAGTTGCTGACTACTAAATCAGGCTCTTGATCAGGCTGCCCAGGGCCCCATCCAACTTGACCTTGAATACCTCTAGGGATGGAATCACAGAATCACAGAATTGTAGGGGTTGGAAGGGACCTCCAGAGATCATCGAGTCCAACCCTCCTGCCAAAGCAGATTCCCTACACAAGGTCACACAAGTAGGTGTCCAGGCGGGTCTTGAATACCTCCCTGGGCAGCCTGTTCCAGTGCTCCATCACCCTCACTGTAAAGAAGTTCTTACGCACATTCGTGCGGAACCTCCTATGCTGCAGTTTCTGGCCATTTCCCCTTGTCCTGTCTCCACACACTGCTGAAAAGAGTCTGGCCTCACCACCCTGCCCCCCACACCTTAGATATTTATAGACCTGGATCAGGTCCCCTCTCAGTCTTCTTTTCTCAAGGCTAAACAGACCCAGTTCACTTAGCCTTTCTTCATAGGGGAGATGCTCCAGGCCCTTCACCATCCTTGTGGCCCTCCGCTGGACTCTTTCCAAGAGATCCCTGTCTTTTTTGTACTGGGGAGCCCAGAACTGGACACAGTACTCCAGATGAGGCCTTACCAGGGCAGAGTAGAGGGGGAGGATCACCTCCCTCGACCTACAGGCCACACTCTTTTTAATGCACCCCAGAATGCCGTTGGCCTTTTTGGCCACGAGGGCACACTGCTGGCTCATGGCCAACCTGTCGTCCACCAGGACACTCAGGTCCCTCTCTGCAGAGCTCCTCTCCAGCAGCTCATCCTCCAACCTGTACCGGTGCATGCAATTATTCCTTCCCAGATGCAAGACTCTACACGTGCTTTTATTAAACTTCATCTGCTTTTTTACTGCCCAGCTCTCCAGTCTGTCCAGGTCTCGCTGAATGGCAGCACAGCCTTCAGGCATGTCAGCCAATCCTCCCAACTTCGTATCATTGGCAAACTTGCTGAGGGTGGCCACTATTCCCTCATTAAGATCATTGATGAAGATGTTGAACAAGACCGGACCCAGCACCAACCCCTGAGGAACACTGCTAGTTACAGGTCTCCAACTGGACTCTGCACCACCAACGACGACCCTCTGCGCTCTGCCAGTTAGGCAGTTCTCAACCCACCTCACTGTCTACTGGTCTATCCCACACTTCCTCAGTTTTGTTATAAGGATGTTGTGGGAAACAGTATCAAACGCCACACAAATCCACAGCTTCTCTGGACACTCTGTTTCACTGCCTCATCACCTTCTCAGTGAAAAATTTCCTTATAACGTCTAATCTTTATCTCCCCTCTGTTAGCTTAAAACTGTTCTCCCTTGTCCTATCATTAAGAAAAATCTGACTCCCTGCTGATAATAAGCGGCCTTAAGTATGGGAAGGCCACAATGAGCCAGAGCCTTCTTTTCTTCAAAAGGAATAGGGCCCATTTTCTCAGATTGTCTTCATAGGAGAATTGGGAATAGTTTTATGTTGAAAGAAGGGGGAATTAGTTTAAATATTATGATAAAATTCCTTACTCAGAGAATTGTGATGCACTGAAACAAGTTGCCCAGAGAAACTGTAGATGTCCCATCCTAGAGATTGCCCAAGGCCAGTCTGGACGGGGCTCCAGGAACCCAATCTTTTGCTAAACAACCCATCAAGTGGGCAGGAATTAGGTGACCTTTAATATCCCTTTCAACTCAAGGACATCTGTAGTAGAGACACATATCAGATTTGGATTGCAAGAGAAAACTATGCACAGGAAAATATCTTGATTTTAATTTACTACCAGAGTTTATATAATCTGCTATAAAAACCCTTAGAACATACAAAAAAAAAAAAAAAAAAAAAAAAAAAAAAAAAAGAATTGTTGTTGCTCTAGCGTTATGTTTCCTGATGCTTTTTTGAAAATTCATATATTGATCTTTTTGTAAAACCTAATTTTAATGGGGTGAATGTATAGACACTTTTAAGTCTAATGGGTTATAGACGTTGATAATTGGGTAATGTATAACAATATATGCTCCTCTAGTTACATGATCGTCATACAAGGATAATTTAAGGTTTACAAGGATATGTTATTAAAATTTTAATGAAAAGGGTCTGGAATGATCATGCATCTTTAAGGACATCTGTTATACTGTGTGCATGCGATATCCTTGCAGGGTGGTATGCTGGAAATGAAGTACGTTAAGAATATATTCCAGAAAAAAAATGAGGCAAATGCCAAGTCAAATGTGGAGTAAAGGCAGACAAGGATCCTTCTGCATTAATATTTTCAAATTAACATACAGAGGACTAGCATATACTTGTACATATACTCCAAAAGTAATGTCTCCTCTTTATTTCCATGGAAATTAAAATAAATACAAAAAATATAATAACACTATTTGATGAAACAAATTCTTTGATACAAATCATTACTTTCCAGCATAGTCACCACCATTAGCTATGCATTTTCTCCAGCAATGAGGAAGACTCTGCATGCTGCACTCATAAAAATCTGTACCAGCAGAAGTGACCCAATGGCTCACAGCTAAAATTCACCACCCATCACATCACTGACCTCAGCAAGCATTGATGAATGTCAATGGGTGCCAATTTTTCCACATGGAAAACTTTAATTTCACACATTTGTTTCATGCGCACTTCCATGTCATGTCATTTTGTCAGACTGCCCCTCTGGTGCCATTTATCTCACATCAACAGCATATAACTGAATATTGGTGGGAAGTTTCAGTCCTTACTGCCTCTGACATTATGGGCCATCATAACATGAGCAGCCCTCATATTTTTATTCTCTGAATTATGGCAAGAAAATCCATTTGAAGTTCATTTTTCTGATGCATTTATGAATAGTCAAAATTACACGGGAAATACTACCTCACTGTTTGAAACTTTATCAGCCTATGTTTCCATTCAATTGGATTACAATTATTCAACACAATCATGAAAGGGAATTGAACTTATAAAATTTGTATTTTCACAGTTTTTCTGCTTTATTAGCAGCAAGATATTTTAAGCTTGGCCCAATATATCACATATTGATATATAGCAACTCCAAGCATAAAGAGGATAAGAAACTGGAATGCTACATATTTTCAGAGAATATTTTTTGAAGCATCTACCTATCAATAAATATACTCAATTAATTCAAAGTTAAAAAACATGGCAAAAAAGTTATTAACACCCAAAAGAGACTTTATTTTCTTTCTAACAGATACAATAACTATCTCACCCAAATAAATGTTAACAACAGAGAAGAATGTATTTCCTTCACTGGAAAATAGAACAGCAAGTTTTTTATAAGCTGAGCAAAACTGTATATTCCCTTTGTATCACTTGCGTAAAATGCATTATCCTTTAATTAATTGCTAATATCTAAGGACAACGTTTTCTATTTTTTAACGTACCACTAAAGTAGAAAACTAATCCATGATCCTGCTTCATCTGACAGCTGAACTGTTCCTGATCCTTAAAATGGCATATATCTAACAAGTTTGAGTTTGTTTGTGTTAAACTAAGTGCCGACTGCAGAAGACATTGCCCTCTGTGACAGAGGAGATGTGACCCAAACAAGAGTTTAAAATCAGAAGTGAATGCATTAGCACAAATTTGAGGAAAGGGGCAAGGAATGGAATTCTTAGCAGGAGGCTTCAGTGTGTGTTATAACATCAGGCCACTTGTTCCTATCCAATCATAGAATCACAGAATCATAGAATCTAGAATGGTTTGGGTTGGAAGGGACCTTTAAGATCATCTTGTTCCAACCTTTCTGCTATAGGCAGGGATATCTCCCTCTAGACCAGGTTGCTCAAAGCCCCATTCAGCCTGTATTTCTGAGGGTTATGCTTATGCCTTACTGGATAAGTCTGGATTCTGTCTGTGTTTTTAAGGACTACAGACTACATTTTCATTCACGTAGATCCTTGGAGTTAAAAAAAAAAATCTATCATATATGCTCAGTGATAGGTTCTCTGAAGAAGTGGGCTGGAGAACAACCAGATCAAGAAGCCAATCTGAGAAGCACTGGGAAATCTGAGCACTTCATCAGTATAAAGAAAATTCTGTGCACTATACAGGTAACTAGTTTAGAGGTCTCCATCAACATCGGCAGCCAAAGATGACAATGTAGTGAAATCTAGGGGGCTTATATGGTGATCTGTATTGCACTAGACATCCATATGACTATACCTTTGAATTTCATAGATGTACATATTGACTTTTGCATTGGTAACTGTTGTAGATTCAGTACTTGTTAATATTCTATGAACATACATGATCTTACAATCATAATAGATTGAATACTATCTAACACTCATCTAACACTTGTCATTCCCTCTTTCTGTTATACCACTAAGAAATGTAGATGTTCACAATCTATTATTTAAGAAAATAATAGATTTTCTCAGACAAATACCGTAATAAAAACAGCCAAAATCTAGACAAAGATCTAGTAGCCAAGAGGAGTAATGATATTGATTATGCAGACAAAGAGGAGAAGGGATAGTCAGCAAATTTGCTGCCAATATTTTTTGTTTATTTTTCATTATGAAAGGATGAGACAGCTCAAGGAAGAGCTAGAATCTTTAATACATAATCAACACTCAAACTTAGTTGTCATGATGAAGATTAATGGAGAGATTTACCTTGTTTTGTTTTGGGAATAAATTAATTTTCCAACTAATCTAAATCTGGTACCGGCTATAAATGAGATAGCTCTATGGGGCCAGAAGACATGATGTCAGGCTTACACTGTCATTTTTAGGTAGTAGTTGAAGGTCAGCAGTTTAGGACACCAGAAATAATATCAGATTGATTGTTTATGTTTTAGTAGTTGAATTCTGCATCAGGTGGCAGTTAGTAATGCTCATACACTTATGCCTTTATAATGCAGCTATTGACACAAGATTAAGTATCATATAAACTGGAAAAAGAGAAACATCAGTTTTTTGATTTACACAAGTCATTCATGCTCACTGGGGACTGAAGATCTATTCAGCTAACAAAAATATCTTAGACATTTTTGGGATGGTATGTAGACATAACCACATTGTGTATTTGTGGTTCACAATGCATTAATGAATATATTGAAAAATGTAATGGAGATAAAAATAAGATTTTCATAGACTGTTAAAGTCACTGTGGAGAAATTTTGAAAATTTGAAAGTAACTTGCATTTGAACTATAGAATCATATGATGTTTTTTGTTGGAAGGGATCTTAAAGGTCATATTTTTCCAACTGCACAGCCATGGGCAGGGATAAATTCTGCTAAACCAGGTTGTAGAAAATTACAAGGTAAAAATGGAAGCACATTTCTGTACACTCAGAGGAGCTGTGAAGAGTAAAGAGTCATAGATGGGAAGTCCGAGATTTTCTAGAGAATTGGCAATTTCTTCACAAAACAATTTTAAGGTAACAAAGAATTACAGCGAAGAGGAATAACTGGAAATGCAATGAAATCAACTGGAGTAAGAGATAGGCTCTGGCTGACATTAAACTCAGAAAATTCCCAAAAGTGAATGGTAGACAGTGTTATTAAAGACTAAATGAATAGAATTGCTAAATGATGAAGTGAGGCTAGGAATGAATAGTTGAATCTATTAGGGCAGAATAAAAAAAAAGTTAGAATGAGGTACCTCAAAACAAGCATATCGCAAGAGAATTAGAAAAATATTCTGTTAGATTGTTAGTGTATTAGAAGAAGAAAATCAGCAAAACAGGCATCTTGTTACACTATAAAGAGGCAAAGATGTTGGTGGTTATTACACAAGCTGAAATGTTGAATGAGTTCTTATTTGTCTTGAGAATACTTCTGACTTTGATCAGATAGTTAAAAAAATAGGTGGTGTGAACTATATGTACAAAAAATTAAGAGAGTGCCCTTAGAGAATTAATCACTACAAGGTGCCTCATAGATCTACATAAATAAAATAATGTCAGTTGTCAGTGAGAACTCAATAAAAGAAAAAAAAAAAAACAGGAAAAAAATGTGTATTTTAGAAAATAAAGAACAGTTAATAATAACTTGAACAATACCAAACAAATAATGTAAAGATTACCTTCCTTCTACAAAAACAAAAACAAAACAAAACAAAACAAAACAAAAAAAAAAAACCCACCAACATATAACAGGATTTGGGGGAAATTAAGAAGAACATTTTTTTTTTAAGCTTTTTGGAATTCTGACAGTGTTTCCCATGCATGATGTAAGATACAAAATTTACAAAAACGTATTTTGGATGAAAATGTTCTAAATAAGTTAATAACTGGGTAAATACTCAGTAGTTATTTCTGAAATCTAATAGTAACCTTTCTAATAGAAAAGTATCAGAGATCATAATAATTTCTAGCATTAGAAGTACCATGCTTTTATGAAGAAGTAAACATACTGATATTATATACATATATAAATACAGTCATCATTGTGAAATATATACATTATTTCTGACTGAATGAAATTCTCTGAGAAAGACAGTGTCTGCAGGAACACAGAAGGAATGATTGTTGGAAATTTAGAAAACAAAAGATCAAAATAAGACATAGGAATTTTAAATACAGGAAAGAGCTGTAAAAATTGGGGGAATTAATTATTTTCCGTGGTCAAAGAAGACAGAAGTTGTTACTAAATTCAATTGCTCAATGGATATCTAGTTTTGATTCTTAAGTAAACTGTACTAATCTAAAGTATAGTTAATCAGTAAATTAGATTTTCCAGGGATGTTGCAGAATATCCTCCAGGAGACATATACATGCATAATAAACTGAATGGACAAATATCTCCAAAGAATAGTTCAGATTTAGTCAATGTACAATCAGGAGTTCATCCCATACCTCAGAATCTTTCATGTTTAGTTCTCTATTCCTTGTTTATATAGAGAAAATATGTGTCTCAGCTTACCTCAAATAATTGAGCAAGCAAGATTTACAGGAGCGATATTTGAGGTGAATTGTATGTGGTAAACTTGATGCCTCAGATGAAAACTGCTGCATAAGGGCAAAATAGTATATTGTATTACTAACGCCATGTATCACAGACTTTTGGGGATGAAAGCAAACTGTAAACAAGGTCATCAGACCAATAATCTTTACAGACCTTTCTCCTCTCTGTCAACCTTATTTAGAGTATTCTGAGTGCATTTTAACTGCTGAGTTCTAAGAAAAGTTTAAGATAATCTTAGTGTTTCACAGGAGGCGTTTGTTGCACTGTAATGTTTCTTACATATCATAGAAGGAAAGGAGAAAGATTTGTCTATTTGAGTGTCAGATTTTCCAAGGAAGATTATCAGCTACCAAAAATAGACTAAAATAAAACACAGAATCAAAAATAGTGTCATTGAGAATAAAAATATAGTTATCTTTTATAATTTCTAAGCTGATCAACACTCAGAAAACAATATTTATTCATAAGAGGCTCATTAGATAATTCAGAATATTGAATAATATTGAAACAAATTTTACTGGAGGATAGTCTAATGAAAAATATTTACCTATATGTTCTTTCTATGGGATCTTATAGAAAGACTGAATACTATTTGCAATGCTTTTGTTTTCATACTGGCCATTCATTAGTACGTATTGAATGTAAACAATAGCAGATGGAGGAAAAAGTTGCTATGTCCTCTGAGAAGAAATTAATCTTGTAGTAAAGAAATAAAGAAATAAGATGCTTTTTGTCTGTCTTCTAACCTTCTGTCCAAAATATACAGATACCATCATTCTTTAGAAACAGCTCTGAAGATTACATTTTTATCAAAGAAGAAATGTTGCTGAGTTCTGTACAAAAAGTAAACTTTTCCCCACATTTTCCTTATATAAATATTATAGCTGTCTTATTCAACAAATTCTTTCATACAATTTGTCAGCTATTCACACCAAGAATTGTAATTTTCTTCTCTTTATCTGATTCTATGAGACACAGTATCATCCCATCAGAGTTGCATTATACATGGTGAAGAGTGTTCTTTTTCCTTATGCTTTTTTTTTTCCTGAAGAATGAGAATGACACTTGCTGTTTTTCATTTCTTCTAAATGACAGAAAAAAGTGGTGGTGTATAAGTTGATACAAACATAGAATTGTAACTAAGCTTTGCAGTGCTTCCTTTTACTGACTTATTGTCAAAATATTAATAAAAACTGGATTCCTGGAAATGTATCTTAAAATTTTTCATGGAGTTATAGAATCTTTTGCATTGAAAGGTATATTTAAAGGTCACCTAGTCCAAACCCCTGCAATGAAAAGGAACATCTATATCTAGATCAGATTGCTCAGAGCCTGATCCAGTGTGACCTTGACTGTCTCCTGAGATGGAGTATCCAACGCTGCATTAACCTTGTCATAAAAAACTTTTTCCTTATACCTAATATAAATCTCCCTCGTTTAGTTTG